>NW_026652216.1:2567537-3851306 GCF_028018845.1 Melospiza georgiana | reverse complement strand
GGAGTGCAAAAGGGCCACAACATGGCTGCTTTCACAGCTTTTTTCTGTGCACCAACACTATACCTTCTCTGATATATCTCCCTAGGGTTAGGGTTCAGCCTAGGGCTAGGATTTTTTGAACCAGGAAGCCCTGTGTTCCAGGCTTACTGTAGCTGCCAAAGGCATCCCAAAGGGAGCGCAGAAGTGCCACAACATGGCTGCTTTCACAGCTTTTTCCTTAGGAAGAACCCTAATACCCGGCTGATTTACCTTCCTAGGGTTACTGTTAGGCTTGGGCCAAGGACTTTTAAAACCAGGAAGCCCTGTGCTCCAGGCACCCTGCAGCTGTTCAAGGCATCCCAAGGGGAGCGCAAAAGTGACACAACTTGGCTGCCTCCACTGCTATTTCCATGAGACCATCCTGAACCATAGGCTGATTTTCCTTCCTAGCGTTGAGGTTTGAGTTAGGCCTAGGGTTAGGGTTCTTTCAACCAGAAAGCCCTGAGTTCCAAGAATACAGCAGCTGCGAAGGACTACCCAAGAAGAGCACAAAAGTACCACCACATGCCTGCCTCCACAGCTATTTCCTTGGGGACATCCCTAATTCCTGGCTCATTTGCCTTTCTCGTCGTCGGGTTGGGGTTAGGTAGGCCTTGTGCTAGGATTTTTAAAATCAGGAAGCCCAGACCTCCAGGCACACTGGAGCTGTGAAAGGCAGCCAAAAGGGAGTGCAAAAGTGCCACAACATGGCTGCTTTCACAGCTTTTTCCTTAGGAAGAACCCTAATACCCGGCTGATTTACCTTCCTAGGGTTACTGTTAGGCTTGGGCCAAGGACTTTGAAAACCAGGAAGCCCTGTGCTCCAGGCACACTGCAGCTGTTCAAGGCATCCCAACGGGAGCGCAAAAGTGACACAACTTGGCTGCCTCCACTGCTATTTCCATGAGACCATCCCCAACCATAGGCTGATTTTCCTTCCTAGCGTTGAGGTTTGAGTTAGGCCGAGGGTTAGAGTTTTTTAACCAGAAAGCCCTGAGTTCCAAGAACACAGCAGATGCGAAGGACCACCCAAGAAGAGCACAAAAGTACCACAACATGCCTGCCTCCACAGCTATTTCCTTGGGGACATCCCTAATTCCTGGCTGATTTGCCTTTCTCGTCGTCGGGTTGGGGTTAGGTAGGCCTTGTGCTAGGATATTTAAAAGCAGGAAACCCAGACCTCCAAGCACACTGGAGCTGTGAAAGGCATCCAAAAGGGAGTGCAAAAGGGCCACAACATGGCTGCTTTCACAGCTTTTTTCTTGGCACCATCACTATACCTTCTCTGATATATCTCCCTAGGGTTAGGGTTAGGGTTCAGCCTAGGGCTAGGATTTTTTGAACCAGGAAGCCCTGTGTTCCAGGCTTACTGTAGCTGCCAAAGGCATCCAAGGGAGCGCAGAAGTGCCACAACATGGCTGCTTTCACAGCTTTTTCCTTAGGAAGAACCCTAATACCCGGCTGATTTACCTTCCTAGGGTTACTGTTAGGCTTGGGCCAAGGACTTTGAAAACCAGGAAGCCCTGTGCTCCAGGCACCCTGCAGCTGTTCAAGGCATCCCAAGGGGAGCGCAAAAGTGACACAACTTGGCTGCCTCCACTGCTATTTCCATGAGACCATCCCCAACCTTAGGCTGGTTTTCCTTCCTAGCGTTGAGTTTTGAGTTAGGCCTATGGTTAGTGTTCTTTTAACCTGAAAGCCCTGAGTTCCAAGAACACAGCAGCTGCGAAGGACTACCCAAGAAGAGCACAAAAGTACCACCACATGCCTGCCTCCACAGCTATTTCCTTGGGGACATCCCTAATTCCTGGCTGATACGCCTTTCTCGTCGTCGGGTTGGGGTTAGGTAGGCCTTGTGCTAGGATTTTGAAAATCAGGAAGCCCAGACCTCCAGGCACACTGGAGCTGTGAAAGGCATCCAAAAGGGAGTGCAAAAGTGCCACAACATGGCTGCTTTCACAGCTTTTTCCTTAGGAAGAACCCTAATCCCCAGCTGATTTACCTTCCTAGGGTTACTGTTAGGCTTGGGCCAAGGACTTTTAAAACCAGGAAGCCCTGTGCTCCAGGCACACTGCAGCTGTTCAAGGCATCCCAAGGGGAGCGCAAAAGTGACACAACTTGGCTGCCTCCACTGCTATTTCCATGAGACCATCCCCAACCTTAGGCTGGTTTTCCTTCCTAGCGTTGAGGTTTGAGTTAGGCCTAGGGTTAGGGTTCTTTCAACCAGAAAGCCCTGAGTTCCAAGAATACAGCAGCTGCGAAGGACTACCCAAGAAGAGCACAAAAGTACCACCACATGCCTGCCTCCACAGCTATTTCCTTGGGGACATCCCTAATTCCTGGCTCATTTGCCTTTCTCGTCGTCGGGTTGGGGTTAGGTAGGCCTTGTGCTAGGATTTTTAAAATCAGGAAGCCCAGAGCTCCAGGCACACTGGAGCTGTGAAAGGCATCCAAAAGGGAGTGCAAAAGCGCCACAACATGGCTGCTTTCACAGCTTTTTCCTTAGGAAGAACCCTAATACCCGGCTGATTTACCTTCCTAGGGTTACTGTTAGGCTTCGGGCTAGGACTTTTAAAACCAGGAAGCCCTGTGCTCCAGGCACACTGCAGCTGTTCAAGGCATCCCAATGGGAGTGCAAAAGTGACACAACTTGGCTGCCTCCACTGCTATTTCCATGAGACCATCCCGAATCATAGGCTGATTTTCCTTCCTAGCGTTGAGGTTTGAGTTAGGCCTAGGGTTAGAGTTTTTTAACCAGAAAGCCCTGAGTTCCAAGAACACAGGAGCTGCGAAGGACTACCCAAGAAGAGCACAAAAGTACCACAACATGCCTGCCTCCACAGCTATTTCCTTGGGGACATCTCTAATTCCTGGCTGATTTGCCTTTCTCGTCGTCGGGTTGGTGTTAGGTAGGCCTTGTGCTAGGATATTTAAAAGCAGGAAACCCAGACCTCCAAGCACACTGGAGCTGTGAAATGCATCCAAAAGGGAGTGCAAAAGGGCCACAACATGGCTGCTTTCACAGCTTTTTTCTGTGCACCAACACTATACCTTCTCTGATATATCTCCCTAGGGTTAGGGTTCAGCCTAGGGCTAGGATTTTTTGAACCAGGAAGCCCTGTGTTCCAGGCTTACTGTAGCTGCCAAAGGCATCCCAAAGGGAGCGCAGAAGTGCCACAACATGGCTGCTTTCACAGCTTTTTCCTTAGGAAGAACCCTAATCCCCAGCTGATTTACCTTCCTAGGGTTACTGTTAGGCTTGGGCCAAGGACTTTTAAAACCAGGAAGCCCTGTGCTCCAGGCACACTGCAGCTGTTCAAGGCATCCCAAGGGGAGCGCAAAAGTGACACAACTTGGCTGCCTCCACTGCTATTTCCATGAGACCATCCTGAACCATAGGCTGATTTTCCTTCCTAGGGTTGAGGTTTGAATTAAGCCTAGGGTTAGGGTTCTTTCAACCAGAAAGCCCTGAGTTCCAAGAATACAGCAGCTGCGAAGGACTACCCAAGAAGAGCACAAAAGTACCACAACATGCCTGCCTCCCCAGCTATTTCCTTGGGGACATCCCTAATTCCTGGCTGATTTGCCTTTCTCGTCGTCGGGTTGGGGTTAGGTAGGCCTTGTGCTAGGATTTTTAAAATCAGGAAGCCCAGAGCTCCAGGCACACTGGAGCTGTGAAAGGCATCCAAAAGGGAGTGCAAAAGCGCCACAACATGGCTGCTTTCACAGCTTTTTCCTTAGGAAGAACCCTAATACCCGGCTGATTTACCTTCCTAGGGTTACTGTTAGGCTTGGGCCAAGGACTTTGAAAACCAGGAAGCCCTGTGCTCCAGGCACCCTGCAGCTGTTCAAGGCATCCCAAGGGGAGCGCAAAAGTGACACAACTTGGCTGCCTCCACTGCTATTTCCATGAGACCATCCCCAACCATAGGCTGATTTTCCTTCCTAGCGTTGAGGTTTGAGTTAGGCCTAGGGTTAGAGTTCTTTTAACCAGAAAGCCCTGAGTTCCAAGAACACAGCAGATGCGAAGGACCACCCAAGAAGAGCACAAAAGTACCACAACATGCCTGCCTCCACAGCTATTTCCTTGGGGACATCCCTAATTCCTGGCTGATTTGCCTTTCTCGTCGTCGGGTTGGGGTTAGGTAGGCCTTGTGCTAGGATATTTAAAAGCAGGAAACCCAGACCTCCAAGCACACTGGAGCTGTGAAAGGCATCCAAAAGGGAGTGCAAAAGGGCCACAACATGGCTGCTTTCACAGCTTTTTTCTTGGCACCATCACTATACCTTCTCTGATATATCTCCCTAGGGTTAGGGTTAGGGTTCAGCCTAGGGCTAGGATTTTTTGAACCAGGAAGCCCTGTGTTCCAGGCTTACTGTAGCTGCCAAAGGCATCCAAGGGAGCGCAGAAGTGCCA
The DNA here is from genome assembly GCF_028018845.1 of Melospiza georgiana. NCBI lineage: Eukaryota > Metazoa > Chordata > Aves > Passeriformes > Passerellidae > Melospiza > Melospiza georgiana. The sequence continues at coordinate 3,846,871 of NW_026652216.1, read as the reverse complement.
CAACATGGCTGCTTTCACAGCTTTTTCCTTAGGAAGAACCCTAATACCCGGCTGATTTACCTTCCTAGGGTTACTGTTAGGCTTGGGCCAAGGACTTTTAAAACCAGGAAGCCCTGTGCTCCAGGCACACTGCAGCTGTTCAAGGCATCCCAAGGGGAGCGCAAAAGTGACACAACTTGGCTGCCTCCACTGCTATTTCCATGAGACCATCCTGAACCATAGGCTGATTTTCCTTCCTAGCGTTGAGGTTTGAGTTAGGCCTAGGGTTAGCGATTTTTAACCAGAAAGCCCTGAATACCAAGAACACAGCAGCTGGAAGGACTACCCAAGAAGAGCACAAAAGTACCACCACATGCCTGCCTCCACAGCTATTTCCTTGGGGACATCCCTAATTCCTGGCTGATTTGCCTTTCTCGTTGTCGGGTTGGGGTTAGGTAGGCCTTGTGCTAGGATATTTAAAAGCAGGAAACCCAGACCTCCAAGCACACTGGAGCTGTGAAAGGCATCCAATAAGGAGTGCAAAAGTGCCACAACATGGCTGCTTTCACAGCTTTTTTCTTGGCACCATCACTATACCTTCTCTGATATATCTCCCTAGGGTTAGGGTTAGGGTTCAGCCTAGGGCTAGGATTTTTTGAACCAGGAAGCCCTGTGTTCCAGGCTTACTGTAGCTGCCAAAGGCATCCCAAAGGGAGCGCAGAAGTGCCACAACATGGCTGCTTTCACAGCTTTTTCCTTAGGAAGAACCCTAATACCCGGCTGATTTACCTTCCTAGGGTTACTGTTAGGCTTGGGCCAAGGACTTTTAAAATCAGGAAGCCCTGTGCTCCAGGAACACTGCAGCTGTTCAAGGCATCCCAAGGGGAGCGCAAAAGTGACACAACTTGGCTGCCTCCACTGCTATTTCCATGAGACCATCCCGAACCATAGTCTGATTTTCCTTCCTAGCGTTGAGGTTTGAGTTAGGCCTAGGGTTAGAGTTTTTTAACCAGAAAGCCCTGAGTTCCAAGAATACAGCAGCTGCGAAGGACTACCCAAGAAGAGCACAAAAGTACCACCACATGCCTGCCTCCACAGCTATTTCCTTGGGGACATCCCTAATTCCTGGCTGATTTGCCTTTCTCGTTGTCGGGTTGGGGTTAGGTAGGCCTTGTGCTAGGATTTTGAAAATCAGGAAGCCCAGACCTCCAGGCACACTGGAGCTGTGAAAGGCATCCAAAAGGGAGTGCAAAAGTGCCACAACATGGCTGCTTTCACAGCTTTTTCCTTAGGAAGAACCCTAATACCCGGCTGATTTACCTTCCTAGGGTTACTGTTAGGCTTGGGCCAAGGACTTTTAAAACCAGGAAGCCCTGTGCTCCAGGCACACTGCAGCTGTTCAAGGCATCCCAAGGGGAGCGCAAAAGTGACACAACTTGGCTGCCTCCACTGCTATTTCCATGAGACCATCCCCAACCTTAGGCTGGTTTTCCTTCCTAGCGTTGAGGTTTGAGTTAGGCGTAGGGTTAGGGTTCTTTCAACCAGAAAGCCCTGAGTTCCAAGAATACAGCAGCTGCGAAGGACTACCCAAGAAGAGCACAAAAGTACCACCACATGCCTGCCTCCACAGCTATTTCCTTGGGGACATCCCTAATTCCTGGCTGATTTGCCTTTCTCGTCGTCGGGTTGGGGTTAGGTAGGCCTTGTGCTAGGATTTTGAAAATCAGGAAGCCCAGACCTCCAGGCACACTGGAGCTGTGAAAGGCATCCAAAAGGGAGTGCAAAAGTGCCACAACATGGCTGCTTTCACAGCTTTTTCCTTAGGAAGAACCCTAATACCCGGCTGATTTACCTTCCTAGGGTTACTATTAGGCTTCGGCCTAGGACTTTTAAAACCAGGAAGCCCTGTGCTCCAGGCACACTGCAGCTGTTCAAGGCATCCCAATTGGAGTGCAAAATGACACAACTTGGCTGCCTCCACTGCTATTTCCATGAGACCATCCCGAACCATAGGCTGATTTTCCTTCCTAGCGTTGAGGTTTGAGTTAGGCCTAGGGTTAGAGGTTTTTAACCAGAAAGCCCTGAGTTCCAAGAACACAGCAGCTGCGAAGGACTACCCAAGAAGAGCACAAAAGTACCACAACATGCCTGCCTCCCCAGCTATTTCCTTGGGGACATCCCTAATTCCTGGCTGATTTGCCTTTCTCGTCGTCGGGTTGGGGTTAGGTAGGCCTTGCGCTAGGATATTTAAAAGCAGGAAACCCAGACCTCCAAGCACACTGGAGCTGTGAAAGGCATCCAATAGGGAGTGCAAAAGGGCCACAACATGGCTGCTTTCACAGCTTTTTTCTTGGCACCATCACTATACCTTCTCTGATATATCTCCCTAGGGTTAGGGTTAGGGTTCAGCCTAGGGCTAGGATTTTTTGAACCAGGAAGCCCTGTGTTCCAGGCACACTGGAGCTGCCAAAGGCATCCAAGGGAGCGCAGAAGTGCCACAACATGGCTGCTTTCACAGCTTTTTCCTAAGGAAGAACCCTAATACCCGGCTGATTTACCTTCCTAGGGTTACTGTTAGGCTTGGGCCAAGGACTTTTAAAACCAGGAAGCCCTGTGCTCCAGGCACCCTGCAGCTGTTCAAGGCATCCCAAGGGGAGCGCAAAAGTGACACAACTTGGCTGCCTCCACTGCTATTTCCATGAGACCATCCTGAACCATAGGCTGATTTTCCTTCCTAGCGTTGAGGTTTGAGTTAGGCCTAGGGTTAGAGATTTTTAACCAGAAAGCCCTGAATACCAAGAACACAGCAGCTGCGAAGGACTACCCAAGAAGAGCACAAAAGTACCACCACATGCCTGCCTCCACAGCTATTTCCTTGGGGACATCCCTAATTCCTGGCTGATTTGCCTTTCTCGTCGTCGGGTTGGGGTTAGGTAGGCCTTGTGCTAGGATATTTAAAAGCAGGAAACCCAGACCTCCAAGCACACTGGAGCTGTGAAAGGCATCCAATAGGGAGTGCAAAAGTGCCACAACATGGCTGCTTTCACAGCTTTTTTCTTGGCACCATCACTATACCTTCTCTGATATATCTCCCTAGGGTTAGGGTTCAGCCTAGGGCTAGGATTTTTTGAACCAGGAAGCCCTGTGTTCCAGGCTTACTGTAGCTGCCAAAGGCATCCCAAAGGGAGCGCAGAAGTGCCACAACATGGCTGCTTTCACAGCTTTTTCCTAAGGAAGAACCCTAATACCCGGCTGATTTACCTTCCTAGGGTTACTGTTAGGCTTGGGCCAAGGACTTTGAAAACCAGGAAGCCCTGTGCTCCAGGAACACTGCAGCTGTTCAAGGCATCCCAACGGGAGCGCAAAAGTGACACAACTTGGCTGCCTCCACTGCTATTTCCATGAGACCATCCCCAACCATAGGCTGATTTTCCTTCCTAGCGTTGAGGTTTGAGTTAGGCCTAGGGTTAGAGTTTTTTAACCAGAAAGCCCTGAGTTCCAAGAACACAGCAGCTGCGAAGGACTACCCAAGAAGAGCACAAAAGTACCACCACATGCCTGCCTCCACAGCTATTTCCTTGGGGACATCCCTAATTCCTGGCTGATACGCCTTTCTCGTTGTCGGGTTGGGGTTAGGTAGGCCTTGTGCTAGGATTTTTAAAATCAGGAAGCCCAGACCTCCAGGCACACTGGAGCTGTGAAAGGCATCCAAAAGGGAGTGCAAAAGTGCCACAACATGGCTGCTTTCACAGCTTTTTCCTTAGGAAGAACCCTAATACCCGGCTGATTTACCTTCCTAGGGTTACTGTTAGGCTTGGGCCAAGGACTTTTAAAACCAGGAAGCCCTGTGCTCCAGGCACACTGCAGCTGTTCAAGGCATCCCAAGGGGAGCACAAAAGTGACACAACTTGGCTGCCTCCACTGCTATTTCCATGAGACCATCCCCAACCTTAGGCTGGTTTTCCTTCCTAGCGTTGAGGTTTGAGTTAGGCCTAGGGTTAGGGTTCTTTCAACCAGAAAGCCCTGAGTTCCAAGAATACAGCAGCTTCGAAGGACTACCCAAGAAGAGCACAAAAGTACCACAACATGCCTGCCTCCACAGCTATTTCCTTGGGGACATCCCTAATTCCTGGCTGATTTGCCTTTCTCGTTGTCGGGTTGGGGTTAGGTAGGCCTTGTGCTAGGATTTTTAAAATCAGGAAGCCCAGAGCTCCAGGCACACTGGAGCTGTGAAAGGCATCCAAAAGGGAGTGCAAAAGTGCCACAACATGGCTGCTTTCACAGCTTTTTCCTTAGGAAGAACCCTAATACCCGGCTGATTTACCTTCCTAGGGTTACTGTTAGGCTTGGGCCAAGGACTTTTAAAACCAGGAAGCCCTGTGCTCCAGGCACACTGCAGCTGTTCAAGGCATCCCAATGGGAGTGCAAAAGTGACACAACTTGGCTGCCTCCACTGCTATTTCCATGAGACCATCCCGAATCATAGGCTGATTTTCCTTCCTAGCGTTGAGGTTTGAGTTAGGCCTAGGGTTAGAGTTTTAAAACCAGAAAGCCCTGAGTTCCAAGAACACAGCAGCTGCGAAGGACTACCCAAGAAGAGCACAAAAGTACCACAACATGCCTGCCTCCACAGCTATTTCCTTGGGGACATCCCTAATTCCTGGCTGATTTGCCTTTCTCGTCGTCGGGTTGGGGTTAGGTAGGCCTTGTGCTAGGATATTTAAAAGCAGGAAACCCAGACCTCCAAGCACACTGGAGCTGTGAAATGCATCCAAAAGGGAGTGCAAAAGGGCCACAACATGGCTGCTTTCACAGCTTTTTTCTGTGCACCAACACTATACTTTCTCTGATATATCTCCTTAGGGTTAGGGTTCAGCCTAGGGCTAGGATTTTTTGAACCAGGAAGCCCTGTGTTCCAGGCTTACTGTAGCTGCCAAAGGCATCCCAAAGGGAGCGCAGAAGTGCCACAACATGGCTGCTTTCACAGCTTTTTCCTTAGGAAGAACCCTAATACCCGGCTGATTTACCTTCCTAGGGTTACTGTTAGGCTTGGGCCAAGGACTTTTAAAACCAGGAAGCCCTGTGCTCCAGGCACCCTGCAGCTGTTCAAGGCATCCCAAGGGGAGCGCAAAAGTGACACAACTTGGCTGCCTCCACTGCTATTTCCATGAGACCATCCTGAACCATAGGCTGATTTTCCTTCCTAGCGTTGAGGTTTGAGTTAGGCCTAGGGTTAGGGTTCTTTCAACCAGAAAGCCCTGAGTTCCAAGAATACAGCAGCTGCGAAGGACTACCCAAGAAGAGCACAAAAGTACCACAACATGCCTGCCTCCACAGCTATTTCCTTGGGGACATCCCTAATTCCTGGCTCATTTGCCTTTCTCGTCGTCGGGTTGGGGTTAGGTAGGCCTTGTGCTAGGATTTTTAAAATCAGGAAGCCCAGACCTCCAGGCACACTGGAGCTGTGAAAGGCAGCCAAAAGGGAGTGCAAAAGTGCCACAACATGGCTGCTTTCACAGCTTTTTCCTTAGGAAGAACCCTAATACCCGGCTGATTTACCTTCCTAGGGTTACTGTTAGGCTTGGGCCAAGGACTTTGAAAACCAGGAAGCCCTGTGCTCCAGGCACACTGCAGCTGTTCAAGGCATCCCAACGGGAGCGCAAAAGTGACACAACTTGGCTGCCTCCACTGCTATTTCCATGAGACCATCCCCAACCATAGGCTGATTTTCCTTCCTAGCGTTGAGGTTTGAGTTAGGCCGAGGGTTAGAGTTTTTTAACCAGAAAGCCCTGAGTTCCAAGAACACAGCAGATGCGAAGGACCACCCAAGAAGAGCACAAAAGTACCACAACATGCCTGCCTCCACAGCTATTTCCTTGGGGACATCCCTAATTCCTGGCTGATTTGCCTTTCTCGTCGTCGGGTTGGGGTTAGGTAGGCCTTGTGCTAGGATATTTAAAAGCAGGAAACCCAGACCTCCAAGCACACTGGAGCTGTGAAAGGCATCCAAAAGGGAGTGCAAAAGGGCCACAACATGGCTGCTTTCACAGCTTTTTTCTTGGCACCATCACTATACCTTCTCTGATATATCTCCCTAGGGTTAGGGTTAGGGTTCAGCCTAGGGCTAGGATTTTTTGAACCAGGAAGCCCTGTGTTCCAGGCTTACTGTAGCTGCCAAAGGCATCCAAGGGAGCGCAGAAGTGCCACAACATGGCTGCTTTCACAGCTTTTTCCTTAGGAAGAACCCTAATACCCGGCTGATTTACCTTCCTAGGGTTACTGTTAGGCTTGGGCCAAGGACTTTGAAAACCAGGAAGCCCTGTGCTCCAGGCACCCTGCAGCTGTTCAAGGCATCCCAAGGGGAGCGCAAAAGTGACACAACTTGGCTGCCTCCACTGCTATTTCCATGAGACCATCCCCAACCTTAGGCTGGTTTTCCTTCCTAGCGTTGAGTTTTGAGTTAGGCCTATGGTTAGTGTTCTTTTAACCTGAAAGCCCTGAGTTCCAAGAACACAGCAGCTGCGAAGGACTACCCAAGAAGAGCACAAAAGTACCACCACATGCCTGCCTCCACAGCTATTTCCTTGGGGACATCCCTAATTCCTGGCTGATACGCCTTTCTCGTTGTCGGGTTGGGGTTAGGTAGGCCTTGTGCTAGGATTTTGAAAATCAGGAAGCCCAGACCTCCAGGCACACTGGAGCTGTGAAAGGCATCCAAAAGGGAGTGCAAAAGTGCCACAACATGGCTGCTTTCACAGCTTTTTCCTTAGGAAGAACCCTAATCCCCAGCTGATTTACCTTCCTAGGGTTACTGTTAGGCTTGGGCCAAGGACTTTTAAAACCAGGAAGCCCTGTGCTCCAGGCACACTGCAGCTGTTCAAGGCATCCCAAGGGGAGCGCAAAAGTGACACAACTTGGCTGCCTCCACTGCTATTTCCATGAGACCATCCCCAACCTTAGGCTGGTTTTCCTTCCTAGCGTTGAGGTTTGAGTTAGGCCTAGGTTTAGGGTTCTTTCAACCAGAAAGCCCTGAGTTCCAAGAATACAGCAGCTGCGAAGGACTACCCAAGAAGAGCACAAAAGTACCACCACATGCCTGCCTCCACAGCTATTTCCTTGGGGACATCCCTAATTCCTGGCTCATTTGCCTTTCTCGTCGTCGGGTTGGGGTTAGGTAGGCCTTGTGCTAGGATTTTTAAAATCAGGAAGCCCAGACCTCCAGGCACACTGGAGCTGTGAAAGGCAGCCAAAAGGGATTGCAAAAGTGCCACAACATGGCTGCTTTCACAGCTTTTTCCTTAGGAAGAACCCTAATCCCCAGCTGATTTACCTTCCTAGGGTTACTGTTAGGCTTGGGCCAAGGACTTTTAAAACCAGGAAGCCCTGTGCTCCAGGCACCCTGCAGCTGTTCAAGGCATCCCAAGGGGAGCGCAAAAGTGACACAACTTGGCTGCCTCCACTGCTATTTCCATGAGACCATCCCGAATCATAGGCTGATTTTCCTTCCTAGCGTTGAGGTTTGAGTTAGGCCTAGGGTTTGAGTTTTAAAACCAGAAAGCCCTGAGTTCCAAGAACACAGCAGCTGCGAAGGACTACCCAAGAAGAGCACAAAAGTACCACAACATGCCTGCCTCCACAGCTATTTCCTTGGGGACATCCCTAATTCCTGGCTGATTTGCCTTTCTCGTCGTCGGGTTGGGGTTAGGTAGGCCTTGTGCTAGGATATTTAAAAGCAGGAAACCCAGACCTCCAAGCACACTGGAGCTGTGAAAGGCATCCAAAAGGGAGTGCAAAAGGGCCACAACATGGCTGCTTTCACAGCTTTTTTCTTGGCACCATCACTATACCTTCTCTGATATATCTCCCTAGGGTTAGGGTTAGGGTTCAGCCTAGGGCTAGGATTTTTTGAACCAGGAAGCCCTGTGTTCCAGGCTTACTGTAGCTGCCAAAGGCATCCAAGGGAGCGCAGAAGTGCCACAACATGGCTGCTTTCACAGCTTTTTCCTTAGGAAGAACCCTAATACCCGGCTGATTTACCTTCCTAGGGTTACTGTTAGGCTTGGGCCAAGGACTTTTAAAACCAGGAAGCCCTGTGCTCCAGGCACACTGCAGCTGTTCAAGGCATCCCAAGGGGAGCGCAAAAGTGACACAACTTGGCTGCCTCCACTGCTATTTCCATGAGACCATCCTGAACCATAGGCTGATTTTCCTTCCTAGCGTTGAGGTTTGAGTTAGGCCTAGGGTTAGCGATTTTTAACCAGAAAGCCCTGAATACCAAGAACACAGCAGCTGCGAAGGACTACCCAAGAAGAGCACAAAAGTACCACCACATGCCTGCCTCCACAGCTATTTCCTTGGGGACATCCCTAATTCCTGGCTGATACGCCTTTCTCGTTGTCGGGTTGGGGTTAGGTAGGCCTTGTGCTAGGATTTTTAAAATCAGGAAGCCCAGACCTCCAGGCACACTGGAGCTGTGAAAGGCATCCAAAAGGGAGTGCAAAAGTGCCACAACATGGCTGCTTTCACAGCTTTTTCCTTAGGAAGAACCCTCATACCCGGCTGATTTACCTTCCTAGGGTTACTGTTAGGCTTGGGCCAAGGACTTTTAAAACCAGGAAGCCCTGTGCTCCAGGCACACTGCAGCTGTTCAAGGCATCCCAAGGGGAGCACAAAAGTGACACAACTTGGCTGCCTCCACTGCTATTTCCATGAGACCATACCCAACCTTAGGCTGGTTTTCCTTCCTAGCGTTGAGGTTTGAGTTAGGCCTAGGGTTAGGGTTCTTTCAACCAGAAAGCCCTGAGTTCCAAGAATACAGCAGCTTCGAAGGACTACCCAAGAAGAGCACAAAAGTACCACAACATGCCTGCCTCCACAGCTATTTCCTTGGGGACATCCCTAATTCCTGGCTGATTTGCCTTTCTCGTTGTCGGGTTGGGGTTAGGTAGGCCTTGTGCTAGGATTTTTAAAATCAGGAAGCCCAGAGCTCCAGGCACACTGGAGCTGTGAAAGGCAGCCAAAAGGGAGTGCAAAAGTGCCACAACATGGCTGCTTTCACAGCTTTTTCCTTAGGAAGAACCCTAATACCCGGCTGATTTACCTTCCTAGGGTTACTGTTAGGCTTGGGCCAAGGACTTTTAAAACCAGGAAGCCCTGTGCTCCAGGCACACTGCAGCTGTTCAAGGCATCCCAATGGGAGTGCAAAAGTGACACAACTTGGCTGCCTCCACTGCTATTTCCATGAGACCATCCCGAATCATAGGCTGATTTTCCTTCCTAGCGTTGAGGTTTGAGTTAGGCCTAGGGTTAGAGTTTTAAAACCAGAAAGCCCTGAGTTCCAAGAACACAGCAGCTGCGAAGGACTACCCAAGAAGAGCACAAAAGTACCACAACATGCCTGCCTCCACAGCTATTTCCTTGGGGACATCCCTAATTCCTGGCTGATTTGCCTTTCTCGTCGTCGGGTTGGGGTTAGGTAGGCCTTGTGCTAGGATATTTAAAAGCAGGAAACCCAGACCTCCAAGCACACTGGAGCTGTGAAATGCATCCAAAAGGGAGTGCAAAAGGGCCACAACATGGCTGCTTTCACAGCTTTTTTCTGTGCACCAACACTATACTTTCTCTGATATATCTCCCTAGGGTTAGGGTTCAGCCTAGGGCTAGGATTTTTTGAACCAGGAAGCCCTGTGTTCCAGGCTTACTGTAGCTGCCAAAGGCATCCCAAAGGGAGCGCAGAAGTGCCACAACATGGCTGCTTTCACAGCTTTTTCCTTAGGAAGAACCCTAATACCCGGCTGATTTACCTTCCTAGGGTTACTGTTAGGCTTGGGCCAAGGACTTTTAAAACCAGGAAGCCCTGTGCTCCAGGCACCCTGCAGCTGTTCAAGGCATCCCAAGGGGAGGGCAAAAGTGACACAACTTGGCTGCCTCCACTGCTATTTCCATGAGACCATCCTGAACCATAGGCTGATTTTCCTTCCTAGCGTTGAGGTTTGAGTTAGGCCTAGGGTTAGGGTTCTTTCAACCAGAAAGCCCTGAGTTCCAAGAATACAGCAGCTGCGAAGGACTACCCAAGAAGAGCACAAAAGTACCACAACATGCCTGCCTCCACAGCTATTTCCTTGGGGACATCCCTAATTCCTGGCTCATTTGCCTTTCTCGTCGTCGGGTTGGGGTTAGGTAGGCCTTGTGCTAGGATTTTTAAAATCAGGAAGCCCAGACCTCCAGGCACACTGGAGCTGTGAAAGGCAGCCAAAAGGGAGTGCAAAAGCGCCACAACATGGCTGCTTTCACAGCTTTTTCCTTAGGAAGAACCCTAATACCCGGCTGATTTACCTTCCTAGGGTTACTGTTAGGCTTGGGCCAAGGACTTTGAAAACCAGGAAGCCCTGTGCTCCAGGCACACTGCAGCTGTTCAAGGCATCCCAACGGGAGCGCAAAAGTGACACAACTTGGCTGCCTCCACTGCTATTTCCATGAGACCATCCCCAACCATAGGCTGATTTTCCTTCCTAGCGTTGAGGTTTGAGTTAGGCCGAGGGTTAGAGTTTTTTAACCAGAAAGCCCTGAGTTCCAAGAACACAGCAGATGCGAAGGACCACCCAAGAAGAGCACAAAAGTACCACAACATGCCTGCCTCCACAGCTATTTCCTTGGGGACATCCCTAATTCCTGGCTGATTTGCCTTTCTCGTCGTCGGGTTGGGGTTAGGTAGGCCTTGTGCTAGGATATTTAAAAGCAGGAAACCCAGACCTCCAAGCACACTGGAGCTGTGAAAGGCATCCAAAAGGGAGTGCAAAAGGGCCACAACATGGCTGCTTTCACAGCTTTTTTCTTGGCACCATCACTATACCTTCTCTGATATATCTCCCTAGGGTTAGGGTTAGGGTTCAGCCTAGGGCTAGGATTTTTTGAACCAGGAAGCCCTGTGTTCCAGGCTTACTGTAGCTGCCAAAGGCATCCAAGGGAGCGCAGAAGTGCCACAACATGGCTGCTTTCACAGCTTTTTCCTTAGGAAGAACCCTAATACCCGGCTGATTTACCTTCCTAGGGTTACTGTTAGGCTTGGGCCAAGGACTTTGAAAACCAGGAAGCCCTGTGCTCCAGGCACCCTGCAGCTGTTCAAGGCATCCCAAGGGGAGCGCAAAAGTGACACAACTTGGCTGCCTCCACTGCTATTTCCATGAGACCATCCCCAACCTTAGGCTGGTTTTCCTTCCTAGCGTTGAGTTTTGAGTTAGGCCTATGGTTAGTGTTCTTTTAACCTGAAAGCCCTGAGTTCCAAGAACACAGCAGCTGCGAAGGACTACCCAAGAAGAGCACAAAAGTACCACCACATGCCTGCCTCCACAGCTATTTCCTTGGGGACATCCCTAATTCCTGGCTGATACGCCTTTCTCGTTGTCGGGTTGGGGTTAGGTAGGCCTTGTGCTAGGATTTTGAAAATCAGGAAGCCCAGAGCTCCAGGCACACTGGAGCTGTGAAAGGCATCCAAAAGGGAGTGCAAAAGTGCCACAACATGGCTGCTTTCACAGCTTTTTCCTTAGGAAGAACCCTAATCCCCAGCTGATTTACCTTCCTAGGGTTACTGTTAGGCTTGGGCCAAGGACTTTTAAAACCAGGAAGCCCTGTGCTCCAGGCACACTGCAGCTGTTCAAGGCATCCCAAGGGGAGCGCAAAAGTGACACAACTTGGCTGCCTCCACTGCTATTTCCATGAGACCATCCCCAACCTTAGGCTGGTTTTCCTTCCTAGCGTTGAGGTTTGAGTTAGGCCTAGGTTTAGGGTTCTTTCAACCAGAAAGCCCTGAGTTCCAAGAATACAGCAGCTGCGAAGGACTACCCAAGAAGAGCACAAAAGTACCACCACATGCCTGCCTCCACAGCTATTTCCTTGGGGACATCCCTAATTCCTGGCTCATTTGCCTTTCTCGTCGTCGGGTTGGGGTTAGGTAGGCCTTGTGCTAGGATTTTTAAAATCAGGAAGCCCAGACCTCCAGGCACACTGGAGCTGTGAAAGGCAGCCAAAAGGGATTGCAAAAGTGCCACAACATGGCTGCTTTCACAGCTTTTTCCTTAGGAAGAACCCTAATCCCCAGCTGATTTACCTTCCTAGGGTTACTGTTAGGCTTGGGCCAAGGACTTTTAAAACCAGGAAGCCCTGTGCTCCAGGCACCCTGCAGCTGTTCAAGGCATCCCAAGGGGAGCGCAAAAGTGACACAACTTGGCTGCCTCCACTGCTATTTCCATGAGACCATCCCCAACCATAGGCTGATTTTCCTTCCTAGGGTTGAGGTTTGAATTAAGCCTAGGGTTAGGGTTCTTTCAACCAGAAAGCCCTGAGTTCCAAGAATACAGCAGCTGCGAAGGACTACCCAAGAAGAGCACAAAAGTACCACAACATGCCTGCCTCCCCAGCTATTTCCTTGGGGACATCCCTAATTCCTGGCTGATTTGCCTTTCTCGTCGTCGGGTTGGGGTTAGGGAGGCCTTGTGCTAGGATTTTTAAAATCAGGAAGCCCAGAGCTCCAGGCACACTGGAGCTGTGAAAGGCATCCAAAAGGGAGTGCAAAAGTGCCACAACATGGCTGCTTTCACAGCTTTTTCCTTAGGAAGAACCCTAATACCCGGCTGATTTACCTTCCTAGGGTTACTGTTAGGCTTGGGCCAAGGACTTTGAAAACCAGGAAGCCCTGTGCTCCAGGCACCCTGCAGCTGTTCAAGGCATCCCAAGGGGAGCGCAAAAGTGACACAACTTGGCTGCCTCCACTGCTATTTCCATGAGACCATCCCCAACCATAGGCTGATTTTCCTTCCTAGCGTTGAGGTTTGAGTTAGGCCTAGGGTTAGAGTTCTTTTAACCAGAAAGCCCTGAGTACCAAGAACACAGCAGATGCGAAGGACCACCCAAGAAGAGCACAAAAGTACCACAACATGCCTGCCTCCACAGCTATTTCCTTGGGGACATCCCTAATTCCTGGCTGATTTGCCTTTCTCGTCGTCGGGTTGGGGTTAGGTAGGCCTTGTGCTAGGATATTTAAAAGCAGGAAACCCAGACCTCCAAGCACACTGGAGCTGTGAAAGGCATCCAAAAGGGAGTGCAAAAGGGCCACAACATGGCTGCTTTCACAGCTTTTTTCTTGGCACCATCACTATACCTTCTCTGATATATCTCCCTAGGGTTAGGGTTAGGGTTCAGCCTAGGGCTAGGATTTTTTGAACCAGGAAGCCCTGTGTTCCAGGCTTACTGTAGCTGCCAAAGGCATCCAAGGGAGCGCAGAAGTGCCACAACATGGCTGCTTTCACAGCTTTTTCCTTAGGAAGAACCCTAATACCCGGCTGATTTACCTTCCTAGGGTTACTGTTAGGCTTGGGCCAAGGACTTTTAAAACCAGGAAGCCCTGTGCTCCAGGCACACTGCAGCTGTTCAAGGCATCCCAAGGGGAGCGCAAAAGTGACACAACTTGGCTGCCTCCACTGCTATTTCCATGAGACCATCCTGAACCATAGGCTGATTTTCCTTCCTAGCGTTGAGGTTTGAGTTAGGCCTAGGGTTAGCGATTTTTAACCAGAAAGCCCTGAATACCAAGAACACAGCAGCTGCGAAGGACTACCCAAGAAGAGCACAAAAGTACCACCACATGCCTGCCTCCACAGCTATTTCCTTGGGGACATCCCTAATTCCTGGCTGATACGCCTTTCTCGTTGTCGGGTTGGGGTTAGGTAGGCCTTGTGCTAGGATTTTTAAAATCAGGAAGCCCAGACCTCCAGGCACACTGGAGCTGTGAAAGGCATCCAAAAGGGAGTGCAAAAGTGCCACAACATGGCTGCTTTCACAGCTTTTTCCTTAGGAAGAACCCTAATACCCGGCTGATTTACCTTCCTAGGGTTACTGTTAGGCTTGGGCCAAGGACTTTTAAAACCAGGAAGCCCTGTGCTCCAGGCACACTGCAGCTGTTCAAGGCATCCCAAGGGGAGCACAAAAGTGACACAACTTGGCTGCCTCCACTGCTATTTCCATGAGACCATACCCAACCTTAGGCTGGTTTTCCTTCCTAGCGTTGAGGTTTGAGTTAGGCCTAGGGTTAGGGTTCTTTCAACCAGAAAGCCCTGAGTTCCAAGAATACAGCAGCTTCGAAGGACTACCCAAGAAGAGCACAAAAGTACCACAACATGCCTGCCTCCACAGCTATTTCCTTGGGGACATCCCTAATTCCTGGCTGATTTGCCTTTCTCGTTGTCGGGTTGGGGTTAGGTAGGCCTTGTGCTAGGATTTTTAAAATCAGGAAGCCCAGAGCTCCAGGCACACTGGAGCTGTGAAAGGCATCCAAAAGGGAGTGCAAAAGTGCCACAACATGGCTGCTTTCACAGCTTTTTCCTTAGGAAGAACCCTAATACCCGGCTGATTTACCTTCCTAGGGTTACTGTTAGGCTTGGGCCAAGGACTTTTAAAACCAGGAAGCCCTGTGCTCCAGGCACACTGCAGCTGTTCAAGGCATCCCAATGGGAGTGCAAAAGTGACACAACTTGGCTGCCTCCACTGCTATTTCCATGAGACCATCCCGAATCATAGGCTGATTTTCCTTCCTAGCGTTGAGGTTTGAGTTAGGCCTAGGGTTAGAGTTTTAAAACCAGAAAGCCCTGAGTTCCAAGAACACAGCAGCTGCGAAGGACTACCCAAGAAGAGCACAAAAGTACCACAACATGCCTGCCTCCACAGCTATTTCCTTGGGGACATCCCTAATTCCTGGCTGATTTGCCTTTCTCGTCGTCGGGTTGGGGTTAGGTAGGCCTTGTGCTAGGATATTTAAAAGCAGGAAACCCAGACCTCCAAGCACACTGGAGCTGTGAAATGCATCCAAAAGGGAGTGCAAAAGGGCCACAACATGGCTGCTTTCACAGCTTTTTTCTGTGCACCAACACTATACCTTCTCTGATATATCTCCCTAGGGTTAGGGTTCAGCCTAGGGCTAGGATTTTTTGAACCAGGAAGCCCTGTGTTCCAGGCTTACTGTAGCTGCCAAAGGCATCCCAAAGGGAGCGCAGAAGTGCCACAACATGGCTGCTTTCACAGCTTTTTCCTTAGGAAGAACCCTAATACCCGGCTGATTTACCTTCCTAGGGTTACTGTTAGGCTTGGGCCAAGGACTTTTAAAACCAGGAAGCCCTGTGCTCCAGGCACCCTGCAGCTGTTCAAGGCATCCCAAGGGGAGCGCAAAAGTGACACAACTTGGCTGCCTCCACTGCTATTTCCATGAGACCATCCTGAACCATAGGCTGATTTTCCTTCCTAGCGTTGAGGTTTGAGTTAGGCCTAGGGTTAGGGTTCTTTCAACCAGAAAGCCCTGAGTTCCAAGAATACAGCAGCTGCGAAGGACTACCCAAGAAGAGCACAAAAGTACCACAACATGCCTGCCTCCACAGCTATTTCCTTGGGGACATCCCTAATTCCTGGCTCATTTGCCTTTCTCGTCGTCGGGTTGGGGTTAGGTAGGCCTTGTGCTAGGATTTTTAAAATCAGGAAGCCCAGACCTCCAGGCACACTGGAGCTGTGAAAGGCAGCCAAAAGGGAGTGCAAAAGTGCCACAACATGGCTGCTTTCACAGCTTTTTCCTTAGGAAGAACCCTAATACCCGGCTGATTTACCTTCCTAGGGTTACTGTTAGGCTTGGGCCAAGGACTTTGAAAACCAGGAAGCCCTGTGCTCCAGGCACACTGCAGCTGTTCAAGGCATCCCAACGGGAGCGCAAAAGTGACACAACTTGGCTGCCTCCACTGCTATTTCCATGAGACCATCCCCAACCATAGGCTGATTTTCCTTCCTAGCGTTGAGGTTTGAGTTAGGCCGAGGGTTAGAGTTTTTTAACCAGAAAGCCCTGAGTTCCAAGAACACAGCAGATGCGAAGGACCACCCAAGAAGAGCACAAAAGTACCACAACATGCCTGCCTCCACAGCTATTTCCTTGGGGACATCCCTAATTCCTGGCTGATTTGCCTTTCTCGTCGTCGGGTTGGGGTTAGGTAGGCCTTGTGCTAGGATATTTAAAAGCAGGAAACCCAGACCTCCAAGCACACTGGAGCTGTGAAAGGCATCCAAAAGGGAGTGCAAAAGGGCCACAACATGGCTGCTTTCACAGCTTTTTTCTTGGCACCATCACTATACCTTCTCTGATATATCTCCCTAGGGTTAGGGTTAGGGTTCAGCCTAGGGCTAGGATTTTTTGAACCAGGAAGCCCTGTGTTCCAGGCTTACTGTAGCTGCCAAAGGCATCCAAGGGAGCGCAGAAGTGCCACAACATGGCTGCTTTCACAGCTTTTTCCTTAGGAAGAACCCTAATACCCGGCTGATTTACCTTCCTAGGGTTACTGTTAGGCTTGGGCCAAGGACTTTGAAAACCAGGAAGCCCTGTGCTCCAGGCACCCTGCAGCTGTTCAAGGCATCCCAAGGGGAGCGCAAAAGTGACACAACTTGGCTGCCTCCACTGCTATTTCCATGAGACCATCCCCAACCTTAGGCTGGTTTTCCTTCCTAGCGTTGAGTTTTGAGTTAGGCCTATGGTTAGTGTTCTTTTAACCTGAAAGCCCTGAGTTCCAAGAACACAGCAGCTGCGAAGGACTACCCAAGAAGAGCACAAAAGTACCACCACATGCCTGCCTCCACAGCTATTTCCTTGGGGACATCCCTAATTCCTGGCTGATACGCCTTTCTCGTTGTCGGGTTGGGGTTAGGTAGGCCTTGTGCTAGGATTTTGAAAATCAGGAAGCCCAGACCTCCAGGCACACTGGAGCTGTGAAAGGCATCCAAAAGGGAGTGCAAAAGTGCCACAACATGGCTGCTTTCACAGCTTTTTCCTTAGGAAGAACCCTAATCCCCAGCTGATTTACCTTCCTAGGGTTACTGTTAGGCTTGGGCCAAGGACTTTTAAAACCAGGAAGCCCTGTGCTCCAGGCACACTGCAGCTGTTCAAGGCATCCCAAGGGGAGCGCAAAAGTGACACAACTTGGCTGCCTCCACTGCTATTTCCATGAGACCATCCCCAACCTTAGGCTGGTTTTCCTTCCTAGCGTTGAGGTTTGAGTTAGGCCTAGGGTTAGGGTTCTTTCAACCAGAAAGCCCTGAGTTCCAAGAATACAGCAGCTGCGAAGGACTACCCAAGAAGAGCACAAAAGTACCACCACATGCCTGCCTCCACAGCTATTTCCTTGGGGACATCCCTAATTCCTGGCTCATTTGCCTTTCTCGTCGTCGGGTTGGGGTTAGGTAGGCCTTGTGCTAGGATTTTTAAAATCAGGAAGCCCAGACCTCCAGGCACACTGGAGCTGTGAAAGGCAGCCAAAAGGGATTGCAAAAGTGCCACAACATGGCTGCTTTCACAGCTTTTTCCTTAGGAAGAACCCTAATACCCGGCTGATTTACCTTCCTAGGGTTACTGTTAGGCTTCGGGCTAGGACTTTTAAAACCAGGAAGCCCTGTGCTCCAGGCACACTGCAGCTGTTCAAGGCATCCCAATGGGAGTGCAAAAGTGACACAACTTGGCTGCCTCCACTGCTATTTCCATGAGACCATCCCGAATCATAGGCTGATTTTCCTTCCTAGCGTTGAGGTTTGAGTTAGGCCTAGGGTTAGAGTTTTTTAACCAGAAAGCCCTGAGTTCCAAGAACACAGGAGCTGCGAAGGACTACCCAAGAAGAGCACAAAAGTACCACAACATGCCTGCCTCCACAGCTATTTCCTTGGGGACATCTCTAATTCCTGGCTGATTTGCCTTTCTCGTCGTCGGGTTGGTGTTAGGTAGGCCTTGTGCTAGGATATTTAAAAGCAGGAAACCCAGACCTCCAAGCACACTGGAGCTGTGAAATGCATCCAAAAGGGAGTGCAAAAGGGCCACAACATGGCTGCTTTCACAGCTTTTTTCTGTGCACCAACACTATACCTTCTCTGATATATCTCCCTAGGGTTAGGGTTCAGCCTAGGGCTAGGATTTTTTGAACCAGGAAGCCCTGTGTTCCAGGCTTACTGTAGCTGCCAAAGGCATCCCAAAGGGAGCGCAGAAGTGCCACAACATGGCTGCTTTCACAGCTTTTTCCTTAGGAAGAACCCTAATCCCCAGCTGATTTACCTTCCTAGGGTTACTGTTAGGCTTGGGCCAAGGACTTTTAAAACCAGGAAGCCCTGTGCTCCAGGCACCCTGCAGCTGTTCAAGGCATCCCAAGGGGAGCGCAAAAGTGACACAACTTGGCTGCCTCCACTGCTATTTCCATGAGACCATCCTGAACCATAGGCTGATTTTCCTTCCTAGCGTTGAGGTTTGAATTAAGCCTAGGGTAAGGGTTCTTTCAACCAGAAAGCCCTGAGTTCCAAGAATACAGCAGCTGCGAAGGACTACCCAAGAAGAGCACAAAAGTACCACAACATGCCTGCCTCCCCAGCTATTTCCTTGGGGACATCCCTAATTCCTGGCTGATTTGCCTTTCTCGTCGTCGGGTTGGGGTTAGGTAGGCCTTGTGCTAGGATTTTTAAAATCAGGAAGCCCAGAGCTCCAGGCACACTGGAGCTGTGAAAGGCATCCAAAAGGGAGTGCAAAAGCGCCACAACATGGCTGCTTTCACAGCTTTTTCCTTAGGAAGAACCCTAATACCCGGCTGATTTACCTTCCTAGGGTTACTGTTAGGCTTGGGCCAAGGACTTTGAAAACCAGGAAGCCCTGTGCTCCAGGCACCCTGCAGCTGTTCAAGGCATCCCAAGGGGAGCGCAAAAGTGACACAACTTGGCTGCCTCCACTGCTATTTCCATGAGACCATCCCCAACCATAGGCTGATTTTCCTTCCTAGCGTTGAGGTTTGAGTTAGGCCTAGGGTTAGAGTTCTTTTAACCAGAAAGCCCTGAGTACCAAGAACACAGCAGATGCGAAGGACCACCCAAGAAGAGCACAAAAGTACCACAACATGCCTGCCTCCACAGCTATTTCCTTGGGGACATCCCTAATTCCTGGCTGATTTGCCTTTCTCGTCGTCGGGTTGGGGTTAGGTAGGCCTTGTGCTAGGATATTTAAAAGCAGGAAACCCAGACCTCCAAGCACACTGGAGCTGTGAAAGGCATCCAAAAGGGAGTGCAAAAGGGCCACAACATGGCTGCTTTCACAGCTTTTTTCTTGGCACCATCACTATACCTTCTCTGATATATCTCCCTAGGGTTAGGGTTAGGGTTCAGCCTAGGGCTAGGATTTTTTGAACCAGGAAGCCCTGTGTTCCAGGCTTACTGTAGCTGCCAAAGGCATCCAAGGGAGCGCAGAAGTGCCACAACATGGCTGCTTTCACAGCTTTTTCCTTAGGAAGAACCCTAATACCCGGCTGATTTACCTTCCTAGGGTTACTGTTAGGCTTGGGCCAAGGACTTTTAAAACCAGGAAGCCCTGTGCTCCAGGCACACTGCAGCTGTTCAAGGCATCCCAAGGGGAGCGCAAAAGTGACACAACTTGGCTGCCTCCACTGCTATTTCCATGAGACCATCCTGAACCATAGGCTGATTTTCCTTCCTAGCGTTGAGGTTTGAGTTAGGCCTAGGGTTAGCGATTTTTAACCAGAAAGCCCTGAATACCAAGAACACAGCAGCTGCGAAGGACTACCCAAGAAGAGCACAAAAGTACCACCACATGCCTGCCTCCACAGCTATTTCCTTGGGGACATCCCTAATTCCTGGCTGATTTGCCTTTCTCGTTGTCGGGTTGGGGTTAGGTAGGCCTTGTGCTAGGATTTTTAAAATCAGGAAGCCCAGACCTCCAGGCACACTGGAGCTGTGAAAGGCATCCAAAAGGGAGTGCAAAAGTGCCACAACATGGCTGCTTTCACAGCTTTTTCCTTAGGAAGAACCCTAATACCCGGCTGATTTACCTTCCTAGGGTTACTGTTAGGCTTGGGCCAAGGACTTTTAAAACCAGGAAGCCCTGTGCTCCAGGCACACTGCAGCTGTTCAAGGCATCCCAAGGGGAGCACAAAAGTGACACAACTTGGCTGCCTCCACTGCTATTTCCATGAGACCATCCCCAACCTTAGGCTGGTTTTCCTTCCTAGCGTTGAGGTTTGAGTTAGGCCTAGGGTTAGGGTTCTTTCAACCAGAAAGCCCTGAGTTCCAAGAATACAGCAGCTGCGAAGGACTACCCAAGAAGAGCACAAAAGTACCACCACATGCCTGCCTCCACAGCTATTTCCTTGGGGACATCCCTAATTCCTGGCTGATTTGCCTTTCTCGTCGTCGGGTTGGGGTTAGGTAGGCCTTGTGCTAGGATTTTTAAAATCAGGAAGCCCAGACCTCCAGGCACACTGGAGCTGTGAAAGGCAGCCAAAAGGGATTGCAAAAGTGCCACAACATGGCTGCTTTCACAGCTTTTTCCTTAGGAAGAACCCTAATACCCGGCTGATTTACCTTCCTAGGGTTACTGTTAGGCTTCGGGCTAGGACTTTTAAAACCAGGAAGCCCTGTGCTCCAGGCACACTGCAGCTGTTCAAGGCATCCCAATGGGAGTGCAAAAGTGACACAACTTGGCTGCCTCCACTGCTATTTCCATGAGACCATCCCGAATCATAGGCTGATTTTCCTTCCTAGCGTTGAGGTTTGAGTTAGGCCTAGGGTTAGAGTTTTTTAACCAGAAAGCCCTGAGTTCCAAGAACACAGGAGCTGCGAAGGACTACCCAAGAAGAGCACAAAAGTACCACAACATGCCTGCCTCCACAGCTATTTCCTTGGGGACATCTCTAATTCCTGGCTGATTTGCCTTTCTCGTCGTCGGGTTGGTGTTAGGTAGGCCTTGTGCTAGGATATTTAAAAGCAGGAAACCCAGACCTCCAAGCACACTGGAGCTGTGAAATGCATCCAAAAGGGAGTGCAAAAGGGCCACAACATGGCTGCTTTCACAGCTTTTTTCTGTGCACCAACACTATACCTTCTCTGATATATCTCCCTAGGGTTAGGGTTCAGCCTAGGGCTAGGATTTTTTGAACCAGGAAGCCCTGTGTTCCAGGCTTACTGTAGCTGCCAAAGGCATCCCAAAGGGAGCGCAGAAGTGCCACAACATGGCTGCTTTCACAGCTTTTTCCTTAGGAAGAACCCTAATCCCCAGCTGATTTACCTTCCTAGGGTTACTGTTAGGCTTGGGCCAAGGACTTTTAAAACCAGGAAGCCCTGTGCTCCAGGCACCCTGCAGCTGTTCAAGGCATCCCAAGGGGAGCGCAAAAGTGACACAACTTGGCTGCCTCCACTGCTATTTCCATGAGACCATCCTGAACCATAGGCTGATTTTCCTTCCTAGGGTTGAGGTTTGAATTAAGCCTAGGGTTAGGGTTCTTTCAACCAGAAAGCCCTGAGTTCCAAGAATACAGCAGCTGCGAAGGACTACCCAAGAAGAGCACAAAAGTACCACAACATGCCTGCCTCCCCAGCTATTTCCTTGGGGACATCCCTAATTCCTGGCTGATTTGCCTTTCTCGTCGTCGGGTTGGGGTTAGGTAGGCCTTGTGCTAGGATTTTTAAAATCAGGAAGCCCAGAGCTCCAGGCACACTGGAGCTGTGAAAGGCATCCAAAAGGGAGTGCAAAAGCGCCACAACATGGCTGCTTTCACAGCTTTTTTCTGTGCACCAACACTATACCTTCTCTGATATATCTCCCTAGGGTTAGGGTTCAGCCTAGGGCTAGGATTTTTTGAACCAGGAAGCCCTGTGTTCCAGGCTTACTGTAGCTGCCAAAGGCATCCCAAAGGGAGCGCAGAAGTGCCACAACATGGCTGCTTTCACAGCTTTTTCCTTAGGAAGAACCCTAATACCCGGCTGATTTACCTTCCTAGGGTTACTGTTAGGCTTGGGCCAAGGACATTTAAAACCAGGAAGCCCTGTGCTCCAGGCACCCTGCAGCTGTTCAAGGCATCCCAAGGGGAGCGCAAAAGTGACACAACTTGGCTGCCTCCACTGCTATTTCCATGAGACAATCCCCAACCATGGGCTGATTTTCCTTCCTAGCGTTGAGGTTTGAGTTAGGCCTAGGGTTAGAGTTCTTTTAACCAGAAAGCCCTGAGTACCAAGAACACAGCAGATGCGAAGGACCACCCAAGAAGAGCACAAAAGTACCACAACATGCCTGCCTCCACAGCTATTTCCTTGGGGACATCCCTAATTCCTGGCTGATTTGCCTTTCTCGTCGTCGGGTTGGGGTTAGGTAGGCCTTGTGCTAGGATATTTAAAAGCAGGAAACCCAGACCTCCAAGCACACTGGAGCTGTGAAAGGCATCCAAAAGGGAGTGCAAAAGGGCCACAACATGGCTGCTTTCACAGCTTTTTTCTTGGCACCATCACTATACCTTCTCTGATATATCTCCCTAGGGTTAGGGTTAGGGTTCAGCCTAGGGCTAGGATTTTTTGAACCAGGAAGCCCTGTGTTCCAGGCTTACTGTAGCTGCCAAAGGCATCCAAGGGAGCGCAGAAGTGCCACAACATGGCTGCTTTCACAGCTTTTTCCTTAGGAAGAACCCTAATACCCGGCTGATTTACCTTCCTAGGGTTACTGTTAGGCTTGGGCCAAGGACTTTTAAAACCAGGAAGCCCTGTGCTCCAGGCACACTGCAGCTGTTCAAGGCATCCCAAGGGGAGCGCAAAAGTGACACAACTTGGCTGCCTCCACTGCTATTTCCATGAGACCATCCTGAACCATAGGCTGATTTTCCTTCCTAGCGTTGAGGTTTGAGTTAGGCCTAGGGTTAGCGATTTTTAACCAGAAAGCCCTGAATACCAAGAACACAGCAGCTGCGAAGGACTACCCAAGAAGAGCACAAAAGTACCACCACATGCCTGCCTCCACAGCTATTTCCTTGGGGACATCCCTAATTCCTGGCTGATTTGCCTTTCTCGTTGTCGGGTTGGGGTTAGGTAGGCCTTGTGCTAGGATTTTTAAAATCAGGAAGCCCAGACCTCCAGGCACACTGGAGCTGTGAAAGGCATCCAAAAGGGAGTGCAAAAGTGCCACAACATGGCTGCTTTCACAGCTTTTTCCTTAGGAAGAACCCTAATACCCGGCTGATTTACCTTCCTAGGGTTACTGTTAGGCTTGGGCCAAGGACTTTTAAAACCAGGAAGCCCTGTGCTCCAGGCACACTGCAGCTGTTCAAGGCATCCCAAGGGGAGCACAAAAGTGACACAACTTGGCTGCCTCCACTGCTATTTCCATGAGACCATCCCCAACCTTAGGCTGGTTTTCCTTCCTAGCGTTGAGGTTTGAGTTAGGCCTAGGGTTAGGGTTCTTTCAACCAGAAAGCCCTGAGTTCCAAGAATACAGCAGCTGCGAAGGACTACCCAAGAAGAGCACAAAAGTACCACCACATGCCTGCCTCCACAGCTATTTCCTTGGGGACATCCCTAATTCCTGGCTGATTTGCCTTTCTCGTCGTCGGGTTGGGGTTAGGTAGGCCTTGTGCTAGGATTTTTAAAATCAGGAAGCCCAGACCTCCAGGCACACTGGAGCTGTGAAAGGCAGCCAAAAGGGATTGCAAAAGTGCCACAACATGGCTGCTTTCACAGCTTTTTCCTTAGGAAGAACCCTAATACCCGGCTGATTTACCTTCCTAGGGTTACTGTTAGGCTTCGGGCTAGGACTTTTAAAACCAGGAAGCCCTGTGCTCCAGGCACACTGCAGCTGTTCAAGGCATCCCAATGGGAGTGCAAAAGTGACACAACTTGGCTGCCTCCACTGCTATTTCCATGAGACCATCCCGAATCATAGGCTGATTTTCCTTCCTAGCGTTGAGGTTTGAGTTAGGCCTAGGGTTAGAGTTTTTTAACCAGAAAGCCCTGAGTTCCAAGAACACAGGAGCTGCGAAGGACTACCCAAGAAGAGCACAAAAGTACCACAACATGCCTGCCTCCACAGCTATTTCCTTGGGGACATCTCTAATTCCTGGCTGATTTGCCTTTCTCGTCGTCGGGTTGGTGTTAGGTAGGCCTTGTGCTAGGATATTTAAAAGCAGGAAACCCAGACCTCCAAGCACACTGGAGCTGTGAAATGCATCCAAAAGGGAGTGCAAAAGGGCCACAACATGGCTGCTTTCACAGCTTTTTTCTGTGCACCAACACTATACCTTCTCTGATATATCTCCCTAGGGTTAGGGTTCAGCCTAGGGCTAGGATTTTTTGAACCAGGAAGCCCTGTGTTCCAGGCTTACTGTAGCTGCCAAAGGCATCCCAAAGGGAGCGCAGAAGTGCCACAACATGGCTGCTTTCACAGCTTTTTCCTTAGGAAGAACCCTAATCCCCAGCTGATTTACCTTCCTAGGGTTACTGTTAGGCTTGGGCCAAGGACTTTTAAAACCAGGAAGCCCTGTGCTCCAGGCACCCTGCAGCTGTTCAAGGCATCCCAAGGGGAGCGCAAAAGTGACACAACTTGGCTGCCTCCACTGCTATTTCCATGAGACCATCCTGAACCATAGGCTGATTTTCCTTCCTAGGGTTGAGGTTTGAATTAAGCCTAGGGTTAGGGTTCTTTCAACCAGAAAGCCCTGAGTTCCAAGAATACAGCAGCTGCGAAGGACTACCCAAGAAGAGCACAAAAGTACCACAACATGCCTGCCTCCCCAGCTATTTCCTTGGGGACATCCCTAATTCCTGGCTGATTTGCCTTTCTCGTCGTCGGGTTGGGGTTAGGTAGGCCTTGTGCTAGGATTTTTAAAATCAGGAAGCCCAGAGCTCCAGGCACACTGGAGCTGTGAAAGGCATCCAAAAGGGAGTGCAAAAGCGCCACAACATGGCTGCTTTCACAGCTTTTTCCTTAGGAAGAACCCTAATACCCGGCTGATTTACCTTCCTAGGGTTACTGTTAGGCTTGGGCCAAGGACTTTGAAAACCAGGAAGCCCTGTGCTCCAGGCACCCTGCAGCTGTTCAAGGCATCCCAAGGGGAGCGCAAAAGTGACACAACTTGGCTGCCTCCACTGCTATTTCCATGAGACAATCCCCAACCATAGGCTGATTTTCCTTCCTAGCGTTGAGGTTTGAGTTAGGCCTAGGGTTAGAGTTCTTTTAACCAGAAAGCCCTGAGTACCAAGAACACAGCAGATGCGAAGGACCACCCAAGAAGAGCACAAAAGTACCACAACATGCCTGCCTCCACAGCTATTTCCTTGGGGACATCCCTAATTCCTGGCTGATTTGCCTTTCTCGTCGTCGGGTTGGGGTTAGGTAGGCCTTGTGCTAGGATATTTAAAAGCAGGAAACCCAGACCTCCAAGCACACTGGAGCTGTGAAAGGCATCCAAAAGGGAGTGCAAAAGGGCCACAACATGGCTGCTTTCACAGCTTTTTTCTTGGCACCATCACTATACCTTCTCTGATATATCTCCCTAGGGTTAGGGTTAGGGTTCAGCCTAGGGCTAGGATTTTTTGAACCAGGAAGCCCTGTGTTCCAGGCTTACTGTAGCTGCCAAAGGCATCCAAGGGAGCGCAGAAGTGCCACAACATGGCTGCTTTCACAGCTTTTTCCTTAGGAAGAACCCTAATACCCGGCTGATTTACCTTCCTAGGGTTACTGTTAGGCTTGGGCCAAGGACTTTTAAAACCAGGAAGCCCTGTGCTCCAGGCACACTGCAGCTGTTCAAGGCATCCCAAGGGGAGCGCAAAAGTGACACAACTTGGCTGCCTCCACTGCTATTTCCATGAGACCATCCTGAACCATAGGCTGATTTTCCTTCCTAGCGTTGAGGTTTGAGTTAGGCCTAGGGTTAGCGATTTTTAACCAGAAAGCCCTGAATACCAAGAACACAGCAGCTGCGAAGGACTACCCAAGAAGAGCACAAAAGTACCACCACATGCCTGCCTCCACAGCTATTTCCTTGGGGACATCCCTAATTCCTGGCTGATTTGCCTTTCTCGTTGTCGGGTTGGGGTTAGGTAGGCCTTGTGCTAGGATATTTAAAAGCAGGAAACCCAGACCTCCAAGCACACTGGAGCTGTGAAAGGCATCCAATAAGGAGTGCAAAAGTGCCACAACATGGCTGCTTTCACAGCTTTTTTCTTGGCACCATCACTATACCTTCTCTGATATATCTCCCTAGGGTTAGGGTTCAGCCTAGGGCTAGGATTTTTTGAACCAGGAAGCCCTGTGTTCCAGGCTTACTGTAGCTGCCAAAGGCATCCCAAAGGGAGCGCAGAAGTGCCACAACATGGCTGCTTTCACAGCTTTTTCCTTAGGAAGAACCCTAATACCCGGCTGATTTACCTTCCTAGGGTTACTGTTAGGCTTGGGCCAAGGACTTTTAAAATCAGGAAGCCCTGTGCTCCAGGAACACTGCAGCTGTTCAAGGCATCCCAAGGGGAGCGCAAAAGTGACACAACTTGGCTGCCTCCACTGCTATTTCCATGAGACCATCCCGAACCATAGGCTGATTTTCCTTCCTAGCGTTGAGGTTTGAGTTAGGCCTAGGGTTAGAGTTTTTTAACCAGAAAGCCCTGAGTTCCAAGAATACAGCAGCTGCGAAGGACTACCCAAGAAGAGCACAAAAGTACCACCACATGCCTGCCTCCACAGCTATTTCCTTGGGGACATCCCTAATTCCTGGCTGATTTGCCTTTCTCGTTGTCGGGTTGGGGTTAGGTAGGCCTTGTGCTAGGATTTTGAAAATCAGGAAGCCCAGACCTCCAGGCACACTGGAGCTGTGAAAGGCATCCAAAAGGGAGTGCAAAAGTGCCACAACATTGCTGCTTTCACAGCTTTTTCCTTAGGAAGAACCCTAATACCCGGCTGATTTACCTTCCTAGGGTTACTGTTAGGCTTGGGCCAAGGACTTTTAAAACCAGGAAGCCCTGTGCTCCAGGCCCACTGCAGCTGTTCAAGGCATCCCAAGGGGAGCACAAAAGTGACACAACTTGGCTGCCTCCACTGCTATTTCCATGAGACCATCCCCAACCTTAGGCTGGTTTTCCTTCCTAGCGTTGAGGTTTGAGTTAGGCCTAGGGTTAGGGTTCTTTCAACCAGAAAGCCCTGAGTTCCAAGAATACAGCAGCTGCGAAGGACTATCCAAGAAGAGCACAAAAGTACCACCACATGCCTGCCTCCACAGCTATTTCCTTGGGGACATCCCAAATTCCTGGCTGATTTGCCTTTCTCGTCGTCGGGTTGGGGTTAGGTAGGCCTTGTGCTAGGATTTTGAAAATCAGGAAGCCCAGATCTCCAGGCACACTGGAGCTGTGAAAGGCATCCAAAAGGGAGTGCAAAAGTGCCACAACATGGCTGCTTTCACAGCTTTTTCCTTAGGAAGAACCCTAATACCCGGCTGATTTACCTTCCTAGGGTTACTATTAGGCTTCGGCCTAGGACTTTTAAAACCAGGAAGCCCTGTGCTCCAGGCACCCTGCAGCTGTTCAAGGCATCCCAATGGGAGTGCAAAATGACACAACTTGGCTGCCTCCACTGCTATTTCCATGAGACCATCCCGAACCATAGGCTGATTTTCCTTCCTAGCGTTGAGGTTTGAGTTAGGCCTAGGGTTAGAGGTTTTTAACCAGAAAGCCCTGAGTTCCAAGAACACAGCAGCTGCGAAGGACTACCCAAGAAGAGCACAAAAGTACCACAACATGCCTGCCTCCACAGCTATTTCCTTGGGGACATCCCTAATTCCTGGCTGATTTGCCTTTCTCGTCGTCGGGTTGGGGTTAGGTAGGCCTTGCGCTAGGATATTTAAAAGCAGGAAACCCAGACCTCCAAGCACACTGGAGCTGTGAAAGGCATCCAATAGGGAGTGCAAAAGTGCCACAACATGGCTGCTTTCACAGCTTTTTTCTTGGCACCATCACTATACCTTCTCTGATATATCTCCCTAGGGTTAGGGTTAGGGTTCAGCCTAGGGCTAGGATTTTTTGAACCAGGAAGCCCTGTGTTCCAGGCTTACTGTAGCTGCCAAAGGCATTCCAAAGGGAGCGCAGAAGTGCCACAACATGGCTGCTTTCACAGCTTTTTCCTAAGGAAGAACCCCAACACCCGGCTGATTTACCTTCCTAGGGTTACTGTTAGGCTTGGGCCAAGGACTTTTAAAATCAGGAAGCCCTGTGCTCCAGGAACACTGCAGCTGTTCAAGGCATCCCAAGGGGAGCGCAAAAGTGACACAACTTGGCTGCCTCCACTGCTATTTCCATGAGACCATCCCGAACCATAGGCTGATTTTCCTTCCTAGCGTTGAGGTTTGAGTTAGGCCTAGGGTTAGAGTTTTTTAACCAGAAAGCCCTGAGTTCCAAGAACACAGCAGCTGCGAAGGACTACCCAAGAAGAGCACAAAAGTACCACCACATGCCTGCCTCCACAGCTATTTCCTTGGGGACATCCCTAATTCCTGGCTGATTTGCCTTTCTCGTCGTCGGGTTGGGGTTAGGTAGGCCTTGTGCTAGGATTTTTAGAATCAGGAAGCCCAGACCTCCAGGCACACTGGAGCTGTGAAAGGCATCCAAAAGGGAGTGCAAAAGTGCCACAACATGGCTGCTTTCACAGCTTTTTCCTTAGGAAGAACCCTAATCCCCAGCTGATTTACCTTCCTAGGGTTACTGTTAGGCTTGGGCCAAGGACTTTGAAAACCAGGAAGCCCTGTGCTCCAGGCACACTGCAGCTGTTCAAGGCATCCCAAGGGGAGCGCAAAAGTGACACAACTTGGCTGCCTCCACTGCTATTTCCATGAGACCATCCCCAACCTTAGGCTGGTTTTCCTTCCTAGCGTTGAGGTTTGAGTTAGGCCTAGGGTTAGTGTTCTTTTAACCTGAAAGCCCTGAGTTCCAAGAACACAGCAGCTGCGAAGGACTACCCAAGAAGAGCACAAAAGTACCACCACATGCCTGCCTCCACAGCTATTTCCTTGGGGACATCCCTAATTCCTGGCTGATTTGCCTTTCTCGTTGTCGGGTTGGGGTTAGGTAGGCCTTGTGCTAGGATTTTTAAAATCAGGAAGCCCAGAGCTCCAGGCACACTGGAGCTGTGAAAGGCATCCAAAAGGGAGTGCAAAAGTGCCACAACATGGCTGCTTTCACAGCTTTTTCCTTAGGAAGAACCCTAATACCCGGCTGATTTACCTTCCTAGGGTTACTGTTAGGCTTGGGCCAAGGACTTTGAAAACCAGGAAGCCCTGTGCTCCAGGCACACTGCAGCTGTTCAAGGCATCCCAAGGGGAGCGCAAAAGTGACACAACTTGGCTGCCTCCACTGCTATTTCCATGAGACCATCCCCAACCTTAGGCTGGTTTTCCTTCCTAGCGTTGAGGTTTGAGTTAGGCCTAGGGTTAGGGTTCTTTCAACCAGAAAGCCCTGAGTTCCAAGAACACAGCAGCTGCGAAGGACTACCCAAGAAGAGCACAAAAGTACCACCACATGCCTGCCTCCACAGCTATTTCCTTGGGGACATCCCTAATTCCTGGCTGATTTGCCTTTCTCGTCGTCGGGTTGGGGTTAGGTAGGCCTTGTGCTAGGATTTTTAAAATCAGGAAGCCCAGACCTCCAGGCACACTGGAGCTGTGAAAGGCAGCCAAAAGGGATTGCAAAAGTGCCACAACATGGCTGCTTTCACAGCTTTTTCCTTAGGAAGAACCCTCATACCCGGCTGATTTACCTTCCTAGGGTTACTGTTAGGCTTGGGCCAAGGACTTTTAAAACCAGGAAGCCCTGTGCTCCAGGCACACTGCAGCTGTTCAAGGCATCCCAATGGGAGTGCAAAAGTGACACAACTTGGCTGCCTCCACTGCTATTTCCATGAGACCATCCCGAATCATAGGCTGATTTTCCTTCCTAGCGTTGAGGTTTGAGTTAGGCCTAGGGTTAGAGTTTTAAAACCAGAAAGCCCTGAGTTCCAAGAACACAGCAGCTGCGAAGGACTACCCAAGAAGAGCACAAAAGTACCACAACATGCCTGCCTCCACAGCTATTTCCTTGGGGACATCCCTAATTCCTGGCTGATTTGCCTTTCTCGTCGTCGGGTTGGGGTTAGGTAGGCCTTGTGCTAGGATATTTAAAAGCAGGAAACCCAGACCTCCAAGCACACTGGAGCTGTGAAAGGCATCCAAAAGGGAGTGCAAAAGGGCCACAACATGGCTGCTTTCACAGCTTTTTTCTTGGCACCATCACTATACCTTCTCTGATATATCTCCCTAGGGTTAGGGTTAGGGTTCAGCCTAGGGCTAGGATTTTTTGAACCAGGAAGCCCTGTGTTCCAGGCTTACTGTAGCTGCCAAAGGCATCCAAGGGAGCGCAGAAGTGCCACAACATGGCTGCTTTCACAGCTTTTTCCTTAGGAAGAACCCTAATACCCGGCTGATTTACCTTCCTAGGGTTACTGTTAGGCTTGGGCCAAGGACTTTTAAAACCAGGAAGCCCTGTGCTCCAGGCACACTGCAGCTGTTCAAGGCATCCCAATGGGAGTGCAAAAGTGACACAACTTGGCTGCCTCCACTGCTATTTCCATGAGACCATCCCGAATCATAGGCTGATTTTCCTTCCTAGCGTTGAGGTTTGAGTTAGGCCTAGGGTTAGAGTTTTAAAACCAGAAAGCCCTGAGTTCCAAGAACACAGCAGCTGCGAAGGACTACCCAAGAAGAGCACAAAAGTACCACAACATGCCTGCCTCCACAGCTATTTCCTTGGGGACATCCCTAATTCCTGGCTGATTTGCCTTTCTCGTCGTCGGGTTGGGGTTAGGTAGGCCTTGTGCTAGGATATTTAAAAGCAGGAAACCCAGACCTCCAAGCACACTGGAGCTGTGAAAGGCATCCAAAAGGGAGTGCAAAAGGGCCACAACATGGCTGCTTTCACAGCTTTTTTCTTGGCACCATCACTATACCTTCTCTGATATATCTCCCTAGGGTTAGGGTTAGGGTTCAGCCTAGGGCTAGGATTTTTTGAACCAGGAAGCCCTGTGTTCCAGGCTTACTGTAGCTGCCAAAGGCATCCAAGGGAGCGCAGAAGTGCCACAACATGGCTGCTTTCACAGCTTTTTCCTTAGGAAGAACCCTAATACCCGGCTGATTTACCTTCCTAGGGTTACTGTTAGGCTTGGGCCAAGGACTTTTAAAACCAGGAAGCCCTGTGCTCCAGGCACACTGCAGCTGTTCAAGGCATCCCAAGGGGAGCGCAAAAGTGACACAACTTGGCTGCCTCCACTGCTATTTCCATGAGACCATCCTGAACCATAGGCTGATTTTCCTCCCTAGCGTTGAGGTTTGAGTTAGGCCTAGGGTTAGCGATTTTTAACCAGAAAGCCCTGAATACCAAGAACAGAGCAGCTGCGAAGGACTACCCAAGAAGAGCACAAAAGTACCACCACATGCCTGCCTCCACAGCTATTTCCTTGGGGACATCCCTAATTCCTGGCTGATTTGCCTTTCTCGTTGTCGGGTTGGGGTTAGGTAGGCCTTGTGCTAGGATATTTAAAAGCAGGAAACCCAGACCTCCAAGCACACTGGAGCTGTGAAAGGCATCCAATAAGGAGTGCAAAAGTGCCACAACATGGCTGCTTTCACAGCTTTTTTCTTGGCACCATCACTATACCTTCTCTGATATATCTCCCTAGGGTTAGGGTTAGGGTTCAGCCTAGGGCTAGGATTTTTTGAACCAGGAAGCCCTGTGTTCCAGGCTTACTGTAGCTGCCAAAGGCATCCCAAAGGGAGCGCAGAAGTGCCACAACATGGCTGCTTTCACAGCTTTTTCCTTAGGAAGAACCCTAATACCCGGCTGATTTACCTTCCTAGGGTTACTGTTAGGCATGGGCCAAGGACTTTTAAAATCAGGAAGCCCTGTGCTCCAGGAACACTGCAGCTGTTCAAGGCATCCCAAGGGGAGCGCAAAAGTGACACAACTTGGCTGCCTCCACTGCTATTTCCATGAGACCATCCCGAACCATAGGCTGATTTTCCTTCCTAGCGTTGAGGTTTGAGTTAGGCCTAGGGTTAGAGTTTTTTAACCAGAAAGCCCTGAGTTCCAAGAATACAGCAGCTGCGAAGGACTACCCAAGAAGAGCACAAAAGTACCACCACATGCCTGCCTCCACAGCTATTTCCTTGGGGACATCCCTAATTCCTGGCTGATTTGCCTTTCTCGTTGTCGGGTTGGGGTTAGGTAGGCCTTGTGCTAGGATTTTTAAAATCAGGAAGCCCAGACCTCCAGGCACACTGGAGCTGTGAAAGGCATCCAAAAGGGAGTGCAAAAGTGCCACAACATGGCTGCTTTCACAGCTTTTTCCTTAGGAAGAACCCTAATACCCGGCTGATTTACCTTCCTAGGGTTACTGTTAGGCTTGGGCCAAGGACTTTTAAAACCAGGAAGCCCTGTGCTCCAGGCACACTGCAGCTGTTCAAGGCATCCCAAGGGGAGCACAAAAGTGACACAACTTGGCTGCCTCCACTGCTATTTCCATGAGACCATCCCCAA
The DNA here is from genome assembly GCF_028018845.1 of Melospiza georgiana. Taxonomy (NCBI): domain Eukaryota; kingdom Metazoa; phylum Chordata; class Aves; order Passeriformes; family Passerellidae; genus Melospiza; species Melospiza georgiana. Next base: position 3,814,471 of record NW_026652216.1, on the reverse strand, counting down.
CCTTAGGCTGGTTTTCCTTCCTAGCGTTGAGGTTTGAGTTAGGCCTAGGGTTAGGGTTCTTTCAACCAGAAAGCCCTGAGTTCCAAGAATACAGCAGCTGCGAAGGACTACCCAAGAAGAGCACAAAAGTACCACCACATGCCTGCCTCCACAGCTATTTCCTTGGGGACATCCCTAATTCCTGGCTGATTTGCCTTTCTCGTCGTCGGGTTGGGGTTAGGTAGGCCTTGTGCTAGGATTTTTAAAATCAGGAAGCCCAGACCTCCAGGCACACTGGAGCTGTGAAAGGCAGCCAAAAGGGATTGCAAAAGTGCCACAACATGGCTGCTTTCACAGCTTTTTCCTTAGGAAGAACCCTAATACCCGGCTGATTTACCTTCCTAGGGTTACTGTTAGGCTTCGGGCTAGGACTTTTAAAACCAGGAAGCCCTGTGCTCCAGGCACACTGCAGCTGTTCAAGGCATCCCAATGGGAGTGCAAAAGTGACACAACTTGGCTGCCTCCACTGCTATTTCCATGAGACCATCCCGAATCATAGGCTGATTTTCCTTCCTAGCGTTGAGGTTTGAGTTAGGCCTAGGGTTAGAGTTTTTTAACCAGAAAGCCCTGAGTTCCAAGAACACAGGAGCTGCGAAGGACTACCCAAGAAGAGCACAAAAGTACCACAACATGCCTGCCTCCACAGCTATTTCCTTGGGGACATCTCTAATTCCTGGCTGATTTGCCTTTCTCGTCGTCGGGTTGGTGTTAGGTAGGCCTTGTGCTAGGATATTTAAAAGCAGGAAACCCAGACCTCCAAGCACACTGGAGCTGTGAAATGCATCCAAAAGGGAGTGCAAAAGGGCCACAACATGGCTGCTTTCACAGCTTTTTTCTGTGCACCAACACTATACCTTCTCTGATATATCTCCCTAGGGTTAGGGTTCAGCCTAGGGCTAGGATTTTTTGAACCAGGAAGCCCTGTGTTCCAGGCTTACTGTAGCTGCCAAAGGCATCCCAAAGGGAGCGCAGAAGTGCCACAACATGGCTGCTTTCACAGCTTTTTCCTTAGGAAGAACCCTAATCCCCAGCTGATTTACCTTCCTAGGGTTACTGTTAGGCTTGGGCCAAGGACTTTTAAAACCAGGAAGCCCTGTGCTCCAGGCACCCTGCAGCTGTTCAAGGCATCCCAAGGGGAGCGCAAAAGTGACACAACTTGGCTGCCTCCACTGCTATTTCCATGAGACCATCCTGAACCATAGGCTGATTTTCCTTCCTAGGGTTGAGGTTTGAATTAAGCCTAGGGTTAGGGTTCTTTCAACCAGAAAGCCCTGAGTTCCAAGAATACAGCAGCTGCGAAGGACTACCCAAGAAGAGCACAAAAGTACCACAACATGCCTGCCTCCCCAGCTATTTCCTTGGGGACATCCCTAATTCCTGGCTGATTTGCCTTTCTCGTCGTCGGGTTGGGGTTAGGTAGGCCTTGTGCTAGGATTTTTAAAATCAGGAAGCCCAGAGCTCCAGGCACACTGGAGCTGTGAAAGGCATCCAAAAGGGAGTGCAAAAGCGCCACAACATGGCTGCTTTCACAGCTTTTTTCTGTGCACCAACACTATACCTTCTCTGATATATCTCCCTAGGGTTAGGGTTCAGCCTAGGGCTAGGATTTTTTGAACCAGGAAGCCCTGTGTTCCAGGCTTACTGTAGCTGCCAAAGGCATCCCAAAGGGAGCGCAGAAGTGCCACAACATGGCTGCTTTCACAGCTTTTTCCTTAGGAAGAACCCTAATACCCGGCTGATTTACCTTCCTAGGGTTACTGTTAGGCTTGGGCCAAGGACATTTAAAACCAGGAAGCCCTGTGCTCCAGGCACCCTGCAGCTGTTCAAGGCATCCCAAGGGGAGCGCAAAAGTGACACAACTTGGCTGCCTCCACTGCTATTTCCATGAGACAATCCCCAACCATGGGCTGATTTTCCTTCCTAGCGTTGAGGTTTGAGTTAGGCCTAGGGTTAGAGTTCTTTTAACCAGAAAGCCCTGAGTACCAAGAACACAGCAGATGCGAAGGACCACCCAAGAAGAGCACAAAAGTACCACAACATGCCTGCCTCCACAGCTATTTCCTTGGGGACATCCCTAATTCCTGGCTGATTTGCCTTTCTCGTCGTCGGGTTGGGGTTAGGTAGGCCTTGTGCTAGGATATTTAAAAGCAGGAAACCCAGACCTCCAAGCACACTGGAGCTGTGAAAGGCATCCAAAAGGGAGTGCAAAAGGGCCACAACATGGCTGCTTTCACAGCTTTTTTCTTGGCACCATCACTATACCTTCTCTGATATATCTCCCTAGGGTTAGGGTTAGGGTTCAGCCTAGGGCTAGGATTTTTTGAACCAGGAAGCCCTGTGTTCCAGGCTTACTGTAGCTGCCAAAGGCATCCAAGGGAGCGCAGAAGTGCCACAACATGGCTGCTTTCACAGCTTTTTCCTTAGGAAGAACCCTAATACCCGGCTGATTTACCTTCCTAGGGTTACTGTTAGGCTTGGGCCAAGGACTTTTAAAACCAGGAAGCCCTGTGCTCCAGGCACACTGCAGCTGTTCAAGGCATCCCAAGGGGAGCGCAAAAGTGACACAACTTGGCTGCCTCCACTGCTATTTCCATGAGACCATCCTGAACCATAGGCTGATTTTCCTTCCTAGCGTTGAGGTTTGAGTTAGGCCTAGGGTTAGCGATTTTTAACCAGAAAGCCCTGAATACCAAGAACACAGCAGCTGCGAAGGACTACCCAAGAAGAGCACAAAAGTACCACCACATGCCTGCCTCCACAGCTATTTCCTTGGGGACATCCCTAATTCCTGGCTGATTTGCCTTTCTCGTTGTCGGGTTGGGGTTAGGTAGGCCTTGTGCTAGGATTTTTAAAATCAGGAAGCCCAGACCTCCAGGCACACTGGAGCTGTGAAAGGCATCCAAAAGGGAGTGCAAAAGTGCCACAACATGGCTGCTTTCACAGCTTTTTCCTTAGGAAGAACCCTAATACCCGGCTGATTTACCTTCCTAGGGTTACTGTTAGGCTTGGGCCAAGGACTTTTAAAACCAGGAAGCCCTGTGCTCCAGGCACACTGCAGCTGTTCAAGGCATCCCAAGGGGAGCACAAAAGTGACACAACTTGGCTGCCTCCACTGCTATTTCCATGAGACCATCCCCAACCTTAGGCTGGTTTTCCTTCCTAGCGTTGAGGTTTGAGTTAGGCCTAGGGTTAGGGTTCTTTCAACCAGAAAGCCCTGAGTTCCAAGAATACAGCAGCTGCGAAGGACTACCCAAGAAGAGCACAAAAGTACCACCACATGCCTGCCTCCACAGCTATTTCCTTGGGGACATCCCTAATTCCTGGCTGATTTGCCTTTCTCGTCGTCGGGTTGGGGTTAGGTAGGCCTTGTGCTAGGATTTTTAAAATCAGGAAGCCCAGACCTCCAGGCACACTGGAGCTGTGAAAGGCAGCCAAAAGGGATTGCAAAAGTGCCACAACATGGCTGCTTTCACAGCTTTTTCCTTAGGAAGAACCCTAATACCCGGCTGATTTACCTTCCTAGGGTTACTGTTAGGCTTCGGGCTAGGACTTTTAAAACCAGGAAGCCCTGTGCTCCAGGCACACTGCAGCTGTTCAAGGCATCCCAATGGGAGTGCAAAAGTGACACAACTTGGCTGCCTCCACTGCTATTTCCATGAGACCATCCCGAATCATAGGCTGATTTTCCTTCCTAGCGTTGAGGTTTGAGTTAGGCCTAGGGTTAGAGTTTTTTAACCAGAAAGCCCTGAGTTCCAAGAACACAGGAGCTGCGAAGGACTACCCAAGAAGAGCACAAAAGTACCACAACATGCCTGCCTCCACAGCTATTTCCTTGGGGACATCTCTAATTCCTGGCTGATTTGCCTTTCTCGTCGTCGGGTTGGTGTTAGGTAGGCCTTGTGCTAGGATATTTAAAAGCAGGAAACCCAGACCTCCAAGCACACTGGAGCTGTGAAATGCATCCAAAAGGGAGTGCAAAAGGGCCACAACATGGCTGCTTTCACAGCTTTTTTCTGTGCACCAACACTATACCTTCTCTGATATATCTCCCTAGGGTTAGGGTTCAGCCTAGGGCTAGGATTTTTTGAACCAGGAAGCCCTGTGTTCCAGGCTTACTGTAGCTGCCAAAGGCATCCCAAAGGGAGCGCAGAAGTGCCACAACATGGCTGCTTTCACAGCTTTTTCCTTAGGAAGAACCCTAATCCCCAGCTGATTTACCTTCCTAGGGTTACTGTTAGGCTTGGGCCAAGGACTTTTAAAACCAGGAAGCCCTGTGCTCCAGGCACCCTGCAGCTGTTCAAGGCATCCCAAGGGGAGCGCAAAAGTGACACAACTTGGCTGCCTCCACTGCTATTTCCATGAGACCATCCTGAACCATAGGCTGATTTTCCTTCCTAGGGTTGAGGTTTGAATTAAGCCTAGGGTTAGGGTTCTTTCAACCAGAAAGCCCTGAGTTCCAAGAATACAGCAGCTGCGAAGGACTACCCAAGAAGAGCACAAAAGTACCACAACATGCCTGCCTCCCCAGCTATTTCCTTGGGGACATCCCTAATTCCTGGCTGATTTGCCTTTCTCGTCGTCGGGTTGGGGTTAGGTAGGCCTTGTGCTAGGATTTTTAAAATCAGGAAGCCCAGAGCTCCAGGCACACTGGAGCTGTGAAAGGCATCCAAAAGGGAGTGCAAAAGCGCCACAACATGGCTGCTTTCACAGCTTTTTCCTTAGGAAGAACCCTAATACCCGGCTGATTTACCTTCCTAGGGTTACTGTTAGGCTTGGGCCAAGGACTTTGAAAACCAGGAAGCCCTGTGCTCCAGGCACCCTGCAGCTGTTCAAGGCATCCCAAGGGGAGCGCAAAAGTGACACAACTTGGCTGCCTCCACTGCTATTTCCATGAGACAATCCCCAACCATAGGCTGATTTTCCTTCCTAGCGTTGAGGTTTGAGTTAGGCCTAGGGTTAGAGTTCTTTTAACCAGAAAGCCCTGAGTACCAAGAACACAGCAGATGCGAAGGACCACCCAAGAAGAGCACAAAAGTACCACAACATGCCTGCCTCCACAGCTATTTCCTTGGGGACATCCCTAATTCCTGGCTGATTTGCCTTTCTCGTCGTCGGGTTGGGGTTAGGTAGGCCTTGTGCTAGGATATTTAAAAGCAGGAAACCCAGACCTCCAAGCACACTGGAGCTGTGAAAGGCATCCAAAAGGGAGTGCAAAAGGGCCACAACATGGCTGCTTTCACAGCTTTTTTCTTGGCACCATCACTATACCTTCTCTGATATATCTCCCTAGGGTTAGGGTTAGGGTTCAGCCTAGGGCTAGGATTTTTTGAACCAGGAAGCCCTGTGTTCCAGGCTTACTGTAGCTGCCAAAGGCATCCAAGGGAGCGCAGAAGTGCCACAACATGGCTGCTTTCACAGCTTTTTCCTTAGGAAGAACCCTAATACCCGGCTGATTTACCTTCCTAGGGTTACTGTTAGGCTTGGGCCAAGGACTTTTAAAACCAGGAAGCCCTGTGCTCCAGGCACACTGCAGCTGTTCAAGGCATCCCAAGGGGAGCGCAAAAGTGACACAACTTGGCTGCCTCCACTGCTATTTCCATGAGACCATCCTGAACCATAGGCTGATTTTCCTTCCTAGCGTTGAGGTTTGAGTTAGGCCTAGGGTTAGCGATTTTTAACCAGAAAGCCCTGAATACCAAGAACACAGCAGCTGCGAAGGACTACCCAAGAAGAGCACAAAAGTACCACCACATGCCTGCCTCCACAGCTATTTCCTTGGGGACATCCCTAATTCCTGGCTGATTTGCCTTTCTCGTTGTCGGGTTGGGGTTAGGTAGGCCTTGTGCTAGGATATTTAAAAGCAGGAAACCCAGACCTCCAAGCACACTGGAGCTGTGAAAGGCATCCAATAAGGAGTGCAAAAGTGCCACAACATGGCTGCTTTCACAGCTTTTTTCTTGGCACCATCACTATACCTTCTCTGATATATCTCCCTAGGGTTAGGGTTCAGCCTAGGGCTAGGATTTTTTGAACCAGGAAGCCCTGTGTTCCAGGCTTACTGTAGCTGCCAAAGGCATCCCAAAGGGAGCGCAGAAGTGCCACAACATGGCTGCTTTCACAGCTTTTTCCTTAGGAAGAACCCTAATACCCGGCTGATTTACCTTCCTAGGGTTACTGTTAGGCTTGGGCCAAGGACTTTTAAAATCAGGAAGCCCTGTGCTCCAGGAACACTGCAGCTGTTCAAGGCATCCCAAGGGGAGCGCAAAAGTGACACAACTTGGCTGCCTCCACTGCTATTTCCATGAGACCATCCCGAACCATAGGCTGATTTTCCTTCCTAGCGTTGAGGTTTGAGTTAGGCCTAGGGTTAGAGTTTTTTAACCAGAAAGCCCTGAGTTCCAAGAATACAGCAGCTGCGAAGGACTACCCAAGAAGAGCACAAAAGTACCACCACATGCCTGCCTCCACAGCTATTTCCTTGGGGACATCCCTAATTCCTGGCTGATTTGCCTTTCTCGTTGTCGGGTTGGGGTTAGGTAGGCCTTGTGCTAGGATTTTGAAAATCAGGAAGCCCAGACCTCCAGGCACACTGGAGCTGTGAAAGGCATCCAAAAGGGAGTGCAAAAGTGCCACAACATTGCTGCTTTCACAGCTTTTTCCTTAGGAAGAACCCTAATACCCGGCTGATTTACCTTCCTAGGGTTACTGTTAGGCTTGGGCCAAGGACTTTTAAAACCAGGAAGCCCTGTGCTCCAGGCCCACTGCAGCTGTTCAAGGCATCCCAAGGGGAGCACAAAAGTGACACAACTTGGCTGCCTCCACTGCTATTTCCATGAGACCATCCCCAACCTTAGGCTGGTTTTCCTTCCTAGCGTTGAGGTTTGAGTTAGGCCTAGGGTTAGGGTTCTTTCAACCAGAAAGCCCTGAGTTCCAAGAATACAGCAGCTGCGAAGGACTATCCAAGAAGAGCACAAAAGTACCACCACATGCCTGCCTCCACAGCTATTTCCTTGGGGACATCCCAAATTCCTGGCTGATTTGCCTTTCTCGTCGTCGGGTTGGGGTTAGGTAGGCCTTGTGCTAGGATTTTGAAAATCAGGAAGCCCAGATCTCCAGGCACACTGGAGCTGTGAAAGGCATCCAAAAGGGAGTGCAAAAGTGCCACAACATGGCTGCTTTCACAGCTTTTTCCTTAGGAAGAACCCTAATACCCGGCTGATTTACCTTCCTAGGGTTACTATTAGGCTTCGGCCTAGGACTTTTAAAACCAGGAAGCCCTGTGCTCCAGGCACCCTGCAGCTGTTCAAGGCATCCCAATGGGAGTGCAAAATGACACAACTTGGCTGCCTCCACTGCTATTTCCATGAGACCATCCCGAACCATAGGCTGATTTTCCTTCCTAGCGTTGAGGTTTGAGTTAGGCCTAGGGTTAGAGGTTTTTAACCAGAAAGCCCTGAGTTCCAAGAACACAGCAGCTGCGAAGGACTACCCAAGAAGAGCACAAAAGTACCACAACATGCCTGCCTCCACAGCTATTTCCTTGGGGACATCCCTAATTCCTGGCTGATTTGCCTTTCTCGTCGTCGGGTTGGGGTTAGGTAGGCCTTGCGCTAGGATATTTAAAAGCAGGAAACCCAGACCTCCAAGCACACTGGAGCTGTGAAAGGCATCCAATAGGGAGTGCAAAAGTGCCACAACATGGCTGCTTTCACAGCTTTTTTCTTGGCACCATCACTATACCTTCTCTGATATATCTCCCTAGGGTTAGGGTTAGGGTTCAGCCTAGGGCTAGGATTTTTTGAACCAGGAAGCCCTGTGTTCCAGGCTTACTGTAGCTGCCAAAGGCATTCCAAAGGGAGCGCAGAAGTGCCACAACATGGCTGCTTTCACAGCTTTTTCCTAAGGAAGAACCCCAACACCCGGCTGATTTACCTTCCTAGGGTTACTGTTAGGCTTGGGCCAAGGACTTTTAAAATCAGGAAGCCCTGTGCTCCAGGAACACTGCAGCTGTTCAAGGCATCCCAAGGGGAGCGCAAAAGTGACACAACTTGGCTGCCTCCACTGCTATTTCCATGAGACCATCCCGAACCATAGGCTGATTTTCCTTCCTAGCGTTGAGGTTTGAGTTAGGCCTAGGGTTAGAGTTTTTTAACCAGAAAGCCCTGAGTTCCAAGAACACAGCAGCTGCGAAGGACTACCCAAGAAGAGCACAAAAGTACCACCACATGCCTGCCTCCACAGCTATTTCCTTGGGGACATCCCTAATTCCTGGCTGATTTGCCTTTCTCGTCGTCGGGTTGGGGTTAGGTAGGCCTTGTGCTAGGATTTTTAGAATCAGGAAGCCCAGACCTCCAGGCACACTGGAGCTGTGAAAGGCATCCAAAAGGGAGTGCAAAAGTGCCACAACATGGCTGCTTTCACAGCTTTTTCCTTAGGAAGAACCCTAATCCCCAGCTGATTTACCTTCCTAGGGTTACTGTTAGGCTTGGGCCAAGGACTTTGAAAACCAGGAAGCCCTGTGCTCCAGGCACACTGCAGCTGTTCAAGGCATCCCAAGGGGAGCGCAAAAGTGACACAACTTGGCTGCCTCCACTGCTATTTCCATGAGACCATCCCCAACCTTAGGCTGGTTTTCCTTCCTAGCGTTGAGGTTTGAGTTAGGCCTAGGGTTAGTGTTCTTTTAACCTGAAAGCCCTGAGTTCCAAGAACACAGCAGCTGCGAAGGACTACCCAAGAAGAGCACAAAAGTACCACCACATGCCTGCCTCCACAGCTATTTCCTTGGGGACATCCCTAATTCCTGGCTGATTTGCCTTTCTCGTTGTCGGGTTGGGGTTAGGTAGGCCTTGTGCTAGGATTTTTAAAATCAGGAAGCCCAGAGCTCCAGGCACACTGGAGCTGTGAAAGGCATCCAAAAGGGAGTGCAAAAGTGCCACAACATGGCTGCTTTCACAGCTTTTTCCTTAGGAAGAACCCTAATACCCGGCTGATTTACCTTCCTAGGGTTACTGTTAGGCTTGGGCCAAGGACTTTGAAAACCAGGAAGCCCTGTGCTCCAGGCACACTGCAGCTGTTCAAGGCATCCCAAGGGGAGCGCAAAAGTGACACAACTTGGCTGCCTCCACTGCTATTTCCATGAGACCATCCCCAACCTTAGGCTGGTTTTCCTTCCTAGCGTTGAGGTTTGAGTTAGGCCTAGGGTTAGGGTTCTTTCAACCAGAAAGCCCTGAGTTCCAAGAACACAGCAGCTGCGAAGGACTACCCAAGAAGAGCACAAAAGTACCACCACATGCCTGCCTCCACAGCTATTTCCTTGGGGACATCCCTAATTCCTGGCTGATTTGCCTTTCTCGTCGTCGGGTTGGGGTTAGGTAGGCCTTGTGCTAGGATTTTTAAAATCAGGAAGCCCAGACCTCCAGGCACACTGGAGCTGTGAAAGGCAGCCAAAAGGGATTGCAAAAGTGCCACAACATGGCTGCTTTCACAGCTTTTTCCTTAGGAAGAACCCTCATACCCGGCTGATTTACCTTCCTAGGGTTACTGTTAGGCTTGGGCCAAGGACTTTTAAAACCAGGAAGCCCTGTGCTCCAGGCACACTGCAGCTGTTCAAGGCATCCCAATGGGAGTGCAAAAGTGACACAACTTGGCTGCCTCCACTGCTATTTCCATGAGACCATCCCGAATCATAGGCTGATTTTCCTTCCTAGCGTTGAGGTTTGAGTTAGGCCTAGGGTTAGAGTTTTAAAACCAGAAAGCCCTGAGTTCCAAGAACACAGCAGCTGCGAAGGACTACCCAAGAAGAGCACAAAAGTACCACAACATGCCTGCCTCCACAGCTATTTCCTTGGGGACATCCCTAATTCCTGGCTGATTTGCCTTTCTCGTCGTCGGGTTGGGGTTAGGTAGGCCTTGTGCTAGGATATTTAAAAGCAGGAAACCCAGACCTCCAAGCACACTGGAGCTGTGAAAGGCATCCAAAAGGGAGTGCAAAAGGGCCACAACATGGCTGCTTTCACAGCTTTTTTCTTGGCACCATCACTATACCTTCTCTGATATATCTCCCTAGGGTTAGGGTTAGGGTTCAGCCTAGGGCTAGGATTTTTTGAACCAGGAAGCCCTGTGTTCCAGGCTTACTGTAGCTGCCAAAGGCATCCAAGGGAGCGCAGAAGTGCCACAACATGGCTGCTTTCACAGCTTTTTCCTTAGGAAGAACCCTAATACCCGGCTGATTTACCTTCCTAGGGTTACTGTTAGGCTTGGGCCAAGGACTTTTAAAACCAGGAAGCCCTGTGCTCCAGGCACACTGCAGCTGTTCAAGGCATCCCAATGGGAGTGCAAAAGTGACACAACTTGGCTGCCTCCACTGCTATTTCCATGAGACCATCCCGAATCATAGGCTGATTTTCCTTCCTAGCGTTGAGGTTTGAGTTAGGCCTAGGGTTAGAGTTTTAAAACCAGAAAGCCCTGAGTTCCAAGAACACAGCAGCTGCGAAGGACTACCCAAGAAGAGCACAAAAGTACCACAACATGCCTGCCTCCACAGCTATTTCCTTGGGGACATCCCTAATTCCTGGCTGATTTGCCTTTCTCGTCGTCGGGTTGGGGTTAGGTAGGCCTTGTGCTAGGATATTTAAAAGCAGGAAACCCAGACCTCCAAGCACACTGGAGCTGTGAAAGGCATCCAAAAGGGAGTGCAAAAGGGCCACAACATGGCTGCTTTCACAGCTTTTTTCTTGGCACCATCACTATACCTTCTCTGATATATCTCCCTAGGGTTAGGGTTAGGGTTCAGCCTAGGGCTAGGATTTTTTGAACCAGGAAGCCCTGTGTTCCAGGCTTACTGTAGCTGCCAAAGGCATCCAAGGGAGCGCAGAAGTGCCACAACATGGCTGCTTTCACAGCTTTTTCCTTAGGAAGAACCCTAATACCCGGCTGATTTACCTTCCTAGGGTTACTGTTAGGCTTGGGCCAAGGACTTTTAAAACCAGGAAGCCCTGTGCTCCAGGCACACTGCAGCTGTTCAAGGCATCCCAAGGGGAGCGCAAAAGTGACACAACTTGGCTGCCTCCACTGCTATTTCCATGAGACCATCCTGAACCATAGGCTGATTTTCCTCCCTAGCGTTGAGGTTTGAGTTAGGCCTAGGGTTAGCGATTTTTAACCAGAAAGCCCTGAATACCAAGAACAGAGCAGCTGCGAAGGACTACCCAAGAAGAGCACAAAAGTACCACCACATGCCTGCCTCCACAGCTATTTCCTTGGGGACATCCCTAATTCCTGGCTGATTTGCCTTTCTCGTTGTCGGGTTGGGGTTAGGTAGGCCTTGTGCTAGGATATTTAAAAGCAGGAAACCCAGACCTCCAAGCACACTGGAGCTGTGAAAGGCATCCAATAAGGAGTGCAAAAGTGCCACAACATGGCTGCTTTCACAGCTTTTTTCTTGGCACCATCACTATACCTTCTCTGATATATCTCCCTAGGGTTAGGGTTAGGGTTCAGCCTAGGGCTAGGATTTTTTGAACCAGGAAGCCCTGTGTTCCAGGCTTACTGTAGCTGCCAAAGGCATCCCAAAGGGAGCGCAGAAGTGCCACAACATGGCTGCTTTCACAGCTTTTTCCTTAGGAAGAACCCTAATACCCGGCTGATTTACCTTCCTAGGGTTACTGTTAGGCATGGGCCAAGGACTTTTAAAATCAGGAAGCCCTGTGCTCCAGGAACACTGCAGCTGTTCAAGGCATCCCAAGGGGAGCGCAAAAGTGACACAACTTGGCTGCCTCCACTGCTATTTCCATGAGACCATCCCGAACCATAGGCTGATTTTCCTTCCTAGCGTTGAGGTTTGAGTTAGGCCTAGGGTTAGAGTTTTTTAACCAGAAAGCCCTGAGTTCCAAGAATACAGCAGCTGCGAAGGACTACCCAAGAAGAGCACAAAAGTACCACCACATGCCTGCCTCCACAGCTATTTCCTTGGGGACATCCCTAATTCCTGGCTGATTTGCCTTTCTCGTTGTCGGGTTGGGGTTAGGTAGGCCTTGTGCTAGGATTTTGAAAATCAGGAAGCCCAGACCTCCAGGCACACTGGAGCTGTGAAAGGCATCCAAAAGGGAGTGCAAAAGTGCCACAACATGGCTGCTTTCACAGCTTTTTCCTTAGGAAGAACCCTAATACCCGGCTGATTTACCTTCCTAGGGTTACTGTTAGGCTTGGGCCAAGGACTTTTAAAACCAGGAAGCCCTGTGCTCCAGGCCCACTGCAGCTGTTCAAGGCATCCCAAGGGGAGCACAAAAGTGACACAACTTGGCTGCCTCCACTGCTATTTCCATGAGACCATCCCCAACCTTAGGCTGGTTTTCCTTCCTAGCGTTGAGGTTTGAGTTAGGCCTAGGGTTAGGGTTCTTTCAACCAGAAAGCCCTGAGTTCCAAGAATACAGCAGCTGCGAAGGACTACCCAAGAAGAGCACAAAAGTACCACCACATGCCTGCCTCCACAGCTATTTCCTTGGGGACATCCCTAATTCCTGGCTGATTTGCCTTTCTCGTCGTCGGGTTGGGGTTAGGTAGGCCTTGTGCTAGGATTTTGAAAATCAGGAAGCCCAGACCTCCAGGCACACTGGAGCTGTGAAAGGCATCCAAAAGGGAGTGCAAAAGTGCCACAACATGGCTGCTTTCACAGCTTTTTCCTTAGGAAGAACCCTAATACCCGGCTGATTTACCTTCCTAGGGTTACTATTAGGCTTCGGCCTAGGACTTTTAAAACCAGGAAGCCCTGTGCTCCAGGCACCCTGCAGCTGTTCAAGGCATCCCAATGGGAGTGCAAAATGACACAACTTGGCTGCCTCCACTGCTATTTCCATGAGACCATCCCGAACCATAGGCTGATTTTCCTTCCTAGCGTTGAGGTTTGAGTTAGGCCTAGGGTTAGAGGTTTTTAACCAGAAAGCCCTGAGTTCCAAGAACACAGCAGCTGCGAAGGACTACCCAAGAAGAGCACAAAAGTACCACAACATGCCTGCCTCCACAGCTATTTCCTTGGGGACATCCCTAATTCCTGGCTGATTTGCCTTTCTCGTCGTCGGGTTGGGGTTAGGTAGGCCTTGCGCTAGGATATTTAAAAGCAGGAAACCCAGACCTCCAAGCACACTGGAGCTGTGAAAGGCATCCAATAGGGAGTGCAAAAGTGCCACAACATGGCTGCTTTCACAGCTTTTTTCTTGGCACCATCACTATACCTTCTCTGATATATCTCCCTAGGGTTAGGGTTAGGGTTCAGCCTAGGGCTAGGATTTTTTGAACCAGGAAGCCCTGTGTTCCAGGCTTACTGTAGCTGCCAAAGGCATCCCAAAGGGAGCGCAGAAGTGCCACAACATGGCTGCTTTCACAGCTTTTTCCTAAGGAAGAACCCCAACACCCGGCTGATTTACCTTCCTAGGGTTACTGTTAGGCTTGGGCCAAGGACTTTTAAAATCAGGAAGCCCTGTGCTCCAGGAACACTGCAGCTGTTCAAGGCATCCCAAGGGGAGCGCAAAAGTGACACAACTTGGCTGCCTCCACTGCTATTTCCATGAGACCATCCCGAACCATAGGCTGATTTTCCTTCCTAGCGTTGAGGTTTGAGTTAGGCCTAGGGTTAGAGTTTTTTAACCAGAAAGCCCTGAGTTCCAAGAACACAGCAGCTGCGAAGGACTACCCAAGAAGAGCACAAAAGTACCACCACATGCCTGCCTCCACAGCTATTTCCTTGGGGACATCCCTAATTCCTGGCTGATTTGCCTTTCTCGTCGTCGGGTTGGGGTTAGGTAGGCCTTGTGCTAGGATTTTTAAAATCAGGAAGCCCAGACCTCCAGGCACACTGGAGCTGTGAAAGGCATCCAAAAGGGAGTGCAAAAGTGCCACAACATGGCTGCTTTCACAGCTTTTTCCTTAGGAAGAACCCTAATCCCCAGCTGATTTACCTTCCTAGGGTTACTGTTAGGCTTGGGCCAAGGACTTTGAAAACCAGGAAGCCCTGTGCTCCAGGCACACTGCAGCTGTTCAAGGCATCCCAAGGGGAGCGCAAAAGTGACACAACTTGGCTGCCTCCACTGCTATTTCCATGAGACCATCCCCAACCTTAGGCTGGTTTTCCTTCCTAGCGTTGAGTTTTGAGTTAGGCCTAGGGTTAGTGTTCTTTTAACCTGAAAGCCCTGAGTTCCAAGAACACAGCAGCTGCGAAGGACTACCCAAGAAGAGCACAAAAGTACCACCACATGCCTGCCTCCACAGCTATTTCCTTGGGGACATCCCTAATTCCTGGCTGATTTGCCTTTCTCGTTGTCGGGTTGGGGTTAGGTAGGCCTTGTGCTAGGATTTTTAAAATCAGGAAGCCCAGAGCTCCAGGCACACTGGAGCTGTGAAAGGCATCCAAAAGGGAGTGCAAAAGTGCCACAACATGGCTGCTTTCACAGCTTTTTCCTTAGGAAGAACCCTAATACCCGGCTGATTTACCTTCCTAGGGTTACTGTTAGGCTTGGGCCAAGGACTTTTAAAACCAGGAAGCCCTGTGCTCCAGGCACACTGCAGCTGTTCAAGGCATCCCAAGGGGAGCGCAAAAGTGACACAACTTGGCTGCCTCCACTGCTATTTCCATGAGACCATCCCCAACCTTAGGCTGGTTTTCCTTCCTAGCGTTGAGGTTTGAGTTAGGCCTAGGGTTAGGGTTCTTTCAACCAGAAAGCCCTGAGTTCCAAGAACACAGCAGCTGCGAAGGACTACCCAAGAAGAGCACAAAAGTACCACCACATGCCTGCCTCCACAGCTATTTCCTTGGGGACATCCCTAATTCCTGGCTGATTTGCCTTTCTCGTCGTCGGGTTGGGGTTAGGTAGGCCTTGTGCTAGGATTTTTAAAATCAGGAAGCCCAGACCTCCAGGCACACTGGAGCTGTGAAAGGCAGCCAAAAGGGATTGCAAAAGTGCCACAACATGGCTGCTTTCACAGCTTTTTCCTTAGGAAGAACCCTCATACCCGGCTGATTTACCTTCCTAGGGTTACTGTTAGGCTTGGGCCAAGGACTTTTAAAACCAGGAAGCCCTGTGCTCCAGGCACACTGCAGCTGTTCAAGGCATCCCAATGGGAGTGCAAAAGTGACACAACTTGGCTGCCTCCACTGCTATTTCCATGAGACCATCCCGAATCATAGGCTGATTTTCCTTCCTAGCGTTGAGGTTTGAGTTAGGCCTAGGGTTTGAGTTTTAAAACCAGAAAGCCCTGAGTTCCAAGAACACAGCAGCTGCGAAGGACTACCCAAGAAGAGCACAAAAGTACCACAACATGCCTGCCTCCACAGCTATTTCCTTGGGGACATCCCTAATTCCTGGCTGATTTGCCTTTCTCGTCGTCGGGTTGGGGTTAGGTAGGCCTTGTGCTAGGATATTTAAAAGCAGGAAACCCAGACCTCCAAGCACACTGGAGCTGTGAAAGGCATCCAAAAGGGAGTGCAAAAGGGCCACAACATGGCTGCTTTCACAGCTTTTTTCTTGGCACCATCACTATACCTTCTCTGATATATCTCCCTAGGGTTAGGGTTAGGGTTCAGCCTAGGGCTAGGATTTTTTGAACCAGGAAGCCCTGTGTTCCAGGCTTACTGTAGCTGCCAAAGGCATCCAAGGGAGCGCAGAAGTGCCACAACATGGCTGCTTTCACAGCTTTTTCCTTAGGAAGAACCCTAATACCCGGCTGATTTACCTTCCTAGGGTTACTGTTAGGCTTGGGCCAAGGACTTTTAAAACCAGGAAGCCCTGTGCTCCAGGCACACTGCAGCTGTTCAAGGCATCCCAATGGGAGTGCAAAAGTGACACAACTTGGCTGCCTCCACTGCTATTTCCATGAGACCATCCCGAATCATAGGCTGATTTTCCTTCCTAGCGTTGAGGTTTGAGTTAGGCCTAGGGTTAGAGTTTTAAAACCAGAAAGCCCTGAGTTCCAAGAACACAGCAGCTGCGAAGGACTACCCAAGAAGAGCACAAAAGTACCACAACATGCCTGCCTCCACAGCTATTTCCTTGGGGACATCCCTAATTCCTGGCTGATTTGCCTTTCTCGTCGTCGGGTTGGGGTTAGGTAGGCCTTGTGCTAGGATATTTAAAAGCAGGAAACCCAGACCTCCAAGCACACTGGAGCTGTGAAAGGCATCCAAAAGGGAGTGCAAAAGGGCCACAACATGGCTGCTTTCACAGCTTTTTTCTTGGCACCATCACTATACCTTCTCTGATATATCTCCCTAGGGTTAGGGTTAGGGTTCAGCCTAGGGCTAGGATTTTTTGAACCAGGAAGCCCTGTGTTCCAGGCTTACTGTAGCTGCCAAAGGCATCCAAGGGAGCGCAGAAGTGCCACAACATGGCTGCTTTCACAGCTTTTTCCTTAGGAAGAACCCTAATACCCGGCTGATTTACCTTCCTAGGGTTACTGTTAGGCTTGGGCCAAGGACTTTTAAAACCAGGAAGCCCTGTGCTCCAGGCACACTGCAGCTGTTCAAGGCATCCCAAGGGGAGCGCAAAAGTGACACAACTTGGCTGCCTCCACTGCTATTTCCATGAGACCATCCTGAACCATAGGCTGATTTTCCTTCCTAGCGTTGAGGTTTGAGTTAGGCCTAGGGTTAGCGATTTTTAACCAGAAAGCCCTGAATACCAAGAACAGAGCAGCTGCGAAGGACTACCCAAGAAGAGCACAAAAGTACCACCACATGCCTGCCTCCACAGCTATTTCCTTGGGGACATCCCTAATTCCTGGCTGATTTGCCTTTCTCGTTGTCGGGTTGGGGTTAGGTAGGCCTTGTGCTAGGATATTTAAAAGCAGGAAACCCAGACCTCCAAGCACACTGGAGCTGTGAAAGGCATCCAATAAGGAGTGCAAAAGTGCCACAACATGGCTGCTTTCACAGCTTTTTTCTTGGCACCATCACTATACCTTCTCTGATATATCTCCCTAGGGTTAGGGTTAGGGTTCAGCCTAGGGCTAGGATTTTTTGAACCAGGAAGCCCTGTGTTCCAGGCTTACTGTAGCTGCCAAAGGCATCCCAAAGGGAGCGCAGAAGTGCCACAACATGGCTGCTTTCACAGCTTTTTCCTTAGGAAGAACCCTAATACCCGGCTGATTTACCTTCCTAGGGTTACTGTTAGGCTTGGGCCAAGGACTTTTAAAATCAGGAAGCCCTGTGCTCCAGGAACACTGCAGCTGTTCAAGGCATCCCAAGGGGAGCGCAAAAGTGACACAACTTGGCTGCCTCCACTGCTATTTCCATGAGACCATCCCGAACCATAGGCTGATTTTCCTTCCTAGCGTTGAGGTTTGAGTTAGGCCTAGGGTTAGAGTTTTTTAACCAGAAAGCCCTGAGTTCCAAGAATACAGCAGCTGCGAAGGACTACCCAAGAAGAGCACAAAAGTACCACCACATGCCTGCCTCCACAGCTATTTCCTTGGGGACATCCCTAATTCCTGGCTGATTTGCCTTTCTCGTTGTCGGGTTGGGGTTAGGTAGGCCTTGTGCTAGGATTTTGAAAATCAGGAAGCCCAGACCTCCAGGCACACTGGAGCTGTGAAAGGCATCCAAAAGGGAGTGCAAAAGTGCCACAACATGGCTGCTTTCACAGCTTTTTCCTTAGGAAGAACCCTAATACCCGGCTGATTTACCTTCCTAGGGTTACTGTTAGGCTTGGGCCAAGGACTTTTAAAACCAGGAAGCCCTGTGCTCCAGGCCCACTGCAGCTGTTCAAGGCATCCCAAGGGGAGCACAAAAGTGACACAACTTGGCTGCCTCCACTGCTATTTCCATGAGACCATCCCCAACCTTAGGCTGGTTTTCCTTCCTAGCGTTGAGGTTTGAGTTAGGCCTAGGGTTAGGGTTCTTTCAACCAGAAAGCCCTGAGTTCCAAGAATACAGCAGCTGCGAAGGACTACCCAAGAAGAGCACAAAAGTACCACCACATGCCTGCCTCCACAGCTATTTCCTTGGGGACATCCCTAATTCCTGGCTGATTTGCCTTTCTCGTCGTCGGGTTGGGGTTAGGTAGGCCTTGTGCTAGGATTTTGAAAATCAGGAAGCCCAGACCTCCAGGCACACTGGAGCTGTGAAAGGCATCCAAAAGGGAGTGCAAAAGTGCCACAACATGGCTGCTTTCACAGCTTTTTCCTTAGGAAGAACCCTAATACCCGGCTGATTTACCTTCCTAGGGTTACTATTAGGCTTCGGCCTAGGACTTTTAAAACCAGGAAGCCCTGTGCTCCAGGCACCCTGCAGCTGTTCAAGGCATCCCAATGGGAGTGCAAAATGACACAACTTGGCTGCCTCCACTGCTATTTCCATGAGACCATCCCGAACCATAGGCTGATTTTCCTTCCTAGCGTTGAGGTTTGAGTTAGGCCTAGGGTTAGAGGTTTTTAACCAGAAAGCCCTGAGTTCCAAGAACACAGCAGCTGCGAAGGACTACCCAAGAAGAGCACAAAAGTACCACAACATGCCTGCCTCCACAGCTATTTCCTTGGGGACATCCCTAATTCCTGGCTGATTTGCCTTTCTCGTCGTCGGGTTGGGGTTAGGTAGGCCTTGCGCTAGGATATTTAAAAGCAGGAAACCCAGACCTCCAAGCACACTGGAGCTGTGAAAGGCATCCAATAGGGAGTGCAAAAGTGCCACAACATGGCTGCTTTCACAGCTTTTTTCTTGGCACCATCACTATACCTTCTCTGATATATCTCCCTAGGGTTAGGGTTAGGGTTCAGCCTAGGGCTAGGATTTTTTGAACCAGGAAGCCCTGTGTTCCAGGCTTACTGTAGCTGCCAAAGGCATCCCAAAGGGAGCGCAGAAGTGCCACAACATGGCTGCTTTCACAGCTTTTTCCTAAGGAAGAACCCCAACACCCGGCTGATTTACCTTCCTAGGGTTACTGTTAGGCTTGGGCCAAGGACTTTTAAAATCAGGAAGCCCTGTGCTCCAGGAACACTGCAGCTGTTCAAGGCATCCCAAGGGGAGCGCAAAAGTGACACAACTTGGCTGCCTCCACTGCTATTTCCATGAGACCATCCCGAACCATAGGCTGATTTTCCTTCCTAGCGTTGAGGTTTGAGTTAGGCCTAGGGTTAGAGTTTTTTAACCAGAAAGCCCTGAGTTCCAAGAACACAGCAGCTGCGAAGGACTACCCAAGAAGAGCACAAAAGTACCACCACATGCCTGCCTCCACAGCTATTTCCTTGGGGACATCCCTAATTCCTGGCTGATTTGCCTTTCTCGTCGTCGGGTTGGGGTTAGGTAGGCCTTGTGCTAGGATTTTTAAAATCAGGAAGCCCAGACCTCCAGGCACACTGGAGCTGTGAAAGGCATCCAAAAGGGAGTGCAAAAGTGCCACAACATGGCTGCTTTCACAGCTTTTTCCTTAGGAAGAACCCTAATCCCCAGCTGATTTACCTTCCTAGGGTTACTGTTAGGCTTGGGCCAAGGACTTTGAAAACCAGGAAGCCCTGTGCTCCAGGCACACTGCAGCTGTTCAAGGCATCCCAAGGGGAGCGCAAAAGTGACACAACTTGGCTGCCTCCACTGCTATTTCCATGAGACCATCCCCAACCTTAGGCTGGTTTTCCTTCCTAGCGTTGAGTTTTGAGTTAGGCCTAGGGTTAGTGTTCTTTTAACCTGAAAGCCCTGAGTTCCAAGAACACAGCAGCTGCGAAGGACTACCCAAGAAGAGCACAAAAGTACCACCACATGCCTGCCTCCACAGCTATTTCCTTGGGGACATCCCTAATTCCTGGCTGATTTGCCTTTCTCGTTGTCGGGTTGGGGTTAGGTAGGCCTTGTGCTAGGATTTTTAAAATCAGGAAGCCCAGAGCTCCAGGCACACTGGAGCTGTGAAAGGCATCCAAAAGGGAGTGCAAAAGTGCCACAACATGGCTGCTTTCACAGCTTTTTCCTTAGGAAGAACCCTAATACCCGGCTGATTTACCTTCCTAGGGTTACTGTTAGGCTTGGGCCAAGGACTTTTAAAACCAGGAAGCCCTGTGCTCCAGGCACACTGCAGCTGTTCAAGGCATCCCAAGGGGAGCGCAAAAGTGACACAACTTGGCTGCCTCCACTGCTATTTCCATGAGACCATCCCCAACCTTAGGCTGGTTTTCCTTCCTAGCGTTGAGGTTTGAGTTAGGCCTAGGGTTAGGGTTCTTTCAACCAGAAAGCCCTGAGTTCCAAGAACACAGCAGCTGCGAAGGACTACCCAAGAAGAGCACAAAAGTACCACCACATGCCTGCCTCCACAGCTATTTCCTTGGGGACATCCCTAATTCCTGGCTGATTTGCCTTTCTCGTCGTCGGGTTGGGGTTAGGTAGGCCTTGTGCTAGGATTTTTAAAATCAGGAAGCCCAGACCTCCAGGCACACTGGAGCTGTGAAAGGCAGCCAAAAGGGATTGCAAAAGTGCCACAACATGGCTGCTTTCACAGCTTTTTCCTTAGGAAGAACCCTCATACCCGGCTGATTTACCTTCCTAGGGTTACTGTTAGGCTTGGGCCAAGGACTTTTAAAACCAGGAAGCCCTGTGCTCCAGGCACACTGCAGCTGTTCAAGGCATCCCAATGGGAGTGCAAAAGTGACACAACTTGGCTGCCTCCACTGCTATTTCCATGAGACCATCCCGAATCATAGGCTGATTTTCCTTCCTAGCGTTGAGGTTTGAGTTAGGCCTAGGGTTTGAGTTTTAAAACCAGAAAGCCCTGAGTTCCAAGAACACAGCAGCTGCGAAGGACTACCCAAGAAGAGCACAAAAGTACCACAACATGCCTGCCTCCACAGCTATTTCCTTGGGGACATCCCTAATTCCTGGCTGATTTGCCTTTCTCGTCGTCGGGTTGGGGTTAGGTAGGCCTTGTGCTAGGATATTTAAAAGCAGGAAACCCAGACCTCCAAGCACACTGGAGCTGTGAAAGGCATCCAAAAGGGAGTGCAAAAGGGCCACAACATGGCTGCTTTCACAGCTTTTTTCTTGGCACCATCACTATACCTTCTCTGATATATCTCCCTAGGGTTAGGGTTAGGGTTCAGCCTAGGGCTAGGATTTTTTGAACCAGGAAGCCCTGTGTTCCAGGCTTACTGTAGCTGCCAAAGGCATCCAAGGGAGCGCAGAAGTGCCACAACATGGCTGCTTTCACAGCTTTTTCCTTAGGAAGAACCCTAATACCCGGCTGATTTACCTTCCTAGGGTTACTGTTAGGCTTGGGCCAAGGACTTTTAAAACCAGGAAGCCCTGTGCTCCAGGCACACTGCAGCTGTTCAAGGCATCCCAAGGGGAGCGCAAAAGTGACACAACTTGGCTGCCTCCACTGCTATTTCCATGAGACCATCCCCAACCTTAGGCTGGTTTTCCTTCCTAGCGTTGAGTTTTGAGTTAGGCCTATGGTTAGTGTTCTTTTAACCTGAAAGCCCTGAGTTCCAAGAACACAGCAGCTGCGAAGGACTACCCAAGAAGAGCACAAAAGTACCACCACATGCCTGCCTCCACAGCTATTTCCTTGGGGACATCCCTAATTCCTGGCTGATACGCCTTTCTCGTTGTCGGGTTGGGGTTAGGTAGGCCTTGTGCTAGGATTTTTAAAATCAGGAAGCCCAGAGCTCCAGGCACACTGGAGCTGTGAAAGGCATCCAAAAGGGAGTGCAAAAGTGCCACAACATGGCTGCTTTCACAGCTTTTTCCTTAGGAAGAACCCTAATACCCGGCTGATTTACCTTCCTAGGGTTGCTGTTAGGCTTGGGCCAAGGACTTTTAAAACCAGGAAGCCCTGTGCTCCAGGCACACTGCAGCTGTTCAAGGCATCCCAAGGGGAGCGCAAAAGTGACACAACTTGGCTGCCTCCACTGCTATTTCCATGAGACCATCCCCAACCTTAGGCTGGTTTTCCTTCCTAGCGTTGAGGTTTGAGTTAGGCCTAGGGTTAGGGTTCTTTCAACCAGAAAGCCCTGAGTTCCAAGAATACAGCAGCTGCGAAGGACTACCCAAGAAGAGCACAAAAGTACCACCACATGCCTGCCTCCACAGCTATTTCCTTGGGGACATCCCTAATTCCTGGCTGATTTGCCTTTCTCGTCGTCGGGTTGGGGTTAGGTAGGCCTTGTGCTAGGATTTTTAAAATCAGGAAGCCCAGACCTCCAGGCACACTGGAGCTGTGAAAGGCAGCCAAAAGGGATTGCAAAAGTGCCACAACATGGCTGCTTTCACAGCTTTTTCCTTAGGAAGAACCCTAATACCCGGCTGATTTACCTTCCTAGGGTTACTGTTAGGCTTCGGCCTAGGACTTTTAAAACCAGGAAGCCCTGTGCTCCAGGCACACTGCAGCTGTTCAAGGCATCCCAATGGGAGTGCAAAAGTGACACAACTTGGCTGCCTCCACTGCTATTTCCATGAGACCATCCCGAATCATAGGCTGATTTTCCTTCCTAGCGTTGAGGTTTGAGTTAGGCCTAGGGTTAGAGTTTTTTAACCAGAAAGCCCTGAGTTCCAAGAACACAGCAGCTGCGAAGGACTACCCAAGAAGAGCACAAAAGTACCACAACATGCCTGCCTCCACAGCTATTTCCTTGGGGACATCCCTAATTCCTGGCTGATTTGCCTTTCTCATCGTCGGGTTGGGGTTAGGTAGGCCTTGTGCTAGGATATTTAAAAGCAGGAAACCCAGACCTCCAAGCACACTGGAGCTGTGAAATGCATCCAAAAGGGAGTGCAAAAGGGCCACAACATGGCTGCTTTCACAGCTTTTTTCTGTGCACCAACACTATACCTTCTCTGATATATCTCCCTAGGGTTAGGGTTCAGCCTAGGGCTAGGATTTTTTGAACCAGGAAGCCCTGTGTTCCAGGCTTACTGTAGCTGCCAAAGGCATCCCAAAGGGAGCGCAGAAGTGCCACAACATGGCTGCTTTCACAGCTTTTTCCTTAGGAAGAACCCTAATACCCGGCTGATTTACCTTCCTAGGGTTACTGTTAGGCTTGGGCCAAGGACTTTGAAAACCAGGAAGCCCTGTGCTCCAGGCACACTGCAGCTGTTCAAGGCATCCCAAGGGGAGCGCAAAAGTGACACAACTTGGCTGCCTCCACTGCTATTTCCATGAGACCATCCCCAACCTTAGGCTGGTTTTCCTTCCTAGCGTTGAGTTTTGAGTTAGGCCTATGGTTAGTGTTCTTTTAACCTGAAAGCCCTGAGTTCCAAGAACACAGCAGCTGCGAAGGACTACCCAAGAAGAGCACAAAAGTACCACCACATGCCTGCCTCCACAGCTATTTCCTTGGGGACATCCCTAATTCCTGGCTGATACGCCTTTCTCGTCGTCGGGTTGGGGTTAGGTAGGCCTTGTGCTAGGATTTTTAAAATCAGGAAGCCCAGACCTCCAGGCACACTGGAGCTGTGAAAGGCAGCCAAAAGGGAGTGCAAAAGTGCCACAACATGGCTGCTTTCACAGCTTTTTCCTTAGGAAGAACCCTAATCCCCAGCTGATTTACCTTCCTAGGGTTACTGTTAGGCTTGGGCCAAGGACTTTGAAAACCAGGAAGCCCTGTGCTCCAGGCACACTGCAGCTGTTCAAGGCATCCCAAGGGGAGCGCAAAAGTGACACAACTTGGCTGCCTCCACTGCTATTTCCATGAGACCATCCCGAATCATAGGCTGATTTTCCTTCCTAGCGTTGAGGTTTGAGTTAGGCCTAGGGTTTGAGTTTTTTAACCAGAAAGCCCTGAGTTCCAAGAACACAGCAGCTGCGAAGGACTACCCAAGAAGAGCACAAAAGTACCACAACATGCCTGCCTCCACAGCTATTTCCTTGGGGACATCCCTAATTCCTGGCTGATTTGCCTTTCTCGTCGTCGGGTTGGGGTTAGGTAGGCCTTGTGCTAGGATATTTAAAAGCAGGAAACCCAGACCTCCAAGCACACTGGAGCTGTGAAATGCATCCAAAAGGGAGTGCAAAAGGGCCACAACATGGCTGCTTTCACAGCTTTTTTCTGTGCACCAACACTATACCTTCTCTGAGATATCTCCCTAGGGTTAGGGTTCAGCCTAGGGCTAGGATTTTTTGAACCAGGAAGCCCTGTGTTCCAGGCTTACTGTAGCTGCCAAAGGCATCCCAAAGGGAGAGCAGAAGTGCCACAACATGGCTGCTTTCACAGCTTTTTCCTTAGGAAGAACCCTAATACCCGGCTGATTTACCTTCCTAGGGTTACTGTTAGGCTTGGGCCAAGGACTTTTAAAACCAGGAAGCCCTGTGCTCCAGGCACCCTGCAGCTGTTCAAGGCATCCCAAGGGGAGCGCAAAAGTGACACAACTTGGCTGCCTCCACTGCTATTTCCATGAGACCATCCTGAACCATAGGCTGATTTTCCTTCCTAGCGTTGAGGTTTGAGTTAGGCCTAGGGTTAGGGTTCTTTCAACCAGAAAGCCCTGAGTTCCAAGAATACAGCAGCTGCGAAGGACTACCCAAGAAGAGCACAAAAGTACCAAAACATGCCTGCCTCCCCAGCTATTTCATTGGGCACATCCCTAATTCCTGGCTGATTTGCCTTTCTCGTCGTCGGGTTGGGGTTAGGTAGGCCTTGTGCTAGGATTTTTAAAATCAGGAAGCCCAGACCTCCAGGCACACTGGAGCTGTGAAAGGCATCCAAAAGGGAGTGCAAAAGTGCCACAACATTGCTGCTTTCACAGCTTTTTCCTTAGGAAGAACCCTAATACCCGGCTGATTTACCTTCCTAGGGTTACTGTTAGGCTTGGGCCAAGGACTTTTAAAACCAGGAAGCCCTGTGCTCCAGGCCCACTGCAGCTGTTCAAGGCATCCCAAGGGGAGCACAAAAGTGACACAACTTGGCTGCCTCCACTGCTATTTCCATGAGACCATCCCCAACCTTAGGCTGGTTTTCCTTCCTAGCGTTGAGGTTTGAGTTAGGCCTAGGGTTAGGGTTCTTTCAACCAGAAAGCCCTGAGTTCCAAGAATACAGCAGCTGCGAAGGACTACCCAAGAAGAGCACAAAAGTACCACCACATGCCTGCCTCCACAGCTATTTCCTTGGGGACATCCCAAATTCCTGGCTGATTTGCCTTTCTCGTCGTCGGGTTGGGGTTAGGTAGGCCTTGTGCTAGGATTTTGAAAATCAGGAAGCCCAGACCTCCAGGCACACTGGAGCTGTGAAAGGCATCCAAAAGGGAGTGCAAAAGTGCCACAACATGGCTGCTTTCACAGCTTTTTCCTTAGGAAGAACCCTAATACCCGGCTGATTTACCTTCCTAGGGTTACTATTAGGCTTCGGCCTAGGACTTTTAAAACCAGGAAGCCCTGTGCTCCAGGCACCCTGCAGCTGTTCAAGGCATCCCAATGGGAGTGCAAAATGACACAACTTGGCTGCCTCCACTGCTATTTCCATGAGACCATCCCGAACCATAGGCTGATTTTCCTTCCTAGCGTTGAGGTTTGAGTTAGGCCTAGGGTTAGAGGTTTTTAACCAGAAAGCCCTGAGTTCCAAGAACACAGCAGCTGCGAAGGACTACCCAAGAAGAGCACAAAAGTACCACAACATGCCTGCCTCCACAGCTATTTCCTTGGGGACATCCCTAATTCCTGGCTGATTTGCCTTTCTCGTCGTCGGGTTGGGGTTAGGTAGGCCTTGCGCTAGGATATTTAAAAGCAGGAAACCCAGACCTCCAAGCACACTGGAGCTGTGAAAGGCATCCAATAGGGAGTGCAAAAGTGCCACAACATGGCTGCTTTCACAGCTTTTTTCTTGGCACCATCACTATACCTTCTCTGATATATCTCCCTAGGGTTAGGGTTAGGGTTCAGCCTAGGGCTAGGATTTTTTGAACCAGGAAGCCCTGTGTTCCAGGCTTACTGTAGCTGCCAAAGGCATCCCAAAGGGAGCGCAGAAGTGCCACAACATGGCTGCTTTCACAGCTTTTTCCTAAGGAAGAACCCCAACACCCGGCTGATTTACCTTCCTAGGGTTACTGTTAGGCTTGGGCCAAGGACTTTTAAAATCAGGAAGCCCTGTGCTCCAGGAACACTGCAGCTGTTCAAGGCATCCCAAGGGGAGCGCAAAAGTGACACAACTTGGCTGCCTCCACTGCTATTTCCATGAGACCATCCCGAACCATAGGCTGATTTTCCTTCCTAGCGTTGAGGTTTGAGTTAGGCCTAGGGTTAGAGTTTTTTAACCAGAAAGCCCTGAGTTCCAAGAACACAGCAGCTGCGAAGGACTACCCAAGAAGAGCACAAAAGTACCACCACATGCCTGCCTCCACAGCTATTTCCTAGGGGACATCCCTAATTCCTGGCTGATTTGCCTTTCTCGTCGTCGGGTTGGGGTTAGGTAGGCCTTGTGCTAGGATTTTTAAAATCAGGAAGCCCAGACCTCCAGGCACACTGGAGCTGTGAAAGGCATCCAAAAGGGAGTGCAAAAGTGCCACAACATGGCTGCTTTCACAGCTTTTTCCTTAGGAAGAACCCTAATCCCCAGCTGATTTACCTTCCTAGGGTTACTGTTAGGCTTGGGCCAAGGACTTTGAAAACCAGGAAGCCCTGTGCTCCAGGCACACTGCAGCTGTTCAAGGCATCCCAAGGGGAGCGCAAAAGTGACACAACTTGGCTGCCTCCACTGCTATTTCCATGAGACCATCCCCAACCTTAGGCTGGTTTTCCTTCCTAGCGTTGAGGTTTGAGTTAGGCCTAGGGTTAGTGTTCTTTTAACCTGAAAGCCCTGAGTTCCAAGAACACAGCAGCTGCGAAGGACTACCCAAGAAGAGCACAAAAGTACCACCACATGCCTGCCTCCACAGCTATTTCCTTGGGGACATCCCTAATTCCTGGCTGATTTGCCTTTCTCGTTGTCGGGTTGGGGTTAGGTAGGCCTTGTGCTAGGATTTTTAAAATCAGGAAGCCCAGAGCTCCAGGCACACTGGAGCTGTGAAAGGCATCCAAAAGGGAGTGCAAAAGTGCCACAACATGGCTGCTTTCACAGCTTTTTCCTTAGGAAGAACCCTAATACCCGGCTGATTTACCTTCCTAGGGTTACTGTTAGGCTTGGGCCAAGGACTTTTAAAACCAGGAAGCCCTGTGCTCCAGGCACACTGCAGCTGTTCAAGGCATCCCAAGGGGAGCGCAAAAGTGACACAACTTGGCTGCCTCCACTGCTATTTCCATGAGACCATCCCCAACCTTAGGCTGGTTTTCCTTCCTAGCGTTGAGGTTTGAGTTAGGCCTAGGGTTAGGGTTCTTTCAACCAGAAAGCCCTGAGTTCCAAGAACACAGCAGCTGCGAAGGACTACCCAAGAAGAGCACAAAAGTACCACCACATGCCTGCCTCCACAGCTATTTCCTTGGGGACATCCCTAATTCCTGGCTGATTTGCCTTTCTCGTCGTCGGGTTGGGGTTAGGTAGGCCTTGTGCTAGGATTTTTAAAATCAGGAAGCCCAGACCTCCAGGCACACTGGAGCTGTGAAAGGCAGCCAAAAGGGATTGCAAAAGTGCCACAACATGGCTGCTTTCACAGCTTTTTCCTTAGGAAGAACCCTCATACCCGGCTGATTTACCTTCCTAGGGTTACTGTTAGGCTTGGGCCAAGGACTTTTAAAACCAGGAAGCCCTGTGCTCCAGGCACACTGCAGCTGTTCAAGGCATCCCAATGGGAGTGCAAAAGTGACACAACTTGGCTGCCTCCACTGCTATTTCCATGAGACCATCCCGAATCATAGGCTGATTTTCCTTCCTAGCGTTGAGGTTTGAGTTAGGCCTAGGGTTAGAGTTTTAAAACCAGAAAGCCCTGAGTTCCAAGAACACAGCAGCTGCGAAGGACTACCCAAGAAGAGCACAAAAGTACCACAACATGCCTGCCTCCACAGCTATTTCCTTGGGGACATCCCTAATTCCTGGCTGATTTGCCTTTCTCGTCGTCGGGTTGGGGTTAGGTAGGCCTTGTGCTAGGATATTTAAAAGCAGGAAACCCAGACCTCCAAGCACACTGGAGCTGTGAAAGGCATCCAAAAGGGAGTGCAAAAGGGCCACAACATGGCTGCTTTCACAGCTTTTTTCTTGGCACCATCACTATACCTTCTCTGATATATCTCCCTAGGGTTAGGGTTAGGGTTCAGCCTAGGGCTAGGATTTTTTGAACCAGGAAGCCCTGTGTTCCAGGCTTACTGTAGCTGCCAAAGGCATCCAAGGGAGCGCAGAAGTGCCACAACATGGCTGCTTTCACAGCTTTTTCCTTAGGAAGAACCCTAATACCCGGCTGATTTACCTTCCTAGGGTTACTGTTAGGCTTGGGCCAAGGACTTTTAAAACCAGGAAGCCCTGTGCTCCAGGCACACTGCAGCTGTTCAAGGCATCCCAATGGGAGTGCAAAAGTGACACAACTTGGCTGCCTCCACTGCTATTTCCATGAGACCATCCCGAATCATAGGCTGATTTTCCTTCCTAGCGTTGAGGTTTGAGTTAGGCCTAGGGTTAGAGTTTTAAAACCAGAAAGCCCTGAGTTCCAAGAACACAGCAGCTGCGAAGGACTACCCAAGAAGAGCACAAAAGTACCACAACATGCCTGCCTCCACAGCTATTTCCTTGGGGACATCCCTAATTCCTGGCTGATTTGCCTTTCTCGTCGTCGGGTTGGGGTTAGGTAGGCCTTGTGCTAGGATATTTAAAAGCAGGAAACCCAGACCTCCAAGCACACTGGAGCTGTGAAAGGCATCCAAAAGGGAGTGCAAAAGGGCCACAACATGGCTGCTTTCACAGCTTTTTTCTTGGCACCATCACTATACCTTCTCTGATATATCTCCCTAGGGTTAGGGTTAGGGTTCAGCCTAGGGCTAGGATTTTTTGAACCAGGAAGCCCTGTGTTCCAGGCTTACTGTAGCTGCCAAAGGCATCCAAGGGAGCGCAGAAGTGCCACAACATGGCTGCTTTCACAGCTTTTTCCTTAGGAAGAACCCTAATACCCGGCTGATTTACCTTCCTAGGGTTACTGTTAGGCTTGGGCCAAGGACTTTTAAAACCAGGAAGCCCTGTGCTCCAGGCACACTGCAGCTGTTCAAGGCATCCCAAGGGGAGCGCAAAAGTGACACAACTTGGCTGCCTCCACTGCTATTTCCATGAGACCATCCTGAACCATAGGCTGATTTTCCTTCCTAGCGTTGAGGTTTGAGTTAGGCCTAGGGTTAGCGATTTTTAACCAGAAAGCCCTGAATACCAAGAACAGAGCAGCTGCGAAGGACTACCCAAGAAGAGCACAAAAGTACCACCACATGCCTGCCTCCACAGCTATTTCCTTGGGGACATCCCTAATTCCTGGCTGATTTGCCTTTCTCGTTGTCGGGTTGGGGTTAGGTAGGCCTTGTGCTAGGATATTTAAAAGCAGGAAACCCAGACCTCCAAGCACACTGGAGCTGTGAAAGGCATCCAATAAGGAGTGCAAAAGTGCCACAACATGGCTGCTTTCACAGCTTTTTTCTTGGCACCATCACTATACCTTCTCTGATATATCTCCCTAGGGTTAGGGTTAGGGTTCAGCCTAGGGCTAGGATTTTTTGAACCAGGAAGCCCTGTGTTCCAGGCTTACTGTAGCTGCCAAAGGCATCCCAAAGGGAGCGCAGAAGTGCCACAACATGGCTGCTTTCACAGCTTTTTCCTTAGGAAGAACCCTAATACCCGGCTGATTTACCTTCCTAGGGTTACTGTTAGGCTTGGGCCAAGGACTTTTAAAATCAGGAAGCCCTGTGCTCCAGGAACACTGCAGCTGTTCAAGGCATCCCAAGGGGAGCGCAAAAGTGACACAACTTGGCTGCCTCCACTGCTATTTCCATGAGACCATCCCGAACCATAGGCTGATTTTCCTTCCTAGCGTTGAGGTTTGAGTTAGGCCTAGGGTTAGAGTTTTTTAACCAGAAAGCCCTGAGTTCCAAGAATACAGCAGCTGCGAAGGACTACCCAAGAAGAGCACAAAAGTACCACCACATGCCTGCCTCCACAGCTATTTCCTTGGGGACATCCCTAATTCCTGGCTGATTTGCCTTTCTCGTTGTCGGGTTGGGGTTAGGTAGGCCTTGTGCTAGGATTTTGAAAATCAGGAAGCCCAGACCTCCAGGCACACTGGAGCTGTGAAAGGCATCCAAAAGGGAGTGCAAAAGTGCCACAACATGGCTGCTTTCACAGCTTTTTCCTTAGGAAGAACCCTAATACCCGGCTGATTTACCTTCCTAGGGTTACTGTTAGGCTTGGGCCAAGGACTTTTAAAACCAGGAAGCCCTGTGCTCCAGGCCCACTGCAGCTGTTCAAGGCATCCCAAGGGGAGCACAAAAGTGACACAACTTGGCTGCCTCCACTGCTATTTCCATGAGACCATCCCCAACCTTAGGCTGGTTTTCCTTCCTAGCGTTGAGGTTTGAGTTAGGCCTAGGGTTAGGGTTCTTTCAACCAGAAAGCCCTGAGTTCCAAGAATACAGCAGCTGCGAAGGACTACCCAAGAAGAGCACAAAAGTACCACCACATGCCTGCCTCCACAGCTATTTCCTTGGGGACATCCCTAATTCCTGGCTGATTTGCCTTTCTCGTCGTCGGGTTGGGGTTAGGTAGGCCTTGTGCTAGGATTTTGAAAATCAGGAAGCCCAGACCTCCAGGCACACTGGAGCTGTGAAAGGCATCCAAAAGGGAGTGCAAAAGTGCCACAACATGGCTGCTTTCACAGCTTTTTCCTTAGGAAGAACCCTAATACCCGGCTGATTTACCTTCCTAGGGTTACTATTAGGCTTCGGCCTAGGACTTTTAAAACCAGGAAGCCCTGTGCTCCAGGCACCCTGCAGCTGTTCAAGGCATCCCAATGGGAGTGCAAAATGACACAACTTGGCTGCCTCCACTGCTATTTCCATGAGACCATCCCGAACCATAGGCTGATTTTCCTTCCTAGCGTTGAGGTTTGAGTTAGGCCTAGGGTTAGAGGTTTTTAACCAGAAAGCCCTGAGTTCCAAGAACACAGCAGCTGCGAAGGACTACCCAAGAAGAGCACAAAAGTACCACAACATGCCTGCCTCCACAGCTATTTCCTTGGGGACATCCCTAATTCCTGGCTGATTTGCCTTTCTCGTCGTCGGGTTGGGGTTAGGTAGGCCTTGCGCTAGGATATTTAAAAGCAGGAAACCCAGACCTCCAAGCACACTGGAGCTGTGAAAGGCATCCAATAGGGAGTGCAAAAGTGCCACAACATGGCTGCTTTCACAGCTTTTTTCTTGGCACCATCACTATACCTTCTCTGATATATCTCCCTAGGGTTAGGGTTAGGGTTCAGCCTAGGGCTAGGATTTTTTGAACCAGGAAGCCCTGTGTTCCAGGCTTACTGTAGCTGCCAAAGGCATCCCAAAGGGAGCGCAGAAGTGCCACAACATGGCTGCTTTCACAGCTTTTTCCTAAGGAAGAACCCCAACACCCGGCTGATTTACCTTCCTAGGGTTACTGTTAGGCTTGGGCCAAGGACTTTTAAAATCAGGAAGCCCTGTGCTCCAGGAACACTGCAGCTGTTCAAGGCATCCCAAGGGGAGCGCAAAAGTGACACAACTTGGCTGCCTCCACTGCTATTTCCATGAGACCATCCCGAACCATAGGCTGATTTTCCTTCCTAGCGTTGAGGTTTGAGTTAGGCCTAGGGTTAGAGTTTTTTAACCAGAAAGCCCTGAGTTCCAAGAACACAGCAGCTGCGAAGGACTACCCAAGAAGAGCACAAAAGTACCACCACATGCCTGCCTCCACAGCTATTTCCTTGGGGACATCCCTAATTCCTGGCTGATTTGCCTTTCTCGTCGTCGGGTTGGGGTTAGGTAGGCCTTGTGCTAGGATTTTTAAAATCAGGAAGCCCAGACCTCCAGGCACACTGGAGCTGTGAAAGGCATCCAAAAGGGAGTGCAAAAGTGCCACAACATGGCTGCTTTCACAGCTTTTTCCTTAGGAAGAACCCTAATCCCCAGCTGATTTACCTTCCTAGGGTTACTGTTAGGCTTGGGCCAAGGACTTTGAAAACCAGGAAGCCCTGTGCTCCAGGCACACTGCAGCTGTTCAAGGCATCCCAAGGGGAGCGCAAAAGTGACACAACTTGGCTGCCTCCACTGCTATTTCCATGAGACCATCCCCAACCTTAGGCTGGTTTTCCTTCCTAGCGTTGAGTTTTGAGTTAGGCCTAGGGTTAGTGTTCTTTTAACCTGAAAGCCCTGAGTTCCAAGAACACAGCAGCTGCGAAGGACTACCCAAGAAGAGCACAAAAGTACCACCACATGCCTGCCTCCACAGCTATTTCCTTGGGGACATCCCTAATTCCTGGCTGATTTGCCTTTCTCGTTGTCGGGTTGGGGTTAGGTAGGCCTTGTGCTAGGATTTTTAAAATCAGGAAGCCCAGAGCTCCAGGCACACTGGAGCTGTGAAAGGCATCCAAAAGGGAGTGCAAAAGTGCCACAACATGGCTGCTTTCACAGCTTTTTCCTTAGGAAGAACCCTAATACCCGGCTGATTTACCTTCCTAGGGTTACTGTTAGGCTTGGGCCAAGGACTTTTAAAACCAGGAAGCCCTGTGCTCCAGGCACACTGCAGCTGTTCAAGGCATCCCAAGGGGAGCGCAAAAGTGACACAACTTGGCTGCCTCCACTGCTATTTCCATGAGACCATCCCCAACCTTAGGCTGGTTTTCCTTCCTAGCGTTGAGGTTTGAGTTAGGCCTAGGGTTAGGGTTCTTTCAACCAGAAAGCCCTGAGTTCCAAGAACACAGCAGCTGCGAAGGACTACCCAAGAAGAGCACAAAAGTACCACCACATGCCTGCCTCCACAGCTATTTCCTTGGGGACATCCCTAATTCCTGGCTGATTTGCCTTTCTCGTCGTCGGGTTGGGGTTAGGTAGGCCTTGTGCTAGGATTTTTAAAATCAGGAAGCCCAGACCTCCAGGCACACTGGAGCTGTGAAAGGCAGCCAAAAGGGATTGCAAAAGTGCCACAACATGGCTGCTTTCACAGCTTTTTCCTTAGGAAGAACCCTCATACCCGGCTGATTTACCTTCCTAGGGTTACTGTTAGGCTTGGGCCAAGGACTTTTAAAACCAGGAAGCCCTGTGCTCCAGGCACACTGCAGCTGTTCAAGGCATCCCAATGGGAGTGCAAAAGTGACACAACTTGGCTGCCTCCACTGCTATTTCCATGAGACCATCCCGAATCATAGGCTGATTTTCCTTCCTAGCGTTGAGGTTTGAGTTAGGCCTAGGGTTTGAGTTTTAAAACCAGAAAGCCCTGAGTTCCAAGAACACAGCAGCTGCGAAGGACTACCCAAGAAGAGCACAAAAGTACCACAACATGCCTGCCTCCACAGCTATTTCCTTGGGGACATCCCTAATTCCTGGCTGATTTGCCTTTCTCGTCGTCGGGTTGGGGTTAGGTAGGCCTTGTGCTAGGATATTTAAAAGCAGGAAACCCAGACCTCCAAGCACACTGGAGCTGTGAAAGGCATCCAAAAGGGAGTGCAAAAGGGCCACAACATGGCTGCTTTCACAGCTTTTTTCTTGGCACCATCACTATACCTTCTCTGATATATCTCCCTAGGGTTAGGGTTAGGGTTCAGCCTAGGGCTAGGATTTTTTGAACCAGGAAGCCCTGTGTTCCAGGCTTACTGTAGCTGCCAAAGGCATCCAAGGGAGCGCAGAAGTGCCACAACATGGCTGCTTTCACAGCTTTTTCCTTAGGAAGAACCCTAATACCCGGCTGATTTACCTTCCTAGGGTTACTGTTAGGCTTGGGCCAAGGACTTTTAAAACCAGGAAGCCCTGTGCTCCAGGCACACTGCAGCTGTTCAAGGCATCCCAAGGGGAGCGCAAAAGTGACACAACTTGGCTGCCTCCACTGCTATTTCCATGAGACCATCCCCAACCTTAGGCTGGTTTTCCTTCCTAGCGTTGAGTTTTGAGTTAGGCCTATGGTTAGTGTTCTTTTAACCTGAAAGCCCTGAGTTCCAAGAACACAGCAGCTGCGAAGGACTACCCAAGAAGAGCACAAAAGTACCACCACATGCCTGCCTCCACAGCTATTTCCTTGGGGACATCCCTAATTCCTGGCTGATACGCCTTTCTCGTTGTCGGGTTGGGGTTAGGTAGGCCTTGTGCTAGGATTTTTAAAATCAGGAAGCCCAGAGCTCCAGGCACACTGGAGCTGTGAAAGGCATCCAAAAGGGAGTGCAAAAGTGCCACAACATGGCTGCTTTCACAGCTTTTTCCTTAGGAAGAACCCTAATACCCGGCTGATTTACCTTCCTAGGGTTGCTGTTAGGCTTGGGCCAAGGACTTTTAAAACCAGGAAGCCCTGTGCTCCAGGCACACTGCAGCTGTTCAAGGCATCCCAAGGGGAGCGCAAAAGTGACACAACTTGGCTGCCTCCACTGCTATTTCCATGAGACCATCCCCAACCTTAGGCTGGTTTTCCTTCCTAGCGTTGAGGTTTGAGTTAGGCCTAGGGTTAGGGTTCTTTCAACCAGAAAGCCCTGAGTTCCAAGAATACAGCAGCTGCGAAGGACTACCCAAGAAGAGCACAAAAGTACCACCACATGCCTGCCTCCACAGCTATTTCCTTGGGGACATCCCTAATTCCTGGCTGATTTGCCTTTCTCGTCGTCGGGTTGGGGTTAGGTAGGCCTTGTGCTAGGATTTTTAAAATCAGGAAGCCCAGACCTCCAGGCACACTGGAGCTGTGAAAGGCAGCCAAAAGGGATTGCAAAAGTGCCACAACATGGCTGCTTTCACAGCTTTTTCCTTAGGAAGAACCCTAATCCCCAGCTGATTTACCTTCCTAGGGTTACTGTTAGGCTTGGGCCAAGGACTTTGAAAACCAGGAAGCCCTGTGCTCCAGGCACACTGCAGCTGTTCAAGGCATCCCAAGGGGAGCGCAAAAGTGACACAACTTGGCTGCCTCCACTGCTATTTCCATGAGACCATCCCGAATCATAGGCTGATTCTCCTTCCTAGCGTTGAGGTTTGAGTTAGGCCTAGGGTTTGAGTTTTTTAACCAGAAAGCCCTGAGTTCCAAGAACACAGCAGCTGCGAAGGACTACCCAAGAAGAGCACAAAAGTACCACAACATGCCTGCCTCCACAGCTATTTCCTTGGGGACATCCCTAATTCCTGGCTGATTTGCCTTTCTCGTCGTCGGGTTGGGGTTAGGTAGGCCTTGTGCTAGGATATTTAAAAGCAGGAAACCCAGACCTCCAAGCACACTGGAGCTGTGAAATGCATCCAAAAGGGAGTGCAAAAGGGCCACAACATGGCTGCTTTCACAGCTTTTTTCTGTGCACCAACACTATACCTTCTCTGAGATATCTCCCTAGGGTTAGGGTTCAGCCTAGGGCTAGGATTTTTTGAACCAGGAAGCCCTGTGTTCCAGGCTTACTGTAGCTGCCAAAGGCATCCCAAAGGGAGAGCAGAAGTGCCACAACATGGCTGCTTTCACAGCTTTTTCCTTAGGAAGAACCCTAATACCCGGCTGATTTACCTTCCTAGGGTTACTGTTAGGCTTGGGCCAAGGACTTTTAAAACCAGGAAGCCCTGTGCTCCAGGCACCCTGCAGCTGTTCAAGGCATCCCAAGGGGAGCGCAAAAGTGACACAACTTGGCTGCCTCCACTGCTATTTCCATGAGACCATCCTGAACCATAGGCTGATTTTCCTTCCTAGCGTTGAGGTTTGAGTTAGGCCTAGGGTTAGGGTTCTTTCAACCAGAAAGCCCTGAGTTCCAAGAATACAGCAGCTGCGAAGGACTACCCAAGAAGAGCACAAAAGTACCAAAACATGCCTGCCTCCCCAGCTATTTCATTGGGCACATCCCTAATTCCTGGCTGATTTGCCTTTCTCGTCGTCGGGTTGGGG
Source organism: Melospiza georgiana (assembly GCF_028018845.1). Classification (NCBI taxonomy): domain Eukaryota; kingdom Metazoa; phylum Chordata; class Aves; order Passeriformes; family Passerellidae; genus Melospiza; species Melospiza georgiana. The sequence goes on along the minus strand of NW_026652216.1, from coordinate 3,778,516 downwards.
TTAGGTAGGCCTTGTGCTAGGATTTTTAAAATCAGGAAGCCCAGACCTCCAGGCACACTGGAGCTGTGAAAGGCAGCCAAAAGGGAGTGCAAAAGTGCCACAACATGGCTGCTTTCACAGCTTTTTCCTTAGGAAGAACCCTAATACCCGGCTGATTTACCTTCCTAGGGTTACTGTTAGGCTTCGGGCTAGGACTTTTAAAACCAGGAAGCCCTGTGCTCCAGGCACACTGCAGCTGTTCAAGGCATCCCAATGGGAGTGCAAAAGTGACACAACTTGGCTGCCTCCACTGCTATTTCCATGAGACCATCCCCAACCTTAGGCTGATTTTCCTTCCTAGCGTTGAGGTTTGAGTTAGGCCTAGGGTTAGAGTTTTTTAACCAGAAAGCCCTGAGTTCCAAGAACCCAGCAGCTGCGAAGGACTACCCAAGAAGAGCACAAAAGTACCACAACATGCCTGCCTCCACAGCTATTTCCTTGGGGACATCCCTAATTCCTGGCTGATTTGCCTTTCTCGTCGTCGGGTTGGGGTTAGGTAGGCCTTGTGCTAGGATATTTAAAAGCAGGAAACCCAGACCTCCAAGCACACTGGAGCTGTGAAATGCATCCAAAAGGGAGTGCAAAAGGGCCACAACATGGCTGCTTTCACAGCTTTTTTCTGTGCACCAACACTATACCTTCTCTGATATATCTCCCTAGGGTTAGGGTTCAGCCTAGGGCTAGGATTTTTTGAACCAGGAAGCCCTGTGTTCCAGGCTTACTGTAGCTGCCAAAGGCATCCCAAAGGGAGCGCAGAAGTGCCACAACATGGCTGCTTTCACAGCTTTTTCCTTAGGAAGAACCCTAATACCCGGCTGATTTACCTTCCTAGGGTTACTGTTAGGCTTGGGCCAAGGACTTTTAAAACCAGGAAGCCCTGTGCTCCAGGCACCCTGCAGCTGTTCAAGGCATCCCAAGGGGAGCGCAAAAGTGACACAACTTGGCTGCCTCCACTGCTATTTCCATGAGACCATCCTGAACCATAGGCTGATTTTCCTTCCTAGCGTTGAGGTTTGAGTTAGGCCTAGGGTTAGGGTTCTTTCAACCAGAAAGCCCTGAGTTCCAAGAATACAGCAGCTGCGAAGGACTACCCAAGAAGAGCACAAAAGTACCACAACATGCCTGCCTCCCCAGCTATTTCACTGGGCACATCCCTAATTCCTGGCTGATTTGCCTTTCTCGTCGTCGGGTTGGGGTTAGGTAGGCCTTGTGCTAGGATTTTTAAAATCAGGAAGCCCAGAGCTCCAGGCACACTGGAGCTGTGAAAGGCAGCCAAAAGGGAGTGCAAAAGTGCCACAACATGGCTGCATTCACAGCTTTTTCCTTAGGAAGAACCCTAATACCCGGCTGATTTACCTTCCTAGGGTTACTGTTAGGCTTGGGCCAAGGACTTTTAAAACCAGGAAGCCCTGTGCTCCAGGCACACTGCAGCTGTTCAAGGCATCCCAAGGGGAGCGCAAAAGTGACACAACTTGGCTGCCTCCACTGCTATTTCCATGAGACCATCCCCAGCCTTAGGCTGGTTTTCCTTACTAGCGTTGAGGTTTGAGTTAGGCCTAGGGTTAGGGTTCTTTCAACCAGAAAGCCCTGAGTTCCAAGAATACAGCAGCTGCGAAGGACTACCCAAGAAGAGCACAAAAGTACCACCACATGCCTGCCTACACAGCTATTTCCTTGGGGACATCCCTAATTCCTGGCTGATTTGCCTTTCTCGTCGTCGGGTTGGGGTTAGGTAGGCCTTGTGCTAGGATTTTTAAAATCAGGAAGCCCAGACCTCCAGGCACACTGGAGCTGTGAAAGGCAGCCAAAAGGGAGTGCAAAAGTGCCACAACATGGCTGCATTCACAGCTTTTTCCTTAGGAAGAACCCTAATACCCGGCTGATTTACCTTCCTAGGGTTACTGTTAGGCTTGGGCCAAGGACTTTTAAAACCAGGAAGCCCTGTGCTCCAGGCACACTGCAGCTGTTCAAGGCATCCCAAGGGGAGCGCAAAAGTGACACAACTTGGCTGCCTCCACTGCTATTTCCATGAGACCATCCCCAACCTTAGGCTGGTTTTCCTTCCTAGCGTTGAGGTTTGAGTTAGGCCTAGGGTTAGGGTTCTTTCAACCAGAAAGCCCTGAGTTCCAAGAATACAGCAGCTGCGAAGGACTACCCAAGAAGAGCACAAAAGTACCACCACATGCCTGCCTCCACAGCTATTTCCTTGGGGACATCCCTAATTCCTGGCTGATTTGCCTTTCTCGTCGTCGGGTTGGGGTTAGGTAGGCCTTGTGCTAGGATTTTTAAAATCAGGAAGCCCAGACCTCCAGGCACACTGGAGCTGTGAAAGGCAGCCAAAAGGGAGTGCAAAAGTGCCACAACATGGCTGCTTTCACAGCTTTTTCCTTAGGAAGAACCCTAATACCCGGCTGATTTACCTTCCTAGGGTTACTGTTAGGCTTGGGCCAAGGACTTTTAAAACCAGGAAGCCCTGTGCTCCAGGCACACTGCAGCTGTTCAAGGCATCCCAATGGGAGTGCAAAAGTGACACAACATGGCTGCTTCCACTGCTATTTCCATGAGACCATCCTGAACCATAGGCTGATTTTCCTTCCTAGCGTTGAGGTTTGAGTTAGGCCTAGGGTTAGATTTTTAAAACCAGAAAGCCCTGAGTTCCAAGAACACAGCAGCTGCGAAGGACTACCCAAGAAGAGCACAAAAGTACCACAACATGCCTGCCTCCACAGCTATTTCCTTGGGGACATCCCTAATTCCTGGCTGATTTGCCTTTCTCGTCGTCGGGTTGGGGTTAGGTAGGCCTTGTGCTAGGATATTTAAAAGCAGGAAACCCAGACCTCCAAGCACACTGGAGCTGTGAAATGCATCCAAAAGGGAGTGCAAAAGGGCCACAACATGGCTGCTTTCACAGCTTTTTTCTGTGCACCAACACTATACCTTCTCTGATATATCTCCCTAGGGTTAGGGTTCAGCCTAGGGCTAGGATTTTTTGAACCAGGAAGCCCTGTGTTCCAGGCTTACTGTAGCTGCCAAAGGCATCCAAGGGAGCGCAGAAGTGCCACAACATGGCTGCTTTCACAGCTTTTTCCTTAGGAAGAACCCTAATACCCGGCTGATTTACCTTCCTAGGGTTACTGTTAGGCTTGGGCCAAGGACTTTGAAAACCAGGAAGCCCTGTGCTCCAGGCACACTGCAGCTGTTCAAGGCATCCCAAGGGGAGCGCAAAAGTGACACAACTTGGCTGCCTCCACTGCTATTTCCATGAGACCATCCCCAACCTTAGGCTGGTTTTCCTTCCTAGCGTTGAGTTTTGAGTTAGGCCTATGGTTAGTGTTCTTTTAACCTGAAAGCCCTGAGTTCCAAGAACACAGCAGCTGCGAAGGACTACCCAAGAAGAGCACAAAAGTACCACCACATGCCTGCCTCCACAGCTATTTCCTTGGGGACATCCCTAATTCCTGGCTGATACGCCTTTCTCGTTGTCGGGTTGGGGTTAGGTAGGCCTTGTGCTAGGATTTTTAAAATCAGGAAGCCCAGACCTCCAGGCACACTGGAGCTGTGAAAGGCATCCAAAAGGGATTGCAAAAGTGCCACAACATGGCTGCTTTCACAGCTTTTTCCTTAGGAAGAACTCTAATCCCCAGCTGATTTACCTTCCTAGGGTTACTGTTAGGCTTGGGCCAAGGACTTTGAAAACCAGGAAGCCCTGTGCTCCAGGCACACTGCAGCTGTTCAAGGCATCCCAAGGGGAGCGCAAAAGTGACACAACTTGGCTGCCTCCACTGCTATTTCCATGAGACCATCCCGAATCATAGGCTGATTTTCCTTCCTAGCGTTGAGGTTTGAGTTAGGCCTAGGGTTAGAGGTTTTTAACCAGAAAGCCCTGAGTTCCAAGAACACAGCAGCTGCGAAGGACTACCCAAGAAGAGCACAAAAGTACCACAACATGCCTGCCTCCACAGCTATTTCCTTGGGGACATCCCTAATTCCTGGCTGATTTGCCTTTCTCGTCGTCGGGTTGGGGTTAGGTAGGCCTTGTGCTAGGATATTTAAAAGCAGGAAACCCAGACCTCCAAGCACACTGGAGCTGTGAAATGCATCCAAAAGGGAGTGCAAAAGGGCCACAACATGGCTGCTTTCACAGCTTTTTTCTGTGCACCAACACTATACCTTCTCTGATATATCTCCCTAGGGTTAGGGTTCAGCCTAGGGCTAGGATTTTTTGAACCAGGAAGCCCTGTGTTCCAGGCTTACTGTAGCTGCCAAAGGCATCCCAAAGGGAGCGCAGAAGTGCCACAACATGGCTGCTTTCACAGCTTTTTCCTTAGGAAGAACCCTCATACCCGGCTGATTTACCTTCCTAGGGTTACTGTTAGGCTTGGGCCAAGGACTTTTAAAACCAGGAAGCCCTGTGCTCCAGGCACACTGCAGCTGTTCAAGGCATCCCAATGGGAGTGCAAAAGTGACACAACTTGGCTGCCTCCACTGCTATTTCCATGAGACCATCCCGAATCATAGGCTGATTTTCCTTCCTAGCGTTGAGGTTTGAGTTAGGCCTAGGGTTAGAGTTTTAAAACCAGAAAGCCCTGAGTTCCAAGAACACAGCAGCTGCGAAGGACTACCCAAGAAGAGCACAAAAGTACCACAACATGCCTGCCTCCACAGCTATTTCCTTGGGGACATCCCTAATTCCTGGCTGATTTGCCTTTCTCGTCGTCGGGTTGGGGTTAGGTAGGCCTTGTGCTAGGATATTTAAAAGCAGGAAACCCAGACCTCCAAGCACACTGGAGCTGTGAAAGGCATCCAAAAGGGAGTGCAAAAGGGCCACAACATGGCTGCTTTCACAGCTTTTTTCTTGGCACCATCACTATACCTTCTCTGATATATCTCCCTAGGGTTAGGGTTAGGGTTCAGCCTAGGGCTAGGATTTTTTGAACCAGGAAGCCCTGTGTTCCAGGCTTACTGTAGCTGCCAAAGGCATCCAAGGGAGCGCAGAAGTGCCACAACATGGCTGCTTTCACAGCTTTTTCCTTAGGAAGAACCCTAATACCCGGCTGATTTACCTTCCTAGGGTTACTGTTAGGCTTGGGCCAAGGACTTTTAAAACCAGGAAGCCCTGTGCTCCAGGCACACTGCAGCTGTTCAAGGCATCCCAATGGGAGTGCAAAAGTGACACAACTTGGCTGCCTCCACTGCTATTTCCATGAGACCATCCCGAATCATAGGCTGATTTTCCTTCCTAGCGTTGAGGTTTGAGTTAGGCCTAGGGTTAGAGTTTTAAAACCAGAAAGCCCTGAGTTCCAAGAACACAGCAGCTGCGAAGGACTACCCAAGAAGAGCACAAAAGTACCACCACATGCCTGCCTCCACAGCTATTTCCTTGGGGACATCCCTAATTCCTGGCTGATTTGCCTTTCTCGTCGTCGGGTTGGGGTTAGGTAGGCCTTGTGCTAGGATTTTTAAAATCAGGAAGCCCAGACCTCCAGGCACACTGGAGCTGTGAAAGGCAGCCAAAAGGGATTGCAAAAGTGCCACAACATGGCTGCTTTCACAGCTTTTTCCTTAGGAAGAACCCTAATACCCGGCTGATTTACCTTCCTAGGGTTACTGTTAGGCTTCGGCCTAGGACTTTTAAAACCAGGAAGCCCTGTGCTCCAGGCACACTGCAGCTGTTCAAGGCATCCCAATGGGAGTGCAAAAGTGACACAACTTGGCTGCCTCCACTGCTATTTCCATGAGACCATCCCGAATCATAGGCTGATTTTCCTTCCTAGCGTTGAGGTTTGAGTTAGGCCTAGGGTTAGAGTTTTTTAACCAGAAAGCCCTGAGTTCCAAGAACACAGCAGCTGCGAAGGACTACCCAAGAAGAGCACAAAAGTACCACAACATGCCTGCCTCCACAGCTATTTCCTTGGGGACATCCCTAATTCCTGGCTGATTTGCCTTTCTCATCGTCGGGTTGGGGTTAGGTAGGCCTTGTGCTAGGATATTTAAAAGCAGGAAACCCAGACCTCCAAGCACACTGGAGCTGTGAAATGCATCCAAAAGGGAGTGCAAAAGGGCCACAACATGGCTGCTTTCACAGCTTTTTTCTGTGCACCAACACTATACCTTCTCTGATATATCTCCCTAGGGTTAGGGTTCAGCCTAGGGCTAGGATTTTTTGAACCAGGAAGCCCTGTGTTCCAGGCTTACTGTAGCTGCCAAAGGCATCCCAAAGGGAGCGCAGAAGTGCCACAACATGGCTGCTTTCACAGCTTTTTCCTTAGGAAGAACCCTAATACCCGGCTGATTTACCTTCCTAGGGTTACTGTTAGGCTTGGGCCAAGGACTTTGAAAACCAGGAAGCCCTGTGCTCCAGGCACACTGCAGCTGTTCAAGGCATCCCAAGGGGAGCGCAAAAGTGACACAACTTGGCTGCCTCCACTGCTATTTCCATGAGACCATCCCCAACCTTAGGCTGGTTTTCCTTCCTAGCGTTGAGTTTTGAGTTAGGCCTATGGTTAGTGTTCTTTTAACCTGAAAGCCCTGAGTTCCAAGAACACAGCAGCTGCGAAGGACTACCCAAGAAGAGCACAAAAGTACCACCACATGCCTGCCTCCACAGCTATTTCCTTGGGGACATCCCTAATTCCTGGCTGATACGCCTTTCTCGTCGTCGGGTTGGGGTTAGGTAGGCCTTGTGCTAGGATTTTTAAAATCAGGAAGCCCAGACCTCCAGGCACACTGGAGCTGTGAAAGGCAGCCAAAAGGGAGTGCAAAAGTGCCACAACATGGCTGCTTTCACAGCTTTTTCCTTAGGAAGAACCCTAATCCCCAGCTGATTTACCTTCCTAGGGTTACTGTTAGGCTTGGGCCAAGGACTTTGAAAACCAGGAAGCCCTGTGCTCCAGGCACACTGCAGCTGTTCAAGGCATCCCAAGGGGAGCGCAAAAGTGACACAACTTGGCTGCCTCCACTGCTATTTCCATGAGACCATCCCGAATCATAGGCTGATTTTCCTTCCTAGCGTTGAGGTTTGAGTTAGGCCTAGGGTTTGAGTTTTTTAACCAGAAAGCCCTGAGTTCCAAGAACACAGCAGCTGCGAAGGACTACCCAAGAAGAGCACAAAAGTACCACAACATGCCTGCCTCCACAGCTATTTCCTTGGGGACATCCCTAATTCCTGGCTGATTTGCCTTTCTCGTCGTCGGGTTGGGGTTAGGTAGGCCTTGTGCTAGGATATTTAAAAGCAGGAAACCCAGACCTCCAAGCACACTGGAGCTGTGAAATGCATCCAAAAGGGAGTGCAAAAGGGCCACAACATGGCTGCTTTCACAGCTTTTTTCTGTGCACCAACACTATACCTTCTCTGAGATATCTCCCTAGGGTTAGGGTTCAGCCTAGGGCTAGGATTTTTTGAACCAGGAAGCCCTGTGTTCCAGGCTTACTGTAGCTGCCAAAGGCATCCCAAAGGGAGAGCAGAAGTGCCACAACATGGCTGCTTTCACAGCTTTTTCCTTAGGAAGAACCCTAATACCCGGCTGATTTACCTTCCTAGGGTTACTGTTAGGCTTGGGCCAAGGACTTTTAAAACCAGGAAGCCCTGTGCTCCAGGCACCCTGCAGCTGTTCAAGGCATCCCAAGGGGAGCGCAAAAGTGACACAACTTGGCTGCCTCCACTGCTATTTCCATGAGACCATCCTGAACCATAGGCTGATTTTCCTTCCTAGCGTTGAGGTTTGAGTTAGGCCTAGGGTTAGGGTTCTTTCAACCAGAAAGCCCTGAGTTCCAAGAATACAGCAGCTGCGAAGGACTACCCAAGAAGAGCACAAAAGTACCAAAACATGCCTGCCTCCCCAGCTATTTCATTGGGCACATCCCTAATTCCTGGCTGATTTGCCTTTCTCGTCGTCGGGTTGGGGTTAGGTAGGCCTTGTGCTAGGATTTTTAAAATCAGGAAGCCCAGACCTCCAGGCACACTGGAGCTGTGAAAGGCAGCCAAAAGGGAGTGCAAAAGTGCCACAACATGGCTGCTTTCACAGCTTTTTCCTTAGGAAGAACCCTAATACCCGGCTGATTTACCTTCCTAGGGTTACTGTTAGGCTTCGGGCTAGGACTTTTAAAACCAGGAAGCCCTGTGCTCCAGGCACACTGCAGCTGTTCAAGGCATCCCAATGGGAGTGCAAAAGTGACACAACTTGGCTGCCTCCACTGCTATTTCCATGAGACCATCCCCAACCTTAGGCTGATTTTCCTTCCTAGCGTTGAGGTTTGAGTTAGGCCTAGGGTTAGAGTTTTTTAACCAGAAAGCCCTGAGTTCCAAGAACCCAGCAGCTGCGAAGGACTACCCAAGAAGAGCACAAAAGTACCACAACATGCCTGCCTCCACAGCTATTTCCTTGGGGACATCCCTAATTCCTGGCTGATTTGCCTTTCTCGTCGTCGGGTTGGGGTTAGGTAGGCCTTGTGCTAGGATATTTAAAAGCAGGAAACCCAGACCTCCAAGCACACTGGAGCTGTGAAATGCATCCAAAAGGGAGTGCAAAAGGGCCACAACATGGCTGCTTTCACAGCTTTTTTCTGTGCACCAACACTATACCTTCTCTGATATATCTCCCTAGGGTTAGGGTTCAGCCTAGGGCTAGGATTTTTTGAACCAGGAAGCCCTGTGTTCCAGGCTTACTGTAGCTGCCAAAGGCATCCCAAAGGGAGCGCAGAAGTGCCACAACATGGCTGCTTTCACAGCTTTTTCCTTAGGAAGAACCCTAATACCCGGCTGATTTACCTTCCTAGGGTTACTGTTAGGCTTGGGCCAAGGACTTTTAAAACCAGGAAGCCCTGTGCTCCAGGCACCCTGCAGCTGTTCAAGGCATCCCAAGGGGAGCGCAAAAGTGACACAACTTGGCTGCCTCCACTGCTATTTCCATGAGACCATCCTGAACCATAGGCTGATTTTCCTTCCTAGCGTTGAGGTTTGAGTTAGGCCTAGGGTTAGGGTTCTTTCAACCAGAAAGCCCTGAGTTCCAAGAATACAGCAGCTGCGAAGGACTACCCAAGAAGAGCACAAAAGTACCACAACATGCCTGCCTCCCCAGCTATTTCACTGGGCACATCCCTAATTCCTGGCTGATTTGCCTTTCTCGTCGTCGGGTTGGGGTTAGGTAGGCCTTGTGCTAGGATTTTTAAAATCAGGAAGCCCAGACCTCCAGGCACACTGGAGCTGTGAAAGGCAGCCAAAAGGGAGTGCAAAAGTGCCACAACATGGCTGCATTCACAGCTTTTTCCTTAGGAAGAACCCTAATACCCGGCTGATTTACCTTCCTAGGGTTACTGTTAGGCTTGGGCCAAGGACTTTTAAAACCAGGAAGCCCTGTGCTCCAGGCACACTGCAGCTGTTCAAGGCATCCCAAGGGGAGCGCAAAAGTGACACAACTTGGCTGCCTCCACTGCTATTTCCATGAGACCATCCCCAGCCTTAGGCTGGTTTTCCTTCCTAGCGTTGAGGTTTGAGTTAGGCCTAGGGTTAGGGTTCTTTCAACCAGAAAGCCCTGAGTTCCAAGAATACAGCAGCTGCGAAGGACTACCCAAGAAGAGCACAAAAGTACCACCACATGCCTGCCTCCACAGCTATTTCCTTGGGGACATCCCTAATTCCTGGCTGATTTGCCTTTCTCGTCGTCGGGTTGGGGTTAGGTAGGCCTTGTGCTAGGATTTTTAAAATCAGGAAGCCCAGACCTCCAGGCACACTGGAGCTGTGAAAGGCAGCCAAAAGGGAGTGCAAAAGTGCCACAACATGGCTGCATTCACAGCTTTTTCCTTAGGAAGAACCCTAATACCCGGCTGATTTACCTTCCTAGGGTTACTGTTAGGCTTGGGCCAAGGACTTTTAAAACCAGGAAGCCCTGTGCTCCAGGCACACTGCAGCTGTTCAAGGCATCCCAAGGGGAGCGCAAAAGTGACACAACTTGGCTGCCTCCACTGCTATTTCCATGAGACCATCCCCAACCTTAGGCTGGTTTTCCTTCCTAGCGTTGAGGTTTGAGTTAGGCCTAGGGTTAGGGTTCTTTCAACCAGAAAGCCCTGAGTTCCAAGAATACAGCAGCTGCGAAGGACTACCCAAGAAGAGCACAAAAGTACCACCACATGCCTGCCTCCACAGCTATTTCCTTGGGGACATCCCTAATTCCTGGCTGATTTGCCTTTCTCGTCGTCGGGTTGGGGTTAGGTAGGCCTTGTGCTAGGATTTTTAAAATCAGGAAGCCCAGACCTCCAGGCACACTGGAGCTGTGAAAGGCAGCCAAAAGGGAGTGCAAAAGTGCCACAACATGGCTGCTTTCACAGCTTTTTCCTTAGGAAGAACCCTAATACCCGGCTGATTTACCTTCCTAGGGTTACTGTTAGGCTTGGGCCAAGGACTTTTAAAACCAGGAAGCCCTGTGCTCCAGGCACACTGCAGCTGTTCAAGGCATCCCAATGGGAGTGCAAAAGTGACACAACATGGCTGCTTCCACTGCTATTTCCATGAGACCATCCCGAATCATAGGCTGATTTTCCTTCCTAGCGTTGAGGTTTGAGTTAGGCCTAGGGTTAGATTTTTAAAACCAGAAAGCCCTGAGTTCCAAGAACACAGCAGCTGCGAAGGACTACCCAAGAAGAGCACAAAAGTACCACAACATGCCTGCCTCCACAGCTATTTCCTTGGGGACATCCCTAATTCCTGGCTGATTTGCCTTTCTCGTCGTCGGGTTGGGGTTAGGTAGGCCTTGTGCTAGGATATTTAAAAGCAGGAAACCCAGACCTCCAAGCACACTGGAGCTGTGAAATGCATCCAAAAGGGAGTGCAAAAGGGCCACAACATGGCTGCTTTCACAGCTTTTTTCTGTGCACCAACACTATACCTTCTCTGATATATCTCCCTAGGGTTAGGGTTCAGCCTAGGGCTAGGATTTTTTGAACCAGGAAGCCCTGTGTTCCAGGCTTACTGTAGCTGCCAAAGGCATCCAAGGGAGCGCAGAAGTGCCACAACATGGCTGCTTTCACAGCTTTTTCCTTAGGAAGAACCCTAATACCCGGCTGATTTACCTTCCTAGGGTTACTGTTAGGCTTGGGCCAAGGACTTTGAAAACCAGGAAGCCCTGTGCTCCAGGCACACTGCAGCTGTTCAAGGCATCCCAAGGGGAGCGCAAAAGTGACACAACTTGGCTGCCTCCACTGCTATTTCCATGAGACCATCCCCAACCTTAGGCTGGTTTTCCTTCCTAGCGTTGAGTTTTGAGTTAGGCCTATGGTTAGTGTTCTTTTAACCTGAAAGCCCTGAGTTCCAAGAACACAGCAGCTGCGAAGGACTACCCAAGAAGAGCACAAAAGTACCACCACATGCCTGCCTCCACAGCTATTTCCTTGGGGACATCCCTAATTCCTGGCTGATACGCCTTTCTCGTCGTCGGGTTGGGGTTAGGTAGGCCTTGTGCTAGGATTTTTAAAATCAGGAAGCCCAGACCTCCAGGCACACTGGAGCTGTGAAAGGCATCCAAAAGGGATTGCAAAAGTGCCACAACATGGCTGCTTTCACAGCTTTTTCCTTAGGAAGAACTCTAATCCCCAGCTGATTTACCTTCCTAGGGTTACTGTTAGGCTTGGGCCAAGGACTTTGAAAACCAGGAAGCCCTGTGCTCCAGGCACACTGCAGCTGTTCAAGGCATCCCAAGGGGAGCGCAAAAGTGACACAACTTGGCTGCCTCCACTGCTATTTCCATGAGACCATCCCGAATCATAGGCTGATTTTCCTTCCTAGCGTTGAGGTTTGAGTTAGGCCTAGGGTTAGAGGTTTTTAACCAGAAAGCCCTGAGTTCCAAGAACACAGCAGCTGCGAAGGACTACCCAAGAAGAGCACAAAAGTACCACAACATGCCTGCCTCCACAGCTATTTCCTTGGGGACATCCCTAATTCCTGGCTGATTTGCCTTTCTCGTCGTCGGGTTGGGGTTAGGTAGGCCTTGTGCTAGGATATTTAAAAGCAGGAAACCCAGACCTCCAAGCACACTGGAGCTGTGAAATGCATCCAAAAGGGAGTGCAAAAGGGCCACAACATGGCTGCTTTCACAGCTTTTTTCTGTGCACCAACACTATACCTTCTCTGATATATCTCCCTAGGGTTAGGGTTCAGCCTAGGGCTAGGATTTTTTGAACCAGGAAGCCCTGTGTTCCAGGCTTACTGTAGCTGCCAAAGGCATCCCAAAGGGAGCGCAGAAGTGCCACAACATGGCTGCTTTCACAGCTTTTTCCTTAGGAAGAACCCTAATACCCGGCTGATTTACCTTCCTAGGGTTACTGTTAGGCTTGGGCCAAGGACTTTTAAAACCAGGAAGCCCTGTGCTCCAGGCACCCTGCAGCTGTTCAAGGCATCCCAAGGGGAGCGCAAAAGTTACACAACTTGGCTGCCTCCACTGCTATTTCCATGAGACCATCCCCAACCTTAGGCTGGTTTTCCTTCCTAGCGTTGAGTTTTGAGTTAGGCCTATGGTTAGTGTTCTTTGAACCTGAAAGCCCTGAGTTCCAAGAACACAGCAGCTGCGAAGGACTACCCAAGAAGAGCACAAAAGTACCACAACATGCCTGCCTCCCCAGCTATTTCATTGGGCACATCCCTAATTCCTGGCTGATTTCCCTTTCTCGTCGTCGTGTTGGGGTTAGGTAGGCCTTGTGCTAGGATTTTTAAAATCAGGAAGCCCAGACCTCCAGGCACACTGGAGCTGTGAAAGGCAGCCAAAAGGGAGTGCAAAAGTGCCACAACATGGCTGCTTTCACAGCTTTTTCCTTAGGAAGAACCCTAATACCCGGCTGATTTACCTTCCTAGGGTTACTGTTAGGCTTCGGGCTAGGACTTTTAAAACCAGGAAGCCCTGTGCTCCAGGCACACTGCAGCTGTTCAAGGCATCCCAATGGGAGTGCAAAAGTGACACAACTTGGCTGCCTCCACTGCTATTTCCATGAGACCATCCCGAATCATAGGCTGATTTTCCTTCCTAGCGTTGAGGTTTGAGTTAGGCCTAGGGTTAGAGTTTTTTAACCAGAAAGCCCTGAGTTCCAAGAACACAGCAGCTGCCAAGGACTACCCAAGAAGAGCACAAAAGTACCACAACATGCCTGCCTCCACAGCTATTTCCTTGGGGACATCCCTAATTCCTGGCTGATTTGCCTTTCTCGTCGTCGGGTTGGGGTTAGGTAGGCCTTGTGCTAGGATATTTAAAAGCAGGAAACCCAGACCTCCAAGCACACTGGAGCTGTGAAATGCATCCAAAAGGGAGTGCAAAAGGGCCACAACATGGCTGCTTTCACAGCTTTTTTCTGTGCACCAACACTATACCTTCTCTGATATATCTCCCTAGGGTTAGGGTTCAGCCTAGGGCTAGGATTTTTTGAACCAGGAAGCCCTGTGTTCCAGGCTTACTGTAGCTGCCAAAGGCATCCAAGGGAGCGCAGAAGTGCCACAACATGGCTGCTTTCACAGCTTTTTCCTTAGGAAGAACCCTAATACCCGGCTGATTTACCTTCCTAGGGTTACTGTTAGGCTTGGGCCAAGGACTTTGAAAACCAGGAAGCCCTGTGCTCCAGGCACACTGCAGCTGTTCAAGGCATCCCAAGGGGAGCGCAAAAGTGACACAACTTGGCTGCCTCCACTGCTATTTCCATGAGACCATCCCCAACCTTAGGCTGGTTTTCCTTCCTAGCGTTGAGTTTTGAGTTAGGCCTATGGTTAGTGTTCTTTTAACCTGAAAGCCCTGAGTTCCAAGAACACAGCAGCTGCGAAGGACTACCCAAGAAGAGCACAAAAGTACCACCACATGCCTGCCTCCACAGCTATTTCCTTGGGGACATCCCTAATTCCTGGCTGATACGCCTTTCTCGTTGTCGGGTTGGGGTTAGGTAGGCCTTGTGCTAGGATTTTTAAAATCAGGAAGCCCAGACCTCCAGGCACACTGGAGCTGTGAAAGGCATCCAAAAGGGAGTGCAAAAGTGCCACAACATGGCTGCTTTCACAGCTTTTTCCTTAGGAAAAACCCTAATCCCCAGCTGATTTACCTTCCTAGGGTTACTGTTAGGCTTGGGCCAAGGACTTTGAAAACCAGGAAGCCCTGTGCTCCAGGCACACTGCAGCTGTTCAAGGCATACCAAGGGGAGCGCAAAAGTGACACAACTTGGCTGCCTCCACTGCTATTTCCATGAGACCATCCCGAATCATAGGCTGATTTTCCTTCCTAGCGTTGAGGTTTGAGTTAGGCCTAGGGTTAGAGTTTTTTAACCAGAAAGCCCTGAGTTCCAAGAACACAGCAGCTGCGAAGGACTACCCAAGAAGAGCACAAAAGTACCACAACATGCCTGCCTCCACAGCTATTTCCTTGGGGACATCCCTAATTCCTGGCTGATTTGCCTTTCTCGTCGTCGGGTTGGGGTTAGGTAGGCCTTTTGCTAGGATATTTAAAAGCAGGAAACCCAGACCTCCAAGCACACTGGAGCTGTGAAATGCATCCAAAAGGGAGTGCAAAAGGGCCACAACATGGCTGCTTTCACAGCTTTTTTCTGTGCACCAACACTATACCTTCTCTGATATATCTCCCTAGGGTTAGGGTTCAGCCTAGGGCTAGGATTTTTTGAACCAGGAAGCCCTGTGTTCCAGGCTTACTGTAGCTGCCAAAGGCATCCCAAAGGGAGCGCAGAAGTGCCACAACATGGCTGCTTTCACAGCTTTTTCCTTAGGAAGAACCCTAATACCCGGCTGATTTACCTTCCTAGGGTTACTGTTAGGCTTGGGCCAAGGACTTTTAAAACCAGGAAGCCCTGTGCTCCAGGCACCCTGCATCTGTTCAAGGCATCCCAAGGGGAGCGCAAAAGTGACACAACTTGGCTGCCTCCACTGCTATTTCCATGAGACCATCCTGAACCATAGGCTGATTTTCCTTCCTAGCGTTGAGGTTTGAGTTAGGCCTAGGGTTAGGGTTCTTTCAACCAGAAAGCCCTGAGTTCCAAGAATACAGCAGCTGCGAAGGACTACCCAAGAAGAGCACAAAAGTACCACAACATGCCTGCCTCCCCAGCTATTTCATTGGGCACATCCCTAATTCCTGGCTGATTTGCCTTTCTCGTCGTCGGGTTGGGGTTAGGTAGGCCTTGTGCTAGGATTTTTAAAATCAGGAAGCCCAGACCTCCAGGCACACTGGAGCTGTGAAAGGCAGCCAAAAGGGAGTGCAAAAGTGCCACAACATGGCTGCTTTCACAGCTTTTTCCTTAGGAAGAACCCTAATACCCGGCTGATTTACCTTCCTAGGGTTACTGTTAGGCTTCGGGCTAGGACTTTTAAAACCAGGAAGCCCTGTGCTCCAGGCACACTGCAGCTGTTCAAGGCATCCCAATGGGAGCGCAAAAGTGACACAACTTGGCTGCCTCCACTGCTATTTCCATGAGACCATCCCGAATCATAGGCTGATTTTCCTTCCTAGCGTTGAGGTTTGAGTTAGGCCTAGGGTTAGAGTTTTTTAACCAGAAAGCCCTGAGTTCCAAGAACACAGCAGCTGCGAAGGACTACCCAAGAAGAGCACAAAAGTACCACAACATGCCTGCCTCCACAGCTATTTCCTTGGGGACATCCCTAATTCCTGGCTGATTTGCCTTTCTCGTCGTCGGGTTGGGGTTAGGTAGGCCTTGTGCTAGGATATTTAAAAGCAGGAAACCCAGACCTCCAAGCACACTGGAGCTGTGAAATGCATCCAAAAGGGAGTGCAAAAGGGCCACAACATGGCTGCTTTCACAGCTTTTTTCTGTGCACCAACACTATACCTTCTCTGATATATCTCCCTAGGGTTAGGGTTCAGCCTAGGGCTAGGATTTTTTGAACCAGGAAGCCCTGTGTTCCAGGCTTACTGTAGCTGCCAAAGGCATCCAGGGGAGCGCAGAAGTGCCACAACATGGCTGCTTTCACAGCTTTTTCCTTAGGAAGAACCCTAATACCCGGCTGATTTACCTTCCTAGGGTTACTGTTAGGCTTGGGCCAAGGACTTTGAAAACCAGGAAGCCCTGTGCTCCAGGCACACTGCAGCTGTTCAAGGCATCCCAAGGGGAGCGCAAAAGTGACACAACTTGGCTGCCTCCACTGCTATTTCCATGAGACCATCCCCAACCTTAGGCTGGTTTTCCTTCCTAGCGTTGAGTTTTGAGTTAGGCCTATGGTTAGTGTTCTTTTAACCTGAAAGCCCTGAGTTCCAAGAACACAGCAGCTGCGAAGGACTACCCAAGAAGAGCACAAAAGTACCACCACATGCCTGCCTCCACAGCTATTTCCTTGGGGACATCCCTAATTCCTGGCTGATACGCCTTTCTCGTTGTCGGGTTGGGGTTAGGTAGGCCTTGTGCTAGGATTTTTAAAATCAGGAAGCCCAGACCTCCAGGCACACTGGAGCTGTGAAAGGCATCCAAAAGGGAGTGCAAAAGTGCCACAACATGGCTGCTTTCACAGCTTTTTCCTTAGGAAGAACCCTAATCCCCAGCTGATTTACCTTCCTAGGGTTACTGTTAGGCTTGGGCCAAGGACTTTGAAAACCAGGAAGCCCTGTGCTCCAGGCACACTGCAGCTGTTCAAGGCATCCCAAGGGGAGCGCAAAAGTGACACAACTTGGCTGCCTCCACTGCTATTTCCATGAGACCATCCCGAATCATAGGCTGATTTTCCTTCCTAGCGTTGAGGTTTGAGTTAGGCCTAGGGTTAGAGTTTTTTAACCAGAAAGCCCTGAGTTCCAAGAACACAGCAGCTGCGAAGGACTACCCAAGAAGAGCACAAAAGTACCACAACATGCCTGCCTCCACAGCTATTTCCTTGGGGACATCCCTAATTCCTGGCTGATTTGCCTTTCTCGTCGTCGGGTTGGGGTTAGGTAGGCCTTGTGCTAGGATATTTAAAAGCAGGAAACCCAGACCTCCAAGCACACTGGAGCTGTGAAATGCATCCAAAAGGGAGTGCAAAAGGGCCACAACATGGCTGCTTTCACAGCTTTTTTCTGTGCACCAACACTATACCTTCTCTGATATATCTCCCTAGGGTTAGGGTTCAGCCTAGGGCTAGGATTTTTTGAACCAGGAAGCCCTGTGTTCCAGGCTTACTGTAGCTGCCAAAGGCATCCCAAAGGGAGCGCAGAAGTGCCACAACATGGCTGCTTTCACAGCTTTTTCCTTAGGAAGAACCCTAATACCCGGCTGATTTACCTTCCTAGGGTTACTGTTAGGCTTGGGCCAAGGACATTTAAAACCAGGAAGCCCTGTGCTCCAGGCACCCTGCAGCTGTTCAAGGCATCCCAAGGGGAGCGCAAAAGTGACACAACTTGGCTGCCTCCACTGCTATTTCCATGAGACCATCCCGAATCATAGGCTGATTTTCCTTCCTAGCGTTGAGGTTTGAGTTAGGCCTAGGGTTAGGGTTCTTTCAACCAGAAAGCCCTGAGTTCCAAGAATACAGCAGCTGCGAAGGACTACCCAAGAAGAGCACAAAAGTACCACAACATGCCTGCCTCCCCAGCTATTTCATTGGGCACATCCCTAATTCCTGGCTGATTTGCCTTTCTCGTCGTCGGGTTGGGGTTAGGTAGGCCTTGTGCTAGGATTTTTAAAATCAGGAAGCCCAGAGCTCCAGGCACACTGGAGCTGTGAAAGGCAGCCAAAAGGGAGTGCAAAAGTGCCACAACATGGCTGCTTTCACAGCTTTTTCCTTAGGAAGAACCCTAATACCCGGCTGATTTACCTTCCTAGGGTTACTGTTAGGCTTCGGGCTAGGACTTTTAAAACCAGGAAGCCCTGTGCTCCAGGCACACTGCAGCTGTTCAAGGCATCCCAATGGGAGCGCAAAAGTGACACAACTTGGCTGCCTCCACTGCTATTTCCATGAGACCATCCCGAATCATAGGCTGATTTTCCTTCCTAGCGTTGAGGTTTGAGTTAGGCCTAGGGTTAGAGTTTTTTAACCAGAAAGCCCTGAGTTCCAAGAACACAGCAGCTGCGAAGGACTACCCAAGAAGAGCACAAAAGTACCACAACATGCCTGCCTCCACAGCTATTTCCTTGGGGACATCCCTAATTCCTGGCTGATTTGCCTTTCTCGTCGTCGGGTTGGGGTTAGGTAGGCCTTGTGCTAGGATATTTAAAAGCAGGAAACCCAGACCTCCAAGCACACTGGAGCTGTGAAATGCATCCAAAAGGGAGTGCAAAAGGGCCACAACATGGCTGCTTTCACAGCTTTTTTCTGTGCACCAACACTATACCTTCTCTGATATATCTCCCTAGGGTTAGGGTTCAGCCTAGGGCTAGGATTTTTTGAACCAGGAAGCCCTGTGTTCCAGGCTTACTGTAGCTGCCAAAGGCATCCAAGGGAGCGCAGAAGTGCCACAACATGGCTGCTTTCACAGCTTTTTCCTTAGGAAGAACCCTAATACCCGGCTGATTTACCTTCCTAGGGTTACTGTTAGGCTTGGGCCAAGGACTTTTAAAACCAGGAAGCCCTGTGCTCCAGGCACACTGCAGCTGTTCAAGGCATCCCAAGGGGAGCGCAAAAGTGACACAACTTGGCTGCCTCCACTGCTATTTCCATGAGACCATCCCCAACCTTAGGCTGGTTTTCCTTCCTAGCGTTGAGTTTTGAGTTAGGCCTATGGTTAGTGTTCTTTTAACCTGAAAGCCCTGAGTTCCAAGAACACAGCAGCTGCGAAGGACTACCCAAGAAGAGCACAAAAGTACCACCACATGCCTGCCTCCACAGCTATTTCCTTGGGGACATCCCTAATTCCTGGCTGATACGCCTTTCTCGTTGTCGGGTTGGGGTTAGGTAGGCCTTGTGCTAGGATTTTTAAAATCAGGAAGCCCAGACCTCCAGGCACACTGGAGCTGTGAAAGGCATCCAAAAGGGAGTGCAAAAGTGCCACAACATGGCTGCTTTCACAGCTTTTTCCTTAGGAAGAACCCTAATCCCCAGCTGATTTACCTTCCTAGGGTTACTGTTAGGCTTGGGCCAAGGACTTTGAAAACCAGGAAGCCCTGTGCTCCAGGCACACTGCAGCTGTTCAAGGCATCCCAACGGGAGCGCAAAAGTGACACAACTTGGCTGCCTCCACTGCTATTTCCATGAGACCATCCCGAATCATAGGCTGATTTTCCTTCCTAGCGTTGAGGTTTGAGTTAGGCCTAGGGTTAGAGTTTTTTAACCAGAAAGCCCTGAGTTCCAAGAACACAGCAGCTGCGAAGGACTACCCAAGAAGAGCACAAAAGTACCACAACATGCCTGCCTCCACAGCTATTTCCTTGGGGACATCCCTAATTCCTGGCTGATTTGCCTTTCTCGTCGTCGGGTTGGGGTTAGGTAGGCCTTGTGCTAGGATATTTAAAAGCAGGAAACCCAGACCTCCAAGCACACTGGAGCTGTGAAATGCATCCAAAAGGGAGTGCAAAAGGGCCACAACATGGCTGCTTTCACAGCTTTTTTCTGTGCACCAACACTATACCTTCTCTGATATATCTCCCTAGGGTTAGGGTTCAGCCTAGGGCTAGGATTTTTTGAACCAGGAAGCCCTGTGTTCCAGGCTTACTGTAGCTGCCAAAGGCATCCCAAAGGGAGCGCAGAAGTGCCACAACATGGCTGCTTTCACAGCTTTTTCCTTAGGAAGAACCCTAATACCCGGCTGATTTACCTTCCTAGGGTTACTGTTAGGCTTGGGCCAAGGACATTTAAAACCAGGAAGCCCTGTGCTCCAGGCACCCTGCAGCTGTTCAAGGCATCCCAAGGGGAGCGCAAAAGTGACACAACTTGGCTGCCTCCACTGCTATTTCCATGAGACCATCCCGAATCATAGGCTGATTTTCCTTCCTAGCGTTGAGGTTTGAGTTAGGCCTAGGGTTAGGGTTCTTTCAACCAGAAAGCCCTGAGTTCCAAGAACACAGCAGCTGCGAAGGACTACCCAAGAAGAGCACAAAAGTACCACAACATGCCTGCCTCCCCAGCTATTTCATTGGGCACATCCCTAATTCCTGGCTGATTTGCCTTTCTCGTCGTCGGGTTGGGGTTAGGTAGGCCTTGTGCTAGGATTTTTAAAATCAGGAAGCCCAGAGCTCCAGGCACACTGGAGCTGTGAAAGGCAGCCAAAAGGGAGTGCAAAAGTGCCACAACATGGCTGCTTTCACAGCTTTTTCCTTAGGAAGAACCCTAATACCCGGCTGATTTACCTTCCTAGGGTTACTGTTAGGCTTGGGCCAAGGACTTTGAAAACCAGGAAGCCCTGTGCTCCAGGCACACTGCAGCTGTTCAAGGCATCCCAAGGGGAGCGCAAAAGTGACACAACTTGGCTGCCTCCACTGCTATTTCCATGAGACCATCCCGAATCATAGGCTGATTTTCCTTCCTAGCGTTGAGGTTTGAGTTAGGCCTAGGGTTAGAGTTTTTTAACCAGAAAGCCCTGAGTTCCAAGAACACAGCAGCTGCGAAGGACTACCCAAGAAGAGCACAAAAGTACCACAACATGCCTGCCTCCACAGCTATTTCCTTGGGGACATCCCTAATTCCTGGCTGATTTGCCTTTCTCGTCGTCGGGTTGGGGTTAGGTAGGCCTTGTGCTAGGATATTTAAAAGCAGGAAAACCAGACCTCCAAGCACACTGGAGCTGTGAAATGCATCCAAAAGGGAGTGCAAAAGGGCCACAACATGGCTGCTTTCACAGCTTTTTTCTGTGCACCAACACTATACCTTCTCTGATATATCTCCCTAGGGTTAGGGTTCAGCCTAGGGCTAGGATTTTTTGAACCAGGAAGCCCTGTGTTCCAGGCTTACTGTAGCTGCCAAAGGCATCCCAAAGGGAGCGCAGAAGTGCCACAACATGGCTGCTTTCACAGCTTTTTCCTTAGGAAGAACCCTAATACCCGGCTGATTTACCTTCCTAGGGTTACTGTTAGGCTTGGGCCAAGGACTTTTAAAACCAGGAAGCCCTGTGCTCCAGGCACCCTGCAGCTGTTCAAGGCATCCCAAGGGGAGCGCAAAAGTGACACAACTTGGCTGCCTCCACTGCTATTTCCATGAGACCATCCTGAACCATAGGCTGATTTTCCTTCCTAGCGTTGAGGTTTGAGTTAGGCCTAGGGTTAGGGTTCTTTCAACCAGAAAGCCCTGAGTTCCAAGAATACAGCAGCTGCGAAGGACTACCCAAGAAGAGCACAAAAGTACCACAACATGCCTGCCTCCCCAGCTATTTCATTGGGCACATCCCTAATTCCTGGCTGATTTGCCTTTCTCGTCGTCGGGTTGGGGTTAGGTAGGCCTTGTGCTAGGATTTTTAAAATCAGGAAGCCCAGACCTCCAGGCACACTGGAGCTGTGAAAGGCAGCCAAAAGGGAGTGCAAAAGTGCCACAACATGGCTGCTTTCACAGCTTTTTCCTTAGGAAGAACCCTAATACCCGGCTGATTTACCTTCCTAGGGTTACTGTTAGGCTTCGGGCTAGGACTTTTAAAACCAGGAAGCCCTGTGCTCCAGGCACACTGCAGCTGTTCAAGGCATCCCAATGGGAGTGCAAAAGTGACACAACTTGGCTGCCTCCACTGCTATTTCCATGAGACCATCCCGAATCATAGGCTGATTTTCCTTCCTAGCGTTGAGGTTTGAGTTAGGCCTAGGGTTAGAGTTTTTTAACCAGAAAGCCCTGAGTTCCAAGAACACAGCAGCTGCGAAGGACTACCCAAGAAGAGCACAAAAGTACCACAACATGCCTGCCTCCACAGCTATTTCCTTGGGGACATCCCTAATTCCTGGCTGATTTGCCTTTCTCGTCGTCGGGTTGGGGTTAGGTAGGCCTTGTGCTAGGATATTTAAAAGCAGGAAACCCAGACCTCCAAGCACACTGGAGCTGTGAAATGCATCCAAAAGGGAGTGCAAAAGGGCCACAACATGGCTGCTTTCACAGCTTTTTTCTGTGCACCAACACTATACCTTCTCTGATATATCTCCCTAGGGTTAGGGTTCAGCCTAGGGCTAGGATTTTTTGAACCAGGAAGCCCTGTGTTCCAGGCTTACTGTAGCTGCCAAAGGCATCCCAAAGGGAGCGCAGAAGTGCCACAACATGGCTGCTTTCACAGCTTTTTCCTTAGGAAGAACCCTAATACCCGGCTGATTTACCTTCCTAGGGTTACTGTTAGGCTTGGGCCAAGGACATTTAAAACCAGGAAGCCCTGTGCTCCAGGCACCCTGCAGCTGTTCAAGGCATCCCAAGGGGAGCGCAAAAGTGACACAACTTGGCTGCCTCCACTGCTATTTCCATGAGACCATCCCGAATCATAGGCTGATTTTCCTTCCTAGCGTTGAGGTTTGAGTTAGGCCTAGGGTTAGGGTTCTTTCAACCAGAAAGCCCTGAGTTCCAAGAATACAGCAGCTGCGAAGGACTACCCAAGAAGAGCACAAAAGTACCACAACATGCCTGCCTCCCCAGCTATTTCATTGGGCACATCCCTAATTCCTGGCTGATTTGCCTTTCTCGTCGTCGGGTTGGGGTTAGGTAGGCCTTGTGCTAGGATTTTTAAAATCAGGAAGCCCAGAGCTCCAGGCACACTGGAGCTGTGAAAGGCAGCCAAAAGGGAGTGCAAAAGTGCCACAACATGGCTGCTTTCACAGCTTTTTCCTTAGGAAGAACCCTAATACCCGGCTGATTTACCTTCCTAGGGTTACTGTTAGGCTTGGGCCAAGGACTTTGAAAACCAGGAAGCCCTGTGCTCCAGGCACACTGCAGCTGTTCAAGGCATCCCAAGGGGAGCGCAAAAGTGACACAACTTGGCTGCCTCCACTGCTATTTCCATGAGACCATCCCGAATCATAGGCTGATTTTCCTTCCTAGCGTTGAGGTTTGAGTTAGGCCTAGGGTTAGAGTTTTTTAACCAGAAAGCCCTGAGTTCCAAGAACACAGCAGCTGCGAAGGACTACCCAAGAAGAGCACAAAAGTACCACAACATGCCTGCCTCCACAGCTATTTCCTTGGGGACATCCCTAATTCCTGGCTGATTTGCCTTTCTCGTCGTCGGGTTGGGGTTAGGTAGGCCTTGTGCTAGGATATTTAAAAGCAGGAAACCCAGACCTCCAAGCACACTGGAGCTGTGAAATGCATCCAAAAGGGAGTGCAAAAGGGCCACAACATGGCTGCTTTCACAGCTTTTTTCTGTGCACCAACACTATACCTTCTCTGATATATCTCCCTAGGGTTAGGGTTCAGCCTAGGGCTAGGATTTTTTGAACCAGGAAGCCCTGTGTTCCAGGCTTACTGTAGCTGCCAAAGGCATCCCAAAGGGAGTGCAGAAGTGCCACAACATGGCTGCTTTCACAGCTTTTTCCTTAGGAAGAACCCTAATACCCGGCTGATTTACCTTCCTAGGGTTACTGTTAGGCTTGGGCCAAGGACTTTTAAAACCAGGAAGCCCTGTGCTCCAGGCACCCTGCAGCTGTTCAAGGCATCCCAAGGGGAGCGCAAAAGTGACACAACTTGGCTGCCTCCACTGCTATTTCCATGAGACCATCCTGAACCATAGGCTGATTTTCCTTCCTAGCGTTGAGGTTTGAGTTAGGCCTAGGGTTAGGGTTCTTTCAACCAGAAAGCCCTGAGTTCCAAGAATACAGCAGCTGCGAAGGACTACCCAAGAAGAGCACAAAAGTACCACAACATGCCTGCCTCCCCAGCTATTTCATTGGGCACATCCCTAATTCCTGGCTGATTTGCCTTTCTCGTCGTCGGGTTGGGGTTAGGTAGGCCTTGTGCTAGGATTTTTAAAATCAGGAAGCCCAGAGCTCCAGGCACACTGGAGCTGTGAAAGGCAGCCAAAAGGGAGTGCAAAAGTGCCACAACATGGCTGCTTTCACAGCTTTTTCCTTAGGAAGAACCCTAATACCCGGCTGATTTACCTTCCTAGGGTTACTGTTAGGCTTCGGGCTAGGACTTTTAAAACCAGGAAGCCCTGTGCTCCAGGCACACTGCAGCTGTTCAAGGCATCCCAATGGGAGTGCAAAAGTGACACAACTTGGCTGCCTCCACTGCTATTTCCATGAGACCATCCCGAATCATAGGCTGATTTTCCTTCCTAGCGTTGAGGTTTGAGTTAGGCCTAGGGTTAGAGTTTTTTAACCAGAAAGCCCTGAGTTCCAATAACACAGCAGCTGCGAAGGACTACCCAAGAAGAGCACAAAAGTACCACAACATGCCTGCCTCCACAGCTATTTCCTTGGGGACATCCCTAATTCCTGGCTGATTTGCCTTTCTCGTCGTCGGGTTGGGGTTAGGTAGGCCTTGTGCTAGGATATTTAAAAGCAGGAAACCCAGACCTCCAAGCACACTGGAGCTGTGAAATGCATCCAAAAGGGAGTGCAAAAGGGCCACAACATGGCTGCTTTCACAGCTTTTTTCTGTGCACCAACACTATACCTTCTCTGATATATCTCCCTAGGGTTAGGGTTCAGCCTAGGGCTAGGATTTTTTGAACCAGGAAGCCCTGTGTTCCAGGCTTACTGTAGCTGCCAAAGGCATCCAAGGGAGCGCAGAAGTGCCACAACATGGCTGCTTTCACAGCTTTTTCCTTAGGAAGAACCCTAATACCCGGCTGATTTACCTTCCTAGGGTTACTGTTAGGCTTGGGCCAAGGACTTTGAAAACCAGGAAGCCCTGTGCTCCAGGCACACTGCAGCTGTTCAAGGCATCCCAAGGGGAGCGCAAAAGTGACACAACTTGGCTGCCTCCACTGCTATTTCCATGAGACCATCCCCAACCTTAGGCTGGTTTTCCTTCCTAGCGTTGAGTTTTGAGTTAGGCCTATGGTTAGTGTTCTTTTAACCTGAAAGCCCTGAGTTCCAAGAACACAGCAGCTGCGAAGGACTACCCAAGAAGAGCACAAAAGTACCACCACATGCCTGCCTCCACAGCTATTTCCTTGGGGACATCCCTAATTCCTGGCTGATACGCCTTTCTCGTTGTCGGGTTGGGGTTAGGTAGGCCTTGTGCTAGGATTTTTAAAATCAGGAAGCCCAGACCTCCAGGCACACTGGAGCTGTGAAAGGCATCCAAAAGGGAGTGCAAAAGTGCCACAACATGGCTGCTTTCACAGCTTTTTCCTTAGGAAGAACCCTAATCCCCAGCTGATTTACCTTCCTAGGGTTACTGTTAGGCTTGGGCCAAGGACTTTGAAAACCAGGAAGCCCTGTGCTCCAGGCACACTGCAGCTGTTCAAGGCATCCCAAGGGGAGCGCAAAAGTGACACAACTTGGCTGCCTCCACTGCTATTTCCATGAGACCATCCCGAATCATAGGCTGATTTTCCTTCCTAGCGTTGAGGTTTGAGTTAGGCCTAGGGTTAGAGTTTTTTAACCAGAAAGCCCTGAGTTCCAAGAACACAGCAGCTGCGAAGGACTACCCAAGAAGAGCACAAAAGTACCACAACATGCCTGCCTCCACAGCTATTTCCTTGGGGACATCCCTAATTCCTGGCTGATTTGCCTTTCTCGTCGTCGGGTTGGGGTTAGGTAGGCCTTGTGCTAGGATATTTAAAAGCAGGAAACCCAGACCTCCAAGCACACTGGAGCTGTGAAATGCATCCAAAAGGGAGTGCAAAAGGGCCACAACATGGCTGCTTTCACAGCTTTTTTCTGTGCACCAACACTATACCTTCTCTGATATATCTCCCTAGGGTTAGGGTTCAGCCTAGGGCTAGGATTTTTTGAACCAGGAAGCCCTGTGTTCCAGGCTTACTGTAGCTGCCAAAGGCATCCCAAAGGGAGCGCAGAAGTGCCACAACATGGCTGCTTTCACAGCTTTTTCCTTAGGAAGAACCCTAATACCCGGCTGATTTACCTTCCTAGGGTTACTGTTAGGCTTGGGCCAAGGACATTTAAAACCAGGAAGCCCTGTGCTCCAGGCACCCTGCAGCTGTTCAAGGCATCCCAAGGGGAGCGCAAAAGTGACACAACTTGGCTGCCTCCACTGCTATTTCCATGAGACCATCCCGAATCATAGGCTGATTTTCCTTCCTAGCGTTGAGGTTTGAGTTAGGCCTAGGGTTAGGGTTCTTTCAACCAGAAAGCCCTGAGTTCCAAGAATACAGCAGCTGCGAAGGACTACCCAAGAAGAGCACAAAAGTACCACAACATGCCTGCCTCCCCAGCTATTTCATTGGGCACATCCCTAATTCCTGGCTGATTTGCCTTTCTCGTCGTCGGGTTGGGGTTAGGTAGGCCTTGTGCTAGGATTTTTAAAATCAGGAAGCCCAGACCTCCAGGCACACTGGAGCTGTGAAAGGCAGCCAAAAGGGAGTGCAAAAGTGCCACAACATGGCTGCTTTCACAGCTTTTTCCTTAGGAAGAACCCTAATACCCGGCTGATTTACCTTCCTAGGGTTACTGTTAGGCTTCGGCCTAGGACTTTTAAAACCAGGAAGCCCTGTGCTCCAGGCACACTGCAGCTGTTCAAGGCATCCCAACGGGAGCGCAAAAGTGACACAACTTGGCTGCCTCCACTGCTATTTCCATGAGACCATCCCGAATCATAGGCTGATTTTCCTTCCTAGCGTTGAGGTTTGAGTTAGGCCTAGGGTTAGAGTTTTTTAACCAGAAAGCCCTGAGTTCCAAGAACACAGCAGCTGCGAAGGACTACCCAAGAAGAGCACAAAAGTACCACAACATGCCTGCCTCCACAGCTATTTCCTTGGGGACATCCCTAATTCCTGGCTGATTTGCCTTTCTCGTCGTCGGGTTGGGGTTAGGTAGGCCTTGTGCTAGGATATTTAAAAGCAGGAAACCCAGACCTCCAAGCACACTGGAGCTGTGAAATGCATCCAAAAGGGAGTGCAAAAGGGCCACAACATGGCTGCTTTCACAGCTTTTTTCTGTGCACCAACACTATACCTTCTCTGATATATCTCCCTAGGGTTAGGGTTCAGCCTAGGGCTAGGATTTTTTGAACCAGGAAGCCCTGTGTTCCAGGCTTACTGTAGCTGCCAAAGGCATCCAAGGGAGCGCAGAAGTGCCACAACATGGCTGCTTTCACAGCTTTTTCCTTAGGAAGAACCCTAATACCCGGCTGATTTACCTTCCTAGGGTTACTGTTAGGCTTGGGCCAAGGACTTTGAAAACCAGGAAGCCCTGTGCTCCAGGCACACTGCAGCTGTTCAAGGCATCCCAAGGGGAGCGCAAAAGTGACACAACTTGGCTGCCTCCACTGCTATTTCCATGAGACCATCCCCAACCTTAGGCTGGTTTTCCTTCCTAGCGTTGAGTTTTGAGTTAGGCCTATGGTTAGTGTTCTTTTAACCTGAAAGCCCTGAGTTCCAAGAACACAGCAGCTGCGAAGGACTACCCAAGAAGAGCACAAAAGTACCACCACATGCCTGCCTCCACAGCTATTTCCTTGGGGACATCCCTAATTCCTGGCTGATACGCCTTTCTCGTTGTCGGGTTGGGGTTAGGTAGGCCTTGTGCTAGGATTTTTAAAATCAGGAAGCCCAGACCTCCAGGCACACTGGAGCTGTGAAAGGCATCCAAAAGGGAGTGCAAAAGTGCCACAACATGGCTGCTTTCACAGCTTTTTCCTTAGGAAGAACCCTAATCCCCAGCTGATTTACCTTCCTAGGGTTACTGTTAGGCTTGGGCCAAGGACTTTGAAAACCAGGAAGCCCTGTGCTCCAGGCACACTGCAGCTGTTCAAGGCATCCCAAGGGGAGCGCAAAAGTGACACAACTTGGCTGCCTCCACTGCTATTTCCATGAGACCATCCCGAATCATAGGCTGATTTTCCTTCCTAGCGTTGAGGTTTGAGTTAGGCCTAGGGTTAGAGTTTTTTAACCAGAAAGCCCTGAGTTCCAAGAACACAGCAGCTGCGAAGGACTACCCAAGAAGAGCACAAAAGTACCACAACATGCCTGCCTCCACAGCTATTTCCTTGGGGACATCCCTAATTCCTGGCTGATTTGCCTTTCTCGTCGTCGGGTTGGGGTTAGGTAGGCCTTGTGCTAGGATATTTAAAAGCAGGAAACCCAGACCTCCAAGCACACTGGAGCTGTGAAATGCATCCAAAAGGGAGTGCAAAAGGGCCACAACATGGCTGCTTTCACAGCTTTTTTCTGTGCACCAACACTATACCTTCTCTGATATATCTCCCTAGGGTTAGGGTTCAGCCTAGGGCTAGGATTTTTTGAACCAGGAAGCCCTGTGTTCCAGGCTTACTGTAGCTGCCAAAGGCATCCCAAAGGGAGCGCAGAAGTGCCACAACATGGCTGCTTTCACAGCTTTTTCCTTAGGAAGAACCCTAATACCCGGCTGATTTACCTTCCTAGGGTTACTGTTAGGCTTGGGCCAAGGACATTTAAAACCAGGAAGCCCTGTGCTCCAGGCACCCTGCAGCTGTTCAAGGCATCCCAAGGGGAGCGCAAAAGTGACACAACTTGGCTGCCTCCACTGCTATTTCCATGAGACCATCCCCAACCTTAGGCTGGTTTTCCTTCCTAGCGTTGAGGTTTGAGTTAGGCCTAGGGTTAGGGTTCTTTCAACCAGAAAGCCCTGAGTTCCAAGAATACAGCAGCTGCGAAGGACTACCCAAGAAGAGCACAAAAGTACCACAACATGCCTGCCTCCCCAGCTATTTCATTGGGCACATCCCTAATTCCTGGCTGATTTGCCTTTCTCGTCGTCGGGTTGGGGTTAGGTAGGCCTTGTGCTAGGATTTTTAAAATCAGGAAGCCCAGAGCTCCAGGCACACTGGAGCTGTGAAAGGCAGCCAAAAGGGAGTGCAAAAGTGCCACAACATGGCTGCTTTCACAGCTTTTTCCTTAGGAAGAACCCTAATACCCGGCTGATTTACCTTCCTAGGGTTACTGTTAGGCTTGGGCCAAGGACTTTGAAAACCAGGAAGCCCTGTGCTCCAGGCACACTGCAGCTGTTCAAGGCATCCCAAGGGGAGCGCAAAAGTGACACAACTTGGCTGCCTCCACTGCTATTTCCATGAGACCATCCCGAATCATAGGCTGATTTTCCTTCCTAGCGTTGAGGTTTGAGTTAGGCCTAGGGTTAGAGTTTTTTAACCAGAAAGCCCTGAGTTCCAAGAACACAGCAGCTGCGAAGGACTACCCAAGAAGAGCACAAAAGTACCACAACATGCCTGCCTCCACAGCTATTTCCTTGGGGACATCCCTAATTCCTGGCTGATTTGCCTTTCTCGTCGTCGGGTTGGGGTTAGGTAGGCCTTGTGCTAGGATATTTAAAAGCAGGAAACCCAGACCTCCAAGCACACTGGAGCTGTGAAATGCATCCAAAAGGGAGTGCAAAAGGGCCACAACATGGCTGCTTTCACAGCTTTTTTCTGTGCACCAACACTATACCTTCTCTGATATATCTCCCTAGGGTTAGGGTTCAGCCTAGGGCTAGGATTTTTTGAACCAGGAAGCCCTGTGTTCCAGGCTTACTGTAGCTGCCAAAGGCATCCCAAAGGGAGCGCAGAAGTGCCACAACATGGCTGCTTTCACAGCTTTTTCCTTAGGAAGAACCCTAATACCCGGCTGATTTACCTTCCTAGGGTTACTGTTAGGCTTGGGCCAAGGACTTTTAAAACCAGGAAGCCCTGTGCTCCAGGCACCCTGCAGCTGTTCAAGGCATCCCAAGGGGAGCGCAAAAGTGACACAACTTGGCTGCCTCCACTGCTATTTCCATGAGACCATCCTGAACCATAGGCTGATTTTCCTTCCTAGCGTTGAGGTTTGAGTTAGGCCTAGGGTTAGGGTTCTTTCAACCAGAAAGCCCTGAGTTCCAAGAATACAGCAGCTGCGAAGGACTACCCAAGAAGAGCACAAAAGTACCACAACATGCCTGCCTCCCCAGCTATTTCATTGGGCACATCCCTAATTCCTGGCTGATTTGCCTTTCTCGTCGTCGGGTTGGGGTTAGGTAGGCCTTGTGCTAGGATTTTTAAAATCAGGAAGCCCAGACCTCCAGGCACACTGGAGCTGTGAAAGGCAGCCAAAAGGGAGTGCAAAAGTGCCACAACATGGCTGCTTTCACAGCTTTTTCCTTAGGAAGAACCCTAATACCCGGCTGATTTACCTTCCTAGGGTTACTGTTAGGCTTCGGGCTAGGACTTTTAAAACCAGGAAGCCCTGTGCTCCAGGCACACTGCAGCTGTTCAAGGCATCCCAATGGGAGTGCAAAAGTGACACAACTTGGCTGCCTCCACTGCTATTTCCATGAGACCATCCCGAATCATAGGCTGATTTTCCTTCCTAGCGTTGAGGTTTGAGTTAGGCCTAGGGTTAGAGTTTTTTAACCAGAAAGCCCTGAGTTCCAAGAACACAGCAGCTGCGAAGGACTACCCAAGAAGAGCACAAAAGTACCACAACATGCCTGCCTCCACAGCTATTTCCTTGGGGACATCCCTAATTCCTGGCTGATTTGCCTTTCTCGTCGTCGGGTTGGGGTTAGGTAGGCCTTGTGCTAGGATATTTAAAAGCAGGAAACCCAGACCTCCAAGCACACTGGAGCTGTGAAATGCATCCAAAAGGGAGTGCAAAAGGGCCACAACATGGCTGCTTTCACAGCTTTTTTCTGTGCACCAACACTATACCTTCTCTGATATATCTCCCTAGGGTTAGGGTTCAGCCTAGGGCTAGGATTTTTTGAACCAGGAAGCCCTGTGTTCCAGGCTTACTGTAGCTGCCAAAGGCATCCCAAAGGGAGCGCAGAAGTGCCACAACATGGCTGCTTTCACAGCTTTTTCCTTAGGAAGAACCCTAATACCCGGCTGATTTACCTTCCTAGGGTTACTGTTAGGCTTGGGCCAAGGACATTTAAAACCAGGAAGCCCTGTGCTCCAGGCACCCTGCAGCTGTTCAAGGCATCCCAAGGGGAGCGCAAAAGTGACACAACTTGGCTGCCTCCACTGCTATTTCCATGAGACCATCCCGAATCATAGGCTGATTTTCCTTCCTAGCGTTGAGGTTTGAGTTAGGCCTAGGGTTATGGTTCTTTCAACCAGAAAGCCCTGAGTTCCAAGAATACAGCAGCTGCGAAGGACTACCCAAGAAGAGCACAAAAGTACCACAACATGCCTGCCTCCCCAGCTATTTCATTGGGCACATCCCTAATTCCTGGCTGATTTGCCTTTCTCGTCGTCGGGTTGGGGTTAGGTAGGCCTTGTGCTAGGATTTTTAAAATCAGGAAGCCCAGAGCTCCAGGCACACTGGAGCTGTGAAAGGCAGCCAAAAGGGAGTGCAAAAGTGCCACAACATGGCTGCTTTCACAGCTTTTTCCTTAGGAAGAACCCTAATACCCGGCTGATTTACCTTCCTAGGGTTACTGTTAGGCTTGGGCCAAGGACTTTGAAAACCAGGAAGCCCTGTGCTCCAGGCACACTGCAGCTGTTCAAGGCATCCCAAGGGGAGCGCAAAAGTGACACAACTTGGCTGCCTCCACTGCTATTTCCATGAGACCATCCCGAATCATAGGCTGATTTTCCTTCCTAGCGTTGAGGTTTGAGTTAGGCCTAGGGTTAGAGTTTTTTAACCAGAAAGCCCTGAGTTCCAAGAACACAGCAGCTGCGAAGGACTACCCAAGAAGAGCACAAAAGTACCACAACATGCCTGCCTCCACAGCTATTTCCTTGGGGACATCCCTAATTCCTGGCT
Organism: Melospiza georgiana; assembly: GCF_028018845.1. Taxonomy (NCBI): domain Eukaryota; kingdom Metazoa; phylum Chordata; class Aves; order Passeriformes; family Passerellidae; genus Melospiza; species Melospiza georgiana. The sequence continues at coordinate 3,746,789 of NW_026652216.1, read as the reverse complement.
GATTTGCCTTTCTCGTCGTCGGGTTGGGGTTAGGTAGGCCTTGTGCTAGGATATTTAAAAGCAGGAAACCCAGACCTCCAAGCACACTGGAGCTGTGAAATGCATCCAAAAGGGAGTGCAAAAGGGCCACAACATGGCTGCTTTCACAGCTTTTTTCTGTGCACCAACACTATACCTTCTCTGATATATCTCCCTAGGGTTAGGGTTCAGCCTAGGGCTAGGATTTTTTGAACCAGGAAGCCCTGTGTTCCAGGCTTACTGTAGCTGCCAAAGGCATCCCAAAGGGAGTGCAGAAGTGCCACAACATGGCTGCTTTCACAGCTTTTTCCTTAGGAAGAACCCTAATACCCGGCTGATTTACCTTCCTAGGGTTACTGTTAGGCTTGGGCCAAGGACTTTGAAAACCAGGAAGCCCTGTGCTCCAGGCACCCTGCAGCTGTTCAAGGCATCCCAAGGGGAGCGCAAAAGTGACACAACTTGGCTGCCTCCACTGCTATTTCCATGAGACCATCCTGAACCATAGGCTGATTTTCCTTCCTAGCGTTGAGGTTTGAGTTAGGCCTAGGGTTAGGGTTCTTTCAACCAGAAAGCCCTGAGTTCCAAGAATACAGCAGCTGCGAAGGACTACCCAAGAAGAGCACAAAAGTACCACAACATGCCTGCCTCCCCAGCTATTTCATTGGGCACATCCCTAATTCCTGGCTGATTTGCCTTTCTCGTCGTCGGGTTGGGGTTAGGTAGGCCTTGTGCTAGGATTTTTAAAATCAGGAAGCCCAGAGCTCCAGGCACACTGGAGCTGTGAAAGGCAGCCAAAAGGGAGTGCAAAAGTGCCACAACATGGCTGCTTTCACAGCTTTTTCCTTAGGAAGAACCCTAATACCCGGCTGATTTACCTTCCTAGGGTTACTGTTAGGCTTCGGGCTAGGACTTTTAAAAACCAGGAAGCCCTGTGCTCCAGGCACACTGCAGCTGTTCAAGGCATCCCAATGGGAGTGCAAAAGTGACACAACTTGGCTGCCTCCACTGCTATTTCCATGAGACCATCCCGAATCATAGGCTGATTTTCCTTCCTAGCGTTGAGGTTTGAGTTAGGCCTAGGGTTAGAGTTTTTTAACCAGAAAGCCCTGAGTTCCAATAACACAGCAGCTGCGAAGGACTACCCAAGAAGAGCACAAAAGTACCACAACATGCCTGCCTCCACAGCTATTTCCTTGGGGACATCCCTAATTCCTGGCTGATTTGCCTTTCTCGTCGTCGGGTTGGGGTTAGGTAGGCCTTGTGCTAGGATATTTAAAAGCAGGAAACCCAGACCTCCAAGCACACTGGAGCTGTGAAATGCATCCAAAAGGGAGTGCAAAAGGGCCACAACATGGCTGCTTTCACAGCTTTTTTCTGTGCACCAACACTATACCTTCTCTGATATATCTCCCTAGGGTTAGGGTTCAGCCTAGGGCTAGGATTTTTTGAACCAGGAAGCCCTGTGTTCCAGGCTTACTGTAGCTGCCAAAGGCATCCAAGGGAGCGCAGAAGTGCCACAACATGGCTGCTTTCACAGCTTTTTCCTTAGGAAGAACCCTAATACCCGGCTGATTTACCTTCCTAGGGTTACTGTTAGGCTTGGGCCAAGGACTTTGAAAACCAGGAAGCCCTGTGCTCCAGGCACACTGCAGCTGTTCAAGGCATCCCAAGGGGAGCGCAAAAGTGACACAACTTGGCTGCCTCCACTGCTATTTCCATGAGACCATCCCCAACCTTAGGCTGGTTTTCCTTCCTAGCGTTGAGTTTTGAGTTAGGCCTATGGTTAGTGTTCTTTTAACCTGAAAGCCCTGAGTTCCAAGAACACAGCAGCTGCGAAGGACTACCCAAGAAGAGCACAAAAGTACCACCACATGCCTGCCTCCACAGCTATTTCCTTGGGGACATCCCTAATTCCTGGCTGATACGCCTTTCTCGTTGTCGGGTTGGGGTTAGGTAGGCCTTGTGCTAGGATTTTTAAAATCAGGAAGCCCAGACCTCCAGGCACACTGGAGCTGTGAAAGGCATCCAAAAGGGAGTGCAAAAGTGCCACAACATGGCTGCTTTCACAGCTTTTTCCTTAGGAAGAACCCTAATCCCCAGCTGATTTACCTTCCTAGGGTTACTGTTAGGCTTGGGCCAAGGACTTTGAAAACCAGGAAGCCCTGTGCTCCAGGCACACTGCAGCTGTTCAAGGCATCCCAAGGGGAGCGCAAAAGTGACACAACTTGGCTGCCTCCACTGCTATTTCCATGAGACCATCCCGAATCATAGGCTGATTTTCCTTCCTAGCGTTGAGGTTTGAGTTAGGCCTAGGGTTAGAGTTTTTTAACCAGAAAGCCCTGAGTTCCAAGAACACAGCAGCTGCGAAGGACTACCCAAGAAGAGCACAAAAGTACCACAACATGCCTGCCTCCACAGCTATTTCCTTGGGGACATCCCTAATTCCTGGCTGATTTGCCTTTCTCGTCGTCGGGTTGGGGTTAGGTAGGCCTTGTGCTAGGATATTTAAAAGCAGGAAACCCAGACCTCCAAGCACACTGGAGCTGTGAAATGCATCCAAAAGGGAGTGCAAAAGGGCCACAACATGGCTGCTTTCACAGCTTTTTTCTGTGCACCAACACTATACCTTCTCTGATATATCTCCCTAGGGTTAGGGTTCAGCCTAGGGCTAGGATTTTTTGAACCAGGAAGCCCTGTGTTCCAGGCTTACTGTAGCTGCCAAAGGCATCCCAAAGGGAGCGCAGAAGTGCCACAACATGGCTGCTTTCACAGCTTTTTCCTTAGGAAGAACCCTAATACCCGGCTGATTTACCTTCCTAGGGTTACTGTTAGGCTTGGGCCAAGGACATTTAAAACCAGGAAGCCCTGTGCTCCAGGCACCCTGCAGCTGTTCAAGGCATCCCAAGGGGAGCGCAAAAGTGACACAACTTGGCTGCCTCCACTGCTATTTCCATGAGACCATCCCCAACCTTAGGCTGGTTTTCCTTCCTAGCGTTGAGGTTTGAGTTAGGCCTAGGGTTAGGGTTCTTTCAACCAGAAAGCCCTGAGTTCCAAGAATACAGCAGCTGCGAAGGACTACCCAAGAAGAGCACAAAAGTACCACAACATGCCTGCCTCCCCAGCTATTTCATTGGGCACATCCCTAATTCCTGGCTGATTTGCCTTTCTCGTCGTCGGGTTGGGGTTAGGTAGGCCTTGTGCTAGGATTTTTAAAATCAGGAAGCCCAGACCTCCAGGCACACTGGAGCTGTGAAAGGCAGCCAAAAGGGAGTGCAAAAGTGCCACAACATGGCTGCTTTCACAGCTTTTTCCTTAGGAAGAACCCTAATACCCGGCTGATTTACCTTCCTAGGGTTACTGTTAGGCTTGGGCCAAGGACTTTGAAAACCAGGAAGCCCTGTGCTCCAGGCACACTGCAGCTGTTCAAGGCATCCCAAGGGGAGCGCAAAAGTGACACAACTTGGCTGCCTCCACTGCTATTTCCATGAGACCATCCCGAATCATAGGCTGATTTTCCTTCCTAGCGTTGAGGTTTGAGTTAGGCCTAGGGTTAGAGTTTTTTAACCAGAAAGCCCTGAGTTCCAAGAACACAGCAGCTGCGAAGGACTACCCAAGAAGAGCACAAAAGTACCACAACATGCCTGCCTCCACAGCTATTTCCTTGGGGACATCCCTAATTCCTGGCTGATTTGCCTTTCTCGTCGTCGGGTTGGGGTTAGGTAGGCCTTGTGCTAGGATATTTAAAAGCAGGAAACCCAGACCTCCAAGCACACTGGAGCTGTGAAATGCATCCAAAAGGGAGTGCAAAAGGGCCACAACATGGCTGCTTTCACAGCTTTTTTCTGTGCACCAACACTATACCTTCTCTGATATATCTCCCTAGGGTTAGGGTTCAGCCTAGGGCTAGGATTTTTTGAACCAGGAAGCCCTGTGTTCCAGGCTTACTGTAGCTGCCAAAGGCATCCCAAAGGGAGCGCAGAAGTGCCACAACATGGCTGCTTTCACAGCTTTTTCCTTAGGAAGAACCCTAATACCCGGCTGATTTACCTTCCTAGGGTTACTGTTAGGCTTGGGCCAAGGACTTTTAAAACCAGGAAGCCCTGTGCTCCAGGCACCCTGCAGCTGTTCAAGGCATCCCAAGGGGAGCGCAAAAGTGACACAACTTGGCTGCCTCCACTGCTATTTCCATGAGACCATCCTGAACCATAGGCTGATTTTCCTTCCTAGCGTTGAGGTTTGAGTTAGGCCTAGGGTTAGGGTTCTTTCAACCAGAAAGCCCTGAGTTCCAAGAATACAGCAGCTGCGAAGGACTACCCAAGAAGAGCACAAAAGTACCACAACATGCCTGCCTCCCCAGCTATTTCATTGGGCACATCCCTAATTCCTGGCTGATTTGCCTTTCTCGTTGTCGGGTTGGGGTTAGGTAGGCCTTGTGCTAGGATTTTTAAAATCAGGAAGCCCAGACCTCCAGGCACACTGGAGCTGTGAAAGGCAGCCAAAAGGGAGTGCAAAAGTGCCACAACATGGCTGCTTTCACAGCTTTTTCCTTAGGAAGAACCCTAATACCCGGCTGATTTACCTTCCTAGGGTTACTGTTAGGCTTCGGGCTAGGACTTTTAAAACCAGGAAGCCCTGTGCTCCAGGCACACTGCAGCTGTTCAAGGCATCCCAATGGGAGTGCAAAAGTGACACAACTTGGCTGCCTCCACTGCTATTTCCATGAGACCATCCCGAATCATAGGCTGATTTTCCTTCCTAGCGTTGAGGTTTGAGTTAGGCCTAGGGTTAGAGTTTTTTAACCAGAAAGCCCTGAGTTCCAAGAACACAGCAGCTGCGAAGGACTACCCAAGAAGAGCACAAAAGTACCACAACATGCCTGCCTCCACAGCTATTTCCTTGGGGACATCCCTAATTCCTGGCTGATTTGCCTTTCTCGTCGTCGGGTTGGGGTTAGGTAGGCCTTGTGCTAGGATATTTAAAAGCAGGAAACCCAGACCTCCAAGCACACTGGAGCTGTGAAATGCATCCAAAAGGGAGTGCAAAAGGGCCACAACATGGCTGCTTTCACAGCTTTTTTCTGTGCACCAACACTATACCTTCTCTGATATATCTCCCTAGGGTTAGGGTTCAGCCTAGGGCTAGGATTTTTTGAACCAGGAAGCCCTGTGTTCCAGGCTTACTGTAGCTGCCAAAGGCATCCCAAAGGGAGCGCAGAAGTGCCACAACATGGCTGCTTTCACAGCTTTTTCCTTAGGAAGAACCCTAATACCCGGCTGATTTACCTTCCTAGGGTTACTGTTAGGCTTGGGCCAAGGACATTTAAAACCAGGAAGCCCTGTGCTCCAGGCACCCTGCAGCTGTTCAAGGCATCCCAAGGGGAGCGCAAAAGTGACACAACTTGGCTGCCTCCACTGCTATTTCCATGAGACCATCCCGAATCATAGGCTGATTTTCCTTCCTAGCGTTGAGGTTTGAGTTAGGCCTAGGGTTAGGGTTCTTTCAACCAGAAAGCCCTGAGTTCCAAGAATACAGCAGCTGCGAAGGACTACCCAAGAAGAGCACAAAAGTACCACAACATGCCTGCCTCCCCAGCTATTTCATTGGGCACATCCCTAATTCCTGGCTGATTTGCCTTTCTCGTCGTCGGGTTGGGGTTAGGTAGGCCTTGTGCTAGGATTTTTAAAATCAGGAAGCCCAGAGCTCCAGGCACACTGGAGCTGTGAAAGGCAGCCAAAAGGGAGTGCAAAAGTGCCACAACATGGCTGCTTTCACAGCTTTTTCCTTAGGAAGAACCCTAATACCCGGCTGATTTACCTTCCTAGGGTTACTGTTAGGCTTGGGCCAAGGACTTTGAAAACCAGGAAGCCCTGTGCTCCAGGCACACTGCAGCTGTTCAAGGCATCCCAAGGGGAGCGCAAAAGTGACACAACTTGGCTGCCTCCACTGCTATTTCCATGAGACCATCCCGAATCATAGGCTGATTTTCCTTCCTAGCGTTGAGGTTTGAGTTAGGCCTAGGGTTAGAGTTTTTTAACCAGAAAGCCCTGAGTTCCAAGAACACAGCAGCTGCGAAGGACTACCCAAGAAGAGCACAAAAGTACCACAACATGCCTGCCTCCACAGCTATTTCCTTGGGGACATCCCTAATTCCTGGCTGATTTGCCTTTCTCGTCGTCGGGTTGGGGTTAGGTAGGCCTTGTGCTAGGATATTTAAAAGCAGGAAACCCAGACCTCCAAGCACACTGGAGCTGTGAAATGCATCCAAAAGGGAGTGCAAAAGGGCCACAACATGGCTGCTTTCACAGCTTTTTTCTGTGCACCAACACTATACCTTCTCTGATATATCTCCCTAGGGTTAGGGTTCAGCCTAGGGCTAGGATTTTTTGAACCAGGAAGCCCTGTGTTCCAGGCTTACTGTAGCTGCCAAAGGCATCCCAAAGGGAGTGCAGAAGTGCCACAACATGGCTGCTTTCACAGCTTTTTCCTTAGGAAGAACCCTAATACCCGGCTGATTTACCTTCCTAGGGTTACTGTTAGGCTTGGGCCAAGGACTTTTAAAACCAGGAAGCCCTGTGCTCCAGGCACCCTGCAGCTGTTCAAGGCATCCCAAGGGGAGCGCAAAAGTGACACAACTTGGCTGCCTCCACTGCTATTTCCATGAGACCATCCCGAATCATAGGCTGATTTTCCTTCCTAGCGTTGAGGTTTGAGTTAGGCCTAGGGTTAGGGTTCTTTCAACCAGAAAGCCCTGAGTTCCAAGAATACAGCAGCTGCGAAGGACTACCCAAGAAGAGCACAAAAGTACCACAACATGCCTGCCTCCCCAGCTATTTCATTGGGCACATCCCTAATTCCTGGCTGATTTGCCTTTCTCGTCGTCGGGTTGGGGTTAGGTAGGCCTTGTGCTAGGATTTTTAAAATCAGGAAGCCCAGAGCTCCAGGCACACTGGAGCTGTGAAAGGCAGCCAAAAGGGAGTGCAAAAGTGCCACAACATGGCTGCTTTCACAGCTTTTTCCTTAGGAAGAACCCTAATACCCGGCTGATTTACCTTCCTAGGGTTACTGTTAGGCTTCGGGCTAGGACTTTTAAAACCAGGAAGCCCTGTGCTCCAGGCACACTGCAGCTGTTCAAGGCATCCCAATGGGAGTGCAAAAGTGACACAACTTGGCTGCCTCCACTGCTATTTCCATGAGACCATCCCGAATCATAGGCTGATTTTCCTTCCTAGCGTTGAGGTTTGAGTTAGGCCTAGGGTTAGAGTTTTTTAACCAGAAAGCCCTGAGTTCCAATAACACAGCAGCTGCGAAGGACTACCCAAGAAGAGCACAAAAGTACCACAACATGCCTGCCTCCACAGCTATTTCCTTGGGGACATCCCTAATTCCTGGCTGATTTGCCTTTCTCGTCGTCGGGTTGGGGTTAGGTAGGCCTTGTGCTAGGATATTTAAAAGCAGGAAACCCAGACCTCCAAGCACACTGGAGCTGTGAAATGCATCCAAAAGGGAGTGCAAAAGGGCCACAACATGGCTGCTTTCACAGCTTTTTTCTGTGCACCAACACTATACCTTCTCTGATATATCTCCCTAGGGTTAGGGTTCAGCCTAGGGCTAGGATTTTTTGAACCAGGAAGCCCTGTGTTCCAGGCTTACTGTAGCTGCCAAAGGCATCCAAGGGAGCGCAGAAGTGCCACAACATGGCTGCTTTCACAGCTTTTTCCTTAGGAAGAACCCTAATACCCGGCTGATTTACCTTCCTAGGGTTACTGTTAGGCTTGGGCCAAGGACTTTGAAAACCAGGAAGCCCTGTGCTCCAGGCACACTGCAGCTGTTCAAGGCATCCCAAGGGGAGCGCAAAAGTGACACAACTTGGCTGCCTCCACTGCTATTTCCATGAGACCATCCCCAACCTTAGGCTGGTTTTCCTTCCTAGCGTTGAGTTTTGAGTTAGGCCTATGGTTAGTGTTCTTTTAACCTGAAAGCCCTGAGTTCCAAGAACACAGCAGCTGCGAAGGACTACCCAAGAAGAGCACAAAAGTACCACCACATGCCTGCCTCCACAGCTATTTCCTTGGGGACATCCCTAATTCCTGGCTGATACGCCTTTCTCGTTGTCGGGTTGGGGTTAGGTAGGCCTTGTGCTAGGATTTTTAAAATCAGGAAGCCCAGACCTCCAGGCACACTGGAGCTGTGAAAGGCATCCAAAAGGGAGTGCAAAAGTGCCACAACATGGCTGCTTTCACAGCTTTTTCCTTAGGAAGAACCCTAATCCCCAGCTGATTTACCTTCCTAGGGTTACTGTTAGGCTTGGGCCAAGGACTTTGAAAACCAGGAAGCCCTGTGCTCCAGGCACACTGCAGCTGTTCAAGGCATCCCAACGGGAGCGCAAAAGTGACACAACTTGGCTGCCTCCACTGCTATTTCCATGAGACCATCCCGAATCATAGGCTGATTTTCCTTCCTAGCGTTGAGGTTTGAGTTAGGCCTAGGGTTAGAGTTTTTTAACCAGAAAGCCCTGAGTTCCAAGAACACAGCAGCTGCGAAGGACTACCCAAGAAGAGCACAAAAGTACCACAACATGCCTGCCTCCACAGCTATTTCCTTGGGGACATCCCTAATTCCTGGCTGATTTGCCTTTCTCGTCGTCGGGTTGGGGTTAGGTAGGCCTTGTGCTAGGATATTTAAAAGCAGGAAACCCAGACCTCCAAGCACACTGGAGCTGTGAAATGCATCCAAAAGGGAGTGCAAAAGGGCCACAACATGGCTGCTTTCACAGCTTTTTTCTGTGCACCAACACTATACCTTCTCTGATATATCTCCCTAGGGTTAGGGTTCAGCCTAGGGCTAGGATTTTTTGAACCAGGAAGCCCTGTGTTCCAGGCTTACTGTAGCTGCCAAAGGCATCCCAAAGGGAGCGCAGAAGTGCCACAACATGGCTGCTTTCACAGCTTTTTCCTTAGGAAGAACCCTAATACCCGGCTGATTTACCTTCCTAGGGTTACTGTTAGGCTTGGGCCAAGGACATTTAAAACCAGGAAGCCCTGTGCTCCAGGCACCCTGCAGCTGTTCAAGGCATCCCAAGGGGAGCGCAAAAGTGACACAACTTGGCTGCCTCCACTGCTATTTCCATGAGACCATCCCGAATCATAGGCTGATTTTCCTTCCTAGCGTTGAGGTTTGAGTTAGGCCTAGGGTTAGGGTTCTTTCAACCAGAAAGCCCTGAGTTCCAAGAATACAGCAGCTGCGAAGGACTACCCAAGAAGAGCACAAAAGTACCACAACATGCCTGCCTCCCCAGCTATTTCATTGGGCACATCCCTAATTCCTGGCTGATTTGCCTTTCTCGTCGTCGGGTTGGGGTTAGGTAGGCCTTGTGCTAGGATTTTTAAAATCAGGAAGCCCAGACCTCCAGGCACACTGGAGCTGTGAAAGGCAGCCAAAAGGGAGTGCAAAAGTGCCACAACATGGCTGCTTTCACAGCTTTTTCCTTAGGAAGAACCCTAATACCCGGCTGATTTACCTTCCTAGGGTTACTGTTAGGCTTCGGCCTAGGACTTTTAAAACCAGGAAGCCCTGTGCTCCAGGCACACTGCAGCTGTTCAAGGCATCCCAACGGGAGTGCAAAAGTGACACAACTTGGCTGCCTCCACTGCTATTTCCATGAGACCATCCCGAATCATAGGCTGATTTTCCTTCCTAGCGTTGAGGTTTGAGTTAGGCCTAGGGTTAGAGTTTTTTAACCAGAAAGCCCTGAGTTCCAAGAACACAGCAGCTGCGAAGGACTACCCAAGAAGAGCACAAAAGTACCACAACATGCCTGCCTCCACAGCTATTTCCTTGGGGACATCCCTAATTCCTGGCTGATTTGCCTTTCTCGTCGTCGGGTTGGGGTTAGGTAGGCCTTGTGCTAGGATATTTAAAAGCAGGAAACCCAGACCTCCAAGCACACTGGAGCTGTGAAATGCATCCAAAAGGGAGTGCAAAAGGGCCACAACATGGCTGCTTTCACAGCTTTTTTCTGTGCACCAACACTATACCTTCTCTGATATATCTCCCTAGGGTTAGGGTTCAGCCTAGGGCTAGGATTTTTTGAACCAGGAAGCCCTGTGTTCCAGGCTTACTGTAGCTGCCAAAGGCATCCAAGGGAGCGCAGAAGTGCCACAACATGGCTGCTTTCACAGCTTTTTCCTTAGGAAGAACCCTAATACCCGGCTGATTTACCTTCCTAGGGTTACTGTTAGGCTTGGGCCAAGGACTTTGAAAACCAGGAAGCCCTGTGCTCCAGGCACACTGCAGCTGTTCAAGGCATCCCAAGGGGAGCGCAAAAGTGACACAACTTGGCTGCCTCCACTGCTATTTCCATGAGACCATCCCCAACCTTAGGCTGGTTTTCCTTCCTAGCGTTGAGTTTTGAGTTAGGCCTATGGTTAGTGTTCTTTTAACCTGAAAGCCCTGAGTTCCAAGAACACAGCAGCTGCGAAGGACTACCCAAGAAGAGCACAAAAGTACCACCACATGCCTGCCTCCACAGCTATTTCCTTGGGGACATCCCTAATTCCTGGCTGATACGCCTTTCTCGTTGTCGGGTTGGGGTTAGGTAGGCCTTGTGCTAGGATTTTTAAAATCAGGAAGCCCAGACCTCCAGGCACACTGGAGCTGTGAAAGGCATCCAAAAGGGAGTGCAAAAGTGCCACAACATGGCTGCTTTCACAGCTTTTTCCTTAGGAAGAACCCTAATACCCAGCTGATTTACCTTCCTAGGGTTACTGTTAGGCTTGGGCCAAGGACTTTGAAAACCAGGAAGCCCTGTGCTCCAGGCACACTGCAGCTGTTCAAGGCATCCCAACGGGAGCGCAAAAGTGACACAACTTGGCTGCCTCCACTGCTATTTCCATGAGACCATCCCGAATCATAGGCTGATTTTCCTTCCTAGCGTTGAGGTTTGAGTTAGGCCTAGGGTTAGAGTTTTTTAACCAGAAAGCCCTGAGTTCCAAGAACACAGCAGCTGCGAAGGACTACCCAAGAAGAGCACAAAAGTACCACAACATGCCTGCCTCCACAGCTATTTCCTTGGGGACATCCCTAATTCCTGGCTGATTTGCCTTTCTCGTCGTCGGGTTGGGGTTAGGTAGGCCTTGTGCTAGGATATTTAAAAGCAGGAAACCCAGACCTCCAAGCACACTGGAGCTGTGAAATGCATCCAAAAGGGAGTGCAAAAGGGCCACAACATGGCTGCTTTCACAGCTTTTTTCTGTGCACCAACACTATACCTTCTCTGATATATCTCCCTAGGGTTAGGGTTCAGCCTAGGGCTAGGATTTTTTGAACCAGGAAGCCCTGTGTTCCAGGCTTACTGTAGCTGCCAAAGGCATCCCAAAGGGAGCGCAGAAGTGCCACAACATGGCTGCTTTCACAGCTTTTTCCTTAGGAAGAACCCTAATACCCGGCTGATTTACCTTCCTAGGGTTACTGTTAGGCTTGGGCCAAGGACATTTAAAACCAGGAAGCCCTGTGCTCCAGGCACCCTGCAGCTGTTCAAGGCATCCCAAGGGGAGCGCAAAAGTGACACAACTTGGCTGCCTCCACTGCTATTTCCATGAGACCATCCCAAATCATAGGCTGATTTTCCTTCCTAGCGTTGAGGTTTGAGTTAGGCCTAGGGTTAGGGTTCTTTCAACCAGAAAGCCCTGAGTTCCAAGAATACAGCAGCTGCGAAGGACTACCCAAGAAGAGCACAAAAGTACCACAACATGCCTGCCTCCCCAGCTATTTCATTGGGCACATCCCTAATTCCTGGCTGATTTGCCTTTCTCGTCGTCGGGTTGGGGTTAGGTAGGCCTTGTGCTAGGATTTTTAAAATCAGGAAGCCCAGACCTCCAGGCACACTGGAGCTGTGAAAGGCATCCAAAAGGGAGTGCAAAAGTGCCACAACATGGCTGCTTTCACAGCTTTTTCCTTAGGAAGAACCCTAATACCCGGCTGATTTACCTTCCTAGGGTTACTGTTAGGCTTCGGCCTAGGACTTTTAAAACCAGGAAGCCCTGTGCTCCAGGCACACTGCAGCTGTTCAAGGCATCCCAACGGGAGTGCAAAAGTGACACAACTTGGCTGCCTCCACTGCTATTTCCATGAGACCATCCCGAATCATAGGCTGATTTTCCTTCCTAGCGTTGAGGTTTGAGTTAGGCCTAGGGTTAGAGTTTTTTAACCAGAAAGCCCTGAGTTCCAAGAACACAGCAGCTGCGAAGGACTACCCAAGAAGAGCACAAAAGTACCACAACATGCCTGCCTCCACAGCTATTTCCTTGGGGACATCCCTAATTCCTGGCTGATTTGCCTTTCTCGTCGTCGGGTTGGGGTTAGGTAGGCCTTGTGCTAGGATATTTAAAAGCAGGAAACCCAGACCTCCAAGCACACTGGAGCTGTGAAATGCATCCAAAAGGGAGTGCAAAAGGGCCACAACATGGCTGCTTTCACAGCTTTTTTCTGTGCACCAACACTATACCTTCTCTGATATATCTCCCTAGGGTTAGGGTTCAGCCTAGGGCTAGGATTTTTTGAACCAGGAAGCCCTGTGTTCCAGGCTTACTGTAGCTGCCAAAGGCATCCCAAAGGGAGCGCAGAAGTGCCACAACATGGCTGCTTTCACAGCTTTTTCCTTAGGAAGAACCCTAATACCCGGCTGATTTACCTTCCTAGGGTTACTGTTAGGCTTGGGCCAAGGACATTTAAAACCAGGAAGCCCTGTGCTCCAGGCACCCTGCAGCTGTTCAAGGCATCCCAAGGGGAGCGCAAAAGTGACACAACTTGGCTGCCTCCACTGCTATTTCCATGAGACCATCCTGAACCATACGCTGGTTTTCCTTCCTAGCGTTGAGGTTTGAGTTAGGCCTAGGGTTAGGGTTCTTTCAACCAGAAAGCCCTGAGTTCCAAGAATACAGCAGCTGCGAAGGACTACCCAAGAAGAGCACAAAAGTACCACAACATGCCTGCCTCCCCAGCTATTTCATTGGGCACATCCCTAATTCCTGGCTGATTTGCCTTTCTTGTCGTCGGGTTGGGGTTAGGTAGGCCTTGTGCTAGGATTTTTAAAATCAGGAAGCCCAGAGCTCCAGGCACACTGGAGCTGTGAAAGGCATCCAAAAGGGAGTGCAAAAGTGCCACAACATGGCTGCTTTCACAGCTTTTTCCTTAGGAAGAACCCTAATACCCGGCTGATTTACCTTCCTAGGGTTACTGTTAGGCTTGGGCCAAGGACTTTGAAAACCAGGAAGCCCTGTGCTCCAGGCACACTGCAGCTGTTCAAGGCATCCCAACGGGAGCGCAAAAGTGACACAACTTGGCTGCCTCCACTGCTATTTCCATGAGACCATCCCGAATCATAGGCTGATTTTCCTTCCTAGCGTTGAGGTTTGAGTTAGGCCTAGGGTTAGAGGTTTTTAACCAGAAAGCCCTGAGTTCCAAGAACACAGCAGCTGCGAAGGACCACCCAAGAAGAGCACAAAAGTACCACAACATGCCTGCCTCCACAGCTATTTCCTTGGGGACATCCCTAATTCCTGGCTGATTTGCCTTTCTCGTCGTCGGGTTGGGGTTAGGTAGGCCTTGTGCTAGGATATTTAAAAGCAGGAAACCCAGACCTCCAAGCACACTGGAGCTGTGAAAGGCATCCAAAAGGGAGTGCAAAAGGGCCACAACATGGCTGCTTTCACAGCTTTTTTCTTGGCATCATCACTATACCTTCTCTGATATATCTCCCTAGGGTTAGGGTTAGGGTTCAGCCTAGGGCTAGGATTTTTTGAACCAGGAAGCCCTGTGTTCCAGGCTTACTGTAGCTGCCAAAGGCATCCAAGGGAGCGCAGAAGTGCCACAACATGGCTGCTTTCACAGCTTTTTCCTTAGGAAGAACCCTAATACCCGGCTGATTTACCTTCCTAGGGTTACTGTTAGGCTTGGGCCAAGGACTTTGAAAACCAGGAAGCCCTGTGCTCCAGGCACACTGCAGCTGTTCAAGGCATCCCAAGGGGAGCGCAAAAGTGACACAACTTGGCTGCCTCCACTGCTATTTCCATGAGACCATCCCCAACCTTAGGCTGGTTTTCCTTCCTAGCGTTGAGTTTTGAGTTAGGCCTATGGTTAGTGTTCTTTTAACCAGAAAGCCCTGAGTTCCAAGAACACAGCAGCTGCGAAGGACTACCCAAGAAGAGCACAAAAGTACCACCACATGCCTGCCTCCACAGCTATTTCCTTGGGGACATCCCTAATTCCTGGCTGATACGCCTTTCTCGTTGTCGGGTTGGGGTTAGGTAGGCCTTGTGCTAGGATTTTTAAAATCAGGAAGCCCAGACCTCCAGGCACACTGGAGCTGTGAAAGGCAGCCAAAAGGGAGTGCAAAAGTGCCACAACATGGCTGCTTTCACAGCTTTTTCCTTAGGAAGAACCCTAATCCCCAGCTGATTTACCTTCCTAGGGTTACTGTTAGGCTTGGGCCAAGGACTTTGAAAACCAGGAAGCCCTGTGCTCCAGGCACACTGCAGCTGTTCAAGGCATCCCAAGGGGAGCGCAAAAGTGACACAACTTGGCTGCCTCCACTGCTATTTCCATGAGACCATCCCCAACCTTAGGCTGGTTTTCCTTCCTAGCGTTGAGTTTTGAGTTAGGCCTATGGTTAGTGTTCTTTTAACCAGAAAGCCCTGAGTTCCAAGAACACAGCAGCTGCGAAGGACTACCCAAGAAGAGCACAAAAGTACCACCACATGCCTGCCTCCACAGCTATTTCCTTGGGGACATCCCTAATTCCTGGCTGATACGCCTTTCTCGTTGTCGGGTTGGGGTTAGGTAGGCCTTGTGCTAGGATTTTTAAAATCAGGAAGCCCAGACCTCCAGGCACACTGGAGCTGTGAAAGGCAGCCAAAAGGGAGTGCAAAAGTGCCACAACATGGCTGCTTTCACAGCTTTTTCCTTAGGAAGAACCCTAATCCCCAGCTGATTTACCTTCCTAGGGTTACTGTTAGGCTTGGGCCAAGGACTTTGAAAACCAGGAAGCCCTGTGCTCCAGGCACACTGCAGCTGTTCAAGGCATCCCAAGGGGAGCGCAAAAGTGACACAACTTGGCTGCCTCCACTGCTATTTCCATGAGACCATCCCGAATCATAGGCTGATTTTCCTTCCTAGCGTTGAGGTTTGAGTTAGGCCTAGGGTTAGAGTTTTTTAACCAGAAAGCCCTGAGTTCCAAGAACACAGCAGCTGCGAAGGACTACCCAAGAAGAGCACAAAAGTACCACAACATGCCTGCCTCCACAGCTATTTCCTTGGGGACATCCCTAATTCCTGGCTGATTTGCCTTTCTCGTCGTCGGGTTGGGGTTAGGTAGGCCTTGTGCTAGGATATTTAAAAGCAGGAAACCCAGACCTCCAAGCACACTGGAGCTGTGAAATGCATCCAAAAGGGAGTGCAAAAGGGCCACAACATGGCTGCTTTCACAGCTTTTTTCTGTGCACCAACACTATACCTTCTCTGATATATCTCCCTAGGGTTAGGGTTCAGCCTAGGGCTAGGATTTTTTGAACCAGGAAGCCCTGTGTTCCAGGCTTACTGTAGCTGCCAAAGGCATCCCAAAGGGAGTGCAGAAGTGCCACAACATGGCTGCTTTCACAGCTTTTTCCTTAGGAAGAACCCTAATACCCGGCTGATTTACCTTCCTAGGGTTACTGTTAGGCTTGGGCCAAGGACTTTTAAAACCAGGAAGCCCTGTGCTCCAGGCACCCTGCAGCTGTTCAAGGCATCCCAAGGGGAGCGCAAAAGTGACACAACTTGGCTGCCTCCACTGCTATTTCCATGAGACCATCCTGAACCATAGGCTGATTTTCCTTCCTAGCGTTGAGGTTTGAGTTAGGCCTAGGGTTAGGGTCCTTTCAACCCGAAAGCCCTGAGTTCCAAGAATACAGCAGCTGCGAAGGACTACCCAAGAAGAGCACAAAAGTACCACAACATGCCTGCCTCCCCAGCTATTTCATTGGGCACATCCCTAATTCCTGGCTGATTTGCCTTTCTCGTCGTCGGGCTGGGGTTAGGTAGGCCTTGTGCTAGGATTTTTAAAATCAGGAAGCCCAGACCTCCAGGCACACTGGTGCTGTGAAAGGCAGCCAAAAGGGAGTGCAAAAGTGCCACAACATGGCTGCTTTCACAGCTTTTTCCTTAGGAAGAACCCTAATCCCCAGCTGATTTACCTTCCTAGGGTTACTGTTAGGCTTCGGGCTAGGACTTTTAAAACCAGGAAGCCCTGTGCTCCAGGCACACTGCAGCTGTTCAAGGCATCCCAATGGGAGTGCAAAAGTGACACAACTTGGCTGCCTCCACTGCTATTTCCATGAGACCATCCCGAATCATAGGTTGATTTTCCTTCCTAGCGTTGAGGTTTGAGTTAGGCCTAGGGTTAGAGTTTTTTAACCAGAAAGCCCTGAGTTCCAAGAACACAGCAGCTGCGAAGGACTACCCAAGAAGAGCACAAAAGTACCACAACATGCCTGCCTCCACAGCTATTTCCTTGGGGACATCCCTAATTCCTGGCTGATTTGCCTTTCTCGTCGTCGGGTTGGGGTTAGGTAGGCCTTGTGCTAGGATATTTAAAAGCAGGAAACCCAGACCTCCAAGCACACTGGAGCTGTGAAAGGCATCCAAAAGGGAGTGCAAAAGGGCCACAACATGGCTGCTTTCACAGCTTTTTTCTTGGCATCATCACTATACCTTCTCTGATATATCTCCCTAGGGTTAGGGTTAGGGTTCAGCCTAGGGCTAGGATTTTTTGAACCAGGAAGCCCTGTGTTCCAGGCTTACTGTAGCTGCCAAAGGCATCCAAGGGAGCGCAGAAGTGCCACAACATGGCTGCTTTCACAGCTTTTTCCTTAGGAAGAACCCTAATACCCGGCTGATTTACCTTCCTAGGGTTACTGTTAGGCTTGGGCCAAGGACTTTGAAAACCAGGAAGCCCTGTGCTCCAGGCACACTGCAGCTGTTCAAGGCATCCCAAGGGGAGCGCAAAAGTGACACAACTTGGCTGCCTCCACTGCTATTTCCATGAGACCATCCCCAACCTTAGGCTGGTTTTCCTTCCTAGCGTTGAGTTTTGAGTTAGGCCTATGGTTAGTGTTCTTTTAACCAGAAAGCCCTGAGTTCCAAGAACACAGCAGCTGCGAAGGACTACCCAAGAAGAGCACAAAAGTACCACCACATGCCTGCCTCCACAGCTATTTCCTTGGGGACATCCCTAATTCCTGGCTGATACGCCTTTCTCGTTGTCGGGTTGGGGTTAGGTAGGCCTTGTGCTAGGATTTTTAAAATCAGGAAGCCCAGACCTCCAGGCACACTGGAGCTGTGAAAGGCAGCCAAAAGGGAGTGCAAAAGTGCCACAACATGGCTGCTTTCACAGCTTTTTCCTTAGGAAGAACCCTAATCCCCAGCTGATTTACCTTCCTAGGGTTACTGTTAGGCTTGGGCCAAGGACTTTGAAAACCAGGAAGCCCTGTGCTCCAGGCACACTGCAGCTGTTCAAGGCATCCCAAGGGGAGCGCAAAAGTGACACAACTTGGCTGCCTCCACTGCTATTTCCATGAGACCATCCCCAACCTTAGGCTGGTTTTCCTTCCTAGCGTTGAGTTTTGAGTTAGGCCTATGGTTAGTGTTCTTTTAACCAGAAAGCCCTGAGTTCCAAGAACACAGCAGCTGCGAAGGACTACCCAAGAAGAGCACAAAAGTACCACCACATGCCTGCCTCCACAGCTATTTCCTTGGGGACATCCCTAATTCCTGGCTGATACGCCTTTCTCGTTGTCGGGTTGGGGTTAGGTAGGCCTTGTGCTAGGATTTTTAAAATCAGGAAGCCCAGACCTCCAGGCACACTGGAGCTGTGAAAGGCAGCCAAAAGGGAGTGCAAAAGTGCCACAACATGGCTGCTTTCACAGCTTTTTCCTTAGGAAGAACCCTAATCCCCAGCTGATTTACCTTCCTAGGGTTACTGTTAGGCTTGGGCCAAGGACTTTGAAAACCAGGAAGCCCTGTGCTCCAGGCACACTGCAGCTGTTCAAGGCATCCCAAGGGGAGCGCAAAAGTGACACAACTTGGCTGCCTCCACTGCTATTTCCATGAGACCATCCCGAATCATAGGCTGATTTTCCTTCCTAGCGTTGAGGTTTGAGTTAGGCCTAGGGTTAGAGTTTTTTAACCAGAAAGCCCTGAGTTCCAAGAACACAGCAGCTGCGAAGGACTACCCAAGAAGAGCACAAAAGTACCACAACATGCCTGCCTCCACAGCTATTTCCTTGGGGACATCCCTAATTCCTGGCTGATTTGCCTTTCTCGTCGTCGGGTTGGGGTTAGGTAGGCCTTGTGCTAGGATATTTAAAAGCAGGAAACCCAGACCTCCAAGCACACTGGAGCTGTGAAATGCATCCAAAAGGGAGTGCAAAAGGGCCACAACATGGCTGCTTTCACAGCTTTTTTCTGTGCACCAACACTATACCTTCTCTGATATATCTCCCTAGGGTTAGGGTTCAGCCTAGGGCTAGGATTTTTTGAACCAGGAAGCCCTGTGTTCCAGGCTTACTGTAGCTGCCAAAGGCATCCCAAAGGGAGTGCAGAAGTGCCACAACATGGCTGCTTTCACAGCTTTTTCCTTAGGAAGAACCCTAATACCCGGCTGATTTACCTTCCTAGGGTTACTGTTAGGCTTGGGCCAAGGACTTTTAAAACCAGGAAGCCCTGTGCTCCAGGCACCCTGCAGCTGTTCAAGGCATCCCAAGGGGAGCGCAAAAGTGACACAACTTGGCTGCCTCCACTGCTATTTCCATGAGACCATCCTGAACCATAGGCTGATTTTCCTTCCTAGCGTTGAGGTTTGAGTTAGGCCTAGGGTTAGGGTCCTTTCAACCCGAAAGCCCTGAGTTCCAAGAATACAGCAGCTGCGAAGGACTACCCAAGAAGAGCACAAAAGTACCACAACATGCCTGCCTCCCCAGCTATTTCATTGGGCACATCCCTAATTCCTGGCTGATTTGCCTTTCTCGTCGTCGGGCTGGGGTTAGGTAGGCCTTGTGCTAGGATTTTTAAAATCAGGAAGCCCAGACCTCCAGGCACACTGGTGCTGTGAAAGGCAGCCAAAAGGGAGTGCAAAAGTGCCACAACATGGCTGCTTTCACAGCTTTTTCCTTAGGAAGAACCCTAATCCCCAGCTGATTTACCTTCCTAGGGTTACTGTTAGGCTTCGGGCTAGGACTTTTAAAACCAGGAAGCCCTGTGCTCCAGGCACACTGCAGCTGTTCAAGGCATCCCAATGGGAGTGCAAAAGTGACACAACTTGGCTGCCTCCACTGCTATTTCCATGAGACCATCCCGAATCATAGGTTGATTTTCCTTCCTAGCGTTGAGGTTTGAGTTAGGCCTAGGGTTAGAGTTTTTTAACCAGAAAGCCCTGAGTTCCAAGAACACAGCAGCTGCGAAGGACTACCCAAGAAGAGCACAAAAGTACCACAACATGCCTGCCTCCACAGCTATTTCCTTGGGGACATCCCTAATTCCTGGCTGATTTGCCTTTCTCGTCGTCGGGTTGGGGTTAGGTAGGCCTTGTGCTAGGATATTTAAAAGCAGGAAACCCAGACCTCCAAGCACACTGGAGCTGTGAAATGCATCCAAAAGGGAGTGCAAAAGGGCCACAACATGGCTGCTTTCACAGCTTTTTTCTGTGCACCAACACTATACCTTCTCTGATATATCTCCCTAGGGTTAGGGTTCAGCCTAGGGCTAGGATTTTTTGAACCAGGAAGCCCTGTGTTCCAGGCTTACTGTAGCTGCCAAAGGCATCCAAGGGAGCGCAGAAGTGCCACAACATGGCTGCTTTCACAGCTTTTTCCTTAGGAAGAACCCTAATACCCGGCTGATTTACCTTCCTAGGGTTACTGTTAGGCTTGGGCCAAGGACTTTGAAAACCAGGAAGCCCTGTGCTCCAGGCACACTGCAGCTGTTCAAGGCATCCCAAGGGGAGCGCAAAAGTGACACAACTTGGCTGCCTCCACTGCTATTTCCATGAGACCATCCCCAACCTTAGGCTGGTTTTCCTTCCTAGCGTTGAGTTTTGAGTTAGGCCTATGGTTAGTGTTCTTTTAACCTGAAAGCCCTGAGTTCCAAGAACACAGCAGCTGCGAAGGACTACCCAAGAAGAGCACAAAAGTACCACCACATGCCTGCCTCCACAGCTATTTCCTTGGGGACATCCCTAATTCCTGGCTGATACGCCTTTCTCGTTGTCGGGTTGGGGTTAGGTAGGCCTTGTGCTAGGATTTTTAAAATCAGGAAGCCCAGACCTCCAGGCACACTGGAGCTGTGAAAGGCATCCAAAAGGGAGTGCAAAAGTGCCACAACATGGCTGCTTTCACAGCTTTTTCCTTAGGAAGAACCCTAATCCCCAGCTGATTTACCTTCCTAGGGTTACTGTTAGGCTTGGGCCAAGGACTTTGAAAACCAGGAAGCCCTGTGCTCCAGGCACACTGCAGCTGTTCAAGGCATCCCAAGGGGAGCGCAAAAGTGACACAACTTGGCTGCCTCCACTGCTATTTCCATGAGACCATCCCGAATCATAGGCTGATTTTCCTTCCTAGCGTTGAGGTTTGAGTTAGGCCTAGGGTTAGAGTTTTTAACCAGAAAGCCCTGAGTTCCAAGAACACAGCAGCTGCGAAGGACTACCCAAGAAGAGCACAAAAGTACCACAACATGCCTGCCTCCACAGCTATTTCCTTGGGGACATCCCTAATTCCTGGCTGATTTGCCTTTCTCGTCGTCGGGTTGGGGTTAGGTAGGCCTTGTGCTAGGATATTTAAAAGCAGGAAACCCAGACCTCCAAGCACACTGGAGCTGTGAAATGCATCCAAAAGGGAGTGCAAAAGGGCCACAACATGGCTGCTTTCACAGCTTTTTTCTGTGCACCAACACTATACCTTCTCTGATATATCTCCCTAGGGTTAGGGTTCAGCCTAGGGCTAGGATTTTTTGAACCAGGAAGCCCTGTGTTCCAGGCACACTGGAGCTGCCAAAGGCATCCCAAAGGGAGCGCAGAAGTGCCACAACATGGCTGCTTTCACAGCTTTTTCCTTAGGAAGAACCCTAATACCCGGCTGATTTACCTTCCTAGGGTTACTGTTAGGCTTGGGCCAAGGACTTTTAAAACCAGGAAGCCCTGTGCTCCAGGCACCCTGCAGCTGTTCAAGGCATCCCAAGGGGAGCGCAAAAGTGACACAACTTGGCTGCCTCCACTGCTATTTCCATGAGACCATCCCCAACCTTAGGCTGGTTTTCCTTCCTAGCGTTGAGTTTTGAGTTAGGCCTATGGTTAGTGTTCTTTTAACCTGAAAGCCCTGAGTTCCAAGAACACAGCAGCTGCGAAGGACTACCCAAGAAGAGCACAAAAGTACCACCACATGCCTGCCTCCACAGCTATTTCCTTGGGGACATCCCTAATTCCTGGCTGATACGCCTTTCTCGTTGTCGGGTTGGGGTTAGGTAGGCCTTGTGCTAGGATTTTTAAAATCAGGAAGCCCAGACCTCCAGGCACACTGGAGCTGTGAAAGGCATCCAAAAGGGAGTGCAAAAGTGCCACAACATGGCTGCTTTCACAGCTTTTTCCTTAGGAAGAACCCTAATCCCCAGCTGATTTACCTTCCTAGGGTTACTGTTAGGCTTGGGCCAAGGACTTTGAAAACCAGGAAGCCCTGTGCTCCAGGCACACTGCAGCTGTTCAAGGCATCCCAACGGGAGCGCAAAAGTGACACAACTTGGCTGCCTCCACTGCTATTTCCATGAGACCATCCCGAATCATAGGCTGATTTTCCTTCCTAGCGTTGAGGTTTGAGTTAGGCCTAGGGTTAGAGTTTTTAACCAGAAAGCCCTGAGTTCCAAGAACACAGCAGCTGCGAAGGACTACCCAAGAAGAGCACAAAAGTACCACAACATGCCTGCCTCCACAGCTATTTCCTTGGGGACATCCCTAATTCCTGGCTGATTTGCCTTTCTCGTCGTCGGGTTGGGGTTAGGTAGGCCTTGTGCTAGGATATTTAAAAGCAGGAAACCCAGACCTCCAAGCACACTGGAGCTGTGAAATGCATCCAAAAGGGAGTGCAAAAGGGCCACAACATGGCTGCTTTCACAGCTTTTTTCTGTGCACCAACACTATACCTTCTCTGATATATCTCCCTAGGGTTAGGGTTCAGCCTAGGGCTAGGATTTTTTGAACCAGGAAGCCCTGTGTTCCAGGCTTACTGTAGCTGCCAAAGGCATCCCAAAGGGAGCGCAGAAGTGCCACAACATGGCTGCTTTCACAGCTTTTTCCTTAGGAAGAACCCTAATACCCGGCTGATTTACCTTCCTAGGGTTACTGTTAGGCTTGGGCCAAGGACTTTTAAAACCAGGAAGCCCTGTGCTCCAGGCACCCTGCAGCTGTTCAAGGCATCCCAAGGGGAGCGCAAAAGTGACACAACTTGGCTGCCTCCACTGCTATTTCCATGAGACCATCCTGAACCATAGGCTGATTTTCCTTCCTAGCGTTGAGGTTTGAGTTAGGCCTAGGGTTAGGGTTCTTTCAACCCGAAAGCCCTGAGTTCCAAGAATACAGCAGCTGCGAAGGACTACCCAAGAAGAGCACAAAAGTACCACAACATGCCTGCCTCCCCAGCTATTTCATTGGGCACATCCCTAATTCCTGGCTGATTTGCCTTTCTCGTCGTCGGGTTGGGGTTAGGTAGGCCTTGTGCTAGGATTTTTAAAATCAGGAAGCCCAGACCTCCAGGCACACTGGTGCTGTGAAAGGCAGCCAAAAGGGAGTGCAAAAGTGCCACAACATGGCTGCTTTCACAGCTTTTTCCTTAGGAAGAACCCTAATACCCGGCTGATTTACCTTCCTAGGGTTACTGTTAGGCTTCGGCCTAGGACTTTTAAAACCAGGAAGCCCTGTGCTCCAGGCACACTGCAGCTGTTCAAGGCATCCCAATGGGAGTGCAAAAGTGACACAACTTGGCTGCCTCCACTGCTATTTCCATGAGACCATCCCGAATCATAGGCTGATTTTCCTTCCTAGCGTTGAGGTTTGAGTTAGGCCTAGGGTTAGAGTTTTTTAACCAGAAAGCCCTGAGTTCCAAGAACACAGCAGCTGCGAAGGACTACCCAAGAAGAGCACAAAAGTACCACAACATGCCTGCCTCCACAGCTATTTCCTTGGGGACATCCCTAATTCCTGGCTGATTTGCCTTTCTCGTCGTCGGGTTGGGGTTAGGTAGGCCTTGTGCTAGGATATTTAAAAGCAGGAAACCCAGACCTCCAAGCACACTGGAGCTGTGAAATGCATCCAAAAGGGAGTGCAAAAGGGCCACAACATGGCTGCTTTCACAGCTTTTTTCTGTGCACCAACACTATACCTTCTCTGATATATCTCCCTAGGGTTAGGGTTCAGCCTAGGGCTAGGATTTTTTGAACCAGGAAGCCCTGTGTTCCAGGCTTACTGTAGCTGCCAAAGGCATCCAAGGGAGCGCAGAAGTGCCACAACATGGCTGCTTTCACAGCTTTTTCCTTAGGAAGAACCCTAATACCCGGCTGATTTACCTTCCTAGGGTTACTGTTAGGCTTGGGCCAAGGACTTTGAAAACCAGGAAGCCCTGTGCTCCAGGCACACTGCAGCTGTTCAAGGCATCCCAAGGGGAGCGCAAAAGTGACACAACTTGGCTGCCTCCACTGCTATTTCCATGAGACCATCCCCAACCTTAGGCTGGTTTTCCTTCCTAGCGTTGAGTTTTGAGTTAGGCCTATGGTTAGTGTTCTTTTAACCTGAAAGCCCTGAGTTCCAAGAACACAGCAGCTGCGAAGGACTACCCAAGAAGAGCACAAAAGTACCACCACATGCCTGCCTCCACAGCTATTTCCTTGGGGACATCCCTAATTCCTGGCTGATACGCCTTTCTCGTTGTCGGGTTGGGGTTAGGTAGGCCTTGTGCTAGGATTTTTAAAATCAGGAAGCCCAGACCTCCAGGCACACTGGAGCTGTGAAAGGCATCCAAAAGGGAGTGCAAAAGTGCCACAACATGGCTGCTTTCACAGCTTTTTCCTTAGGAAGAACCCTAATCCCCAGCTGATTTACCTTCCTAGGGTTACTGTTAGGCTTGGGCCAAGGACTTTGAAAACCAGGAAGCCCTGTGCTCCAGGCACACTGCAGCTGTTCAAGGCATCCCAAGGGGAGCGCAAAAGTGACACAACTTGGCTGCCTCCACTGCTATTTCCATGAGACCATCCCGAATCATAGGCTGATTTTCCTTCCTAGCGTTGAGGTTTGAGTTAGGCCTAGGGTTAGAGTTTTTAACCAGAAAGCCCTGAGTTCCAAGAACACAGCAGCTGCGAAGGACTACCCAAGAAGAGCACAAAAGTACCACAACATGCCTGCCTCCACAGCTATTTCCTTGGGGACATCCCTAATTCCTGGCTGATTTGCCTTTCTCGTCGTCGGGTTGGGGTTAGGTAGGCCTTGTGCTAGGATATTTAAAAGCAGGAAACCCAGACCTCCAAGCACACTGGAGCTGTGAAATGCATCCAAAAGGGAGTGCAAAAGGGCCACAACATGGCTGCTTTCACAGCTTTTTTCTGTGCACCAACACTATACCTTCTCTGATATATCTCCCTAGGGTTAGGGTTCAGCCTAGGGCTAGGATTTTTTGAACCAGGAAGCCCTGTGTTCCAGGCTTACTGTAGCTGCCAAAGGCATCCCAAAGGGAGCGCAGAAGTGCCACAACATGGCTGCTTTCACAGCTTTTTCCTTAGGAAGAACCCTAATACCCGGCTGATTTACCTTCCTAGGGTTACTGTTAGGCTTGGGCCAAGGACTTTTAAAACCAGGAAGCCCTGTGCTCCAGGCACCCTGCAGCTGTTCAAGGCATCCCAAGGGGAGCGCAAAAGTGACACAACTTGGCTGCCTCCACTGCTATTTCCATGAGACCATCCTGAACCATAGGCTGATTTTCCTTCCTAGCGTTGAGGTTTGAGTTAGGCCTAGGGTTAGGGTTCTTTCAACCAGAAAGCCCTGAGTTCCAAGAATACAGCAGCTGCGAAGGACTACCCAAGAAGAGCACAAAAGTACCACAACATGCCTGCCTCCCCAGCTATTTCATTGGGCACATCCCTAATTCCTGGCTGATTTGCCTTTCTCGTCGTCGGGTTGGGGTTAGGTAGGCCTTGTGCTAGGATTTTTAAAATCAGGAAGCCCAGACCTCCAGGCACACTGGAGCTGTGAAAGGCAGCCAAAAGGGAGTGCAAAAGTGCCACAACATGGCTGCTTTCACAGCTTTTTCCTTAGGAAGAACCCTAATACCCGGCTGATTTACCTTCCTAGGGTTACTGTTAGGCTTCGGGCTAGGACTTTTAAAACCAGGAAGCCCTGTGCTCCAGGCACACTGCAGCTGTTCAAGGCATCCCAATGGGAGTGCAAAAGTGACACAACTTGGCTGCCTCCACTGCTATTTCCATGAGACCATCCCGAATCATAGGCTGATTTTCCTTCCTAGCGTTGAGGTTTGAGTTAGGCCTAGGGTTAGAGTTTTTTAACCAGAAAGCCCTGAGTTCCAAGAACACAGCAGCTGCGAAGGACTACCCAAGAAGAGCACAAAAGTACCACAACATGCCTGCCTCCACAGCTATTTCCTTGGGGACATCCCTAATTCCTGGCTGATTTGCCTTTCTCGTCGTCGGGTTGGGGTTAGGTAGGCCTTGTGCTAGGATATTTAAAAGCAGGAAACCCAGACCTCCAAGCACACTGGAGCTGTGAAATGCATCCAAAAGGGAGTGCAAAAGGGCCACAACATGGCTGCTTTCACAGCTTTTTTCTGTGCACCAACACTATACCTTCTCTGATATATCTCCCTAGGGTTAGGGTTCAGCCTAGGGCTAGGATTTTTTGAACCAGGAAGCCCTGTGTTCCAGGCTTACTGTAGCTGCCAAAGGCATCCAAGGGAGCGCAGAAGTGCCACAACATGGCTGCTTTCACAGCTTTTTCCTTAGGAAGAACCCTAATACCCGGCTGATTTACCTTCCTAGGGTTACTGTTAGGCTTGGGCCAAGGACTTTGAAAACCAGGAAGCCCTGTGCTCCAGGCACACTGCAGCTGTTCAAGGCATCCCAAGGGGAGCGCAAAAGTGACACAACTTGGCTGCCTCCACTGCTATTTCCATGAGACCATCCCCAACCTTAGGCTGGTTTTCCTTCCTAGCGTTGAGTTTTGAGTTAGGCCTATGGTTAGTGTTCTTTTAACCTGAAAGCCCTGAGTTCCAAGAACACAGCAGCTGCGAAGGACTACCCAAGAAGAGCACAAAAGTACCACCACATGCCTGCCTCCACAGCTATTTCCTTGGGGACATCCCTAATTCCTGGCTGATACGCCTTTCTCGTTGTCGGGTTGGGGTTAGGTAGGCCTTGTGCTAGGATTTTTAAAATCAGGAAGCCCAGACCTCCAGGCACACTGGAGCTGTGAAAGGCATCCAAAAGGGAGTGCAAAAGTGCCACAACATGGCTGCTTTCACAGCTTTTTCCTTAGGAAGAACCCTAATCCCCAGCTGATTTACCTTCCTAGGGTTACTGTTAGGCTTGGGCCAAGGACTTTGAAAACCAGGAAGCCCTGTGCTCCAGGCACACTGCAGCTGTTCAAGGCATCCCAACGGGAGCGCAAAAGTGACACAACTTGGCTGCCTCCACTGCTATTTCCATGAGACCATCCCCAACCTTAGGCTGGTTTTCCTTCCTAGCGTTGAGTTTTGAGTTAGGCCTATGGTTAGTGTTCTTTTAACCTGAAAGCCCTGAGTTCCAAGAACACAGCAGCTGCGAAGGACTACCCAAGAAGAGCACAAAAGTACCACCACATGCCTGCCTCCACAGCTATTTCCTTGGGGACATCCCTAATTCCTGGCTGATACGCCTTTCTCGTTGTCGGGTTGGGGTTAGGTAGGCCTTGTGCTAGGATTTTTAAAATCAGGAAGCCCAGACCTCCAGGCACACTGGAGCTGTGAAAGGCATCCAAAAGGGAGTGCAAAAGTGCCACAACATGGCTGCTTTCACAGCTTTTTCCTTAGGAAGAACCCTAATCCCCAGCTGATTTACCTTCCTAGGGTTACTGTTAGGCTTGGGCCAAGGACTTTGAAAACCAGGAAGCCCTGTGCTCCAGGCACACTGCAGCTGTTCAAGGCATCCCAAGGGGAGCGCAAAAGTGACACAACTTGGCTGCCTCCACTGCTATTTCCATGAGACCATCCCGAATCATAGGCTGATTTTCCTTCCTAGCGTTGAGGTTTGAGTTAGGCCTAGGGTTAGAGTTTTTAACCAGAAAGCCCTGAGTTCCAAGAACACAGCAGCTGCGAAGGACTACCCAAGAAGAGCACAAAAGTACCACAACATGCCTGCCTCCACAGCTATTTCCTTGGGGACATCCCTAATTCCTGGCTGATTTGCCTTTCTCGTCGTCGGGTTGGGGTTAGGTAGGCCTTGTGCTAGGATATTTAAAAGCAGGAAACCCAGACCTCCAAGCACACTGGAGCTGTGAAATGCATCCAAAAGGGAGTGCAAAAGGGCCACAACATGGCTGCTTTCACAGCTTTTTTCTGTGCACCAACACTATACCTTCTCTGATATATCTCCCTAGGGTTAGGGTTCAGCCTAGGGCTAGGATTTTTTGAACCAGGAAGCCCTGTGTTCCAGGCACACTGGAGCTGCCAAAGGCATCCCAAAGGGAGCGCAGAAGTGCCACAACATGGCTGCTTTCACAGCTTTTTCCTTAGGAAGAACCCTAATACCCGGCTGATTTACCTTCCTAGGGTTACTGTTAGGCTTGGGCCAAGGACTTTTAAAACCAGGAAGCCCTGTGCTCCAGGCACCCTGCAGCTGTTCAAGGCATCCCAAGGGGAGCGCAAAAGTGACACAACTTGGCTGCCTCCACTGCTATTTCCATGAGACCATCCTGAACCATAGGCTGATTTTCCTTCCTAGCGTTGAGGTTTGAGTTAGGCCTAGGGTTAGGGTTCTTTCAACCAGAAAGCCCTGAGTTCCAAGAATACAGCAGCTGCGAAGGACTACCCAAGAAGAGCACAAAAGTACCACAACATGCCTGCCTCCCCAGCTATTTCATTGGGCACATCCCTAATTCCTGGCTGATTTGCCTTTCTCGTCGTCGGGTTGCGGTTAGGTAGGCCTTGTGCTAGGATTTTTAAAATCAGGAAGCCCAGAGCTCCAGGCACACTGGAGCTGTGAAAGGCAGCCAAAAGGGAGTGCAAAAGTGCCACAACATGGCTGCTTTCACAGCTTTTTCCTTAGGAAGAACCCTAATACCCGGCTGATTTACCTTCCTAGGGTTACTGTTAGGCTTCGGGCTAGGACTTTTAAAACCAGGAAGCCCTGTGCTCCAGGCACACTGCAGCTGTTCAAGGCATCCCAATGGGAGTGCAAAAGTGACACAACTTGGCTGCCTCCACTGCTATTTCCATGAGACCATCCCGAATCATAGGCTGATTTTCCTTCCTAGCGTTGAGGTTTGAGTTAGGCCTAGGGTTAGAGTTTTTTAACCAGAAAGCCCTGAGTTCCAAGAACACAGCAGCTGCGAAGGACTACCCAAGAAGAGCACAAAAGTACCACCACATGCCTGCCTCCACAGCTATTTCCTTGGGGACATCCCTAATTCCTGGCTGATACGCCTTTCTCGTTGTCGGGTTGGGGTTAGGTAGGCCTTGTGCTAGGATTTTTAAAATCAGGAAGCCCAGACCTCCAGGCACACTGGAGCTGTGAAAGGCATCCAAAAGGGAGTGCAAAAGTGCCACAACATGGCTGCTTTCACAGCTTTTTCCTTAGGAAGAACCCTAATACCCGGCTGATTTACCTTCCTAGGGTTACTGTTAGGCTTCGGGCTAGGACTTTTAAAACCAGGAAGCCCTGTGCTCCAGGCACACTGCAGCTGTTCAAGGCATCCCAATGGGAGTGCAAAAGTGACACAACTTGGCTGCCTCCACTGCTATTTCCATGAGACCATCCCGAATCATAGGCTGATTTTCCTTCCTAGCGTTGAGGTTTGAGTTAGGCCTAGGGTTAGAGTTTTTTAACCAGAAAGCCCTGAGTTCCAAGAACACAGCAGCTGCGAAGGACTACCCAAGAAGAGCACAAAAGTACCACCACATGCCTGCCTCCACAGCTATTTCCTTGGGGACATCCCTAATTCCTGGCTGATTTGCCTTTCTCGTCGTCGGGTTGGGGTTAGGTAGGCCTTGTGCTAGGATATTTAAAAGCAGGAAACCCAGACCTCCAAGCACACTGGAGCTGTGAAATGCATCCAAAAGGGAGTGCAAAAGGGCCACAACATGGCTGCTTTCACAGCTTTTTTCTGTGCACCAACACTATACCTTCTCTGATATATCTCCCTAGGGTTAGGGTTCAGCCTAGGGCTAGGATTTTTTGAACCAGGAAGCCCTGTGTTCCAGGCTTACTGTAGCTGCCAAAGGCATCCAAGGGAGCGCAGAAGTGCCACAACATGGCTGCTTTCACAGCTTTTTCCTTAGGAAGAACCCTAATACCCGGCTGATTTACCTTCCTAGGGTTACTGTTAGGCTTGGGCCAAGGACTTTGAAAACCAGGAAGCCCTGTGCTCCAGGCACACTGCAGCTGTTCAAGGCATCCCAAGGGGAGCGCAAAAGTGACACAACTTGGCTGCCTCCACTGCTATTTCCATGAGACCATCCCGAATCATAGGCTGATTTTCCTTCCTAGCGTTGAGGTTTGAGTTAGGCCTAGGGTTAGAGTTTTTTAACCAGAAAGCCCTGAGTTCCAAGAACACAGCAGCTGCGAAGGACTACCCAAGAAGAGCACAAAAGTACCACAACATGCCTGCCTCCACAGCTATTTCCTTGGGGACATCCCTAATTCCTGGCTGATTTGCCTTTCTCGTCGTCGGGTTGGGGTTAGGTAGGCCTTGTGCTAGGATATTTAAAAGCAGGAAACCCAGACCTCCAAGCACACTGGAGCTGTGAAATGCATCCAAAAGGGAGTGCAAAAGGGCCACAACATGGCTGCTTTCACAGCTTTTTTCTGTGCACCAACACTATACCTTCTCTGATATATCTCCCTAGGGTTAGGGTTCAGCCTAGGGCTAGGATTTTTTGAACCAGGAAGCCCTGTGTTCCAGGCTTACTGTAGCTGCCAAAGGCATCCCAAAGGGAGCGCAGAAGTGCCACAACATGGCTGCTTTCACAGCTTTTTCCTTAGGAAGAACCCTAATACCTGGCTGATTTACCTTCCTAGGGTTACTGTTAGGCTTGGGCCAAGGACTTTTAAAACCAGGAAGCCCTGTGCTCCAGGCACCCTGCAGCTGTTCAAGGCATCCCAAGGGGAGCGCAAAAGTGACACAACTTGGCTGCCTCCACTGCTATTTCCATGAGACCATCCCCAACCTTAGGCTGGTTTTCCTTCCTAGCGTTGAGGTTTGAGTTAGGCCTAGGGTTAGGGTTCTTTCAACCAGAAAGCCCTGAGTTCCAAGAATACAGCAGCTGCGAAGGACTACCCAAGAAGAGCACAAAAGTACCACAACATGCCTGCCTCCCCAGCTATTTCATTGGGCACATCCCTAATTCCTGGCTGATTTGCCTTTCTCGTTGTCGGGTTGGGGTTAGGTAGGCCTTGTGCTAGGATTTTTAAAATCAGGAAGCCCAGACCTCCAGGCACACTGGTGCTGTGAAAGGCAGCCAAAAGGGAGTGCAAAAGTGCCACAACATGGCTGCTTTCACAGCTTTTTCCTTAGGAAGAACCCTAATACCCGGCTGATTTACCTTCCTAGGGTTACTGTTAGGCTTCGGGCTAGGACTTTTAAAACCAGGAAGCCCTGTGCTCCAGGCACACTGCAGCTGTTCAAGGCATCCCAATGGGAGTGCAAAAGTGACACAACTTGGCTGCCTCCACTGCTATTTCCATGAGACCATCCCGAATCATAGGCTGATTTTCCTTCCTAGCGTTGAGGTTTGAGTTAGGCCTAGGGTTAGAGTTTTTTAACCAGAAAGCCCTGAGTTCCAAGAACACAGCAGCTGCGAAGGACTACCCAAGAAGAGCACAAAAGTACCACAACATGCCTGCCTCCACAGCTATTTCCTTGGGGACATCCCTAATTCCTGGCTGATTTGCCTTTCTCGTCGTCGGGTTGGGGTTAGGTAGGCCTTGTGCTAGGATATTTAAAAGCAGGAAACCCAGACCTCCAAGCACACTGGAGCTGTGAAATGCATCCAAAAGGGAGTGCAAAAGGGCCACAACATGGCTGCTTTCACAGCTTTTTTCTGTGCACCAACACTATACCTTCTCTGATATATCTCCCTAGGGTTAGGGTTCAGCCTAGGGCTAGGATTTTTTGAACCAGGAAGCCCTGTGTTCCAGGCTTACTGTAGCTGCCAAAGGCATCCAAGGGAGCGCAGAAGTGCCACAACATGGCTGCTTTCACAGCTTTTTCCTTAGGAAGAACCCTAATACCCGGCTGATTTACCTTCCTAGGGTTACTGTTAGGCTTG
This sequence comes from Melospiza georgiana, assembly GCF_028018845.1. Lineage (NCBI taxonomy): Eukaryota > Metazoa > Chordata > Aves > Passeriformes > Passerellidae > Melospiza > Melospiza georgiana. The sequence goes on along the minus strand of NW_026652216.1, from coordinate 3,715,179 downwards.
GGCCAAGGACTTTGAAAACCAGGAAGCCCTGTGCTCCAGGCACCCTGCAGCTGTTCAAGGCATCCCAAGGGGAGCGCAAAAGTGACACAACTTGGCTGCCTCCACTGCTATTTCCATGAGACCATCCCCAACCTTAGGCTGGTTTTCCTTCCTAGCGTTGAGTTTTGAGTTAGGCCTATGGTTAGTGTTCTTTTAACCTGAAAGCCCTGAGTTCCAAGAACACAGCAGCTGCGAAGGACTACCCAAGAAGAGCACAAAAGTACCACCACATGCCTGCCTCCACAGCTATTTCCTTGGGGACATCCCTAATTCCTGGCTGATACGCCTTTCTCGTTGTCGGGTTGGGGTTAGGTAGGCCTTGTGCTAGGATTTTTAAAATCAGGAAGCCCAGACCTCCAGGCACACTGGAGCTGTGAAAGGCAGCCAAAAGGGAGTGCAAAAGTGCCACAACATGGCTGCTTTCACAGCTTTTTCCTTAGGAAGAACCCTAATCCCCAGCTGATTTACCTTCCTAGGGTTACTGTTAGGCTTGGGCCAAGGACTTTGAAAACCAGGAAGCCCTGTGCTCCAGGCACACTGCAGCTGTTCAAGGCATCCCAAGGGGAGCGCAAAAGTGACACAACTTGGCTGCCTCCACTGCTATTTCCATGAGACCATCCCGAATCATAGGCTGATTTTCCTTCCTAGCGTTGAGGTTTGAGTTAGGCCTAGGGTTAGAGTTTTTTAACCAGAAAGCCCTGAGTTCCAAGAACACAGCAGCTGCGAAGGACTACCCAAGAAGAGCACAAAAGTACCACAACATGCCTGCCTCCACAGCTATTTCCTTGGGGACATCCCTAATTCCTGGCTGATTTGCCTTTCTCGTCGTCGGGTTGGGGTTAGGTAGGCCTTGTGCTAGGATATTTAAAAGCAGGAAACCCAGACCTCCAAGCACACTGGAGCTGTGAAATGCATCCAAAAGGGAGTGCAAAAGGGCCACAACATGGCTGCTTTCACAGCTTTTTTCTGTGCACCAACACTATACCTTCTCTGATATATCTCCCTAGGGTTAGGGTTCAGCCTAGGGCTAGGATTTTTTGAACCAGGAAGCCCTGTGTTCCAGGCACACTGGAGCTGCCAAAGGCATCCCAAAGGGAGCGCAGAAGTGCCACAACATGGCTGCTTTCACAGCTTTTTCCTTAGGAAGAACCCTAATACCCGGCTGATTTACCTTCCTAGGGTTACTGTTAGGCTTGGGCCAAGGACTTTTAAAACCAGGAAGCCCTGTGCTCCAGGCACCCTGCAGCTGTTCAAGGCATCCCAAGGGGAGCGCAAAAGTGACACAACTTGGCTGCCTCCACTGCTATTTCCATGAGACCATCCTGAACCATAGGCTGATTTTCCTTCCTAGCGTTGAGGTTTGAGTTAGGCCTAGGGTTAGGGTTCTTTCAACCAGAAAGCCCTGAGTTCCAAGAATACAGCAGCTGCGAAGGACTACCCAAGAAGAGCACAAAAGTACCACAACATGCCTGCCTCCCCAGCTATTTCATTGGGCACATCCCTAATTCCTGGCTGATTTGCCTTTCTCGTCGTCGGGTTGGGGTTAGGTAGGCCTTGTGCTAGGATTTTTAAAATCAGGAAGCCCAGACCTCCAGGCACACTGGAGCTGTGAAAGGCAGCCAAAAGGGAGTGCAAAAGTGCCACAACATGGCTGCTTTCACAGCTTTTTCCTTAGGAAGAACCCTAATACCCGGCTGATTTACCTTCCTAGGGTTACTGTTAGGCTTCGGGCTAGGACTTTTAAAACCAGGAAGCCCTGTGCTCCAGGCACACTGCAGCTGTTCAAGGCATCCCAATGGGAGTGCAAAAGTGACACAACTTGGCTGCCTCCACTGCTATTTCCATGAGACCATCCCGAATCATAGGCTGATTTTCCTTCCTAGCGTTGAGGTTTGAGTTAGGCCTAGGGTTAGAGTTTTTTAACCAGAAAGCCCTGAGTTCCAATAACACAGCAGCTGCGAAGGACTACCCAAGAAGAGCACAAAAGTACCACAACATGCCTGCCTCCACAGCTATTTCCTTGGGGACATCCCTAATTCCTGGCTGATTTGCCTTTCTTGTCGTCGGGTTGGGGTTAGGTAGGCCTTGTGCTAGGATATTTAAAAGCAGGAAACCCAGACCTCCAAGCACACTGGAGCTGTGAAATGCATCCAAAAGGGAGTGCAAAAGGGCCACAACATGGCTGCTTTCACAGCTTTTTTCTGTGCACCAACACTATACCTTCTCTGATATATCTCCCTAGGGTTAGGGTTCAGCCTAGGGCTAGGATTTTTTGAACCAGGAAGCCCTGTGTTCCAGGCTTACTGTAGCTGCCAAAGGCATCCAAGGGAGCGCAGAAGTGCCACAACATGGCTGCTTTCACAGCTTTTTCCTTAGGAAGAACCCTAATACCCGGCTGATTTACCTTCCTAGGGTTACTGTTAGGCTTGGGCCAAGGACTTTGAAAACCAGGAAGCCCTGTGCTCCAGGCACACTGCAGCTGTTCAAGGCATCCCAAGGGGAGCGCAAAAGTGACACAACTTGGCTGCCTCCACTGCTATTTCCATGAGACCATCCCCAACCTTAGGCTGGTTTTCCTTCCTAGCGTTGAGTTTTGAGTTAGGCCTATGGTTAGTGTTCTTTTAATCTGAAAGCCCTGAGTTCCAAGAACACAGCAGCTGCGAAGGACTACCCAAGAAGAGCACAAAAGTACCACCACATGCCTGCCTCCACAGCTATTTCCTTGGGGACATCCCTAATTCCTGGCTGATACGCCTTTCTCGTTGTCGGGTTGGGGTTAGGTAGGCCTTGTGCTAGGATTTTTAAAATCAGGAAGCCCAGACCTCCAGGCACACTGGAGCTGTGAAAGGCATCCAAAAGGGAGTGCAAAAGTGCCACAACATGGCTGCTTTCACAGCTTTTTCCTTAGGAAGAACCCTAATCCCCAGCTGATTTACCTTCCTAGGGTTACTGTTAGGCTTGGGCCAAGGACTTTGAAAACCAGGAAGCCCTGTGCTCCAGGCACACTGCAGCTGTTCAAGGCATCCCAAGGGGAGCGCAAAAGTGACACAACTTGGCTGCCTCCACTGCTATTTCCATGAGACCATCCCGAATCATAGGCTGATTTTCCTTCCTAGCGTTGAGGTTTGAGTTAGGCCTAGGGTTAGAGTTTTTTAACCAGAAAGCCCTGAGTTCCAAGAACACAGCAGCTGCGAAGGACTACCCAAGAAGAGCACAAAAGTACCACAACATGCCTGCCTCCACAGCTATTTCCTTGGGGACATCCCTAATTCCTGGCTGATTTGCCTTTCTCGTCGTCGGGTTGGGGTTAGGTAGGCCTTGTGCTAGGATATTTAAAAGCAGGAAACCCAGACCTCCAAGCACACTGGAGCTGTGAAATGCATCCAAAAGGGAGTGCAAAAGGGCCACAACATGGCTGCTTTCACAGCTTTTTTCTGTGCACCAACACTATACCTTCTCTGATATATCTCCCTAGGGTTAGGGTTCAGCCTAGGGCTAGGATTTTTTGAACCAGGAAGCCCTGTGTTCCAGGCTTACTGTAGCTGCCAAAGGCATCCCAAAGGGAGCGCAGAAGTGCCACAACATGGCTGCTTTCACAGCTTTTTCCTTAGGAAGAACCCTAATACCTGGCTGATTTACCTTCCCAGGGTTACTGTTAGGCTTGGGCCAAGGACTTTTAAAACCAGGAAGCCCTGTGCTCCAGGCACCCTGCAGCTGTTCAAGGCATCCCAAGGGGAGCGCAAAAGTGACACAACTTGGCTGCCTCCACTGCTATTTCCATGAGACCATCCCCAACCTTAGGCTGGTTTTCCTTCCTAGCGTTGAGGTTTGAGTTAGGCCTAGGGTTAGGGTTCTTTCAACCAGAAAGCCCTGAGTTCCAAGAATACAGCAGCTGCGAAGGACTACCCAAGAAGAGCACAAAAGTACCACAACATGCCTGCCTCCCCAGCTATTTCATTGGGCACATCCCTAATTCCTGGCTGATTTGCCTTTCTCGTTGTCGGGTTGGGGTTAGGTAGGCCTTGTGCTAGGATTTTTAAAATCAGGAAGCCCAGACCTCCAGGCACACTGGTGCTGTGAAAGGCAGCCAAAAGGGAGTGCAAAAGTGCCACAACATGGCTGCTTTCACAGCTTTTTCCTTAGGAAGAACCCTAATACCCGGCTGATTTACCTTCCTAGGGTTACTGTTAGGCTTCGGGCTAGGACTTTTAAAACCAGGAAGCCCTGTGCTCCAGGCACACTGCAGCTGTTCAAGGCATCCCAATGGGAGTGCAAAAGTGACACAACTTGGCTGCCTCCACTGCTATTTCCATGAGACCATCCCGAATCATAGGCTGATTTTCCTTCCTAGCGTTGAGGTTTGAGTTAGGCCTAGGGTTAGAGTTTTTTAACCAGAAAGCCCTGAGTTCCAAGAACACAGCAGCTGCGAAGGACTACCCAAGAAGAGCACAAAAGTACCACAACATGCCTGCCTCCACAGCTATTTCCTTGGGGACATCCCTAATTCCTGGCTGATTTGCCTTTCTCGTCGTCGGGTTGGGGTTAGGTAGGCCTTGTGCTAGGATATTTAAAAGCAGGAAACCCAGACCTCCAAGCACACTGGAGCTGTGAAATGCATCCAAAAGGGAGTGCAAAAGGGCCACAACATGGCTGCTTTCACAGCTTTTTTCTGTGCACCAACACTATACCTTCTCTGATATATCTCCCTAGGGTTAGGGTTCAGCCTAGGGCTAGGATTTTTTGAACCAGGAAGCCCTGTGTTCCAGGCTTACTGTAGCTGCCAAAGGCATCCCAAAGGGAGCGCAGAAGTGCCACAACATGGCTGCTTTCACAGCTTTTTCCTTAGGAAGAACCCTAATACCTGGCTGATTTACCTTCCCAGGGTTACTGTTAGGCTTGGGCCAAGGACTTTTAAAACCAGGAAGCCCTGTGCTCCAGGCACCCTGCAGCTGTTCAAGGCATCCCAAGGGGAGCGCAAAAGTGACACAACTTGGCTGCCTCCACTGCTATTTCCATGAGACCATCCTGAACCATAGGCTGATTTTCCTTCCTAGCGTTGAGGTTTGAGTTAGGCCTAGGGTTAGGGTTCTTTCAACCAGAAAGCCCTGAGTTCCAAGAATACAGCAGCTGCGAAGGACTACCCAAGAAGAGCACAAAAGTACCACAACATGCCTGCCTCCCCAGCTATTTCATTGGGCACATCCCTAATTCCTGGCTGATTTGCCTTTCTCGTTGTCGGGTTGGGGTTAGGTAGGCCTTGTGCTAGGATTTTTAAAATCAGGAAGCCCAGACCTCCAGGCACACTGGTGCTCTGAAAGGCAGCCAAAAGGGAGTGCAAAAGTGCCACAACATGGCTGCTTTCACAGCTTTTTCCTTAGGAAGAACCCTAATACCCGGCTGATTTACCTTCCTAGGGTTACTGTTAGGCTTCGGGCTAGGACTTTTAAAACCAGGAAGCCCTGTGCTCCAGGCACACTGCAGCTGTTCAAGGCATCCCAATGGGAGTGCAAAAGTGACACAACTTGGCTGCCTCCACTGCTATTTCCATGAGACCATCCCGAATCATAGGCTGATTTTCCTTCCTAGCGTTGAGGTTTGAGTTAGGCCTAGGGTTAGAGTTTTTTAACCAGAAAGCCCTGAGTTCCAAGAACACAGCAGCTGCGAAGGACTACCCAAGAAGAGCACAAAAGTACCACAACATGCCTGCCTCCACAGCTATTTCCTTGGGGACATCCCTAATTCCTGGCTGATTTGCCTTTCTCGTCGTCGGGTTGGGGTTAGGTAGGCCTTGTGCTAGGATATTTAAAAGCAGGAAACCCAGACCTCCAAGCACACTGGAGCTGTGAAATGCATCCAAAAGGGAGTGCAAAAGGGCCACAACATGGCTGCTTTCACAGCTTTTTTCTGTGCACCAACACTATACCTTCTCTGATATATCTCCCTAGGGTTAGGGTTCAGCCTAGGGCTAGGATTTTTTGAACCAGGAAGCCCTGTGTTCCAGGCTTACTGTAGCTGCCAAAGGCATCCAAGGGAGCGCAGAAGTGCCACAACATGGCTGCTTTCACAGCTTTTTCCTTAGGAAGAACCCTCATACCCGGCTGATTTACCTTCCTAGGGTTACTGTTAGGCTTGGGCCAAGGACTTTGAAAACCAGGAAGCCCTGTGCTCCAGGCACACTGCAGCTGTTCAAGGCATCCCAAGGGGAGCGCAAAAGTGACACAACTTGGCTGCCTCCACTGCTATTTCCATGAGACCATCCCCAACCTTAGGCTGGTTTTCCTTCCTAGCGTTGAGTTTTGAGTTAGGCCTATGGTTAGTGTTCTTTTAACCTGAAAGCCCTGAGTTCCAAGAACACAGCAGCTGCGAAGGACTACCCAAGAAGAGCACAAAAGTACCACCACATGCCTGCCTCCACAGCTATTTCCTTGGGGACATCCCTAATTCCTGGCTGATACGCCTTTCTCGTTGTCGGGTTGGGGTTAGGTAGGCCTTGTGCTAGGATTTTTAAAATCAGGAAGCCCAGACCTCCAGGCACACTGGTGCTGTGAAAGGCAGCCAAAAGGGAGTGCAAAAGTGCCACAACATGGCTGCTTTCACAGCTTTTTCCTTAGGAAGAACCCTAATCCCCAGCTGATTTACCTTCCTAGGGTTACTGTTAGGCTTGGGCCAAGGACTTTGAAAACCAGGAAGCCCTGTGCTCCAGGCACACTGCAGCTGTTCAAGGCATCCCAAGGGGAGCGCAAAAGTGACACAACTTGGCTGCCTCCACTGCTATTTCCATGAGACCATCCCGAATCATAGGCTGATTTTCCTTCCTAGCGTTGAGGTTTGAGTTAGGCCTAGGGTTAGAGTTTTTTAACCAGAAAGCCCTGAGTTCCAAGAACACAGCAGCTGCGAAGGACTACCCAAGAAGAGCACAAAAGTACCACAACATGCCTGCCTCCACAGCTATTTCCTTGGGGACATCCCTAATTCCTGGCTGATTTGCCTTTCTCGTCGTCGGGTTGGGGTTAGGTAGGCCTTGTGCTAGGATATTTAAAAGCAGGAAACCCAGACCTCCAAGCACACTGGAGCTGTGAAATGCATCCAAAAGGGAGTGCAAAAGGGCCACAACATGGCTGCTTTCACAGCTTTTTTCTGTGCACCAACACTATACCTTCTCTGATATATCTCCCTAGGGTTAGGGTTCAGCCTAGGGCTAGGATTTTTTGAACCAGGAAGCCCTGTGTTCCAGGCTTACTGTAGCTGCCAAAGGCATCCCAAAGGGAGCGCAGAAGTGCCACAACATGGCTGCTTTCACAGCTTTTTCCTTAGGAAGAACCCTAATACCCGGCTGATTTACCTTCCTAGGGTTACTGTTAGGCTTGGGCCAAGGACATTTAAAACCAGGAAGCCCTGTGCTCCAGGCACCCTGCAGCTGTTCAAGGCATCCCAAGGGGAGCGCAAAAGTGACACAACTTGGCTGCCTCCACTGCTATTTCCATGAGACCATCCCGAATCATAGGCTGATTTTCCTTCCTAGCGTTGAGGTTTGAGTTAGGCCTAGGGTTAGGGTTCTTTCAACCAGAAAGCCCTGAGTTCCAAGAATACAGCAGCTGCGAAGGACTACCCAAGAAGAGCACAAAAGTACCACAACATGCCTGCCTCCCCAGCTATTTCATTGGGCACATCCCTAATTCCTGGCTGATACGCCTTTCTCGTCGTCGGGTTGGGGTTAGGTAGGCCTTGTGCTAGGATTTTTAAAATCAGGAAGCCCAGACCTCCAGGCACACTGGAGCTGTGAAAGGCAGCCAAAAGGGAGTGCAAAAGTGCCACAACATGGCTGCTTTCACAGCTTTTTCCTTAGGAAGAACCCTAATACCCGGCTGATTTACCTTCCTAGGGTTACTGTTAGGCTTCGGGCTAGGACTTTGAAAACCAGGAAGCCCTGTGCTCCAGGCACACTGCAGCTGTTCAAGGCATCCCAACGGGAGTGCAAAAGTGACACAACTTGGCTGCCTCCACTGCTATTTCCATGAGACCATCCCGAATCATAGGCTGATTTTCCTTCCTAGCGTTGAGGTTTGAGTTAGGCCTAGGGTTAGAGTTTTTTAACCAGAAAGCCCTGAGTTCCAAGAACACAGCAGCTGCGAAGGACTACCCAAGAAGAGCACAAAAGTACCACAACATGCCTGCCTCCACAGCTATTTCCTTGGGGACATCCCTAATTCCTGGCTGATTTGCCTTTCTCGTCGTCGGGTTGGGGTTAGGTAGGCCTTGTGCTAGGATATTTAAAAGCAGGAAACCCAGACCTCCAAGCACACTGGAGCTGTGAAATGCATCCAAAAGGGAGTGCAAAAGGGCCACAACATGGCTGCTTTCACAGCTTTTTTCTGTGCACCAACACTATACCTTCTCTGATATATCTCCCTAGGGTTAGGGTTCAGCCTAGGGCTAGGATTTTTTGAACCAGGAAGCCCTGTGTTCCAGGCTTACTGTAGCTGCCAAAGGCATCCCAAAGGGAGCGCAGAAGTGCCACAACATGGCTGCTTTCACAGCTTTTTCCTTAGGAAGAACCCTAATACCCGGCTGATTTACCTTCCTAGGGTTACTGTTAGGCTTGGGCCAAGGACATTTAAAACCAGGAAGCCCTGTGCTCCAGGCACCCTGCAGCTGTTCAAGGCATCCCAAGGGGAGCGCAAAAGTGACACAACTTGGCTGCCTCCACTGCTATTTCCATGAGACCATCCTGAACCATAGGCTGGTTTTCCTTCCTAGCGTTGAGGTTTGAGTTAGGCCTAGGGTTAGGGTTCTTTCAACCAGAAAGCCCTGAGTTCCAAGAATACAGCAGCTGCGAAGGACTACCCAAGAAGAGCACAAAAGTACCACAACATGCCTGCCTCCCCAGCTATTTCATTGGGCACATCCCTAATTCCTGGCTGATTTGCCTTTCTTGTCGTCGGGTTGGGGTTAGGTAGGCCTTGTGATAGGATTTTTAAAATCAGGAAGCCCAGAGCTCCAGGCACACTGGAGCTGTGAAAGGCAGCCAAAAGGGAGTGCAAAAGTGCCACAACATGGCTGCTTTCACAGCTTTTTCCTTAGGAAGAACCCTAATACCCGGCTGATTTACCTTCCTAGGGTTACTGTTAGGCTTGGGCCAAGGACTTTGAAAACCAGGAAGCCCTGTGCTCCAGGCACACTGCAGCTGTTCAAGGCATCCCAAGGGGAGCGCAAAAGTGACACAACTTGGCTGCCTCCACTGCTATTTCCATGAGACCATCCCGAATCATAGGCTGATTTTCCTTCCTAGCGTTGAGGTTTGAGTTAGGCCTAGGGTTAGAGTTTTTTAACCAGAAAGCCCTGAGTTCCAAGAACACAGCAGCTGCGAAGGACCACCCAAGAAGAGCACAAAAGTACCACAACATGCCTGCCTCCACAGCTATTTCCTTGGGGACATCCCTAATTCCTGGCTGATTTGCCTTTCTCGTCGTCGGGTTGGGGTTAGGTAGGCCTTGTGCTAGGATATTTAAAAGCAGGAAACCCAGACCTCCAAGCACACTGGAGCTGTGAAAGGCATCCAAAAGGGAGTGCAAAAGGGCCACAACATGGCTGCTTTCACAGCTTTTTTCTTGGCACCATCACTATACCTTCTCTGATATATCTCCCTAGGGTTAGGGTTAGGGTTCAGCCTAGGGCTAGGATTTTTTGAACCAGGAAGCCCTGTGTTCCAGGCTTACTGTAGCTGCCAAAGGCATCCAAGGGAGCGCAGAAGTGCCACAACATGGCTGCTTTCACAGCTTTTTCCTTAGGAAGAACCCTAATACCCGGCTGATTTACCTTCCTAGGGTTACTGTTAGGCTTGGGCCAAGGACTTTGAAAACCAGGAAGCCCTGTGCTCCAGGCACACTGCAGCTGTTCAAGGCATCCCAAGGGGAGCGCAAAAGTGACACAACTTGGCTGCCTCCACTGCTATTTCCATGAGACCATCCCCAACCTTAGGCTGGTTTTCCTTCCTAGCGTTGAGTTTTGAGTTAGGCCTATGGTTAGTGTTCTTTTAACCTGAAAGCCCTGAGTTCCAAGAACACAGCAGCTGCGAAGGACTACCCAAGAAGAGTACAAAAGTACCACCACATGCCTGCCTCCACAGCTATTTCCTTGGGGACATCCCTAATTCCTGGCTGATACGCCTTTCTCGTTGTCGGGTTGGGGTTAGGTAGGCCTTGTGCTAGGATTTTTAAAATCAGGAAGCCCAGACCTCCAGGCACACTGGAGCTGTGAAAGGCATCCAAAAGGGAGTGCAAAAGTGCCACAACATGGCTGCTTTCACAGCTTTTTCCTTAGGAAGAACCCTAATCCCCAGCTGATTTACCTTCCTAGGGTTACTGTTAGGCTTGGGCCAAGGACTTTGAAAACCAGGAAGCCCTGTGCTCCAGGCACACTGCAGCTGTTCAAGGCATCCCAAGGGGAGCGCAAAAGTGACACAACTTGGCTGCCTCCACTGCTATTTCCATGAGACCATCCCGAATCATAGGCTGATTTTCCTTCCTAGCGTTGAGGTTTGAGTTAGGCCTAGGGTTAGAGTTTTTTAACCAGAAAGCCCTGAGTTCCAAGAACACAGCAGCTGCGAAGGACTACCCAAGAAGAGCACAAAAGTACCACAACATGCCTGCCTCCACAGCTATTTCCTTGGGGACATCCCTAATTCCTGGCTGATTTGCCTTTCTCGTCGTCGGGTTGGGGTTAGGTAGGCCTTGTGCTAGGATATTTAAAAGCAGGAAACCCAGACCTCCAAGCACACTGGAGCTGTGAAATGCATCCAAAAGGGAGTGCAAAAGGGCCACAACATGGCTGCTTTCACAGCTTTTTTCTGTGCACCAACACTATACCTTCTCTGATATATCTCCCTAGGGTTAGGGTTCAGCCTAGGGCTAGGATTTTTTGAACCAGGAAGCCCTGTGTTCCAGGCTTACTGTAGCTGCCAAAGGCATCCCAAAGGGAGCGCAGAAGTGCCACAACATGGCTGCTTTCACAGCTTTTTCCTTAGGAAGAACCCTAATACCCGGCTGATTTACCTTCCTAGGGTTACTGTTAGGCTTGGGCCAAGGACTTTTAAAACCAGGAAGCCCTGTGCTCCAGGCACCCTGCAGCTGTTCAAGGCATCCCAAGGGGAGCGCAAAAGTGACACAACTTGGCTGCCTCCACTGCTATTTCCATGAGACCATCCTGAACCATAGGCTGATTTTCCTTCCTAGCGTTGAGGTTTGAGTTAGGCCTAGGGTTAGGGTTCTTTCAACCCGAAAGCCCTGAGTTCCAAGAATACAGCAGCTGCGAAGGACTACCCAAGAAGAGCACAAAAGTACCACAACATGCCTGCCTCCCCAGCTATTTCATTGGGCACATCCCTAATTCCTGGCTGATTTGCCTTTCTCGTCGTCGGGTTGGGGTTAGGTAGGCCTTGTGCTAGGATTTTTAAAATCAGGAAGCCCAGACCTCCAGGCACACTGGTGCTGTGAAAGGCAGCCAAAAGGGAGTGCAAAAGTGCCACAACATGGCTGCTTTCACAGCTTTTTCCTTAGGAAGAACCCTAATACCCGGCTGATTTACCTTCCTAGGGTTACTGTTAGGCTTCGGGCTAGGACTTTTAAAACCAGGAAGCCCTGTGCTCCAGGCACACTGCAGCTGTTCAAGGCATCCCAATGGGAGTGCAAAAGTGACACAACTTGGCTGCCTCCAATGCTATTTCCATGAGACCATCCCGAATCATAGGCTGATTTTCCTTCCTAGCGTTGAGGTTTGAGTTAGGCCTAGGGTTAGAGTTTTTTAACCAGAAAGCCCTGAGTTCCAAGAACACAGCAGCTGCGAAGGACTACCCAAGAAGAGCACAAAAGTACCACAACATGCCTGCCTCCACAGCTATTTCCTTGGGGACATCCCTAATTCCTGGCTGATTTGCCTTTCTCGTCGTCGGGTTGGGGTTAGGTAGGCCTTGTGCTAGGATATTTAAAAGCAGGAAACCCAGACCTCCAAGCACACTGGAGCTGTGAAATGCATCCAAAAGGGAGTGCAAAAGGGCCACAACATGGCTGCTTTCACAGCTTTTTTCTGTGCACCAACACTATACCTTCTCTGATATATCTCCCTAGGGTTAGGGTTCAGCCTAGGGCTAGGATTTTTTGAACCAGGAAGCCCTGTGTTCCAGGCTTACTGTAGCTGCCAAAGGCATCCAAGGGAGCGCAGAAGTGCCACAACATGGCTGCTTTCACAGCTTTTTCCTTAGGAAGAACCCTAATACCCGGCTGATTTACCTTCCTAGGGTTACTGTTAGGCTTGGGCCAAGGACTTTGAAAACCAGGAAGCCCTGTGCTCCAGGCACACTGCAGCTGTTCAAGGCATCCCAAGGGGAGCGCAAAAGTGACACAACTTGGCTGCCTCCACTGCTATTTCCATGAGACCATCCCCAACCTTAGGCTGGTTTTCCTTCCTAGCGTTGAGTTTTGAGTTAGGCCTATGGTTAGTGTTCTTTTAACCTGAAAGCCCTGAGTTCCAAGAACACAGCAGCTGCGAAGGACTACCCAAGAAGAGCACAAAAGTACCACCACATGCCTGCCTCCACAGCTATTTCCTTGGGGACATCCCTAATTCCTGGCTGATACGCCTTTCTCGTTGTCGGGTTGGGGTTAGGTAGGCCTTGTGCTAGGATTTTTAAAATCAGGAAGCCCAGACCTCCAGGCACACTGGAGCTGTGAAAGGCATCCAAAAGGGAGTGCAAAAGTGCCACAACATGGCTGCTTTCACAGCTTTTTCCTTAGGAAGAACCCTAATCCCCAGCTGATTTACCTTCCTAGGGTTACTGTTAGGCTTGGGCCAAGGACTTTGAAAACCAGGAAGCCCTGTGCTCCAGGCACACTGCAGCTGTTCAAGGCATCCCAAGGGGAGCGCAAAAGTGACACAACTTGGCTGCCTCCACTGCTATTTCCATGAGACCATCCCGAATCATAGGCTGATTTTCCTTCCTAGCGTTGAGGTTTGAGTTAGGCCTAGGGTTAGAGTTTTTAACCAGAAAGCCCTGAGTTCCAAGAACACAGCAGCTGCGAAGGACTACCCAAGAAGAGCACAAAAGTACCACAACATGCCTGCCTCCACAGCTATTTCCTTGGGGACATCCCTAATTCCTGGCTGATTTGCCTTTCTCGTCGTCGGGTTGGGGTTAGGTAGGCCTTGTGCTAGGATATTTAAAAGCAGGAAACCCAGACCTCCAAGCACACTGGAGCTGTGAAATGCATCCAAAAGGGAGTGCAAAAGGGCCACAACATGGCTGCTTTCACAGCTTTTTTCTGTGCACCAACACTATACCTTCTCTGATATATCTCCCTAGGGTTAGGGTTCAGCCTAGGGCTAGGATTTTTTGAACCAGGAAGCCCTGTGTTCCAGGCACACTGGAGCTGCCAAAGGCATCCCAAAGGGAGCGCAGAAGTGCCACAACATGGCTGCTTTCACAGCTTTTTCCTTAGGAAGAACCCTAATACCCGGCTGATTTACCTTCCTAGGGTTACTGTTAGGCTTGGGCCAAGGACTTTTAAAACCAGGAAGCCCTGTGCTCCAGGCACCCTGCAGCTGTTCAAGGCATCCCAAGGGGAGCGCAAAAGTGACACAACTTGGCTGCCTCCACTGCTATTTCCATGAGACCATCCTGAACCATAGGCTGATTTTCCTTCCTAGCGTTGAGGTTTGAGTTAGGCCTAGGGTTAGGGTTCTTTCAACCAGAAAGCCCTGAGTTCCAAGAATACAGCAGCTGCGAAGGACTACCCAAGAAGAGCACAAAAGTACCACAACATGCCTGCCTCCCCAGCTATTTCATTGGGCACATCCCTAATTCCTGGCTGATTTGCCTTTCTCGTCGTCGGGTTGGGGTTAGGTAGGCCTTGTGCTAGGATTTTTAAAATCAGGAAGCCCAGACCTCCAGGCACACTGGAGCTGTGAAAGGCAGCCAAAAGGGAGTGCAAAAGTGCCACAACATGGCTGCTTTCACAGCTTTTTCCTTAGGAAGAACCCTAATACCCGGCTGATTTACCTTCCTAGGGTTACTGTTAGGCTTCGGGCTAGGACTTTTAAAACCAGGAAGCCCTGTGCTCCAGGCACACTGCAGCTGTTCAAGGCATCCTAATGGGAGTGCAAAAGTGACACAACTTGGCTGCCTCCACTGCTATTTCCATGAGACCATCCCGAATCATAGGCTGATTTTCCTTCCTAGCGTTGAGCTTTGAGTTAGGCCTAGGGTTAGAGTTTTTTAACCAGAAAGCCCTGAGTTCCAAGAACACAGCAGCTGCGAAGGACTACCCAAGAAGAGCACAAAAGTACCACAACATGCCTGCCTCCACAGCTATTTCCTTGGGGACATCCCTAATTCCTGGCTGATTTGCCTTTCTCGTCGTCGGGTTGGGGTTAGGTAGGCCTTGTGCTAGGATATTTAAAAGCAGGAAACCCAGACCTCCAAGCACACTGGAGCTGTGAAATGCATCCAAAAGGGAGTGCAAAAGGGCCACAACATGGCTGCTTTCACAGCTTTTTTCTGTGCACCAACACTATACCTTCTCTGATATATCTCCCTAGGGTTAGGGTTCAGCCTAGGGCTAGGATTTTTTGAACCAGGAAGCCCTGTGTTCCAGGCTTACTGTAGCTGCCAAAGGCATCCAAGGGAGCGCAGAAGTGCCACAACATGGCTGCTTTCACAGCTTTTTCCTTAGGAAGAACCCTAATACCCGGCTGATTTACCTTCCTAGGGTTACTGTTAGGCTTGGGCCAAGGACTTTGAAAACCAGGAAGCCCTGTGCTCCAGGCACACTGCAGCTGTTCAAGGCATCCCAAGGGGAGCGCAAAAGTGACACAACTTGGCTGCCTCCACTGCTATTTCCATGAGACCATCCCCAACCTTAGGCTGGTTTTCCTTCCTAGCGTTGAGTTTTGAGTTAGGCCTATGGTTAGTGTTCTTTTAACCTGAAAGCCCTGAGTTCCAAGAACACAGCAGCTGCGAAGGACTACCCAAGAAGAGCACAAAAGTACCACCACATGCCTGCCTCCACAGCTATTTCCTTGGGGACATCCCTAATTCCTGGCTGATACG
Organism: Melospiza georgiana; assembly: GCF_028018845.1. Classification (NCBI taxonomy): domain Eukaryota; kingdom Metazoa; phylum Chordata; class Aves; order Passeriformes; family Passerellidae; genus Melospiza; species Melospiza georgiana. The sequence goes on along the minus strand of NW_026652216.1, from coordinate 3,700,040 downwards.
CCTTTCTCGTTGTCGGGTTGGGGTTAGGTAGGCCTTGTGCTAGGATTTTTAAAATCAGGAAGCCCAGACCTCCAGGCACACTGGAGCTGTGAAAGGCATCCAAAAGGGAGTGCAAAAGTGCCACAACATGGCTGCTTTCACAGCTTTTTCCTTAGGAAGAACCCTAATACCCGGCTGATTTACCTTCCTAGGGTTACTGTTATGCTTCGGGCTAGGACTTTTAAAACCAGGAAGCCCTGTGCTCCAGGCACACTGCAGCTGTTCAAGGCATCCCAATGGGAGTGCAAAAGTGACACAACTTGGCTGCCTCCACTGCTATTTCCATGAGACCATCCCGAATCATAGGCTGATTTTCCTTCCTAGCGTTGAGGTTTGAGTTAGGCCTAGGGTTAGATTTTTTTAACCAGAAAGCCCTGAGTTCCAAGAACACAGCAGCTGCGAAGGACTACCCAAGAAGAGCACAAAAGTACCACAACATGCCTGCCTCCACAGCTATTTCCTTGGGGACATCCCTAATTCCTGGCTGATTTGCCTTTCTCGTCGTCGGGTTGGGGTTAGGTAGGCCTTGTGCTAGGATATTTAAAAGCAGGAAACCCAGACCTCCAAGCACACTGGAGCTGTGAAATGCATCCAAAAGGGAGTGCAAAAGGGCCACAACATGGCTGCTTTCACAGCTTTTTTCTGTGCACCAACACTATACCTTCTCTGATATATCTCCCTAGGGTTAGGGTTCAGCCTAGGGCTAGGATTTTTTGAACCAGGAAGCCCTGTGTTCCAGGCTTACTGTAGCTGCCAAAGGCATCCCAAAGGGAGCGCAGAAGTGCCACAACATGGCTGCTTTCACAGCTTTTTCCTTAGGAAGAACCCTAATACCCGGCTGATTTACCTTCCTAGGGTTACTGTTAGGCTTGGGCCAAGGACTTTGAAAACCAGGAAGCCCTGTGCTCCAGGCACACTGCAGCTGTTCAAGGCATCCCAAGGGGAGCGCAAAAGTGACACAACTTGGCTGCCTCCACTGCTATTTCCATGAGACCATCCCCAACCTTAGGCTGGTTTTCCTTCCTAGCGTTGAGTTTTGAGTTAGGCCTATGGTTAGTGTTCTTTTAACCTGAAAGCCCTGAGTTCCAAGAACACAGCAGCTGCGAAGGACTACCCAAGAAGAGCACAAAAGTACCACCACATGCCTGCCTCCACAGCTATTTCCTTGGGGACATCCCTAATTCCTGGCTGATACGCCTTTCTCGTTGTCGGGTTGGGGTTAGGTAGGCCTTGTGCTAGGATTTTTAAAATCAGGAAGCCCAGACCTCCAGGCACACTGGAGCTGTGAAAGGCATCCAAAAGGGAGTGCAAAAGTGCCACAACATGGCTGCTTTCACAGCTTTTTCCTTAGGAAGAACCCTAATCCCCAGCTGATTTACCTTCCTAGGGTTACTGTTAGGCTTGGGCCAAGGACTTTGAAAACCAGGAAGCCCTGTGCTCCAGGCACACTGCAGCTGTTCAAGGCATCCCAAGGGGAGCGCAAAAGTGACACAACTTGGCTGCCTCCACTGCTATTTCCATGAGACCATCCCGAATCATAGGCTGATTTTCCTTCCTAGCGTTGAGGTTTGAGTTAGGCCTAGGGTTAGAGTTTTTTAACCAGAAAGCCCTGAGTTCCAAGAACACAGCAGCTGCGAAGGACTACCCAAGAAGAGCACAAAAGTACCACAACATGCCTGCCTCCACAGCTATTTCCTTGGGGACATCCCTAATTCCTGGCTGATTTGCCTTTCTCGTCGTCGGGTTGGGGTTAGGTAGGCCTTGTGCTAGGATATTTAAAAGCAGGAAACCCAGACCTCCAAGCACACTGGAGCTGTGAAATGCATCCAAAAGGGAGTGCAAAAGGGCCACAACATGGCTGCTTTCACAGCTTTTTTCTGTGCACCAACACTATACCTTCTCTGATATATCTCCCTAGGGTTAGGGTTCAGCCTAGGGCTAGGATTTTTTGAACCAGGAAGCCCTGTGTTCCAGGCTTACTGTAGCTGCCAAAGGCATCCCAAAGGGAGCGCAGAAGTGCCACAACATGGCTGCTTTCACAGCTTTTTCCTTAGGAAGAACCCTAATACCTGGCTGATTTACCTTCCCAGGGTTACTGTTAGGCTTGGGCCAAGGACTTTTAAAACCAGGAAGCCCTGTGCTCCAGGCACCCTGCAGCTGTTCAAGGCATCCCAAGGGGAGCGCAAAAGTGACACAACTTGGCTGCCTCCACTGCTATTTCCATGAGACCATCCCCAACCTTAGGCTGGTTTTCCTTCCTAGCGTTGAGGTTTGAGTTAGGCCTAGGGTTAGGGTTCTTTCAACCAGAAAGCCCTGAGTTCCAAGAATACAGCAGCTGCGAAGGACTACCCAAGAAGAGCACAAAAGTACCACAACATGCCTGCCTCCCCAGCTATTTCATTGGGCACATCCCTAATTCCTGGCTGATTTGCCTTTCTCGTTGTCGGGTTGGGGTTAGGTAGGCCTTGTGCTAGGATTTTTAAAATCAGGAAGCCCAGACCTCCAGGCACACTGGTGCTGTGAAAGGCAGCCAAAAGGGAGTGCAAAAGTGCCACAACATGGCTGCTTTCACAGCTTTTTCCTTAGGAAGAACCCTAATACCCGGCTGATTTACCTTCCTAGGGTTACTGTTAGGCTTCGGGCTAGGACTTTTAAAACCAGGAAGCCCTGTGCTCCAGGCACACTGCAGCTGTTCAAGGCATCCCAATGGGAGTGCAAAAGTGACACAACTTGGCTGCCTCCACTGCTATTTCCATGAGACCATCCCGAATCATAGGCTGATTTTCCTTCCTAGCGTTGAGGTTTGAGTTAGGCCTAGGGTTAGAGTTTTTTAACCAGAAAGCCCTGAGTTCCAAGAACACAGCAGCTGCGAAGGACTACCCAAGAAGAGCACAAAAGTACCACAACATGCCTGCCTCCACAGCTATTTCCTTGGGGACATCCCTAATTCCTGGCTGATTTGCCTTTCTCGTCGTCGGGTTGGGGTTAGGTAGGCCTTGTGCTAGGATATTTAAAAGCAGGAAACCCAGACCTCCAAGCACACTGGAGCTGTGAAATGCATCCAAAAGGGAGTGCAAAAGGGCCACAACATGGCTGCTTTCACAGCTTTTTTCTGTGCACCAACACTATACCTTCTCTGATATATCTCCCTAGGGTTAGGGTTCAGCCTAGGGCTAGGATTTTTTGAACCAGGAAGCCCTGTGTTCCAGGCTTACTGTAGCTGCCAAAGGCATCCAAGGGAGCGCAGAAGTGCCACAACATGGCTGCTTTCACAGCTTTTTCCTTAGGAAGAACCCTAATACCCGGCTGATTTACCTTCCTAGGGTTACTGTTAGGCTTGGGCCAAGGACTTTGAAAACCAGGAAGCCCTGTGCTCCAGGCACACTGCAGCTGTTCAAGGCATCCCAAGGGGAGCGCAAAAGTGACACAACTTGGCTGCCTCCACTGCTATTTCCATGAGACCATCCCCAACCTTAGGCTGGTTTTCCTTCCTAGCGTTGAGTTTTGAGTTAGGCCTATGGTTAGTGTTCTTTTAACCTGAAAGCCCTGAGTTCCAAGAACACAGCAGCTGCGAAGGACTACCCAAGAAGAGCACAAAAGTACCACCACATGCCTGCCTCCACAGCTATTTCCTTGGGGACATCCCTAATTCCTGGCTGATACGCCTTTCTCGTTGTCGGGTTGGGGTTAGGTAGGCCTTGTGCTAGGATTTTTAAAATCAGGAAGCCCAGACCTCCAGGCACACTGGAGCTGTGAAAGGCAGCCAAAAGGGAGTGCAAAAGTGCCACAACATGGCTGCTTTCACAGCTTTTTCCTTAGGAAGAACCCTAATCCCCAGCTGATTTACCTTCCTAGGGTTACTGTTAGGCTTGGGCCAAGGACTTTGAAAACCAGGAAGCCCTGTGCTCCAGGCACACTGCAGCTGTTCAAGGCATCCCAAGGGGAGCGCAAAAGTGACACAACTTGGCTGCCTCCACTGCTATTTCCATGAGACCATCCCAAATCATAGGCTGATTTTCCTTCCTAGCGTTGAGGTTTGAGTTAGGCCTAGGGTTAGAGTTTTTTAACCAGAAAGCCCTGAGTTCCAAGAACACAGCAGCTGCGAAGGACTACCCAAGAAGAGCACAAAAGTACCACAACATGCCTGCCTCCACAGCTATTTCCTTGGGGACATCCCTAATTCCTGGCTGATTTGCCTTTCTCGTCGTCGGGTTGGGGTTAGGTAGGCCTTGTGCTAGGATATTTAAAAGCAGGAAACCCAGACCTCCAAGCACACTGGAGCTGTGAAATGCATCCAAAAGGGAGTGCAAAAGGGCCACAACATGGCTGCTTTCACAGCTTTTTTCTGTGCACCAACACTATACCTTCTCTGATATATCTCCCTAGGGTTAGGGTTCAGCCTAGGGCTAGGATTTTTTGAACCAGGAAGCCCTGTGTTCCAGGCACACTGGAGCTGCCAAAGGCATCCCAAAGGGAGCGCAGAAGTGCCACAACATGGCTGCTTTCACAGCTTTTTCCTTAGGAAGAACCCTAATACCCGGCTGATTTACCTTCCTAGGGTTACTGTTAGGCTTGGGCCAAGGACTTTTAAAACCAGGAAGCCCTGTGCTCCAGGCACCCTGCAGCTGTTCAAGGCATCCCAAGGGGAGCGCAAAAGTGACACAACTTGGCTGCCTCCACTGCTATTTCCATGAGACCATCCCGAACCATAGGCTGATTTTCCTTCCTAGCGTTGAGGTTTGAGTTAGGCCTAGGGTTAGGGTTCTTTCAACCAGAAAGCCCTGAGTTCCAAGAATACAGCAGCTGCGAAGGACTATCCAAGAAGAGCACAAAAGTACCACAACATGCCTGCCTCCCCAGCTATTTCATTGGGCACATCCCTAATTCCTGGCTGATTTGCCTTTCTCGTCGTCGGGTTGGGGTTAGGTAGGCCTTGTGCTAGGATTTCTAAAATCAGGAAGCCCAGACCTCCAGGCACACTGGAGCTGTGAAAGGCAGCCAAAAGGGAGTGCAAAAGTGCCACAACATGGCTGCTTTCACAGCTTTTTCCTTAGGAAGAACCCTAATACCCGGCTGATTTACCTTCCTAGGGTTACTGTTAGGCTTCGGGCTAGGACTTTTAAAACCAGGAAGCCCTGTGCTCCAGGCACACTGCAGCTGTTCAAGGCATCCCAATGGGAGTGCAAAAGTGACACAACTTGGCTGCCTCCACTGCTATTTCCATGAGACCATCCCGAATCATAGGCTGATTTTCCTTCCTAGCGTTGAGGTTTGAGTTAGGCCTAGGGTTAGAGTTTTTTAACCAGAAAGCCCTGAGTTCCAAGAACACAGCAGCTGCGAAGGACTACCCAAGAAGAGCACAAAAGTACCACAACATGCCTGCCTCCACAGCTATTTCCTTGGGGACATCCCTAATTCCTGGCTGATTTGCCTTTCTCGTCGTCGGGTTGGGGTTAGGTAGGCCTTGTGCTAGGATATTTAAAAGCAGGAAACCCAGACCTCCAAGCACACTGGAGCTGTGAAATGCATCCAAAAGGGAGTGCAAAAGGGCCACAACATGGCTGCTTTCACAGCTTTTTTCTGTGCACCAACACTATACCTTCTCTGATATATCTCCCTAGGGTTAGGGTTCAGCCTAGGGCTAGGATTTTTTGAACCAGGAAGCCCTGTGTTCCAGGCTTACTGTAGCTGCCAAAGGCATCCAAGGGAGCGCAGAAGTGCCACAACATGGCTGCTTTCACAGCTTTTTCCTTAGGAAGAACCCTAATACCCGGCTGATTTACCTTCCTAGGGTTACTGTTAGGCTTGGGCCAAGGACTTTGAAAACCAGGAAGCCCTGTGCTCCAGGCACACTGCAGCTGTTCAAGGCATCCCAAGGGGAGCGCAAAAGTGACACAACTTGGCTGCCTCCACTGCTATTTCCATGAGACCATCCCCAACCTTAGGCTGGTTTTCCTTCCTAGCGTTGAGTTTTGAGTTAGGCCTATGGTTAGTGTTCTTTTAATCTGAAAGCCCTGAGTTCCAAGAACACAGCAGCTGCGAAGGACTACCCAAGAAGAGCACAAAAGTACCACCACATGCCTGCCTCCACAGCTATTTCCTTGGGGACATCCCTAATTCCTGGCTGATACGCCTTTCTCGTTGTCGGGTTGGGGTTAGGTAGGCCTTGTGCTAGGACTTTTAAAATCAGGAAGCCCAGACCTCCAGGCACACTGGAGCTGTGAAAGGCAGCCAAAAGGGAGTGCAAAAGTGCCACAACATGGCTGCTTTCACAGCTTTTTCCTTAGGAAGAACCCTAATCCCCAGCTGATTTACCTTCCTAGGGTTACTGTTAGGCTTGGGCCAAGGACTTTGAAAACCAGGAAGCCCTGTGCTCCAGGCACACTGCAGCTGTTCAAGGCATCCCAAGGGGAGCGCAAAAGTGACACAACTTGGCTGCCTCCACTGCTATTTCCATGAGACCATCCCGAATCATAGGCTGATTTTCCTTCCTAGCGTTGAGGTTTGAGTTAGGCCTAGGGTTAGAGTTTTTTAACCAGAAAGCCCTGAGTTCCAAGAACACAGCAGCTGCGAAGGACTACCCAAGAAGAGCACAAAAGTACCACAACATGCCTGCCTCCACAGCTATTTCCTTGGGGACATCCCTAATTCCTGGCTGATTTGCCTTTCTCGTCGTCGGGTTGGGGTTAGGTAGGCCTTGTGCTAGGATATTTAAAAGCAGGAAACCCAGACCTCCAAGCACACTGGAGCTGTGAAATGCATCCAAAAGGGAGTGCAAAAGGGCCACAACATGGCTGCTTTCACAGCTTTTTTCTGTGCACCAACACTATACCTTCTCTGATATATCTCCCTAGGGTTAGGGTTCAGCCTAGGGCTAGGATTTTTTGAACCAGGAAGCCCTGTGTTCCAGGCTTACTGTAGCTGCCAAAGGCATCCCAAAGGGAGCGCAGAAGTGCCACAACATGGCTGCTTTCACAGCTTTTTCCTTAGGAAGAACCCTAATACCTGGCTGATTTACCTTCCCAGGGTTACTGTTAGGCTTGGGCCAAGGACTTTTAAAACCAGGAAGCCCTGTGCTCCAGGCACCCTGCAGCTGTTCAAGGCATCCCAAGGGGAGCGCAAAAGTGACACAACTTGGCTGCCTCCACTGCTATTTCCATGAGACCATCCCCAACCTTAGGCTGGTTTTCCTTCCTAGCGTTGAGGTTTGAGTTAGGCCTAGGGTTAGGGTTCTTTCAACCAGAAAGCCCTGAGTTCCAAGAATACAGCAGCTGCGAAGGACTACCCAAGAAGAGCACAAAAGTACCACAACATGCCTGCCTCCCCAGCTATTTCATTGGGCACATCCCTAATTCCTGGCTGATTTGCCTTTCTCGTTGTCGGGTTGGGGTTAGGTAGGCCTTGTGCTAGGATTTTTAAAATCAGGAAGCCCAGACCTCCAGGCACACTGGTGCTGTGAAAGGCAGCCAAAAGGGAGTGCAAAAGTGCCACAACATGGCTGCTTTCACAGCTTTTTCCTTAGGAAGAACCCTAATACCCGGCTGATTTACCTTCCTAGGGTTACTGTTAGGCTTCGGCCTAGGACTTTTAAAACCAGGAAGCCCTGTGCTCCAGGCACACTGCAGCTGTTCAAGGCATCCCAACGGGAGCGCAAAAGTGACACAACTTGGCTGCCTCCACTGCTATTTCCATGAGACCATCCCGAATCATAGGCTGATTTTCCTTCCTAGCGTTGAGGTTTGAGTTAGGCCTAGGGTTAGAGTTTTTTAACCAGAAAGCCCTGAGTTCCAAGAACACAGCAGCTGCGAAGGACTACCCAAGAAGAGCACAAAAGTACCACAACATGCCTGCCTCCACAGCTATTTCCTTGGGGACATCCCTAATTCCTGGCTGATTTGCCTTTCTCGTCGTCGGGTTGGGGTTAGGTAGGCCTTGTGCTAGGATATTTAAAAGCAGGAAACCCAGACCTCCAAGCACACTGGAGCTGTGAAATGCATCCAAAAGGGAGTGCAAAAGGGCCACAACATGGCTGCTTTCACAGCTTTTTTCTGTGCACCAACACTATACCTTCTCTGATATATCTCCCTAGGGTTAGGGTTCAGCCTAGGGCTAGGATTTTTTGAACCAGGAAGCCCTGTGTTCCAGGCTTACTGTAGCTGCCAAAGGCATCCAAGGGAGCGCAGAAGTGCCACAACATGGCTGCTTTCACAGCTTTTTCCTTAGGAAGAACCCTAATGCCCGGCTGATTTACCTTCCTAGGGTTACTGTTAGGCTTGGGCCAAGGACTTTGAAAACCAGGAAGCCCTGTGCTCCAGGCACACTGCAGCTGTTCAAGGCATCCCAAGGGGAGCGCAAAAGTGACACAACTTGGCTGCCTCCACTGCTATTTCCATGAGACCATCCCCAACCTTAGGCTGGTTTTCCTTCCTAGCGTTGAGTTTTGAGTTAGGCCTATGGTTAGTGTTCTTTTAACCTGAAAGCCCTGAGTTCCAAGAACACAGCAGCTGCGAAGGACTACCCAAGAAGAGCACAAAAGTACCACCACATGCCTGCCTCCACAGCTATTTCCTTGGGGACATCCCTAATTCCTGGCTGATACGCCTTTCTCGTTGTCGGGTTGGGGTTAGGTAGGCCTTGTGCTAGGATTTTTAAAATCAGGAAGCCCAGACCTCCAGGCACACTGGAGCTGTGAAAGGCATCCAAAAGGGAGTGCAAAAGTGCCACAACATGGCTGCTTTCACAGCTTTTTCCTTAGGAAGAACCCTAATCCCCAGCTGATTTACCTTCCTAGGGTTACTGTTAGGCTTGGGCCAAGGACTTTGAAAACCAGGAAGCCCTGTGCTCCAGGCACACTGCAGCTGTTCAAGGCATCCCAAGGGGAGCGCAAAAGTGACACAACTTGGCTGCCTCCACTGCTATTTCCATGAGACCATCCCGAATCATAGGCTGATTTTCCTTCCTAGCGTTGAGGTTTGAGTTAGGCCTAGGGTTAGAGTTTTTTAACCAGAAAGCCCTGAGTTCCAAGAACACAGCAGCTGCGAAGGACTACCCAAGAAGAGCACAAAAGTACCACAACATGCCTGCCTCCACAGCTATTTCCTTGGGGACATCCCTAATTCCTGGCTGATTTGCCTTTCTCGTCGTCGGGTTGGGGTTAGGTAGGCCTTGTGCTAGGATATTTAAAAGCAGGAAACCCAGACCTCCAAGCACACTGGAGCTGTGAAATGCATCCAAAAGGGAGTGCAAAAGGGCCACAACATGGCTGCTTTCACAGCTTTTTTCTGTGCACCAACACTATACCTTCTCTGATATATCTCCCTAGGGTTAGGGTTCAGCCTAGGGCTAGGATTTTTTGAACCAGGAAGCCCTGTGTTCCAGGCACACTGGAGCTGCCAAAGGCATCCCAAAGGGAGCGCAGAAGTGCCACAACATGGCTGCTTTCACAGCTTTTTCCTTAGGAAGAACCCTAATACCCGGCTGATTTACCTTCCTAGGGTTACTGTTAGGCTTGGGCCAAGGACTTTTAAAACCAGGAAGCCCTGTGCTCCAGGCACCCTGCAGCTGTTCAAGGCATCCCAAGGGGAGCGCAAAAGTGACACAACTTGGCTGCCTCCACTGCTATTTCCATGAGACCATCCTGAACCATAGGCTGATTTTCCTTCCTAGCGTTGAGGTTTGAGTTAGGCCTAGGGTTAGGGTTCTTTCAACCAGAAAGCCCTGAGTTCCAAGAATACAGCAGCTGCGAAGGACTACCCAAGAAGAGCACAAAAGTACCACAACATGCCTGCCTCCCCAGCTATTTCATTGGGCACATCCCTAATTCCTGGCTGATTTGCCTTTCTCGTCGTCGGGTTGGGGTTAGGTAGGCCTTGTGCTAGGATTTTTAAAATCAGGAAGCCCAGACCTCCAGGCACACTGGAGCTGTGAAAGGCAGCCAAAAGGGAGTGCAAAAGTGCCACAACATGGCTGCTTTCACAGCTTTTTCCTTAGGAAGAACCCTAATACCCGGCTGATTTACCTTCCTAGGGTTACTGTTAGGCTTCGGGCTAGGACTTTTAAAACCAGGAAGCCCTGTGCTCCAGGCACACTGCAGCTGTTCAAGGCATCCCAATGGGAGTGCAAAAGTGACACAACTTGGCTGCCTCCACTGCTATTTCCATGAGACCATCCCGAATCATAGGCTGATTTTCCTTCCTAGCGTTGAGGTTTGAGTTAGGCCTAGGGTTAGAGTTTTTTAACCAGAAAGCCCTGAGTTCCAAGAACACAGCAGCTGCGAAGGACTACCCAAGAAGAGCACAAAAGTACCACAACATGCCTGCCTCCACAGCTATTTCCTTGGGGACATCCCTAATTCCTGGCTGATTTGCCTTTCTCGTCGTCGGGTTGGGGTTAGGTAGGCCTTGTGCTAGGATATTTAAAAGCAGGAAACCCAGACCTCCAAGCACACTGGAGCTGTGAAATGCATCCAAAAGGGAGTGCAAAAGGGCCACAACATGGCTGCTTTCACAGCTTTTTTCTGTGCACCAACACTATACCTTCTCTGATATATCTCCCTAGGGTTAGGGTTCAGCCTAGGGCTAGGATTTTTTGAACCAGGAAGCCCTGTGTTCCAGGCTTACTGTAGCTGCCAAAGGCATCCAAGGGAGCGCAGAAGTGCCACAACATGGCTGCTTTCACAGCTTTTTCCTTAGGAAGAACCCTAATACCCGGCTGATTTACCTTCCTAGGGTTACTGTTAGGCTTGGGCCAAGGACTTTGAAAACCAGGAAGCCCTGTGCTCCAGGCACCCTGCAGCTGTTCAAGGCATCCCAAGGGGAGCGCAAAAGTGACACAACTTGGCTGCCTCCACTGCTATTTCCATGAGACCATCCCCAACCTTAGGCTGGTTTTCCTTCCTAGCGTTGAGTTTTGAGTTAGGCCTATGGTTAGTGTTCTTTTAACCTGAAAGCCCTGAGTTCCAAGAACACAGCAGCTGCGAAGGACTACCCAAGAAGAGCACAAAAGTACCACCACATGCCTGCCTCCACAGCTATTTCCTTGGGGACATCCCTAATTCCGGGCTGATACGCCTTTCTCGTTGTCGGGTTGGGGTTAGGTAGGCCTTGTGCTAGGATTTTTAAAATCAGGAAGCCCAGACCTCCAGGCACACTGGAGCTGTGAAAGGCATCCAAAAGGGAGTGCAAAAGTGCCACAACATGGCTGCTTTCACAGCTTTTTCCTTAGGAAGAACCCTCATACCCGGCTGATTTACCTTCCTAGGGTTACTGTTAGGCTTCGGGCTAGGACTTTTAAAACCAGGAAGCCCTGTGCTCCAGGCACACTGCAGCTGTTCAAGGCATCCCAATGGGAGTGCAAAAGTGACACAACTTGGCTGCCTCCACTGCTATTTCCATGAGACCATCCCGAATCATAGGCTGATTTTCCTTCCTAGCGTTGAGGTTTGAGTTAGGCCTAGGGTTAGATTTTTTTAACCAGAAAGCCCTGAGTTCCAAGAACACAGCAGCTGCGAAGGACTACCCAAGAAGAGCACAAAAGTACCACAACATGCCTGCCTCCACAGCTATTTCCTTGGGGACATCCCTAATTCCTGGCTGATTTGCCTTTCTCGTCGTCGGGTTGGGGTTAGGTAGGCCTTGTGCTAGGATATTTAAAAGCAGGAAACCCAGACCTCCAAGCACACTGGAGCTGTGAAATGCATCCAAAAGGGAGTGCAAAAGGGCCACAACATGGCTGCTTTCACAGCTTTTTTCTGTGCACCAACACTATACCTTCTCTGATATATCTCCCTAGGGTTAGGGTTCAGCCTAGGGCTAGGATTTTTTGAACCAGGAAGCCCTGTGTTCCAGGCTTACTGTAGCTGCCAAAGGCATCCAAGGGAGCGCAGAAGTGCCACAACATGGCTGCTTTCACAGCTTTTTCCTTAGGAAGAACCCTAATGCCCGGCTGATTTACCTTCCTAGGGTTACTGTTAGGCTTGGGCCAAGGACTTTGAAAACCAGGAAGCCCTGTGCTCCAGGCACACTGCAGCTGTTCAAGGCATCCCAAGGGGAGCGCAAAAGTGACACAACTTGGCTGCCTCCACTGCTATTTCCATGAGACCATCCCCAACCTTAGGCTGGTTTTCCTTCCTAGCGTTGAGTTTTGAGTTAGGCCTATGGTTAGTGTTCTTTTAACCTGAAAGCCCTGAGTTCCAAGAACACAGCAGCTGCGAAGGACTACCCAAGAAGAGCACAAAAGTACCACCACATGCCTGCCTCCACAGCTATTTCCTTGGGGACATCCCTAATTCCTGGCTGATACGCCTTTCTCGTTGTCGGGTTGGGGTTAGGTAGGCGTTGTGCTAGGATTTTTAAAATCAGGAAGCCCAGACCTCCAGGCACACTGGAGCTGTGAAAGGCATCCAAAAGGGAGTGCAAAAGTGCCACAACATGGCTGCTTTCACAGCTTTTTCCTTAGGAAGAACCCTAATCCCCAGCTGATTTACCTTCCTAGGGTTACTGTTAGGCTTGGGCCAAGGACTTTGAAAACCAGGAAGCCCTGTGCTCCAGGCACACTGCAGCTGTTCAAGGCATCCCAAGGGGAGCGCAAAAGTGACACAACTTGGCTGCCTCCACTGCTATTTCCATGAGACCATCCCGAATCATAGGCTGATTTTCCTTCCTAGCGTTGAGGTTTGAGTTAGGCCTAGGGTTAGAGTTTTTTAACCAGAAAGCCCTGAGTTCCAAGAACACAGCAGCTGCGAAGGACTACCCAAGAAGAGCACAAAAGTACCACAACATGCCTGCCTCCACAGCTATTTCCTTGGGGACATCCCTAATTCCTGGCTGATTTGCCTTTCTCGTCGTCGGGTTGGGGTTAGGTAGGCCTTGTGCTAGGATATTTAAAAGCAGGAAACCCAGACCTCCAAGCACACTGGAGCTGTGAAATGCATCCAAAAGGGAGTGCAAAAGGGCCACAACATGGCTGCTTTCACAGCTTTTTTCTGTGCACCAACACTATACCTTCTCTGATATATCTCCCTAGGGTTAGGGTTCAGCCTAGGGCTAGGATTTTTTGAACCAGGAAGCCCTGTGTTCCAGGCTTACTGTAGCTGCCAAAGGCATCCCAAAGGGAGCGCAGAAGTGCCACAACATGGCTGCTTTCACAGCTTTTTCCTTAGGAAGAACCCTAATACCCGGCTGATTTACCTTCCTAGGGTTACTGTTAGGCTTGGGCCAAGGACTTTTAAAACCAGGAAGCCCTGTGCTCCAGGCACCCTGCAGCTGTTCAAGGCATCCCAAGGGGAGCGCAAAAGTGACACAACTTGGCTGCCTCCACTGCTATTTCCATGAGACCATCCTGAACCATAGGCTGATTTTCCTTCCTAGCGTTGAGGTTTGAGTTAGGCCTAGGGTTAGGGTTCTTTCAACCAGAAAGCCCTGAGTTCCAAGAATACAGCATCTGCGAAGGACTACCCAAGAAGAGCACAAAAGTACCACAACATGCCTGCCTCCCCAGCTATTTCATTGGGCACATCCCTAATTCCTGGCTGATTTGCCTTTCTCGTCGTCGGGTTGGGGTTAGGTAGGCCTTGTGCTAGGATTTTTAAAATCAGGAAGCCCAGACCTCCAGGCACACTGGAGCTGTGAAAGGCAGCCAAAAGGGAGTGCAAAAGTGCCACAACATGGCTGCTTTCACAGCTTTTTCCTTAGGAAGAACCCTAATACCCGGCTGATTTACCTTCCTAGGGTTACTGTTAGGCTTCGGGCTAGGACTTTTAAAACCAGGAAGCCCTGTGCTCCAGGCACACTGCAGCTGTTCAAGGCATCCCAATGGGAGTGCAAAAGTGACACAACTTGGCTGCCTCCACTGCTATTTCCATGAGACCATCCCGAATCATAGGCTGATTTTCCTTCCTAGCGTTGAGGTTTGAGTTAGGCCTAGGGTTAGAGTTTTTTAACCAGAAAGCCCTGAGTTCCAAGAACACAGCAGCTGCGAAGGACTACCCAAGAAGAGCACAAAAGTACCACAACATGCCTGCCTCCACAGCTATTTCCTTGGGGACATCCCTAATTCCTGGCTGATTTGCCTTTCTCGTCGTCGGGTTGGGGTTAGGTAGGCCTTGTGCTAGGATATTTAAAAGCAGGAAACCCAGACCTCCAAGCACACTGGAGCTGTGAAATGCATCCAAAAGGGAGTGCAAAAGGGCCACAACATGGCTGCTTTCACAGCTTTTTTCTGTGCACCAACACTATACCTTCTCTGATATATCTCCCTAGGGTTAGGGTTCAGCCTAGGGCTAGGATTTTTTGAACCAGGAAGCCCTGTGTTCCAGGCTTACTGTAGCTGCCAAAGGCATCCAAGGGAGCGCAGAAGTGCCACAACATGGCTGCTTTCACAGCTTTTTCCTTAGGAAGAACCCTAATACCCGGCTGATTTACCTTCCTAGGGTTACTGTTAGGCTTGGGCCAAGGACTTTGAAAACCAGGAAGCCCTGTGCTCCAGGCACCCTGCAGCTGTTCAAGGCATCCCAAGGGGAGCGCAAAAGTGACACAACTTGGCTGCCTCCACTGCTATTTCCATGAGACCATCCCCAACCTTAGGCTGGTTTTCCTTCCTAGCGTTGAGTTTTGAGTTAGGCCTATGGTTAGTGTTCTTTTAACCTGAAAGCCCTGAGTTCCAAGAACACAGCAGCTGCGAAGGACTACCCAAGAAGAGCACAAAAGTACCACCACATGCCTGCCTCCACAGCTATTTCCTTGGGGACATCCCTAATTCCGGGCTGATACGCCTTTCTCGTTGTCGGGTTGGGGTTAGGTAGGCCTTGTGCTAGGATTTTTAAAATCAGGAAGCCCAGACCTCCAGGCACACTGGAGCTGTGAAAGGCATCCAAAAGGGAGTGCAAAAGTGCCACAACATGGCTGCTTTCACAGCTTTTTCCTTAGGAAGAACCCTAATACCCGGCTGATTTACCTTCCTAGGGTTACTGTTAGGCTTCGGGCTAGGACTTTTAAAACCAGGAAGCCCTGTGCTCCAGGCACACTGCAGCTGTTCAAGGCATCCCAATGGGAGTGCAAAAGTGACACAACTTGGCTGCCTCCACTGCTATTTCCATGAGACCATCCCCAACCATAGGCTGATTTTCCTTCCTAGCGTTGAGGTTTGAGTTAGGCCTAGGGTTAGATTTTTTTAACCAGAAAGCCCTGAGTTCCAAGAACACAGCAGCTGCGAAGGACTACCCAAGAAGAGCACAAAAGTACCACAACATGCCTGCCTCCACAGCTATTTCCTTGGGGACATCCCTAATTCCTGGCTGATTTGCCTTTCTCGTCGTCGGGTTGGGGTTAGGTAGGCCTTGTGCTAGGATATTTAAAAGCAGGAAACCCAGACCTCCAAGCACACTGGAGCTGTGAAATGCATCCAAAAGGGAGTGCAAAAGGGCCACAACATGGCTGCTTTCACAGCTTTTTTCTGTGCACCAACACTATACCTTCTCTGATATATCTCCCTAGGGTTAGGGTTCAGCCTAGGGCTAGGATTTTTTGAACCAGGAAGCCCTGTGTTCCAGGCTTACTGTAGCTGCCAAAGGCATCCAAGGGAGCGCAGAAGTGCCACAACATGGCTGCTTTCACAGCTTTTTCCTTAGGAAGAACCCTAATGCCCGGCTGATTTACCTTCCTAGGGTTACTGTTAGGCTTGGGCCAAGGACTTTGAAAACCAGGAAGCCCTGTGCTCCAGGCACACTGCAGCTGTTCAAGGCATCCCAAGGGGAGCGCAAAAGTGACACAACTTGGCTGCCTCCACTGCTATTTCCATGAGACCATCCCGAATCATAGGCTGGTTTTCCTTCCTAGCGTTGAGTTTTGAGTTAGGCCTATGGTTAGTGTTCTTTTAACCTGAAAGCCCTGAGTTCCAAGAACACAGCAGCTGCGAAGGACTACCCAAGAAGAGCACAAAAGTACCACCACATGCCTGCCTCCACAGCTATTTCCTTGGGGACATCCCTAATTCCTGGCTGATACGCCTTTCTCGTTGTCGGGTTGGGGTTAGGTAGGCCTTGTGCTAGGATTTTTAAAATCAGGAAGCCCAGACCTCCAGGCACACTGGAGCTGTGAAAGGCATCCAAAAGGGAGTGCAAAAGTGCCACAACATGGCTGCTTTCACAGCTTTTTCCTTAGGAAGAACCCTAATCCCCAGCTGATTTACCTTCCTAGGGTTACTGTTAGGCTTGGGCCAAGGACTTTGAAAACCAGGAAGCCCTGTGCTCCAGGCACACTGCAGCTGTTCAAGGCATCCCAAGGGGAGCGCAAAAGTGACACAACTTGGCTGCCTCCACTGCTATTTCCATGAGACCATCCCGAATCATAGGCTGATTTTCCTTCCTAGCGTTGAGGTTTGAGTTAGGCCTAGGGTTAGAGTTTTTTAACCAGAAAGCCCTGAGTTCCAAGAACACAGCAGCTGCGAAGGACTACCCAAGAAGAGCACAAAAGTACCACAACATGCCTGCCTCCACAGCTATTTCCTTGGGGACATCCCTAATTCCTGGCTGATTTGCCTTTCTCGTCGTCGGGTTGGGGTTAGGTAGGCCTTGTGCTAGGATATTTAAAAGCAGGAAACCCAGACCTCCAAGCACACTGGAGCTGTGAAATGCATCCAAAAGGGAGTGCAAAAGGGCCACAACATGGCTGCTTTCACAGCTTTTTTCTGTGCACCAACACTATACCTTCTCTGATATATCTCCCTAGGGTTAGGGTTCAGCCTAGGGCTAGGATTTTTTGAACCAGGAAGCCCTGTGTTCCAGGCTTACTGTAGCTGCCAAAGGCATCCCAAAGGGAGCGCAGAAGTGCCACAACATGGCTGCTTTCACAGCTTTTTCCTTAGGAAGAACCCTAATACCCGGCTGATTTACCTTCCTAGGGTTACTGTTAGGCTTGGGCCAAGGACTTTTAAAACCAGGAAGCCCTGTGCTCCAGGCACCCTGCAGCTGTTCAAGGCATCCCAAGGGGAGCGCAAAAGTGACACAACTTGGCTGCCTCCACTGCTATTTCCATGAGACCATCCTGAACCATAGGCTGATTTTCCTTCCTAGCGTTGAGGTTTGAGTTAGGCCTAGGGTTAGGGTTCTTTCAACCAGAAAGCCCTGAGTTCCAAGAATACAGCATCTGCGAAGGACTACCCAAGAAGAGCACAAAAGTACCACAACATGCCTGCCTCCCCAGCTATTTCATTGGGCACATCCCTAATTCCTGGCTGATTTGCCTTTCTCGTCGTCGGGTTGGGGTTAGGTAGGCCTTGTGCTAGGATTTTTAAAATCAGGAAGCCCAGACCTCCAGGCACACTGGAGCTGTGAAAGGCAGCCAAAAGGGAGTGCAAAAGTGCCACAACATGGCTGCTTTCACAGCTTTTTCCTTAGGAAGAACCCTAATACCCGGCTGATTTACCTTCCTAGGGTTACTGTTAGGCTTCGGGCTAGGACTTTTAAAACCAGGAAGCCCTGTGCTCCAGGCACACTGCAGCTGTTCAAGGCATCCCAATGGGAGTGCAAAAGTGACACAACTTGGCTGCCTCCACTGCTATTTCCATGAGACCATCCCGAATCATAGGCTGATTTTCCTTCCTAGCGTTGAGGTTTGAGTTAGGCCTAGGGTTAGAGTTTTTTAACCAGAAAGCCCTGAGTTCCAAGAACACAGCAGCTGCGAAGGACTACCCAAGAAGAGCACAAAAGTACCACAACATGCCTGCCTCCACAGCTATTTCCTTGGGGACATCCCTAATTCCTGGCTGATTTGCCTTTCTCGTCGTCGGGTTGGGGTTAGGTAGGCCTTGTGCTAGGATATTTAAAAGCAGGAAACCCAGACCTCCAAGCACACTGGAGCTGTGAAATGCATCCAAAAGGGAGTGCAAAAGGGCCACAACATGGCTGCTTTCACAGCTTTTTTCTGTGCACCAACACTATACCTTCTCTGATATATCTCCCTAGGGTTAGGGTTCAGCCTAGGGCTAGGATTTTTTGAACCAGGAAGCCCTGTGTTCCAGGCTTACTGTAGCTGCCAAAGGCATCCAAGGGAGCGCAGAAGTGCCACAACATGGCTGCTTTCACAGCTTTTTCCTTAGGAAGAACCCTAATACCCGGCTGATTTACCTTCCTAGGGTTACTGTTAGGCTTGGGCCAAGGACTTTGAAAACCAGGAAGCCCTGTGCTCCAGGCACACTGCAGCTGTTCAAGGCATCCCAAGGGGAGCGCAAAAGTGACACAACTTGGCTGCCTCCACTGCTATTTCCATGAGACCATCCCCAACCTTAGGCTGGTTTTCCTTCCTAGCGTTGAGTTTTGAGTTAGGCCTATGGTTAGTGTTCTTTTAACCTGAAAGCCCTGAGTTCCAAGAACACAGCAGCTGCGAAGGACTACCCAAGAAGAGCACAAAAGTACCACCACATGCCTGCCTCCACAGCTATTTCCTTGGGGACATCCCTAATTCCTGGCTGATACGCCTTTCTCGTTGTCGGGTTGGGGTTAGGTAGGCCTTGTGCTAGGATTTTTAAAATCAGGAAGCCCAGACCTCCAGGCACACTGGAGCTGTGAAAGGCATCCAAAAGGGAGTGCAAAAGTGCCACAACATGGCTGCTTTCACAGCTTTTTCCTTAGGAAGAACCCTAATACCCGGCTGATTTACCTTCCTAGGGTTACTGTTAGGCTTCGGGCTAGGACTTTTAAAACCAGGAAGCCCTGTGCTCCAGGCACACTGCAGCTGTTCAAGGCATCCCAATGGGAGTGCAAAAGTGACACAACTTGGCTGCCTCCACTGCTATTTCCATGAGACCATCCCGAATCATAGGCTGATTTTCCTTCCTAGCGTTGAGGTTTGAGTTAGGCCTAGGGTTAGATTTTTTTAACCAGAAAGCCCTGAGTTCCAAGAACACAGCAGCTGCGAAGGACTACCCAAGAAGAGCACAAAAGTACCACAACATGCCTGCCTCCACAGCTATTTCCTTGGGGACATCCCTAATTCCTGGCTGATTTGCCTTTCTCGTCGTCGGGTTGGGGTTAGGTAGGCCTTGTGCTAGGATATTTAAAAGCAGGAAACCCAGACCTCCAAGCACACTGGAGCTGTTAAATGCATCCAAAAGGGAGTGCAAAAGGGCCACAACATGGCTGCTTTCACAGCTTTTTTCTGTGCACCAACACTATACCTTCTCTGATATATCTCCCTAGGGTTAGGGTTAGGGTTCAGCCTAGGGCTAGGATTTTTTGAACCAGGAAGCCCTGTGTTCCAGGCTTACTGTAGCTGCCAAAGGCATCCAAGGGAGCGCAGAAGTGCCACAACATGGCTGCTTTCACAGCTTTTTCCTTAGGAAGAACCCTAATACCCGGCTGATTTACCTTCCTAGGGTTACTGTTAGGCTTGGGCCAAGGACTTTGAAAACCAGGAAGCCCTGTGCTCCAGGCACACTGCAGCTGTTCAAGGCATCCCAAGGGGAGCGCAAAAGTGACACAACTTGGCTGCCTCCACTGCTATTTCCATGAGACCATCCCCAACCTTAGGCTGGTTTTCCTTCCTAGCGTTGAGTTTTGAGTTAGGCCTATGGTTAGTGTTCTTTTAACCTGAAAGCCCTGAGTTCCAAGAACACAGCAGCTGCGAAGGACTACCCAAGAAGAGCACAAAAGTACCACCACATGCCTGCCTCCACAGCTATTTCCTTGGGGACATCCCTAATTCCTGGCTGATACGCCTTTCTCGTTGTCGGGTTGGGGTTAGGTAGGCCTTGTGCTAGGATTTTTAAAATCAGGAAGCCCAGACCTCCAGGCACACTGGAGCTGTGAAAGGCATCCAAAAGGGAGTGCAAAAGTGCCACAACATGGCTGCTTTCACAGCTTTTTCCTTAGGAAGAACCCTAATCCCCAGCTGATTTACCTTCCTAGGGTTACTGTTAGGCTTGGGCCAAGGACTTTGAAAACCAGGAAGCCCTGTGCTCCAGGCACACTGCAGCTGTTCAAGGCATCCCAAGGGGAGCGCAAAAGTGACACAACTTGGCTGCCTCCACTGCTATTTCCATGAGACCATCCCGAATCATAGGCTGATTTTCCTTCCTAGCGTTGAGGTTTGAGTTAGGCCTAGGGTTAGAGTTTTTTAACCAGAAAGCCCTGAGTTCCAAGAACACAGCAGCTGCGAAGGACTACCCAAGAAGAGCACAAAAGTACCACAACATGCCTGCCTCCACAGCTATTTCCTTGGGGACATCCCTAATTCCTGGCTGATTTGCCTTTCTCGTCGTCGGGTTGGGGTTAGGTAGGCCTTGTGCTAGGATATTTAAAAGCAGGAAACCCAGACCTCCAAGCACACTGGAGCTGTGAAATGCATCCAAAAGGGAGTGCAAAAGGGCCACAACATGGCTGCTTTCACAGCTTTTTTCTGTGCACCAACACTATACCTTCTCTGATATATCTCCCTAGGGTTAGGGTTCAGCCTAGGGCTAGGATTTTTTGAACCAGGAAGCCCTGTGTTCCAGGCTTACTGTAGCTGCCAAAGGCATCCCAAAGGGAGCGCAGAAGTGCCACAACATGGCTGCTTTCACAGCTTTTTCCTTAGGAAGAACCCTAATACCTGGCTGATTTACCTTCCCAGGGTTACTGTTAGGCTTGGGCCAAGGACTTTTAAAACCAGGAAGCCCTGTGCTCCAGGCACCCTGCAGCTGTTCAAGGCATCCCAAGGGGAGCGCAAAAGTGACACAACTTGGCTGCCTCCACTGCTATTTCCATGAGACCATCCCCAACCTTAGGCTGGTTTTCCTTCCTAGCGTTGAGGTTTGAGTTAGGCCTAGGGTTAGGGTTCTTTCAACCAGAAAGCCCTGAGTTCCAAGAATACAGCAGCTGCGAAGGACTACCCAAGAAGAGCACAAAAGTACCACAACATGCCTGCCTCCCCAGCTATTTCATTGGGCACATCCCTAATTCCTGGCTGATTTGCCTTTCTCGTTGTCGGGTTGGGGTTAGGTAGGCCTTGTGCTAGGATTTTTAAAATCAGGAAGCCCAGACCTCCAGGCACACTGGTGCTGTGAAAGGCAGCCAAAAGGGAGTGCAAAAGTGCCACAACATGGCTGCTTTCACAGCTTTTTCCTTAGGAAGAACCCTAATACCCGGCTGATTTACCTTCCTAGGGTTACTGTTAGGCTTCGGGCTAGGACTTTTAAAACCAGGAAGCCCTGTGCTCCAGGCACACTGCAGCTGTTCAAGGCATCCCAATGGGAGTGCAAAAGTGACACAACTTGGCTGCCTCCACTGCTATTTCCATGAGACCATCCCGAATCATAGGCTGATTTTCCTTCCTAGCGTTGAGGTTTGAGTTAGGCCTAGGGTTAGAGTTTTTTAACCAGAAAGCCCTGAGTTCCAAGAACACAGCAGCTGCGAAGGACTACCCAAGAAGAGCACAAAAGTACCACAACATGCCTGCCTCCACAGCTATTTCCTTGGGGACATCCCTAATTCCTGGCTGATTTGCCTTTCTCGTCGTCGGGTTGGGGTTAGGTAGGCCTTGTGCTAGGATATTTAAAAGCAGGAAACCCAGACCTCCAAGCACACTGGAGCTGTGAAATGCATCCAAAAGGGAGTGCAAAAGGGCCACAACATGGCTGCTTTCACAGCTTTTTTCTGTGCACCAACACTATACCTTCTCTGATATATCTCCCTAGGGTTAGGGTTCAGCCTAGGGCTAGGATTTTTTGAACCAGGAAGCCCTGTGTTCCAGGCTTACTGTAGCTGCCAAAGGCATCCAAGGGAGCGCAGAAGTGCCACAACATGGCTGCTTTCACAGCTTTTTCCTTAGGAAGAACCCTAATGCCCGGCTGATTTACCTTCCTAGGGTTACTGTTAGGCTTGGGCCAAGGACTTTGAAAACCAGGAAGCCCTGTGCTCCAGGCACACTGCAGCTGTTCAAGGCATCCCAAGGGGAGCGCAAAAGTGACACAACTTGGCTGCCTCCACTGCTATTTCCATGAGACCATCCCCAACCTTAGGCTGGTTTTCCTTCCTAGCGTTGAGTTTTGAGTTAGGCCTATGGTTAGTGTTCTTTTAACCTGAAAGCCCTGAGTTCCAAGAACACAGCAGCTGCGAAGGACTACCCAAGAAGAGCACAAAAGTACCACCACATGCCTGCCTCCACAGCTATTTCCTTGGGGACATCCCTAATTCCTGGCTGATACGCCTTTCTCGTTGTCGGGTTGGGGTTAGGTAGGCCTTGTGCTAGGATTTTTAAAATCAGGAAGCCCAGACCTCCAGGCACACTGGAGCTGTGAAAGGCAGCCAAAAGGGAGTGCAAAAGTGCCACAACATGGCTGCTTTCACAGCTTTTTCCTTAGGAAGAACCCTAATCCCCAGCTGATTTACCTTCCTAGGGTTACTGTTAGGCTTGGGCCAAGGACTTTGAAAACCAGGAAGCCCTGTGCTCCAGGCACACTGCAGCTGTTCAAGGCATCCCAAGGGGAGCGCAAAAGTGACACAACTTGGCTGCCTCCACTGCTATTTCCATGAGACCATCCCGAATCATAGGCTGATTTTCCTTCCTAGCGTTGAGGTTTGAGTTAGGCCTAGGGTTAGAGTTTTTTAACCAGAAAGCCCTGAGTTCCAAGAACACAGCAGCTGCGAAGGACTACCCAAGAAGAGCACAAAAGTACCACAACATGCCTGCCTCCACAGCTATTTCCTTGGGGACATCCCTAATTCCTGGCTGATTTGCCTTTCTCGTCGTCGGGTTGGGGTTAGGTAGGCCTTGTGCTAGGATATTTAAAAGCAGGAAACCCAGACCTCCAAGCACACTGGAGCTGTGAAATGCATCCAAAAGGGAGTGCAAAAGGGCCACAACATGGCTGCTTTCACAGCTTTTTTCTGTGCACCAACACTATACCTTCTCTGATATATCTCCCTAGGGTTAGGGTTCAGCCTAGGGCTAGGATTTTTTGAACCAGGAAGCCCTGTGTTCCAGGCACACTGGAGCTGCCAAAGGCATCCCAAAGGGAGCGCAGAAGTGCCACAACATGGCTGCTTTCACAGCTTTTTCCTTAGGAAGAACCCTAATACCCGGCTGATTTACCTTCCTAGGGTTACTGTTAGGCTTGGGCCAAGGACTTTGAAAACCAGGAAGCCCTGTGCTCCAGGCACCCTGCAGCTGTTCAAGGCATCCCAAGGGGAGCGCAAAAGTGACACAACTTGGCTGCCTCCACTGCTATTTCCATGAGACCATCCCCAACCATAGGCTGATTTTCCTTCCTAGCGTTGAGGTTTGAGTTAGGCCTAGGGTTAGGGTTCTTTCAACCAGAAAGCCCTGAGTTCCAAGAACACAGCAGCTGCGAAGGACTACCCAAGAAGAGCACAAAAGTACCACAACATGCCTGCCTCCCCAGCTATTTCATTGGGCACATCCCTAATTCCTGGCTGATTTGCCTTTCTCGTCGTCGGGTTGGGGTTAGGTAGGCCTTGTGCTAGGATTTTTAAAATCAGGAAGCCCAGACCTCCAGGCACACTGGAGCTGTGAAAGGCAGCCAAAAGGGAGTGCAAAAGTGCCACAACATGGCTGCTTTCACAGCTTTTTCCTTAGGAAGAACCCTAATACCCGGCTGATTTACCTTCCTAGGGTTACTGTTAGGCTTCGGGCTAGGACTTTTAAAACCAGGAAGCCCTGTGCTCCAGGCACACTGCAGCTGTTCAAGGCATCCCAATGGGAGTGCAAAAGTGACACAACTTGGCTGCCTCCACTGCTATTTCCATGAGACCATCCCGAATCATAGGCTGATTTTCCTTCCTAGCGTTGAGGTTTGAGTTAGGCCTAGGGTTAGAGTTTTTTAACCAGAAAGCCCTGAGTTCCAAGAACACAGCAGCTGCGAAGGACTACCCAAGAAGAGCACAAAAGTACCACAACATGCCTGCCTCCACAGCTATTTCCTTGGGGACATCCCTAATTCCTGGCTGATTTGCCTTTCTCGTCGTCGGGTTGGGGTTAGGTAGGCCTTGTGCTAGGATATTTAAAAGCAGGAAACCCAGACCTCCAAGCACACTGGAGCTGTGAAATGCATCCAAAAGGGAGTGCAAAAGGGCCACAACATGGCTGCTTTCACAGCTTTTTTCTGTGCACCAACACTATACCTTCTCTGATATATCTCCCTAGGGTTAGGGTTCAGCCTAGGGCTAGGATTTTTTGAACCAGGAAGCCCTGTGTTCCAGGCTTACTGTAGCTGCCAAAGGCATCCAAGGGAGCGCAGAAGTGCCACAACATGGCTGCTTTCACAGCTTTTTCCTTAGGAAGAACCCTAATACCCGGCTGATTTACCTTCCTAGGGTTACTGTTAGGCTTGGGCCAAGGACTTTGAAAACCAGGAAGCCCTGTGCTCCAGGCACACTGCAGCTGTTCAAGGCATCCCAAGGGGAGCGCAAAAGTGACACAACTTGGCTGCCTCCACTGCTATTTCCATGAGACCATCCCCAACCTTAGGCTGGTTTTCCTTCCTAGCGTTGAGTTTTGAGTTAGGCCTATGGTTAGTGTTCTTTTAATCTGAAAGCCCTGAGTTCCAAGAACACAGCAGCTGCGAAGGACTACCCAAGAAGAGCACAAAAGTACCACCACATGCCTGCCTCCACAGCTATTTCCTTGGGGACATCCCTAATTCCTGGCTGATACGCCTTTCTCGTTGTCGGGTTGGGGTTAGGTAGGCCTTGTGCTAGGACTTTTAAAATCAGGAAGCCCAGACCTCCAGGCACACTGGAGCTGTGAAAGGCAGCCAAAAGGGAGTGCAAAAGTGCCACAACATGGCTGCTTTCACAGCTTTTTCCTTAGGAAGAACCCTAATCCCCAGCTGATTTACCTTCCTAGGGTTACTGTTAGGCTTGGGCCAAGGACTTTGAAAACCAGGAAGCCCTGTGCTCCAGGCACACTGCAGCTGTTCAAGGCATCCCAAGGGGAGCGCAAAAGTGACACAACTTGGCTGCCTCCACTGCTATTTCCATGAGACCATCCCGAATCATAGGCTGATTTTCCTTCCTAGCGTTGAGGTTTGAGTTAGGCCTAGGGTTAGAGTTTTTTAACCAGAAAGCCCTGAGTTCCAAGAACACAGCAGCTGCGAAGGACTACCCAAGAAGAGCACAAAAGTACCACAACATGCCTGCCTCCACAGCTATTTCCTTGGGGACATCCCTAATTCCTGGCTGATTTGCCTTTCTCGTCGTCGGGTTGGGGTTAGGTAGGCCTTGTGCTAGGATATTTAAAAGCAGGAAACCCAGACCTCCAAGCACACTGGAGCTGTGAAATGCATCCAAAAGGGAGTGCAAAAGGGCCACAACATGGCTGCTTTCACAGCTTTTTTCTGTGCACCAACACTATACCTTC
This sequence comes from Melospiza georgiana, assembly GCF_028018845.1. Classification (NCBI taxonomy): domain Eukaryota; kingdom Metazoa; phylum Chordata; class Aves; order Passeriformes; family Passerellidae; genus Melospiza; species Melospiza georgiana. Next base: position 3,674,652 of record NW_026652216.1, on the reverse strand, counting down.
TCTGATATATCTCCCTAGGGTTAGGGTTCAGCCTAGGGCTAGGATTTTTTGAACCAGGAAGCCCTGTGTTCCAGGCACACTGGAGCTGCCAAAGGCATCCCAAAGGGAGCGCAGAAGTGCCACAACATGGCTGCTTTCACAGCTTTTTCCTTAGGAAGAACCCTAATACCTGGCTGATTTACCTTCCCAGGGTTACTGTTAGGCTTGGGCCAAGGACTTTTAAAACCAGGAAGCCCTGTGCTCCAGGCACCCTGCAGCTGTTCAAGGCATCCCAAGGGGAGCGCAAAAGTGACACAACTTGGCTGCCTCCACTGCTATTTCCATGAGACCATCCCCAACCTTAGGCTGGTTTTCCTTCCTAGCGTTGAGGTTTGAGTTAGGCCTAGGGTTAGGGTTCTTTCAACCAGAAAGCCCTGAGTTCCAAGAATACAGCAGCTGCGAAGGACTACCCAAGAAGAGCACAAAAGTACCACAACATGCCTGCCTCCCCAGCTATTTCATTGGGCACATCCCTAATTCCTGGCTGATTTGCCTTTCTCGTTGTCGGGTTGGGGTTAGGTAGGCCTTGTGCTAGGATTTTTAAAATCAGGAAGCCCAGACCTCCAGGCACACTGGTGCTGTGAAAGGCAGCCAAAAGGGAGTGCAAAAGTGCCACAACATGGCTGCTTTCACAGCTTTTTCCTTAGGAAGAACCCTAATACCCGGCTGATTTACCTTCCTAGGGTTACTGTTAGGCTTCGGGCTAGGACTTTTAAAACCAGGAAGCCCTGTGCTCCAGGCACACTGCAGCTGTTCAAGGCATCCCAACGGGAGCGCAAAAGTGACACAACTTGGCTGCCTCCACTGCTATTTCCATGAGACCATCCCGAATCATAGGCTGATTTTCCTTCCTAACGTTGAGGTTTGAGTTAGGCCTAGGGTTAGAGTTTTTAACCAGAAAGCCCTGAGTTCCAAGAACACAGCAGCTGCGAAGGACTACCCAAGAAGAGCACAAAAGTACCACAACATGCCTGCCTCCACAGCTATTTCCTTGGGGACATCCCTAATTCCTGGCTGATTTGCCTTTCTCGTCGTCGGGTTGGGGTTAGGTAGGCCTTGTGCTAGGATATTTAAAAGCAGGAAACCCAGACCTCCAAGCACACTGGAGCTGTGAAATGCATCCAAAAGGGAGTGCAAAAGGGCCACAACATGGCTGCTTTCACAGCTTTTTTCTGTGCACCAACACTATACCTTCTCTGATATATCTCCCTAGGGTTAGGGTTCAGCCTAGGGCTAGGATTTTTTGAACCAGGAAGCCCTGTGTTCCAGGCTTACTGTAGCTGCCAAAGGCATCCAAGGGAGCGCAGAAGTGCCACAACATGGCTGCTTTCACAGCTTTTTCCTTAGGAAGAACCCTAATGCCCGGCTGATTTACCTTCCTAGGGTTACTGTTAGGCTTGGGCCAAGGACTTTGAAAACCAGGAAGCCCTGTGCTCCAGGCACACTGCAGCTGTTCAAGGCATCCCAAGGGGAGCGCAAAAGTGACACAACTTGGCTGCCTCCACTGCTATTTCCATGAGACCATCCCCAACCTTAGGCTGGTTTTCCTTCCTAGCGTTGAGTTTTGAGTTAGGCCTATGGTTAGTGTTCTTTTAACCTGAAAGCCCTGAGTTCCAAGAACACAGCAGCTGCGAAGGACTACCCAAGAAGAGCACAAAAGTACCACCACATGCCTGCCTCCACAGCTATTTCCTTGGGGACATCCCTAATTCCTGGCTGATACGCCTTTCTCGTTGTCGGGTTGGGGTTAGGTAGGCCTTGTGCTAGGATTTTTAAAATCAGGAAGCCCAGACCTCCAGGCACACTGGAGCTGTGAAAGGCATCCAAAAGGGAGTGCAAAAGTGCCACAACATGGCTGCTTTCACAGCTTTTTCCTTAGGAAGAACCCTAATCCCCAGCTGATTTACCTTCCTAGGGTTACTGTTAGGCTTGGGCCAAGGACTTTGAAAACCAGGAAGCCCTGTGCTCCAGGCACACTGCAGCTGTTCAAGGCATCCCAAGGGGAGCGCAAAAGTGACACAACTTGGCTGCCTCCACTGCTATTTCCATGAGACCATCCCGAATCATAGGCTGATTTTCCTTCCTAGCGTTGAGGTTTGAGTTAGGCCTAGGGTTAGAGTTTTTTAACCAGAAAGCCCTGAGTTCCAAGAACACAGCAGCTGCGAAGGACTACCCAAGAAGAGCACAAAAGTACCACAACATGCCTGCCTCCACAGCTATTTCCTTGGGGACATCCCTAATTCCTGGCTGATTTGCCTTTCTCGTCGTCGGGTTGGGGTTAGGTAGGCCTTGTGCTAGGATATTTAAAAGTAGGAAACCCAGACCTCCAAGCACACTGGAGCTGTGAAATGCATCCAAAAGGGAGTGCAAAAGGGCCACAACATGGCTGCTTTCACAGCTTTTTTCTGTGCACCAACACTATACCTTCTCTGATATATCTCCCTAGGGTTAGGGTTCAGCCTAGGGCTAGGATTTTTTGAACCAGGAAGCCCTGTGTTCCAGGCACACTGGAGCTGCCAAAGGCATCCCAAAGGGAGCGCAGAAGTGCCACAACATGGCTGCTTTCACAGCTTTTTCCTTAGGAAGAACCCTAATACCCGGCTGATTTACCTTCCTAGGGTTACTGTTAGGCTTGGGCCAAGGACTTTGAAAACCAGGAAGCCCTGTGCTCCAGGCACACTGCAGCTGTTCAAGGCATCCCAAGGGGAGCGCAAAAGTGACACAACTTGGCTGCCTCCACTGCTATTTCCATGAGACCATCCCCAACCATAGGCTGATTTTCCTTCCTAGCGTTGAGGTTTGAGTTAGGCCTAGGGTTAGGGTTCTTTCAACCAGAAAGCCCTGAGTTCCAAGAATACAGCAGCTGCGAAGGACTACCCAAGAAGAGCACAAAAGTACCACAACATGCCTGCCTCCCCAGCTATTTCATTGGGCACATCCCTAATTCCTGGCTGATTTGCCTTTCTCGTCGTCGGGTTGGGGTTAGGTAGGCCTTGTGCTAGGATTTTTAAAATCAGGAAGCCCAGACCTCCAGGCACACTGGAGCTGTGAAAGGCAGCCAAAAGGGAGTGCAAAAGTGCCACAACATGGCTGCTTTCACAGCTTTTTCCTTAGGAAGAACCCTAATACCCGGCTGATTTACCTTAATAGGGTTACTGTTAGGCTTCGGGCTAGGACTTTTAAAACCAGGAAGCCCTGTGCTCCAGGCACACTGCAGCTGTTCAAGGCATCCCAATGGGAGTGCAAAAGTGACACAACTTGGCTGCCTCCACTGCTATTTCCATGAGACCATCCCGAATCATAGGCTGATTTTCCTTCCTAGCGTTGAGGTTTGAGTTAGGCCTAGGGTTAGAGTTTTTTAACCAGAAAGCCCTGAGTTCCAAGAACACAGCAGCTGCGAAGGACTACCCAAGAAGAGCACAAAAGTACCACAACATGCCTGCCTCCACAGCTATTTCCTTGGGGACATCCCTAATTCCTGGCTGATTTGCCTTTCTCGTCGTCGGGTTGGGGTTAGGTAGGCCTTGTGCTAGGATATTTAAAAGCAGGAAACCCAGACCTCCAAGCACACTGGAGCTGTGAAATGCATCCAAAAGGGAGTGCAAAAGGGCCACAACATGGCTGCTTTCACAGCTTTTTTCTGTGCACCAACACTATACCTTCTCTGATATATCTCCCTAGGGTTAGGGTTCAGCCTAGGGCTAGGATTTTTTGAACCAGGAAGCCCTGTGTTCCAGGCTTACTGTAGCTGCCAAAGGCATCCAAGGGAGCGCAGAAGTGCCACAACATGGCTGCTTTCACAGCTTTTTCCTTAGGAAGAACCCTAATACCCGGCTGATTTACCTTCCTAGGGTTACTGTTAGGCTTGGGCCAAGGACTTTGAAAACCAGGAAGCCCTGTGCTCCAGGCACACTGCAGCTGTTCAAGGCATCCCAAGGGGAGCGCAAAAGTGACACAACTTGGCTGCCTCCACTGCTATTTCCATGAGACCATCCCCAACCTTAGGCTGGTTTTCCTTCCTAGCGTTGAGTTTTGAGTTAGGCCTATGGTTAGTGTTCTTTTAATCTGAAAGCCCTGAGTTCCAAGAACACAGCAGCTGCGAAGGACTACCCAAGAAGAGCACAAAAGTACCACCACATGCCTGCCTCCACAGCTATTTCCTTGGGGACATCCCTAATTCCTGGCTGATACGCCTTTCTCGTTGTCGGGTTGGGGTTAGGTAGGCCTTGTGCTAGGATTTTTAAAATCAGGAAGCCCAGACCTCCAGGCACACTGGAGCTGTGAAAGGCATCCAAAAGGGAGTGCAAAAGTGCCACAACATGGCTGCTTTCACAGCTTTTTCCTTAGGAAGAACCCTAATCCCCAGCTGATTTACCTTCCTAGGGTTACTGTTAGGCTTGGGCCAAGGACTTTGAAAACCAGGAAGCCCTGTGCTCCAGGCACACTGCAGCTGTTCAAGGCATCCCAAGGGGAGCGCAAAAGTGACACAACTTGGCTGCCTCCACTGCTATTTCCATGAGACCATCCCGAATCATAGGCTGATTTTCCTTCCTAGCGTTGAGGTTTGAGTTAGGCCTAGGGTTAGAGTTTTTTAACCAGAAAGCCCTGAGTTCCAAGAACACAGCAGCTGCGAAGGACTACCCAAGAAGAGCACAAAAGTACCACAACATGCCTGCCTCCACAGCTATTTCCTTGGGGACATCCCTAATTCCTGGCTGATTTGCCTTTCTCGTCGTCGGGTTGGGGTTAGGTAGGCCTTGTGCTAGGATATTTAAAAGCAGGAAACCCAGACCTCCAAGCACACTGGAGCTGTGAAATGCATCCAAAAGGGAGTGCAAAAGGGCCACAACATGGCTGCTTTCACAGCTTTTTTCTGTGCACCAACACTATACCTTCTCTGATATATCTCCCTAGGGTTAGGGTTCAGCCTAGGGCTAGGATTTTTTGAACCAGGAAGCCCTGTGTTCCAGGCTTACTGTAGCTGCCAAAGGCATCCCAAAGGGAGCGCAGAAGTGCCACAACATGGCTGCTTTCACAGCTTTTTCCTTAGGAAGAACCCTAATACCCGGCTGATTTACCTTCCCAGGGTTACTGTTAGGCTTGGGCCAAGGACTTTTAAAACCAGGAAGCCCTGTGCTCCAGGCACCCTGCAGCTGTTCAAGGCATCCCAAGGGGAGCGCAAAAGTGACACAACTTGGCTGCCTCCACTGCTATTTCCATGAGACCATCCCCAACCTTAGGCTGGTTTTCCTTCCTAGCGTTGAGGTTTGAGTTAGGCCTAGGGTTAGGGTTCTTTCAACCAGAAAGCCCTGAGTTCCAAGAATACAGCAGCTGCGAAGGACTACCCAAGAAGAGCACAAAAGTACCACAACATGCCTGCCTCCCCAGCTATTTCATTGGGCACATCCCTAATTCCTGGCTGATTTGCCTTTCTCGTTGTCGGGTTGGGGTTAGGTAGGCCTTGTGCTAGGATTTTTAAAATCAGGAAGCCCAGACCTCCAGGCACACTGGTGCTGTGAAAGGCAGCCAAAAGGGAGTGCAAAAGTGCCACAACATGGCTGCTTTCACAGCTTTTTCCTTAGGAAGAACCCTAATACCCGGCTGATTTACCTTCCTAGGGTTACTGTTAGGCTTCGGGCTAGGACTTTTAAAACCAGGAAGCCCTGTGCTCCAGGCACACTGCAGCTGTTCAAGGCATCCCAACGGGAGCGCAAAAGTGACACAACTTGGCTGCCTCCACTGCTATTTCCATGAGACCATCCCGAATCATAGGCTGATTTTCCTTCCTAGCGTTGAGGTTTGAGTTAGGCCTAGGGTTAGAGTTTTTTAACCAGAAAGCCCTGAGTTCCAAGAACACAGCAGCTGCGAAGGACTACCCAAGAAGAGCACAAAAGTACCACAACATGCCTGCCTCCACAGCTATTTCCTTGGGGACATCCCTAATTCCTGGCTGATTTGCCTTTCTCGTCGTCGGGTTGGGGTTAGGTAGGCCTTGTGCTAGGATATTTAAAAGCAGGAAACCCAGACCTCCAAGCACACTGGAGCTGTGAAATGCATCCAAAAGGGAGTGCAAAAGGGCCACAACATGGCTGCTTTCACAGCTTTTTCCTTAGGAAGAACCCTAATACCCGGCTGATTTACCTTCCTAGGGTTACTGTTAGGCTTGGGCCAAGGACTTTGAAAACCAGGAAGCCCTGTGCTCCAGGCACACTGCAGCTGTTCAAGGCATCCCAAGGGGAGCGCAAAAGTGACACAACTTGGCTGCCTCCACTGCTATTTCCATGAGACCATCCCCAACCTTAGGCTGGTTTTCCTTCCTAGCGTTGAGTTTTGAGTTAGGCCAATGGTTAGTGTTCTTTTAACCTGAAAGCCCTGAGTTCCAAGAACACAGCAGCTGCGAAGGACTACCCAAGAAGAGCACAAAAGTACCACAACATGCCTGCCTCCACAGCTATTTCCTTGGGGACATCCCTAATTCCTGGCTGATTTGCCTTTCTCGTCGTCGGGTTGGGGTTAGGTAGGCCTTGTGCTAGGATATTTAAAAGCAGGAAACCCAGACCTCCAAGCACACTGGAGCTGTGAAATGCATCCAAAAGGGAGTGCAAAAGGGCCACAACATGGCTGCTTTCACAGCTTTTTTCTGTGCACCAACACTATACCTTCTCTGATATATCTCCCTAGGGTTAGGGTTCAGCCTAGGGCTAGGATTTTTTGAACCAGGAAGCCCTGTGTTCCAGGCTTACTGTAGCTGCCAAAGGCATCCCAAAGGGAGCGCAGAAGTGCCACAACATGGCTGCTTTCACAGCTTTTTCCTTAGGAAGAACCCTAATACCCGGCTGATTTACCTTCCTAGGGTTACTGTTAGGCTTGGGCCAAGGACTTTGAAAACCAGGAAGCCCTGTGCTCCAGGCACACTGCAGCTGTTCAAGGCATCCCAAGGGGAGCGCAAAAGTGACACAACTTGGCTGCCTCCACTGCTATTTCCATGAGACCATCCCCAACCTTAGGCTGGTTTTCCTTCCTAGCGTTGAGGTTTGAGTTAGGCCTAGGGTTAGGGTTCTTTCAACCAGAAAGCCCTGAGTTCCAAGAATACAGCAGCTGCGAAGGACTACCCAAGAAGAGCACAAAAGTACCACAACATGCCTGCCTCCCCAGCTATTTCATTGGGCACATCCCTAATTCCTGGCTGATTTGCCTTTCTCGTTGTCGGGTTGGGGTTAGGTAGGCCTTGTGCTAGGATTTTTAAAATCAGGAAGCCCAGACCTCCAGGCACACTGGTGCTGTGAAAGGCAGCCAAAAGGGAGTGCAAAAGTGCCACAACATGGCTGCTTTCACAGCTTTTTCCTTAGGAAGAACCCTAATACCCGGCTGATTTACCTTCCTAGGGTTACTGTTAGGCTTGGGCCAAGGACTTTGAAAACCAGGAAGCCCTGTGCTCCAGGCACACTGCAGCTGTTCAAGGCATCCCAAGGGGAGCGCAAAAGTGACACAACTTGGCTGCCTCCACTGCTATTTCCATGAGACCATCCCCAACCTTAGGCTGGTTTTCCTTCCTAGCGTTGAGTTTTGAGTTAGGCCTATGGTTAGTGTTCTTTTAACCTGAAAGCCCTGAGTTCCAAGAACACAGCAGCTGCGAAGGACTACCCAAGAAGAGCACAAAAGTACCACCACATGCCTGCCTCCACAGCTATTTCCTTGGGGACATCCCTAATTCCTGGCTGATTTGCCTTTCTCGTCATCGGGTTGGGGTTAGGTAGGCCTTGTGCTAGGATTTTTAAAATCAGGAAGCCCAGACCTCCAGGCACACTGGAGCTGTGAAAGGCAGCCAAAAGGGAGTGCAAAAGTGCCACAACATGGCTGCTTTCACAGCTTTTTCCTTAGGAAGAACCCTAATACCCGGCTGATTTACCTTCCTAGGGTTACTGTTAGGCTTCGGCCTAGGACTTTTAAAACCAGGAAGCCCTGTGCTCCAGGCACACTGCAGCTGTTCAAGGCATCCCAATGGGAGTGCAAAAGTGACACAACTTGGCTGCCTCCACTGCTATTTCCATGAGACCATCCCGAATCATAGGCTGATTTTCCTTCCTAGCGTTGAGGTTTGAGTTAGGCCTAGGGTTAGAGTTTTTTAACCAGAAAGCCCTGAGTTCCAAGAACACAGCAGCTGCGAAGGACTACCCAAGAAGAGCACAAAAGTACCACAACATGCCTGCCTCCACAGCTATTTCCTTGGGGACATCCCTAATTCCTGGCTGATTTGCCTTTCTCGTCGTCGGGTTGGGGTTAGGTAGGCCTTGTGCTAGGATATTTAAAAGCAGGAAACCCAGACCTCCAAGCACACTGGAGCTGTGAAATGCATCCAAAAGGGAGTGCAAAAGGGCCACAACATGGCTGCTTTCACAGCTTTTTTCTGTGCACCAACACTATACCTTCTCTGATATATCTCCCTAGGGTTAGGGTTCAGCCTAGGGCTAGGATTTTTTGAACCAGGAAGCCCTGTGTTCCAGGCTTACTGTAGCTGCCAAAGGCATCCCAAAGGGAGCGCAGAAGTGCCACAACATGGCTGCTTTCACAGCTTTTTCCTTAGGAAGAACCCTAATACCCGGCTGATTTACCTTCCTAGGGTTACTGTTAGGCTTGGGCCAAGGACTTTGAAAACCAGGAAGCCCTGTGCTCCAGGCACACTGCAGCTGTTCAAGGCATCCCAACGGGAGCGCAAAAGTGACACAACTTGGCTGCCTCCACTGCTATTTCCATGAGACCATCCCGAATCATAGGCTGATTTTCCTTCCTAGCGTTGAGGTTTGAGTTAGGCCTAGGGTTAGAGATTTTTAACCAGAAAGCTCTGAGTTCCAAGAACACAGCAGCTGCGAAGGACTACCCAAGAAGAGCACAAAAGTACCACAACATGCCTGCCTCCACAGCTATTTCCTTGGGGACATCCCTAATTCCTGGCTGATTTGCCTTTCTCGTCGTCGGGTTGGGGTTAGGTAGGCCTTGTGCTAGGATATTTAAAAGCAGGAAACCCAGACCTCCAAGCACACTGGAGCTGTGAAATGCATCCAAAAGGGAGTGCAAAAGGGCCACAACATGGCTGCTTTCACAGCTTTTTTCTGTGCACCAACACTATACCTTCTCTGATATATCTCCCTAGGGTTAGGGTTCAGCCTAGGGCTAGGATTTTTTGAACCAGGAAGCCCTGTGTTCCAGGCTTACTGTAGCTGCCAAAGGCATCCAAGGGAGCGCAGAAGTGCCACAACATGGCTGCTTTCACAGCTTTTTCCTTAGGAAGAACCCTAATACCCGGCTGATTTACCTTCCTAGGGTTACTGTTAGGCTTGGGCCAAGGACTTTGAAAACCAGGAAGCCCTGTGCTCCAGGCACACTGCAGCTGTTCAAGGCATCCCAAGGGGAGCGCAAAAGTGACACAACTTGGCTGCCTCCACTGCTATTTCCATGAGACCATCCCCAACCTTAGGCTGGTTTTCCTTCCTAGCGTTGAGTTTTGAGTTAGGCCTATGGTTAGTGTTCTTTTAACCTGAAAGCCCTGAGTTCCAAGAACACAGCAGCTGCGAAGGACTACCCAAGAAGAGCACAAAAGTACCACCACATGCCTGCCTCCACAGCTATTTCCTTGGGGACATCCCTAATTCCTGGCTGATACGCCTTTCTCGTTGTCGGGTTGGGGTTAGGTAGGCCTTGTGCTAGGATTTTTAAAATCAGGAAGCCCAGACCTCCAGGCACACTGGAGCTGTGAAAGGCATCCAAAAGGGAGTGCAAAAGTGCCACAACATGGCTGCTTTCACAGCTTTTTCCTTAGGAAGAACCCTAATCCCCAGCTGATTTACCTTCCTAGGGTTACTGTTAGGCTTGGGCCAAGGACTTTGAAAACCAGGAAGCCCTGTGCTCCAGGCACACTGCAGCTGTTCAAGGCATCCCAAGGGGAGCGCAAAAGTGACACAACTTGGCTGCCTCCACTGCTATTTCCATGAGACCATCCCGAATCATAGGCTGATTTTCCTTCCTAGCGTTGAGGTTTGAGTTAGGCCTAGGGTTAGAGTTTTTTAACCAGAAAGCCCTGAGTTCCAAGAACACAGCAGCTGCGAAGGACTACCCAAGAAGAGCACAAAAGTACCACAACATGCCTGCCTCCACAGCTATTTCCTTGGGGACATCCCTAATTCCTGGCTGATTTGCCTTTCTCGTCGTCGGGTTGGGGTTAGGTAGGCCTTGTGCTAGGATATTTAAAAGCAGGAAACCCAGACCTCCAAGCACACTGGAGCTGTGAAATGCATCCAAAAGGGAGTGCAAAAGGGCCACAACATGGCTGCTTTCACAGCTTTTTTCTGTACACCAACACTATACCTTCTCTGATATATCTCCCTAGGGTTAGGGTTCAGCCTAGGGCTAGGATTTTTTGAACCAGGAAGCCCTGTGTTCCAGGCTTACTGTAGCTGCCAAAGGCATCCCAAAGGGAGCGCAGAAGTGCCACAACATGGCTGCTTTCACAGCTTTTTCCTTAGGAAGAACCCTAATACCCGGCTGATTTACCTTCCTAGGGTTACTGTTAGGCTTGGGCCAAGGACATTTAAAACCAGGAAGCCCTGTGCTCCAGGCACCCTGCAGCTGTTCAAGGCATCCCAAGGGGAGCGCAAAAGTGACACAACTTGGCTGCCTCCACTGCTATTTCCATGAGACCATCCCGAATCATAGGCTGATTTTCCTTCCTAGCGTTGAGGTTTGAGTTAGGCCTAGGGTTAGGGTTCTTTCAACCAGAAAGCCCTGAGTTCCAAGAATACAGCAGCTGCGAAGGACTACCCAAGAAGAGCACAAAAGTACCACAACATGCCTGCCTTCCCAGCTATTTCATTGGGCACATCCCTAATTCCTGGCTGATTTGCCTTTCTCGTCGTCGGGTTGGGGTTAGGTAGGCCTTGTGCTAGGATTTTTAAAATCAGGAAGCCCAGACCTCCAGGCACACTGGAGCTGTGAAAGGCAGCCAAAAGGGAGTGCAAAAGTGCCACAACATGGCTGCTTTCACAGCTTTTTCCTTAGGAAGAACCCTAATACCCGGCTGATTTACCTTCCTAGGGTTACTGTTAGGCTTCGGCCTAGGACTTTTAAAACCAGGAAGCCCTGTGCTCCAGGCACACTGCAGCTGTTCAAGGCATCCCAATGGGAGTGCAAAAGTGACACAACTTGGCTGCCTCCACTGCTATTTCCATGAGACCATCCCGAATCATAGGCTGATTTTCCTTCCTAGCGTTGAGGTTTGAGTTAGGCCTAGGGTTAGATTTTTAAAACCAGAAAGCCCTGAGTTCCAAGAACACAGCAGCTGCGAAGGACTACCCAAGAAGAGCACAAAAGTACCACAACATGCCTGCCTCCACAGCTATTTCCTTGGGGACATCCCTAATTCCTGGCTGATTTGCCTTTCTCGTCGTCGGGTTGGGGTTAGGTAGGCCTTGTGCTAGGATATTTAAAAGCAGGAAACCCAGACCTCCAAGCACACTGGAGCTGTGAAATGCATCCAAAAGGGAGTGCAAAAGGGCCACAACATGGCTGCTTTCACAGCTTTTTTCTGTGCACCAACACTATACCTTCTCTGATATATCTCCCTAGGGTTAGGGTTCAGCCTAGGGCTAGGATTTTTTGAACCAGGAAGCCCTGTGTTCCAGGCTTACTGTAGCTGCCAAAGGCATCCCAAAGGGAGCGCAGAAGTGCCACAACATGGCTGCTTTCACAGCTTTTTCCTTAGGAAGAACCCTAATACCCGGCTGATTTACCTTCCTAGGGTTACTGTTAGGCTTGGGCCAAGGACATTTAAAACCAGGAAGCCCTGTGCTCCAGGCACCCTGCAGCTGTTCAAGGCATCCCAAGGGGAGCGCAAAAGTGACACAACTTGGCTGCCTCCACTGCTATTTCCATGAGACCATCCCCAACCATAGGCTGATTTTCCTTCCTAGCGTTGAGGTTTGAGTTAGGCCTAGGGTTAGGGTTCTTTCAACCAGAAAGCCCTGAGTTCCAAGAATACAGCAGCTGCGAAGGACTACCCAAGAAGAGCACAAAAGTACCACAACATGCCTGCCTCCCCAGCTATTTCATTGGGCACATCCCTAATTCCTGGCTGATTTGCCTTTCTCGTCGTCGGGTTGGGGTTAGGTAGGCCTTGTGCTAGGATTTTTAAAATCAGGAAGCCCAGAGCTCCAGGCACACTGGAGCTGTGAAAGGCAGCCAAAAGGGAGTGCAAAAGTGCCACAACATGGCTGCTTTCACAGCTTTTTCCTTAGGAAGAACCCTAATACCCGGCTGATTTACCTTCCTAGGGTTACTGTTAGGCTTGGGCCAAGGACTTTGAAAACCAGGAAGCCCTGTGCTCCAGGCACACTGCAGCTGTTCAAGGCATCCCAACGGGAGCGCAAAAGTGACACAACTTGGCTGCCTCCACTGCTATTTCCATGAGACCATCCCGAATCATAGGCTGATTTTCCTTCCTAGCGTTGAGGTTTGAGTTAGGCCTAGGGTTAGAGTTTTTTAACCAGAAAGCCCTGAGTTCCAAGAACACAGCAGATGCGAAGGACCACCCAAGAAGAGCACAAAAGTACCACAACATGCCTGCCTCCACAGCTATTTCCTTGGGGACATCCCTAATTCCTGGCTGATTTGCCTTTCTCGTCGTCGGGTTGGGGTTAGGTAGGCCTTGTGCTAGGATATTTAAAAGCAGGAAACCCAGACCTCCAAGCACACTGGAGCTGTGAAAGGCATCCAAAAGGGAGTGAAAAAGGGCCACAACATGGCTGCTTTCACAGCTTTTTTCTTGGCACCATCACTATACCTTCTCTGATATATCTCCCTAGGGTTAGGGTTAGGGTTCAGCCTAGGGCTAGGATTTTTTGAACCAGGAAGCCCTGTGTTCCAGGCTTACTGTAGCTGCCAAAGGCATCCAAGGGAGCGCAGAAGTGCCACAACATGGCTGCTTTCACAGCTTTTTCCTTAGGAAGAACCCTAATACCCGGCTGATTTACCTTCCTAGGGTTACTGTTAGGCTTGGGCCAAGGACTTTGAAAACCAGGAAGCCCTGTGCTCCAGGCACACTGCAGCTGTTCAAGGCATCCCAAGGGGAGCGCAAAAGTGACACAACTTGGCTGCCTCCACTGCTATTTCCATGAGACCATCCTGAACCATAGGCTGATTTTCCTTCCTAGCGTTGAGGTTTGAGTTAGGCCTAGGGTTAGGGTTCTTTCAACCAGAAAGCCCTGAGTTCCAAGAATACAGCAGCTGCGAAGGACTATCCAAGAAGAGCACAAAAGTACCACAACATGCCTGCCTCCCCAGCTATTTCATTGGGCACATCCCTAATTCCTGGCTGATTTGCCTTTCTCGTCGTCGGGTTGGGGTTAGGTAGGCCTTGTGCTAGGATTTTTAAAATCAGGAAGCCCAGACCTCCAGGCACACTGGAGCTGTGAAAGGCAGCCAAAAGGGAGTGCAAAAGTGCCACAACATGGCTGCTTTCACAGCTTTTTCCTTAGGAAGAACCCTAATACCCGGCTGATTTACCTTCCTAGGGTTACTGTTAGGCTTCGGGCTAGGACTTTTAAAACCAGGAAGCCCTGTGCTCCAGGCACACTGCAGCTGTTCAAGGCATCCCAATGGGAGTGCAAAAGTGACACAACTTGGCTGCCTCCACTGCTATTTCCATGAGACCATCCCGAATCATAGGCTGATTTTCCTTCCTAGCGTTGAGGTTTGAGTTAGGCCTAGGGTTAGAGTTTTTTAACCAGAAAGCCCTGAGTTCCAAGAACACAGCAGCTGCGAAGGACTACCCAAGAAGAGCACAAAAGTACCACAACATGCCTGCCTCCACAGCTATTTCCTTGGGGACATCCCTAATTCCTGGCTGATTTGCCTTTCTCGTCGTCGGGTTGGGGTTAGGTAGGCCTTGTGCTAGGATATTTAAAAGCAGGAAACCCAGACCTCCAAGCACACTGGAGCTGTGAAATGCATCCAAAAGGGAGTGCAAAAGGGCCACAACATGGCTGCTTTCACAGCTTTTTTCTGTGCACCAACACTATACCTTCTCTGATATATCTCCCTAGGGTTAGGGTTCAGCCTAGGGCTAGGATTTTTTGAACCAGGAAGCCCTGTGTTCCAGGCTTACTGTAGCTGCCAAAGGCATCCCAAAGGGAGCGCAGAAGTGCCACAACATGGCTGCTTTCACAGCTTTTTCCTTAGGAAGAACCCTAATACCCGGCTGATTTACCTTCCTAGGGTTACTGTTAGGCTTGGGCCAAGGACATTTAAAACCAGGAAGCCCTGTGCTCCAGGCACCCTGCAGCTGTTCAAGGCATCCCAAGGGGAGCGCAAAAGTGACACAACTTGGCTGCCTCCACTGCTATTTCCATGAGACCATCCCCAACCATAGGCTGATTTTCCTTCCTAGCGTTGAGGTTTGAGTTAGGCCTAGGGTTAGGGTTCTTTCAACCAGAAAGCCCTGAGTTCCAAGAATACAGCAGCTGCGAAGGACTACCCAAGAAGAGCACAAAAGTACCACAACATGCCTGCCTCCACAGCTATTTCCTTGGGGACATCCCTAATTCCTGGCTGATACGCCTTTCTCGTTGTCGGGTTGGGGTTAGGTAGGCCTTGTGCTAGGATTTTTAAAATCAGGAAGCCCAGACCTCCAGGCACACTGGAGCTGTGAAAGGCATCCAAAAGGGAGTGCAAAAGTGCCACAACATGGCTGCTTTCACAGCTTTTTCCTTAGGAAGAACCCTAATCCCCAGCTGATTTACCTTCCTAGGGTTACTGTTAGGCTTGGGCCAAGGACTTTGAAAACCAGGAAGCCCTGTGCTCCAGGCACACTGCAGCTGTTCAAGGCATCCCAATGGGAGTGCAAAAGTGACACAACTTGGCTGCCTCCACTGCTATTTCCATGAGACCATCCCGAATCATAGGCTGATTTTCCTTCCTAGCGTTGAGGTTTGAGTTAGGCCTAGGGTTAGAGTTTTTTAACCAGAAAGCCCTGAGTTCCAAGAACACAGCAGCTGCGAAGGACTACCCAAGAAGAGCACAAAAGTACCACAACATGCCTGCCTCCACAGCTATTTCCTTGGGGACATCCCTAATTCCTGGCTGATTTGCCTTTCTCGTCGTCGGGTTGGGGTTAGGTAGGCCTTGTGCTAGGATATTTAAAAGCAGGAAACCCAGACCTCCAAGCACACTGGAGCTGTGAAATGCATCCAAAAGGGAGTGCAAAAGGGCCACAACATGGCTGCTTTCACAGCTTTTTTCTGTGCACCAACACTATACCTTCTCTGATATATCTCCCTAGGGTTAGGGTTCAGCCTAGGGCTAGGATTTTTTGAACCAGGAAGCCCTGTGTTCCAGGCTTACTGTAGCTGCCAAAGGCATCCCAAAGGGAGCGCAGAAGTGCCACAACATGGCTGCTTTCACAGCTTTTTCCTTAGGAAGAACCCTAATACCCGGCTGTTTTACCTTCCTAGGGTTACTGTTAGGCTTGGGCCAAGGACATTTAAAACCAGGAAGCCCTGTGCTCCAGGCACCCTGCAGCTGTTCAAGGCATCCCAAGGGGAGCGCAAAAGTGACACAACTTGGCTGCCTCCACTGCTATTTCCATGAGACCATCCCGAATCATAGGCTGATTTTCCTTCCTAGCGTTGAGGTTTGAGTTAGGCCTAGGGTTAGGGTTCTTTCAACCAGAAAGCCCTGAGTTCCAAGAATACAGCAGCTGCGAAGGACTACCCAAGAAGAGCACAAAAGTACCACAACATGCCTGCCTTCCCAGCTATTTCATTGGGCACATCCCTAATTCCTGGCTGATTTGCCTTTCTCGTCGTCGGGTTGGGGTTAGGTAGGCCTTGTGCTAGGATTTTTAAAATCAGGAAGCCCAGACCTCCAGGCACACTGGAGCTGTGAAAGGCAGCCAAAAGGGAGTGCAAAAGTGCCACAACATGGCTGCTTTCACAGCTTTTTCCTTAGGAAGAACCCTAATACCCGGCTGATTTACCTTCCTAGGGTTACTGTTAGGCTTCGGCCTAGGACTTTTAAAACCAGGAAGCCCTGTGCTCCAGGCACACTGCAGCTGTTCAAGGCATCCCAATGGGAGTGCAAAAGTGACACAACTTGGCTGCCTCCACTGCTATTTCCATGAGACCATCCCGAATCATAGGCTGATTTTCCTTCCTAGCGTTGAGGTTTGAGTTAGGCCTAGGGTTAGAGTTTTTTAACCAGAAAGCCCTGAGTTCCAAGAACACAGCAGCTGCGAAGGACTACCCAAGAAGAGCACAAAAGTACCACAACATGCCTGCCTCCACAGCTATTTCCTTGGGGACATCCCTAATTCCTGGCTGATTTGCCTTTCTCGTCGTCGGGTTGGGGTTAGGTAGGCCTTGTGCTAGGATATTTAAAAGCAGGAAACCCAGACCTCCAAGCACACTGGAGCTGTGAAATGCATCCAAAAGGGAGTGCAAAAGGGCCACAACATGGCTGCTTTCACAGCTTTTTTCTGTGCACCAACACTATACCTTCTCTGATATATCTCCCTAGGGTTAGGGTTCAGCCTAGGGCTAGGATTTTTTGAACCAGGAAGCCCTGTGTTCCAGGCTTACTGTAGCTGCCAAAGGCATCCCAAAGGGAGCGCAGAAGTGCCACAACATGGCTGCTTTCACAGCTTTTTCCTTAGGAAGAACCCTAATACCCGGCTGATTTACCTTCCTAGGGTTACTGTTAGGCTTGGGCCAAGGACTTTGAAAACCAGGAAGCCCTGTGCTCCAGGCACCCTGCAGCTGTTCAAGGCATCCCAAGGGGAGCGCAAAAGTGACACAACTTGGCTGCCTCCACTGCTATTTCCATGAGACCATCCTGAACCATAGGCTGATTTTCCTTCCTAGCGTTGAGGTTTGAGTTAGGCCTAGGGTTAGGGTTCTTTCAACCAGAAAGCCCTGAGTTCCAAGAATACAGCAGCTGCGAAGGACTACCCAAGAAGAGCACAAAAGTACCACAACATGCCTGCCTCCCCAGCTATTTCATTGGGCACATCCCTAATTCCTGGCTGATTTGCCTTTCTCGTCGTCGGGTTGGGGTTAGGTAGGCCTTGTGCTAGGATTTTTAAAATCAGGAAGCCCAGACCTCCAGGCACACTGGAGCTGTGAAAGGCAGCCAAAAGGGAGTGCAAAAGTGCTACAACATGGCTGCTTTCACAGCTTTTTCCTTAGGAAGAACCCTAATACCCGGCTGATTTACCTTCCTAGGGTTACTGTTAGGCTTCGGCCTAGGACTTTTAAAACCAGGAAGCCCTGTGCTCCAGGCACACTGCAGCTGTTCAAGGCATCCCAATGGGAGTGCAAAAGTGACACAACTTGGCTGCCTCCACTGCTATTTCCATGAGACCATCCCGAATCATAGGCTGATTTTCCTTCCTAGCGTTGAGGTTTGAGTTAGGCCTAGGGTTAGAGTTTTTTAACCAGAAAGCCCTGAGTTCCAAGAACACAGCAGCTGCGAAGGACTACCCAAGAAGAGCACAAAAGTACCACAACATGCCTGCCTCCACAGCTATTTCCTTGGGGACATCCCTAATTCCTGGCTGATTTGCCTTTCTCGTCGTCGGGTTGGGGTTAGGTAGGCCTTGTGCTAGGATATTTAAAAGCAGGAAACCCAGACCTCCAAGCACACTGGAGCTGTGAAATGCATCCAAAAGGGAGTGCAAAAGGGCCACAACATGGCTGCTTTCACAGCTTTTTTCTGTGCACCAACACTATACCTTCTCTGATATATCTCCCTAGGGTTAGGGTTCAGCCTAGGGCTAGGATTTTTTGAACCAGGAAGCCCTGTGTTCCAGGCTTACTGTAGCTGCCAAAGGCATCCCAAAGGGAGCGCAGAAGTGCCACAACATGGCTGCTTTCACAGCTTTTTCCTTAGGAAGAACCCTAATACCCGGCTGATTTACCTTCCTAGGGTTACTGTTAGGCTTGGGCCAAGGACTTTTAAAACCAGGAAGCCCTGTGCTCCAGGCACCCTGCAGCTGTTCAAGGCATCCCAAGGGGAGCGCAAAAGTGACACAACTTGGCTGCCTCCACTGCTATTTCCATGAGACCATCCTGAACCATAGGCTGATTTTCCTTCCTAGCGTTGAGGTTTGAGTTAGGCCTAGGGTTAGGGTTCTTTCAACCAGAAAGCCCTGAGTTCCAAGAATACAGCAGCTGCGAAGGACTACCCAAGAAGAGCACAAAAGTACCACAACATGCCTGCCTCCCCAGCTATTTCATTGGGCACATCCCTAATTCCTGGCTGATTTGCCTTTCTCGTCGTCGGGTTGCGGTTAGGTAGGCCTTGTGCTAGGATTTTTAAAATCAGGAAGCCCAGAGCTCCAGGCACACTGGAGCTGTGAAAGGCAGCCAAAAGGGAGTGCAAAAGTGCCACAACATGGCTGCTTTCACAGCTTTTTCCTTAGGAAGAACCCTAATACCCGGCTGATTTACCTTCCTAGGGTTACTGTTAGGCTTCGGGCTAGGACTTTTAAAACCAGGAAGCCCTGTGCTCCAGGCACACTGCAGCTGTTCAAGGCATCCCAATGGGAGTGCAAAAGTGACACAACTTGGCTGCCTCCACTGCTATTTCCATGAGACCATCCCGAATCATAGGCTGATTTTCCTTCCTAGCGTTGAGGTTTGAGTTAGGCCTAGGGTTAGAGTTTTTTAACCAGAAAGCCCTGAGTTCCAAGAACACAGCAGCTGCGAAGGACTACCCAAGAAGAGCACAAAAGTACCACAACATGCCTGCCTCCACAGCTATTTCCTTGGGGACATCCCTAATTCCTGGCTGATTTGCCTTTCTCGTCGTCGGGTTGGGGTTAGGTAGGCCTTGTGCTAGGATATTTAAAAGCAGGAAACCCAGACCTCCAAGCACACTGGAGCTGTGAAATGCATCCAAAAGGGAGTGCAAAAGGGCCACAACATGGCTGCTTTCACAGCTTTTTTCTGTGCACCAACACTATACCTTCTCTGATATATCTCCCTAGGGTTAGGGTTCAGCCTAGGGCTAGGATTTTTTGAACCAGGAAGCCCTGTGTTCCAGGCTTACTGTAGCTGCCAAAGGCATCCCAAAGGGAGCGCAGAAGTGCCACAACATGGCTGCTTTCACAGCTTTTTCCTTAGGAAGAACCCTAATACCCGGCTGATTTACCTTCCTAGGGTTACTGTTAGGCTTGGGCCAAGGACATTTAAAACCAGGAAGCCCTGTGCTCCAGGCACCCTGCAGCTGTTCAAGGCATCCCAAGGGGAGCGCAAAAGTGACACAACTTGGCTGCCTCCACTGCTATTTCCATGAGACCATCCCCAACCATAGGCTGATTTTCCTTCCTAGCGTTGAGGTTTGAGTTAGGCCTAGGGTTAGGGTTCTTTCAACCAGAAAGCCCTGAGTTCCAAGAATACAGCAGCTGCGAAGGACTACCCAAGAAGAGCACAAAAGTACCACAACATGCCTGCCTCCACAGCTATTTCCTTGGGGACATCCCTAATTCCTGGCTGATACGCCTTTCTCGTTGTCGGGTTGGGGTTAGGTAGGCCTTGTGCTAGGATTTTTAAAATCAGGAAGCCCAGACCTCCAGGCACACTGGAGCTGTGAAAGGCATCCAAAAGGGAGTGCAAAAGTGCCACAACATGGCTGCTTTCACAGCTTTTTCCTTAGGAAGAACCCTAATCCCCAGCTGATTTACCTTCCTAGGGTTACTGTTAGGCTTGGGCCAAGGACTTTGAAAACCAGGAAGCCCTGTGCTCCAGGCACACTGCAGCTGTTCAAGGCATCCCAATGGGAGTGCAAAAGTGACACAACTTGGCTGCCTCCACTGCTATTTCCATGAGACCATCCCGAATCATAGGCTGATTTTCCTTCCTAGCGTTGAGGTTTGAGTTAGGCCTAGGGTTAGAGTTTTTTAACCAGAAAGCCCTGAGTTCCAAGAACACAGCAGCTGCGAAGGACTACCCAAGAAGAGCACAAAAGTACCACAACATGCCTGCCTCCACAGCTATTTCCTTGGGGACATCCCTAATTCCTGGCTGATTTGCCTTTCTCGTCGTCGGGTTGGGGTTAGGTAGGCCTTGTGCTAGGATATTTAAAAGCAGGAAACCCAGACCTCCAAGCACACTGGAGCTGTGAAATGCATCCAAAAGGGAGTGCAAAAGGGCCACAACATGGCTGCTTTCACAGCTTTTTTCTGTGCACCAACACTATACCTTCTCTGATATATCTCCCTAGGGTTAGGGTTCAGCCTAGGGCTAGGATTTTTTGAACCAGGAAGCCCTGTGTTCCAGGCTTACTGTAGCTGCCAAAGGCATCCCAAAGGGAGCGCAGAAGTGCCACAACATGGCTGCTTTCACAGCTTTTTCCTTAGGAAGAACCCTAATACCCGGCTGTTTTACCTTCCTAGGGTTACTGTTAGGCTTGGGCCAAGGACATTTAAAACCAGGAAGCCCTGTGCTCCAGGCACCCTGCAGCTGTTCAAGGCATCCCAAGGGGAGCGCAAAAGTGACACAACTTGGCTGCCTCCACTGCTATTTCCATGAGACCATCCCGAATCATAGGCTGATTTTCCTTCCTAGCGTTGAGGTTTGAGTTAGGCCTAGGGTTAGGGTTCTTTCAACCAGAAAGCCCTGAGTTCCAAGAATACAGCAGCTGCGAAGGACTACCCAAGAAGAGCACAAAAGTACCACAACATGCCTGCCTTCCCAGCTATTTCATTGGGCACATCCCTAATTCCTGGCTGATTTGCCTTTCTCGTCGTCGGGTTGGGGTTAGGTAGGCCTTGTGCTAGGATTTTTAAAATCAGGAAGCCCAGACCTCCAGGCACACTGGAGCTGTGAAAGGCAGCCAAAAGGGAGTGCAAAAGTGCCACAACATGGCTGCTTTCACAGCTTTTTCCTTAGGAAGAACCCTAATACCCGGCTGATTTACCTTCCTAGGGTTACTGTTAGGCTTCGGCCTAGGACTTTTAAAACCAGGAAGCCCTGTGCTCCAGGCACACTGCAGCTGTTCAAGGCATCCCAATGGGAGTGCAAAAGTGACACAACTTGGCTGCCTCCACTGCTATTTCCATGAGACCATCCCGAATCATAGGCTGATTTTCCTTCCTAGCGTTGAGGTTTGAGTTAGGCCTAGGGTTAGAGTTTTTTAACCAGAAAGCCCTGAGTTCCAAGAACACAGCAGCTGCGAAGGACTACCCAAGAAGAGCACAAAAGTACCACAACATGCCTGCCTCCACAGCTATTTCCTTGGGGACATCCCTAATTCCTGGCTGATTTGCCTTTCTCGTCGTCGGGTTGGGGTTAGGTAGGCCTTGTGCTAGGATATTTAAAAGCAGGAAACCCAGACCTCCAAGCACACTGGAGCTGTGAAATGCATCCAAAAGGGAGTGCAAAAGGGCCACAACATGGCTGCTTTCACAGCTTTTTTCTGTGCACCAACACTATACCTTCTCTGATATATCTCCCTAGGGTTAGGGTTCAGCCTAGGGCTAGGATTTTTTGAACCAGGAAGCCCTGTGTTCCAGGCTTACTGTAGCTGCCAAAGGCATCCCAAAGGGAGCGCAGAAGTGCCACAACATGGCTGCTTTCACAGCTTTTTCCTTAGGAAGAACCCTAATACCCGGCTGATTTACCTTCCTAGGGTTACTGTTAGGCTTGGGCCAAGGACTTTTAAAACCAGGAAGCCCTGTGCTCCAGGCACCCTGCAGCTGTTCAAGGCATCCCAAGGGGAGCGCAAAAGTGACACAACTTGGCTGCCTCCACTGCTATTTCCATGAGACCATCCTGAACCATAGGCTGATTTTCCTTCCTAGCGTTGAGGTTTGAGTTAGGCCTAGGGTTAGGGTTCTTTCAACCAGAAAGCCCTGAGTTCCAAGAATACAGCAGCTGCGAAGGACTACCCAAGAAGAGCACAAAAGTACCACAACATGCCTGCCTCCCCAGCTATTTCATTGGGCACATCCCTAATTCCTGGCTGATTTGCCTTTCTCGTCGTCGGGTTGGGGTTAGGTAGGCCTTGTGCTAGGATTTTTAAAATCAGGAAGCCCAGACCTCCAGGCACACTGGAGCTGTGAAAGGCAGCCAAAAGGGAGTGCAAAAGTGCTACAACATGGCTGCTTTCACAGCTTTTTCCTTAGGAAGAACCCTAATACCCGGCTGATTTACCTTCCTAGGGTTACTGTTAGGCTTCGGCCTAGGACTTTTAAAACCAGGAAGCCCTGTGCTCCAGGCACACTGCAGCTGTTCAAGGCATCCCAATGGGAGTGCAAAAGTGACACAACTTGGCTGCCTCCACTGCTATTTCCATGAGACCATCCCGAATCATAGGCTGATTTTCCTTCCTAGCGTTGAGGTTTGAGTTAGGCCTAGGGTTAGAGTTTTTTAACCAGAAAGCCCTGAGTTCCAAGAACACAGCAGCTGCGAAGGACTACCCAAGAAGAGCACAAAAGTACCACAACATGCCTGCCTCCACAGCTATTTCCTTGGGGACATCCCTAATTCCTGGCTGATTTGCCTTTCTCGTCGTCGGGTTGGGGTTAGGTAGGCCTTGTGCTAGGATATTTAAAAGCAGGAAACCCAGACCTCCAAGCACACTGGAGCTGTGAAATGCATCCAAAAGGGAGTGCAAAAGGGCCACAACATGGCTGCTTTCACAGCTTTTTTCTGTGCACCAACACTATACCTTCTCTGATATATCTCCCTAGGGTTAGGGTTCAGCCTAGGGCTAGGATTTTTTGAACCAGGAAGCCCTGTGTTCCAGGCTTACTGTAGCTGCCAAAGGCATCCCAAAGGGAGCGCAGAAGTGCCACAACATGGCTGCTTTCACAGCTTTTTCCTTAGGAAGAACCCTAATACCCGGCTGATTTACCTTCCTAGGGTTACTGTTAGGCTTGGGCCAAGGACTTTTAAAACCAGGAAGCCCTGTGCTCCAGGCACCCTGCAGCTGTTCAAGGCATCCCAAGGGGAGCGCAAAAGTGACACAACTTGGCTGCCTCCACTGCTATTTCCATGAGACCATCCTGAACCATAGGCTGATTTTCCTTCCTAGCGTTGAGGTTTGAGTTAGGCCTAGGGTTAGGGTTCTTTCAACCAGAAAGCCCTGAGTTCCAAGAATACAGCAGCTGCGAAGGACTACCCAAGAAGAGCACAAAAGTACCACAACATGCCTGCCTCCCCAGCTATTTCATTGGGCACATCCCTAATTCCTGGCTGATTTGCCTTTCTCGTCGTCGGGTTGGGGTTAGGTAGGCCTTGTGCTAGGATTTTTAAAATCAGGAAGCCCAGAGCTCCAGGCACACTGGAGCTGTGAAAGGCAGCCAAAAGGGAGTGCAAAAGTGCCACAACATGGCTGCTTTCACAGCTTTTTCCTTAGGAAGAACCCTAATACCCGGCTGATTTACCTTCCTAGGGTTACTGTTAGGCTTCGGGCTAGGACTTTTAAAACCAGGAAGCCCTGTGCTCCAGGCACACTGCAGCTGTTCAAGGCATCCCAATGGGAGTGCAAAAGTGACACAACTTGGCTGCCTCCACTGCTATTTCCATGAGACCATCCCGAATCATAGGCTGATTTTCCTTCCTAGCGTTGAGGTTTGAGTTAGGCCTAGGGTTAGAGTTTTTAACCAGAAAGCCCTGAGTTCCAAGAACACAGCAGCTGCGAAGGACTACCCAAGAAGAGCACAAAAGTACCACAACATGCCTGCCTCCACAGCTATTTCCTTGGGGACATCCCTAATTCCTGGCTGATTTGCCTTTCTCGTCATCGGGTTGGGGTGAGGTAGGCCTTGTGCTAGGATATTTAAAAGCAGGAAACCCAGACCTCCAAGCACACTGGAGCTGTGAAATGCATCCAAAAGGGAGTGCAAAAGGGCCACAACATGGCTGCTTTCACAGCTTTTTTCTGTGCACCAACACTATACCTTCTCTGATATATCTCCCTAGGGTTAGGGTTCAGCCTAGGGCTAGGATTTTTTGAACCAGGAAGCCCTGTGTTCCAGGCTTACTGTAGCTGCCAAAGGCATCCAAAGGAGCGCAGAAGTGCCACAACATGGCTGCTTTCACAGCTTTTTCCTTAGGAAGAACCCTAATACCCGGCTGATTTACCTTCCTAGGGTTACTGTTAGGCTTGGGCCAAGGACTTTGAAAACCAGGAAGCCCTGTGCTCCAGGCACACTGCAGCTGTTCAAGGCATCCCAAGGGGAGCGCAAAAGTGACACAACTTGGCTGCCTCCACTGCTATTTCCATGAGACCATCCCCAACCTTAGGCTGGTTTTCCTTCCTAGCGTTGAGTTTTGAGTTAGGCCTATGGTTAGTGTTCTTTTAACCTGAAAGCCCTGAGTTCCAAGAATACAGCAGCTGCGAAGGACTACCCAAGAAGAGCACAAAAGTACCACCACATGCCTGCCTCCACAGCTATTTCCTTGGGGACATCCCTAATTCCTGGCTGATACGCCTTTCTCGTTGTCGGGTTGGGGTTAGGTAGGCCTTGTGCTAGGATTTTTAAAATCAGGAAGCCCAGACCTCCAGGCACACTGGAGCTGTGAAAGGCATCCAAAAGGGAGTGCAAAAGTGCCACAACATGGCTGCTTTCACAGCTTTTTCCTTAGGAAGAACCCTAATCCCCAGCTGATTTACCTTCCTAGGGTTACTGTTAGGCTTGGGCCAAGGACTTTGAAAACCAGGAAGCCCTGTGCTCCAGGCACACTGCAGCTGTTCAAGGCATCCCAAGGGGAGCGCAAAAGTGACACAACTTGGCTGCCTCCACTGCTATTTCCATGAGACCATCCCGAATCATAGGCTGATTTTCCTTCCTAGCGTTGAGGTTTGAGTTAGGCCTAGGGTTAGAGTTTTTTAACCAGAAAGCCCTGAGTTCCAAGAACACAGCAGCTGCGAAGGACTACCCAAGAAGAGCACAAAAGTACCACAACATGCCTGCCTCCACAGCTATTTCCTTGGGGACATCCCTAATTCCTGGCTGATTTGCCTTTCTCGTCGTCGGGTTGGGGTTAGGTAGGCCTTGTGCTAGGATATTTAAAAGCAGGAAACCCAGACCTCCAAGCACACTGGAGCTGTGAAAGGCATCCAAAAGGGAGTGCAAAAGGGCCACAACATGGCTGCTTTCACAGCTTTTTTCTGTGCACCAACACTATACCTTCTCTGATATATCTCCCTAGGGTTAGGGTTCAGCCTAGGGCTAGGATTTTTTGAACCAGGAAGCCCTGTGTCCCAGGCTTACTGTAGCTGCCAAAGGCATCCCAAAGGGAGCGCAGAAGTGCCACAACATGGCTGCTTTCACAGCTTTTTCCTTAGGAAGAACCCCAATACCCGGCTGATTTACCTTCCTAGGGTTACTGTTAGGCTTGGGCCAAGGACATTTAAAACCAGGAAGCCCTGTGCTCCAGGCACCCTGCAGCTGTTCAAGGCATCCCAAGGGGAGCGCAAAAGTGACACAACTTGGCTGCCTCCACTGCTATTTCCATGAGACCATCCCGAATCATAGGCTGATTTTCCTTCCTAGCGTTGAGGTTTGAGTTAGGCCTAGGGTTAGGGTTCTTTCAACCAGAAAGCCCTGAGTTCCAAGAATACAGCAGCTGCGAAGGACTACCCAAGAAGAGCACAAAAGTACCACAACATGCCTGCCTTCCCAGCTATTTCATTGGGCACATCCCTAATTCCTGGCTGATTTGCCTTTCTCGTCGTCGGGTTGGGGTTAGGTAGGCCTTGTGCTAGGATTTTTAAAATCAGGAAGCCCAGAGCTCCAGGCACACTGGAGCTGTGAAAGGCAGCCAAAAGGGAGTGCAAAAGTGCCACAACATGGCTGCTTTCACAGCTTTTTCCTTAGGAAGAACCCTAATACCCGGCTGATTTACCTTCCTAGGGTTACTGTTAGGCTTCGGCCTAGGACTTTTAAAACCAGGAAGCCCTGTGCTCCAGGCACACTGCAGCTGTTCAAGGCATCCCAATGGGAGCGCAAAAGTGACACAACTTGGCTGCCTCCACTGCTATTTCCATGAGACCATCCCGAATCATAGGCTGATTTTCCTTCCTAGCGTTGAGGTTTGAATTAGGCCTAGGGTTAGAGTTTTTTAACCAGAAAGCCCTGAGTTCCAAGAACACAGCAGCTGCGAAGGACTACCCAAGAAGAGCACAAAAGTACCACAACATGCCTGCCTCCACAGCTATTTCCTTGGGGACATCCCTAATTCCTGGCTGATTTGCCTTTCTCGTCGTCGGGTTGGGGTTAGGTAGGCCTTGTGCTAGGATATTTAAAAGCAGGAAACCCAGACCTCCAGGCACACTGGAGCTGTGAAAGGCATCCAAAAGGGAGTGCAAAAGTGCCACAACATGGCTGCTTTCACAGCTTTTTTCTTGGCACCATCACTATACCTTCTCTGATATATCTCCCTAGGGTTAGGGTTAGGGTTCAGCCTAGGGCTAGGATTTTTTGAACCAGGAAGCCCTGTGTTCCAGGCTTACTGTAGCTGCCAAAGGCATCCCAAAGGGAGCGCAGAAGTGCCACAACATGGCTGCTTTCACAGCTTTTTCCTTAGGAAGAACCCTAATACCCGGCTGATTTACCTTCCTAGGGTTACTGTTAGGCTTGGGCCAAGGACTTTTAAAACCAGGAAGCCCTGTGCTCCAGGCACCCTGCAGCTGTTCAAGGCATCCCAAGGGGAGCGCAAAAGTGACACAACTTGGCTGCCTCCACTGCTATTTCCATGAGACCATCCAGAACCATAGGCTGATTTTCCTTCCTAGCGTTGAGGTTTGAGTTAGGCCTAGGGTTAGGGTTCTTTCAACCAGAAAGCCCTGAGTTCCAAGAATACAGCAGCTGCGAAGGACTACCCAAGAAGAGCACAAAAGTACCACAACATGCCTGCCTCCCCAGCTATTTCATTGGGCACATCCCTAATTCCTGGCTGATTTGCCTTTCTCGTCGTCGGGTTGGGGTTAGGTAGGCCTTGTGCTAGGATATTTAAAAGCAGGAAGCCCAGACCTCCAGGCACACTGGAGCTGTGAAAGGCAGCCAAAAGGGAGTGCAAAAGTGCCACAACATGGCTGCTTTCACAGCTTTTTCCTTAGGCACCATCACTATACCTTCTCTGATATATCTCCCTAGGGTTAGGGTTAGGGTTCAGCCTAGGGCTAGGATTTTTTGAACCAGGAAGCCCTGTGTTCCAGGCTTACTGTAGCTGCCAATGGCATCCAAGGGTGCGCAGAAGTGCCACAACATGGCTGCTTTCACAGCTTTTTCCTTAGGAAGAACCCTAATACCCGGCTGATTTACCTTCCTCGGGTTACTGTTAGGCTTGGGCCAAGGACTTTGAAAACCAGGAAGCCCTGTGCTCCAGGCACACTGCAGCTGTTCAAGGCATCCCAAGGGGAGCGCAAAAGTGACACAACTTGGCTGCCTCCACTGCTATTTCCATGAGACCATCCCCAACCTTAGGCTGGTTTTCCTTCCTAGCGTTGAGTTTTGAGTTAGGCCTATGGTTAGTGTTCTTTTAACCTGAAAGCCCTGAGTTCCAAGAACACAGCAGCTGCGAAGGACTACCCAAGAAGAGCACAAAAGTACCACCACATGCCTGCCTCCACAGCTATTTCCTTGGGGACATCCCTAATTCCTGGCTGATACGCCTTTCTCGTTGTCGGGTTGGGGTTAGGTAGGCCTTGTGCTAGGATTTTGAAAATCAGGAAGCCCAGACCTCCAGGCACACTGGAGCTGTGAAAGGCATCCAAAAGGGAGTGCAAAAGTGCCACAACATGGCTGCTTTCACAGCTTTTTCCTTAGGAAGAACCCTAATCCCCAGCTGATTTACCTTCCTAGGGTTACTGTTAGGCTTGGGCCAAGGACTTTTAAAACCAGGAAGCCCTGTGCTCCAGGCACACTGCAGCTGTTCAAGGCATCCCAAGGGGAGCGCAAAAGTGACACAACTTGGCTGCCTCCACTGCTATTTCCATGAGACCATCCCCAACCTTAGGCTGGTTTTCCTTCCTAGCGTTGAGGTTTGAGTTAGGCCTAGGGTTAGGGTTCTTTCAACCAGAAAGCCCTGAGTTCCAAGAATACAGCAGCTGCGAAGGACTACCCAAGAAGAGCACAAAAGTACCACCACATGCCTGCCTCCCCAGCTATTTCCTTGGGGACATCCCTAATTCCTGGCTGATTTGCCTTTCTCGTCGTCGGGTTGGGGTTAGGTAGGCCTTGTGCTAGGATTTTTAAAATCAGGAAGCCCAGACCTCCAGGCACACTGGAGCTGTGAAAGGCAGCCAAAAGGGATTGCAAAAGTGCCACAACATGGCTGCTTTCACAGCTTTTTCCTTAGGAAGAACCCTAATACCCGGCTGATTTACCTTCCTAGGGTTACTGTTAGGCTTCGGCCTAGGACTTTTAAAACCAGGAAGCCCTGTGCTCCAGGCACACTGCAGCTGTTCAAGGCATCCCAATGGGAGTGCAAAAGTGACACAACTTGGCTGCCTCCACTGCTATTTCCATGAGACCATCCCGAATCATAGGCTGATTTTCCTTCCTAGCGTTGAGGTTTGAGTTAGGCCTAGGGTTAGAGTTTTAAAACCAGAAAGCCCTGAGTTCCAAGAACACAGCAGCTGCGAAGGACTACCCAAGAAGAGCACAAAAGTACCACAACATGCCTGCCTCCACAGCTATTTCCTTGGGGACATCCCTAATTCCTGGCTGATTTGCCTTTCTCGTCGTCGGGTTGGGGTTAGGTAGGCCTTGTGCTAGGATATTTAAAAGCAGGAAACCCAGACCTCCAAGCACACTGGAGCTGTGAAATGCATCCAAAAGGGAGTGCAAAAGGGCCACAACATGGCTGCTTTCACAGCTTTTTTCTGTGCACCAACACTATACCTTCTCTGATATATCTCCCTAGGGTTAGGGTTCAGCCTAGGGCTAGGATTTTTTGAACCAGGAAGCCCTGTGTTCCAGGCTTACTGTAGCTGCCAAAGGCATCCCAAAGGGAGCGCAGAAGTGCCACAACATGGCTGCTTTCACAGCTTTTTCCTTAGGAAGAACCCTAATACCCGGCTGATTTACCTTCCTAGGGTTACTGTTAGGCTTGGGCCAAGGACTTTTAAAACCAGGAAGCCCTGTGCTCCAGGCACACTGCAGCTGTTCAAGGCATCCCAAGGGGAGCGCAAAAGTGACACAACTTGGCTGCCTCCACTGCTATTTCCATGAGACCATCCTGAACCATAGGCTGATTTTCCTTCCTAGCGTTGAGGTTTGAGTTAGGCCTAGGGTTAGGGTTCTTTCAACCAGAAAGCCCTGAGTTCCAAGAATACAGCAGCTGCGAAGGACTACCCAAGAAGAGCACAAAAGTACCACAACATGCCTGCCTCCCCAGCTATTTCATTGGGCACATCCCTAATTCCTGGCTGATTTGCCTTTCTCGTCGTCGGGTTGGGGTTAGGTAGGCCTTGTGCTAGGATTTTTAAAATCAGGAAGCCCAGACCTCCAGGCACACTGGAGCTGTGAAAGGCATCCAAAAGGGAGTGCAAAAGTGCCACAACATGGCTGCTTTCACAGCTTTTTCCTTAGGAAGAACCCTAATCCCCGGCTGATTTACCTTCCTAGGGTTACTGTTAGGCTTGGGCCAAGGACTTTTAAAACCAGGAAGCCCTGTGCTCCAGGCACACTGCAGCTGTTCAAGGCATCCCAAGGGGAGCGCAAAAGTGACACAACTTGGCTGCCTCCACTGCTATTTCCATGAGACCATCCCGAACCATAGGCTGATTTTCCTTCCTAGCGTTGAGGTTTGAGTTAGGCCTAGGGTTAGAGTTTTTTAACCAGAAAGCCCTGAGTTCCAAGAACACAGCAGCTGCGAAGGACTACCCAAGAAGAGCACAAAAGTACCACCACATGCCTGCCTCCACAGCTATTTCCTTGGGGACATCCCTAATTCCTGGCTGATTTGCCTTTCTCGTCGTCGGGTTGGGGTTAGGTAGGCCTTGTGCTAGGATTTTTAAAATCAGGAAGCCCAGACCTCCAGGCACACTGGAGCTGTGAAAGGCATCCAAAAGGGAGTGCAAAAGTGCCACAACATGGCTGCTTTCACAGCTTTTTCCTTAGGAAGAACCCTAATACCTGGCTGATTTACCTTCCTAGGTTTACTGTTAGGCTTGGGCCAAGGACTTTTAAAACCAGGAAGCCCTGTGCTCCAGGCACACTGCAGCTGTTCAAGGCATCCCAAGGGGAGCGCAAAAGTGACACAACTTGGCGGCCTCCACTGCTATTTCCATGAGACCATCCCCAACCTTAGGCTGGTTTTGTTCCTAGCGTTGAGGTTTGAGTTAGGCCTAGGGTTAGTGTTCTTTTAACCTGAAAGCCCTGAGTTCCAAGAACACAGCAGCTGCGAAGGACTACCCAAGAAGAGCACAAAAGTACCACCACATGCCTGCCTCCACAGCTATTTCCTTGGGGACATCCCTAATTCCTGGCTGATACGCCTTTCTCGTTGTCGGGTTGGGGTTAGGTAGGCCTTGTGTTAGGATTTTTAAAATCAGGAAGCCCAGAGCTCCAGGCACACTGGAGCTGTGAAAGGCATCCAAAAGGGAGTGCAAAAGTGCCACAACATGGCTGCTTTCACAGCTTTTTCCTTAGGAAGAACCCTAATACCCGGCTGATTTACCTTCCTAGGGTTACTGTTAGGCTTGGGCCAAGGACTTTTAAAACCAGGAAGCCCTGTGCTCCAGGAACACTGCAGCTGTTCAAGGCATCCCAAGGGGAGCGCAAAAGTGACACAACTTGGCTGCCTCCACTGCTATTTCCATGAGACCATCCTGAACCATAGGCTGATTTTCCTTCCTAGCGTTGAGGTTTGAGTTAGGCCTAGGGTTAGGGTTCTTTCAACCAGAAAGCCCTGAGTTCCAAGAATACAGCAGCTGCGAAGGACTACCCAAGAAGAGCACAAAAGTACCACCACATGCCTGCCTCCACAGCTATTTCCTTGGGGACATCCCTAATTCCTGGCTGATTTGCCTTTCTCGTCGTCGGGTTGGGGTTAGGTAGGCCTTGTGCTAGGATTTTTAAAATCAGGAAGCCCAGACCTCCAGGCACACTGGAGCTGTGAAAGGCAGCCAAAAGGGATTGCAAAAGTGCCACAACATGGCTGCTTTCACAGCTTTTTCCTTAGGAAGAACCCTAATACCCGGCTGATTTACCTTCCTAGGGTTACTGTTAGGCTTCGGCCTAGGACTTTTAAAACCAGGAAGCCCTGTGCTCCAGGCACACTGCAGCTGTTCAAGGCATCCCAATGGGAGTGCAAAAGTGACACAACTTGGCTGCCTCCACTGCTATTTCCATGAGACCATCCCGAATCATAGGCTGATTTTCCTTCCTAGCGTTGAGGTTTGAGTTAGGCCTAGGGTTAGAGTTTTAAAACCAGAAAGCCCTGAGTTCCAAGAACACAGCAGCTGCGAAGGACTACCCAAGAAGAGCACAAAAGTACCACAACATGCCTGCCTCCACAGCTATTTCCTTGGGGACATCCCTAATTCCTGGCTGATTTGCCTTTCTCGTCGTCGGGTTGGGGTTAGGTAGGCCTTGTGCTAGGATATTTAAAAGCAGGAAACCCAGACCTCCAAGCACACTGGAGCTGTGAAATGCATCCAAAAGGGAGTGCAAAAGGGCCACAACATGGCTGCTTTCACAGCTTTTTTCTGTGCACCAACACTATACCTTCTCTGATATATCTCCCTAGGGTTAGGGTTCAGCCTAGGGCTAGGATTTTTTGAACCAGGAAGCCCTGTGTTCCAGGCTTACTGTAGCTGCCAAAGGCATCCCAAAGGGAGCGCAGAAGTGCCACAACATGGCTGCTTTCACAGCTTTTTCCTTAGGAAGAACCCTAATACCCGGCTGATTTACCTTCCTAGGGTTACTGTTAGGCTTGGGCCAAGGACTTTTAAAACCAGGAAGCCCTGTGCTCCAGGCACCCTGCAGCTGTTCAAGGCATCCCAAGGGGAGCGCAAAAGTGACACAACTTGGCTGCCTCCACTGCTATTTCCATGAGACCATCCTGAACCATAGGCTGATTTTCCTTCCTAGCGTTGAGGTTTGAGTTAGGCCTAGGGTTAGGGTTCTTTCAACCAGAAAGCCCTGAGTTCCAAGAATACAGCAGCTGCGAAGGACTACCCAAGAAGAGCACAAAAGTACCACAACATGCCTGCCTCCCCAGCTATTTCATTGGGCACATCCCTAATTCCTGGCTGATTTGCCTTTCTCGTCGTCGGGTTGGGGTTAGGTAGGCCTTGTGCTAGGATTTTTAAAATCAGGAAGCCCAGACCTCCAGGCACACTGGAGCTGTGAAAGGCAGCCAAAAGGGAGTGCAAAAGTGCCACAACATGGCTGCTTTCACAGCTTTTTCCTTAGGAAGAACCCTAATACCCGGCTGATTTACCTTCCTAGGGTTACTGTTAGGCTTGGGCCAAGGACTTTTAAAACCAGGAAGCCCTGTGCTCCAGGCACACTGCAGCTGTTCAAGGCATCCCAACGGGAGCGCAAAAGTGACACAACTTGGCTGCCTCCACTGCTATTTCCATGAGACCATCCCCAACCATAGGCTGATTTTCCTTCCTAGCGTTGAGGTTTGAGTTAGGCCTAGGGTTAGAGTTTTTTAACCAGAAAGCCCTGAGTTCCAAGAACACAGCAGATGCGAAGGACCACCCAAGAAGAGCACAAAAGTACCACAACATGCCTGCCTCCCCAGCTATTTCCTTGGGGACATCCCTAATTCCTGGCTGATTTGCCTTTCTCGTCGTCGGGTTGGGGTTAGGTAGGCCTTGTGCTAGGATATTTAAAAGCAGGAAACCCAGACCTCCAAGCACACTGGAGCTGTGAAAGGCATCCAAAAGGGAGTGCAAAAGGGCCACAACATGGCTGCTTTCACAGCTTTTTTCTGTGCACCAACACTATACCTTCTCTGATATATCTCCCTAGGGTTGGGGTTAGGGTTCAGCCTAGGGCTAGGATTTTTTGAACCAGGAAGCCCTGTGTTCCAGGCTTACTGTAGCTGCCAAAGGCATCCCAAAGGGAGCGCAGAAGTGCCACAACATGGCTGCTTTCACAGCTTTTTCCTTAGGAAGAACCCTAATACCCGGCTGATTTACCTTCCTAGGGTTACTGTTAGGCTTGGGCCAAGGACTTTGAAAACCAGGAAGCCCTGTGCTCCAGGCACACTGCAGCTGTTCAAGGCATCCCAAGGGGAGCGCAAAAGTGACACAACTTGGCTGCCTCCACTGCTATTTCCATGAGACCATCCCCAACCTTAGGCTGGTTTTCCTTCCTAGCGTTGAGGTTTGAGTTAGGCCTAGGGTTAGTGTTCTTTTAACCTGAAAGCCCTGAGTTCCAAGAACACAGCAGCTGCGAAGGACTACCCAAGAAGAGCACAAAAGTACCACCACATGCCTGCCTCCACAGCTATTTCCTTGGGGACATCCCTAATTCCTGGCTGATTTGCCTTTCTCGTTGTCGGGTTGGGGTTAGGTAGGCCTTGTGCTAGGATTTTTAAAATCAGGAAGCCCAGAGCTCCAGGCACACTGGAGCTGTGAAAGGCATCCAAAAGGGAGTGCAAAAGTGCCACAACATGGCTGCTTTCACAGCTTTTTCCTTAGGAAGAACCCTAATACCCGGCTGATTTACCTTCCTAGGGTTACTGTTAGGCTTGGGCCAAGGACTTTTAAAACCAGGAAGCCCTGTGCTCCAGGCACACTGCAGCTGTTCAAGGCATCCCAAGGGGAGCGCAAAAGTGACACAACTTGGCTGCCTCCACTGCTATTTCCATGAGACCATCCCCAACCATAGGCTGATTTTCCTTCCTAGCGTTGAGGTTTGAGTTAGGCCTAGGGTTAGGGTTCTTTCAACCAGAAAGCCCTGAGTTCCAAGAATACAGCAGCTGCGAAGGACTACCCAAGAAGAGCACAAAAGTACCACCACATGCCTGCCTCCACAGCTATTTCCTTGGGGACATCCCTAATTCCTGGCTGATTTGCCTTTCTCGTCGTCGGGTTGGGGTTAGGTAGGCCTTGTGCTAGGATTTTTAAAATCAGGAAGCCCAGACCTCCAGGCACACTGGTGCTGTGAAAGGCAGCCAAAAGGGAGTGCAAAAGTGCCACAACATGGCTGCTTTCACAGCTTTTTCCTTAGGAAGAACCCTAATACCCGGCTGATTTACCTTCCTAGGGTTACTGTTAGGCTTCGGCCTAGGACTTTTAAAACCAGGAAGCCCTGTGCTCCAGGCACACTGCAGCTGTTCAAGGCATCCCAATGGGAGTGCAAAAGTGACACAACTTGGCTGCCTCCACTGCTATTTCCATGAGACCATCCCGAATCATAGGCTGATTTTCCTTCCTAGCGTTGAGGTTTGAGTTAGGCCTAGGGTTAGAGTTTTAAAACCAGAAAGCCCTGAGTTCCAAGAACACAGCAGCTGCGAAGGACTACCCAAGAAGAGCACAAAAGTACCACAACATGCCTGCCTCCACAGCTATTTCCTTGGGGACATCCCTAATTCCTGGCTGATTTGCCTTTCTCGTCGTCGGGTTGGGGTTAGGTAGGCCTTGTGCTGGGATATTTAAAAGCAGGAAACCCAGACCTCCAAGCACACTGGAGCTGTGAAAGGCATCCAAAAGGGAGTGCAAAAGGGCCACAACATGGCTGCTTTCACAGCTTTTTTCTTGGCACCATCACTATACCTTCTCTGATATATCTCCCTAGGGTTAGGGTTAGGGTTCAGCCTAGGGCTAGGATTTTTTGAACCAGGAAGCCCTGTGTTCCAGGCTTACTGTAGCTGCCAAAGGCATCCAAGGGAGCGCAGAAGTGACACAACTTGGCTGCTTTCACAGCTTTTTCCTTAGGAAGAACCCTAATACCCGGCTGATTTACCTTCCTAGGGTTACTGTTAGGCTTGGGCCAAGGACTTTGAAAACCAGGAAGCCCTGTGCTCCAGGCACACTGCAGCTGTTCAAGGCATCCCAAGGGGAGCGCAAAAGTGACACAACTTGGCTGCCTCCACTGCTATTTCCATGAGACCATCCCCAACCTTAGGCTGGTTTTCCTTCCTAGCGTTGAGTTTTGAGTTAGGCCTATGGTTAGTGTTCTTTCAACCAGAAAGCCCTGAGTTCCAAGAATACAGCAGCTGTGAAGGACTACCCAAGAAGAGCACAAAAGTACCACAACATGCCTGCCTCCACAGCTATTTCCTTGGGGACATCCCTAATTCCTGGCTGATTTGCCTTTCTCGTCGTCGGGTTGGGGTTAGGTAGGCCTTGTGCTAGGATATTTAAAAGCAGGAAGCCCAGACCTCCAGGCACACTGGAGCTGTGAAATGCATCCAAAAGGGAGTGCAAAAGTGCCACAACATGGCTGCTTTCACAGCTTTTTTCTTGGCACCATCACTATACCTTCTCTGATATATCTCCCTAGGGTTAGGGTTAGGGTTCAGCCTAGGGCTAGGATTTTTTGAACCAGGAAGCCCTGTGTTCCAGGCTTACTGTAGCTGCCAAAGGCATCCCAAAGGGAGCGCAGAAGTGCCACAACATGGCTGCTTTCACAGCTTTTTCCTTAGGAAGAACCCTAATACCCGGCTGATTTACCTTCCTAGGGTTACTGTTAGGCTTGGGCCAAGGACTTTTAAAACCAGGAAGCCCTGTGCTCCAGGCACACTGCAGCTGTTCAAGGCATCCCAAGGGGAGCGCAAAAGTGACACAACTTGGCTGCCTCCACTGCTATTTCCATGAGACCATCCTGAACCATAGGCTGATTTTCCTTCCTAGCGTTGAGGTTTGAGTTAGGCCTAGGGTTAGGGTTCTTTCAACCAGAAAGCCCTGAGTTCCAAGAATACAGCAGCTGCGAAGGACTACCCAAGAAGAGCACAAAAGTACCACAACATGCCTGCCTCCCCAGCTATTTCATTGGGCACATCCCTAATTCCTGGCTGATTTGCCTTTCTCGTCGTCGGGTTGGGGTTAGGTAGGCCTTGTGCTAGGATTTTTAAAATCAGGAAGCCCAGACCTCCAGGCACACTGGAGCTGTGAAAGGCATCCAAAAGGGAGTGCAAAAGTGCCACAACATGGCTGCTTTCACAGCTTTTTCCTTAGGAAGAACCCTAATACCCGGCTGATTTACCTTCCTAGGGTTACTGTTAGGCTTGGGCCAAGGACTTTTAAAACCAGGAAGCCCTGTGCTC
The DNA here is from genome assembly GCF_028018845.1 of Melospiza georgiana. Taxonomy (NCBI): domain Eukaryota; kingdom Metazoa; phylum Chordata; class Aves; order Passeriformes; family Passerellidae; genus Melospiza; species Melospiza georgiana. The sequence continues at coordinate 3,638,383 of NW_026652216.1, read as the reverse complement.
CAGGCACACTGCAGCTGTTCAAGGCATCCCAAGGGGAGCGCAAAAGTGACACAACTTGGCTGCCTCCACTGCTATTTCCATGAGACCATCCCGAACCATAGGCTGATTTTCCTTCCTAGCGTTGAGGTTTGAGTTAGGCCTAGGGTTAGAGTTTTTTAACCAGAAAGCCCTGAGTTCCAAGAACACAGCAGCTGCGAAGGACTACCCAAGAAGAGCACAAAAGTACCACCACATGCCTGCCTCCACAGCTATTTCCTTGGGGACATCCCTAATTCCTGGCTGATTTGCCTTTCTCGTCGTCGGGTTGGGGTTAGGTAGGCCTTGTGCTAGGATTTTTAAAATCAGGAAGCCCAGACCTCCAGGCACACTGGAGCTGTGAAAGGCATCCAAAAGGGAGTGCAAAAGTGCCACAACATGGCTGCTTTCACAGCTTTTTCCTTAGGAAGAACCCTAATACCTGGCTGATTTACCTTCCTAGGTTTACTGTTAGGCTTCGGCCAAGGACTTTTAAAACCAGGAAGCCCTGTGCTCCAGGCACACTGCAGCTGTTCAAGGCATCCCAAGGGGAGCGCAAAAGTGACACAACTTGGCGGCCTCCACTGCTATTTCCATGAGACCATCCCCAACCTTAGGCTGGTTTTGTTCCTAGCGTTGAGGTTTGAGTTAGGCCTAGGGTTAGTGTTCTTTTAACCTGAAAGCCCTGAGTTCCAAGAACACAGCAGCTGCGAAGGACTACCCAAGAAGAGCACAAAAGTACCACCACATGCCTGCCTCCACAGCTATTTCCTTGGGGACATCCCTAATTCCTGGCTGATACGCCTTTCTCGTTGTCGGGTTGGGGTTAGGTAGGCCTTGTGTTAGGATTTTTAAAATCAGGAAGCCCAGAGCTCCAGGCACACTGGAGCTGTGAAAGGCATCCAAAAGGGAGTGCAAAAGTGCCACAACATGGCTGCTTTCACAGCTTTTTCCTTAGGAAGAACCCTAATACCCGGCTGATTTACCTTCCTAGGGTTACTGTTAGGCTTGGGCCAAGGACTTTTAAAACCAGGAAGCCCTGTGCTCCAGGAACACTGCAGCTGTTCAAGGCATCCCAAGGGGAGCGCAAAAGTGACACAACTTGGCTGCCTCCACTGCTATTTCCATGAGACCATCCTGAACCATAGGCTGATTTTCCTTCCTAGCGTTGAGGTTTGAGTTAGGCCTAGGGTTAGGGTTCTTTCAACCAGAAAGCCCTGAGTTCCAAGAATACAGCAGCTGCGAAGGACTACCCAAGAAGAGCACAAAAGTACCACCACATGCCTGCCTCCACAGCTATTTCCTTGGGGACATCCCTAATTCCTGGCTGATTTGCCTTTCTCGTCGTCGGGTTGGGGTTAGGTAGGCCTTGTGCTAGGATTTTTAAAATCAGGAAGCCCAGACCTCCAGGCACACTGGAGCTGTGAAAGGCAGCCAAAAGGGATTGCAAAAGTGCCACAACATGGCTGCTTTCACAGCTTTTTCCTTAGGAAGAACCCTAATACCCGGCTGATTTACCTTCCTAGGGTTACTGTTAGGCTTCGGCCTAGGACTTTTAAAACCAGGAAGCCCTGTGCTCCAGGCACACTGCAGCTGTTCAAGGCATCCCAATGGGAGTGCAAAAGTGACACAACTTGGCTGCCTCCACTGCTATTTCCATGAGACCATCCCGAATCATAGGCTGATTTTCCTTCCTAGCGTTGAGGTTTGAGTTAGGCCTAGGGTTAGAGTTTTAAAACCAGAAAGCCCTGAGTTCCAAGAACACAGCAGCTGCGAAGGACTACCCAAGAAGAGCACAAAAGTACCACAACATGCCTGCCTCCACAGCTATTTCCTTGGGGACATCCCTAATTCCTGGCTGATTTGCCTTTCTCGTCGTCGGGTTGGGGTTAGGTAGGCCTTGTGCTAGGATATTTAAAAGCAGGAAACCCAGACCTCCAAGCACACTGGAGCTGTGAAATGCATCCAAAAGGGAGTGCAAAAGGGCCACAACATGGCTGCTTTCACAGCTTTTTTCTGTGCACCAACACTATACCTTCTCTGATATATCTCCTTAGGGTTAGGGTTCAGCCTAGGGCTAGGATTTTTTGAACCAGGAAGCCCTGTGTTCCAGGCTTACTGTAGCTGCCAAAGGCATCCCAAAGGGAGCGCAGAAGTGCCACAACATGGCTGCTTTCACAGCTTTTTCCTTAGGAAGAACCCTAATACCCGGCTGATTTACCTTCCTAGGGTTACTGTTAGGCTTGGGCCAAGGACTTTTAAAACCAGGAAGCCCTGTGCTCCAGGCACCCTGCAGCTGTTCAAGGCATCCCAAGGGGAGCGCAAAAGTGACACAACTTGGCTGCCTCCACTGCTATTTCCATGAGACCATCCTGAACCATAGGCTGATTTTCCTTCCTAGCGTTGAGGTTTGAGTTAGGCCTAGGGTTAGGGCTCTTTCAACCAGAAAGCCCTGAGTTCCAAGAATACAGCAGCTGCGAAGGACTACCCAAGAAGAGCACAAAAGTACCACAACATGCCTGCCTCCCCAGCTATTTCATTGGGCACATCCCTAATTCCTGGCTGATTTGCCTTTCTCGTCGTCGGGTTGGGGTTAGGTAGGCCTTGTGCTAGGATTTTTAAAATCAGGAAGCCCAGACCTCCAGGCACACTGGAGCTGTGAAAGGCAGCCAAAAGGGAGTGCAAAAGTGCCACAACATGGCTGCTTTCACAGCTTTTTCCTTAGGAAGAACCCTAATACCCGGCTGATTTACCTTCCTAGGGTTACTGTTAGGCTTGGGCCAAGGACTTTTAAAACCAGGAAGCCCTGTGCTCCAGGCACACTGCAGCTGTTCAAGGCATCCCAACGGGAGCGCAAAAGTGACACAACTTGGCTGCCTCCACTGCTATTTCCATGAGACCATCCCGAATCATAGGCTGATTTTCCTTCCTAGCGTTGAGGTTTGAGTTAGGCCTAGGGTTAGAGTTTTTTAACCAGAAAGCCCTGAGTTCCAAGAACACAGCAGATGCGAAGGACCACCCAAGAAGAGCACAAAAGTACCACAACATGCCTGCCTCCCCAGCTATTTCCTTGGGGACATCCCTAATTCCTGGCTGATTTGCCTTTCTCGTCGTCGGGTTGGGGTTAGGTAGGCCTTGTGCTAGGATATTTAAAAGCAGGAAACCCAGACCTCCAAGCACACTGGAGCTGTGAAAGGCATCCAAAAGGGAGTGCAAAAGGGCCACAACATGGCTGCTTTCACAGCTTTTTTCTTGGCACCAACACTATACCTTCTCTGATATATCTCCCTAGGGTTGGGGTTAGGGTTCAGCCTAGGGCTAGGATTTTTTGAACCAGGAAGCCCTGTGTTCCAGGCTTACTGTAGCTGCCAAAGGCATCCCAAAGGGAGCGCAGAAGTGCCACAACATGGCTGCTTTCACAGCTTTTTCCTTAGGAAGAACCCTAATACCCGGCTGATTTACCTTCCTAGGGTTACTGTTAGGCTTGGGCCAAGGACTTTGAAAACCAGGAAGCCCTGTGCTCCAGGCACACTGCAGCTGTTCAAGGCATCCCAAGGGGAGCGCAAAAGTGACACAACTTGGCTGCCTCCACTGCTATTTCCATGAGACCATCCCCAACCTTAGGCTGGTTTTCCTTCCTAGCGTTGAGGTTTGAGTTAGGCCTAGGGTTAGTGTTCTTTTAACCTGAAAGCCCTGAGTTCCAAGAACACAGCAGCTGCGAAGGACTACCCAAGAAGAGCACAAAAGTACCACCACATGCCTGCCTCCACTGCTATTTCCTTGGGGACATCCCTAATTCCTGGCTGATTTGCCTTTCTCGTTGTCGGGTTGGGGTTAGGTAGGCCTTGTGCTAGGATTTTTAAAATCAGGAAGCCCAGAGCTCCAGGCACACTGGAGCTGTGAAAGGCATCCAAAAGGGAGTGCAAAAGTGCCACAACATGGCTGCTTTCACAGCTTTTTCCTTAGGAAGAACCCTAATACCCGGCTGATTTACCTTCCTAGGGTTACTGTTAGGCTTGGGCCAAGGACTTTTAAAACCAGGAAGCCCTGTGCTCCAGGCACACTGCAGCTGTTCAAGGCATCCCAAGGGGAGCGCAAAAGTGACACAACTTGGCTGCCTCCACTGCTATTTCCATGAGACCATCCCCAACCATAGGCTGATTTTCCTTCCTAGCGTTGAGTTTTGAGTTAGGCCTATGGTTAGTGTTCTTTCAACCAGAAAGCCCTGAGTTCCAAGAATACAGCAGCTGCGAAGGACTACCCAAGAAGAGCACAAAAGTACCACAACATGCCTGCCTCCACAGCTATTTCCTTGGGGACATCCCTAATTCCTGGCTGATTTGCCTTTCTCGTCGTCGGGTTGGGGTTAGGTAGGCCTTGTGCTAGGATATTTAAAATCAGGAAGCCCAGACCTCCAGGCACACTGGAGCTGTGAAAGGCATCCAAAAGGGAGTGCAAAAGTGCCACAACATGGCTGCTTTCACAGCTTTTTTCTTGGCACCATCACTATACCTTCTCTGATATATCTCCCTAGGGTTAGGGTTAGGGTTCAGCCTAGGGCTAGGATTTTTTGAACCAGGAAGCCCTGTGTTCCAGGCTTACTGTAGCTGCCAAAGGCATCCCAAAGGGAGCGCAGAAGTGCCACAACATGGCTGCTTTCACAGCTTTTTCCTAAGGAAGAACCCTAATACCCAGCTGATTTACCTTCCTAGGGTTACTGTTAGTCTTGGGCCAAGGACTTTTAAAACCAGGAAGCCCTGTGCTCCAGGCACACTGCAGCTGTTCAAGGCATCCCAAGGGGAGCGCAAAAGTGACACAACTTGGCTGCCTCCACTGCTATTTCCATGAGACCATCCTGAACCATAGGCTGATTTTCCTTCCTAGCGTTGAGGTTTGAGTTAGGCCTAGGGTTAGGGTTCTTTCAACCAGAAAGCCCTGAGTTCCAAGAATACAGCAGCTGCGAAGGACTACCCAAGAAGAGCACAAAAGTACCACCACATGCCTGCCTCCACAGCTATTTCCTTGGGGACATCCCTAATTCCTGGCTGATTTGCCTTTCTTGTCGTCGGGTTGGGGTTAGGTAGGCCTTGTGCTAGGATTTTTAAAATCAGGAAGCCCAGACCTCCAGGCACACTGGAGCTGTGAAAGGCATCCAAAAGGGAGTGCAAAAGTGCCACAACATGGCTGCTTTCACAGCTTTTTCCTTAGGAAGAACCCTAATCCCCGGCTGATTTACCTTCCTAGGGTTACTTTTAGGCTTGGGCCAAGGACTTTTAAAACCAGGAAGCCCTGTGCTCCAGGCACACTGCAGCTGTTCAAGGCATCCCAAGGGGAGCACAAAAGTGACACAACTTGGCTGCCTCCACTGCTATTTCCATGAGACCATCCCCAAACTTAGGCTGGTTTTCCTTCTTAGCGCTGAGGTTTGAGTTAGGCCTAGGGTTAGTGTTCTTTTAACCTGAAAGCCCTGAGTTCCAAGAACACAGCAGCTGCGAAGGACTACCCAAGAAGAGCACAAAAGTACCACCACATGCCTGCCTCCACAGCTATTTCCTTGGGGACATCCCTAATTCCTGGCTCATTTGCCTTTCTCGTCGTCGGGTTGGGGTGAGGTAGGCCTTGTGCTAGGATTTTTAAAATCAGGAAGCCCAGACCTCCAGGCACACTGGAGCTGTGAAAGGCAGCCAAAAGGGAGTGCAAAAGTGCCACAACATGGCTGCTTTCACAGCTTTTTCCTTAGGAAGAACCCTAATACCCGGCTGATTTACCTTCCTAGGGTTACTGTTAGGCTTGGGCCAAGGACTTTTAAAACCAGGAAGCCCTGTGCTCCAGGCACACTGCAGCTGTTCAAGGCATCCCAACGGGAGCGCAAAAGTGACACAACTTGGCTGCCTCCACTGCTATTTCCATGAGACCATCCCGAACCATAGGCTGATTTTCCTTCCTAGCGTTGAGGTTTGAGTTAGGCCTAGGGTTAGAGTTTTTTAACCAGAAAGCCCTGAGTTCCAAGAACACAGCAGATGCGAAGGACCACCCAAGAAGAGCACAAAAGTACCACAACATGCCTGCCTCCCCAGCTATTTCCTTGGGGACATCCCTAATTCCTGGCTGATTTGCCTTTCTCGTCGTCGGGTTGGGGTTAGGTAGGCCTTGTGCTAGGATATTTAAAAGCAGGAAACCCAGACCTCCAAGCACACTGGAGCTGTGAAAGGCATCCAAAAGGGAGTGCAAAAGGGCCACAACATGGCTGCTTTCACAGCTTTTTTCTGTGCACCAACACTATACCTTCTCTGATATATCTCCCTAGGGTTGGGGTTAGGGTTCAGCCTAGGGCTAGGATTTTTTGAACCAGGAAGCCCTGTGTTCCAGGCTTACTGTAGCTGCCAAAGGCATCCCAAAGGGAGCGCAGAAGTGCCACAACATGGCTGCTTTCACAGCTTTTTCCTTAGGAAGAACCCTAATACCCGGCTGATTTACCTTCCTAGGGTTACTGTTAGGCTTGGGCCAAGGACATTTAAAACCAGGAAGCCCTGTGCTCCAGGCACACTGCAGCTGTTCAAGGCATCCCAAGGGGAGCGCAAAAGTGACACAACTTGGCTGCCTCCACTGCTATTTCCATGAGACCATCCTGAACCATAGGCTGATTTTCCTTCCTAGTGTTGAGGTTTGAGTTAGGCCTAGGGTTAGGGTTCTTTTAACCTGAAAGCCCTGAGTTCCAAGAATACAGCAGCTGCGAAGGACTACCCAAGAAGAGCACAAAAGTACCACCACATGCCTGCCTCCACAGCTATTTCATTGGGCACATCCCTAATTCCTGGCTGATTTGCCTTTCTCGTTGTCGGGTTGGGGTTAGGTAGGCCTTGTGCTAGGATTTTTAAAATCAGGAAACCCAGACCTCCAGGCACACTGGAGCTGTGAAAGGCAGCCAAAAGGGAGTGCAAAAGTGCCACAACATGGCTGCTTTCACAGCTTTTTCCTTAGGAAGAACCCTAATACCCGGCTGATTTACCTTCCTAGGGTTACTATTAGGCTTCGGCCTAGGACTTTTAAAACCAGGAAGCCCTGTGCTCCAGGCACACTGCAGCTGTTCAAGGCATCCCAACGGGAGCGCAAAAGTGACACAACTTGGCTGCCTCCACTGCTATTTCCATGAGACCATCCCGAACCATAGGCTGATTTTCCTTCCTAGCGTTGAGGTTTGAGTTAGGCCTAGGGTTAGAGTTTTAAAACCAGAAAGCCCTGAGTTCCAAGAACACAGCAGCTGCGAAGGACTACCCAAGAAGAGCACAAAAGTACCACCACATGCCCGCCTCCACAGCTATTTCCTTGGGGACATCCCTAATTCCTGGCTGATTTGCCTTTCTCGTCGTCGGGTTGGGGTTAGGTAGGCCTTGTGCTAGGATTTTTAAAATCAGGAAGCCCAGACCTCCAGGCACACTGGAGCTGTGAAAGGCATCCAAAAGGGAGTGCAAAAGTGCCACAACATGGCTGCTTTCACAGCTTTTTCCTTAGGAAGAACCCTAATACCTGGCTGATTTACCTCCCTAGGGTTACTGTTAGGCTTCGGCCAAGGACTTTTAAAACCAGGAAGCCCTGTGCTCCAGGCACCCTGCAGCTGTTCAAGGCATCCCAAGGGGAGCGCAAAAGTGACACAACTTGGCTGCCTCCACTGCTATTTCCATGAGACCATCCCCAACCTTAGGCTGGTTTTCCTTCCTAGCGTTGAGGTTTGAGTTAGGCCTAGGGTTAGTGTTCTTTTAACCTGAAAGCCCTGAGTTCCAAGAACACAGCAGCTGCGAAGGACTACCCAAGAAGAGCACAAAAGTACCACCACATGCCTGCCTCCACAGCTATTTCCTTGGGGACATCCCTAATTCCTGGCTGATTTGCCTTTCTCGATGTCGGGTTGGGGTTAGGTAGGCCTTGTGCTAGGATTTTTAAAACCAGGAAGCCCAGAGCTCCAGGCACACTGGAGCTGTGAAATGCATCCAAAAGGGAGTGCAAAAGTGCCACAACATGGCTGCTTTCACAGCTTTTTCCTTAGGAAGAACCCTAATACCCGGCTGATTTACCTTCCTAGGGTTACTGTTAGGCTTGGGCCAAGGACTTTTAAAACCAGGAAGCCCTGTGCTCCAGGCACACTGCAGCTGTTCAAGGCATCCCAAGGGGAGCGCAAAAGTGACACAACTTGGCTGCCTCCACTGCTATTTCCATGAGACCATCCCCAACCATAGGCTGATTTTCCTTCCTAGCGTTGAGGTTTGAGTTAGGCCTAGGGTTAGGGTTCTTTCAACCAGAAAGCCCTGAGTTCCAAGAATACAGCAGCTGCGAAGGACTACCCAAGAAGAGCACAAAAGTACCACCACATGCCTGCCTCCACAGCTATTTCCTTGGGGACATCCCTAATTCCTGGCTGATTTGCCTTTCTCGTCGTCGGGTTGGGGTTAGGTAGGCCTTGTGCTAGGATTTTTAAAATCAGGAAGCCCAGACCTCCAGGCACACTGAAGCTGTGAAAGGCAGCCAAAAGGGATTGCAAAAGTGCCACAACATGGCTGCTTTCACAGCTTTTTCCTTAGGAAGAACCCTAATACCCGGCTGATTTACCTTCCTAGGGTTACTTTTAGGCTTGGGCCAAGGACTTTTAAAACCAGGAAGCCCTGTGCTCCAGGCACACTGCAGCTGTTCAAGGCATCCCAATGGGAGTGCAAAAGTGACACAACTTGGCTGCCTCCACTGCTATTTCCATGAGACCATCCCGAATCATAGGCTGATTTTCCTTCCTAGCGTTGAGGTTTGAGTTAGGCCTAGGGTTAGAGTTTTAAAACCAGAAAGCCCTGAGTTCCAAGAACACAGCAGCTGCGAAGGACTACCCAAGAAGAGCACAAAAGTACCACAACATGCCTGCCTCCACAGCTATTTCCTTGGGGACATCCCTAATTCCTGGCTGATTTGCCTTTCTCGTCGTCGGGTTGGGGTTAGGTAGGCCTTGTGCTGGGATATTTAAAAGCAGGAAACCCAGACCTCCAAGCACACTGGAGCTGTGAAAGGCATCCAAAAGGGAGTGCAAAAGGGCCACAACATGGCTGCTTTCACAGCTTTTTTCTTGGCACCATCACTATACCTTCTCTGATATATCTCCCTAGGGTTAGGGTTAGGGTTCAGCCTAGGGCTAGGATTTTTTGAACCAGGAAGCCCTGTGTTCCAGGCTTACTGTAGCTGCCAAAGGCATCCAAGGGAGCGCAGAAGTGACACAACTTGGCTGCTTTCACAGCTTTTTCCTTATGAAGAACCCTAATACCCGGCTGATTTACCTTCCTAGGGTTACTGTTAGGCTTCGGCCAAGGACTTTGAAAACCAGGAAGCCCTGTGCTCCAGGCACACTGCAGCTGTTCAAGGCATCCCAAGGGGAGCGCAAAAGTGACACAACTTGGCTGCCTCCACTGCTATTTCCATGAGAGCATCCCCAACCTTAGGCTGGTTTTCCTTCCTAGCGTTGAGTTTTGAGTTAGGCCTATGGTTAGTGTTCTTTCAACCAGAAAGCCCTGAGTTCCAAGAATACAGCAGCTGCGAAGGACTACCCAAGAAGAGCACAAAAGTACCACAACATGCCTGCCTCCACAGCTATTTCCTTGGGGACATCCCTAATTCCTGGCTGATTTGCCTTTCTCGTCGTCGGGTTGGGGTTAGGTAGGCCTTGTGCTAGGATATTTAAAATCAGGAAGCCCAGACCTCCAGGCACACTGGAGCTGTGAAAGGCATCCAAAAGGGAGTGCAAAAGTGCCACAACATGGCTGCTTTCACAGCTTTTTTCTTGGCACCATCACTATACCTTCTCTGATATATCTCCCTAGGGTTAGGGTTAGGGTTCAGCCTAGGGCTAGGATTTTTTGAACCAGGAAGCCCTGTGTTCCAGGCTTACTGTAGCTGCCAAAGGCATCCCAAAGGGAGCGCAGAAGTGCCACAACATGGCTGCTTTCACAGCTTTTTCCTAAGGAAGAACCCTAATACCCAGCTGATTTACCTTCCTAGGGTTACTGTTAGGCTTGGGCCAAGGACTTTTAAAACCAGGAAGCCCTGTGCTCCAGGCACACTGCAGCTGTTCAAGGCATCCCAAGGGGAGCGCAAAAGTGACACAACTTGGCTGCCTCCACTGCTATTTCCATGAGACCATCCCCAAACTTAGGCTGGTTTTCCTTCTTAGCGCTGAGGTTTGAGTTAGGCCTAGGGTTAGTGTTCTTTTAACCTGAAAGCCCTGAGTTCCAAGAACACAGCAGCTGCGAAGGACTACCCAAGAAGAGCACAAAAGTACCACCACATGCCTGCCTCCACAGCGATTTCCTTGGGGACATCCCTAATTCCTGGCTCATTTGCCTTTCTCGTCGTCGGGTTGGGGTGAGGTAGGCCTTGTGCTAGGATTTTTAAAATCAGGAAGCCCAGACCTCCAGGCACACTGGAGCTGTGAAAGGCATCCAAAAGGGAGTGCAAAAGTGCCACAACATGGCTGCTTTCACAGCTTTTTCCTTAGGAAGAACCCTAATACCCGGCTGATTTACCTTCCTAGGGTTACTTTTAGGCTTGGGCCAAGGACTTTTAAAACCAGGAAGCCCTGTGCTCCAGGCACACTGCAGCGGTTCAAGGCATCCCAACGGGAGTGCAAAAGTGACACAACTTGGCTGCCTCCACTGCTATTTCCATGAGACCATCCCCAACCATAGGCTGATTTTCCTTCCTAGCGTTGAGGTTTGAGTTAGGCCTAGGGTTAGAGTTTTTTAACCAGAAAGCCCTGAGTTCCAAGAACACAGCAGCTGCGAAGGACTACCCAAGAAGAGCACAAAAGTACCACAACATGCCTGCCTCCACAGCTATTTCCTTGGGGACATCCCTAATTCCTGGCTGATTTGCCTTTCATGTCGTCAGGTTGGGGATAGGTAGGCCTTGTGCTAGGATTTTGAAAATCAGGAAGCCCAGACCTCCAGGCACACTGGAGCTGTGAAAGGCATCCAAAAGGGAGTGCAAAAGTGCCACAACATGGCTGCTTTCACAGCTTTTTCCTTAGGAAGAACCCTAATACCCGGCTGATTTACCTTCCTAGGGTTACTGTTAGGTTTCGGCCTAGGACTTTTAAAATCAGGAAGCCCTGTGCTCCAGGAACACTGCAGCTGTTCAAGGCATCCCAACGGGAGCGCAAAAGTGACACAACTTGGCTGCCTCCACTGCTATTTCCATGAGACCATCCCCAACCTTAGGCTGGTTTTCCTTCCTAGCGTTGAGTTTTGAGTTAGGCCTAGGGTTAGGGTTCTTTCAACCAGAAAGCCCTGAGTTCCAAGAATACAGCAGCTGCGAAGGACTACCCAAGAAGAGCACAAAAGTACCACCACATGCCTGCCTCCACAGCTATTTCCTTGGGGACATCCCTAATTCCTGGCTGATTTGCCTTTCTCGTCGTCGGGTTGGGGTTAGGTAGGCCTTGTGCTAGGATTTTTAAAATCAGGAAGCCCAGACCTCCAGGCACACTGGAGCTGTGAAAGGCAGCCAAAAGGGAGTGCAAAAGTGCCACAACATGGCTGCTTTCACAGCTTTTTCCTTAGGAAGAACCCTAATACCCGGCTGATTTACCTTCCTAGAGTTACTGTTAGGCTTCGGCCTAGGACTTTTAAAACCAGGAAGCCCTGTGCTCCAGGCACACTGCAGCTGTTCAAGGCATCCCAAGGGGAGCGCAAAAGTGACACAACTTGGCTGCCTCCACTGCTATTTCCATGAGACCATCCCGAATCATAGGCTGATTTTCCTTCCTAGCGTTGAGGTTTGAGTTAGGCCTAGGGTTAGAGTTTTAAAACCAGAAAGCCCTGAGTTCCAAGAACACAGCAGCTGCGAAGGACTACCCAAGAAGAGCACAAAAGTACCACAACATGCCTGCCTCCACAGCTATTTCCTTGGGGACATCCCTAATTCCTGGCTGATTTGCCTTTCTCGTCGTCGGGTTGGGGTTAGGTAGGCCTTGTGCTAGGATATTTAAAAGCAGGAAACCCAGACCTCCAAGCACACTGGAGCTGTGAAAGGCATCCAAAAGGGAGTGCAAAAGTGCCACAACATGGCTGCTTTCACAGCTTTTTTCTTGGCACCATCACTATACCTTCTCTGATATATCTCCCTAGGGTTAGGGTTAGGGTTCAGCCTAGGGCTAGGATATTTTGAACCAGGAAGCCCTGTGTTCCAGGCTTACTGTAGCTGCCAAAGGCATCCCAAAGGGAGCGCAGAAGTGCCACAACATGGCTGCTTTCACAGCTTTTTCCTTAGGAAGAACCCTAATACCCGGCTGATTTACCTTCCTAGGGTTACTGTTAGGCTTGGGCCAAGGACTTTGAAAACCAGGAAGCCCTGTGCTCCAGGCACACTGCAGCTGTTCAAGGCATCCCAAGGGGAGCGCAAAAGTGACACAACTTGGCTGCCTCCACTGCTATTTCCATGAGACCATCCTGAACCATAGGCTGATTTTCCTTCCTAGCGTTGAGGTTTGAGTTAGGCCTAGGGTTAGAGATTTTTAACCAGAAAGCCCTGAATACCAAGAACACAGCAGCTGCGAAGGACTACCCAAGAAGAGCACAAAAGTACCACAACATGCCTGCCTCCACAGCTATTTCCTTGGGGACATCCCTAATTCCTGGCTGATTTGCCTTTCTCGTCGTCGGGTTGGGGTTAGGTAGGCCTTGTGCTAGGAATTTGAAAATCAGGAAGCCCAGACCTCCAGGCACACTGGAGCTGTGAAAGGCATCCAAAAGGGAGTGCAAAAGTGCCACAACATGGCTGCTTTCACAGCTTTTTCCTTAGGAAGAACCCTAATACCCGGCTGATTTACCTTCCTAGGGTTACTATTAGGCTTCGGCCTAGGACTTTTAAAACCAGGAAACCCTGTGCTCCAGGCACACTGCAGCTGTTCAAGGCATTCCAATGGGAGTGCAAAAGTGACGCAACTTGGCTGCCTCCACTGCTATTTCCATGAGACCATCCCGAACCATAGGCTGATTTTCCTTCCTAGCGTTGAGTTTTGAGTTAGGCCTAGGGTTAGAGTTTTTTAACCAGAAAGCCCTGAGTTCCAAGAACACAGCAGCTGCGAAGGACTACCCAAGAAGAGCACAAAAGTACCACAACATGCCTGCCTCCACAGCTATTTCCTTGGGGACATCCCTAATTCCTGGCTGATTTGCCTTTCTCGTTGTCGGGTTGGGGTTAGGTAGGCGTTGTGCTAGGATTTTTAAAATCAGGAAGCCCAGACCTCCAGGCACACTGGAGCTGCCAAACGCATCCAAAAGGGAGTGCAAAAGTGCCACAACATGGCTGCTTTCACAGCTTTTTCCTTAGGAAGAACCCTAATACCCGGCTGATTTACCTTCCTAGGGTTACTGTTAGGCTTGGGCCAAGGACTTTTAAAACCAGGAAGCCCTGTGCTCCAGGCACACTGCAGCTGTTCAAGGCATCCCAACGGGAGTGCAAAAGTGACACAACTTGGCTGCGTCCACTGCTATTTCCATGAGACCATCCCCAAACTTAGGCTGGTTTTCCTTCCTAGCGTTGAGTTTTGAGTTAGGCCTATGGTAAGTGTTCTTTTAATCAGAAAGCCCTGAGTTCCAAGAACACAGCAGCTGCGAAGGACTACCCAAGAAGAGCACAAAAGTACCACAACATGCCTGCCTCCACAGCTATTTCCTTGGGGACATCCCTAATTCCTGGCTGATTTGCCTTTCTCGTCGTCGGGTTGGGGTTAGGTAGGCCTTGTGCTAGGATTTTGAAAATCAGGAAGCCCAGACCTCCAGGCACACTGGAGCTGTGAAAGGCATCCAAAAGGGAGTGCAAAAGTGCCACAACATGGCTGCTTTCACAGCTTTTTCCTTAGGAAGAACCCTAATCCCCGGCTGATTTACCTTCCTAGGGTTACTGTTAGGCTTGGGCCAAGGACTTTTAAAACCAGGAAGCCCTGTGCTCCAGGCACACTGCAGCTGTTCAAGGCATCCCAATGGGAGTGCAAAAGTGACACAACTTGGCTGCCTCCACTGCTATTTCCATGAGACCATCCCGAATCATAGGCTGATTTTCCTTCCTAGCGTTGAGGTTTGAGTTAGGCCTAGGGTTAGAGTTTTTTAACCAGAAAGCCCTGAGTTCCAAGAACACAGCAGCTGCGAAGGACTACCCAAGAAGAGCACAAAAGTACCACAACATGCCTGCCTCCACAGCTATTTCCTTGGGGACATCCCTAATTCCTGGCTGATTTGCCTTTCTCGTCGTCGGGTTGGGGTTAGGTAGGCCTTGTGCTAGGATATTTAAAAGCAGGAAACCCAGACCTCCAAGCACACTGGAGCTGTGAAAGGCATCCAAAAGGGAGTGCAAAAGTGCCACAACATGGCTGCTTTCACAGCTTTTTTCTTGGCACCATCACTATACCTTCTCTGATATATCTCCCTATGGTTTGGGTTAGGGATCAGCCTAGGGCTAGGATGTTTTGAACCAGGAAGCCCTGTGTTCCAGGCTTACTGTAGCTGCCAAAGGCATCCCAAAGGGAGCGCAGAAGTGCCACAACATGGCTGCTTTCACAGCTTTTTCCTTAGGAAGAACCCTAATACCCGGCTGATTTACCTTCCTAGGGTTACTGTTAGGCTTGGGCCAAGGACTTTTAAAACCAGGAAGCCCTGTGCTCCAGGCACACTGCAGCTGTTCAAGGCATCCCAACGGGAGTGCAAAAGTGACACAACTTGGCTGCCTCCACTGCTATTTCCATGAGACCATCCCCAACCTTAGGCTGATTTTCCTTCCTAGCGTTGAGGTTTGAGTTAGGCCTAGGGTTAGTGTTTTTTAACCAGAAAGCCCTGAGGTCCAAGAACACAGCAGCTGCGAAGGACTACCCAAGAAGAGCACAAAAGTACCACAACATGCCTGCCTCCACAGCAATTTCCTTGGGGACATCCCTAATTCCTGGCTGATTTGCCTTTCTCGTCGTCGGGTTGGGGTTAGGTAGGCCTTGTGCTAGGATTTTGAAAATCAGGAAGCCCAGACCTCCA
Source organism: Melospiza georgiana (assembly GCF_028018845.1). Taxonomy (NCBI): domain Eukaryota; kingdom Metazoa; phylum Chordata; class Aves; order Passeriformes; family Passerellidae; genus Melospiza; species Melospiza georgiana. Next base: position 3,623,318 of record NW_026652216.1, on the reverse strand, counting down.
GGCACACTGGAGCTGTGAAAGGCATCCAAAAGGGAGTGCAAAAGTGCCACAACATGGCTGCTTTCACAGCTTTTTCCTTAGGAAGAACCCTAATACCCGGCTGATTTACCTTCCTAGGGATACTGTTAGGCTTGGGCCAAGGACTTTTAAAATCAGGAAGCCCGGTGCTCCAGGAACACTGCAGCTGTTCAAGGCATCCCAACGGGAGCGCAAAAGTGACACAACTTGGCTGCCTCCACTGCTATTTCCATGAGACCATCCCGAACCATAGGCTGATTTTCCTTCCTAGCGTTGAGGTTTGAGTTAGGCCTAGGGTTAGAGTTTTTTAACCAGAAAGCCCTGAGTTCCAAGAACACAGCAGCTGCGAAGGACTACCCAAGAAGAGCACAAAAGTACCACAACATGCCTGCCTCCACAGCAATTTCCTTGGGGACATCCCTAATTCCTGGCTGATTTGCCTTTCTCGTCGTCGGGTTGGGGTTAGGTAGGCCTTGTGCTAGGATTCTTAAAATCAGGAAGCCCAGACCTCCAGGCACACTGGAGCTGTGAAAGGCATCCAAAAGGGAGTGCAAAAGTGCCACAACATGGCTGCTTTCACAGCTTTTTCCTTAGGAAGAACCCTAATCCCCGGCTGATTTACCTTCCTAGGGTTACTGTTAGGCTTGGGCCAAGGACTTTTAAAACCAGGAAGCCCTGTGCTCCAGGCACACTGCAGCTGCTCAAGGCATCCCAACGGGAGTGCAAAAGTGACACAACTTGGCGGCCTCCACTGCTATTTCCATGAGACCATCCCCAAACTTAGGCTGGTTTTCCTTCCTAGCGTTGAGGTTTGAGTTAGGCCTAGGGTTAGTGTTCTTTTAACCTGAAAGCCCTGAGTTCCAAGAACACAGCAGCTGCGAAGGACTACCCAAGAAGAGCACAAAAGTACCACCACATGCCTGCCTCCACAGCTATTTCCTTGGGGACATCCCTAATTCCTGGCTGATTTGCCTTTCTCGTTGTCGGGTTGGGGTTAGGTAGGCCTTGTGCTAGGATTTTTAAAATCAGGAAGCCCAGACCTCCAGGCACACTGGAGCTGTGAAAGGCATCCAAAAGGGAGTGCAAAAGTGCCACAACATGGCTGCTTTCACAGCTTTTTCCTTAGGAAGAACCCTAATACCCGGCTGATTTACCTTCCTAGGGTTACTGTTAGGCTTCGGCCTAGGACTTTTAAAACCAGGAAGCCCTGTGCTCCAGGAACACTGCAGCTGTTCAAGGCATCCCAATGGGAGCGCAAAAGTGACACAACTTGGCTGCCTCCACTGCTATTTCCATGAGACCATCCCCAACCTTAGGCTGGTTTTCCTTCCTAGCGTTGAGTTTTGAGTTAGGCCTAGGGTTAGGGTTCTTTCAACCAGAAAGCCCTGAGTTCCAAGAATACAGCAGCTGCGAAGGACTACCCAAGAAGAGCACAAAAGTACCACCACATGCCTGCCTCCACAGCTATTTCCTTGGGGACATCCCTAATTCCTGGCTGATTTGCCTTTCTCGTCGTCGGGTTGGGGTTAGGTAGGCCTTGTGCTAGGATTTTTAAAATCAGGAAGCCCAGACCTCCAGGCACACTGGAGCTGTGAAAGGCATCCAAAAGGGAGTGCAAAAGTGCCACAACATGGCTGCTTTCACAGCTTTTTCCTTAGGAAGAACCCTAATACCCGGCTGATTTACCTTCCTAGAGTTACTGTTAGGCTTCGGCCTAGGACTTTTAAAACCAGGAAGCCCTGTGCTCCAGGCACACTGCAGCTGTTCAAGGCATCCCAACGGGAGTGCAAAAGTGACACAACTTGGCTGCCTCCACTGCTATTTCCATGAGACCATCCCGAATCATAGGCTGATTTTCCTTCCTAGCGTTGAGGTTTGAGTTAGGCCTAGGGTTAGAGTTTTAAAACCAGAAAGCCCTGAGTTCCAAGAACAGAGCAGCTGCGAAGGACTACCCAAGAAGAGCACAAAAGTACCACAACATGCCTGCCTCCACAGCTATTTCCTTGGGGACATCCCTAATTCCTGGCTGATTTGCCTTTCTCGTCGTCGGGTTGGGGTTAGGTAGGCCTTGTGCTAGGATATTTAAAAGCAGGAAACCCAGACCTCCAAGCACACTGGAGCTGTGAAAGGCATCCAAAAGGGAGTGCAAAAGTGCCACAACATGGCTGCTTTCACAGCTTTTTTCTTGGCACCATCACTATACCTTCTCTGATATATCTCCCTATGGTTAGGGTTAGGGATCAGCCTAGGGCTAGGATTTTTTGAACCAGGAAGCCCTGTGTTCCAGGCTTACTGTAGCTGCCAAAGGCATCCCAAAGGGAGCGCAGAAGTGCCACAACATGGCTGCTTTCACAGCTTTTTCCTTAGGAAGAACCCTAATACCCGGCTGATTTACCTTCCTAGGGTTACTGTTAGGCTTGGGCCAAGGACTTTTAAAACCAGGAAGCCCTGTGCTCCAGGCACACTGCAGCTGTTCAAGGCATCCCAAGGGGAGCGCAAAAGTGACACAACTTGGCTGCCTCCACTGCTATTTCCATGAGACCATCCTGAACCATAGGCTGATTTTCCTTCCTAGCGTTGAGGTTTGAGTTAGGCCTAGGGTTAGAGATTTTTAACCAGAAAGCCCTGAATACCAAGAACACAGCAGCTGCGAAGGACTACCCAAGAAGAGCACAAAAGTACCACAACATGCCTGCCTCCACAGCTATTTCCTTGGGGACATCCCTAATTCCTGGCTGATTTGCCTTTCTCGTCGTCGGGTTGGGGTTAGGTAGGCCTTGTGCTAGGATTTTGAAAATCAGGAAGCCCAGACCTCCAGGCACACTGGAGCTGTGAAAGGCATCCAAAAGGGAGTGCAAAAGTGCCACAACATGGCTGCTTTCACAGCTTTTTCCTTAGGAAGAACCCTAATACCCGGCTGATTTACCTTCCTAGGGTTACTGTTAGGCTTGGGCCAAGGACTTTTAAAATCAGGAAGCCCGGTGCTCCAGGAACACTGCAGCTGTTCAAGGCATCCCAACGGGAGCGCAAAAGTGACACAACTTGGCTGCCTCCACTGCTATTTCCATGAGACCATCCCGAACCATAGGCTGATTTTCCTTCCTAGCGTTGAGGTTTGAGTTAGGCCTAGGGTTAGAGTTTTTTAACCAGAAAGCCCTGAGTTCCAAGAACACAGCAGCTGCGAAGGACTACCCAAGAAGAGCACAAAAGTACCACAACATGCCTGCCTCCACAGCAATTTCCTTGGGGACATCCCTAATTCCTGGCTGATTTGCCTTTCTCGTCGTCGGGTTGGGGTTAGGTAGGCCTTGTGCTAGGATTCTTAAAATCAGGAAGCCCAGACCTCCAGGCACACTGGAGCTGTGAAAGGCATCCAAAAGGGAGTGCAAAAGTGCCACAACATGGCTGCTTTCACAGCTTTTTCCTTAGGAAGAACCCTAATCCCCGGCTGATTTACCTTCCTAGGGTTACTGTTAGGCTTGGGCCAAGGACTTTTAAAACCAGGAAGCCCTGTGCTCCAGGCACACTGCAGCTGCTCAAGGCATCCCAACGGGAGTGCAAAAGTGACACAACTTGGCGGCCTCCACTGCTATTTCCATGAGACCATCCCCAAACTTAGGCTGGTTTTCCTTCCTAGCGTTGAGGTTTGAGTTAGGCCTAGGGTTAGTGTTCTTTTAACCTGAAAGCCCTGAGTTCCAAGAACACAGCAGCTGCGAAGGACTACCCAAGAAGAGCACAAAAGTACCACCACATGCCTGCCTCCACAGCTATTTCCTTGGGGACATCCCTAATTCCTGGCTGATTTGCCTTTCTCGTTGTCGGGTTGGGGTTAGGTAGGCCTTGTGCTAGGATTTTTAAAATCAGGAAGCCCAGACCTCCAGGCACACTGGAGCTGTGAAAGGCATCCAAAAGGGAGTGCAAAAGTGCCACAACATGGCTGCTTTCACAGCTTTTTCCTTAGGAAGAACCCTAATACCCGGCTGATTTACCTTCCTAGGGTTACTGTTAGGCTTCGGCCTAGGACTTTTAAAACCAGGAAGCCCTGTGCTCCAGGAACACTGCAGCTGTTCAAGGCATCCCAATGGGAGCGCAAAAGTGACACAACTTGGCTGCCTCCACTGCTATTTCCATGAGACCATCCCCAACCTTAGGCTGGTTTTCCTTCCTAGCGTTGAGTTTTGAGTTAGGCCTAGGGTTAGGGTTCTTTCAACCAGAAAGCCCTGAGTTCCAAGAATACAGCAGCTGCGAAGGACTACCCAAGAAGAGCACAAAAGTACCACCACATGCCTGCCTCCACAGCTATTTCCTTGGGGACATCCCTAATTCCTGGCTGATTTGCCTTTCTCGTCGTCGGGTTGGGGTTAGGTAGGCCTTGTGCTAGGATTTTTAAAATCAGGAAGCCCAGACCTCCAGGCACACTGGAGCTGTGAAAGGCATCCAAAAGGGAGTGCAAAAGTGCCACAACATGGCTGCTTTCACAGCTTTTTCCTTAGGAAGAACCCTAATACCCGGCTGATTTACCTTCCTAGAGTTACTGTTAGGCTTCGGCCTAGGACTTTTAAAACCAGGAAGCCCTGTGCTCCAGGCACACTGCAGCTGTTCAAGGCATCCCAACGGGAGTGCAAAAGTGACACAACTTGGCTGCCTCCACTGCTATTTCCATGAGACCATCCCGAATCATAGGCTGATTTTCCTTCCTAGCGTTGAGGTTTGAGTTAGGCCTAGGGTTAGAGTTTTAAAACCAGAAAGCCCTGAGTTCCAAGAACAGAGCAGCTGCGAAGGACTACCCAAGAAGAGCACAAAAGTACCACAACATGCCTGCCTCCACAGCTATTTCCTTGGGGACATCCCTAATTCCTGGCTGATTTGCCTTTCTCGTCGTCGGGTTGGGGTTAGGTAGGCCTTGTGCTAGGATATTTAAAAGCAGGAAACCCAGACCTCCAAGCACACTGGAGCTGTGAAAGGCATCCAAAAGGGAGTGCAAAAGTGCCACAACATGGCTGCTTTCACAGCTTTTTTCTTGGCACCACCACTATACCTTCTCTGATATATCTCCCTAGGGTTAGGGTTAGGGATCAGCCTAGGGCTAGGATTTTTTGAACCAGGAAGCCCTGTGTTCCAGGCTTACTGTAGCTGCCAAAGGCATCCCAAAGGGAGCGCAGAAGTGCCACAACATGGCTGCTTTCACAGCTTTTTCCTTAGGAAGAACCCTAATACCCGGCTGATTTACCTTCCTAGGGTTACTGTTAGGCTTGGGCCAAGGACTTTTAAAACCAGGAAGCCCTGTGCTCCAGGCACACTGCAGCTGTTCAAGGCATCCCAAGGGGAGCGCAAAAGTGACACAACTTGGCTGCCTCCACTGCTATTTCCATGAGACCATCCTGAACCATAGGCTGATTTTCCTTCCTAGCGTTGAGGTTTGAGTTAGGCCTAGGGTTAGAGATTTTTAACCAGAAAGCCCTGAATACCAAGAACACAGCAGCTGCGAAGGACTACCCAAGAAGAGCACAAAAGTACCACAACATGCCTGCCTCCACAGCTATTTCCTTGGGGACATCCCTAATTCCTGGCTGATTTGCCTTTCTCGTCGTTGGGTTGGGTTGAGGTAGGCCTTGTGCTAGGATTTTTAAAATCAGGAAGCCCAGACCTCCAGGCACACTGGAGCTGTGAAAGGCATCCAAAAGGGAGTGCAAAAGTGCCACAACATGGCTGCTTTCACAGCTTTTTCCTTAGGAAGAACCCTAATACCCGGCTGATTTACCTTCCTAGGGTTACTGTTAGGCTTCGGCCTAGGACTTTTAAAACCAGGAAGCCCTGTGCTCCAGGAACACTGCAGCTGTTCAAGGCATCCCAAGGGGAGCGCAAAAGTGACACAACTTGGCTGCCTCCACTGCTATTTCCATGAGACCATCCCCAACCTTAGGCTGGTTTTCCTTCCTAGCGTTGAGTTTTGAGTTAGGCCTAGGGTTAGGGTTCTTTCAACCAGAAAGCCCTGAGTTCCAAGAATACAGCAGCTGCGAAGGACTACCCAAGAAGAGCACAAAAGTACCACCACATGCCTGCCTCCACAGCTATTTCCTTGGGGACATCCCTAATTCCTGGCTGATTTGCCTTTCTCGTCGTCGGGTTGGGGTTAGGTAGGCCTTGTGCTAGGATTTTTAAAATCAGGAAGCCCAGACCTCCAGGCACACTGGAGCTGTGAAAGGCAGCCAAAAGGGAGTGCAAAAGTGCCACAACATGGCTGCTTTCACAGCTTTTTCCTTAGGAAGAACCCTAATACCCTGCTGATTTACCTTCCTAGAGTTACTGTTAGGCTTCGGCCTAAGACTTTTAAAACCAGGAAGCCCTGTGCTCCAGGCACACTGCAGCTGTTCAAGGCATCCCAACGGGAGTGCAAAAGTGACACAACTTGGCTGCCTCCACTGCTATTTCCATGAGACCATCCCGAATCATAGGCTGATTTTCCTTCCTAGCGTTGAGGTTTGAGTTAGGCCTAGGGTTAGAGTTTTAAAACCAGAAAGCCCTGAGTTCCAAGAACAGAGCAGCTGCGAAGGACTACCCAAGAAGAGCACAAAAGTACCACAACATGCCTGCCTCCACAGCTATTTCCTTGGGGACATCCCTAATTCCTGGCTGATTTGCCTTTCTCGTCGTCGGGTTGGGGTTAGGTAGGCCTTGTGCTAGGATATTTAAAAGCAGGAAACCCAGACCTCCAAGCACACTGGAGCTGTGAAAGGCATCCAAAAGGGAGTGCAAAAGTGCCACAACATGGCTGCTTTCACAGCTTTTTTCTTGGCACCATCACTATACCTTCTCTGTAAAATCTCCCTAGGGTTAGGGTTAGGGTTCAGCCTAGGGCTAGGATATTTTGAACCAGGAAGCCCTGTGTTCCAGGCTTACTGTAGCTGCCAAAGGCATCCCAAAGGGAGCGCAGAAGTGCCACAACATGGCTGCTTTCACAGCTTTTTCCTTAGGAAGAACCCTAATACCCGGCTGATTTACCTTCCTAGGGTTACTGTTAGGCTTGGGCCAAGGACTTTTAAAACCAGGAAGCCCTGTGCTCCAGGCACACTGCAGCTGTTCAAGGCATCCCAAGGGGAGCGCAAAAGTGACACAACTTGGCTGCCTCCACTGCTATTTCCATGAGACCATCCTGAACCATAGGCTGATTTTCATTTCTAGCGTTGAGGTTTGAGTTAGGCCTAGGGTTAGAGATTTTTAACCAGAAAGCCCTGAATACCAAGAACACAGCAGCTGCGAAGGACTACCCAAGAAGAGCACAAAAGTACCACAACATGCCTGCCTCCACAGCTATTTCCTTGGGGACATCCCTAATTCCTGGCTGATTTGCCTTTCTCGTCGTCGGGTTGGGGTTAGGTAGGCCTTGTGCTAGGAATTTGAAAATCAGGAAGCCCAGACCTCCAGGCACACTGGAGCTGTGAAAGGCATCCAAAAGGGAGTGCAAAAGTGCCACAACATGGCTGCTTTCACAGCTTTTTCCTTAGGAAGAACCCTAATACCCGGCTGATTTACCTTCCTAGGGTTACTATTAGGCTTCGGCCTAGGACTTTTAAAACCAGGAAACCCTGTGCTCCAGGCACACTGCAGCTGTTCAAGGCATTCCAATGGGAGTGCAAAAGTGACACAACTTGGCTGCCTCCACTGCTATTTCCATGAGACCATCCCGAACCATAGGCTGATTTTCCTTCCTAGCGTTGAGTTTTGAGTTAGGCCTAGGGTTAGAGTTTTTTAACCAGAAAGCCCTGAGTTCCAAGAACACAGCAGCTGCGAAGGACTACCCAAGAAGAGCACAAAAGTACCACAACATGCCTGCCTCCACAGCTATTTCCTTGGGGACATCCCTAATTCCTGGCTGATTTGCCTTTCTCATCGTCGGGTTGGGGTTAGGTAGGCGTTGTGCTAGGATTTTTAAAATCAGGAAGCCCAGACCTCCAGGCACACTGGAGCTGCCAAACGCATCCAAAAGGGAGTGCAAAAGTGCCACAACATGGCTGCTTTCACAGCTTTTTCCTTAGGAAGAACCCTAATACCCGGCTGATTTACCTTCCTAGGGTTACTGTTAGGCTTGGGCCAAGGACTTTTAAAACCAGGAAGCCCTGTGCTCCAGGCACACTGCAGCTGTTCAAGGCATCCCAACGGGAGTGCAAAAGTGACACAACTTGGCTGCCTCCACTGCTATTTCCATGAGACCATCCCCAAACTTAGGCTGGTTTTCCTTCCTAGCGTTGAGTTTTGAGTTAGGCCTATGGTAAGTGTTCTTTTAATCAGAAAGCCCTGAGTTCCAAGAACACAGCAGCTGCGAAGGACTACCCAAGAAGAGCACAAAAGTACCACAACATGCCTGCCTCCACAGCTATTTCCTTGGGGACATCCCTAATTCCTGGCTGATTTGCCTTTCTCGTCGTCGGGTTGGGGTTAGGTAGGCCTTGTGCTAGGATTTTGAAAATCAGGAAGCCCAGACCTCCAGGCACACTGGAGCTGTGAAAGGCATCCAAAAGGGAGTGCAAAAGTGCCACAACATGGCTGCTTTCACAGCTTTTTCCTTAGGAAGAACCCTAATCCCCGGCTGATTTACCTTCCTAGGGTTACTGTTAGGCTTCGGCCTAGGACTTTTAAAACCAGGAAGCCCTGTGCTCCAGGCACACTGCAGCTGTTCAAGGCATCCCAATGGGAGTGCAAAAGTGACACAACTTGGCTGCCTCCACTGCTATTTCCATGAAACCATCCCGAATCATAGGCTGATTTTCCTTCCTAGCGTTGAGGTTTGAGTTAGGCCTAGGGTTAGAGTTTTTTAACCAGAAAGCCCTGAGTTCCAAGAACACAGCAGCTGCGAAGGACTACCCAAGAAGAGCACAAAAGTACCACAACATGCCTGCCTCCACAGCTATTTCCTTGGGGACATCCCTAATTCCTGGCTGATTTGCCTTTCTCGTCGTCGGGTTGGGGTTAGGTAGGCCTTGTGCTAGGATATTTAAAAGCAGGAAACCCAGACCTCCAAGCACACTGGAGCTGTGAAAGGCATCCAAAAGGGAGTGCAAAAGTGCCACAACATGGCTGCTTTCACAGCTTTTTTCTTGGCACCATCACTATACCTTCTCTGAAAAATCTCCCTATGGTTAGGGTTAGGGATCAGCCTAGGGCTAGGATTTTTTGAACCAGGAAGCCCTGTGTTCCAGGCTTACTGTAGCTGCCAAAGGCATCCCAAAGGGAGCGCAGAAGTGCCACAACATGGCTGCTTTCACAGCTTTTTCCTTAGGAAGAACCCTAATACCCGGCTGATTTACCTTCCTAGGGTTACTGTTAGGCTTGGGCCAAGGACTTTTAAAACCAGGAAGCCCTGTGCTCCAGGCACACTGCAGCTGTTCAAGGCATCCCAACGGGAGTGCAAAAGTGACACAACTTGGCTGCCTCCACTGCTATTTCCATGAGACCATCCCCAACCTTAGGCTGATTTTCCTTCCTAGCGTTGAGGTTTGAGTTAGGCGTAGGGTTAGTGTTCTTTAACCAGAAAGCCCTGAGGTCCAAGAACACAGCAGCTGCGAAGGACTACCCAAGAAGAGCACAAAAGTACCACAACATGCCTGCCTCCACAGCAATTTCCTTGGGGACATCCCTAATTCCTGGCTGATTTGCCTTTCTCGTCGTCGGGTTGGGGTTAGGTAGGCCTTGTGCTAGGATTTTGAAAATCAGGAAGCCCAGACCTCCAGGCACACTGGAGCTGTGAAAGGCATCCAAAAGGGAGTGCAAAAGTGCCACAACATGGCTGCTTTCACAGCTTTTTCCTTAGGAAGAACCCTAATCCCCGGCTGATTTACCTTCCTAGGGTTACTGTTAGGCTTGGGCCAAGGACTTTTAAAACCAGGAAGCCCTGTGCTCCAGGCACACTGCAGCTGTTCAAGGCATCCCAAGGGGAGCGCAAAAGTGACACAACTTGGCGGCCTCCACTGCTATTTCCATGAGACCATCCCCAACCTTAGGCTGGTTTTCCTTCCTAGCGTTGAGGTTTGAGTTAGGCCTAGGGTTAGTGTTCTTTTAACCTGAAAGCCCTGAGTTCCAAGAACACAGCAGCTGCGAAGGACTACCCAAGAAGAGCACAAAAGTACCACCACATGCCTGCCTCCACAGCTATTTCCTTGGGGACATCCCTAATTCCTGGCTGATTTGCCTTTCTCGTTGTCGGGTTGGGGTTAGGTAGGCGTTGTGCTAGGATTTTTAAAATCAGGAAGCCCAGACCTCCAGGCACACTGGAGCTGTGAAAGGCATCCAAAAGGGAGTGCAAAAGTGCCACAACATGGCTGCTTTCACAGCTTTTTCCTTAGGAAGAACCCTAATACCCGGCTGATTTACCTTCCTAGGGTTACTGTTAGGCTTCGGCCTAGGACTTTTAAAACCAGGAAGCTCTGTGCTCCAGGAACACTGCAGCTGTTCAAGGCATCCCAACGGGAGCGCAAAAGTGACACAACTTGGCTGCGTCCACTGCTATTTCCATGAGACCATCCCCAACCTTAGGCTGGTTTTCCTTCCTAGCGTTGAGTTTTGAGTTAGGCCTAGGGTTAGGGTTCTTTCAACCAGAAAGCCCTGAGTTCCAAGAATACAGCAGCTGCGAAGGACTACCCAAGAAGAGCACAAAAGTACCACCACATGCCTGCCTCCACAGCTATTTCCTTGGGGACATCCCTAATTCCTGGCTGATTTGCCTTTCTCGTCGTCGGGTTGGGGTTAGGTAGGCCTTGTGCTAGGATTTTTAAAATCAGGAAGCCCAGACCTCCAGGCACACTGGAGCTGTGAAAGGCAGCCAAAAGGGAGTGCAAAAGTGCCACAACATGGCTGCTTTCACAGCTTTTTCCTTAGGAAGAACCCTAATACCCGGCTGATTTACCTTCCTAGAGTTACTGTTAGGCTTCGGCCTAGGACTTTTAAAACCAGGAAGCCCTGTGCTCCAGGCACACTGCAGCTGTTCAAGGCATCCCAACGGGAGTGCAAAAGTGACACAACTTGGCTGCCTCCACTGCTATTTCCATGAGACCATCCCGAATCATAGGCTGATTTTCCTTCCTAGCGTTGAGGTTTGAGTTAGGCCTAGGGTTAGAGTTTTAAAACCAGAAAGCCCTGAGTTCCAAGAACAGAGCAGCTGCGAAGGACTACCCAAGAAGAGCACAAAAGTACCACCACATGCCTGCCTCCACAGCTATTTCCTTGGGGACATCCCTAATTCCTGGCTGATTTGCCTTTCTCGTCGTCGGGTTGGGGTTAGGTAGGCCTTGTGCTAGGATATTTAAAAGCAGGAAACCCAGACCTCCAAGCACACTGGAGCTGTGAAAGGCATCCAAAAGGGAGTGCAAAAGTGCCACAACATGGCTGCTTTCACAGCTTTTTTCTTGGCACCATCACTATACCTTCTCTGTAAAATCTCCCTAGGGTTAGGGTTAGGGTTCAGCCTAGGGCTAGGATATTTTGAACCAGGAAGCCCTGTGTTCCAGGCTTACTGTAGCTGCCAAAGGCATCCCAAAGGGAGCGCAGAAGTGCCACAACATGGCTGCTTTCACAGCTTTTTCCTTAGGAAGAACCCTAATACCCGGCTGATTTACCTTCCTAGGGTTACTGTTAGGCTTGGGCCAAGGACTTTTAAAACCAGGAAGCCCTGTGCTCCAGGCACACTGCAGCTGTTCAAGGCATCCCAAGGGGAGCGCAAAAGTGACACAACTTGGCTGCCTCCACTGCTATTTCCATGAGACCATCCTGAACCATAGGCTGATTTTCATTTCTAGCGTTGAGGTTTGAGTTAGGCCTAGGGTTAGAGATTTTTAACCAGAAAGCCCTGAATACCAAGAACACAGCAGCTGCGAAGGACTACCCAAGAAGAGCACAAAAGTACCACAACATGCCTGCCTCCACAGCTATTTCCTTGGGGACATCCCTAATTCCTGGCTGATTTGCCTTTCTCGTCGTCGGGTTGGGGTTAGGTAGGCCTTGTGCTAGGATTTTTAAAATCAGGAAGCCCAGACCTCCAGGCACACTGGAGCTGTGAAAGGCAGCCAAAAGGGAGTGCAAAAGTGCCACAACATGGCTGCTTTCACAGCTTTTTCCTTAGGAAGAACCCTAATACCCGGCTGATTTACCTTCCTAGAGTTACTGTTAGGCTTCGTCCTAGGACTTTTAAAACCAGGAAGCCCTGTGCTCCAGGCACACTGCAGCTGTTCAAGGCATCCCAAGGGGAGCACAAAAGTGACACAACTTGGCTGCCTCCACTGCTATTTCCATGAGACCATCCCGAATCATAGGCTGATTTTCCTTCCTAGCGTTGAGGTTTGAGTTAGGCCTAGGGTTAGAGTTTTTTAACCAGAAAGCCCTGAGTTCCAAGAACAGAGCAGCTGCGAAGGACTACCCAAGAAGAGCACAAAAGTACCACAACATGCCTGCCTCCACAGCTATTTCCTTGGGGACATCCCTAATTCCTGGCTGATTTGCCTTTCTCGTCGTCGGGTTGGGGTTAGGTAGGCCTTGTGCTAGGATATTTAAAAGCAGGAAACCCAGACCTCCAAGCACACTGGAGCTGTGAAAGGCATCCAAAAGGGAGTGCAAAAGTGCCACAACATGGCTGCTTTCACAGCTTTTTTCTTGGCACCATCACTATACCTTCTCTGATATATCTCCCTAGGGTTAGGGTTAGGGTTCAGCCTAGGGCTAGGATTTTTTGAACCAGGAAGCCCTGTGTTCCAGGCTTACTGTAGCTGCCAAAGGCATCCCAAAGGGAGCGCAGAAGTGCCACAACATGGCTGCTTTCACAGCTTTTTCCTTAGGAAGAACCCTAATACCCGGCTGATTTACCTTCCTAGGGTTACTGTTAGGCTTGGGCCAAGGACTTTTAAAACCAGGAAGCCCTGTGCTCCAGGCACACTACAGCTGTTCAAGGCATCCCAAGGGGAGCGCAAAAGTGACACAACTTGGCTGCCTCCACTGCTATTTCCATGAGACCATCCTGAACCATAGGCTGATTTTCCTTCCTAGCGTTGAGGTTTGAGTTAGGCCTAGGGTTAGAGATTTTTAACCAGAAAGCCCTGAATACCAAGAACACAGCAGCTGCGAAGGACTACCCAAGAAGAGCACAAAAGTACCACAACATGCCTGCCTCCACAGCTATTTCCTTGGGGACATCCCTAATTCCTGGCTGATTTGCCTTTCTCGTCGTCGGGTTGGGGTTAGGTAGGCCTTGTGCTAGGAATTTGAAAATCAGGAAGCCCAGACCTCCAGGCACACTGGAGCTGTGAAAGGCAGCCAAAAGGGAGTGCAAAAGTGCCACAACATGGCTGCTTTCACAGCTTTTTCCTTAGGAAGAACCCTAATACCCGGCTGATTTACCTTCCTAGGGTTACTATTAGGCTTCGGCCTAGGACTTTTAAAACCAGGAAACCCTGTGCTCCAGGCACACTGCAGCTGTTCAAGGCATTCCAATGGGAGTGCAAAAGTGACGCAACTTGGCTGCCTCCACTGCTATTTCCATGAGACCATCCCGAACCATAGGCTGATTTTCCTTCCTAGCGTTGAGTTTTGAGTTAGGCCTAGGGTTAGAGTTTTTTAACCAGAAAGCCCTGAGTTCCAAGAACACAGCAGCTGCGAAGGACTACCCAAGAAGAGCACAAAAGTACCACAACATGCCTGCCTCCACAGCTATTTCCTTGGGGACATCCCTAATTCCTGGCTGATTTGCCTTTCTCGTCGTCGGGTTGGGGTTAGGTAGGCCTTGTGCTAGGATATTTAAAATCAGGAAGCCCAGACCTCCAGGCACACTGGAGCTGTGAAAGGCATCCAAAAGGGAGTGCAAAAGTGCCACAACATGGCTGCTTTCACAGCTTTTTTCTTGGCACCATCACTATACCTTCTCTGATATATCTCCCTAGGGTTAGGGTTAGGGTTCAGCCTAGGGCTAGGATTTTTTGAACCAGGAAGCCCTGTGTTCCAGGCTTAATGTAGCTGCCAAAGGCATCCCAAAGGGAGCGCAGAAGTGCCACAACATGGCTGCTTTCAAAGCTTTTTCCTAAGGAAGAACCCTAATACCCGGCTGATTTACCTTCCTAGGGTTACTGTTAGGCTTGGGCCAAGGACTTTTAAAACCAGGAAGCCCTGTGCTCCAGGCACACTGCAGCTGTTCAAGGCATCCCAAGGGGAGCGCAAAAGTGACACAACTTGGCTGCCTCCACTGCTATTTCCATGAGACCATCCTGAACCATAGGCTGATTTTCCTTCCTAGCGTTGAGGTTTGAGTTAGGCCTAGGGTTAGGGTTCTTTCAACCAGAAAGCCCTGAGTTCCAAGAATACAGCAGCTGCGAAGGACTACCCAAGAAGAGCACAAAAGTACCACAACATGCCTGCCTCCACAGCTATTTCCTTGGGGACATCCCTAATTCCTGGCTGATTTGCCTTTCTCGTCGTCGGGTTGGGGTTAGGTAGGCCTTGTGCTAGGAATTTGAAAATCAGGAAGCCCAGACCTCCAGGCACACTGGAGCTGTGAAAGGCAGCCAAAAGGGAGTGCAAAAGTGCCACAACATGGCTGCTTTCACAGCTTTTTTCTTGGCACCATCACTATACCTTCTCTGATATATCTCCCTAGGGTTAGGGTTAGGGTTCAGCCTAGGGCTAGGATTTTTTGAACCAGGAAGCCCTGTGTTCCGGGCTTAATGTAGCTGCCAAAGGCATCCCAAAGGGAGCGCAGAAGTGCCACAACATGGCTGCTTTCACAGCTTTTTCCTAAGGAAGAACCCTAATACCCGGCTGATTTACCTTCCTAGGGTTACTGTTAGGCTTGGGCCAAGGACTTTTAAAACCAGGAAGCCCTGTGCTCCAGGCACACTGCAGCTGTTCAAGGCATCCCAAGGGGAGCGCAAAAGTGACACAACTTGGCTGCCTCCACTGCTATTTCCATGAGACCATCCTGAACCATAGGCTGATTTTCCTTCCTAGCGTTGAGGTTTGAGTTAGGCCTAGGGTTAGGGTTCTTTCAACCAGAAAGCCCTGAGTTCCAAGAATACAGCAGCTGCGAAGGACTACCCAAGAAGAGCACAAAAGTACCACAACATGCCTGCCTCCACAGCTATTTCCTTGGGGACATCCCTAATTCCTGGCTGATTTGCCTTTCTCGTCGTCGGGTTGGGGTTAGGTAGGCCTTGTGCTAGGAATTTGAAAATCAGGAAGCCCAGACCTCCAGGCACACTGGAGCTGTGAAAGGCAGCCAAAAGGGAGTGCAAAAGTGCCACAACATGGCTGCTTTCACAGCTTTTTTCTTGGCACCATCACTATACCTTCTCTGATATATCTCCCTAGGGTTAGGGTTAGGGTTCAGCCTAGGGCTAGGATTTTTTGAACCAGGAAGCCCTGTGTTCGGGGCTTAATGTAGCTGCCAAAGGCATCCCAAAGGGAGCGCAGAAGTGCCACAACATGGCTGCTTTCACAGCTTTTTCCTAAGGAAGAACCCTAATACCCGGCTGATTTACCTTCCTAGAGTTACTGTTAGGCTTCGGCCTAGGACTTTTAAAACCAGGAAGCCCTGTGCTCCAGGCACACTGCAGCTGTTCAAGGCATCCCAACGGGAGTGCAAAAGTGACACAACTTGGCTGCCTCCACTGCTATTTCCATGAGACCATCCTGAACCATAGGCTGATTTTCCTTCCTAGCGTTGAGGTTTGAGTTAGGCCTAGGGTTAGAGATTTTTAACCAGAAAGCCCTGAATACCAAGAACACAGCAGCTGCGAAGGACTACCCAAGAAGAGCACAAAAGTACCACAACATGCCTGCCTCCACAGCTATTTCCTTGGGGACATCCCTAATTCCTGGCTGATTTGCCTTTCTCGTCGTCGGGTTGGGGTTAGGTAGGCCTTGTGCTAGGAATTTGAAAATCAGGAAGCCCAGACCTCCAGGCACACTGGAGCTGTGAAAGGCAGCCAAAAGGGAGTGCAAAAGTGCCACAACATGGCTGCTTTCACAGCTTTTTCCTTAGGAAGAACCCTAATACCCGGCTGATTTACCTTCCTAGGGTTACTATTAGGCTTCGGCCTAGGACTTTTAAAACCAGGAAACCCTGTGCTCCAGGCACACTGCAGCTGTTCAAGGCATTCCAATGGGAGTGCAAAAGTGACGCAACTTGGCTGCCTCCACTGCTATTTCCATGAGACCATCCCGAACCATAGGCTGATTTTCCTTCCTAGCGTTGAGTTTTGAGTTAGGCCTAGGGTTAGAGTTTTTTAACCAGAAAGCCCTGAGTTCCAAGAACACAGCAGCTGCGAAGGACTACCCAAGAAGAGCACAAAAGTACCACAACATGCCTGCCTCCACAGCTATTTCCTTGGGGACATCCCTAATTCCTGGCTGATTTGCCTTTCTCGTCGTCGGGTTGGGGTTAGGTAGGCCTTGTGCTAGGATATTTAAAATCAGGAAGCCCAGACCTCCAGGCACACTGGAGCTGTGAAAGGCATCCAAAAGGGAGTGCAAAAGTGCCACAACATGGCTGCTTTCACAGCTTTTTTCTTGGCACCATCACTATACCTTCTCTGATATATCTCCCTAGGGTTAGGGTTAGGGTTCAGCCTAGGGCTAGGATTTTTTGAACCAGGAAGCCCTGTGTTCCAGGCTTAATGTAGCTGCCAAAGGCATCCCAAAGGGAGCGCAGAAGTGCCACAACATGGCTGCTTTCAAAGCTTTTTCCTAAGGAAGAACCCTAATACCCGGCTGATTTACCTTCCTAGGGTTACTGTTAGGCTTGGGCCAAGGACTTTTAAAACCAGGAAGCCCTGTGCTCCAGGCACACTGCAGCTGTTCAAGGCATCCCAAGGGGAGCGCAAAAGTGACACAACTTGGCTGCCTCCACTGCTATTTCCATGAGACCATCCTGAACCATAGGCTGATTTTCCTTCCTAGCGTTGAGGTTTGAGTTAGGCCTAGGGTTAGGGTTCTTTCAACCAGAAAGCCCTGAGTTCCAAGAATACAGCAGCTGTGAAGGACTACCCAAGAAGAGCACAAAAGTACCACAACATGCCTGCCTCCACAGCTATTTCCTTGGGGACATCCCTAATTCCTGGCTGATTTGCCTTTCTCGTCGTCGGGTTGGGGTTAGGTAGGCCTTGTGCTAGGAATTTGAAAATCAGGAAGCCCAGACCTCCAGGCACACTGGAGCTGTGAAAGGCAGCCAAAAGGGAGTGCAAAAGTGCCACAACATGGCTGCTTTCACAGCTTTTTTCTTGGCAC
Organism: Melospiza georgiana; assembly: GCF_028018845.1. NCBI lineage: Eukaryota > Metazoa > Chordata > Aves > Passeriformes > Passerellidae > Melospiza > Melospiza georgiana. The sequence goes on along the minus strand of NW_026652216.1, from coordinate 3,606,044 downwards.
CATCACTATACCTTCTCTGATATATCTCCCTAGGGTTAGGGTTAGGGTTCAGCCTAGGGCTAGGATTTTTTGAACCAGGAAGCCCTGTGTTCCGGGCTTAATGTAGCTGCCAAAGGCATCCCAAAGGGAGCGCAGAAGTGCCACAACATGGCTGCTTTCACAGCTTTTTCCTAAGGAAGAACCCTAATACCCGGCTGATTTACCTTCCTAGGGTTACTGTTAGGCTTGGGCCAAGGACTTTTAAAACCAGGAAGCCCTGTGCTCCAGGCACACTGCAGCTGTTCAAGGCATCCCAAGGGGAGCGCAAAAGTGACACAACTTGGCTGCCTCCACTGCTATTTCCATGAGACCATCCTGAACCATAGGCTGATTTTCCTTCCTAGCGTTGAGGTTTGAGTTAGGCCTAGGGTTAGGGTTCTTTCAACCAGAAAGCCCTGAGTTCCAAGAATACAGCAGCTGCGAAGGACTACCCAAGAAGAGCACAAAAGTACCACAACATGCCTGCCTCCACAGCTATTTCCTTGGGGACATCCCTAATTCCTGGCTGATTTGCCTTTCTCGTCGTCGGGTTGGGGTTAGGTAGGCCTTGTGCTAGGAATTTGAAAATCAGGAAGCCCAGACCTCCAGGCACACTGGAGCTGTGAAAGGCAGCCAAAAGGGAGTGCAAAAGTGCCACAACATGGCTGCTTTCACAGCTTTTTTCTTGGCACCATCACTATACCTTCTCTGATATATCTCCCTAGGGTTAGGGTTAGGGTTCAGCCTAGGGCTAGGATTTTTTGAACCAGGAAGCCCTGTGTTCGGGGCTTAATGTAGCTGCCAAAGGCATCCCAAAGGGAGCGCAGAAGTGCCACAACATGGCTGCTTTCACAGCTTTTTCCTAAGGAAGAACCCTAATACCCGGCTGATTTACCTTCCTAGAGTTACTGTTAGGCTTCGGCCTAGGACTTTTAAAACCAGGAAGCCCTGTGCTCCAGGCACACTGCAGCTGTTCAAGGCATCCCAACGGGAGTGCAAAAGTGACACAACTTGGCTGCCTCCACTGCTATTTCCATGAGACCATCCCGAATCATAGGCTGATTTTCCTTCCTAGCGTTGAGGTTTGAGTTAGGCCTAGGGTTAGAGTTTTAAAACCAGAAAGCCCTGAGTTCCAAGAACACAGCAGCTGCGAAGGACTACCCAAGAAGAGCACAAAGGTACCACCACATGCCTGCCTCCACAGCTATTTCCTTGGGGACATCCCTAATTCCTGGCTGATTTGCCTTTCTCGTCGTCGGGTTGAGGTTAGGTAGGCCTTGTGCTAGGATATTTAAAAGCAGGAAACCCAGACCTCCAAGCACACTGGAGCTGTGAAAGGCATCCAAAAGGGAGTGCAAAAGTGCCACAACATGGCTGCTTTCACAGCTTTTTTCTTGGCACCATCACTATACCTTCTCTGTAAAATCTCCCTAGGGTTAGGGTTAGGGTTCAGCCTAGGGCTAGGATGTTTTGAACCAGGAAGCCCTGAGTTCCAGGCTTACTGCAGCTGCCAAAGGCATCCCAAAGGGAGCGCAGAAGTGCCACAACATGGCTGCTTTCACAGCTTTTTCCTTAGGAAGAACCCTAATACCCGGCTGATTTACCTTCCTAGGGTTACTGTTAGGCTTGGGCCAAGGACTTTTAAAACCAGGAAGCCCTGTGCTCCAGGCACACTGCAGCTGTTCAAGGCATCCCAAGGGGAGCGCAAAAGTGACACAACTTGGCTGCCTCCACTGCTATTTCCATGAGACCATCCTGAACCATAGGCTGATTTTCCTTCCTAGCGTTGAGGTTTGAGTTAGGCCTAGGGTTAGAGATTTTTAACCAGAAAGCCCTGAATACCAAGAACACAGCAGCTGCGAAGGACTACCCAAGAAGAGCACAAAAGTACCACAACATGCCTGCCTCCACAGCTATTTCCTTGGGGACATCCCTAATTCCTGGCTGATTTGCCTTTCTCGTCGTCGGGTTGGGGTTAGGTAGGCCTTGTGCTAGGATTTTTAAAATCAGGAAGCCCAGACCTCCAGGCACACTGGAGCTGTGAAAGGCAGCCAAAAGGGAGTGCAAAAGTGCCACAACATGGCTGCTTTCACAGCTTTTTCCTTAGGAAGAACCCTAATACCCGGCTGATTTACCTTCCTAGAGTTACTGTTAGGCTTCGGCCTAGGACTTTTAAAACCAGGAAGCCCTGTGCTCCAGGCACACTGCAGCTGTTCAAGGCATCCCAAGGGGAGCACAAAAGTGACACAACTTGGCTGCCTCCACTGCTATTTCCATGAGACCATCCCGAATCATAGGCTGATTTTCCTTCCTAGCGTTGAGGTTTGAGTTAGGCCTAGGGTTAGAGTTTTTTAACCAGAAAGCCCTGAGTTCCAAGAACAGAGCAGCTGCGAAGGACTACCCAAGAAGAGCACAAAAGTACCACAACATGCCTGCCTCCACAGCTATTTCCTTGGGGACATCCCTAATTCCTGGCTGATTTGCCTTTCTCGTCGTCGGGTTGGGGTTAGGTAGGCCTTGTGCTAGGATATTTAAAAGCAGGAAACCCAGACCTCCAAGCACACTGGAGCTGTGAAAGGCATCCAAAAGGGAGTGCAAAAGTGCCACAACATGGCTGCTTTCACAGCTTTTTTCTTGGCACCATCACTATACCTTCTCTGATATATCTCCCTAGGGTTAGGGTTAGGGTTCAGCCTAGGGCTAGGATTTTTTGAACCAGGAAGCCCTGTGTTCCAGGCTTACTGTAGCTGCCAAAGGCATCCCAAAGGGAGCGCAGAAGTGCCACAACATGGCTGCTTTCACAGCTTTTTCCTTAGGAAGAACCCTAATACCCGGCTGATTTACCTTCCTAGGGTTACTGTTAGGCTTGGGCCAAGGACTTTTAAAACCAGGAAGCCCTGTGCTCCAGGCACACTACAGCTGTTCAAGGCATCCCAAGGGGAGCGCAAAAGTGACACAACTTGGCTGCCTCCACTGCTATTTCCATGAGACCATCCTGAACCATAGGCTGATTTTCCTTCCTAGCGTTGAGGTTTGAGTTAGGCCTAGGGTTAGAGATTTTTAACCAGAAAGCCCTGAATACCAAGAACACAGCAGCTGCGAAGGACTACCCAAGAAGAGCACAAAAGTACCACAACATGCCTGCCTCCACAGCTATTTCCTTGGGGACATCCCTAATTCCTGGCTGATTTGCCTTTCTCGTCGTCGGGTTGGGGTTAGGTAGGCCTTGTGCTAGGAATTTGAAAATCAGGAAGCCCAGAGCTCCAGGCACACTGGAGCTGTGAAAGGCAGCCAAAAGGGAGTGCAAAAGTGCCACAACATGGCTGCTTTCACAGCTTTTTCCTTAGGAAGAACCCTAATACCCGGCTGATTTACCTTCCTAGGGTTACTATTAGGCTTCGGCCTAGGACTTTTAAAACCAGGAAACCCTGTGCTCCAGGCACACTGCAGCTGTTCAAGGCATTCCAATGGGAGTGCAAAAGTGACACAACTTGGCTGCCTCCACTGCTATTTCCATGAGACCATCCCGAACCATAGGCTGATTTTCCTTCCTAGCGTTGAGTTTTGAGTTAGGCCTAGGGTTAGAGTTTTTTAACCAGAAAGCCCTGAGTTCCAAGAACACAGCAGCTGCGAAGGACTACCCAAGAAGAGCACAAAAGTACCACAACATGCCTGCCTCCACAGCTATTTCCTTGGGGACATCCCTAATTCCTGGCTGATTTGCCTTTCTCGTCGTCGGGTTGGGGTTAGGTAGGCCTTGTGCTAGGATATTTAAAATCAGGAAGCCCAGACCTTCAGGCACACTGGAGCTGTGAAAGGCATCCAAAAGGGAGTGCAAAAGTGCCACAACATGGCTGCTTTCACAGCTTTTTTCTTGGCACCATCACTATACCTTCTCTGATATATCTCCCTAGGGTTAGGGTTAGGGTTCAACCTAGGGCTAGGATTTTTTGAACCAGGAAGCCCTGTGTTCCAGGCTTACTGTAGCTGCCAAAGGCATCCCAAAGGGAGCGCAGAAGTGCCACAACATGGCTGCTTTCAAAGCTTTTTCCTAAGGAAGAACCCTAATACCCGGCTGATTTACCTTCCTAGGGTTACTGTTAGGCTTGGGCCAAGGACTTTTAAAACCAGGAAGCCCTGTGCTCCAGGCACACTGCAGCTGTTCAAGGCATCCCAACGGGAGCGCAAAAGTGACACAACTTGGCTGCCTCCACTGCTATTTCCATGAGACCATCCTGAACCATAGGCTGATTTTCCTTCCTAGCGTTGAGGTTTGAGTTAGGCCTAGGGTTAGGGTTCTTTCAACCAGAAAGCCCTGAGTTCCAAGAATACAGCAGCTGCGAAGGACTACCCAAGAAGAGCACAAAAGTACCACAACATGCCTGCCTCCACAGCTATTTCCTTGGGGACATCCCTAATTCCTGGCTGATTTGCCTTTCTTGTCGTCGGGTTGGGGTTAGGTAGGCCTTGTGCTAGGATTTTTAAAATCAGGAAGCCCAGACCTCCAGGCACACTGGAGCTGTGAAAGGCATCCAAAAGGGAGTGCAAAAGTGCCACAACATGGCTGCTTTCACAGCTTTTTCCTTAGGAAGAACCCTAATCCCCGGCTGATTTACCTTCCTAGGGTTACTTTTAGGCTTGGGCCAAGGACTTTTAAAACCAGGAAGCCCTGTGCTCCAGGCACACTGCAGCTGTTCAAGGCATCCCAAGGGGAGCACAAAAGTGACACAACTTGGCTGCCTCCACTGCTATTTCCATGAGACCATCCCCAAACTTAGGCTGGTTTTCCTTCTTAGCGTTGAGGTTTGAGTTAGGCCTAGGGTTAGTGTTCTTTTAACCTGAAAGCCCTGAGTTCCAAGAACACAGCAGCTGCGAAGGACTACCCAAGAAGAGCACAAAAGTACCACCACATGCCTGCCTCCACAGCTATTTCCTTGGGGACATCCCTAATTCCTGGCTCATTTGCCTTTCTCGTCGTCGGGTTGGGGTGAGGTAGGCCTTGTGCTAGGATTTTTAAAATCAGGAAGCCCAGACCTCCAGGCACACTGGAGCTGTGAAAGGCATCCAAAAGGGAGTGCAAAAGTGCCACAACATGGCTGCTTTCACAGCTTTTTCCTTAGGAAGAACCCTAATCCCCGGCTGATTTACCTTCCTAGGGTTACTTTTAGGCTTGAGCCAAGGACTTTTAAAACCAGGAAGCCCTGTGCTCCAGGCACACTGCAGCGGTTCAAGGCATCCCAACGGGAGTGCAAAAGTGACACAACTTGGCTGCCTCCACTGCTATTTCCATGAGACCATCCCCAACCATAGGCTGATTTTCCTTCCTAGCGTTGAGGTTTGAGTTAGGCCTAGGGTTAGAGTTTTTTAACCAGAAAGCCCTGAGTTCCAAGAACACAGCAGCTGCGAAGGACTACCCAAGAAGAGCACAAAAGTACCACAACATGCCTGCCTCCACAGCTATTTCCTTGTGGACATCCCTAATTCCTGGCTGATTTGCCTTTCATGTCGTCAGGTTGGGGATAGGTAGGCCTTGTGCTAGGATTTTGAAAATCAGGAAGCCCAGACCTCCAGGCACACTGGAGCTGTGAAAGGCATCCAAAAGGGAGTGCAAAAGTGCCACAACATGGCTGCTTTCACAGCTTTTTCCTTAGGAAGAACCCTAATACCCGGCTGATTTACCTTCCTAGGGTTACTGTTAGGCTTCGGCCTAGGACTTTTAAAATCAGGAAGCCCTGTGCTCCAGGAACACTGCAGCTGTTCAAGGCATCCCAACGGGAGCGCAAAAGTGACACAACTTGGCTGCCTCCACTGCTATTTCCATGAGACCATCCCCAACCTTAGGCTGGTTTTCCTTCCTAGCGTTGAGTTTTGAGTTAGGCCTAGGGTTAGGGTTCTTTCAACCAGAAAGCCCTGAGTTCCAAGAATACAGCAGCTGCGAAGGACTACCCAAGAAGAGCACAAAAGTACCACCACATGCCTGCCTCCACAGCTATTTCCTTGGGGACATCCCTAATTCCTGGCTGATTTGCCTTTCTCGTCGTCGGGTTGGGGTTAGGTAGGCCTTGTGCTAGGATTTTTAAAATCAGGAAGCCCAGACCTCCAGGCACACTGGAGCTGTGAAAGGCAGCCAAAAGGGAGTGCAAAAGTGCCACAACATGGCTGCTTTCACAGCTTTTTCCTTAGGAAGAACCCTAATACCCGGCTGATTTACCTTCCTAGAGTTACTGTTAGGCTTCGGCCTAGGACTTTTAAAACCAGGAAGCCCTGTGCTCCAGGCACACTGCAGCTGTTCAAGGCATCCCAACGGGAGTGCAAAAGTGACACAACTTGGCTGCCTCCACTGCTATTTCCATGAGACCATCCCGAATCATAGGCTGATTTTCCTTCCTAGCGTTGAGGTTTGAGTTAGGCCTAGGGTTAGAGTTTTAAAACCAGAAAGCCCTGAGTTCCAAGAACACAGCAGCTGCGAAGGACTACCCAAGAAGAGCACAAAAGTACCACAACATGCCTGCCTCCACAGCTATTTCCTTGGGGACATCCCTAATTCCTGGCTGATTTGCCTTTCTCGTCGTCGGGTTGGGGTTAGGTAGGCCTTGTGCTAGGATATTTAAAAGCAGGAAACCCAGACCTCCAAGCACACTGGAGCTGTGAAAGGCATCCAAAAGGGAGTGCAAAAGTGCCACAACATGGCTGCTTTCACAGCTTTTTTCTTGGCACCATCACTATACCTTCTCTGATATATCTCCCTAGGGTTAGGGTTAGGGTTCAGCCTAGGGCTAGGATATTTTGAACCAGGAAGCCCTGTGTTCCAGGCTTACTGTAGCTGCCAAAGGCATCCCAAAGGGAGCGCAGAAGTGCCACAACATGGCTGCTTTCACAGCTTTTTCCTTAGGAAGAACCCTAATACCCGGCTGATTTACCTTCCTAGGGTTACTGTTAGGCTTGGGCCAAGGACTTTTAAAACCAGGAAGCCCTGTGCTCCAGGCACACTGCAGCTGTTCAAGGCATCCCAAGGGGAGCGCAAAAGTGACACAACTTGGCTGCCTCCACTGCTATTTCCATGAGACCATCCTGAACCATAGGCTGATTTTCCTTCCTAGCGTTGAGGTTTGAGTTAGGCCTAGGGTTAGAGATTTTTAACCAGAAAGCCCTGAATACCAAGAACACAGCAGCTGCGAAGGACTACCCAAGAAGAGCACAAAAGTACCACAACATGCCTGCCTCCACAGCTATTTCCTTGGGGACATCCCTAATTCCTGGCTGATTTGCCTTTCTCGTCGTCGGGTTGGGGTTAGGTAGGCCTTGTGCTAGGAATTTGAAAATCAGGAAGCCCAGACCTCCAGGCACACTGGAGCTGTGAAAGGCAGCCAAAAGGGAGTGCAAAAGTGCCACAACATGGCTGCTTTCACAGCTTTTTCCTTAGGAAGAACCCTAATACCCGGCTGATTTACCTTCCTAGGGTTACTATTAGGCTTCGGCCTAGGACTTTTAAAACCAGGAAACCCTGTGCTCCAGGCACACTGCAGCTGTTCAAGGCATTCCAATGGGAGTGCAAAAGTGACGCAACTTGGCTGCCTCCACTGCTATTTCCATGAGACCATCCCGAACCATAGGCTGATTTTCCTTCCTAGCGTTGAGTTTTGAGTTAGGCCTAGGGTTAGAGTTTTTTAACCAGAAAGCCCTGAGTTCCAAGAACACAGCAGCTGCGAAGGACTACCCAAGAAGAGCACAAAAGTACCACAACATGCCTGCCTCCACAGCTATTTCCTTGGGGACATCCCTAATTCCTGGCTGATTTGCCTTTCTCGTCGTCGGGTTGGGGTTAGGTAGGCCTTGTGCTAGGATATTTAAAATCAGGAAGCCCAGACCTCCAGGCACACTGGAGCTGTGAAAGGCATCCAAAAGGGAGTGCAAAAGTGCCACAACATGGCTGCTTTCACAGCTTTTTTCTTGGCACCATCACTATACCTTCTCTGATATATCTCCCTAGGGTTAGGGTTAGGGTTCAGCCTAGGGCTAGGATTTTTTGAACCAGGAAGCCCTGTGTTCCAGGCTTAATGTAGCTGCCAAAGGCATCCCAAAGGGAGCGCAGAAGTGCCACAACATGGCTGCTTTCAAAGCTTTTTCCTAAGGAAGAACCCTAATACCCGGCTGATTTACCTTCCTAGGGTTACTGTTAGGCTTGGGCCAAGGACTTTTAAAACCAGGAAGCCCTGTGCTCCAGGCACACTGCAGCTGTTCAAGGCATCCCAAGGGGAGCGCAAAAGTGACACAACTTGGCTGCCTCCACTGCTATTTCCATGAGACCATCCTGAACCATAGGCTGGTTTTCCTTCCTAGCGTTGAGGTTTGAGTTAGGCCTAGGGTTAGGGTTCTTTCAACCAGAAAGCCCTGAGTTCCAAGAATACAGCAGCTGCGAAGGACTACCCAAGAAGAGCACAAAAGTACCACAACATGCCTGCCTCCACAGCTATTTCCTTGGGGACATCCCTAATTCCTGGCTGATTTGCCTTTCTCGTCGTCGGGTTGGGGTTAGGTAGGCCTTGTGCTAGGAATTTGAAAATCAGGAAGCCCAGACCTCCAGGCACACTGGAGCTGTGAAAGGCAGCCAAAAGGGAGTGCAAAAGTGCCACAACATGGCTGCTTTCACAGCTTTTTTCTTGGCACCATCACTATACCTTCTCTGATATATCTCCCTAGGGTTAGGGTTAGGGTTCAGCCTAGGGCTAGGATTTTTTGAACCAGGAAGCCCTGTGTTCCGGGCTTAATGTAGCTGCCAAAGGCATCCCAAAGGGAGCGCAGAAGTGCCACAACATGGCTGCTTTCACAGCTTTTTCCTAAGGAAGAACCCTAATACCCGGCTGATTTACCTTCCTAGGGTTACTGTTAGGCTTGGGCCAAGGACTTTTAAAACCAGGAAGCCCTGTGCTCCAGGCACACTGCAGCTGTTCAAGGCATCCCAAGGGGAGCGCAAAAGTGACACAACTTGGCGGCCTCCACTGCTATTTCCATGAGACCATCCTGAACCATAGGCTGATTTTCCTTCCTAGCGTTGAGGTTTGAGTTAGGCCTAGGGTTAGGGTTCTTTCAACCAGAAAGCCCTGAGTTCCAAGAATACAGCAGCTGCGAAGGACTACCCAAGAAGAGCACAAAAGTACCACAACATGCCTGCCTCCACAGCTATTTCCTTGGGGACATCCCTAATTCCTGGCTGATTTGCCTTTCTCGTCGTCGGGTTGGGGTTAGGTAGGCCTTGTGCTAGGAATTTGAAAATCAGGAAGCCCAGACCTCCAGGCACACTGGAGCTGTGAAAGGCATCCAAAAGGGAGTGCAAAAGTGCCACAACATGGCTGCTTTCACAGCTTTTTTCTTGGCACCATCACTATACCTTCTCTGATATATCTCCCTAGGGTTAGGGTTAGGGTTCAGCCTAGGGCTAGGATTTTTTGAACCAGGAAGCCCTGTGTTCGGGGCTTAATGTAGCTGCCAAAGGCATCCCAAAGGGAGCGCAGAAGTGCCACAACATGGCTGCTTTCACAGCTTTTTCCTAAGGAAGAACCCTAATACCCGGCTGATTTACCTTCCTAGAGTTACTGTTAGGCTTCGGCCTAGGACTTTTAAAACCAGGAAGCCCTGTGCTCCAGGCACACTGCAGCTGTTCAAGGCATCCCAACGGGAGTGCAAAAGTGACACAACTTGGCTGCCTCCACTGCTATTTCCATGAGACCATCCCGAATCATAGGCTGATTTTCCTTCCTAGCGTTGAGGTTTGAGTTAGGCCTAGGGTTAGAGTTTTAAAACCAGAAAGCCCTGAGTTCCAAGAACACAGCAGCTGCGAAGGACTACCCAAGAAGAGCACAAAGGTACCACCACATGCCTGCCTCCACAGCTATTTCCTTGGGGACATCCCTAATTCCTGGCTGATTTGCCTTTCTCGTCGTCGGGTTGAGGTTAGGTAGGCCTTGTGCTAGGATATTTAAAAGCAGGAAACCCAGACCTCCAAGCACACTGGAGCTGTGAAAGGCATCCAAAAGGGAGTGCAAAAGTGCCACAACATGGCTGCTTTCACAGCTTTTTTCTTGGCACCATCACTATACCTTCTCTGTAAAATCTCCCTAGGGTTAGGGTTAGGGTTCAGCCTAGGGCTAGGATGTTTTGAACCAGGAAGCCCTGAGTTCCAGGCTTACTGCAGCTGCCAAAGGCATCCCAAAGGGAGCGCAGAAGTGCCACAACATGGCTGCTTTCACAGCTTTTTCCTTAGGAAGAACCCTAATACCCGGCTGATTTACCTTCCTAGGGTTACTGTTAGGCTTGGGCCAAGGACTTTTAAAACCAGGAAGCCCTGTGCTCCAGGCACACTGCAGCTGTTCAAGGCATCCCAAGGGGAGCGCAAAAGTGACACAACTTGGCTGCCTCCACTGCTATTTCCATGAGACCATCCTGAACCATAGGCTGATTTTCCTTCCTAGCGTTGAGGTTTGAGTTAGGCCTAGGGTTAGAGATTTTTAACCAGAAAGCCCTGAATACCAAGAACACAGCAGCTGCGAAGGACTACCCAAGAAGAGCACAAAAGTACCACAACATGCCTGCCTCCACAGCTATTTCCTTGGGGACATCCCTAATTCCTGGCTGATTTGCCTTTCTCGTCGTCGGGTTGGGGTTAGGTAGGCCTTGTGCTAGGATTTTTAAAATCAGGAAGCCCAGACCTCCAGGCACACTGGAGCTGTGAAAGGCAGCCAAAAGGGAGTGCAAAAGTGCCACAACATGGCTGCTTTCACAGCTTTTTCCTTAGGAAGAACCCTAATACCCGGCTGATTTACCTTCCTAGAGTTACTGTTAGGCTTCGGCCTAGGACTTTTAAAACCAGGAAGCCCTGTGCTCCAGGCACACTGCAGCTGTTCAAGGCATCCCAAGGGGAGCACAAAAGTGACACAACTTGGCTGCCTCCACTGCTATTTCCATGAGACCATCCCGAATCATAGGCTGATTTTCCTTCCTAGCGTTGAGGTTTGAGTTAGGCCTAGGGTTAGAGTTTTTTAACCAGAAAGCCCTGAGTTCCAAGAACAGAGCAGCTGCGAAGGACTACCCAAGAAGAGCACAAAAGTACCACAACATGCCTGCCTCCACAGCTATTTCCTTGGGGACATCCCTAATTCCTGGCTGATTTGCCTTTCTCGTCGTCGGGTTGGGGTTAGGTAGGCCTTGTGCTAGGATATTTAAAAGCAGGAAACCCAGACCTCCAAGCACACTGGAGCTGTGAAAGGCATCCAAAAGGGAGTGCAAAAGTGCCACAACATGGCTGCTTTCACAGCTTTTTTCTTGGCACCATCACTATACCTTCTCTGATATATCTCCCTAGGGTTAGGGTTAGGGTTCAGCCTAGGGCTAGGATTTTTTGAACCAGGAAGCCCTGTGTTCCAGGCTTACTGTAGCTGCCAAAGGCATCCCAAAGGGAGCGCAGAAGTGCCACAACATGGCTGCTTTCACAGCTTTTTCCTTAGGAAGAACCCTAATACCCGGCTGATTTACCTTCCTAGGGTTACTGTTAGGCTTGGGCCAAGGACTTTTAAAACCAGGAAGCCCTGTGCTCCAGGCACACTACAGCTGTTCAAGGCATCCCAAGGGGAGCGCAAAAGTGACACAACTTGGCTGCCTCCACTGCTATTTCCATGAGACCATCCTGAACCATAGGCTGATTTTCCTTCCTAGCGTTGAGGTTTGAGTTAGGCCTAGGGTTAGAGATTTTTAACCAGAAAGCCCTGAATACCAAGAACACAGCAGCTGCGAAGGACTACCCAAGAAGAGCACAAAAGTACCACAACATGCCTGCCTCCACAGCTATTTCCTTGGGGACATCCCTAATTCCTGGCTGATTTGCCTTTCTCGTCGTCGGGTTGGGGTTAGGTAGGCCTTGTGCTAGGAATTTGAAAATCAGGAAGCCCAGAGCTCCAGGCACACTGGAGCTGTGAAAGGCAGCCAAAAGGGAGTGCAAAAGTGCCACAACATGGCTGCTTTCACAGCTTTTTCCTTAGGAAGAACCCTAATACCCGGCTGATTTACCTTCCTAGGGTTACTATTAGGCTTCGGCCTAGGACTTTTAAAACCAGGAAACCCTGTGCTCCAGGCACACTGCAGCTGTTCAAGGCATTCCAATGGGAGTGCAAAAGTGACACAACTTGGCTGCCTCCACTGCTATTTCCATGAGACCATCCCGAACCATAGGCTGATTTTCCTTCCTAGCGTTGAGTTTTGAGTTAGGCCTAGGGTTAGAGTTTTTTAACCAGAAAGCCCTGAGTTCCAAGAACACAGCAGCTGCGAAGGACTACCCAAGAAGAGCACAAAAGTACCACAACATGCCTGCCTCCACAGCTATTTCCTTGGGGACATCCCTAATTCCTGGCTGATTTGCCTTTCTCGTCGTCGGGTTGGGGTTAGGTAGGCCTTGTGCTAGGATATTTAAAATCAGGAAGCCCAGACCTCCAGGCACACTGGAGCTGTGAAAGGCATCCAAAAGGGAGTGCAAAAGTGCCACAACATGGCTGCTTTCACAGCTTTTTTCTTGGCACCATCACTATACCTTCTCTGATATATCTCCCTAGGGTTAGGGTTAGGGTTCAACCTAGGGCTAGGATTTTTTGAACCAGGAAGCCCTGTGTTCCAGGCTTACTGTAGCTGCCAAAGGCATCCCAAAGGGAGCGCAGAAGTGCCACAACATGGCTGCTTTCAAAGCTTTTTCCTAAGGAAGAACCCTAATACCCGGCTGATTTACCTTCCTAGGGTTACTGTTAGGCTTGGGCCAAGGACTTTTAAAACCAGGAAGCCCTGTGCTCCAGGCACACTGCAGCTGTTCAAGGCATCCCAACGGGAGCGCAAAAGTGACACAACTTGGCTGCCTCCACTGCTATTTCCATGAGACCATCCTGAACCATAGGCTGATTTTCCTTCCTAGCGTTGAGGTTTGAGTTAGGCCTAGGGTTAGGGTTCTTTCAACCAGAAAGCCCTGAGTTCCAAGAATACAGCAGCTGCGAAGGACTACCCAAGAAGAGCACAAAAGTACCACAACATGCCTGCCTCCACAGCTATTTCCTTGGGGACATCCCTAATTCCTGGCTGATTTGCCTTTCTTGTCGTCGGGTTGGGGTTAGGTAGGCCTTGTGCTAGGATTTTTAAAATCAGGAAGCCCAGACCTCCAGGCACACTGGAGCTGTGAAAGGCATCCAAAAGGGAGTGCAAAAGTGCCACAACATGGCTGCTTTCACAGCTTTTTCCTTAGGAAGAACCCTAATCCCCGGCTGATTTACCTTCCTAGGGTTACTTTTAGGCTTGGGCCAAGGACTTTTAAAACCAGGAAGCCCTGTGCTCCAGGCACACTGCAGCTGTTCAAGGCATCCCAAGGGGAGCACAAAAGTGACACAACTTGGCTGCCTCCACTGCTATTTCCATGAGACCATCCCCAAACTTAGGCTGGTTTTCCTTCTTAGCGTTGAGGTTTGAGTTAGGCCTAGGGTTAGTGTTCTTTTAACCTGAAAGCCCTGAGTTCCAAGAACACAGCAGCTGCGAAGGACTACCCAAGAAGAGCACAAAAGTACCACCACATGCCTGCCTCCACAGCTATTTCCTTGGGGACATCCCTAATTCCTGGCTCATTTGCCTTTCTCGTCGTCGGGTTGGGGTGAGGTAGGCCTTGTGCTAGGATTTTTAAAATCAGGAAGCCCAGACCTCCAGGCACACTGGAGCTGTGAAAGGCATCCAAAAGGGAGTGCAAAAGTGCCACAACATGGCTGCTTTCACAGCTTTTTCCTTAGGAAGAACCCTAATCCCCGGCTGATTTACCTTCCTAGGGTTACTTTTAGGCTTGAGCCAAGGACTTTTAAAACCAGGAAGCCCTGTGCTCCAGGCACACTGCAGCGGTTCAAGGCATCCCAACGGGAGTGCAAAAGTGACACAACTTGGCTGCCTCCACTGCTATTTCCATGAGACCATCCCCAACCATAGGCTGATTTTCCTTCCTAGCGTTGAGGTTTGAGTTAGGCCTAGGGTTAGAGTTTTTTAACCAGAAAGCCCTGAGTTCCAAGAACACAGCAGCTGCGAAGGACTACCCAAGAAGAGCACAAAAGTACCACAACATGCCTGCCTCCACAGCTATTTCCTTGTGGACATCCCTAATTCCTGGCTGATTTGCCTTTCATGTCGTCAGGTTGGGGATAGGTAGGCCTTGTGCTAGGATTTTGAAAATCAGGAAGCCCAGACCTCCAGGCACACTGGAGCTGTGAAAGGCATCCAAAAGGGAGTGCAAAAGTGCCACAACATGGCTGCTTTCACAGCTTTTTCCTTAGGAAGAACCCTAATCCCCGGCTGATTTACCTTCCTAGGGTTACTGTTAGGCTTCGGCCTAGGACTTTTAAAATCAGGAAGCCCTGTGCTCCAGGAACACTGCAGCTGTTCAAGGCATCCCAACGGGAGCGCAAAAGTGACACAACTTGGCTGCCTCCACTGCTATTTCCATGAGACCATCCCCAACCTTAGGCTGGTTTTCCTTCCTAGCGTTGAGTTTTGAGTTAGGCCTAGGGTTAGGGTTCTTTCAACCAGAAAGCCCTGAGTTCCAAGAATACAGCAGCTGCGAAGGACTACCCAAGAAGAGCACAAAAGTACCACCACATGCCTGCCTCCACAGCTATTTCCTTGGGGACATCCCTAATTCCTGGCTGATTTGCCTTTCTCGTCGTCGGGTTGGGGTTAGGTAGGCCTTGTGCTAGGATTTTTAAAATCAGGAAGCCCAGACCTCCAGGCACACTGGAGCTGTGAAAGGCAGCCAAAAGGGAGTGCAAAAGTGCCACAACATGGCTGCTTTCACAGCTTTTTCCTTAGGAAGAACCCTAATACCCGGCTGATTTACCTTCCTAGAGTTACTGTTAGGCTTCGGCCTAGGACTTTTAAAACCAGGAAGCCCTGTGCTCCAGGCACACTGCAGCTGTTCAAGGCATCCCAACGGGAGTGCAAAAGTGACACAACTTGGCTGCCTCCACTGCTATTTCCATGAGACCATCCCGAATCATAGGCTGATTTTCCTTCCTAGCGTTGAGGTTTGAGTTAGGCCTAGGGTTAGAGTTTTAAAACCAGAAAGCCCTGAGTTCCAAGAACACAGCAGCTGCGAAGGACTACCCAAGAAGAGCACAAAAGTACCACAACATGCCTGCCTCCACAGCTATTTCCTTGGGGACATCCCTAATTCCTGGCTGATTTGCCTTTCTCGTCGTCGGGTTGAGGTTAGGTAGGCCTTGTGCTAGGATATTTAAAAGCAGGAAACCCAGACCTCCAAGCACACTGGAGCTGTGAAATGCATCCAAAAGGGAGTGCAAAAGTGCCACAACATGGCTGCTTTCACAGCTTTTTTCTTGGCACCATCACTATACCTTCTCTGATATATCTCCCTAGGGTTAGGGTTAGGGTTCAGCCTAGGGCTAGGATATTTTGAACCAGGAAGCCCTGTGTTCCAGGCTTACTGTAGCTGCCAAAGGCATCCCAAAGGGAGCGCAGAAGTGCCACAACATGGCTGCTTTCACAGCTTTTTCCTTAGGAAGAACCCTAATACCCGGCTGATTTACCTTCCTAGGGTTACTGTTAGGCTTGGGCCAAGGACTTTTAAAACCAGGAAGCCCTGTGCTCCAGGCACACTGCAGCTGTTCAAGGCATCCCAAGGGGAGCGCAAAAGTGACACAACTTGGCTGCCTCCACTGCTATTTCCATGAGACCATCCTGAACCATAGGCTGATTTTCCTTCCTAGCGTTGAGGTTTGAGTTAGGCCTAGGGTTAGAGATTTTTAACCAGAAAGCCCTGAATACCAAGAACACAGCAGCTGCGAAGGACTACCCAAGAAGAGCACAAAAGTACCACAACATGCCTGCCTCCACAGCTATTTCCTTGGGGACATCCCTAATTCCTGGCTGATTTGCCTTTCTCGTCGTCGGGTTGGGGTTAGGTAGGCCTTGTGCTAGGAATTTGAAAATCAGGAAGCCCAGACCTCCAGGCACACTGGAGCTGTGAAAGGCATCCAAAAGGGAGTGCAAAAGTGCCACAACATGGCTGCTTTCACAGCTTTTTCCTTAGGAAGAACCCTAATCCCCGGCTGATTTACCTTCCTAGGGTTACTATTAGGCTTCGGCCTAGGACTTTTAAAACCAGGAAACCCTGTGCTCCAGGCACACTGCAGCTGTTCAAGGCATTCCAATGGGAGTGCAAAAGTGACGCAACTTGGCTGCCTCCACTGCTATTTCCATGAGACCATCCCGAACCATAGGCTGATTTTCCTTCCTAGCGTTGAGTTTTGAGTTAGGCCTAGGGTTAGAGTTTTTTAACCAGAAAGCCCTGAGTTCCAAGAACACAGCAGCTGCGAAGGACTACCCAAGAAGAGCACAAAAGTACCACAACATGCCTGCCTCCACAGCTATTTCCTTGGGGACATCCCTAATTCCTGGCTGATTTGCCTTTCTCGTCGTCGGGTTGGGGTTAGGTAGGCCTTGTGCTAGGAATTTGAAAATCAGGACGCCCAGACCTCCAGGCACACTGGAGCTGTGAAAGGCATCCAAAAGGGAGTGCAAAAGTGCGACAACATGGCTGCTTTCACAGCTTTTTTCTTGGCACCATCACTATACCTTCTCTGATATATCTCCCTAGGGTTAGGGTTAGGGTTCAGCCTAGGGCTAGGATTTTTTGAACCAGGAAGCCCTGTGTTCCAGGCTTACTGTAGCTGCCAAAGGCATCCCAAAGTGAGCGCAGAAGTGCCACAACATGGCTGCTTTCACAGCTTTTTCCTAAGGAAGAACCCTAATACCCAGCTGATTTACCTTCCTAGGGTTACTGTTAGGCTTGGGCCAAGGACTTTTAAAACCAGGAAGCCCTGTGCTCCAGGCACACTGCAGCTGTTCAAGGCATCCCAAGGGGAGCGCAAAAGTGACACAACTTGGCTGCCTCCACTGCTATTTCCATGAGACCATCCTGAACCATAGGCTGATTTTCCTTCCTAGCGTTGAGGTTTGAGTTAGGCCTAGGGTTAGGGTTCTTTCAACCAGAAAGCCCTGAGTTCCAAGAATACAGCAGCTGCGAAGGACTACCCAAGAAGAGCACAAAAGTACCACAACATGCCTGCCTCCACAGCTATTTCCTTGGGGACATCCCTAATTCCTGGCTGATTTGCCTTTCTTGTCGTCGGGTTGGGGTTAGGTAGGCCTTGTGCTAGGATTCTTAAAATCAGGAAGCCCAGACCTCCAGGCACACTGGAGCTGTGAAAGGCATCCAAAAGGGAGTGCAAAAGTGCCACAACATGGCTGCTTTCACAGCTTTTTCCTTAGGAAGAACCCTAATCCCCGGCTGATTTACCTTCCTAGGGTTACTTTTAGGCTTGGGCCAAGGACTTTTAAAACCAGGAAGCCCTGTGCTCCAGGCACACTGCAGCTGTTCAAGGCATTCCAATGGGAGTGCAAAAGTGACGCAACTTGGCTGCCTCCACTGCTATTTCCATGAGACCATCCCCAAACTTAGGCTGGTTTTCCTTCTTAGCGTTGAGGTTTGAGTTAGGCCTAGGGTTAGTGTTCTTTTAACCTGAAAGCCCTGAGTTCCAAGAACACAGCAGCTGCGAAGGACTACCCAAGAAGAGCACAAAAGTACCACCACATGCCTGCCTCCACAGCTATTTCCTTGGGGACATCCCTAATTCCTGGCTGATTTGCCTTTCTCGTCGTCGGGTTGGGGTGAGGTAGGCCTTGTGCTGGGATTTTTAAAATCAGGAAGCCCAGACCTCCAGGCACACTGGAGCTGTGAAAGGCATCCAAAAGGGAGTGCAAAAGTGCCACAACATGGCTGCTTTCACAGCTTTTTCCTTAGGAAGAACCCTAATACCCGGCTGATTTACCTTCCTAGGGTTACTTTTAGGCTTGGGCCAAGGACTTTTAAAACCAGGAAGCCCTGTGCTCCAGGCACTCTGCAGCGGTTCAAGGCATCCCAACGGGAGTGCAAAAGTGACACAACTTGGCTGCCTCCACTGCTATTTCCATGAGACCATCCCCAACCATAGGCTGATTTTCCTTCCTAGCGTTGAGGTTTGAGTTAGGCCTAGGGTTAGAGTTTTTTAACCAGAAAGCCCTGAGTTCCAAGAACACAGCAGCTGCGAAGGACTACCCAAGAAGAGCACAAAAGTACCACAACATGCCTGCCTCCACAGCTATTTCCTTGGGGACATCCCTAATTCCTGGCTGATTTGCCTTTCATGTCGTCAGGTTGGGGATAGGTAGGCCTTGTGCTAGGATTTTGAAAATCAGGAAGCCCAGACCTCCAGGCACACTGGACCTGTGAAAGGCATCCAAAAGGGAGTGCAAAAGTGCCACAACATGGCTGCTTTCACAGCTTTTTCCTTAGGAAGAACCCTAATACCCGGCTGATTTACCTTCCTAGGGTTACTTTTAGGCTTGGGCCAAGGACTTTTAAAACCAGGAAGCCCTGTGCTCCAGGCACACTGCAGCTGTTCAAGGCATCCCAAGGGGAGCACAAAAGTGACACAACTTGGCTGCCTCCACTGCTATTTCCATGAGACCATCCCCAAACTTAGGCTGGTTTTCCTTCTTAGCGTTGAGGTTTGAGTTAGGCCTAGGGTTAGTGTTCTTTTAACCTGAAAGCCCTGAGTTCCAAGAACACAGCAGCTGCGAAGGACTACCCAAGAAGAGCACAAAAGTACCACCACATGCCTGCCTCCACAGCTATTTCCTTGGGGACATCCCTAATTCCTGGCTCATTTGCCTTTCTCGTCGTCGGGTTGGGGTGAGGTAGGCCTTGTGCTAGGATTTTTAAAATCAGGAAGCCCAGACCTCCAGGCACACTGGAGCTGTGAAAGGCATCCAAAAGGGAGTGCAAAAGTGCCACAACATGGCTGCTTTCACAGCTTTTTCCTTAGGAAGAACCCTAATCCCCGGCTGATTTACCTTCCTAGGGTTACTTTTAGGCTTGAGCCAAGGACTTTTAAAACCAGGAAGCCCTGTGCTCCAGGCACACTGCAGCGGTTCAAGGCATCCCAACGGGAGTGCAAAAGTGACACAACTTGGCTGCCTCCACTGCTATTTCCATGAGACCATCCCGAATCATAGGCTGATTTTCCTTCCTAGCGTTGAGGTTTGAGTTAGGCCTAGGGTTAGAGTTTTTTAACCAGAAAGCCCTGAGTTCCAAGAACACAGCAGCTGCGAAGGACTACCCAAGAAGAGCACAAAAGTACCACAACATGCCTGCCTCCACAGCTATTTCCTTGTGGACATCCCTAATTCCTGGCTGATTTGCCTTTCATGTCGTCAGGTTGGGGATAGGTAGGCCTTGTGCTAGGATTTTGAAAATCAGGAAGCCCAGACCTCCAGGCACACTGGAGCTGTGAAAGGCATCCAAAAGGGAGTGCAAAAGTGCCACAACATGGCTGCTTTCACAGCTTTTTCCTTAGGAAGAACCCTAATCCCCGGCTGATTTACCTTCCTAGGGTTACTGTTAGGCTTCGGCCTAGGACTTTTAAAATCAGGAAGCCCTGTGCTCCAGGAACACTGCAGCTGTTCAAGGCATCCCAACGGGAGCGCAAAAGTGACACAACTTGGCTGCCTCCACTGCTATTTCCATGAGACCATCCCCAACCTTAGGCTGGTTTTCCTTCCTAGCGTTGAGTTTTGAGTTAGGCCTAGGGTTAGGGTTCTTTCAACCAGAAAGCCCTGAGTTCCAAGAATACAGCAGCTGCGAAGGACTACCCAAGAAGAGCACAAAAGTACCACCACATGCCTGCCTCCACAGCTATTTCCTTGGGGACATCCCTAATTCCTGGCTGATTTGCCTTTCTCGTCGTCGGGTTGGGGTTAGGTAGGCCTTGTGCTAGGATTTTGAAAATCAGGAAGCCCAGACCTCCAGGCACACTGGAGCTGTGAAAGGCAGCCAAAAGGGAGTGCAAAAGTGCCACAACATGGCTGCTTTCACAGCTTTTTCCTTAGGAAGAACCCTAATACCCGGCTGATTTACCTTCCTAGAGTTACTGTTAGGCTTCGGCCTAGGACTTTTAAAACCAGGAAGCCCTGTGCTCCAGGCACACTGCAGCTGTTCAAGGCATCCCAACGGGAGTGCAAAAGTGACACAACTTGGCTGCCTCCACTGCTATTTCCATGAGACCATCCCGAATCATAGGCTGATTTTCCTTCCTAGCGTTGAGGTTTGAGTTAGGCCTAGGGTTAGAGTTTTAAAACCAGAAAGCCCTGAGTTCCAAGAACACAGCAGCTGCGAAGGACTACCCAAGAAGAGCACAAAAGTACCACAACATGCCTGCCTCCACAGCTATTTCCTTGGGGACATCCCTAATTCCTGGCTGATTTGCCTTTCTCGTCGTCGGGTTGGGGTTAGGTAGGCCTTGTGCTAGGATATTTAAAAGCAGGAAACCCAGACCTCCAAGCACACTGGAGCTGTGAAATGCATCCAAAAGGGAGTGCAAAAGTGCCACAACATGGCTGCTTTCACAGCTTTTTTCTTGGCACCATCACTATACCTTCTCTGATATATCTCCCTAGGGTTAGGGTTAGGGTTCAGCCTAGGGCTAGGATATTTTGAACCAGGAAGCCCTGTGTTCCAGGCTTACTGTAGCTGCCAAAGGCATCCCAAAGGGAGCGCAGAAGTGCCACAACATGGCTGCTTTCACAGCTTTTTCCTTAGGAAGAACCCTAATACCCGTCTGATTTACCTTCCTAGGGTTACTGTTAGGCTTGGGCCAAGGACTTTTAAAACCAGGAAGCCCTGTGCTCCAGGCACACTGCAGCTGTTCAAGGCATCCCAAGGGGAGCGCAAAAGTGACACAACTTGGCTGCCTCCACTGCTATTTCCATGAGACCATCCTGAACCATAGGCTGATTTTCCTTCCTAGCGTTGAGGTTTGAGTTAGGCCTAGGGTTAGAGATTTTTAACCAGAAAGCCCTGAATACCAAGAACACAGCAGCTGCGAAGGACTACCCAAGAAGAGCACAAAAGTACCACAACATGCCTGCCTCCACAGCTATTTCCTTGGGGACATCCCTAATTCCTGGCTGATTTGCCTTTCTCGTCGTCGGGTTGGGGTTAGGTAGGCCTTGTGCTAGGAATTTGAAAATCAGGAAGCCCAGACCTCCAGGCACACTGGAGCTGTGAAAGGCATCCAAAAGGGAGTGCAAAAGTGCCACAACATGGCTGCTTTCACAGCTTTTTCCTTAGGAAGAACCCTAATACCCGGCTGATTTACCTTCCTAGGGTTACTATTAGGCTTCGGCCTAGGACTTTTAAAACCAGGAAACCCTGTGCTCCAGGCACACTGCAGCTGTTCAAGGCATTCCAATGGGAGTGCAAAAGTGACGCAACTTGGCTGCCTCCACTGCTATTTCCATGAGACCATCCCGAACCATAGGCTGATTTTCCTTCCTAGCGTTGAGTTTTGAGTTAGGCCTAGGGTTAGAGTTTTTTAACCAGAAAGCCCTGAGTTCCAAGAACACAGCAGCTGCGAAGGACTACCCAAGAAGAGCACAAAAGTACCACAACATGCCTGCCTCCACAGCTATTTCCTTGGGGACATCCCTAATTCCTGGCTGATTTGCCTTTCTCGTCGTCGGGTTGGGGTTAGGTAGGCCTTGTGCTAGGAATTTGAAAATCAGGAAGCCCAGACCTCCAGGCACACTGGAGCTGTGAAAGGCATCCAAAAGGGAGTGCAAAAGTGCGACAACATGGCTGCTTTCACAGCTTTTTTCTTGGCACCATCACTATACCTTCTCTGATATATCTCCCTAGGGTTAGGGTTAGGGTTCAGCCTAGGGCTAGGATTTTTTGAACCAGGAAGCCCTGTGTTCCAGGCTTACTGTAGCTGCCAAAGGCATCCCAAAGTGAGCGCAGAAGTGCCACAACATGGCTGCTTTCACAGCTTTTTCCTAAGGAAGAACCCTAATACCCAGCTGATTTACCTTCCTAGGGTTACTGTTAGGCTTGGGCCAAGGACTTTTAAAACCAGGAAGCCCTGTGCTCCAGGCACACTGCAGCTGTTCAAGGCATCCCAAGGGGAGCGCAAAAGTGACACAACTTGGCTGCCTCCACTGCTATTTCCATGAGACCATCCTGAACCATAGGCTGATTTTCCTTCCTAGCGTTGAGGTTTGAGTTAGGCCTAGGGTTAGGGTTCTTTCAACCAGAAAGCCCTGAGTTCCAAGAATACAGCAGCTGCGAAGGACTACCCAAGAAGAGCACAAAAGTACCACAACATGCCTGCCTCCACAGCTATTTCCTTGGGGACATCCCTAATTCCTGGCTGATTTGCCTTTCTTGTCGTCGGGTTGGGGTTAGGTAGGCCTTGTGCTAGGATTCTTAAAATCAGGAAGCCCAGACCTCCAGGCACACTGGAGCTGTGAAAGGCATCCAAAAGGGAGTGCAAAAGTGCCACAACATGGCTGCTTTCACAGCTTTTTCCTTAGGAAGAACCCTAATCCCCGGCTGATTTACCTTCCTAGGGTTACTTTTAGGCTTGGGCCAAGGACTTTTAAAACCAGGAAGCCCTGTGCTCCAGGCACACTGCAGCTGTTCAAGGCATTCCAATGGGAGTGCAAAAGTGACGCAACTTGGCTGCCTCCACTGCTATTTCCATGAGACCATCCCCAAACTTAGGCTGGTTTTCCTTCTTAGCGTTGAGGTTTGAGTTAGGCCTAGGGTTAGTGTTCTTTTAACCTGAAAGCCCTGAGTTCCAAGAACACAGCAGCTGCGAAGGACTACCCAAGAAGAGCACAAAAGTACCACCACATGCCTGCCTCCACAGCTATTTCCTTGGGGACATCCCTAATTCCTGGCTGATTTGCCTTTCTCGTCGTCGGGTTGGGGTTAGGTAGGCCTTGTGCTGGGATTTTTAAAATCAGGAAGCCCAGACCTCCAGGCACACTGGAGCTGTGAAAGGCATCCAAAAGGGAGTGCAAAAGTGCCACAACATGGCTGCTTTCACAGCTTTTTCCTTAGGAAGAACCCTAATACCCGGCTGATTTACCTTCCTAGGGTTACTTTTAGGCTTGGGCCAAGGACTTTTAAAACCAGGAAGCCCTGTGCTCCAGGCACTCTGCAGCGGTTCAAGGCATCCCAACGGGAGTGCAAAAGTGACACAACTTGGCTGCCTCCACTGCTATTTCCATGAGACCATCCCCAACCATAGGCTGATTTTCCTTCCTAGCGTTGAGGTTTGAGTTAGGCCTAGGGTTAGAGTTTTTTAACCAGAAAGCCCTGAGTTCCAAGAACACAGCAGCTGCGAAGGACTACCCAAGAAGAGCACAAAAGTACCACAACATGCCTGCCTCCACAGCTATTTCCTTGGGGACATCCCTAATTCCTGGCTGATTTGCCTTTCATGTCGTCAGGTTGGGGATAGGTAGGCCTTGTGCTAGGATTTTGAAAATCAGGAAGCCCAGACCTCCAGGCACACTGGACCTGTGAAAGGCATCCAAAAGGGAGTGCAAAAGTGCCACAACATGGCTGCTTTCACAGCTTTTTCCTTAGGAAGAACCCTAATACCCGGCTGATTTACCTTCCTAGGGTTACTGTTAGGCTTCGGCTAGGACTTTTAAAACCAGGAAGCCCTGTGCTCCAGGAACACTGCAGCTGTTCAAGGCATCCCAACGGGAGCGCAAAAGTGACACAACTTGGCTGCCTCCACTGCTATTTCCATGAGACCATCCCCAACCTTAGGCTGGTTTTCCTTCCTAGCGTTGAGTTTTGAGTTAGGCCTCGGGTTAGGGTTCTTTCAACCAGAAAGCCCTGAGTTCCAAGAATACAGCAGCTGCGAAGGACTACCCAAGAAGAGCACAAAAGTACCACCACATGCCTGCCTCCACAGCAATTTCCTTGGGGACATCCCTAATTCCTGGCTGATTTGCCTTTCTCGTCGTCGGGTTGGGGTTAGGTAGGCCTTGTGCTAGGATTTTTAAAATCAGGAAGCCCAGACCTCCAGGCACACTGGAGCTGTGAAAGGCAGCCAAAAGGGAGTGCAAAAGTGCCACAACATGGCTGCTTTCACAGCTTTTTCCTTAGGAAGAACCCTAATACCCGGCTGATTTACCTTCCTAGAGTTACTGTTAGGCTTCGGCCTAGGACTTTTAAAACCAGGAAGCCCTGTGCTCCAGGCACACTGCAGCTGTTCAAGGCATCCCAACGGGAGTGCAAAAGTGACACAACTTGGCTGCCTCCACTGCTATTTCCATGAGACCATCCCGAATCATAGGCTGATTTTCCTTCCTAGCGTTGAGGTTTGAGTTAGGCCTAGGGTTAGAGTTTTAAAACCAGAAAGCCCTGAGTTCCAAGAACAGAGCAGCTGCGAAGGACTACCCAAGAAGATCACAAAAGTACCACAACATGCCTGCCTCCACAGCTATTTCCTTGGGGACATCCCTAATTCCTGGCTGATTTGCCTTTCTCGTCGTCGGGTTGGGGTTAGGTAGGCCTTGTGCTAGGATATTTAAAAGCAGGAAACCCAGACCTCCAAGCACACTGGAGCTGTGAAAGGCATCCAAAAGGGAGTGCAAAAGTGCCACCACATGGCTGCTTTCACAGCTTTTTTCTTGGCACCATCACTATACCTTCTCTGATATATCTCCCTAGGGTTAGGGTTAGGGTTCAGCCTAGGGCTAGGATATTTTGAACCAGGAAGCCCTGTGTTCCAGGCTTACTGTAGCTGCCAAAGGCATCCCAAAGGGAGCGCAGAAGTGCCACAACATGGCTGCTTTCACAGCTTTTTCCTTAGGAAGAACCCTAATACCCGGCTGATTTACCTTCCTAGGGTTACTGTTAGGCTTGGGCCAAGGACTTTTAAAACCAGGAAGCCCTGTGCTCCAGGCACACTGCAGCTGTTCAAGGCATCCCAAGGGGAGCGCAAAAGTGACACAACTTGGCTGCCTCCACTGCTATTTCCATGAGACCATCCTGAACCATAGGCTGATTTTCCTTCCTAGCGTTGAGGTTTGAGTTAGGCCTAGGGTTAGAGATTTTTAACCAGAAAGCCCTGAATACCAAGAACACAGCAGCTGCGAAGGACTACCCAAGAAGAGCACAAAAGTACCACAACATGCCTGCCTCCACAGCTATTTCCTTGGGGACATCCCTAATTCCTGGCTGATTTGCCTTTCTCGTCGTCGGGTTGGGGTTAGGTAGGCCTTGTGCTAGGAATTTTAAAATCAGGAAGCCCAGACCTCCAGGCACACTGGAGCTGTGAAAGGCATCCAAAAGGGAGTGCAAAAGTGCCACAACATGGCTGCTTTCACAGCTTTTTCCTTAGGAAGAACCCTAATACCCGGCTGATTTACCTTCCTAGGGTTACTTTTAGGCTTGGGCCAAGGACTTTTAAAACCAGGAAACCCTGTGCTCCAGGCACACTGCAGCTGTTCAAGGCATTCCAATGGGAGTGCAAAAGTGACGCAACTTGGCTGCCTCCACTGCTATTTC
Organism: Melospiza georgiana; assembly: GCF_028018845.1. Lineage (NCBI taxonomy): Eukaryota > Metazoa > Chordata > Aves > Passeriformes > Passerellidae > Melospiza > Melospiza georgiana. The sequence continues at coordinate 3,580,537 of NW_026652216.1, read as the reverse complement.
CATGAGACCATCCCGAACCATAGGCTGATTTTCCTTCCTAGCGTTGAGTTTTGAGTTAGGCCTAGGGTTAGAGTTTTTTAACCAGAAAGCCCTGAGTTCCAAGAACACAGCAGCTGCGAAGGACTACCCAAGAAGAGCACAAAAGTACCACAACATGCCTGCCTCCACAGCTATTTCCTTGGGGACATCCCTAATTCCTGGCTGATTTGCCTTTCTCGTCGTCGGGTTGGGGTTAGGTAGGCCTTGTGCTAGGATATTTAAAATCAGGAAGCCCAGACCTCCAGGCACACTGGAGCTGTGAAAGGCATCCAAAAGGGAGTGCAAAAGTGCGACAACATGGCTGCTTTCACAGCTTTTTTCTTGGCACCATCACTATACCTTCTCTGATATATCTCCCTAGGGTTAGGGTTAGGGTTCAGCCTAGGGCTAGGATTTTTTGAACCAGGAAGCCCTGTGTTCCAGGCTTACTGTAGCTGCCAAAGGCATCCCAAAGTGAGCGCAGAAGTGCCACAACATGGCTGCTTTCACAGCTTTTTCCTAAGGAAGAACCCTAATACCCAGCTGATTTACCTTCCTAGGGTTACTGTTAGGCTTGGGCCAAGGACTTTTAAAACCAGGAAGCCCTGTGCTCCAGGCACACTGCAGCTGTTCAAGGCATCCCAAGGGGAGCGCAAAAGTGACACAACTTGGCTGCCTCCACTGCTATTTCCATGAGACCATCCTGAACCATAGGCTGATTTTCCTTCCTAGCGTTGAGGTTTGAGTTAGGCCTAGGGTTAGGGTTCTTTCAACCAGAAAGCCCTGAGTTCCAAGAATACAGCAGCTGCGAAGGACTACCCAAGAAGAGCACAAAAGTACCACAACATGCCTGCCTCCACAGCTATTTCCTTGGGGACATCCCTAATTCCTGGCTGATTTGCCTTTCTTGTCGTCGGGTTGGGGTTAGGTAGGCCTTGTGCTAGGATTCTTAAAATCAGGAAGCCCAGACCTCCAGGCACACTGGAGCTGTGAAAGGCATCCAAAAGGGAGTGCAAAAGTGCCACAACATGGCTGCTTTCACAGCTTTTTCCTTAGGAAGAACCCTAATACCCGGCTGATTTACCTTCCTAGGGTTACTTTTAGGCTTGGGCCAAGGACTTTTAAAACCAGGAAGCCCTGTGCTCCAGGCACACTGCAGCTGTTCAAGGCATCCCAAGGGGAGCACAAAAGGGACACAACTTGGCTGCCTCCACTGCTATTTCCATGAGACCATCCCCAAACTTAGGCTGGTTTTCCTTCTTAGCGTTGAGGTTTGAGTTAGGCCTAGGGTTAGTGTTCTTTTAACCTGAAAGCCCTGAGTTCCAAGAACACAGCAGCTGCGAAGGACTACCCAAGAAGAGCACAAAAGTACCACCACATGCCTGCCTCCACAGCTATTTCCTTGGGGACATCCCTAATTCCTGGCTGATTTGCCTTTCTCGTCGTCGGGTTGGGGTGAGGTAGGCCTTGTGCTAGGATTTTTAAAATCAGGAAGCCCAGACCTCCAGGCACACTGGAGCTGTGAAAGGCATCCAAAAGGGAGTGCAAAAGTGCCACAACATGGCTGCTTTCACAGCTTTTTCCTTAGGAAGAACCCTAATACCCGGCTGATTTACCTTCCTAGGGTTACTTTTAGGCTTGGGCCAAGGACTTTTAAAACCAGGAAGCCCTGTGCTCCAGGCACACTGCAGCGGTTCAAGGCATCCCAACGGGAGTGCAAAAGTGACACAACTTGGCTGCCTCCACTGCTATTTCCATGAGACCATCCCCAACCATAGGCTGATTTTCCTTCCTAGCGTTGAGGTTTGAGTTAGGCCTAGGGTTAGAGTTTTTTAACCAGAAAGCCCTGAGTTCCAAGAATACAGCAGCTGCGAAGGACTACCCAAGAAGAGCACAAAAGTACCACAACATGCCTGCCTCCACAGCTATTTCCTTGGGGACATCCCTAATTCCTGGCTGATTTGCCTTTCATGTCGTCAGGTTGGGGATAGGTAGGCCTTGTGCTAGGATTTTGAAAATCAGGAAGCCCAGACCTCCAGGCACACTGGAGCTGTGAAAGGCATCCAAAAGGGAGTGCAAAAGTGCCACAACATGGCTGCTTTCACAGCTTTTTCCTTAGGAAGAACCCTAATACCCGGCTGATTTACCTTCCTAGGGTTACTGTTAGGCTTCGGCCTAGGACTTTTAAAATCAGGAAGCCCTGTGCTCCAGGAACACTGCAGCTGTTCAAGGCATCCCAACGGGAGCGCAAAAGTGACACAACTTGGCTGCCTCCACTGCTATTTCCATGAGACCATCCCCAACCTTAGGCTGGTTTTCCTTCCTAGCGTTGAGGTTTGAGTTAGGCCTAGGGTTAGGGTTCTTTCAACCAGAAAGCCCTGAGTTCCAAGAACACAGCAGCTGCGAAGGACTACCCAAGAAGAGCACAAAAGTACCACAACATGCCTGCCTCCACAGCTATTTCCTTGGGGACATCCCTAATTCCTGGCTGATTTGCCTTTCTCGTCGTTGGGTTGGGGTTAGGTAGGCCTTGTGCTAGGATATTTAAAAGCAGGAAACCCAGACCTCCAAGCACACTGGAGCTGTGAAAGGCATCCAAAAGGGAGTGCAAAAGTGCCACAACATGGCTGCTTTCACAGCTTTTTTCTTGGCACCATCACTATACCTTCTCTGATATATCTCCCTAGGGTTAGGGTTAGGGTTCAGCCTAGGGCTAGGATATTTTGAACCAGGAAGCCCTGTGTTCCAGGCTTACTGTAGCTGCCAAAGGCATCCCAAAGGGAGCGCAGAAGTGCCACAACACGGCTGCTTTCACAGCTTTTTCCTTAGGAAGAACCCTAATACCCGGCTGATTTACCTTCCTAGGGTTACTGTTAGGCTTGGGCCAAGGACTTTGAAAACCAGGAAGCCCTGTGCTCCAGGCACACTGCAGCTGTTCAAGGCATCCCAAGGGGAGCGCAAAAGTGACACAACTTGGCTGCCTCCACTGCTATTTCCATGAGACCATCCTGAACCATAGGCTGATTTTCCTTCCTAGCGTTGAGGTTTGAGTTAGGCCTAGGGTTAGAGATTTTTAACCAGAAAGCCCTGAATACCAAGAACACAGCAGCTGCGAAGGACTACCCAAGAAGAGCACAAAAGTACCACAACATGCCTGCCTCAACAGCTATTTCCTTGGGGACATCCCTAATTCCTGGCTGATTTGCCTTTCTCGTCGTCGGGTTGGGGTTAGGTAGGCCTTGTGCTAGGAATTTGAAAATCAGGAAGCCCAGACCTCCAGGCACACTGGAGCTGTGAAAGGCATCCAAAAGGGAGTGCAAAAGTGCCACAACATGGCTGCTTTCACAGCTTTTTCCTTAGGAAGAACCCTAATACGCGGCTGATTTACCTTCCTAGGGTTACTATTAGGCTTCGGCCTAGGACTTTTAAAACCAGGAAACCCTGTGCTCCAGGCACACTGCAGCTGTTCAAGGCATTCCAATGGGAGTGCAAAAGTGACGCAACTTGGCTGCCTCCACTGCTATTTCCATGAGACCATCCCGAACCATAGGCTGATTTTCCTTCCTAGCGTTGAGTTTTGAGTTAGGCCTAGGGTTAGAGTTTTTTAACCAGAAAGCCCTGAGTTCCAAGAACACAGCAGCTGCGAAGGACTACCCAAGAAGAGCACAAAAGTACCACAACATGCCTGCCTCCACAGCTATTTCCTTGGGGACATCCCTAATTCCTGGCTGATTTGCCTTTCTCGTCGTCGGGTTGGAGTTAGGTAGGCGTTGTGCTAGGATTTTTAAAATCAGGAAGCCCAGACCTCCAGGCACACTGGAGCTGTGAAAGGCATCCAAAAGGGAGTGCAAAAGTGCCACAACATGGCTGCTTTCACAGCTTTTTTCTTGGCACCATCACTATACCTTCTCTGATATATCTCCCTAGGGTTAGGGTTAGGGTTCAGCCTAGGGCTAGGATTTTTTGAACCAGGAAGCCCTGTGTTCCAGGCTTACTGTAGCTGCCAAAGGCATCCCAAAGGGAGCGCAGAAGTGCCACAACATGGCTGCTTTCACAGCTTTTTCCTAAGGAAGAACCCTAATACCCAGCTGATTTACCTTCCTAGGGTTACTGTTAGGCTTGGGCCAAGGACTTTTAAAACCAGGAAGCCCTGTGCTCCAGGCACACTGCAGCTGTTCAAGGCATCCCAACGGGAGCGCAAAAGTGACACAACTTGGCTGCCTCCACTGCTATTTCCATGAGACCATCCTGAACCATAGGCTGATTTTCCTTCCTAGCGTTGAGGTTTGAGTTAGGCCTAGGGTTAGTGTTCTTTTAACCTGAAAGCCCTGAGTTCCAAGAACAGAGCAGCTGCGAAGGACTACCCAAGAAGAGCACAAAAGTACCACCACATGCCTGCCTCCACAGCAATTTCCTTGGGGACATCCCTAATTCCTGGCTGATTTGCCTTTCTCGTCGTCGGGTTGGGGTGAGGTAGGCCTTGTGCTAGGATTTTTAAAATCAGGAAGCCCAGACCTCCAGGCACACTGGAGCTGTGAAAGGCATCCAAAAGGGAGTGCAAAAGTGCCACAACATGGCTGCTTTCACAGCTTTTTCCTTAGGAAGAACCCTAATACCCGGCTGATTTACCTTCCTAGGGTTACTTTTAGGCTTGGGCCAAGGACTTTTAAAACCAGGAAGCCCTGTGCTCCAGGCACACTGCAGCGGTTCAAGGCATCCCAACGGGAGTGCAAAAGTGACACAACTTGGCTGCCTCCACTGCTATTTCCATGAGACCATCCCCAACCATAGGCTGATTTTCCTTCCTAGCGTTGAGGTTTGAGTTAGGCCTAGGGTTAGAGTTTTTTAACCAGAAAGCCCTGAGTTCCAAGAACACAGCAGCTGCGAAGGACTACCCAAGAAGAGCACAAAAGTACCACAACATGCCTGCCTCCACAGCTATTTCCTTGGGGACATCCCTAATTCCTGGCTGATTTGCCTTTCATGTCGTCAGGTTGGGGATAGGTAGGCCTTGTGCTAGGATTTTGAAAATCAGGAAGCCCAGACCTCCAGGCACACTGGAGCTGTGAAAGGCATCCAAAAGGGAGTGCAAAAGTGCCACAACATGGCTGCTTTCACAGCTTTTTCCTTAGGAAGAACCCTAATACCCGGCTGATTTACCTTCCTAGGGTTACTGTTAGGCTTCGGCCTAGGACTTTTAAAATCAGGAAGCCCTGTGCTCCAGGAACACTGCAGCTGTTCAAGGCATCCCAACGGGAGCGCAAAAGTGACACAACTTGGCTGCCTCCACTGCTATTTCCATGAGACCATCCCCAACCTTAGGCTGGTTTTCCTTCCTAGCGTTGAGTTTTGAGTTAGGCCTAGGGTTAGGGTTCTTTCAACCAGAAAGCCCTGAGTTCCAAGAATACAGCAGCTGCGAAGGACTACCCAAGAAGAGCACAAAAGTACCACCACATGCCTGCCTCCACAGCTATTTCCTTGGGGACATCCCTAATTCCTGGCTGATTTGCCTTTCTCGTCGTCGGGTTGGGGTTAGGTAGGCCTTGTGCTAGGATTTTTAAAATCAGGAAGCCCAGAGCTCCAGGCACACTGGAGCTGTGAAAGGCAGCCAAAAGGGAGTGCAAAAGTGCCACAACATGGCTGCTTTCACAGCTTTTTCCTTAGGAAGAACCCTCATACCCGGCTGATTTACCTTCCTAGAGTTACTGTTAGGCTTCGGCCTAGGACTTTTAAAACCAGGAAGCCCTGTGCTCCAGGCACACTGCAGCTGTTCAAGGCATCCCAACGGGAGTGGAAAAGTGACACAACTTGGCTGCCTCCACTGCTATTTCCATGAGACCATCCCGAATCATAGGCTGATTTTCCTTCCTAGCGTTGAGGTTTGAGTTAGGCCTAGGGTTAGAGTTTTAAAACCAGAAAGCCCTGAGTTCCAAGAACACAGCAGCTGCGAAGGACTACCCAAGAAGAGCACAAAAGTACCACAACATGCCTGCCTCCACAGCTATTTCCTTGGGGACATCCCTAATTCCTGGCTGATTTGCCTTTCTCGTCGTTGGGTTGGGGTTAGGTAGGCCTTGTGCTAGGATATTTAAAAGCAGGAAACCCAGACCTCCAAGCACACTGGAGCTGTGAAAGGCATCCAAAAGGGAGTGCAAAAGTGCCACAACATGGCTGCTTTCACAGCTTTTTTCTTGGCACCATCACTATACCTTCTCTGATATATCTCCCTAGGGTTAGGGTTAGGGTTCAGCCTAGGGCTAGGATATTTTGAACCAGGAAGCCCTGTGTTCCAGGCTTACTGTAGCTGCCAAAGGCATCCCAAAGGGAGCGCAGAAGTGCCACAACACGGCTGCTTTCACAGCTTTTTCCTTAGGAAGAACCCTAATACCCGGCTGATTTACCTTCCTAGGGTTACTGTTAGGCTTGGGCCAAGGACTTTGAAAACCAGGAAGCCCTGTGCTCCAGGCACACTGCAGCTGTTCAAGGCATCCCAAGGGGAGCGCAAAAGTGACACAACTTGGCTGCCTCCACTGCTATTTCCATGAGACCATCCTGAACCATAGGCTGATTTTCCTTCCTAGCGTTGAGGTTTGAGTTAGGCCTAGGGTTAGAGATTTTTAACCAGAAAGCCCTGAATACCAAGAACACAGCAGCTGCGAAGGACTACCCAAGAAGAGCACAAAAGTACCACAACATGCCTGCCTCAACAGCTATTTCCTTGGGGACATCCCTAATTCCTGGCTGATTTGCCTTTCTCGTCGTCGGGTTGGGGTTAGGTAGGCCTTGTGCTAGGAATTTGAAAATCAGGAAGCCCAGACCTCCAGGCACACTGGAGCTGTGAAAGGCATCCAAAAGGGAGTGCAAAAGTGCCACAACATGGCTGCTTTCACAGCTTTTTCCTTAGGAAGAACCCTAATACGCGGCTGATTTACCTTCCTAGGGTTACTATTAGGCTTCGGCCTAGGACTTTTAAAACCAGGAAACCCTGTGCTCCAGGCACACTGCAGCTGTTCAAGGCATTCCAATGGGAGTGCAAAAGTGACGCAACTTGGCTGCCTCCACTGCTATTTCCATGAGACCATCCCGAACCATAGGCTGATTTTCCTTCCTAGCGTTGAGTTTTGAGTTAGGCCTAGGGTTAGAGTTTTTTAACCAGAAAGCCCTGAGTTCCAAGAACACAGCAGCTGCGAAGGACTACCCAAGAAGAGCACAAAAGTACCACAACATGCCTGCCTCCACAGCTATTTCCTTGGGGACATCCCTAATTCCTGGCTGATTTGCCTTTCTCGTCGTCGGGTTGGAGTTAGGTAGGCGTTGTGCTAGGATTTTTAAAATCAGGAAGCCCAGACCTCCAGGCACACTGGAGCTGTGAAAGGCATCCAAAAGGGAGTGCAAAAGTGCCACAACATGGCTGCTTTCACAGCTTTTTTCTTGGCACCATCACTATACCTTCTCTGATATATCTCCCTAGGGTTAGGGTTAGGGTTCAGCCTAGGGCTAGGATTTTTTGAACCAGGAAGCCCTGTGTTCCAGGCTTACTGTAGCTGCCAAAGGCATCCCAAAGGGAGCGCAGAAGTGCCACAACATGGCTGCTTTCACAGCTTTTTCCTAAGGAAGAACCCTAATACCCAGCTGATTTACCTTCCTAGGGTTACTGTTAGGCTTGGGCCAAGGACTTTTAAAACCAGGAAGCCCTGTGCTCCAGGCACACTGCAGCTGTTCAAGGCATCCCAACGGGAGCGCAAAAGTGACACAACTTGGCTGCCTCCACTGCTATTTCCATGAGACCATCCTGAACCATAGGCTGATTTTCCTTCCTAGCGTTGAGGTTTGAGTTAGGCCTAGGGTTAGTGTTCTTTTAACCTGAAAGCCCTGAGTTCCAAGAACAGAGCAGCTGCGAAGGACTACCCAAGAAGAGCACAAAAGTACCACCACATGCCTGCCTCCACAGCTATTTCCTTGGGGACATCCCTAATTCCTGGCTGATTTGCCTTTCTCGTCGTCGGGTTGGGGTGAGGTAGGCCTTGTGCTAGGATTTTTAAAATCAGGAAGCCCAGACCTCCAGGCACACTGGAGCTGTGAAAGGCATCCAAAAGGGAGTGCAAAAGTGCCACAACATGGCTGCTTTCACAGCTTTTTCCTTAGGAAGAACCCTAATACCCGGCTGATTTACCTTCCTAGGGTTACTTTTAGGCTTGGGCCAAGGACTTTTAAAACCAGGAAGCCCTGTGCTCCAGGCACACTGCAGCGGTTCAAGGCATCCCAACGGGAGTGCAAAAGTGACACAACTTGGCTGCCTCCACTGCTATTTCCATGAGACCATCCCCAACCATAGGCTGATTTTCCTTCCTAGCGTTGAGGTTTGAGTTAGGCCTAGGGTTAGAGTTTTTTAACCAGAAAGCCCTGAGTTCCAAGAACACAGCAGCTGCGAAGGACTACCCAAGAAGAGCACAAAAGTACCACAACATGCCTGCCTCCACAGCTATTTCCTTGGGGACATCCCTAATTCCTGGCTGATTTGCCTTTCATGTCGTCAGGTTGGGGATAGGTAGGCCTTGTGCTAGGATTTTGAAAATCAGGAAGCCCAGACCTCCAGGCACACTGGAGCTGTGAAAGGCATCCAAAAGGGAGTGCAAAAGTGCCACAACATGGCTGCTTTCACAGCTTTTTCCTTAGGAAGAACCCTAATACCCGGCTGATTTACCTTCCTAGGGTTACTGTTAGACTTCGGCCTAGGACTTTTAAAATCAGGAAGCCCTGTGCTCCAGGAACACTGCAGCTGTTCAAGGCATCCCAACGGGAGCGCAAAAGTGACACAACTTGGCTGCCTCCACTGCTATTTCCATGAGACCATCCCCAACCTTAGGCTGGTTTTCCTTCCTAGCGTTGAGTTTTGAGTTAGGCCTAGGGTTAGGGTTCTTTCAACCAGAAAGCCCTGAGTTCCAAGAATACAGCAGCTGCGAAGGACTACCCAAGAAGAGCACAAAAGTACCACCACATGCCTGCCTCCACAGCTATTTCCTTGGGGACATCCCTAATTCCTGGCTGATTTGCCTTTCTCGTCGTCGGGTTGGGGTTAGGTAGGCCTTGTGCTAGGATTTTTAAAATCAGGAAGCCCAGACCTCCAGGCACACTGGAGCTGTGAAAGGCAGCCAAAAGGGAGTGCAAAAGTGCCACAACATGGCTGCTTTCACAGCTTTTTCCTTAGGAAGAACCCTCATACCCGGCTGATTTACCTTCCTAGAGTTACTGTTAGGCTTCGGCCTAGGACTTTTAAAACCAGGAAGCCCTGTGCTCCAGGCACACTGCAGCTGTTCAAGGCATCCCAACGGGAGTGGAAAAGTGACACAACTTGGCTGCCTCCACTGCTATTTCCATGAGACCATCCCGAATCATAGGCTGATTTTCCTTCCTAGCGTTGAGGTTTGAGTTAGGCCTAGGGTTAGAGTTTTAAAACCAGAAAGCCCTGAGTTCCAAGAACACAGCAGCTGCGAAGGACTACCCAAGAAGAGCACAAAAGTACCACAACATGCCTGCCTCCACAGCTATTTCCTTGGGGACATCCCTAATTCCTGGCTGATTTGCCTTTCTCGTCGTTGGGTTGGGGTTAGGTAGGCCTTGTGCTAGGATATTTAAAAGCAGGAAACCCAGACCTCCAAGCACACTGGAGCTGTGAAAGGCATCCAAAAGGGAGTGCAAAAGTGCCACAACATGGCTGCTTTCACAGCTTTTTTCTTGGCACCATCACTATACCTTCTCTGATATATCTCCCTAGGGTTAGGGTTAGGGTTCAGCCTAGGGCTAGGATATTTTGAACCAGGAAGCCCTGTGTTCCAGGCTTACTGTAGCTGCCAAAGGCATCCAAAAGGGAGCGCAGAAGTGCCACAACATGGCTGCTTTCACAGCTTTTTCCTAAGGAAGAACCCTAATACCCAGCTGATTTACCTTCCTAGGGTTACTGTTAGGCTTGGGCCAAGGACTTTGAAAACCAGGAAGCCCTGTGCTCCAGGCACACTGCAGCTGTTCAAGGCATCCCAAGGGGAGCGCAAAAGTGACACAACTTGGCTGCCTCCACTGCTATTTCCATGAGACCATCCTGAACCATAGGCTGATTTTCCTTCCTAGCGTTGAGGTTTGAGTTAGGCCTAGGGTTAGAGATTTTTAACCAGAAAGCCCTGAATACCAAGAACACAGCAGCTGCGAAGGACTACCCAAGAAGAGCACAAAAGTACCACAACATGCCTGCCTCAACAGCTATTTCCTTGGGGACATCCCTAATTCCTGGCTGATTTGCCTTTCTCGTCGTCGGGTTGGGGTTAGGTAGGCCTTGTGCTAGGAATTTGAAAATCAGGAAGCCCAGACCTCCAGGCACACTGGAGCTGTGAAAGGCATCCAAAAGGGAGTGCAAAAGTGCCACAACATGGCTGCTTTCACAGCTTTTTCCTTAGGAAGAACCCTAATACCCGGCTGATTTACCTTCCTAGAGTTACTGTTAGGCTTCGGCCTAGGACTTTTAAAACCAGGAAGCCCTGTGCTCCAGGCACACTGCAGCTGTTCAAGGCATCCCAACGGGAGTGCAAAAGTGACACAACTTGGCTGCCTCCACTGCTATTTCCATGAGACCATCCCGAATCATAGGCTGATTTTCCTTCCTAGCGTTGAGGTTTGAGTTAGGCCTAGGGTTAGAGTTTTAAAACCAGAAAGCCCTGAGTTCCAAGAACAGAGCAGCTGCGAAGGACTACCCAAGAAGAGCACAAAAGTACCACAACATGCCTGCCTCCACAGCTATTTCCTTGGGGACATCCCTAATTCCTGGCTGATTTGCCTTTCTCGTCGTCGGGTTGGGGTTAGGTAGGCCTTGTGCTAGGATATTTAAAAGCAGGAAACCCAGACCTCCAAGCACACTGGAGCTGTGAAAGGCATCCAAAAGGGAGTGCAAAAGTGCCACAACATGGCTGCTTTCACAGCTTTTTTCTTGGCACCATCACTATACCTTCTCTGATATATCTCCCTAGGGTTAGGGTTAGGGTTCAGCCTAGGGCTAGGATATTTTGAACCAGGAAGCCCTGTGTTCCAGGCTTACTGTAGCTGCCAAAGGCATCCCAAAGGGAGCGCAGAAGTGCCACAACATGGCTGCTTTCACAGCTTTTTCCTTAGGAAGAACCCTAATACCCGGCTGATTTACCTTCCTAGGGTTACTGTTAGGCTTGGGCCAAGGACTTTTAAAACCAGGAAGCCCTGTGCTCCAGGCACACTGCAGCTGTTCAAGGCATCCCAAGGGGAGCGCAAAAGTGACACAACTTGGCTGCCTCCACTGCTATTTCCATGAGACCATCCTGAACCATAGGCTGATTTTCCTTCCTAGCGTTGAGGTTTGAGTTAGGCCTAGGGTTAGAGATTTTTAACCAGAAAGCCCTGAATACCAAGAACACAGCAGCTGCGAAGGACTACCCAAGAAGAGCACAAAAGTACCACAACATGCCTGCCTCCACAGCAATTTCCTTGGGGACATCCCTAATTCCTGGCTGATTTGCCTTTCTCGTTGTCGGGTTGGGGTTAGGTAGGCGTTGTGCTAGGATTTTTAAAATCAGGAAGCCCAGACCTCCAGGCACACTGGAGCTGTGAAAGGCATCCAAAAGGGAGTGCAAAAGTGCCACAACATGGCTGCTTTCACAGCTTTTTCCTTAGGAAGAACCCTAATACCCGGCTGATTTACCTTCCTAGGGTTACTTTTAGGCTTGGGCCAAGGACTTTTAAAACCAGGAAGCCCTGTGCTCCAGGCACACTGCAGCGGTTCAAGGCATCCCAACGGGAGTGCAAAAGTGACACAACTTGGCTGCCTCCACTGCTATTTCCATGAGACCATCCCCAACCATAGGCTGATTTTCCTTCCTAGCGTTGAGGTTTGAGTTAGGCCTAGGGTTAGAGTTTTTTAACCAGAAAGCCCTGAGTTCCAAGAACACAGCAGCTGCGAAGGACTACCCAAGAAGAGCACAAAAGTACCACAACATGCCTGCCTCCACAGCTATTTCCTTGGGGACATCCCTAATTCCTGGCTGATTTGCCTTTCATGTCGTCCGGTTTGGGATAGGTAGGCCTTGTGCTAGGATTTTGAAAATCAGGAAGCCCAGACCTCCAGGCACACTGGAGCTGTGAAAGGCATCCAAAAGGGAGTGCAAAAGTGCCACAACATGGCTGCTTTCACAGCTTTTTCCTTAGGAAGAACCCTAATACCCAGCTGATTTACCTTCCTAGGGTTACTGTTAGGCTTCGGCCTAGGACTTTTAAAATCAGGAAGCCCTGTGCTCCAGGAACACTGCAGCTGTTCAAGGCATCCCAACGGGAGCGCAAAAGTGACACAACTTGGCTGCCTCCACTGCTATTTCCATGAGACCATCCCCAACCTTAGGCTGGTTTTCCTTCCTAGCGTTGAGTTTTGAGTTAGGCCTAGGGTTAGGGTTCTTTCAACCAGAAAGCCCTGAGTTCCAAGAATACAGCAGCTGCGAAGGACTACCCAAGAAGAGCACAAAAGTACCACCACATGCCTGCCTCCACAGCAATTTCCTTGGGGACATCCCTAATTCCTGGCTGATTTGCCTTTCTCGTCGTCGGGTTGGGGTTAGGTAGGCCTTGTGCTAGGATTTTTAAAATCAGGAAGCCCAGACCTCCAGGCACACTGGAGCTGTGAAAGGCAGCCAAAAGGGAGTGCAAAAGTGCCACAACATGGCTGCTTTCACAGCTTTTTCCTTAGGAAGAACCCTAATACCCGGCTGATTTACCTTCCTAGAGTTACTGTTAGGCTTCGGCCTAGGACTTTTAAAACCAGGAAGCCCTGTGCTCCAGGCACACTGCAGCTGTTCAAGGCATCCCAACGGGAGTGCAAAAGTGACACAACTTGGCTGCCTCCACTGCTATTTCCATGAGACCATCCCGAATCATAGGCTGATTTTCCTTCCTAGCGTTGAGGTTTGAGTTAGGCCTAGGGTTAGAGTTTTAAAACCAGAAAGCCCTGAGTTCCAAGAACACAGCAGCTGCGAAGGACTACCCAAGAAGAGCACAAAAGTACCACAACATGCCTGCCTCAACAGCTATTTCCTTGGGGACATCCCTAATTCCTGGCTGATTTGCCTTTCTCGTCGTCGGGTTGGGGTTAGGTAGGCCTTGTGCTAGGATATTTAAAAGCAGGAAACCCAGACCTCCAAGCACACTGGAGCTGTGAAAGGCATCCAAAAGGGAGTGCAAAAGTGCCACAACATGGCTGCTTTCACAGCTTTTTTCTTGGCACCATCACTATACCTTCTCTGATATATCTCCCTAGGGTTAGGGTTAGGGTTCAGCCTAGGGCTAGGATATTTTGAACCAGGAAGCCCTGTGTTCCAGGCTTACTGTAGCTGCCAAAGGCATCCCAAAGGGAGCGCAGAAGTGCCACAACATGGCTGCTTTCACAGCTTTTTCCTTAGGAAGAACCCTAATACCCGGCTGATTTACCTTCCTAGGGTTACTATTTGGCTTCGGCCTAGGACTTTTAAAACCAGGAAACCCTGTGCTCCAGGCACACTGCAGCTGTTCAAGGCATCCCAATGGGAGTGCAAAAGTGACACAACTTGGCTGCCTCCACTGCTATTTCCATGAGACCATCCCGAACCATAGGCTGATTTTCCTTCCTAGCGTTGAGTTTTGAGTTAGGCCTAGGGTTAGAGTTTTTTAACCAGAAAGCCCTGAGTTCCAAGAACACAGCAGCTGCGAAGGACTACCCAAGAAGAGCACAAAAGTACCACAACATGCCTGCCTCCACAGCTATTTCCTTGGGGACATCCCTAATTCCTGGCTGATTTGCCTTTCTCGTCGTCGGGTTGGGGTTAGGTAGGCGTTGTGCTAGGATTTTTAAAATCAGGAAGCCCAGACCTCCAGGCACACTGGAGCTGCCAAACGCATCCAAAAGGGAGTGCAAAAGTGCCACAACATGGCTGCTTTCACAGCTTTTTCCTTAGGAAGAACCCTAATACCCGGCTGATTTACCTTCCTAGGGTTACTGTTAGGCTTGGGCCAAGGACTTTTAAAACCAGGAAGCCCTGTGCTCCAGGCACACTGCAGCTGTTCAAGGCATCCCAACGGGAGTGCAAAAGTGACACAACTTGGCTGCGTCCACTGCTATTTCCATGAGACCATCCCCAACCTTAGGCTGGTTTTCCTTCCTAGCGTTGAGTTTTGAGTTAGGCCTATGGTAAGTGTTCTTTTAATCAGAAAGCCCTGAGTTCCAAGAACACAGCAGCTGCGAAGGACTACCCAAGAAGAGCACAAAAGTACCACAACATGCCTGCCTCCACAGCTATTTCCTTGGGGACATCCCTAATTCCTGGCTGATTTGCCTTTCTCGTCGTCGGGTTGGGGTTAGGTAGGCCTTGTGCTAGGATTTTGAAAATCAGGAAGCCCAGACCTCCAGGCACACTGGAGCTGTGAAAGGCATCCAAAAGGGAGTGCAAAAGTGCCACAACATGGCTGCTTTCACAGCTTTTTCCTTAGGAAGAACCCTAATACCCGGCTGATTTACCTTCCTAGGGTTACTGTTAGGCTTGGGCCAAGGACTTTTAAAACCAGGAAGCCCTGTGCTCCAGGCACACTGCAGCTGTTCAAGGCATCCCAATGGGAGTGCAAAAGTGACACAACTTGGCTGCCTCCACTGCTATTTCCATGAGACCATCCCGAATCATAGGCTGATTTTCCTTCCTAGCGTTGAGGTTTGAGTTAGGCCTAGGGTTAGAGTTTTTTAACCAGAAAGCCCTGAGTTCCAAGAACACAGCAGCTGCGAAGGACTACCCAAGAAGAGCACAAAAGTACCACAACATGCCTGCCTCCACAGCTATTTCCTTGGGGACATCCCTAATTCCTGGCTGATTTGCCTTTCTCGTTGTCGGGTTGGGGTTAGGTAGGCCTTGTGCTAGGATATTTAAACGCAGGAAACCCAGACCTCCAAGCACACTGGAGCTGTGAAAGGCATCCAAAAGGGAGTGCAAAAGTGCCACAACATGGCTGCTTTCACAGCTTTTTTCTTGGCACCATCACTATACCTTCTCTGATATATCTCCCTATGGTTTGGGTTAGGGATCAGCCTAGGGCTAGGATGTTTTGAACCAGGAAGCCCTGTGTTCCAGGCTTACTGTAGCTGCCAAAGGCATCCCAAAGGGAGCGCAGAAGTGCCACAACATGGCTGCTTTCACAGCTTTTTCCTTAGGAAGAACCCTAATACCCGGCTGATTTACCTTCCTAGGGTTACTGTTAGGCTTGGGCCAAGGACTTTTAAAACCAGGAAGCCCTGTGCTCCAGGCACACTGCAGCTGTTCAAGGCATCCCAACGGGAGTGCAAAAGTGACACAACTTGGCTGCCTCCACTGCTATTTCCATGAGACCATCCCCAACCTTAGGCTGATTTTCCTTCCTAGCGTTGAGGTTTGAGTTAGGCGTAGGGTTAGTGTTTTTTAACCAGAAAGCCATGAGTTCCAAGAACACAGCAGCTGCGAAGGACTACCCAAGAAGAGCACAAAAGTACCACAACATGCCTGCCTCCACAGCAATTTCCTTGGGGACATCCCTAATTCCTGGCTGATTTGCCTTTCTCGTCGTCGGGTTGGGGTTAGGTAGGCCTTGTGCTAGGATTTTTAAAATCAGGAAGCCCAGACCTCCAGGCACACTGGAGCTGTGAAAGGCATCCAAAAGGGAGTGCAAAAGTGCCACAACATGGCTGCTTTCACAGCTTTTTCCTTAGGAAGAACCCTAATCCCCGGCTGATTTACCTTCCTAGGGTTACTGTTAGGCTTGGGCCAAGGACTTTTAAAACCAGGAAGCCCTGTGCTCCAGGCACACTGCAGCTGTTCAAGGCATCCCAAGGGGAGCGCAAAAGTGACACAACTTGGCGGCCTCCACTGCTATTTCCATGAGACCATCCCCAACCTTAGGCTGGTTTTCCTTCCTAGCGTTGAGGTTTGAGTTAGGCCTAGGGTTAGTGTTCTTTTAACCTGAAAGCCCTGAGTTCCAAGAACACAGCAGCTGCGAAGGACTACCCAAGAAGAGCACAAAAGTACCACCACATGCCTGCCTCCACAGCTATTTCCTTGGGGACATCCCTAATTCCTGGCTGATTTGCCTTTCTCGTCGTCGGGTTGGGGTTAGGTAGGCGTTGTGCTAGGATTTTTAAAATCAGGAAGCCCAGACCTCCAGGCACACTGGAGCTGTGAAAGGCATCCAAAAGGGAGTGCAAAAGTGCCACAACATGGCTGCTTTCACAGCTTTTTCCTTAGGAAGAACCCTAATACCCGGCTGATTTACCTTCCTAGGGTTACTATTAGGCTTCGGCCTAGGACTTTTAAAATCAGGAAACCCTGTGCTCCAGGCACACTGCAGCTGTTCAAGGCATTCCAATGGGAGTGCAAAAGTGACACAACTTGGCTGCCTCCACTGCTATTTCCATGAGACCATCCCGAACCATAGGCTGATTTTCCTTCCTAGCGTTGAGTTTTGAGTTAGGCCTAGGGTTAGAGTTTTTTAACCAGAAAGCCCTGAGTTCCAAGAACACAGCAGCTGCGAAGGACTACCCAAGAAGAGCACAAAAGTACCACAACATGCCTGCCTCCACAGCTATTTCCTTGGGGACATCCCTAATTCCTGGCTGATTTGCCTTTCTCGTCGTCGGGTTGGGGTTAGGTAGGCGTTGTGCTAGGATATTTAAAAGCAGGAAACCCAGACCTCCAGGCACACTGGAGCTGCCAAACGCATCCAAAAGGGAGTGCAAAAGTGCCACAACATGGCTGCTTTCACAGCTTTTTCCTTAGGAAGAACCCTAATACCCGGCTGATTTACCTTCCTAGGGTTACTGTTAGGCTTGGGCCAAGGACTTTTAAAACCAGGAAGCCCTGTGCTCCAGGCACACTGCAGCTGTTCAAGGCATCCCAACGGGAGTGCAAAAGTGACACAACTTGGCTGCCTCCACTGCTATTTCCATGAGACCATCCCCAAACTTAGGCTGGTTTTCCTTCCTAGCGTTGAGTTTTGAGTTAGGCCTATGGTAAGTGTTCTTTTAATCAGAAAGCCCTGAGGTCCAAGAACACAGCAGCTGCGAAGGACTACCCAAGAAGAGCACAAAAGTACCACAACATGCCTGCCTCCACAGCTATTTCCTTGGGGACATCCCTAATTCCTGGCTGATTTGCCTTTCTCGTCGTCGGGTTGGGGTGAGGTAGGCGTTGTGCTAGGATTTTTAAAATCAGGAAGCCCAGACCTCCAGGCACACTGGAGCTGTGAAAGGCATCCAAAAGGGAGTGCAAAAGTGCCACAACATGGCTGCTTTCACAGCTTTTTCCTTAGGAAGAACCCTAATCCCCGGCTGATTTACCTTCCTAGGGTTACTGTTAGGCTTGGGCCAAGGACTTTTAAAACCAGGAAGCCCTGTGCTCCAGGCACACTGCAGCTGTTCAAGGCATCCCAATGGGAGTGCAAAAGTGACACAACTTGGCTGCCTCCACTGCTATTTCCATGAGACCATCCCGAATCATAGGCTGATTTTCCTTCCTAGCGTTGAGGTTTGAGTTAGGCCTAGGGTTAGTGTTCTTTGAACCTGAAAGTCCTGAGTTCCAAGAACACAGCAGCTGCGAAGGACTACCCAAGAAGATCACAAAAGTACCACAACATGCCTGCCTCCACAGCTATTTCCTTGGGGACATCCCTAATTCCTGGCTGATTTGCCTTTCTCGTCGTCGGGTTGGGGTTAGGTAGGCCTTGTGCTAGGATATTTAAAAGCAGGAAACCCAGACCTCCAAGCACACTGGAGCTGTGAAAGGCATCCAAAAGGGAGTGCAAAAGTGCCACAACATGGCTGCTTTCACAGCTTTTTTCTTGGCACCATCACTATACCTTCTCTGATATATCTCCCTATGGTTTGGGTTAGGGATCAGCCTAGGGCTAGGATGTTTTGAACCAGGAAGCCCTGTGTTCCAGGCTTACTGTAGCTGCCAAAGGCATCCCAAAGGGAGCGCAGAAGTGCCACAACATGGCTGCTTTCACAGCTTTTTCCTTAGGAAGAACCCTAATACCCGGCTGATTTACCTTCCTAGGGTTACTGTTAGGCTTGGGCCAAGGACTTTTAAAACCAGGAAGCCCTGTGCTCCAGGCACACTGCAGCTGTTCAAGGCATCCCAAGGGGAGCGCAAAAGTGACACAACTTGGCTGCCTCCACTGCTATTTCCATGAGACCATCCCCAACCTTAGGCTGATTTTCCTTCCTAGCGTTGAGGTTTGAGTTAGGCGTAGGGTTAGTGTTCTTTAACCAGAAAGCCCTGAGGTCCAAGAACACAGCAGCTGCGAAGGACTACCCAAGAAGAGCACAAAAGTACCACAACATGCCTGCCTCCACAGCTATTTCCTTGGGGACATCCCTAATTCCTGGCTGATTTGCCTTTCTCGTCGTCGGGTTGGGGTTAGGTAGGCCTTGTGTTAGGATTTTGAAAATCAGGAAGCCCAGACCTCCAGGCACACTGGAGCTGTGAAAGGCATCCAAAAGGGAGTGCAAAAGTGCCACAACATGGCTGCTTTCACAGCTTTTTCCTTAGGAAGAACCCTAATACCCGGCTGATTTACCTTCCTAGGGTTACTGTTAGGCTTGGGCCAAGGACTTTTAAAATCAGGAAGCCCTGTGCTCCAGGAACACTGCAGCTGTTCAAGGCATCCCAACGGGAGCGCAAAAGTGACACAACTTGGCTGCGTCCACTGCTATTTCCATGAGACCATCCCGAACCATAGGCTGATTTTCCTTCCTAGCGTTGAGGTTTGAGTTAGGCCTAGGGTTAGAGTTTTTTAACCAGAAAGCCCTGAGTTCCAAGAACACAGCAGCTGCGAAGGACTACCCAAGAAGAGCACAAAAGTACCACAACATGCCTGCCTCCACAGCAATTTCCTTGGGGACATCCCTAATTCCTGGCTGATTTGCCTTTCTCGTCGTCGGGTTGGGGTTAGGTAGGCCTTGTGCTAGGATTCTTAAAATCAGGAAGCCCAGACCTCCAGGCACACTGGAGCTGTGAAAGGCATCCAAAAGGGAGTGCAAAAGTGCCACAACATGGCTGCTTTCACAGCTTTTTCCTTAGGAAGAACCCTAATCCCCGGCTGATTTACCTTCCTAGGGTTACTGTTAGGCTTGGGCCAAGGACTTTTAAAACCAGGAAGCCCTGTGCTCCAGGCACACTGCAGCTGTTCAAGGCATCCCAAGGGGAGCGCAAAAGTGACACAACTTGGCGGCCTCCACTGCTATTTCCATGAGACCATCCCCAACCTTAGGCTGGTTTTCCTTCCTAGCGTTGAGGTTTGAGTAAGGCCTAGGGTTAGTGTTCTTTTAACCTGAAAGCCCTGAGTTCCAAGAACACAGCAGCTGCGAAGGACTACCCAAGAAGAGCACAAAAGTACCACAACATGCCTGCCTCCACAGCTATTTCCTTGGGGACATCCCTAATTCCTGGCTGATTTGCCTTTCTCGTTGTCGGGTTGGGGTTAGGTAGGCCTTGTGCTAGGATTTTGAAAATCAGGAAGCCCAGACCTCCAGGCACACTGGAGCTGTGAAAGGCATCCAAAAGGGAGTGCAAAAGTGCCACAACATGGCTGCTTTCACAGCTTTTTCCTTAGGAAGAACCCTAATACCCGGCTGATTTACCTTCCTAGGGTTACTGTTAGGCTTCGGCCTAGGACTTTTAAAACCAGGAAGCCCTGTGCTCCAGGAACACTGCAGCTGTTCAAGGCATCCCAATGGGAGTGCAAAAGTGACACAACTTGGCTGCCTCCACTGCTATTTCCATGAGACCATCCCCAACCTTAGGCTGATTTTCCTTCCTAGCGTTGAGTTTTGAGTTAGGCCTAGGGTTAGGGTTCTTTCAACCAGAAAGCCCTGAGTTCCAAGAATACAGCAGCTGCGAAGGACTACCCAAGAAGAGCACAAAAGTACCACCACATGCCTGCCTCCACAGCTATTTCCTTGGGGACATCCCTAATTCCTGGCTGATTTGCCTTTCTCGTCGTCGGGTTGGGGTTAGGTAGGCCTTGTGCTAGGATTTTTAAAATCAGGAAGCCCAGACCTCCAGGCACACTGGAGCTGTGAAAGGCATCCAAAAGGGAGTGCAAAAGTGCCACAACATGGCTGCTTTCACAGCTTTTTCCTTAGGAAGAACCCTAATACCCGGCTGATTTACCTTCCTAGAGTTACTGTTAGGCTTCGGCCTAGGACTTTTAAAACCAGGAAGCCCTGTGCTCCAGGCACACTGCAGCTGTTCAAGGCATCCCAACGGGAGTGCAAAAGTGACACAACTTGGCTGCCTCCACTGCTATTTCCATGAGACCATCCCGAATCACAGGCTGATTTTCCTTCCTAGCGTTGAGGTTTGAGTTAGGCCTAGGGTTAGAGTTTTAAAACCAGAAAGCCCTGAGTTCCAAGAACAGAGCAGCTGCGAAGGACTACCCAAGAAGAGCACAAAAGTACCACAACATGCCTGCCTCCACAGCTATTTCCTTGGGGACATCCCTAATTCCTGGCTGATTTGCCTTTCTCGTCGTCGGGTTGGGGTTAGGTAGGCCTTGTGCTAGGATATTTAAAAGCAGGAAACCCAGACCTCCAAGCACACTGGAGCTGTGAAAGGCATCCAAAAGGGAGTGCAAAAGTGCCACAACATGGCTGCTTTCACAGCTTTTTTCTTGGCACCATCACTATACCTTCTCTGATATATCTCCCTAGGGTTAGGGTTAGGGTTCAGCCTAGGGCTAGGATTTTTTGAACCAGGAAGCCCTGTGTTCCAGGCTTACTGTAGCTGCCAAAGGCATCCCAAAGGGAGCGCAGAAGTGCCACAACATGGCTGCTTTCACAGCTTTTTCCTTAGGAAGAACCCTAATACCCGGCTGATTTACCTTCCTAGGGTTACTTTTAGGCTTGGGCCAAGGACTTTTAAAACCAGGAAGCCCTGTGCTCCAGGCACACTGCAGCGGTTCAAGGCATCCCAACGGGAGTGCAAAAGTGACACAACTTGGCTGCCTCCACTGCTATTTCCATGAGACCATCCCCAACCATAGGCTGATTTTCCTTCCTAGCGTTGAGGTTTGAGTTAGGCCTAGGGTTAGAGTTTTTTAACCAGAAAGCCCTGAGTTCCAAGAACACAGCAGCTGCGAAGGACTACCCAAGAAGAGCACAAAAGTACCACAACATGCCTGCCTCCACAGCTATTTCCTTGGGGACATCCCTAATTCCTGGCTGATTTGCCTTTCATGTCGTCAGGTTGGGGATAGGTAGGCCTTGTGTTAGGATTTTGAAAATCAGGAAGCCCAGACCTCCAGGCACACTGGAGCTGTGAAAGGCATCCAAAAGGGAGTGCAAAAGTGCCACAACATGGCTGCTTTCACAGCTTTTTCCTTAGGAAGAACCCTAATACCCGGCTGATTTACCTTCCTAGGGTTACTGTTAGGCTTGGGCCAAGGACTTTTAAAACCAGGAAGCCCTGTGCTCCAGGCACACTGCAGCTGTTCAAGGCATCCCAATGGGAGTGCAAAAGTGACACAACTTGGCTGCCTCCACTGCTATTTCCATGAGACCATCCCAAATCATAGGCTGGTTTTCCTTCCTAGCGTTGAGTTTTGAGTTAGGCCTATGGTAAGTGTTCTTTTAATCAGAAAGCCCTGAGGTCCAAGAACACAGCAGCTGCGAAGGACTACCCAAGAAGAGCACAAAAGTACCACAACATGCCTGCCTCCACAGCTATTTCCTTGGGGACATCCCTAATTCCTGGCTGATTTGCCTTTCTCGTCGTCGGGTTGGGGTTAGGTAGGCCTTGTGCTAGGATTTTGAAAATCAGGAAGCCCAGACCTCCAGGCACACTGGAGCTGTGAAAGGCATCCAAAAGGGAGTGCAAAAGTGCCACAACATGGCTGCTTTCACAGCTTTTTCCTTAGGAAGAACCCTAATACCCGGCTGATTTACCTTCCTAGGGTTACTGTTAGGCTTGGGCCAAGGACTTTTAAAATCAGGAAGCCCTGTGCTCCAGGAACACTGCAGATGTTCAAGGCATCCCAACGGGAGTGCAAAAGTGACACAACTTGGCTGCCTCCACTGCTATTTCCATGAGACCATCCCCAACCTTAGGCTGATTTTCCTTCCTAGCGTTGAGGTTTGAGTTAGGCCTAGGGTTAGAGTTTTTTAACCAGAAAGCCCTGAGTTCCAAGAACACAGCAGCTGCGAAGGACTACCCAAGAAGAGCACAAAAGTACCACAACATGCCTGCCTCCACAGCTATTTCCTTGGGGACATCCCTAATTCCTGGCTGATTTGCCTTTCTCGTCGTCGGGTTGGGGTTAGGTAGGCCTTGTGCTAGGATATTTAAAAGCAGGAAACCCAGACCTCCAAGCACACTGGAGCTGTGAAAGGCATCCAAAAGGGAGTGCAAAAGTGCCACAACATGGCTGCTTTCACAGCTTTTTTCTTGGCACCATCACTATACCTTCTCTGATATATCTCCCTAGGGTTAGGGTTAGGGTTCAGCCTAGGGCTAGGATTTTTTGAACCAGGAAGCCCTGTGTTCCAGGCTTACTGTAGCTGCCAAAGGCATCCCAAAGGGAGCGAAGAAGTGCCACAACATGGCTGCTTTCACAGCTTTTTCCTTAGGAAGAACCCTAATACCCGGCTGATTTACCTTCCTAGGGTTACTGTTAGGCTTGGGCCAAGGACTTTTAAAACCAGGAAGCCCTGTGCTCCAGGCACACTGCAGCTGTTCAAGGCATCCCAAGGGGAGCGCAAAAGTGACACAACTTGGCTGCCTCCACTGCTATTTCCATGAGACCATCCTGAACCATAGGCTGATTTTCCTTCCTAGCGTTGAGGTTTGAGTTAGGCCTAGGGTTAGTGTTCTTTTAACCTGAAAGCCCTGAGTTCCAAGAACACAGCAGCTGCGAAGGACTACCCAAGAAGAGCACAAAAGTACCACAACATGCCTGCCTCCACAGCTATTTCCTTGGGGACATCCCTAATTCCTGGCTGATTTGCCTTTCTTGTCGTCGGGTTGGGGTTAGGTAGGCGTTGTGCTAGGATTTTTAAAATCAGGAAGCCCAGACCTCCAGGCACACTGGAGCTGTGAAAGGCATCCAAAAGGGAGTGCAAAAGTGCCACAACATGGCTGCTTTCACAGCTTTTTCCTTAGGAAGAACCCTAATACCCGGCTGATTTACCTTCCTAGGGTTACTGTTAGGCTTGGGCCAAGGACTTTTAAAATCAGGAAGCCCTGTGCTCCAGGAACACTGCAGCTGTTCAAGGCATCCCAACGGGAGCGCAAAAGTGACACAACTTGGCTGCCTCCACTGCTATTTCCATGAGACCATCCCCAACCTTAGGCTGGTTTTCCTTCCTAGCGTTGAGTTTTGAGTTAGGCCTAGGGTTAGTGTTCTTTTAACCTGAAAGCCCTGAGTTCCAAGAACACAGCAGCTGCGAAGGACTACCCAAGAAGAGCACAAAAGTACCACAACATGCCTGCCTCCACAGCTATTTCCTTGGGGACATCCCTAATTCCTGGCTGATTTGCCTTTCTCGTCGTCGGGTTGGGGTGAGGTAGGCGTTGTGCTAGGATTTTTAAAATCAGGAAGCCCAGAGCTCCAGGCACACTGGAGCTGTGAAAGGCATCCAAAAGGGAGTGCAAAAGTGCCACAACATGGCTGCTTTCACAGCTTTTTCCTTAGGAAGAACCCTAATACCCGGCTGATTTACCTTCCTAGGGTTACTGTTAGGCTTGGGCCAAGGACTTTTAAAACCAGGAAGCCCTGTGCTCCAGGCACACTGCAGCTGTTCAAGGCATCCCAATGGGAGTGCAAAAGTGACACAACTTGGCTGCCTCCACTGCTATTTCCATGAGACCATCCCGAATCATAGGCTGATTTTCCTTCCTAGCGTTGAGGTTTGAGTTAGGCCTAGGGTTAGAGTTTTTTAACCAGAAAGCCCTGAGTTCCAAGAACACAGCAGCTGCGAAGGACTACCCAAGAAGAGCACAAAAGTACCACAACATGCTTGCCTCCACAGCTATTTCCTTGGGGACATCCCTAATTCCTGGCTGATTTGCCTTTCTCGTCGTCGGGTTGGGGTTAGGTAGGCCTTGTGCTAGGATATTTAAAAGCAGGAAACCCAGACCTCCAAGCACACTGGAGCTGTGAAAGGCATCCAAAAGGGAGTGCAAAAGTGCCACAACATGGCTGCTTTCACAGCTTTTTTCTTGGCACCATCACTATACCTTCTCTGATATATCTCCCTATGGTTTGGGTTAGGGATCAGCCTAGGGCTAGGATGTTTTGAACCAGGAAGCCCTGTGTTCCAGGCTTACTGTAGCTGCCAAAGGCATCCCAAAGGGAGCGCAGAAGTGCCACAACATGGCTGCTTTCACAGCTTTTTCCTTAGGAAGAACCCTAATACCCGGCTGATTTACCTTCCTAGGGTTACTGTTAGGCTTGGGCCAAGGACTTTTAAAACCAGGAAGCCCTGTGCTCCAGGCACACTGCAGCTGTTCAAGGCATCCCAACGGGAGTGCAAAAGTGACACAACTTGGCTGCCTCCACTGCTATTTCCATGAGACCATCCCCAACCTTAGGCTGATTTTCCTTCCTAGCGTTGAGGTTTGAGTTAGGCGTAGGGTTAGTGTTCTTTAACCAGAAAGCCCTGAGGTCCAAGAACACAGCAGCTGCGAAGGACTACCCAAGAAGAGCACAAAAGTACCACAACATGCCTGCCTCCACAGCAATTTCCTTGGGGACATCCCTAATTCCTGGCTGATTTGCCTTTCTCGTCGTCGGGTTGGGGTTAGGTAGGCCTTGTGTTAGGATTTTGAAAATCAGGAAGCCCAGACCTCCAGGCACACTGGAGCTGTGAAAGGCATCCAAAAGGGAGTGCAAAAGTGCCACAACATGGCTGCTTTCACAGCTTTTTCCTTAGGAAGAACCCTAATACCCGGCTGATTTACCTTCCTAGGGTTACTGTTAGGCTTGGGCCAAGGACTTTTAAAATCAGGAAGCCCTGTGCTCCAGGAACACTGCAGCTGTTCAAGGCATCCCAACGGGAGCGCAAAAGTGACACAACTTGGCTGCGTCCACTGCTATTTCCATGAGACCATCCCGAACCATAGGCTGATTTTCCTTCCTAGCGTTGAGGTTTGAGTTAGGCCTAGGGTTAGAGTTTTTTAACCAGAAAGCCCTGAGTTCCAAGAACACAGCAGCTGCGAAGGACTACCCAAGAAGAGCACAAAAGTACCACAACATGCCTGCCTCCACAGCAATTTCCTTGGGGACATCCCTAATTCCTGGCTGATTTGCCTTTCTCGTCGTCGGGTTGGGGTTAGGTAGGCCTTGTGCTAGGATTCTTAAAATCAGGAAGCCCAGACCTCCAGGCACACTGGAGCTGTGAAAGGCATCCAAAAGGGAGTGCAAAAGTGCCACAACATGGCTGCTTTCACAGCTTTTTCCTTAGGAAGAACCCTAATCCCCGGCTGATTTACCTTCCTAGGGTTACTGTTAGGCTTGGGCCAAGGACTTTTAAAACCAGGAAGCCCTGTGCTCCAGGCACACTGCAGCTGTTCAAGGCATCCCAAGGGGAGCGCAAAAGTGACACAACTTGGCGGCCTCCACTGCTATTTCCATGAGACCATCCCCAACCTTAGGCTGGTTTTCCTTCCTAGCGTTGAGGTTTGAGTTAGGCCTAGGGTTAGTGTTCTTTTAACCTGAAAGCCCTGAGTTCCAAGAACACAGCAGCTGCGAAGGACTACCCAAGAAGAGCACAAAAGTACCACAACATGCCTGCCTCCACAGCTATTTCCTTGGGGACATCCCTAATTCCTGGCTGATTTGCCTTTCTCGTTGTCGGGTTGGGGTTAGGTAGGCCTTGTGCTAGGATTTTGAAAATCAGGAAGCCCAGACCTCCAGGCACACTGGAGCTGTGAAAGGCATCCAAAAGGGAGTGCAAAAGTGCCACAACATGGCTGCTTTCACAGCTTTTTCCTTAGGAAGAACCCTAATACCCGGCTGATTTACCTTCCTAGGGTTACTGTTAGGCTTCGGCCTAGGACTTTTAAAACCAGGAAGCCCTGTGCTCCAGGAACACTGCAGCTGTTCAAGGCATCCCAATGGGAGTGCAAAAGTGACACAACTTGGCTGCCTCCACTGCTATTTCCATGAGACCATCCCCAACCTTAGGCTGATTTTCCTTCCTAGCGTTGAGTTTTGAGTTAGGCCTAGGGTTAGGGTTCTTTCAACCAGAAAGCCCTGAGTTCCAAGAATACAGCAGCTGCGAAGGACTACCCAAGAAGAGCACAAAAGTACCACCACATGCCTGCCTCCACAGCTATTTCCTTGGGGACATCCCTAATTCCTGGCTGATTTGCCTTTCTCGTCGTCGGGTTGGGGTTAGGTAGGCCTTGTGCTAGGATTTTTAAAATCAGGAAGCCCAGACCTCCAGGCACACTGGAGCTGTGAAAGGCATCCAAAAGGGAGTGCAAAAGTGCCACAACATGGCTGCTTTCACAGCTTTTTCCTTAGGAAGAACCCTAATACCCGGCTGATTTACCTTCCTAGAGTTACTGTTAGGCTTCGGCCTAGGACTTTTAAAACCAGGAAGCCCTGTGCTCCAGGCACACTGCAGCTGTTCAAGGCATCCCAACGGGAGTGCAAAAGTGACACAACTTGGCTGCCTCCACTGCTATTTCCATGAGACCATCCCGAATCACAGGCTGATTTTCCTTCCTAGCGTTGAGGTTTGAGTTAGGCCTAGGGTTAGAGTTTTAAAACCAGAAAGCCCTGAGTTCCAAGAACAGAGCAGCTGCGAAGGACTACCCAAGAAGAGCACAAAAGTACCACAACATGCCTGCCTCCACAGCTATTTCCTTGGGGACATCCCTAATTCCTGGCTGATTTGCCTTTCTCGTCGTCGGGTTGGGGTTAGGTAGGCCTTGTGCTAGGATATTTAAAAGCAGGAAACCCAGACCTCCAAGCACACTGGAGCTGTGAAAGGCATCCAAAAGGGAGTGCAAAAGTGCCACAACATGGCTGCTTTCACAGCTTTTTTCTTGGCACCATCACTATACCTTCTCTGATATATCTCCCTAGGGTTAGGGTTAGGGTTCAGCCTAGGGCTAGGATTTTTTGAACCAGGAAGCCCTGTGTTCCAGGCTTACTGTAGCTGCCAAAGGCATCCCAAAGGGAGCGCAGAAGTGCCACAACATGGCTGCTTTCACAGCTTTTTCCTAAGGAAGAACCCTAATACCCGGCTGATTTACCTTCCTAGGGTTACTGTTAGGCTTGGGCCAAGGACTTTTAAAACCAGGAAGCCCTGTGCTCCAGGCACACTGCAGCTGTTCAAGGCATTCCAAGGGGAGCGCAAAAGTGACACAACTTGGCTGCCTCCACTGCTATTTCCATGAGACCATCCTGAACCATAGGCTGATTTTCCTTCCTAGCGTTGAGGTTTGAGTTAGGCCTAGGGTTAGGGTTCTTTCAAGCAGAAAGCCCTGAGTTCCAAGAATACAGCAGCTGCGAAGGACTACCCAAGAAGAGCACAAAAGTACCACAACATGCCTGCCTCCACAGCTATTTCCTTGGGGACATCCCTAATTCCTGGCTGATTTGCCTTTCTTGTCGTCGGGTTGGGGTTAGGTAGGCCTTGTGCTAGGATTTTTAAAATCAGGAAGCCCAGACCTCCAGGCACACTGGAGCTGTGAAAGGCATCCAAAAGGGAGTGCAAAAGTGCCACAACATGGCTGCTTTCACAGCTTTTTCCTTAGGAAGAACCCTAATCCCCAGCTGATTTACCTTCCTAGGGTTACTTTTAGGCTTGGGCCAAGGACTTTTAAAACCAGGAAGCCCTGTGCTCCAGGCACACTGCAGCTGTTCAAGGCATCCCAATGGGAGTGCAAAAGTGACACAACTTGGCTGCCTCCACTGCTATTTCCATGAGACCATCCCGAATCACAGGCTGATTTTCCTTCCTAGCGTTGAGGTTTGAGTTAGGCCTAGGGTTAGTGTTCTTTTAACCTGAAAGCCCTGAGTTCCAAGAACACAGCAGCTGCGAAGGACTACCCAAGAAGAGCACAAAAGTACCACCACATGCCTGCCTCCACAGCTATTTCCTTGGGGACATCCCTAATTCCTGGCTGATTTGCCTTTCTCGTCGTCGGGTTGGGGTGAGGTAGGCCTTGTTCTAGGATTTTTAAAATCAGGAAGCCCAGACCTCCAGGCACACTGGAGCTGTGAAAGGCATCCAAAAGGGAGTGCAAAAGTGCCACAACATGGCTGCTTTCACAGCTTTTTCCTTAGGAAGAACCCTAATACCCGGCTGATTTACCTTCCTAGGGTTACTTTTAGGCTTGGGCCAAGGACTTTTAAAACCAGGAAGCCCTGTGCTCCAGGCACACTGCAGCGGTTCAAGGCATCCCAACGGGAGTGCAAAAGTGACACAACTTGGCTGCCTCCACTGCTATTTCCATGAGACCATCCCCAACCATAGGCTGATTTTCCTTCCTAGCGTTGAGGTTTGAGTTAGGCCTAGGGTTAGAGTTTTTTAACCAGAAAGCCCTGAGTTCCAAGAACACAGCAGCTGCGAAGGACTACCCAAGAAGAGCACAAAAGTACCACAACATGCCTGCCTCCACAGCTATTTCCTTGGGGACATCCCTAATTCCTGGCTGATTTGCCTTTCATGTCGTCAGGTTGGGGATAGGTAGGCCTTGTGTTAGGATTTTGAAAATCAGGAAGCCCAGACCTCCAGGCACACTGGAGCTGTGAAAGGCATCCAAAAGGGAGTGCAAAAGTGCCACAACATGGCTGCTTTCACAGCTTTTTCCTTAGGAAGAACCCTAATACCCGGCTGATTTACCTTCCTAGGGTTACTGTTAGGCTTGGGCCAAGGACTTTTAAAACCAGGAAGCCCTGTGCTCCAGGCACACTGCAGCTGTTCAAGGCATCCCAATGGGAGTGCAAAAGTGACACAACTTGGCTGCCTCCACTGCTATTTCCATGAGACCATCCCAAATCATAGGCTGGTTTTCCTTCCTAGCGTTGAGTTTTGAGTTAGGCCTATGGTAAGTGTTCTTTTAATCAGAAAGCCCTGAGGTCCAAGAACACAGCAGCTGCGAAGGACTACCCAAGAAGAGCACAAAAGTACCACAACATGCCTGCCTCCACAGCAATTTCCTTGGGGACATCCCTAATTCCTGGCTGATTTGCCTTTCTCGTCGTCGGGTTGGGGTTAGGTAGGCCTTGTGCTAGGATTTTGAAAATCAGGAAGCCCAGACCTCCAGGCACACTGGAGCTGTGAAAGGCATCCAAAAGGGAGTGCAAAAGTGCCACAACATGGCTGCTTTCACAGCTTTTTCCTTAGGAAGAACCCTAATACCCGGCTGATTTACCTTCCTAGGGTTACTGTTAGGCTTGGGCCAAGGACTTTTAAAATCAGGAAGCCCTGTGCTCCAGGAACACTGCAGATGTTCAAGGCATCCCAACGGGAGTGCAAAAGTGACACAACTTGGCTGCCTCCACTGCTATTTCCATGAGACCATCCCCAACCTTAGGCTGATTTTCCTTCCTAGCGTTGAGGTTTGAGTTAGGCCTAGGGTTAGAGTTTTTTAACCAGAAAGCCCTGAGTTCCAAGAACACAGCAGCTGCGAAGGACTACCCAAGAAGAGCACAAAAGTACCACAACATGCCTGCCTCCACAGCTATTTCCTTGGGGACATCCCTAATTCCTGGCTGATTTGCCTTTCTCGTCGTCGGGTTGGGGTTAGGTAGGCCTTGTGCTAGGATATTTAAAAGCAGGAAACCCAGACCTCCAAGCACACTGGAGCTGTGAAAGGCATCCAAAAGGGAGTGCAAAAGTGCCACAACATGGCTGCTTTCACAGCTTTTTTCTTGGCACCATCACTATACCTTCTCTGATATATCTCCCTAGGGTTAGGGTTCGGGTTCAGCCTAGGGCTAGGATTTTTTGAACCAGGAAGCCCTGTGTTCCAGGCTTACTGTAGCTGCCAAAGGCATCCCAAAGGGAGCGCAGAAGTGCCACAACATGGCTGCTTTCACAGCTTTTTCCTTAGGAAGAACCCTAATACCCGGCTGATTTACCTTCCTAGGGTTACTGTTAGGCTTGGGCCAAGGACTTTTAAAACCAGGAAGCCCTGTGCTCCAGGCACACTGCAGCTGTTCAAGGCATCCCAAGGGGAGCGCAAAAGTGACACAACTTGGCTGCCTCCACTGCTATTTCCATGAGACCATCCTGAACCATAGGCTGATTTTCCTTCCTAGCGTTGAGGTTTGAGTTAGGCCTAGGGTTAGTGTTCTTTTAACCTGAAAGCCCTGAGTTCCAAGAACACAGCAGCTGCGAAGGACTACCCAAGAAGAGCACAAATGTACCACAACATGCCTGCCTCCACAGCTATTTCCTTGGGGACATCCCTAATTCCTGGCTGATTTGCCTTTCTTGTCGTCGGGTTGGGGTTAGGTAGGCGTTGTGCTAGGATTTTTAAAATCAGGAAGCCCAGACCTCCAGGCACACTGGAGCTGTGAAAGGCATCCAAAAGGGAGTGCAAAAGTGCCACAACATGGCTGCTTTCACAGCTTTTTCCTTAGGAAGAACCCTAATACCCGGCTGATTTACCTTCCTAGGGTTACTGTTAGGCTTGGGCCAAGGACTTTTAAAATCAGGAAGCCCTGTGCTCCAGGAACACTGCAGCTGTTCAAGGCATCCCAAGGGGAGCGCAAAAGTGACACAACTTGGCTGCCTCCACTGCTATTTCCATGAGACCATCCCCAACCTTAGGCTGGTTTTCCTTCCTAGCGTTGAGTTTTGAGTTAGGCCTAGGGTTAGTGTTCTTTTAACCTGAAAGCCCTGAGTTCCAAGAACACAGCAGCTGCGAAGGACTACCCAAGAAGAGCACAAAAGTACCACAACATGCCTGCCTCCACAGCTATTTCCTTGGGGACATCCCTAATTCCTGGCTGATACGCCTTTCTCGTCGTCGGGTTGGGGTGAGGTAGGCCTTGTGCTAGGATTTTTAAAATCAGGAAGCCCAGACCTCCAGGCACACTGGAGCTGTGAAAGGCAGCCAAAAGGGAGTGCAAAAGTGCCACAACATGGCTGCTTTCACAGCTTTTTCCTTAGGAAGAACCCTAATACCCGGCTGATTTACCTTCCTAGGGTTACTGTTAGGCTTCGGCCTAGGACTTTTAAAACCAGGAAGCCCTGTGCTCCAGGCACACTGCAGCTGTTCAAGGCATCCCAATGGGAGTGCAAAAGTGACACAACTTGGCTGCCTCCACTGCTATTTCCATGAGACCATCCCCAACCATAGGCTGATTTTCCTTCCTAGCGTTGAGGTTTGAGTTAGGCCTAGGGTTAGTGTTCTTTTAACCAGAAAGCCCTGAGTTCCAAGAACACAGCAGCTGCGAAGGACTACCCAAGAAGAGCACAAAAGTACCACAACATGCCTGCCTCCACAGCTATTTCCTTGGGGACATCCCTAATTCCTGGCTGATTTGCCTTTCATGTCGTCAGGTTGGGGATAGGTAGGACTTGTGCTAGGATTTTTAAAAGCAGGAAGCCCAGACCTCCAAGCACACTGGAGCTGTGAAAGGCATCCAAAAGGGAGTGCAAAAGTGCCACAACATGGCTGCTTTCACAGCTTTTTCCTTAGGAAGAACCCTAATACCCGGCTGATTTACCTTCCTAGGGTTACTGTTAGGCTTGGGCCAAGGACTTTTAAAACCAGGAAGCCCTGTGCTCCAGGCACACTGCAGCTGTTCAAGGCATCCCAACGGGAGCGCAAAAGTGACACAACTTGGCTGCCTCCACTGCTATTTCCATGAGACCATCCCCAAACTTAGGCTGGTTTTCCTTCCTAGCGTTGAGTTTTGAGTTAGGCCTATGGTAAGTGTTCTTTTAATCAGAAAGCCCTGAGGTCCAAGAACACAGCAGCTGCGAAGGACTACCCAAGAAGAGCACAAAAGTACCACAACATGCCGGCCTCCACAGCAATTTCCTTGGGGACATCCCTAATTCCTGGCTGATTTGCCTTTCTCGTCATCGGGTTGGGGTTAGGTAGGCCTTGTGCTAGGATTTTGAAAATCAGGAAGCCCAGACCTCCAGGCACACTGGAGCTGTGAAAGGCATCCAAAAGGGAGTGCAAAAGTGCCACAACATGGCTGCTTTCACAGCTTTTTCCTTAGGAAGAACCCTAATACCCGGCTGATTTACATTCCTAGGGTTACTGTTAGGCTTGGGCCAAGGACTTTTAAAACCAGGAAGCCCTGTGCTCCAGGCACACTGCAGCTGTTCAAGGCATCCCAACGGGAGTGCAAAAGTGACACAACTTGGCTGCCTCCACTGCTATTTCCATGAGACCATCCTGAACCATAGGCTGATTTTCCTTCCTAGCGTTGAGGTTTGAGTTAGGCCTAGGGTTAGAGTTTTTTAACCAGAAAGCCCTGAGTTCCAAGAACACAGCAGCTGCGAAGGACTACCCAAGAAGAGCACAAAAGTACCACAACATGCCTGCCTCCACAGCTATTTCCTTGGGGACATCCCTAATTCCTGGCTGATTTGCCTTTCTCGTCGTCGGGTTGGGGTTAGGTAGGCCTTGTGCTAGGATATTTAAAAGCAGGAAACCCAGACCTCCAAGCACACTGGAGCTGTGAAAGGCATCCAAAAGGGAGTGCAAAAGTGCCACAACATGGCTGCTTTCACAGCTTTTTTCTTGGCACCATCACTATACCTTCTCTGATATATCTCCCTAGGGTTAGGGTTAGGGTTCAGCCTAGGGCTAGGATTTTTTGAACCAGGAAGCCCTGTGTTCCAGGCTTACTGTAGCTGCCAAAGGCATCCCAAAGGGAGCGCAGAAGTGCCACAACATGGCTGCTTTCACAGCTTTTTCCTTAGGAAGAACCCTAATACCCGGCTGATTTACCTTCCTAGGGTTACTGTTAGGCTTGGGCCAAGGACTTTTAAAACCAGGAAGCCCTGTGCTCCAGGCACACTGCAGCTGTTCAAGGCATCCCAACGGGAGTGCAAAAGTGACACAACTTGGCTGCCTCCACTGCTATTTCCATGAGACCATCCCCAACCTTAGGCTGATTTTCCTTCCTAGCGTTGAGGTTTGAGTTAGGCGTAGGGTTAGTGTTCTTTAACGAGAAAGCCCTGAGGTCCAAGAACACAGCAGCTGCGAAGGACTACCCAAGAAGAGCACAAAAGTACCACAACATGCCTGCCTCCACAGCTATTTCCTTGGGGACATCCCTAATTCCTGGCTGATTTGCCTTTCTCGTCGTCGGGTTGGGGTTAGGTAGGCCTTGTGCTAGGATTTTGAAAATCAGGAAGCCCAGACCTCCAGGCACACTGGAGCTGTGAAAGGCAGCCAAAAGGGAGTGCAAAAGTGCCACAACATGGCTGCTTTCACAGCTTTTTCCTTAGGAAGAACCCTAATACCCGGCTGATTTACCTTCCTAGGGTTACTGTTAGGCTTGGGCCAAGGACTTTTAAAATCAGGAAGCCCTGTGCTCTAGGAACACTGCAGCTGTTCAAGGCATCCCAAGGGGAGCGCAAAAGTGACACAACTTGGCTGCCTCCACTGCTATTTCCATGAGACCATCCTGAACCATAGGCTGATTTTCCTTCCTAGCGTTGAGGTTTGAGTTAGGCCTAGGGTTAGAGTTTTAAAACCAGAAAGCCCTGAGTTCCAAGAACAGAGCAGCTGCGAAGGACTACCCAAGAAGAGCACAAAAGTACCACAACATGCCTGCCTCCACAGCTATTTCCTTGGGGACATCCCTAATTCCTGGCTGATTTGCCTTTCTCGTCGTCGGGTTGGGGTTAGGTAGGCCTTGTGCTAGGATATTTAAAAGCAGGAAACCCAGACCTCCAAGCACACTGGAGCTGTGAAAGGCATCCAAAAGGGAGTGCAAAAGTGCCACAACATGGCTGCTTTCACAGCTTTTTTCTTGGCACCATCACTATACCTTCTCTGATATATCTCCCTAGGGTTAGGGTTAGGGTTCAGCCTAGGGCTAGGATTTTTTGAACCAGGAAGCCCTGTGTTCCAGGCTTACTGTAGCTGCCAAAGGCATCCCAAAGGGAGCGCAGAAGTGCCACAACATGGCTGCTTTCACAGCTTTTTCCTTAGGAAGAACCCTAATCCCCGGCTGATTTACCTTCCTAGGGTTACTGTTAGGCTTAGGCCAAGGACTTTGAAAACCAGGAAGCCCTGTGCTCCAGGCACACTGCAGCCGTTCAAGGCATCCCAACGGGAGTGCAAAAGTGACACAACTTGGCTGCCTCCACTGCTATTTCCATGAGACCATCCCCAACCATAGGCTGGTTTTCCTTCCTAGCGTTGAGTTTTGAGTTAGGCCTATGGTTAGTGTTCTTTTAACCTGAAAGCCCTGAGTTCCAAGAACACAGCAGCTGCGAAGGACTACCCAAGAAGAGCACAAAAGTACCACCACATGCCTGCCTCCACAGCTATTTCCTTGGGGACATCCCTAATTCCTGGCTGATTTGCCTTTCTCGTCGTCGGGTTGGGGTTAGGTAGGCCTTGTGTTAGGATTTTTAAAATCAGGAAGCCCAGACCTCCAGGCACACTGGAGCTGTGAAAGGCATCCAAAAGGGAGTGCAAAAGTGCCACAACATGGCTGCTTTCACAGCTTTTTCCTTAGGAAGAACCCTAATCCCCGGCTGATTTACCTTCCTAGGGTTACTGTTAGGCTTGGGCCAAGGACTTTTAAAACCAGGAAGCCCTGTGCTCCAGGCACACTGCAGCTGTTCAAGGCATCCCAAGGGGAGCGCAAAAGTGACACAACTTGGCTGCCTCCACTGCTATTTCCATGAGACCATCCCCAACCTTAGGCTGGTTTTCCTTCCTAGCGTTGAGGTTTGAGTTAGGCCTAGTGTTAGGGTTCTTTCAACCAGAAAGCCCTGAGTTCCAAGAATACAGCAGCTGCGAAGGACTACCCAAGAAGAGCACAAAAGTACCACCACATGCCTGCCTCCACAGCTATTTCCTTGGGGACATCCCTAATTCCTGGCTGATTTGCCTTTCTCGTCGTCGGGTTGGGGTTAGGTAGGCCTTGTGCTAGGATTTTGAAAATCAGGAAGCCCAGACCTCCAGGCACACTGGAGCTGTGAAAGGCATCCAAAAGGGAGTGCAAAAGTGCCACAACATGGCTGCTTTCACAGCTTTTTCCTAAGGAAGAACCCTAATACCCGGCTGATTTACCTTCCTAGGGTTACTGTTAGGCTTCGGCCTAGGACTTTTAAAACCAGGAAGCCCTGTGCTCCAGGCACACTGCAGCTGTTCAAGGCATCCCAAGGGGAGCGCAAAAGTGACACAACTTGGCTGCCTCCACTGCTATTTCCATGAGACCATCCCGAATCATAGTCTGATTTTCCTTCCTAGCGTTGAGGTTTGAGTTAGGCCTATTGTTAGAGTTTTAAAACCAGAAAGCCCTGAGTTCCAAGAACAGAGCAGCTGCGAAGGACTACCCATGAAGAGCACAAAAGTACCACCACATGCCTTCCTCCACAGCTATTTCCTTGGGGACATCCCTAATTCCTGGCTGATTTGCCTTTCTCGTCGTCGGGTTGGGGTTAGGTAGGCCTTGTGCTAGGATATTTAAAAGCAGGAAACCCAGACCTCCAAGCACACTGGAGCTGTGAAAGGCATCCAAAAGGGAGTGCAAAAGTGCCACAACATGGCTGCTTTCACAGCTTTTTTCTTGGCACCATCACTATACCTTCTCTGATATATCTCCCTAGGGTTAGGGTTAGGGTTCAGCCTAGGGCTAGGATTTTTTGAACCAGGAAGCCCTGTGTTCCAGGCTTACTGTAGCTGCCAAAGGCATCCCAAAGGGAGCGCAGAAGTGCCACAACATGGCTGCTTTCACAGCTTTTTCCTTAGGAAGAACCCTAATACCCGGCTGATTTACCTTCCTAGGGTTACTGTTAGGCTTGGGCCAAGGACTTTGAAAACCAGGAAGCCCTGTGCTCCAGGCACACTGCAGCCGTTCAAGGCATCCCAACGGGAGTGCAAAAGTGACACAACTTGGCTGCCTCCACTGCTATTTCCATGAGACCATCCCCAACCTTAGGCTGATTTTCCTTCCTAGCGTTGAGGTTTGAGTTAGGCGTAGGGTTAGTGTTCTTTAACCAGAAAGCCCTGAGGTCCAAGAACACAGCAGCTGCGAAGGACTACCCAAGAAGAGCACAAAAGTACCACAACATGCCTGCCTCCACAGCAATTTCCTTGGGGACATCCCTAATTCCTGGCTGATTTGCCTTTCTCGTCGTCGGGTTGGGGTTAGGTAGGCCTTGTGCTAGGATTTTGAAAATCAGGAAGCCCAGACCTCCAGGCACACTGGAGCTGTGAAAGGCATCCAAAAGGGAGTGCAAAAGTGCCACAACATGGCTGCTTTCACAGCTTTTTCCTTAGGAAGAACCCTAATCCCCGGCTGATTTACCTTCCTAGGGTTACTGTTAGGCTTGGGCCAAGGACTTTTAAAACCAGGAAGCCCTGGGCTCCAGGAACACTGCAGCTGTTCAAGGCATCCCAACGGGAGTGCAAAAGTGACACAACTTGGCTGCCTCCACTGCTATTTCCATGAGACCATCCCCAACCTTAGGCTGATTTTCCTTCCTAGCGTTGAGGTTTGAGTTAGGCGTAGGGTTAGTGTTCTTTAACGAGAAAGCCCTGAGGTCCAAGAACACAGCAGCTGCGAAGGACTACCCAAGAAGAGCACAAAAGTACCACAACATGCCTGCCTCCACAGCTATTTCCTTGGGGACATCCCTAATTCCTGGCTGATTTGCCTTTCTCGTCGTCGGGTTGGGGTTAGGTAGGCCTTGTGCTAGGATTTTGAAAATCAGGAAGCCCAGACCTCCAGGCACACTGGAGCTGTGAAAGGCAGCCAAAAGGGAGTGCAAAAGTGCCACAACATGGCTGCTTTCACAGCTTTTTCCTTAGGAAGAACCCTAATACCCGGCTGATTTACCTTCCTAGGGTTACTGTTAGGCTTGGGCCAAGGACTTTTAAAATCAGGAAGCCCTGTGCTCTAGGAACACTGCAGCTGTTCAAGGCATCCCAAGGGGAGCGCAAAAGTGACACAACTTGGCTGCCTCCACTGCTATTTCCATGAGACCATCCCGAATCATAGGCTGATTTTCCTTCCTAGCGTTGAGGTTTGAGTTAGGCCTAGGGTTAGAGTTTTAAAACCAGAAAGCCCTGAGTTCCAAGAACAGAGCAGCTGCGAAGGACTACCCATGAAGAGCACAAAAGTACCACAACATGCCTGCCTCCACAGCTATTTCCTTGGGGACATCCCTAATTCCTGGCTGATTTGCCTTTCTCGTCGTCGGGTTGGGGTTAGGTAGGCCTTGTGCTAGGATATTTAAAAGCAGGAAACCCAGACCTCCAAGCACACTGGAGCTGTGAAAGGCATCCAAAAGGGAGTGCAAAAGTGCCACAACATGGCTGCTTTCACAGCTTTTTTCTTGGCACCATCACTATACCTTCTCTGATATATCTCCCTAGGGTTAGGGTTAGGGTTCAGCCTAGGGCTAGGATTTTTTGAACCAGGAAGCCCTGTGTTCCAGGCTTACTGTAGCTGCCAAAGGCATCCCAAAGGGAGCGCAGAAGTGCCACAACATGGCTGCTTTCACAGCTTTTTCCTTAGGAAGAACCCTAATCCCCGGCTGATTTACCTTCCTAG
The DNA here is from genome assembly GCF_028018845.1 of Melospiza georgiana. Classification (NCBI taxonomy): domain Eukaryota; kingdom Metazoa; phylum Chordata; class Aves; order Passeriformes; family Passerellidae; genus Melospiza; species Melospiza georgiana. Next base: position 3,542,743 of record NW_026652216.1, on the reverse strand, counting down.
GGTTACTGTTAGGCTTAGGCCAAGGACTTTTAAAACCAGGAAGCCCTGTGCTCCAGGCACACTGCAGCCGTTCAAGGCATCCCAACGGGAGTGCAAAAGTGACACAACTTGGCTGCCTCCACTGCTATTTCCATGAGACCATCCCCAACCATAGGCTGGTTTTCCTTCCTAGCGTTGAGTTTTGAGTTAGGCCTATGGTTAGTGTTCTTTTAACCTGAAAGCCCTGAGTTCCAAGAACACAGCAGCTGCGAAGGACTACCCAAGAAGAGCACAAAAGTACCACCACATGCCTGCCTCCACAGCTATTTCCTTGGGGACATCCCTAATTCCTGGCTGATTTGCCTTTCTCGTCGTCGGGTTGGGGTTAGGTAGGCCTTGTGCTAGGATTTTTAAAATCAGGAAGCCCAGACCTCCAGGCACACTGGAGCTGTGAAAGGCATCCAAAAGGGAGTGCAAAAGTGCCACAACATGGCTGCTTTCACAGCTTTTTCCTTAGGAAGAACCCTAATCCCCGGCTGATTTACCTTCCTAGGGTTACTGTTAGGCTTGGGCCAAGGACTTTTAAAACCAGGAAGCCCTGTGCTCCAGGAACACTGCAGCTGTTCAAGGCATCCCAAGGGGAGCGCAAAAGTGACACAACTTGGCTGCCTCCACTGCTATTTCCATGAGACCATCCCCAACCTTAGGCTGGTTTTCCTTCCTAGCGTTGAGGTTTGTGTTAGGCCTAGTGTTAGGGTTCTTTCAACCAGAAAGCCCTGAGTTCCAAGAATACAGCAGCTGCGAAGGACTACCCAAGAAGAGCACAAAAGTACCACAACATGCCTGCCTCCACAGCTATTTCCTTGGGGACATCCCTAATTCCTGGCTGATTTGCCTTTCTCGTCGTCGGGTTGGGGTTAGGTAGGCCTTGTGCTAGGATTTTGAAAATCAGGAAGCCCAGACCTCCAGGCACACTGGAGCTGTGAAAGGCATCCAAAAGGGAGTGCAAAAGTGCCACAACATGGCTGCTTTCACAGCTTTTTCCTTAGGAAGAACCCTAATACCCGGCTGATTTACCTTCCTAGGGTTACTGTTAGGCTTCGGCCTAGGACTTTTAAAACCAGGAAGCCCTGTGCTCCAGGCACACTGCAGCTGTTCAAGGCATCCCAAGGGGAGCGCAAAAGTGACACAACTTGGCTGCCTCCACTGCTATTTCCATGAGACCATCCCCAACGTTAGGCTGATTTTCCTTCCTAGCGTTGAGGTTTGAGTTAGGCCTATTGTTAGAGTTTTAAAACCAGAAAGCCCTGAGTTCCAAGAACAGAGCAGCTGCGAAGGACTACCCATGAAGAGCACAAAAGTACCACAACATGCCTGCCTCCACAGCTATTTCCTTGGGGACATCCCTAATTCCTGGCTGATTTGCCTTTCTCGTCGTCGGGTTGGGGTTAGGTAGGCCTTGTGCTAGGATATTTAAAAGCAGGAAACCCAGACCTCCAAGCACACTGGAGCTGTGAAAGGCATCCAAAAGGGAGTGCAAAAGTGCCACAACATGGCTGCTTTCACAGCTTTTTTCTTGGCACCATCACTATACCTTCTCTGATATATCTCCCTAGGGTTAGGGTTAGGGTTCAGCCTAGGGCTAGGATTTTTTGAACCAGGAAGCCCTGTGTTCCAGGCTTACTGTAGCTGCCAAAGGCATCCCAAAGGGAGCGCAGAAGTGCCACAACATGGCTGCTTTCACAGCTTTTTCCTTAGGAAGAACCCTAATACCCGGCTGATTTACCTTCCTAGGGTTACTGTTAGGCTTGGGCCAAGGACTTTTAAAACCAGGAAGCCCTGTGCTCCAGGCACACTGCAGCCGTTCAAGGCATCCCAACGGGAGTGCAAAAGTGACACAACTTGGCTGCCTCCACTGCTATTTCCATGAGACCATCCCCAACCTTAGGCTGATTTTCCTTCCTAGCGTTGAGGTTTGAGTTAGGCGTAGGGTTAGTGTTCTTTAACCAGAAAGCCCTGAGGTCCAAGAACACAGCAGCTGCGAAGGACTACCCAAGAAGAGCACAAAAGTACCACAACATGCCTGCCTCCACAGCAATTTCCTTGGGGACATCCCTAATTCCTGGCTGATTTGCCTTTCTCGTCGTCGGGTTGGGGTTAGGTAGGCCTTGTGCTAGGATTTTGAAAATCAGGAAGCCCAGACCTCCAGGCACACTGGAGCTGTGAAAGGCATCCAAAAGGGAGTGCAAAAGTGCCACAACATGGCTGCTTTCACAGCTTTTTCCTTAGGAAGAACCCTAATACCCGGCTGATTTACCTTCCTAGGGTTACTGTTAGGCTTGGGCCAAGGACTTTTAAAATCAGGAAGCCCTGTGCTCCAGGAACACTGCAGCTGTTCAAGGCATCCCAACGGGAGCGCAAAAGTGACACAACTTGGCTGCCTCCACTGCTATTTCCATGAGACCATCCCGAACCATAGGCTGATTTTCCTTCCTAGCGTTGAGGTTTGAGTTAGGCCTAGGGTTAGAGTTTTTTAACCAGAAAGCCCTGAGTTCCAAGAACACAGCAGCTGCGAAGGACTACCCAAGAAGAGCACAAAAGTACCACAACATGCCTGCCTCCACAGCTATTTCCTTGGGGACATCCCTAATTCCTGGCTGATTTGCCTTTCTCGTCGTCGGGTTGGGGTTAGGTAGGCCTTGTGCTAGGATTCTTAAAATCAGGAAGCCCAGACCTCCAGGCACACTGGAGCTGTGAAAGGCATCCAAAAGGGAGTGCAAAAGTGCCACAACATGGCTGCTTTCACAGCTTTTTCCTTAGGAAGAACCCTAATCCCCGGCTGATTTACCTTCCTAGGGTTACTGTTAGGCTTGGGCCAAGGACTTTTAAAACCAGGAAGCCCTGTGCTCCAGGCACACTGCAGCTGTTCAAGGCATCCCAAGGGGAGCGCAAAAGTGACACAACTTGGCGGCCTCCACTGCTATTTCCATGAGACCATCCCCAACCTTAGGCTGGTTTTCCTTCCTAGCGTTGAGTTTTGAGTTAGGCCTAGGGTTAGTGTTCTTTTAACCTGAAAGCCCTGAGTTCCAAGAACACAGCAGCTGCGAAGGACTACCCAAGAAGAGCACAAAAGTACCACCACATGCCTGCCTCCACAGCTATTTCCTTGGGGACATCCCTAATTCCTGGCTGATTTGCCTTTCTCGTTGTCGGGTTGGGGTTAGGTAGGCGTTGTGCTAGGATTTTTAAAATCAGGAAGCCCAGACCTCCAGGCACACTGGAGCTGTGAAAGGCATCCAAAAGGGAGTGCAAAAGTGCCACAACATGGCTGCTTTCACAGCTTTTTCCTTAGGAAGAACCCTAATACCCGGCTGATTTACCTTCCTAGGGTTACTGTTAGGCTTCGGCCTAGGACTTTTAAAACCAGGAAGCCCTGTGCTCCAGGAACACTGCAGCTGTTCAAGGCATCCCAAGGGGAGCGCAAAAGTGACACAACTTGGCTGCCTCCACTGCTATTTCCATGAGACCATCCCCAACCTTAGGCTGGTTTTCCTTCCTAGCGTTGAGGTTTGAGTTAGGCCTAGGGTTAGGGTTCTTTCAACCAGAAAGCCCTGAGTTCCAAGAATACAGCAGCTGCGAAGGACTACCCAAGAAGAGCACAAAAGTACCACAACATGCCTGCCTCCACAGCTATTTCCTTGGGGACATCCCTAATTCCTGGCTGATTTGCCTTTCTCGTCGTCGGGTTGGGGTTAGGTAGGCCTTGTGCTAGGATATTTAAAAGCAGGAAACCCAGACCTCCAAGCACACTGGAGCTGTGAAAGGCATCCAAAAGGGAGTGCAAAAGTGCCACAACATGGCTGCTTTCACAGCTTTTTTCTTGGCACCATCACTATACCTTCTCTGATATATCTCCCTAGGGTTAGGGTTAGGGTTCAGCCTAGGGCTAGGATTTTTTGAACCAGGAAGCCCTGTGTTCCAGGCTTACTGTAGCTGCCAAAGGCATCCCAAAGGGAGCGCAGAAGTGCCACAACATGGCTGCTTTCACAGCTTTTTCCTTAGGAAGAACCCTAATACCCGGCTGATTTACCTTCCTAGGGTTACTGTTAGGCTTGGGCCAAGGACTTTTAAAATCAGGAAGCCCTGTGCTCCAGGCACACTGCAGCTGTTCAAGGCATCCCAAGGGGAGCGCAAAAGTGACACAACTTGGCTGCCTCCACTGCTATTTCCATGAGACCATCCTGAACCATAGGCTGATTTTCCTTCCTAGCGTTGAGGTTTGAGTTAGGCCTAGGGTTAGAGATTTTTAACCAGAAAGCCCTGAATACCAAGAACACAGCAGCTGCGAAGGACTACCCAAGAAGAGCACAAAAGTACCACAACATGCCTGCCTCCACAGCTATTTCCTTGGGGACATCCCTAATTCCTGGCTGATTTGCCTTTCTCGTCGTCGGGTTGGGGTTAGGTAGGCCTTGTGCTAGGAATTTGAAAATCAGGAAGCCCAGACCTCCAGGCACACTGGAGCTGTGAAAGGCATCCAAAAGGGAGTGCAAAAGTGCCACAACATGGCTGCTTTCACAGCTTTTTCCTTAGGAAGAACCCTAATACGCGGCTGATTTACCTTCCTAGGGTTACTATTAGGCTTCGGCCTAGGACTTTTAAAACCAGGAAACCCTGTGCTCCAGGCACACTGCAGCTGTTCAAGGCATTCCAATGGGAGTGCAAAAGTGACGCAACTTGGCTGCCTCCACTGCTATTTCCATGAGACCATCCCGAACCATAGGCTGATTTTCCTTCCTAGCGTTGAGTTTTGAGTTAGGCCTAGGGTTAGAGTTTTTTAACCAGAAAGCCCTGAGTTCCAAGAACACAGCAGCTGCGAAGGACTACCCAAGAAGAGCACAAAAGTACCACAACATGCCTGCCTCCACAGCTATTTCCTTGGGGACATCCCTAATTCCTGGCTGATTTGCCTTTCTCGTCGTCGGGTTGGGGTTAGGTAGGCCTTGTGCTAGGATATTTAAAATCAGGAAGCCCAGACCTCCAGGCACACTGGAGCTGTGAAAGGCATCCAAAAGGGAGTGCAAAAGTGCCACAACATGGCTGCTTTCACAGCTTTTTTCTTGGCACCATCACTATACCTTCTCTGATATATCTCCCTAGGGTTAGGGTTAGGGTTCAGCCTAGGGCTAGGATTTTTTGAACCAGGAAGCCCTGTGTTCCAGGCTTACTGTAGCTGCCAAAGGCATCCCAAAGGGAGCGCAGAAGTGCCACAACATGGCTGCTTTCACAGCTTTTTCCTAAGGAAGAACCCTAATACCCGGCTGATTTACCTTCCTAGGGTTACTGTTAGGCTTGGGCCAAGGACTTTTAAAACCAGGAAGCCCTGTGCTCCAGGAACACTGCAGCTGTTCAAGGCATCCCAACGGGAGCGCAAAAGTGACACAACTTGGCTGCCTCCACTGCTATTTCCATGAGACCATCCCCAACCATAGGCTGATTTTCCTTCCTAGCGTTGAGGTTTGAGTTAGGCCTAGGGTTAGGGTTCTTTCAACCAGAAAGCCCTGAGTTCCAAGAATACAGCAGCTGCGAAGGACTACCCAAGAAGAGCACAAAAGTACCACCACATGCCTGCCTCCACAGCTATTTCCTTGGGGACATCCCTAATTCCTGGCTGATTTGCCTTTCTCGTCGTCGGGTTGGGGTTAGGTAGGCCTTGTGCTAGGATTTTGAAAATCAGGAAGCCCAGACCTCCAGGCACACTGGAGCTGTGAAAGGCATCCAAAAGGGAGTGCAAAAGTGCCACAACATGGCTGCTTTCACAGCTTTTTCCTTAGGAAGAACCCTAATACCCGGCTGATTTACCTTCCTAGGGTTACTGTTAGGCTTCGGCCTAGGACTTTTAAAACCAGGAAGCCCTGTGCTCCAGGCACACTGCAGCTGTTCAAGGCATCCCAAGGGGAGCGCAAAAGTGACACAACTTGGCTGCCTCCACTGCTATTTCCATGAGACCATCCCGAATCATAGTCTGATTTTCCTTCCTAGCGTTGAGGTTTGAGTTAGGCCTATTGTTAGAGTTTTAAAACCAGAAAGCCCTGAGTTCCAAGAACAGAGCAGCTGCGAAGGACTACCCATGAAGAGCACAAAAGTACCACCACATGCCTTCCTCCACAGCTATTTCCTTGGGGACATCCCTAATTCCTGGCTGATTTGCCTTTCTCGTCGTCGGGTTGGGGTTAGGTAGGCCTTGTGCTAGGATATTTAAAAGCAGGAAACCCAGACCTCCAAGCACACTGGAGCTGTGAAAGGCATCCAAAAGGGAGTGCAAAAGTGCCACAACATGGCTGCTTTCACAGCTTTTTTCTTGGCACCATCACTATACCTTCTCTGATATATCTCCCTAGGGTTAGGGTTAGGGTTCAGCCTAGGGCTAGGATTTTTTGAACCAGGAAGCCCTGTGTTCCAGGCTTACTGTAGCTGCCAAAGGCATCCCAAAGGGAGCGCAGAAGTGCCACAACATGGCTGCTTTCACAGCTTTTTCCTTAGGAAGAACCCTAATACCCGGCTGATTTACCTTCCTAGGGTTACTGTTAGGCTTGGGCCAAGGACTTTGAAAACCAGGAAGCCCTGTGCTCCAGGCACACTGCAGCCGTTCAAGGCATCCCAACGGGAGTGCAAAAGTGACACAACTTGGCTGCCTCCACTGCTATTTCCATGAGACCATCCCCAACCTTAGGCTGATTTTCCTTCCTAGCGTTGAGGTTTGAGTTAGGCGTAGGGTTAGTGTTCTTTAACCAGAAAGCCCTGAGGTCCAAGAACACAGCAGCTGCGAAGGACTACCCAAGAAGAGCACAAAAGTACCACAACATGCCTGCCTCCACAGCAATTTCCTTGGGGACATCCCTAATTCCTGGCTGATTTGCCTTTCTCGTCGTCGGGTTGGGGTTAGGTAGGCCTTGTGCTAGGATTTTGAAAATCAGGAAGCCCAGACCTCCAGGCACACTGGAGCTGTGAAAGGCATCCAAAAGGGAGTGCAAAAGTGCCACAACATGGCTGCTTTCACAGCTTTTTCCTTAGGAAGAACCCTAATACCCGGCTGATTTACCTTCCTAGGGTTACTGTTAGGCTTGGGCCAAGGACTTTTAAAATCAGGAAGCCCTGTGCTCCAGGAACACTGCAGCTGTTCAAGGCATCCCAACGGGAGCGCAAAAGTGACACAACTTGGCTGCCTCCACTGCTATTTCCATGAGACCATCCCGAACCATAGGCTGATTTTCCTTCCTAGCGTTGAGGTTTGAGTTAGGCCTAGGGTTAGAGTTTTTTAACCAGAAAGCCCTGAGTTCCAAGAACACAGCAGCTGCGAAGGACTACCCAAGAAGAGCACAAAAGTACCACAACATGCCTGCCTCCACAGCAATTTCCTTGGGGACATCCCTAATTCCTGGCTGATTTGCCTTTCTCGTCGTCGGGTTGGGGTTAGGTAGGCCTTGTGCTAGGATTCTTAAAATCAGGAAGCCCAGACCTCCAGGCACACTGGAGCTGTGAAAGGCATCCAAAAGGGAGTGCAAAAGTGCCACAACATGGCTGCTTTCACAGCTTTTTCCTTAGGAAGAACCCTAATCCCCGGCTGATTTACCTTCCTAGGGTTACTGTTAGGCTTGGGCCAAGGACTTTTAAAACCAGGAAGCCCTGGGCTCCAGGAACACTGCAGCTGTTCAAGGCATCCCAACGGGAGTGCAAAAGTGACACAACTTGGCTGCCTCCACTGCTATTTCCATGAGACCATCCCCAACCTTAGGCTGATTTTCCTTCCTAGCGTTGAGGTTTGAGTTAGGCGTAGGGTTAGTGTTCTTTAACGAGAAAGCCCTGAGGTCCAAGAACACAGCAGCTGCGAAGGACTACCCAAGAAGAGCACAAAAGTACCACAACATGCCTGCCTCCACAGCTATTTCCTTGGGGACATCCCTAATTCCTGGCTGATTTGCCTTTCTCGTCGTCGGGTTGGGGTTAGGTAGGCCTTGTGCTAGGATTTTGAAAATCAGGAAGCCCAGACCTCCAGGCACACTGGAGCTGTGAAAGGCAGCCAAAAGGGAGTGCAAAAGTGCCACAACATGGCTGCTTTCACAGCTTTTTCCTTAGGAAGAACCCTAATACCCGGCTGATTTACCTTCCTAGGGTTACTGTTAGGCTTGGGCCAAGGACTTTTAAAATCAGGAAGCCCTGTGCTCTAGGAACACTGCAGCTGTTCAAGGCATCCCAAGGGGAGCGCAAAAGTGACACAACTTGGCTGCCTCCACTGCTATTTCCATGAGACCATCCCGAATCATAGGCTGATTTTCCTTCCTAGCGTTGAGGTTTGAGTTAGGCCTAGGGTTAGAGTTTTAAAACCAGAAAGCCCTGAGTTCCAAGAACAGAGCAGCTGCGAAGGACTACCCATGAAGAGCACAAAAGTACCACAACATGCCTGCCTCCACAGCTATTTCCTTGGGGACATCCCTAATTCCTGGCTGATTTGCCTTTCTCGTCGTCGGGTTGGGGTTAGGTAGGCCTTGTGCTAGGATATTTAAAAGCAGGAAACCCAGACCTCCAAGCACACTGGAGCTGTGAAAGGCATCCAAAAGGGAGTGCAAAAGTGCCACAACATGGCTGCTTTCACAGCTTTTTTCTTGGCACCATCACTATACCTTCTCTGATATATCTCCCTAGGGTTAGGGTTAGGGTTCAGCCTAGGGCTAGGATTTTTTGAACCAGGAAGCCCTGTGTTCCAGGCTTACTGTAGCTGCCAAAGGCATCCCAAAGGGAGCGCAGAAGTGCCACAACATGGCTGCTTTCACAGCTTTTTCCTTAGGAAGAACCCTAATCCCCGGCTGATTTACCTTCCTAGGGTTACTGTTAGGCTTAGGCCAAGGACTTTTAAAACCAGGAAGCCCTGTGCTCCAGGCACACTGCAGCCGTTCAAGGCATCCCAACGGGAGTGCAAAAGTGACACAACTTGGCTGCCTCCACTGCTATTTCCATGAGACCATCCCCAACCATAGGCTGGTTTTCCTTCCTAGCGTTGAGTTTTGAGTTAGGCCTATGGTTAGTGTTCTTTTAACCTGAAAGCCCTGAGTTCCAAGAACACAGCAGCTGCGAAGGACTACCCAAGAAGAGCACAAAAGTACCACCACATGCCTGCCTCCACAGCTATTTCCTTGGGGACATCCCTAATTCCTGGCTGATTTGCCTTTCTCGTCGTCGGGTTGGGGTTAGGTAGGCCTTGTGCTAGGATTTTTAAAATCAGGAAGCCCAGACCTCCAGGCACACTGGAGCTGTGAAAGGCATCCAAAAGGGAGTGCAAAAGTGCCACAACATGGCTGCTTTCACAGCTTTTTCCTTAGGAAGAACCCTAATCCCCGGCTGATTTACCTTCCTAGGGTTACTGTTAGGCTTGGGCCAAGGACTTTTAAAACCAGGAAGCCCTGTGCTCCAGGCACACTGCAGCTGTTCAAGGCATCCCAAGGGGAGCGCAAAAGTGACACAACTTGGCTGCCTCCACTGCTATTTCCATGAGACCATCCCCAACCTTAGGCTGGTTTTCCTTCCTAGCGTTGAGGTTTGAGTTAGGCCTACTGTTAGGGTTCTTTCAACCAGAAAGCCCTGAGTTCCAAGAATACAGCAGCTGCGAAGGACTACCCAAGAAGAGCACAAAAGTACCACAACATGCCTGCCTCCACAGCTATTTCCTTGGGGACATCCCTAATTCCTGGCTGATTTGCCTTTCTCGTCGTCGGGTTGGGGTTAGGTAGGCCTTGTGCTAGGATTTTGAAAATCAGGAAGCCCAGACCTCCAGGCACACTGGAGCTGTGAAAGGCATCCAAAAGGGAGTGCAAAAGTGCCACAACATGGCTGCTTTCACAGCTTTTTCCTTAGGAAGAACCCTAATACCCGGCTGATTTACCTTCCTAGGGTTACTGTTAGGCTTCGGCCTAGGACTTTTAAAACCAGGAAGCCCTGTGCTCCAGGCACACTGCAGCTGTTCAAGGCATCCCAAGGGGAGCGCAAAAGTGACACAACTTGGCTGCCTCCACTGCTATTTCCATGAGACCATCCCCAACGTTAGGCTGATTTTCCTTCCTAGCGTTGAGGTTTGAGTTAGGCCTATTGTTAGAGTTTTAAAACCAGAAAGCCCTGAGTTCCAAGAACAGAGCAGCTGCGAAGGACTACCCATGAAGAGCACAAAAGTACCACAACATGCCTGCCTCCACAGCTATTTCCTTGGGGACATCCCTAATTCCTGGCTGATTTGCCTTTCTCGTCGTCGGGTTGGGGTTAGGTAGGCCTTGTGCTAGGATATTTAAAAGCAGGAAACCCAGACCTCCAAGCACACTGGAGCTGTGAAAGGCATCCAAAAGGGAGTGCAAAAGTGCCACAACATGGCTGCTTTCACAGCTTTTTTCTTGGCACCATCACTATACCTTCTCTGATATATCTCCCTAGGGTTAGGGTTAGGGTTCAGCCTAGGGCTAGGATTTTTTGAACCAGGAAGCCCTGTGTTCCAGGCTTACTGTAGCTGCCAAAGGCATCCCAAAGGGAGCGCAGAAGTGCCACAACATGGCTGCTTTCACAGCTTTTTCCTTAGGAAGAACCCTAATACCCGGCTGATTTACCTTCCTAGGGTTACTGTTAGGCTTGGGCCAAGGACTTTGAAAACCAGGAAGCCCTGTGCTCCAGGCACACTGCAGCCGTTCAAGGCATCCCAACGGGAGTGCAAAAGTGACACAACTTGGCTGCCTCCACTGCTATTTCCATGAGACCATCCCCAACCTTAGGCTGATTTTCCTTCCTAGCGTTGAGGTTTGAGTTAGGCGTAGGGTTAGTGTTCTTTAACCAGAAAGCCCTGAGGTCCAAGAACACAGCAGCTGCGAAGGACTACCCAAGAAGAGCACAAAAGTACCACAACATGCCTGCCTCCACAGCAATTTCCTTGGGGACATCCCTAATTCCTGGCTGATTTGCCTTTCTCGTCGTCGGGTTGGGGTTAGGTAGGCCTTGTGCTAGGATTTTGAAAATCAGGAAGCCCAGACCTCCAGGCACACTGGAGCTGTGAAAGGCATCCAAAAGGGAGTGCAAAAGTGCCACAACATGGCTGCTTTCACAGCTTTTTCCTTAGGAAGAACCCTAATACCCGGCTGATTTACCTTCCTAGGGTTACTGTTAGGCTTGGGCCAAGGCCTTTTAAAATCAGGAAGCCCTGTGCTCCAGGAACACTGCAGCTGTTCAAGGCATCCCAACGGGAGCGCAAAAGTGACACAACTTGGCTGCCTCCACTGCTATTTCCATGAGACCATCCCGAACCATAGGCTGATTTTCCTTCCTAGCGTTGAGGTTTGAGTTAGGCCTAGGGTTAGAGTTTTTTAACCAGAAAGCCCTGAGTTCCAAGAACACAGCAGCTGCGAAGGACTACCCAAGAAGAGCACAAAAGTACCACAACATGCCTGCCTCCACAGCTATTTCCTTGGGGACATCCCTAATTCCTGGCTGATTTGCCTTTCTCGTCGTCGGGTTGGGGTTAGGTAGGCCTTGTGCTAGGATATTTAAAAGCAGGAAACCCAGACCTCCAAGCACACTGGAGCTGTGAAAGGCATCCAAAAGGGAGTGCAAAAGTGCCACAACATGGCTGCTTTCACAGCTTTTTTCTTGGCACCATCACTATACCTTCTCTGATATATCTCCCTAGGGTTAGGGTTAGGGTTCAGCCTAGGGCTAGGATTTTTTGAACCAGGAAGCCCTGTGTTCCAGGCTTACTGTAGCTGCCAAAGGCATCCCAAAGGGAGCGCAGAAGTGCCACAACATGGCTGCTTTCACAGCTTTTTCCTTAGGAAGAACCCTAATACCCGGCTGATTTACCTTCCTAGGGTTACTGTTAGGCTTGGGCCAAGGACTTTTAAAATCAGGAAGCCCTGTGCTCCAGGCACACTGCAGCTGTTCAAGGCATCCCAAGGGGAGCGCAAAAGTGACACAACTTGGCTGCCTCCACTGCTATTTCCATGAGACCATCCTGAACCATAGGCTGATTTTCCTTCCTAGCGTTGAGGTTTGAGTTAGGCCTAGGGTTAGAGATTTTTAACCAGAAAGCCCTGAATACCAAGAACACAGCAGCTGCGAAGGACTACCCAAGAAGAGCACAAAAGTACCACAACATGCCTGCCTCCACAGCTATTTCCTTGGGGACATCCCTAATTCCTGGCTGATTTGCCTTTCTCGTCGTCGGGTTGGGGTTAGGTAGGCCTTGTGCTAGGAATTTGAAAATCAGGAAGCCCAGACCTCCAGGCACACTGGAGCTGTGAAAGGCATCCAAAAGGGAGTGCAAAAGTGCCACAACATGGCTGCTTTCACAGCTTTTTCCTTAGGAAGAACCCTAATACGCGGCTGATTTACCTTCCTAGGGTTACTATTAGGCTTCGGCCTAGGACTTTTAAAACCAGGAAACCCTGTGCTCCAGGCACACTGCAGCTGTTCAAGGCATTCCAATGGGAGTGCAAAAGTGACGCAACTTGGCTGCCTCCACTGCTATTTCCATGAGACCATCCCGAACCATAGGCTGATTTTCCTTCCTAGCGTTGAGTTTTGAGTTAGGCCTAGGGTTAGAGTTTTTTAACCAGAAAGCCCTGAGTTCCAAGAACACAGCAGCTGCGAAGGACTACCCAAGAAGAGCACAAAAGTACCACAACATGCCTGCCTCCACAGCTATTTCCTTGGGGACATCCCTAATTCCTGGCTGATTTGCCTTTCTCGTCGTCGGGTTGGGGTTAGGTAGGCCTTGTGCTAGGATATTTAAAATCAGGAAGCCCAGACCTCCAGGCACACTGGAGCTGTGAAAGGCATCCAAAAGGGAGTGCAAAAGTGCCACAACATGGCTGCTTTCACAGCTTTTTTCTTGGCACCATCACTATACCTTCTCTGATATATCTCCCTAGGGTTAGGGTTAGGGTTCAGCCTAGGGCTAGGATTTTTTGAACCAGGAAGCCCTGTGTTCCAGGCTTACTGTAGCTGCCAAAGGCATCCCAAAGGGAGCGCAGAAGTGCCACAACATGGCTGCTTTCACAGCTTTTTCCTAAGGAAGAACCCTAATACCCGGCTGATTTACCTTCCTAGGGTTACTGTTAGGCTTGGGCCAAGGACTTTTAAAACCAGGAAGCCCTGTGCTCCAGGAACACTGCAGCTGTTCAAGGCATCCCAACGGGAGCGCAAAAGTGACACAACTTGGCTGCCTCCACTGCTATTTCCATGAGACCATCCCCAACCATAGGCTGATTTTCCTTCCTAGCGTTGAGGTTTGAGTTAGGCCTAGGGTTAGGGTTCTTTCAACCAGAAAGCCCTGAGTTCCAAGAATACAGCAGCTGCGAAGGACTACCCAAGAAGAGCACAAAAGTACCACAACATGCCTGCCTCCACAGCTATTTCCTTGGGGACATCCCTAATTCCTGGCTGATTTGCCTTTCTTGTCGTCGGGTTGGGGTTAGGTAGGCCTTGTGCTAGGATTTTTAAAATCAGGAAGCCCAGACCTCCAGGCACACTGGAGCTGTGAAAGGCATCCAAAAGGGAGTGCAAAAGTGCCACAACATGGCTGCTTTCACAGCTTTTTCCTTAGGAAGAACCCTAATCCCCGGCTGATTTACCTTCCTAGGGTTACTGTTAGGCTTGGGCCAAGGACTTTTAAAACCAGGAAGCCCTGTGCTCCAGGCACACTGCAGCTGTTCAAGGCATCCCAAGGGGAGCACAAAAGTGACACAACTTGGCTGCCTCCACTGCTATTTCCATGAGACCATCCCCAACCTTAGGCTGGTTTTCCTTCCTAGCGTTGAGGTTTGAGTTAAGCCTATGGTTAGTGTTCTTTTAACCTGAAAGCCCTGAGTTCCAAGAACACAGCAGCTGCGAAGGACTACCCAAGAAGAGCACAAAAGTACCACCACATGCCTGCCTCCACAGCTATTTCCTTGGGGACATCCCTAATTCCTGGCTGATTTGCCTTTCTCGTTGTCGGGTTGGGGTGAGGTAGGCCTTGTGCTAGGATTTTGAAAATCAGGAAGCCCAGACCTCCAGGCACACTGGAGCTGTGAAAGGCATCCCAAAGGGAGTGCAAAAGTGCCACAACATGGCTGCTTTCACAGCTTTTTCCTTAGGAAGAACCCTAATACCCGGCTGATTTACCTTCCTAGGGTTACTGTTAGGCTTGGGCCAAGGACTTTTAAAACCAGGAAGCCCTGTGCTCCAGGAACACTGCAGCTGTTCAAGGCATCCCAACGGGAGCGCAAAAGTGACACAACTTGGCTGCCTCCACTGCTATTTCCATGAGACCATCCCCAACCTTAGGCTGATTTTCCTTCCTAGCGTTGAGGTTTGAGTTAGGCCTAGGGTTAGAGTTTTTTAACCAGAAAGCCCTGAGTTCCAAGAACACAGCAGCTGCGAAGGACTACCCAAGAAGAGCACAAAAGTACCACAACATGCCTGCCTCCACAGCTATTTCCTTGGGGACATCCCTAATTCCTGGCTGATTTGCCTTTCTCGTCGTCGGGTTGGGGTTAGGTAGGCCTTGTGCTAGGATATTTAAAAGCAGGAAACCCAGACCTCCAAGCACACTGGAGCTGTGAAAGGCATCCAAAAGGGAGTGCAAAAGTGCCACAACATGGCTGCTTTCACAGCTTTTTTCTTGGCACCATCACTATACCTTCTCTGATATATCTCCCTAGGGTTAGGGTTAGGGTTCAGCCTAGGGCTAGGATTTTTTGAACCAGGAAGCCCTGTGTTCCAGGCTTACTGTAGCTGCCAAAGGCATCCCAAAGGGAGCGCAGAAGTGCCACAACATGGCTGCTTTCACAGCTTTTTCCTTAGGAAGAACCCTAATACCCGGCTGATTTACCTTCCTAGGGTTACTGTTAGGCTTGGGCCAAGGACTTTTAAAACCAGGAAGCCCTGTGCTCCAGGCACACTGCAGCTGTTCAAGGCATCCCAAGGGGAGCGCAAAAGTGACACAACTTGGCTGCCTCCACTGCTATTTCCATGAGACCATCCTGAACCATAGGCTGATTTTCCTTCCTAGCGTTGAGGTTTGAGTTAGGCCTAGGGTTAGTGTTCTTTTAACCTGAAAGCCCTGAGTTCCAAGAACACAGCAGCTGCGAAGGATTATCCAAGAAGAGCATAAAAGTACCACAACATGCCTGCCTCCACAGCTATTTCCTTGGGGACATCCCTAATTCCTGGCTGATTTGCCTTTCTTGTCGTCGGGTTGGGGTTAGGTAGGCGTTGTGCTAGGATTTTTAAAATCAGGAAGCCCAGACCTCCAGGCACACTGGAGCTGTGAAAGGCATCCAAAAGGGAGTGCAAAAGTGCCACAACATGGCTGCTTTCACAGCTTTTTCCTTAGGAAGAACCCTAATACCCGGCTGATTTACCTTCCTAGGGTTACTGTTAGGCTTCGGCCTAGGACTTTTAAAACCAGGAAGCCCTGTGCTCCAGGAACACTGCAGCTGTTCAAGGCATCCCAATGGGAGCGCAAAAGTGACACAACTTGGCTGCCTCCACTGCTATTTCCATGAGACCATCCCCAACCTTAGGCTGATTTTCCTTCCTAGCGTTGAGTTTTGAGTTAGGCCTATGGTTAGTGTTCTTTTAACCTGAAAGCCCTGAGTTCCAAGAACACAGCAGCTGCGAAGGACTACCCAAGAAGAGCACAAAAGTACCACAACATGCCTGCCTCCACAGCTATTTCCTTGGGGACATCCCTAATTCCTGGCTGATTTGCCTTTCTCGTCGTCGGGTTGGGGTTAGGTAGGCCTTGTGCTAGGATTTTGAAAATCAGGAAGCCCAGACCTCCAGGCACACTGGAGCTGTGAAAGGCAGCCAAAAGGGAGTGCAAAAGTGCCACAACATGGCTGCTTTCACAGCTTTTTCCTTAGGAAGAACCCTAATACCCGGCTGATTTACCTTCCTAGGGTTACTGTTAGGCTTGGGCCAAGGACTTTTAAAACCAGGAAGCCCTGTGCTCCAGGCACACTGCAGCGGTTCAAGGCATCCCAATGGGAGTGCAAAAGTGACACAACTTGGCTGCCACCACTGCTATTTCCATGAGACCATCCCCAACCATAGGCTGATTTTCCTTCCTAGCGTTGAGGTTTGAGTTAGGCCTAGGGTTAGGGTTCTTTTAACCAGAAAGCCCTGAGTTCCAAGAACACAGCAGCTGCGAAGGACTACCCAAGAAGAGCACAAAAGTACCACAACATGCCTGCCTCCACAGCTATTTCCTTGGGGACATCCCTAATTCCTGGCTGATTTGCCTTTCTCGTCGTCGGGTTGGGGTTAGGTAGGCCTTGTGCTAGGATTTTTAAAATCAGGAAGCCCAGACCTCCAGGCACACTGGAGCTGTGAAAGGCATCCAAAAGGGAGTGCAAAAGTGCCACAACATGGCTGCTTTCACAGCTTTTTCCTTAGGAAGAACCCTAATCCCCGGCTGATTTACCTTCCTAGGGTTACTGTTAGGCTTGGGCCAAGGACTTTTAAAACCAGGAAGCCCTGTGCTCCAGGAACACTGCAGCTGTTCAAGGCATCCCAAGGGGAGCGCAAAAGTGACACAACTTGGCGGCCTCCACTGCTATTTCCATGAGACCATCCCCAACCTTAGGCTGGTTTTCCTTCCTAGCGTTGAGTTTTGAGTTAGGCCTAGGGTTAGTGTTCTTTTAACCTGAAAGCCCTGAGTTCCAAGAACACAGCAGCTGCGAAGGACTACCCAAGAAGAGCACAAAAGTACCACCACATGCCTGCCTCCACAGCTATTTCCTTGGGGACATCCCTAATTCCTGGCTGATTTGCCTTTCTCGTTGTCGGGTTGGGGTTAGGTAGGCGTTGTGCTAGGATTTTTAAAATCAGGAAGCCCAGACCTCCAGGCACACTGGAGCTGTGAAAGGCATCCAAAAGGGAGTGCAAAAGTGCCACAACATGGCTGCTTTCACAGCTTTTTCCTTAGGAAGAACCCTAATACCCGGCTGATTTACCTTCCTAGGGTTACTGTTAGGCTTCGGCCTAGGACTTTTAAAACCAGGAAGCCCTGTGCTCCAGGAACACTACAGCTGTTCAAGGCATCCCAACGGGAGCGCAAAAGTGACACAACTTGGCTGCCTCCACTGCTATTTCCATGAGACCATCCCCAAACTTAGGCTGGTTTTCCTTCCTAGCGTTGAGGTTTGAGTTAGGCCTAGGGTTAGGGTTCTTTCAACCAGAAAGCCCTGAGTTCCAAGAATACAGCAGCTGCGAAGGACTACCCAAGAAGAGCACAAAAGTACCACCACATGCCTGCCTCCACAGCTATTTCCTTGGGGACATCCCTAATTCCTGGCTGATTTGCCTTTCTCGTCGTCGGGTTGGGGTTAGGTAGGCCTTGTGCTAGGATTTTTAAAATCAGGAAGCCCAGACCTCCAGGCACACTGGAGCTGTGAAAGGCAGCCAAAAGGGAGTGCAAAAGTGCCACAACATGGCTGCTTTCACAGCTTTTTCCTTAGGAAGAACCCTAATACCCGGCTGATTTACCTTCCTAGAGTTACTGTTAGGCTTCGGCCTAGGACTTTTAAAACCAGGAAGCCCTGTGCTCCAGGCACACTGCAGCTGTTCAAGGCATCCCAAGGGGAGCGCAAAAGTGACACAACTTGGCTGCCTCCACTGCTATTTCCATGAGACCATCCCGAATCATAGGCTGATTTTCCTTCCTAGCGTTGAGGTTTGAGTTAGGCCTAGGGTTAGAGTTTTTTAACCAGAAAGCCCTGAGTTCCAAGAACACAGCAGCTGCGAAGGACTACCCAAGAAGAGCACAAAAGTACCACCACATGCCTGCCTCCACAGCTATTTCCTTGGGGACATCCCTAATTCCTGGCTGATTTGCCTTTCTCGTCGTCGGGTTGGGGTTAGGTAGGCCTTGTGCTAGGATATTTAAAAGCAGGAAACCCAGACCTCCAAGCACACTGGAGCTGTGAAAGGCATCCAAAAGGGAGTGCAAAAGTGCCACAACATGGCTGCTTTCACAGCTTTTTTCTTGGCACCATCACTATACCTTCTCTGATATATCTCCCTAGGGTTAGGGTTAGGGTTCAGCCTAGGGCTAGGATTTTTTGAACCAGGAAGCCCTGTGTTCCAGGCTTACTGTAGCTGCCAAAGGCATCCCAAAGGGAGCGCAGAAGTGCCACAACATGGCTGCTTTCACAGCTTTTTCCTTAGGAAGAACCCTAATACCCGGCTGATTTACCTTCCTAGGGTTACTGTTAGGCTTGGGCCAAGGACTTTTAAAACCAGGAAGCCCTGTGCTCCAGGCACACTGCAGCTGTTCAAGGCATCCCAAGGGGAGCGCAAAAGTGACACAACTTGGCTGCCTCCACTGCTATTTCCATGAGACCATCCTGAACCATAGGCTGATTTTCCTTCCTAGTGTTGAGGTTTGAGTTAGGCCTAGGGTTAGAGATTTTTAACCAGAAAGCCCTGAATACCAAGAACACAGCAGCTGCGAAGGACTACCCAAGAAGAGCACAAAAGTACCACAACATGCCTGCCTCCACAGCTATTTCCTTGGGGACATCCCTAATTCCTGGCTGATTTGCCTTTCTCGTCGTCGGGTTGGGGTTAGGTAGGCCTTGTGCTAGGATTTTGAAAATCAGGAAGCCCAGACCTCCAGGCACACTGGAGCTGTGAAAGGCATCCAAAAGGGAGTGCAAAAGTGCCACAACATGGCTGCTTTCACAGCTTTTTCCTTAGGAAGAACCCTAATACGCGGCTGATTTACCTTCCTAGGGTTACTATTAGGCTTCGGCCTAGGACTTTTAAAACCAGGAAACCCTGTGCTCCAGGCACACTGCAGCTGTTCAAGGCATTCCAATGGGAGTGCAAAAGTGACGCAACTTGGCTGCCTCCACTGCTATTTCCATGAGACCATCCCGAATCATAGGCTGATTTTCCTTCCTAGCGTTGAGTTTTGAGTTAGGCCTAGGGTTAGAGTTTTTTAACCAGAAAGCCCTGAGTTCCAAGAACACAGCAGCTGCGAAGGACTACCCAAGAAGAGCACAAAAGTACCACAACATGCCTGCCTCCACAGCTATTTCCTTGGGGACATCCCTAATTCCTGGCTGATTTGCCTTTCTCGTCGTCGGGTTGGGGTTAGGTAGGCCTTGTGCTAGGATTTTTAAAATCAGGAAGCCCAGACCTCCAGGCACACTGCAGCTGTGAAAGGCATCCAAAAGGGAGTGCAAAAGTGCCACAACATGGCTGCTTTCACAGCTTTTTTCTTGGCACCATCACTATACCTTCTCTGATATATCTCCCTAGGGTTAGGGTTAGGGTTCAGCCTAGGGCTAGGATTTTTTGAACCAGGAAGCCCTGTGTTCCAGGCTTACTGTAGCTGCCAAAGGCATCCCAAAGGGAGCGCAGAAGTGCCACAACATGGCTGCTTTCACAGCTTTTTCCTAAGGAAGAACCCTAATACCCGGCTGATTTACCTTCCTAGGGTTACTGTTAGGCTTGGGCCAAGGACTTTTAAAACCAGGAAGCCCTGTGCTCCAGGAACACTGCAGCTGTTCAAGGCATCCCAACGGGAGCGCAAAAGTGACACAACTTGGCTGCCTCCACTGCTATTTCCATGAGACCATCCCCAACCATAGGCTGATTTTCCTTCCTAGCGTTGAGGTTTGAGTTAGGCCTAGGGTTAGGGTTCTTTCAACCAGAAAGCCCTGAGTTCCAAGAATACAGCAGCTGCGAAGGACTACCCAAGAAGAGCACAAAAGTACCACAACATGCCTGCCTCCACAGCTATTTCCTTGGGGACATCCCTAATTCCTGGCTGATTTGCCTTTCTTGTCGTCGGGTTGGGGTTAGGTAGGCCTTGTGCTAGGATTTTTAAAATCAGGAAGCCCAGACCTCCAGGCACACTGGAGCTGTGAAAGGCATCCAAAAGGGAGTGCAAAAGTGCCACAACATGGCTGCTTTCACAGCTTTTTCCTTAGGAAGAACCCTAATACGCGGCTGATTTACCTTCCTAGGGTTACTGTTAGGCTTGGGCCAAGGACTTTTAAAACCAGGAAGCCCTGTGCTCCAGGCACACTGCAGCTGTTCAAGGCATCCCAAGGGGAGCACAAAAGTGACACAACTTGGCTGCCTCCACTGCTATTTCCATGAGACCATCCCCAACCTTAGGCTGGTTTTCCTTCCTAGCGTTGAGGTTTGAGTTAAGCCTATGGTTAGTGTTCTTTTAACCTGAAAGCCCTGAGTTCCAAGAACACAGCAGCTGCGAAGGACTACCCAAGAAGAGCACAAAAGTACCACCACATGCCTGCCTCCACAGCTATTTCCTTGGGGACATCCCTAATTCCTGGCTGATTTGCCTTTCTCGTTGTCGGGTTGGGGTGAGGTAGGCCTTGTGCTAGGATTTTGAAAATCAGGAAGCCCAGACCTCCAGGCACACTGGAGCTGTGAAAGGCATCCCAAAGGGAGTGCAAAAGTGCCACAACATGGCTGCTTTCACAGCTTTTTCCTTAGGAAGAAGCCTAATACCCGGCTGATTTACCTTCCTAGGGTTACTGTTAGGCTTGGGCCAAGGACTTTTAAAACCAGGAAGCCCTGTGCTCCAGGAACACTGCAGCTGTTCAAGGCATCCCAACGGGAGCGCAAAAGTGACACAACTTGGCTGCCTCCACTGCTATTTCCATGAGACCATCCCCAACCTTAGGCTGATTTTCCTTCCTAGCGTTGAGGTTTGAGTTAGGCCTAGGGTTAGAGTTTTTTAACCAGAAAGCCCTGAGTTCCAAGAACACAGCAGCTGCGAAGGACTACCCAAGAAGAGCACAAAAGTACCACAACATGCCTGCCTCCACAGCTATTTCCTTGGGGACATCCCTAATTCCTGGCTGATTTGCCTTTCTCGTCGTCGGGTTGGGGTTAGGTAGGCCTTGTGCTAGGATATTTAAAAGCAGGAAACCCAGACCTCCAAGCACACTGGAGCTGTGAAAGGCATCCAAAAGGGAGTGCAAAAGTGCCACAACATGGCTGCTTTCACAGCTTTTTTCTTGGCACCATCACTATACCTTCTCTGATATATCTCCCTAGGGTTAGGGTTAGGGTTCAGCCTAGGGCTAGGATTTTTTGAACCAGGAAGCCCTGTGTTCCAGGCTTACTGTAGCTGCCAAAGGCATCCCAAAGGGAGCGCAGAAGTGCCACAACATGGCTGCTTTCACAGCTTTTTCCTTAGGAAGAACCCTAATACCCGGCTGATTTACCTTCCTAGGGTTACTGTTAGGCTTGGGCCAAGGACTTTTAAAACCAGGAAGCCCTGTGCTCCAGGCACACTGCAGCTGTTCAAGGCATCCCAAGGGGAGCGCAAAAGTGACACAACTTGGCTGCCTCCACTGCTATTTCCATGAGACCATCCTGAACCATAGGCTGATTTTCCTTCCTAGCGTTGAGGTTTGAGTTAGGCCTAGGGTTAGTGTTCTTTTAACCTGAAAGCCCTGAGTTCCAAGAACACAGCAGCTGCGAAGGATTATCCAAGAAGAGCACAAAAGTACCACAACATGCCTGCCTCCACAGCTATTTCCTTGGGGACATCCCTAATTCCTGGCTGATTTGCCTTTCTCGTCGTCGGGTTGGGGTTAGGTAGGCCTTGTGCTAGGATTTTTAAAATCAGGAAGCCCAGACCTCCAGGCACACTGGAGCTGTGAAAGGCAGCCAAAAGGGAGTGCAAAAGTGCCACAACATGGCTGCTTTCACAGCTTTTTCCTTAGGAAGAACCCTAATACCCGGCTGATTTACCTTCCTAGGGTTACTTTTAGGCTTGGGCCAAGGACTTTTAAAACCAGGAAGCCCTGTGCTCCAGGCACACTGCAGCGGTTCAAGGCATCCCAATGGGAGTGCAAAAGTGACACAACTTGGCTGCCACCACTGCTATTTCCATGAGACCATCCCCAACCATAGGCTGATTTTCCTTCCTAGCGTTGAGGTTTGAGTTAGGCCTAGGGTTAGGGTTCTTTTAACCAGAAAGCCCTGAGTTCCAAGAACACAGCAGCTGCGAAGGACTACCCAAGAAGAGCACAAAAGTACCACAACATGCCTGCCTCCACAGCTATTTCCTTGGGGACATCCCTAATTCCTGGCTGATTTGCCTTTCTCGTCGTCGGGTTGGGGTTAGGTAGGCCTTGTGCTAGGATTCTTAAAATCAGGAAGCCCAGACCTCCAGGCACACTGGAGCTGTGAAAGGCATCCAAAAGGGAGTGCAAAAGTGCCACAACATGGCTGCTTTCACAGCTTTTTCCTTAGGAAGAACCCTAATCCCCGGCTGATTTACCTTCCTAGGGTTACTGTTAGGCTTGGGCCAAGGACTTTTAAAACCAGGAAGCCCTGTGCTCCAGGCACACTGCAGCTGTTCAAGGCATCCCAAGGGGAGCGCAAAAGTGACACAACTTGGCGGCCTCCACTGCTATTTCCATGAGACCATCCCCAACCTTAGGCTGGTTTTCCTTCCTAGCGTTGAGTTTTGAGTTAGGCCTAGGGTTAGTGTTCTTTTAACCTGAAAGCCCTGAGTTCCAAGAACACAGCAGCTGCGAAGGACTACCCAAGAAGAGCACAAAAGTACCACCACATGCCTGCCTCCACAGCTATTTCCTTGGGGACATCCCTAATTCCTGGCTGATTTGCCTTTCTCGTTGTCGGGTTGGGGTTAGGTAGGCGTTGTGCTAGGATTTTTAAAATCAGGAAGCCCAGACCTCCAGGCACACTGGAGCTGTGAAAGGCATCCAAAAGGGAGTGCAAAAGTGCCACAACATGGCTGCTTTCACAGCTTTTTCCTTAGGAAGAACCCTAATACCCGGCTGATTTACCTTCCTAGGGTTACTGTTAGGCTTCGGCCTAGGACTTTTAAAACCAGGAAGCCCTGTGCTCCAGGAACACTACAGCTGTTCAAGGCATCCCAACGGGAGCGCAAAAGTGACACAACTTGGCTGCCTCCACTGCTATTTCCATGAGACCATCCCCAAACTTAGGCTGGTTTTCCTTCCTAGCGTTGAGTTTTGAGTTAGGCCTAGGGTTAGGGTTCTTTCAACCAGAAAGCCCTGAGTTCCAAGAATACAGCAGCTGCGAAGGACTACCCAAGAAGAGCACAAAAGTACCACCACATGCCTGCCTCCACAGCTATTTCCTTGGGGACATCCCTAATTCCTGGCTGATTTGCCTTTCTCGTCGTCGGGTTGGGGTTAGGTAGGCCTTGTGCTAGGATTTTTAAAATCAGGAAGCCCAGACCTCCAGGCACACTGGAGCTGTGAAAGGCAGCCAAAAGGGAGTGCAAAAGTGCCACAACATGGCTGCTTTCACAGCTTTTTCCTTAGGAAGAACCCTAATACCCGGCTGATTTACCTTCCTAGAGTTACTGTTAGGCTTCGGCCTAGGACTTTTAAAACCAGGAAGCCCTGTGCTCCAGGCACACTGCAGCTGTTCAAGGCATCCCAAGGGGAGCGCAAAAGTGACACAACTTGGCTGCCTCCACTGCTATTTCCATGAGACCATCCCGAATCATAGGCTGATTTTCCTTCCTAGCGTTGAGGTTTGAGTTAGGCCTAGGGTTAGAGTTTTTTAACCAGAAAGCCCTGAGTTCCAAGAACACAGCAGCTGCGAAGGACTACCCAAGAAGAGCACAAAAGTACCACCACATGCCTGCCTCCACAGCTATTTCCTTGGGGACATCCCTAATTCCTGGCTGATTTGCCTTTCTCGTCGTCGGGTTGGGGTTAGGTAGGCCTTGTGCTAGGATATTTAAAATCAGGAAACCCAGACCTCCAAGCACACTGGAGCTGTGAAAGGCATCCAAAAGGGAGTGCAAAAGTGCCACAACATGGCTGCTTTCACAGCTTTTTTCTTGGCACCATCACTATACCTTCTCTGATATATCTCCCTAGGGTTAGGGTTAGGGTTCAGCCTAGGGCTAGGATTTTTTGAACCAGGAAGCCCTGTGTTCCAGGCTTACTGTAGCTGCCAAAGGCATCCCAAAGGGAGCGCAGAAGTGCCACAACATGGCTGCTTTCACAGCTTTTTCCTTAGGAAGAACCCTAATACCCGGCTGATTTACCTTCCTAGGGTTACTGTTAGGCTTGGGCCAAGGACTTTTAAAACCAGGAAGCCCTGTGCTCCAGGCACACTGCAGCTGTTCAAGGCATCCCAAGGGGAGCGCAAAAGTGACACAACTTGGCTGCCTCCACTGCTATTTCCATGAGACCATCCTGAACCATAGGCTGATTTTCCTTCCTAGTGTTGAGGTTTGAGTTAGGCCTAGGGTTAGAGATTTTTAACCAGAAAGCCCTGAATACCAAGAACACAGCAGCTGCGAAGGACTACCCAAGAAGAGCACAAAAGTACCACAACATGCCTGCCTCCACAGCTATTTCCTTGGGGACATCCCTAATTCCTGGCTGATTTGCCTTTCTCGTCGTCGGGTTGGGGTTAGGTAGGCCTTGTGCTAGGATTTTGAAAATCAGGAAGCCCAGACCTCCAGGCACACTGGAGCTGTGAAAGGCATCCAAAAGGGAGTGCAAAAGTGCCACAACATGGCTGCTTTCACAGCTTTTTCCTTAGGAAGAACCCTAATACGCGGCTGATTTACCTTCCTAGGGTTACTATTAGGCTTCGGCCTAGGACTTTTAAAACCAGGAAACCCTGTGCTCCAGGCACACTGCAGCTGTTCAAGGCATTCCAATGGGAGTGCAAAAGTGACGCAACTTGGCTGCCTCCACTGCTATTTCCATGAGACCATCCCGAATCATAGGCTGATTTTCCTTCCTAGCGTTGAGGTTTGAGTTAGGCCTAGGGTTAGAGTTTTTTAACCAGAAAGCCCTGAGTTCCAAGAACACAGCAGCTGCGAAGGACTACCCAAGAAGAGCACAAAAGTACCACAACATGCCTGCCTCCACAGCTATTTCCTTGGGGACATCCCTAATTCCTGGCTGATTTGCCTTTCTCGTCGTCGGGTTGGGGTTAGGTAGGCCTTGTGCTAGGATTTTTAAAATCAGGAAGCCCAGACCTCCAGGCACACTGCAGCTGTGAAAGGCATCCAAAAGGGAGTGCAAAAGTGCCACAACATGGCTGCTTTCACAGCTTTTTTCTTGGCACCATCACTATACCTTCTCTGATATATCTCCCTAGGGTTAGGGTTAGGGTTCAGCCTAGGGCTAGGATTTTTTGAACCAGGAAGCCCTGTGTTCCAGGCTTACTGTAGCTGCCAAAGGCATCCCAAAGGGAGCGCAGAAGTGCCACAACATGGCTGCTTTCACATCTTTTTCCTAAGGAAGAACCCTAATACCCGGCTGATTTACCTTCCTAGGGTTACTGTTAGGCTTGGGCCAAGGACTTTTAAAACCAGGAAGCCCTGTGCTCCAGGAACACTGCAGCTGTTCAAGGCATCCCAACGGGAGCGCAAAAGTGACACAACTTGGCTGCCTCCACTGCTATTTCCATGAGACCATCCCCAACCATAGGCTGATTTTCCTTCCTAGCGTTGAGGTTTGAGTTAGGCCTAGGGTTAGGGTTCTTTCAACCAGAAAGCCCTGAGTTCCAAGAATACAGCAGCTGCGAAGGACTACCCAAGAAGAGCACAAAAGTACCACAACATGCCTGCCTCCACAGCTATTTCCTTGGGGACATCCCTAATTCCTGGCTGATTTGCCTTTCTTGTCGTCGGGTTGGGGTTAGGTAGGCCTTGTGCTAGGATTTTTAAAATCAGGAAGCCCAGACCTCCAGGCACACTGGAGCTGTGAAAGGCAGCCAAAAGGGAGTGCAAAAGTGCCACAACATGGCTGCTTTCACAGCTTTTTCCTTAGGAAGAACCCTAATACGCGGCTGATTTACCTTCCTAGGGTTACTGTTAGGCTTGGGCCAAGGACTTTGAAAACCAGGAAGCCCTGTGCTCCAGGCACACTGCAGCTGTTCAAGGCATCCCAAGGGGAGCACAAAAGTGACACAACTTGGCTGCCTCCACTGCTATTTCCATGAGACCATCCCCAACCTTAGGCTGGTTTTCCTTCCTAGCGTTGAGGTTTGAGTTAAGCCTATGGTTAGTGTTCTTTTAACCTGAAAGCCCTGAGTTCCAAGAACACAGCAGCTGCGAAGGACTACCCAAGAAGAGCACAAAAGTACCACCACATGCCTGCCTCCACAGCTATTTCCTTGGGGACATCCCTAATTCCTGGCTGATTTGCCTTTCTCGTTGTCGGGTTGGGGTGAGGTAGGCCTTGTGCTAGGATTTTGAAAATCAGGAAGCCCAGACCTCCAGGCACACTGGAGCTGTGAAAGGCATCCCAAAGGGAGTGCAAAAGTGCCACAACATGGCTGCTTTCACAGCTTTTTCCTTAGGAAGAACCCTAATACCCGGCTGATTTACCTTCCTAGGGTTACTGTTAGGCTTGGGCCAAGGACTTTTAAAACCAGGAAGCCCTGTGCTCCAGGAACACTGCAGCTGTTCAAGGCATCCCAACGGGAGCGCAAAAGTGACACAACTTGGCTGCCTCCACTGCTATTTCCATGAGACCATCCCCAACCTTAGGCTGATTTTCCTTCCTAGCGTTGAGGTTTGAGTTAGGCCTAGGGTTAGAGTTTTTTAACCAGAAAGCCCTGAGTTCCAAGAACACAGCAGCTGCGAAGGACTACCCAAGAAGAGCACAAAAGTACCACAACATGCCTGCCTCCACAGCTATTTCCTTGGGGACATCCCTAATTCCTGGCTGATTTGCCTTTCTCGTCGTCGGGTTGGGGTTAGGTAGGCCTTGTGCTAGGATATTTAAAAGCAGGAAACCCAGACCTCCAAGCACACTGGAGCTGTGAAAGGCATCCA
The DNA here is from genome assembly GCF_028018845.1 of Melospiza georgiana. Classification (NCBI taxonomy): domain Eukaryota; kingdom Metazoa; phylum Chordata; class Aves; order Passeriformes; family Passerellidae; genus Melospiza; species Melospiza georgiana. The sequence goes on along the minus strand of NW_026652216.1, from coordinate 3,515,892 downwards.
AAAGGGAGTGCAAAAGTGCCACAACATGGCTGCTTTCACAGCTTTTTTCTTGGCACCATCACTATACCTTCTCTGATATATCTCCCTAGGGTTAGGGTTAGGGTTCAGCCTAGGGCTAGGATTTTTTGAACCAGGAAGCCCTGTGTTCCAGGCTTACTGTAGCTGCCAAAGGCATCCCAAAGGGAGCGCAGAAGTGCCACAACATGGCTGCTTTCACAGCTTTTTCCTTAGGAAGAACCCTAATACCCGGCTGATTTACCTTCCTAGGGTTACTGTTAGGCTTGGGCCAAGGACTTTTAAAACCAGGAAGCCCTGTGCTCCAGGCACACTGCAGCTGTTCAAGGCATCCCAAGGGGAGCGCAAAAGTGACACAACTTGGCTGCCTCCACTGCTATTTCCATGAGACCATCCTGAACCATAGGCTGATTTTCCTTCCTAGCGTTGAGGTTTGAGTTAGGCCTAGGGTTAGTGTTCTTTTAACCTGAAAGCCCTGAGTTCCAAGAACACAGCAGCTGCGAAGGATTATCCAAGAAGAGCATAAAAGTACCACAACATGCCTGCCTCCACAGCTATTTCCTTGGGGACATCCCTAATTCCTGGCTGATTTGCCTTTCTTGTCGTCGGGTTGGGGTTAGGTAGGCGTTGTGCTAGGATTTTTAAAATCAGGAAGCCCAGACCTCCAGGCACACTGGAGCTGTGAAAGGCATCCAAAAGGGAGTGCAAAAGTGCCACAACATGGCTGCTTTCACAGCTTTTTCCTTAGGAAGAACCCTAATACCCGGCTGATTTACCTTCCTAGGGTTACTGTTAGGCTTGGGCCAAGGACTTTTAAAACCAGGAAGCCCTGTGCTCCAGGAACACTGCAGCTGTTCAAGGCATCCCAATGGGAGCGCAAAAGTGACACAACTTGGCTGCCTCCACTGCTATTTCCATGAGACCATCCCCAACCTTAGGCTGATTTTCCTTCCTAGCGTTGAGTTTTGAGTTAGGCCTATGGTTAGTGTTCTTTTAACCTGAAAGCCCTGAGTTCCAAGAACACAGCAGCTGCGAAGGACTACCCAAGAAGAGCACAAAAGTACCACAACATGCCTGCCTCCACAGCTATTTCCTTGGGGACATCCCTAATTCCTGGCTGATTTGCCTTTCTCGTCGTCGGGTTGGGGTTAGGTAGGCCTTGTGCTAGGATTTTTAAAATCAGGAAGCCCAGACCTCCAGGCACACTGGAGCTGTGAAAGGCAGCCAAAAGGGAGTGCAAAAGTGCCACAACATGGCTGCTTTCACAGCTTTTTCCTTAGGAAGAACCCTAATACCCGGCTGATTTACCTTCCTAGGGTTACTTTTAGGCTTGGGCCAAGGACTTTTAAAACCAGGAAGCCCTGTGCTCCAGGCACACTGCAGCGGTTCAAGGCATCCCAATGGGAGTGCAAAAGTGACACAACTTGGCTGCCACCACTGCTATTTCCATGAGACCATCCCCAACCATAGGCTGATTTTCCTTCCTAGCGTTGAGGTTTGAGTTAGGCCTAGGGTTAGGGTTCTTTTAACCAGAAAGCCCTGAGTTCCAAGAACACAGCAGCTGCGAAGGACTACCCAAGAAGAGCACAAAAGTACCACAACATGCCTGCCTCCACAGCTATTTCCTTGGGGACATCCCTAATTCCTGGCTGATTTGCCTTTCTCGTCGTCGGGTTGGGGTTAGGTAGGCCTTGTGCTAGGATTCTTAAAATCAGGAAGCCCAGACCTCCAGGCACACTGGAGCTGTGAAAGGCATCCAAAAGGGAGTGCAAAAGTGCCACAACATGGCTGCTTTCACAGCTTTTTCCTTAGGAAGAACCCTAATCCCCGGCTGATTTACCTTCCTAGGGTTACTGTTAGGCTTGGGCCAAGGACTTTTAAAACTAGGAAGCCCTGTGCTCCAGGCACACTGCAGCTGTTCAAGGCATCCCAAGGGGAGCGCAAAAGTGACACAACTTGGCGGCCTCCACTGCTATTTCCATGAGGCCATCCCCAACCTTAGGCTGGTTTTCCTTCCTAGCGTTGAGTTTTGAGTTAGGCCTAGGGTTAGTGTTCTTTTAACCTGAAAGCCCTGAGTTCCAAGAACACAGCAGCTGCGAAGGACTACCCAAGAAGAGCACAAAAGTACCACCACATGCCTGCCTCCACAGCTATTTCCTCGGGGACATCCCTAATTCCTGGCTGATTTGCCTTTCTCGTTGTCGGGTTGGGGTTAGGTAGGCGTTGTGCTAGGATTTTTAAAATCAGGAAGCCCAGACCTCCAGGCACACTGGAGCTGTGAAAGGCATCCAAAAGGGAGTGCAAAAGTGCCACAACATGGCTGCTTTCACAGCTTTTTCCTTAGGAAGAACCCTAATACCCGGCTGATTTACCTTCCTAGGGTTACTGTTAGGCTTCGGCCTAGGACTTTTAAAACCAGGAAGCCCTGTGCTCCAGGAACACTGCAGCTGTTCAAGGCATCCCAACGGGAGTGCAAAAGTGACGCAACTTGGCTGCCTCCACTGCTATTTCCATGAGACCATCCCGAACCATAGGCTGATTTTCCTTCCTAGCGTTGAGTTTTGAGTTAGGCCTAGGGTTAGAGTTTTTTAACCAGAAAGCCCTGAGTTCCAAGAACACAGCAGCTGCGAAGGACTACCCAAGAAGAGCACAAAAGTACCACAACATGCCTGCCTCCACAGCTATTTCCTTGGGGACATCCCTAATTCCTGGCTGATTTGCCTTTCTCGTCGTCGGGTTGGGGTTAGGTAGGCCTTGTGCTAGGATATTTAAAATCAGGAAGCCCAGACCTCCAGGCACACTGGAGCTGTGAAAGGCATCCAAAAGGGAGTGCAAAAGTGCCACAACATGGCTGCTTTCACAGCTTTTTTCTTGGCACCATCACTATACCTTCTCTGATATATCTCCCTAGGGTTAGGGTTAGGGTTCAGCCTAGGGCTAGGATTTTTTGAACCAGGAAGCCCTGTGTTCCAGGCTTACTGTAGCTGCCAAAGGCTTCCCAAAGGGAGCGCAGAAGTGCCACAACATGGCTGCTTTCACAGCTTTTTCCTAAGGAAGAACCCTAATACCCGGCTGATTTACCTTCCTAGGGTTACTGTTAGGCTTGGGCCAAGGACTTTGAAAACCAGGAAGCCCTGTGCTCCAGGCACACTGCAGCTGTTCAAGGCATCCCAAGGGGAGCGCAAAAGTGACACAACTTGGCTGCCTCCACTGCTATTTCCATGAGACCATCCCCAACCATAGGCTGATTTTCCTTCCTAGCGTTGAGGTTTGAGTTAGGCCTAGGGTTAGGGTTCTTTCAACCAGAAAGCCCTGAGTTCCAAGAATACAGCAGCTGCGAAGGACTACCCAAGAAGAGCACAAAAGTACCACCACATGCCTGCCTCCACAGCTATTTCCTTGGGGACATCCCTAATTCCTGGCTGATTTGCCTTTCTTGTCGTCGGGTTGGGGTTAGGTAGGCCTTGTGCTAGGATTTTTAAAATCAGGAAGCCCAGACCTCCAGGCACACTGGAGCTGTGAAAGGCATCCAAAAGGGAGTGCAAAAGTGCCACAACATGGCTGCTTTCACAGCTTTTTCCTTAGGAAGAACCCTAATCCCCGGCTGATTTACCTTCCTAGGGTTACTGTTAGGCTTGGGCCAAGGACTTTTAAAACCAGGAAGCCCTGTGCTCCAGGCACACTGCAGCTGTTCAAGGCATCCCAACGGGAGCACAAAAGTGACACAACTTGGCTGCCTCCACTGCTATTTCCATGAGACCATCCCCAACCTTAGGCTGGTTTTCCTTCCTAGCGTTGAGGTTTGAGTTAGGCCTATGGTTAGTGTTCTTTTTACCTGAAAGCCCTGAGTTCCAAGAACACAGCAGCTGCGAAGGACTACCCAAGAAGAGCACAAAAGTACCACCACATGCCTGCCTCCACAGCTATTTCCTTGGGGACATCCCTAATTCCTGGCTGATTTGCCTTTCTCGTCGTCGGGTTGGGGTGAGGTAGGCCTTGTGCTAGGATTTTGAAAATCAGGAAGCCCAGACCTCCAGGCACACTGGAGCTGTGAAAGGCATCCAAAAGGGAGTGCAAAAGTGCCACAACATGGCTGCTTTCACAGCTTTTTCCTTAGGAAGAACCCTAATACCCGGCTGATTTACCTTCCTAGGGTTACTGTTAGGCTTGGGCCAAGGACTTTTAAAACCAGGAAGCCCTGTGCTCCAGGAACACTGCAGCTGTTCAAGGCATCCCAACGGGAGCGCAAAAGTGACACAACTTGGCTGCCTCCACTGCTATTTCCATGAGACCATCCCCAACCTTAGGCTGATTTTCCTTCCTAGCGTTGAGGTTTGAGTTAGGCCTAGGGTTAGAGTTTTTTAACCAGAAAGCCCTGAGTTCCAAGAACACAGCAGCTGCGAAGGACTACCCAAGAAGAGCACAAAAGTACCACAACATGCCTGCCTCCACAGCTATTTCCTTGGGGACATCCCTAATTCCTGGCTGATTTGCCTTTCTCGTCGTCGGGTTGGGGTTAGGTAGGCCTTGTGCTAAGATATTTAAAAGCAGGAAACCCAGACCTCCAAGCACACTGGAGCTGTGAAAGGCATCCAAAAGGGAGTGCAAAAGTGCCACAACATGGCTGCTTTCACAGCTTTTTTCTTGGCACCATCACTATACCTTCTCTGATATATCTCCCTAGGGTTAGGGTTAGGGTTCAGCCTAGGGCTAGGATTTTTTGAACCAGGAAGCCCTGTGTTCCAGGCTTACTGTAGCTGCCAAAGGCATCCCAAAGGGAGCGCAGAAGTGCCACAACATGGCTGCTTTCACAGCTTTTTCCTTAGGAAGAACCCTAATACCCGGCTGATTTACCTTCCTAGGGTTACTGTTAGGCTTGGGCCAAGGACTTTTAAAACCAGGAAGCCCTGTGCTCCAGGCACACTGCAGCTGTTCAAGGCATCCCAAGGGGAGCGCAAAAGTGACACAACTTGGCTGCCTCCACTGCTATTTCCATGAGACCATCCTGAACCATAGGCTGATTTTCCTTCCTAGCGTTGAGGTTTGAGTTAGGCCTAGGGTTAGTGTTCTTTTAACCTGAAAGCCCTGAGTTCCAAGAACACAGCAGCTGCGAAGGATTACCCAAGAAGAGCACAAAAGTACCACAACATGCCTGCCTCCACAGCTATTTCCTTGGGGACATCCCTAATTCCTGGCTGATTTGCCTTTCTTGTCGTCGGGTTGGGGTTAGGTAGGCGTTGTGCTAGGATTTTTAAAATCAGGAAGCCCAGACCTCCAGGCACACTGGAGCTGTGAAAGGCATCCAAAAGGGAGTGCAAAAGTGCCACAACATGGCTGCTTTCACAGCTTTTTCCTTAGGAAGAACCCTAATACCCGGCTGATTTACCTTCCTAGGGTTACTGTTAGGCTTGGGCCAAGGACTTTTAAAACCAGGAAGCCCTGTGCTCCAGGAACACTGCAGCTGTTCAAGGCATCCCAAGGGGAGCGCAAAAGTGACACAACTTGGCTGCCTCCACTGCTATTTCCATGAGACCATCCCCAACCTTAGGCTGGTTTTCCTTCCTAGCGTTGAGGTTTGAGTTAGGCCTAGGGTTAGTGTTCTTTTAACCTGAAAGCCCTGAGTTCCAAGAACACAGCAGCTGCGAAGGACTACCCAAGAAGAGCACAAAAGTACCACAACATGCCTGCCTCCACAGCTATTTCCTTGGGGACATCCCTAATTCCTGGCTGATTTGCCTTTCTCGTCGTCGGGTTGGGGTTAGGTAGGCCTTGTGCTAGGATTTTGAAAATCAGGAAGCCCAGACCTCCAGGCACACTGGAGCTGTGAAAGGCATCCAAAAGGGAGTGCAAAAGTGCCACAACATGGCTGCTTTCACAGCTTTTTCCTTAGGAAGAACCCTAATACCCGGCTGATTTACCTTCCTAGGGTTACTTTTAGGCTTGGGCCAAGGACTTTTAAAACCAGGAAGCCCTGTGCTCCAGGCACACTGCAGCGGTTCAAGGCATCCCAATGGGAGTGCAAAAGTGACACAACTTGGCTGCCTCCACTGCTATTTCCATGAGACCATCCCCAACCATAGGCTGATTTTCCTTCCTAGCGTTGAGGTTTGAGTTAGGCCTAGGGTTAGGGTTCTTTTAACCAGAAAGCCCTGAGTTCCAAGAACACAGCAGCTGCGAAGGACTACCCAAGAAGAGCACAAAAGTACCACCACATGCCTGCCTCCACAGCTATTTCCTTGGGGACATCCCTAATTCCTGGCTGATTTGCCTTTCATGTCGTCAGGTTGGGGATAGGTAGGACTTGTGCTAGGATTTTTAAAAGCAGGAAGCCCAGACCTCCAAGCACACTGGAGCTGTGAAAGGCATCCAAAAGGGAGTGCAAAAGTGCCACAACATGGCTGCTTTCACAGCTTTTTCCTTAGGAAGAACCCTAATACCCGGCTGATTTACCTTCCTAGGGTTACTGTTAGGCTTGGGCCAAGGACTTTTAAAACCAGGAAGCCCTGTGCTCCAGGCACACTGCAGCTGTTCAAGGCATCCCAACGGGAGTGCAAAAGTGACACAACTTGGCTGCCTCCACTGCTATTTCCATGAGACCATCCTGAACCATAGGCTGATTTTCCTTCCTAGCGTTGAGGTTTGAGTTAGGCCTAGGGTTAGAGTTTTTTAACCAGAAAGCCCTGAGTTCCAAGAACACAGCAGCTGCGAAGGACTACCCAAGAAGAGCACAAAAGTACCACAACATGCCTGCCTCCACAGCTATTTCCTTGGGGACATCCCTAATTCCTGGCTGATTTGCCTTTCTCGTCGTCGGGTTGGGGTTAGGTAGGCGTTGTGCTAGGATTTTTAAAATCAGGAAGCCCAGACCTCCAGGCACACTGGAGCTGTGAAAGGCATCCAAAAGGGAGTGCAAAAGTGCCACAACATGGCTGCTTTCACAGCTTTTTCCTTAGGAAGAACCCTAATACGCGGCTGATTTACCTTCCTAGGGTTACTATTAGGCTTCGGCCTAGGACTTTTAAAACCAGGAAACCCTGTGCTCCAGGCACACTGCAGCTGTTCAAGGCATTCCAATGGGAGTGCAAAAGTGACGCAACTTGGCTGCCTCCACTGCTATTTCCATGAGACCATCCCGAACCATAGGCTGATTTTCCTTCCTAGCGTTGAGTTTTGAGTTAGGCCTAGGGTTAGAGTTTTTTAACCAGAAAGCCCTGAGTTCCAAGAACACAGCAGCTGCGAAGGACTACCCAAGAAGAGCACAAAAGTACCACAACATGCCTGCCTCCACAGCTATTTCCTTGGGGACATCCCTAATTCCTGGCTGATTTGCCTTTCTCGTCGTCGGGTTGGGGTTAGGTAGGCCTTGTGCTAGGATATTTAAAATCAGGAAGCCCAGACCTCCAGGCACACTGGAGCTGTGAAAGGCATCCAAAAGGGAGTGCAAAAGTGCCACAACATGGCTGCTTTCACAGCTTTTTTCTTGGCACCATCACTATACCTTCTCTGATATATCTCCCTAGGGTTAGGGTTAGGGTTCAGCCTAGGGCTAGGATTTTTTGAACCAGGAAGCCCTGTGTTCCAGGCTTACTGTAGCTGCCAAAGGCATCCCAAAGGGAGCGCAGAAGTGCCACAACATGGCTGCTTTCACAGCTTTTTCCTTAGGAAGAACCCTAATACCCGGCTGATTTACCTTCCTAGGGTTACTGTTAGGCTTGGGCCAAGGACTTTGAAAACCAGGAAGCCCTGTGCTCCAGGCACACTGCAGCTGTTCAAGGCATCCCAAGGGGAGCGCAAAAGTGACACAACTTGGCTGCCTCCACTGCTATTTCCATGAGACCATCCCCAACCATAGGCTGATTTTCCTTCCTAGCGTTGAGGTTTGAGTTAGGCCTAGGGTTAGGGTTCTTTCAACCAGAAAGCCCTGAGTTCCAAGAATACAGCAGCTGCGAAGGACTACCCAAGAAGAGCACAAAAGTACCACAACATGCCTGCCTCCACAGCTATTTCCTTGGGGACATCCCTAATTCCTGGCTGATTTGCCTTTCTTGTCGTCGGGTTGGGGTTAGGTAGGCCTTGTGCTAGGATTTTTAAAATCAGGAAGCCCAGACCTCCAGGCACACTGGAGCTGTGAAAGGCATCCAAAAGGGAGTGCAAAAGTGCCACAACATGGCTGCTTTCACAGCTTTTTCCTTAGGAAGAACCCTAATCCCCGGCTGATTTACCTTCCTAGGGTTACTGTTAGGCTTGGGCCAAGGACTTTTAAAACCAGGAAGCCCTGTGCTCCAGGCACACTGCAGCTGTTCAAGGCATCCCAAGGGGAGCACAAAAGTGACACAACTTGGCTGCCTCCACTGCTATTTCCATGAGACCATCCCCAACCTTAGGCTGGTTTTCCTTCCTAGCGTTGAGGTTTGAGTTAGGCCTAGGGTTAGTGTTCTTTTTACCTGAAAGCCCTGAGTTCCAAGAACACAGCAGCTGCGAAGGACTACCCAAGAAGAGCACAAAAGTACCACCACATGCCTGCCTCCACAGCTATTTCCTTGGGGACATCCCTAATTCCTGGCTGATTTGCCTTTCTCGTCGTCGGGTTGGGGTGAGGTAGGCCTTGTGCTAGGATTTTGAAAATCAGGAAGCCCAGACCTCCAGGCACACTGGAGCTGTGAAAGGCATCCAAAAGGGAGTGCAAAAGTGCCACAACATGGCTGCTTTCACAGCTTTTTCCTTAGGAAGAACCCTAATACCCGGCTGATTTACCTTCCTAGGGTTACTGTTAGGCTTGGGCCAAGGACTTTTAAAACCAGGAAGCCCTGTGCTCCAGGAACACTGCAGCTGTTCAAGGCATCCCAACGGGAGCGCAAAAGTGACACAACTTGGCTGCCTCCACTGCTATTTCCATGAGACCATCCCCAACCTTAGGCTGATTTTCCTTCCTAGCGTTGAGGTTTGAGTTAGGCCTAGGGTTAGAGTTTTTTAACCAGAAAGCCCTGAGTTCCAAGAACACAGCAGCTGCGAAGGACTACCCAAGAAGAGCACAAAAGTACCACAACATGCCTGCCTCCACAGCTATTTCCTTGGGGACATCCCTAATTCCTGGCTGATTTGCCTTTCTCGTCGTCGGGTTGGGGTTAGGTAGGCCTTGTGCTAAGATATTTAAAAGCAGGAAGCCCAGACCTCCAAGCACACTGGAGCTGTGAAAGGCATCCAAAAGGGAGTGCAAAAGTGCCACAACATGGCTGCTTTCACAGCTTTTTTCTTGGCACCATCACTATACCTTCTCTGATATATCTCCCTAGGGTTAGGTTTAGGGTTCAGCCTAGGGCTAGGATTTTTTGAACCAGGAAGCCCTGTGTTCCAGGCTTACTGTAGCTGCCAAAGGCATCCCAAAGGGAGCGCAGAAGTGCCACAACATGGCTGCTTTCACAGCTTTTTCCTTAGGAAGAACCCTAATACCCGGCTGATTTACCTTCCTAGGGTTACTGTTAGGCTTGGGCCAAGGACTTTTAAAACCAGGAAGCCCTGTGCTCCAGGCACACTGCAGCTGTTCAAGGCATCCCAAGGGGAGCGCAAAAGTGACACAACTTGGCTGCCTCCACTGCTATTTCCATGAGACCATCCTGAACCATAGGCTGATTTTCCTTCCTAGCGTTGAGGTTTGAGTTAGGCCTAGGGTTAGTGTTCTTTTAACCTGAAAGCCCTGAGTTCCAAGAACACAGCAGCTGCGAAGGATTACCCAAGAAGAGCACAAAAGTACCACAACATGCCTGCCTCCACAGCTATTTCCTTGGGGACATCCCTAATTCCTGGCTGATTTGCCTTTCTTGTCGTCGGGTTGGGGTTAGGTAGGCGTTGTGCTAGGATTTTTAAAATCAGGAAGCCCAGACCTCCAGGCACACTGGAGCTGTGAAAGGCATCCAAAAGGGAGTGCAAAAGTGCCACAACATGGCTGCTTTCACAGCTTTTTCCTTAGGAAGAACCCTAATACCCGGCTGATTTACCTTCCTAGGGTTACTGTTAGGCTTGGGCCAAGGACTTTTAAAACCAGGAAGCCCTGTGCTCCAGGAACACTGCAGCTGTTCAAGGCATCCCAACGGGAGCGCAAAAGTGACACAACTTGGCTGCCTCCACTGCTATTTCCATGAGACCATCCCCAACCTTAGGCTGGTTTTCCTTCCTAGCGTTGAGTTTTGAGTTAGGCCTAGGGTTAGTGTTCTTTTAACCTGAAAGCCCTGAGTTCCAAGAACACAGCAGCTGCGAAGGACTACCCAAGAAGAGCACAAAAGTACCACAACATGCCTGCCTCCACAGCTATTTCCTTGGGGACATCCCTAATTCCTGGCTGATTTGCCTTTCTCGTCGTCGGGTTGGGGTTAGGTAGGCCTTGTGCTAGGATTTTGAAAATCAGGAAGCCCAGACCTCCAGGCACACTGGAGCTGTGAAAGGCATCCAAAAGGGAGTGCAAAAGTGCCACAACATGGCTGCTTTCACAGCTTTTTCCTTAGGAAGAACCCTAATACCCGGCTGATTTACCTTCCTAGGGTTACTTTTAGGCTTGGGCCAAGGACTTTTAAAACCAGGAAGCCCTGTGCTCCAGGCACACTGCAGCGGTTCAAGGCATCCCAATGGGAGTGCAAAAGTGACACAACTTGGCTGCCTCCACTGCTATTTCCATGAGACCATCCCCAACCTTAGGCTGATTTTCCTTCCTAGCGTTGAGGTTTGAGTTAGGCCTAGGGTTAGGGTTCTTTTAACCAGAAAGCCCTGAGTTCCAAGAACACAGCAGCTGCGAAGGACTACCCAAGAAGAGCACAAAAGTACCACAACATGCCTGCCTCCACAGCTATTTCCTTGGGGACATCCCTAATTCCTGGCTGATTTGCCTTTCATGTCGTCAGGTTGGGGATAGGTAGGACTTGTGCTAGGATTTTTAAAAGCAGGAAGCCCAGACCTCCAAGCACACTGGAGCTGTGAAAGGCATCCAAAAGGGAGTGCAAAAGTGCCACAACATGGCTGCTTTCACAGCTTTTTCCTTAGGAAGAACCCTAATACCCGGCTGATTTACCTTCCTAGGGTTACTGTTAGGCTTGGGCCAAGGACTTTTAAAACCAGGAAGCCCTGTGCTCCAGGCACACTGCAGCTGTTCAAGGCATCCCAACGGGAGTGCAAAAGTGACACAACTTGGCTGCCTCCACTGCTATTTCCATGAGACCATCCTGAACCATAGGCTGATTTTCCTTCCTAGCGTTGAGGTTTGAGTTAGGCCTAGGGTTAGAGTTTTTTAACCAGAAAGCCCTGAGTTCCAAGAACACAGCAGCTGCGAAGGACTACCCAAGAAGAGCACAAAAGTACCACAACATGCCTGCCTCCACAGCTATTTCCTTGGGGACATCCCTAATTCCTGGCTGATTTGCCTTTCTCGTCGTCGGGTTGGGGTTAGGTAGGCGTTGTGCTAGGATTTTTAAAATCAGGAAGCCCAGACCTCCAGGCACACTGGAGCTGTGAAAGGCATCCAAAAGGGAGTGCAAAAGTGCCACAACATGGCTGCTTTCACAGCTTTTTCCTTAGGAAGAACCCTAATACCCGGCTGATTTACCTTCCTAGGGTTACTGTTAGGCTTGGGCCTAGGACTGTTAAAACCAGGAAGCCCTGTGCTCCAGGAACACTGCAGCTGTTCAAGGCATCCCAACGGGAGCGCAAAAGTGACACAACTTGGCTGCCTCCACTGCTATTTCCATGAGACCATCCCCAACCTTAGGCTGGTTTTCCTTCCTAGCGTTGAGTTTTGAGTTAGGCCTAGGGTTAGGGTTCTTTCAATCAGAAAGCCCTGAGTTCCAAGAATACAGCAGCTGCGAAGGACTACCCAAGAAGAGCACAAAAGTACCACCACATGCCTGCCTCCACAGCTATTTCCTTGGGGACATCCCTAATTCCTGGCTGATTTGCCTTTCTCGTCGTCGGGTTGGGGTTAGGTAGGCCTTGTGCTAGGATTTTTAAAATCAGGAAGCCCAGACCTCCAGGCACACTGGAGCTGTGAAAGGCATCCAAAAGGGAGTGCAAAAGTGCCACAACATGGCTGCTTTCACAGCTTTTTCCTTAGGAAGAACCCTAATACCCGGCTGATTTACCTTCCTAGAGATACTGTTAGGCTTCGGCCTAAGACTTTTAAAACCAGGAAGCCCTGTGCTCCAGGCACACTGCAGCTGATCAAGGCATCCCAACGGGAGTGCAAAAGTGACACAACTTGGCTGCCTCCACTGCTATTTCCATGAGACCATCCCGAATCATAGGCTGATTTTCCTTCCTAGCGTTGAGGTTTGAGTTAGGCCTAGGGTTAGAGTTTTTTAACCAGAAAGCCCTGAGTTCCAAGAACACAGCAGCTGCGAAGGACTACCCAAGAAGAGCACAAAAGTACCACCACATGCCTGCCTCCACAGCTATTTCCTTGGGGACATCCCTAATTCCTGGCTGATTTGCCTTTCTCGTCGTCGGGTTGGGGTTAGGTAGGCCTTGTGCTAGGATATTTAAAAGCAGGAAACCCAGACCTCCAAGCACACTGGAGCTGTGAAAGGCATCCAAAAGGGAGTGCAAAAGTGCCACAACATGGCTGCTTTCACAGCTTTTTTCTTGGCACCATCACTATACCTTCTCTGATATATCTCCCTAGGGTTAGGGTTAGGGTTCAGCCTAGGGCTAGGATTTTTTGAACCAGGAAGCCCTGTGTTCCAGGCTTACTGTAGCTGCCAAAGGCATCCCAAAGGGAGCGCAGAAGTGCCACAACATGGCTGCTTTCACAGCTTTTTCCTTAGGAAGAACCCTAATACCCGGCTGATTTACCTTCCTAGGGTTACTGTTAGGCTTGGGCCAAGGACTTTTAAAACCAGGAAGCCCTGTGCTCCAGGAACACTGCAGCTGTTCAAGGCATCCCAACGGGAGCGCAAAAGTGACACAACTTGGCTGCCTCCACTGCTATTTCCATGAGACCATCCCCAACCTTAGGCTGATTTTCCTTCCTAGCGTTGAGGTTTGAGTTAGGCCTAGGGTTAGAGTTTTTTAACCAGAAAGCCCTGAGTTCCAAGAACACAGCAGCTGCGAAGGACTACCCAAGAAGAGCACAAAAGTACCACAACATGCCTGCCTCCACAGCTATTTCCTTGGGGACATCCCTAATTCCTGGCTGATTTGCCTTTCTCGTCGTCGGGTTGGGGTTAGGTAGGCCTTGTGCTAAGATATTTAAAAGCAGGAAACCCAGACCTCCAAGCACACTGGAGCTGTGAAAGGCATCCAAAAGGGAGTGCAAAAGTGCCACAACATGGCTGCTTTCACAGCTTTTTTCTTGGCACCATCACTATACCTTCTCTGATATATCTCCCTAGGGTTAGGGTTAGGGTTCAGCCTAGGGCTAGGATTTTTTGAACCAGGAAGCCCTGTGTTCCAGGCTTACTGTAGCTGCCAAAGGCATCCCAAAGGGAGCGCAGAAGTGCCACAACATGGCTGCTTTCACAGCTTTTTCCTTAGGAAGAACCCTAATACCCGGCTGATTTACCTTCCTAGGGTTACTGTTAGGCTTGGGCCAAGGACTTTTAAAACCAGGAAGCCCTGTGCTCCAGGCACACTGCAGCTGTTCAAGGCATCCCAAGGGGAGCGCAAAAGTGACACAACTTGGCTGCCTCCACTGCTATTTCCATGAGACCATCCTGAACCATAGGCTGATTTTCCTTCCTAGCGTTGAGGTTTGAGTTAGGCCTAGGGTTAGTGTTCTTTTAACCTGAAAGCCCTGAGTTCCAAGAACACAGCAGCTGCGAAGGATTACCCAAGAAGAGCACAAAAGTACCACAACATGCCTGCCTCCACAGCTATTTCCTTGGGGACATCCCTAATTCCTGGCTGATTTGCCTTTCTTGTCGTCGGGTTGGGGTTAGGTAGGCGTTGTGCTAGGATTTTTAAAATCAGGAAGCCCAGACCTCCAGGCACACTGGAGCTGTGAAAGGCATCCAAAAGGGAGTGCAAAAGTGCCACAACATGGCTGCTTTCACAGCTTTTTCCTTAGGAAGAACCCTAATACCCGGCTGATTTACCTTCCTAGGGTTACTGTTAGGCTTGGGCCAAGGACTTTTAAAACCAGGAAGCCCTGTGCTCCAGGAACACTGCAGCTGTTCAAGGCATCCCAACGGGAGCGCAAAAGTGACACAACTTGGCTGCCTCCACTGCTATTTCCATGAGACCATCCCCAACCTTAGGCTTGTTTTCCTTCCTAGCGTTGAGGTTTGAGTTAGGCCTAGGGTTAGTGTTCTTTTAACCTGAAAGCCCTGAGTTCCAAGAACACAGCAGCTGCGAAGGACTACCCAAGAAGAGCACAAAAGTACCACAACATGCCTGCCTCCACAGCTATTTCCTTGGGGACATCCCTAATTCCTGGCTGATTTGCCTTTCTCGTCGTCGGGTTGGGGTTAGGTAGGCCTTGTGCTAGGATTTTGAAAATCAGGAAGCCCAGACCTCCAGGCACACTGGAGCTGTGAAAGGCATCCAAAAGGGAGTGCAAAAGTGCCACAACATGGCTGCTTTCACAGCTTTTTCCTTAGGAAGAACCCTAATACCCGGCTGATTTACCTTCCTAGGGTTACTTTTAGGCTTGGGCCAAGGACTTTTAAAACCAGGAAGCCCTGTGCTCCAGGCACACTGCAGCGGTTCAAGGCATCCCAATGGGAGTGCAAAAGTGACACAACTTGGCTGCCTCCACTGCTATTTCCATGAGACCATCCCCAACCATAGGCTGATTTTCCTTCCTAGCGTTGAGGTTTGAGTTAGGCCTAGGGTTAGGGTTCTTTTAACCAGAAAGCCCTGAGTTCCAAGAACACAGCAGCTGCGAAGGACTACCCAAGAAGAGCACAAAAGTACCACCACATGCCTGCCTCCACAGCTATTTCCTTGGGGACATCCCTAATTCCTGGCTGATTTGCCTTTCATGTCGTCAGGTTGGGGATAGGTAGGACTTGTGCTAGGATTTTTAAAAGCAGGAAGCCCAGACCTCCAAGCACACTGGAGCTGTGAAAGGCATCCAAAAGGGAGTGCAAAAGTGCCACAACATGGCTGCTTTCACAGCTTTTTCCTTAGGAAGAACCCTAATACCCGGCTGATTTACCTTCCTAGGGTTACTGTTAGGCTTGGGCCAAGGACTTTTAAAACCAGGAAGCCCTGTGCTCCAGGCACACTGCAGCTGTTCAAGGCATCCCAACGGGAGTGCAAAAGTGACACAACTTGGCTGCCTCCACTGCTATTTCCATGAGACCATCCTGAACCATAGGCTGATTTTCCTTCCTAGCGTTGAGGTTTGAGTTAGGCCTAGGGTTAGAGTTTTTTAACCAGAAAGCCCTGAGTTCCAAGAACACAGCAGCTGCGAAGGACTACCCAAGAAGAGCACAAAAGTACCACAACATGCCTGCCTCCACAGCTATTTCCTTGGGGACATCCCTAATTCCTGGCTGATTTGCCTTTCTCGTCGTCGGGTTGGGGTTAGGTAGGCGTTGTGCTAGGATTTTTAAAATCAGGAAGCCCAGACCTCCAAGCACACTGGAGCTGTGAAAGGCATCCAAAAGGGAGTGCAAAAGTGCCACAACATGGCTGCTTTCACAGCTTTTTCCTTAGGAAGAACCCTAATACGCGGCTGATTTACCTTCCTAGGGTTACTATTAGGCTTCGGCCTAGGACTTTTAAAACCAGGAAACCCTGTGCTCCAGGCACACTGCAGCTGTTCAAGGCATTCCAATGGGAGTGCAAAAGTGACGCAACTTGGCTGCCTCCACTGCTATTTCCATGAGACCATCCCCAACCTTAGGCTGGTTTTCCTTCCTAGCGTTGAGGTTTGAGTTAGGCCTAGGGTTAGTGTTCTTTTAACCTGAAAGCCCTGAGTTCCAAGAACACAGCAGCTGCGAAGGACTACCCAAGAAGAGCACAAAAGTACCACAACATGCCTGCCTCCACAGCTATTTCCTTGGGGACATCCCTAATTCCTGGCTGATTTGCCTTTCTCGTCGTCGGGTTGGGGTTAGGTAGGCCTTGTGCTAGGATTTTGAAAATCAGGAAGCCCAGACCTCCAGGCACACTGGAGCTGTGAAAGGCATCCAAAAGGGAGTGCAAAAGTGCCACAACATGGCTGCTTTCACAGCTTTTTCCTTAGGAAGAACCCTAATACGCGGCTGATTTACCTTCCTAGGGTTACTATTAGGCTTCGGCCTAGGACTTTTAAAACCAGGAAACCCTGTGCTCCAGGCACACTGCAGCTGTTCAAGGCATTCCAATGGGAGTGCAAAAGTGACGCAACTTGGCTGCCTCCACTGCTATTTCCATGAGACCATCCCGAACCATAGGCTGATTTTCCTTCCTAGCGTTGAGTTTTGAGTTAGGCCTAGGGTTAGAGTTTTTTAACCAGAAAGCCCTGAGTTCCAAGAACACAGCAGCTGCGAAGGACTACCCAAGAAGAGCACAAAAGTACCACAACATGCCTGCCTCCACAGCTATTTCCTTGGGGACATCCCTAATTCCTGGCTGATTTGCCTTTCTCGTCGTCGGGTTGGGGTTAGGTAGGCCTTGTGCTAGGATATTTAAAATCAGGAAGCCCAGACCTCCAGGCACACTGGAGCTGTGAAAGGCATCCAAAAGGGAGTGCAAAAGTGCCACAACATGGCTGCTTTCACAGCTTTTTTCTTGGCACCATCACTATACCTTCTCTGATATATCTCCCTAGGGTTAGGGTTAGGGTTCAGCCTAGGGCTAGGATTTTTTGAACCAGGAAGCCCTGTGTTCCAGGCTTACTGTAGCTGCCAAAGGCTTCCCAAAGGGAGCGCAGAAGTGCCACAACATGGCTGCTTTCACAGCTTTTTCCTAAGGAAGAACCCTAATACCCGGCTGATTTACCTTCCTAGGGTTACTGTTAGGCTTGGGCCAAGGACTTTGAAAACCAGGAAGCCCTGTGCTCCAGGCACACTGCAGCTGTTCAAGGCATCCCAAGGGGAGCGCAAAAGTGACACAACTTGGCTGCCTCCACTGCTATTTCCATGAGACCATCCCCAACCATAGGCTGATTTTCCTTCCTAGCGTTGAGGTTTGAGTTAGGCCTAGGGTTAGGGTTCTTTCAACCAGAAAGCCCTGAGTTCCAAGAATACAGCAGCTGCGAAGGACTACCCAAGAAGAGCACAAAAGTACCACAACATGCCTGCCTCCACAGCTATTTCCTTGGGGACATCCCTAATTCCTGGCTGATTTGCCTTTCTTGTCGTCGGGTTGGGGTTAGGTAGGCCTTGTGCTAGGATTTTTAAAATCAGGAAGCCCAGACCTCCAGGCACACTGGAGCTGTGAAAGGCATCCAAAAGGGAGTGCAAAAGTGCCACAACATGGCTGCTTTCACAGCTTTTTCCTTAGGAAGAACCCTAATCCCCGGCTGATTTACCTTCCTAGGGTTACTGTTAGGCTTGGGCCAAGGACTTTTAAAACCAGGAAGCCCTGTGCTCCAGGCACACTGCAGCTGTTCAAGGCATCCCAAGGGGAGCACAAAAGTGACACAACTTGGCTGCCTCCACTGCTATTTCCATGAGACCATCCCCAACCTTAGGCTGGTTTTCCTTCCTAGCGTTGAGGTTTGAGTTAGGCCTATGGTTAGTGTTCTTTTTACCTGAAAGCCCTGAGTTCCAAGAACACAGCAGCTGCGAAGGACTACCCAAGAAGAGCACAAAAGTACCACCACATGCCTGCCTCCACAGCTATTTCCTTGGGGACATCCCTAATTCCTGGCTGATTTGCCTTTCTCGTCGTCGGGTTGGGGTGAGGTAGGCCTTGTGCTAGGATTTTGAAAATCAGGAAGCCCAGACCTCCAGGCACACTGGAGCTGTGAAAGGCATCCAAAAGGGAGTGCAAAAGTGCCACAACATGGCTGCTTTCACAGCTTTTTCCTTAGGAAGAACCCTAATACCCGGCTGATTTACCTTCCTAGGGTTACTGTTAGGCTTGGGCCAAGGACTTTTAAAACCAGGAAGCCCTGTGCTCCAGGAACACTGCAGCTGTTCAAGGCATCCCAACGGGAGCGCAAAAGTGACACAACTTGGCTGCCTCCACTGCTATTTCCATGAGACCATCCCCAACCATAGCTGATTTTCCTTCCTAGCGTTGAGGTTTGAGTTAGGCCTAGGGTTAGAGTTTTTTAACCAGAAAGCCCTGAGTTCCAAGAACACAGCAGCTGCGAAGGACTACCCAAGAAGAGCACAAAAGTACCACAACATGCCTGCCTCCACAGCTATTTCCTTGGGGACATCCCTAATTCCTGGCTGATTTGCCTTTCTCGTCGTCGGGTTGGGGTTAGGTAGGCCTTGTGCTAAGATATTTAAAAGCAGGAAACCCAGACCTCCAAGCACACTGGAGCTGTGAAAGGCATCCAAAAGGGAGTGCAAAAGTGCCACAACATGGCTGCTTTCACAGCTTTTTTCTTGGCACCATCACTATACCTTCTCTGATATATCTCCCTAGGGTTAGGGTTAGGGTTCAGCCTAGGGCTAGGATTTTTTGAACCAGGAAGCCCTGTGTTCCAGGCTTACTGTAGCTGCCAAAGGCATCCCAAAGGGAGCGCAGAAGTGCCACAACATGGCTGCTTTCACAGCTTTTTCCTTAGGAAGAACCCTAATACCCGGCTGATTTACCTTCCTAGGGTTACTGTTAGGCTTGGGCCAAGGACTTTTAAAACCAGGAAGCCCTGTGCTCCAGGCACACTGCAGCTGTTCAAGGCATCCCAAGGGGAGCGCAAAAGTGACACAACTTGGCTGCCTCCACTGCTATTTCCATGAGACCATCCTGAACCATAGGCTGATTTTCCTTCCTAGCGTTGAGGTTTGAGTTAGGCCTAGGGTTAGTGTTCTTTTAACCTGAAAGCCCTGAGTTCCAAGAACACAGCAGCTGCGAAGGATTACCCAAGAAGAGCACAAAAGTACCACAACATGCCTGCCTCCACAGCTATTTCCTTGGGGACATCCCTAATTCCTGGCTGATTTGCCTTTCTTGTCGTCGGGTTGGGGTTAGGTAGGCGTTGTGCTAGGATTTTTAAAATCAGGAAGCCCAGACCTCCAGGCACACTGGAGCTGTGAAAGGCATCCAAAAGGGAGTGCAAAAGTGCCACAACATGGCTGCTTTCACAGCTTTTTCCTTAGGAAGAACCCTAATACCCGGCTGATTTACCTTCCTAGGGTTACTGTTAGGCTTGGGCCAAGGACTTTTAAAACCAGGAAGCCCTGTGCTCCAGGAACACTGCAGCTGTTCAAGGCATCCCAACGGGAGCGCAAAAGTGACACAACTTGGCTGCCTCCACTGCTATTTCCATGAGACCATCCCCAACCTTAGGCTGGTTTTCCTTCCTAGCGTTGAGTTTTGAGTTAGGCCTAGGGTTAGTGTTCTTTTAACCTGAAAGCCCTGAGTTCCAAGAACACAGCAGCTGCGAAGGACTACCCAAGAAGAGCACAAAAGTACCACAACATGCCTGCCTCCACAGCTATTTCCTTGGGGACATCCCTAATTCCTGGCTGATTTGCCTTTCTCGTCGTCGGGTTGGGGTTAGGTAGGCCTTGTGCTAGGATTTTGAAAATCAGGAAGCCCAGACCTCCAGGCACACTGGAGCTGTGAAAGGCATCCAAAAGGGAGTGCAAAAGTGCCACAACATGGCTGCTTTCACAGCTTTTTCCTTAGGAAGAACCCTAATACCCGGCTGATTTACCTTCCTAGGGTTACTTTTAGGCTTGGGCCAAGGACTTTTAAAACCAGGAAGCCCTGTGCTCCAGGCACACTGCAGCGGTTCAAGGCATCCCAATGGGAGTGCAAAAGTGACACAACTTGGCTGCCTCCACTGCTATTTCCATGAGACCATCCCCAACCATAGGCTGATTTTCCTTCCTAGCGTTGAGGTTTGAGTTAGGCCTAGGGTTAGGGTTCTTTTAACCAGAAAGCCCTGAGTTCCAAGAACACAGCAGCTGCGAAGGACTACCCAAGAAGAGCACAAAAGTACCACAACATGCCTGCCTCCACAGCTATTTCCTTGGGGACATCCCTAATTCCTGGCTGATTTGCCTTTCATGTCGTCAGGTTGGGGATAGGTAGGACTTGTGCTAGGATTTTTAAAAGCAGGAAGCCCAGACCTCCAAGCACACTGGAGCTGTGAAAGGCATCCAAAAGGGAGTGCAAAAGTGCCACAACATGGCTGCTTTCACAGCTTTTTCCTTAGGAAGAACCCTAATACCCGGCTGATTTACCTTCCTAGGGTTACTGTTAGGCTTGGGCCAAGGACTTTTAAAACCAGGAAGCCCTGTGCTCCAGGCACACTGCAGCTGTTCAAGGCATCCCAACGGGAGTGCAAAAGTGACACAACTTGGCTGCCTCCACTGCTATTTCCATGAGACCATCCTGAACCATAGGCTGATTTTCCTTCCTAGCGTTGAGGTTTGAGTTAGGCCTAGGGTTAGAGTTTTTTAACCAGAAAGCCCTGAGTTCCAAGAACACAGCAGCTGCGAAGGACTACCCAAGAAGAGCACAAAAGTACCACAACATGCCTGCCTCCACAGCTATTTCCTTGGGGACATCCCTAATTCCTGGCTGATTTGCCTTTCTCGTCGTCGGGTTGGGGTTAGGTAGGCGTTGTGCTAGGATTTTTAAAATCAGGAAGCCCAGACCTCCAGGCACACTGGAGCTGTGAAAGGCATCCAAAAGGGAGTGCAAAAGTGCCACAACATGGCTGCTTTCACAGCTTTTTCCTTAGGAAGAACCCTAATACCCGGCTGATTTACCTTCCTAGGGTTACTGTTAGGCTTGGGCCTAGGACTTTTAAAACCAGGAAGCCCTGTGCTCCAGGAACACTGCAGCTGTTCAAGGCATCCCAACGGGAGCGCAAAAGTGACACAACTTGGCTGCCTCCACTGCTATTTCCATGAGACCATCCCCAACCTTAGGCTGGTTTTCCTTCCTAGCGTTGAGTTTTGAGTTAGGCCTAGGGTTAGGGTTCTTTTAACCTGAAAGCCCTGAGTTCCAAGAATACAGCAGCTGCGAAGGACTACCCAAGAAGAGCACAAAAGTACCACCACATG
Organism: Melospiza georgiana; assembly: GCF_028018845.1. Classification (NCBI taxonomy): domain Eukaryota; kingdom Metazoa; phylum Chordata; class Aves; order Passeriformes; family Passerellidae; genus Melospiza; species Melospiza georgiana. Next base: position 3,494,773 of record NW_026652216.1, on the reverse strand, counting down.
CCTGCCTCCACAGCTATTTCCTTGGGGACATCCCTAATTCCTGGCTGATTTGCCTTTCTCGTCGTCGGGTTGGGGTTAGGTAGGCCTTGTGCTAGGATTTTTAAAATCAGGAAGCCCAGACCTCCAGGCACACTGGAGCTGTGAAAGGCATCCAAAAGGGAGTGCAAAAGTGCCACAACATGGCTGCTTTCACAGCTTTTTCCTTAGGAAGAACCCTAATACCCGGCTGATTTACCTTCCTAGAGATACTGTTAGGCTTCGGCCTAAGACATTTAAAACCAGGAAGCCCTGTGCTCCAGGCACACTGCAGCTGATCAAGGCATCCCAACGGGAGTGCAAAAGTGACACAACTTGGCTGCCTCCACTGCTATTTCCATGAGACCATCCCGAATCATAGGCTGATTTTCCTTCCTAGCGTTGAGGTTTGAGTTAGGCCTAGGGTTAGAGTTTTTTAACCAGAAAGCCCTGAGTTCCAAGAACACAGCAGCTGCGAAGGACTACCCAAGAAGAGCACAAAAGTACCACCACATGCCTGCCTCCACAGCTATTTCCTTGGGGACATCCCTAATTCCTGGCTGATTTGCCTTTCTCGTCGTCGGGTTGGGGTTAGGTAGGCCTTGTGCTAGGATATTTAAAAGCAGGAAACCCAGACCTCCAAGCACACTGGAGCTGTGAAAGGCATCCAAAAGGGAGTGCAAAAGTGCCACAACATGGCTGCTTTCACAGCTTTTTTCTTGGCACCATCACTATACCTTCTCTGATATATCTCCCTAGGGTTAGGGTTAGGGTTCAGCCTAGGGCTAGGATTTTTTGAACCAGGAAGCCCTGTGTTCCAGGCTTACTGTAGCTGCCAAAGGCATCCCAAAGGGAGCGCAGAAGTGCCACAACATGGCTGCTTTCACAGCTTTTTCCTTAGGAAGAACCCTAATACCCGGCTGATTTACCTTCCTAGGGTTACTGTTAGGCTTGGGCCAAGGACTTTTAAAACCAGGAAGCCCTGTGCTCCAGGCACACTGCAGCTGTTCCAGGCATCCCAAGGGGAGCGCAAAAGTGACACAACTTGGCTGCCTCCACTGCTATTTCCATGAGACCATCCTGAACCATAGGCTGATTTTCCTTCCTAGCGTTGAGGTTTGAGTTAGGCCTAGGGTTAGAGATTTTTAACCAGAAAGCCCTGAATACCAAGAACACAGCAGCTGCGAAGGACTACCCAAGAAGAGCACAAAAGTACCACAACATGCCTGCCTCCACAGCTATTTCCTTGGGGACATCCCTAATTCCTGGCTGATTTGCCTTTCTCGTCGTCGGGTTGGGGTTAGGTAGGCCTTGTGCTAGGAATTTGAAAATCAGGAAGCCCAGACCTCCAGGCACACTGGAGCTGTGAAAGGCATCCAAAAGGGAGTGCAAAAGTGCCACAACATGGCTGCTTTCACAGCTTTTTCCTTAGGAAGAACCCTAATACGCGGCTGATTTACCTTCCTAGGGTTACTATTAGGCTTCGGCCTAGGACTTTTAAAACCAGGAAACCCTGTGCTCCAGGCACACTGCAGCTGTTCAAGGCATTCCAATGGGAGTGCAAAAGTGACGCAACTTGGCTGCCTCCACTGCTATTTCCATGAGACCATCCCGAACCATAGGCTGATTTTCCTTCCTAGCGTTGAGTTTTGAGTTAGGCCTAGGGTTAGAGTTTTTTAACCAGAAAGCCCTGAGTTCCAAGAACACAGCAGCTGCGAAGGACTACCCAAGAAGAGCACAAAAGTACCACAACATGCCTGCCTCCACAGCTATTTCCTTGGGGACATCCCTAATTCCTGGCTGATTTGCCTTTCTCGTCGTCGGGTTGGGGTTAGGTAGGCCTTGTGCTAGGATTTTTAAAATCAGGAAGCCCAGACCTCCAGGCACACTGCAGCTGTGAAAGGCATCCAAAAGGGAGTGCAAAAGTGCCACAACATGGCTGCTTTCACAGCTTTTTTCTTGGCACCATCACTATACCTTCTCTGATATATCTCCCTAGGGTTAGGGTTAGGGTTCAGCCTAGGGCTAGGATTTTTTGAACCAGGAAGCCCTGTGTTCCAGGCTTACTGTAGCTGCCAAAGGCATCCCAAAGGGAGCGCAGAAGTGCCACAACATGGCTGCTTTCACAGCTTTTTCCTAAGGAAGAACCCTAATACCCGGCTGATTTACCTTCCTAGGGTTACTGTTAGGCTTGGGCCAAGGACTTTTAAAACCAGGAAGCCCTGTGCTCCAGGAACACTGCAGCTGTTCAAGGCATCCCAACGGGAGCGCAAAAGTGACACAACTTGGCTGCCTCCACTGCTATTTCCATGAGACCATCCCCAACCTTAGGCTGGTTTTCCTTCCTAGCGTTGAGTTTTGAGTTAGGCCTAGGGTTAGTGTTCTTTTAACCTGAAAGCCCTGAGTTCCAAGAACACAGCAGCTGCGAAGGACTACCCAAGAAGAGCACAAAAGTACCACAACATGCCTGCCTCCACAGCTATTTCCTTGGGGACATCCCTAATTCCTGGCTGATTTGCCTTTCTCGTCGTCGGGTTGGGGTTAGGTAGGCCTTGTGCTAAGATATTTAAAAGCAGGAAACCCAGACCTCCAAGCACACTGGAGCTGTGAAAGGCATCCAATAGGGAGTGCAAAAGTGCCACAACATGGCTGCTTTCACAGCTTTTTTCTTGGCACCATCACTATACCTTCTCTGATATATCTCCCTAGGGTTAGGGTTAGGGTTCAGCCTAGGGCTAGGATTTTTTGAACCAGGAAGCCCTGTGTTCCAGGCTTACTGTAGCTGCCAAAGGCATCCCAAAGGGAGCGCAGAAGTGCCACAACATGGCTGCTTTCACAGCTTTTTCCTTAGGAAGAACCCTAATACCCGGCTGATTTACCTTCCTAGGGTTACTGTTAGGCTTGGGCCAAGGACTTTTAAAACCAGGAAGCCCTGTGTTCCAGGCACACTGCAGCTGTTCAAGGCATCCCAAGGGGAGCGCAAAAGTGACACAACTTGGCTGCCTCCACTGCTATTTCCATGAGACCATCCTGAACCATAGGCTGATTTTCCTTCCTAGCGTTGAGGTTTGAGTTAGGCCTAGGGTTAGTGTTCTTTTAACCTGAAAGCCCTGAGTTCCAAGAACACAGCAGCTGCGAAGGATTACCCAAGAAGAGCACAAAAGTACCACAACATGCCTGCCTCCACAGCTATTTCCTTGGGGACATCCCTAATTCCTGGCTGATTTGCCTTTCTTGTCGTCGGGTTGGGGTTAGGTAGGCGTTGTGCTAGGATTTTTAAAATCAGGAAGCCCAGACCTCCAGGCACACTGGAGCTGTGAAAGGCATCCAAAAGGGAGTGCAAAAGTGCCACAACATGGCTGCTTTCACAGCTTTTTCCTTAGGAAGAACCCTAATACCCGGCTGATTTACCTTCCTAGGGTTACTGTTAGGCTTGGGCCAAGGACTTTTAAAACCAGGAAGCCCTGTGCTCCAGGAACACTGCAGCTGTTCAAGGCATCCCAACGGGAGCGCAAAAGTGACACAACTTGGCTGCCTCCACTGCTATTTCCATGAGACCATCCCCAACCTTAGGCTGGTTTTCCTTCCTAGCGTTGAGGTTTGAGTTAGGCCTAGGGTTAGTGTTCTTTTAACCTGAAAGCCCTGAGTTCCAAGAACACAGCAGCTGCGAAGGACTACCCAAGAAGAGCACAAAAGTACCACAACATGCCTGCCTCCACAGCTATTTCCTTGGGGACATCCCTAATTCCTGGCTGATTTGCCTTTCTCGTCGTCGGGTTGGGGTTAGGTAGGCCTTGTGCTAGGATTTTGAAAATCAGGAAGCCCAGACCTCCAGGCACACTGGAGCTGTGAAAGGCATCCAAAAGGGAGTGCAAAAGTGCCACAACATGGCTGCTTTCACAGCTTTTTCCTTAGGAAGAACCCTAATACGCGGCTGATTTACCTTCCTAGGGTTACTATTAGGCTTCGGCCTAGGACTTTTAAAACCAGGAAACCCTGTGCTCCAGGCACACTGCAGCTGTTCAAGGCATTCCAATGGGAGTGCAAAAGTGACGCAACTTGGCTGCCTCCACTGCTATTTCCATGAGACCATCCCGAACCATAGGCTGATTTTCCTTCCTAGCGTTGAGTTTTGAGTTAGGCCTAGGGTTAGAGTTTTTTAACCAGAAAGCCCTGAGTTCCAAGAACACAGCAGCTGCGAAGGACTACCCAAGAAGAGCACAAAAGTACCACAACATGCCTGCCTCCACAGCTATTTCCTTGGGGACATCCCTAATTCCTGGCTGATTTGCCTTTCTCGTCGTCGGGTTGGGGTTAGGTAGGCCTTGTGCTAGGATATTTAAAATCAGGAAGCCCAGACCTCCAGGCACACTGGAGCTGTGAAAGGCATCCAAAAGGGAGTGCAAAAGTGCCACAACATGGCTGCTTTCACAGCTTTTTTCTTGGCACCATCACTATACCTTCTCTGATATATCTCCCTAGGGTTAGGGTTAGGGTTCAGCCTAGGGCTAGGATTTTTTGAACCAGGAAGCCCTGTGTTCCAGGCTTACTGTAGCTGCCAAAGGCTTCCCAAAGGGAGCGCAGAAGTGCCACAACATGGCTGCTTTCACAGCTTTTTCCTAAGGAAGAACCCTAATACCCGGCTGATTTACCTTCCTAGGGTTACTGTTAGGCTTGGGCCAAGGACTTTGAAAACCAGGAAGCCCTGTGCTCCAGGCACACTGCAGCTGTTCAAGGCATCCCAAGGGGAGCGCAAAAGTGACACAACTTGGCTGCCTCCACTGCTATTTCCATGAGACCATCCCCAACCATAGGCTGATTTTCCTTCCTAGCGTTGAGGTTTGAGTTAGGCCTAGGGTTAGGGTTCTTTCAACCAGAAAGCCCTGAGTTCCAAGAATACAGCAGCTGCGAAGGACTACCCAAGAAGAGCACAAAAGTACCACAACATGCCTGCCTCCACAGCTATTTCCTTGGGGACATCCCTAATTCCTGGCTGATTTGCCTTTCTTGTCGTCGGGTTGGGGTTAGGTAGGCCTTGTGCTAGGATTTTTAAAATCAGGAAGCCCAGACCTCCAGGCACACTGGAGCTGTGAAAGGCATCCAAAAGGGAGTGCAAAAGTGCCACAACATGGCTGCTTTCACAGCTTTTTCCTTAGGAAGAACCCTAATCCCCGGCTGATTTACCTTCCTAGGGTTACTGTTAGGCTTGGGCCAAGGACTTTTAAAACCAGGAAGCCCTGTGCTCCAGGCACACTGCAGCTGTTCAAGGCATCCCAAGGGGAGCACAAAAGTGACACAACTTGGCTGCCTCCACTGCTATTTCCATGAGACCATCCCCAACCTTAGGCTGGTTTTCCTTCCTAGCGTTGAGGTTTGAGTTAGGCCTATGGTTAGTGTTCTTTTTACCTGAAAGCCCTGAGTTCCAAGAACACAGCAGCTGCGAAGGACTACCCAAGAAGAGCACAAAAGTACCACCACATGCCTGCCTCCACAGCTATTTCCTTGGGGACATCCCTAATTCCTGGCTGATTTGCCTTTCTCGTCGTCGGGTTGGGGTGAGGTAGGCCTTGTGCTAGGATTTTGAAAATCAGGAAGCCCAGACCTCCAGGCACACTGGAGCTGTGAAAGGCATCCAAAAGGGAGTGCAAAAGTGCCACAACATGGCTGCTTTCACAGCTTTTTCCTTAGGAAGAACCCTAATACCCGGCTGATTTACCTTCCTAGGGTTACTGTTAGGCTTGGGCCAAGGACTTTTAAAACCAGGAAGCCCTGTGCTCCAGGAACACTGCAGCTGTTCAAGGCATCCCAACGGGAGCGCAAAAGTGACACAACTTGGCTGCCTCCACTGCTATTTCCATGAGACCATCCCGAATCATAGGCTGATTTTCCTTCCTAGCGTTGAGGTTTGAGTTAGGCCTAGGGTTAGAGTTTTTTAACCAGAAAGCCCTGAGTTCCAAGAACACAGCAGCTGCGAAGGACTACCCAAGAAGAGCACAAAAGTACCACCACATGCCTGCCTCCACAGCTATTTCCTTGGGGACATCCCTAATTCCTGGCTGATTTGCCTTTCTCGTCGTCGGGTTGGGGTTAGGTAGGCCTTGTGCTAGGATATTTAAAAGCAGGAAACCCAGACCTCCAAGCACACTGGAGCTGTGAAAGGCATCCAAAAGGGAGTGCAAAAGTGCCACAACATGGCTGCTTTCACAGCTTTTTTCTTGGCACCATCACTATACCTTCTCTGATATATCTCCCTAGGGTTAGGGTTAGGGTTCAGCCTAGGGCTAGGATTTTTTGAACCAGGAAGCCCTGTGTTCCAGGCTTACTGTAGCTGCCAAAGGCATCCCAAAGGGAGCGCAGAAGTGCCACAACATGGCTGCTTTCACAGCTTTTTCCTTAGGAAGAACCCTAATACCCGGCTGATTTACCTTCCTAGGGTTACTGTTAGGCTTGGGCCAAGGACTTTTAAAACCAGGAAGCCCTGTGCTCCAGGCACACTGCAGCTGTTCCAGGCATCCCAAGGGGAGCGCAAAAGTGACGCAACTTGGCTGCCTCCACTGCTATTTCCATGAGACCATCCTGAACCATAGGCTGATTTTCCTTCCTAGCGTTGAGGTTTGAGTTAGGCCTAGGGTTAGAGATTTTTAACCAGAAAGCCCTGAATACCAAGAACACAGCAGCTGCGAAGGACTACCCAAGAAGAGCACAAAAGTACCACAACATGCCTGCCTCCACAGCTATTTCCTTGGGGACATCCCTAATTCCTGGCTGATTTGCCTTTCTCGTCGTCGGGTTGGGGTTAGGTAGGCCTTGTGCTAGGAATTTGAAAATCAGGAAGCCCAGACCTCCAGGCACACTGGAGCTGTGAAAGGCATCCAAAAGGGAGTGCAAAAGTGCCACAACATGGCTGCTTTCACAGCTTTTTCCTTAGGAAGAACCCTAATACGCGGCTGATTTACCTTCCTAGGGTTACTATTAGGCTTCGGCCTAGGACTTTTAAAACCAGGAAACCCTGTGCTCCAGGCACACTGCAGCTGTTCAAGGCATTCCAATGGGAGTGCAAAAGTGACGCAACTTGGCTGCCTCCACTGCTATTTCCATGAGACCATCCCGAACCATAGGCTGATTTTCCTTCCTAGCGTTGAGTTTTGAGTTAGGCCTAGGGTTAGAGTTTTTTAACCAGAAAGCCCTGAGTTCCAAGAACACAGCAGCTGCGAAGGACTACCCAAGAAGAGCACAAAAGTACCACAACATGCCTGCCTCCACAGCTATTTCCTTGGGGACATCCCTAATTCCTGGCTGATTTGCCTTTCTCGTCGTCGGGTTGGGGTTAGGTAGGCCTTGTGCTAGGATTTTTAAAATCAGGAAGCCCAGACCTCCAGGCACACTGCAGCTGTGAAAGGCATCCAAAAGGGAGTGCAAAAGTGCCACAACATGGCTGCTTTCACAGCTTTTTTCTTGGCACCATCACTATACCTTCTCTGATATATCTCCCTAGGGTTAGGGTTAGGGTTCAGCCTAGGGCTAGGATTTTTTGAACCAGGAAGCCCTGTGTTCCAGGCTTACTGTAGCTGCCAAAGGCATCCCAAAGGGAGCGCAGAAGTGCCACAACATGGCTGCTTTCACAGCTTTTTCCTAAGGAAGAACCCTAATACCCGGCTGATTTACCTTCCTAGGGTTACTGTTAGGCTTGGGCCAAGGACTTTTAAAACCAGGAAGCCCTGTGCTCCAGGAACACTGCAGCTGTTCAAGGCATCCCAACGGGAGCGCAAAAGTGACACAACTTGGCTGCCTCCACTGCTATTTCCATGAGACCATCCCCAACCTTAGGCTGGTTTTCCTTCCTAGCGTTGAGTTTTGAGTTAGGCCTAGGGTTAGTGTTCTTTTAACCTGAAAGCCCTGAGTTCCAAGAACACAGCAGCTGCGAAGGACTACCCAAGAAGAGCACAAAAGTACCACAACATGCCTGCCTCCACAGCTATTTCCTTGGGGACATCCCTAATTCCTGGCTGATTTGCCTTTCTCGTCGTCGGGTTGGGGTTAGGTAGGCCTTGTGCTAGGATTTTGAAAATCAGGAAGCCCAGACCTCCAGGCACACTGGAGCTGTGAAAGGCAGCCAAAAGGGAGTGCAAAAGTGCCACAACATGGCTGCTTTCACAGCTTTTTCCTTAGGAAGAACCCTAATACCCGGCTGATTTACCTTCCTAGGGTTACTTTTAGGCTTGGGCCAAGGACTTTTAAAACCAGGAAGCCCTGTGCTCCAGGCACACTGCAGCGGTTCAAGGCATCCCAATGGGAGTGCAAAAGTGACACAACTTGGCTGCCACCACTGCTATTTCCATGAGACCATCCCCAACCATAGGCTGATTTTCCTTCCTAGCGTTGAGGTTTGAGTTAGGCCTAGGGTTAGGGTTCTTTTAACCAGAAAGCCCTGAGTTCCAAGAACACAGCAGCTGCGAAGGACTACCCAAGAAGAGCACAAAAGTACCACAACATGCCTGCCTCCACAGCTATTTCCTTGGGGACATCCCTAATTCCTGGCTGATTTGCCTTTCATGTCGTCAGGTTGGGGATAGGTAGGACTTGTGCTAGGATTTTTAAAAGCAGGAAGCCCAGACCTCCAAGCACACTGGAGCTGTGAAAGGCATCCAAAAGGGAGTGCAAAAGTGCCACAACATGGCTGCTTTCACAGCTTTTTCCTTAGGAAGAACCCTAATACCCGGCTGATTTACCTTCCTAGGGTTACTGTTAGGCTTGGGCCAAGGACTTTTAAAACCAGGAAGCCCTGTGCTCCAGGCACACTGCAGCTGTTCAAGGCATCCCAACGGGAGTGCAAAAGTGACACAACTTGGCTGCCTCCACTGCTATTTCCATGAGACCATCCTGAACCATAGGCTGATTTTCCTTCCTAGCGTTGAGGTTTGAGTTAGGCCTAGGGTTAGAGTTTTTTAACCAGAAAGCCCTGAGTTCCAAGAACACAGCAGCTGCGAAGGACTACCCAAGAAGAGCACAAAAGTACCACAACATGCCTGCCTCCACAGCTATTTCCTTGGGGACATCCCTAATTCCTGGCTGATTTGCCTTTCTCGTCGTCGGGTTGGGGTTAGGTAGGCGTTGTGCTAGGATTTTTAAAATCAGGAAGCCCAGACCTCCAGGCACACTGGAGCTGTGAAAGGCATCCAAAAGGGAGTGCAAAAGTGCCACAACATGGCTGCTTTCACAGCTTTTTCCTTAGGAAGAACCCTAATCCCCGGCTGATTTACCTTCCTAGGGTTACTGTTAGGCTTCGGCCTAGGACTTTTAAAACCAGGAAGCCCTGTGCTCCAGGAACACTGCAGCTGTTCAAGGCATCCCAACGGGAGCGCAAAAGTGACACAACTTGGCTGCCTCCACTGCTATTTCCATGAGACCATCCCCAACCTTAGGCTGATTTTCCTTCCTAGCGTTGAGTTTTGAGTTAGGCCTAGGGTTAGTGTTCTTTCAACCAGAAAGCCCTGAGTTCCAAGAATACAGCAGCTGCGAAGGACTACCCAAGAAGAGCACAAAAGTACCACCACATGCCTGCCTCCACAGCTATTTCCTTGGGGACATCCCTAATTCCTGGCTGATTTGCCTTTCTCGTCGTCGGGTTGGGGTTAGGTAGGCCTTGTGCTAGGATTTTTAAAATCAGGAAGCCCAGACCTCCAGGCACACTGGAGCTGTGAAAGGCATCCAAAAGGGAGTGCAAAAGTGCCACAACATGGCTGCTTTCACAGCTTTTTCCTTAGGAAGAACCCTAATACCCGGCTGATTTACCTTCCTAGAGATACTGTTAGGCTTCGGCCTAGGACTTTTAAAACCAGGAAGCCCTGTGCTCCAGGCACACTGCAGCTGATCAAGGCATCCCAACGGGAGTGCAAAAGTGACACAACTTGGCTGCCTCCACTGCTATTTCCATGAGACCATCCCGAATCATAGGCTGATTTTCCTTCCTAGCGTTGAGGTTTGAGTTAGGCCTAGGGTTAGAGTTTTTTAACCAGAAAGCCCTGAGTTCCAAGAACACAGCAGCTGCGAAGGACTACCCAAGAAGAGCACAAAAGTACCACCACATGCCTGCCTCCACAGCTATTTCCTTGGGGACATCCCTAATTCCTGGCTGATTTGCCTTTCTCGTCGTCGGGTTGGGGTTAGGTAGGCCTTGTGCTAGGATATTTAAAAGCAGGAAACCCAGACCTCCAAGCACACTGGAGCTGTGAAAGGCATCCAAAAGGGAGTGCAAAAGTGCCACAACATGGCTGCTTTCACAGCTTTTTTCTTGGCACCATCACTATACCTTCTCTGATATATCTCCCTAGGGTTAGGGTTAGGGTTCAGCCTAGGGCTAGGATTTTTTGAACCAGGAAGCCCTGTGTTCCAGGCTTACTGTAGCTGCCAAAGGCATCCCAAAGGGAGCGCAGAAGTGCCACAACATGGCTGCTTTCACAGCTTTTTCCTTAGGAAGAACCCTAATACCCGGCTGATTTACCTTCCTAGGGTTACTGTTAGGCTTGGGCCAAGGACTTTTAAAACCAGGAAGCCCTGTGCTCCAGGCACACTGCAGCTGTTCAAGGCATCCCAAGGGGAGCGCAAAAGTGACACAACTTGGCTGCCTCCACTGCTATTTCCATGAGACCATCCTGAACCATAGGCTGATTTTCCTTCCTAGCGTTGAGGTTTGAGTTAGGCCTAGGGTTAGAGATTTTTAACCAGAAAGCCCTGAATACCAAGAACACAGCAGCTGCGAAGGACTACCCAAGAAGAGCACAAAAGTACCACAACATGCCTGCCTCCACAGCTATTTCCTTGGGGACATCCCTAATTCCTGGCTGATTTGCCTTTCTCGTCGTCGGGTTGGGGTTAGGTAGGCCTTGTGCTAGGAATTTGAAAATCAGGAAGCCCAGACCTCCAGGCACACTGGAGCTGTGAAAGGCATCCAAAAGGGAGTGCAAAAGTGCCACAACATGGCTGCTTTCACAGCTTTTTCCTTAGGAAGAACCCTAATCCCCGGCTGATTTACCTTCCTAGGGTTACTATTAGGCTTCGGCCTAGGACTTTTAAAACCAGGAAACCCTGTGCTCCAGGCACACTGCAGCTGTTCAAGGCATTCCAATGGGAGTGCAAAAGTGACGCAACTTGGCTGCCTCCACTGCTATTTCCATGAGACCATCCCGAACCATAGGCTGATTTTCCTTCCTAGCGTTGAGTTGTGAGTTAGGCCTAGGGTTAGAGTTTTTTAACCAGAAAGCCCTGAGTTCCAAGAACACAGCAGCTGCGAAGGACTACCCAAGAAGAGCACAAAAGTACCACAACATGCCTGCCTCCACAGCTATTTCCTTGGGGACATCCCTAATTCCTGGCTGATTTGCCTTTCTCGTCGTCGGGTTGGGGTTAGGTAGGCGTTGTGCTAGGATTTTTAAAATCAGGAAGCCCAGACCTCCAGGCACACTGGAGCTGTGAAAGGCATCCAAAAGGGAGTGCAAAAGTGCCACAACATGGCTGCTTTCACAGCTTTTTTCTTGGCACCATCACTATACCTTCTCTGATATATCTCCCTAGGGTTAGGGTTAGGGTTCAGCCTAGGGCTAGGATTTTTTGAACCAGGAAGCCCTGTGTTCCAGGCTTACTGTAGCTGCCAAAGGCATCCCAAAGGGAGCGCAGAAGTGCCACAACATGGCTGCTTTCACAGCTTTTTCCTAAGGAAGAACCCTAATACCCGGCTGATTTACCTTCCTAGGGTTACTGTTAGGCTTGGGCCAAGGACTTTTAAAACCAGGAAGCCCTGTGCTCCAGGAACACTGCAGCTGTTCAAGGCATCCCAACGGGAGCGCAAAAGTGACACAACTTGGCTGCCTCCACTGCTATTTCCATGAGACCATCCCCAACCTTAGGCTGGTTTTCCTTCCTAGCGTTGAGTTTTGAGTTAGGCCTAGGGTTAGTGTTCTTTTAACCTGAAAGCCCTGAGTTCCAAGAACACAGCAGCTGCGAAGGACTACCCAAGAAGAGCACAAAAGTACCACAACATGCCTGCCTCCACAGCTATTTCCTTGGGGACATCCCTAATTCCTGGCTGATTTGCCTTTCTCGTCGTCGGGTTGGGGTTAGGTAGGCCTTGTGCTAGGATTTTGAAAATCAGGAAGCCCAGACCTCCAGGCACACTGGAGCTGTGAAAGGCATCCAAAAGGGAGTGCAAAAGTGCCACAACATGGCTGCTTTCACAGCTTTTTCCTTAGGAAGAACCCTAATACCCGGCTGATTTACCTTCCTAGGGTTACTTTTAGGCTTGGGCCAAGGACTTTTAAAACCAGGAAGCCCTGTGCTCCAGGCACACTGCAGCGGTTCAAGGCATCCCAATGGGAGTGCAAAAGTGACACAACTTGGCTGCCACCACTGCTATTTCCATGAGACCATCCCCAACCATAGGCTGATTTTCCTTCCTAGCGTTGAGGTTTGAGTTAGGCCTAGGGTTAGGGTTCTTTTAACCAGAAAGCCCTGAGTTCCAAGAACACAGCAGCTGCGAAGGACTACCCAAGAAGAGCACAAAAGTACCACAACATGCCTGCCTCCACAGCTATTTCCTTGGGGACATCCCTAATTCCTGGCTGATTTGCCTTTCATGTCGTCAGGTTGGGGATAGGTAGGACTTGTGCTAGGATTTTTAAAAGCAGGAAGCCCAGACCTCCAAGCACACTGGAGCTGTGAAAGGCATCCAAAAGGGAGTGCAAAAGTGCCACAACATGGCTGCTTTCACAGCTTTTTCCTTAGGAAGAACCCTAATACCCGGCTGATTTACCTTCCTAGGGTTACTGTTAGGCTTGGGCCAAGGACTTTTAAAACCAGGAAGCCCTGTGCTCCAGGCACACTGCAGCTGTTCAAGGCATCCCAATGGGAGTGCAAAAGTGACACAACTTGGCTGCCTCCACTGCTATTTCCATGAGACCATCCTGAACCATAGGCTGATTTTCCTTCCTAGCGTTGAGGTTTGAGTTAGGCCTAGGGTTAGAGTTTTTTAACCAGAAAGCCCTGAGTTCCAAGAACACAGCAGCTGCGAAGGACTACCCAAGAAGAGCACAAAAGTACCACAACATGCCTGCCTCCACAGCTATTTCCTTGGGGACATCCCTAATTCCTGGCTGATTTGCCTTTCTCGTCGTCGGGTTGGGGTTAGGTAGGCGTTGTGCTAGGATTTTTAAAATCAGGAAGCCCAGACCTCCAGGCACACTGGAGCTGTGAAAGGCATCCAAAAGGGAGTGCAAAAGTGCCACAACATGGCTGCTTTCACAGCTTTTTCCTTAGGAAGAACCCTAATCCCCGGCTGATTTACCTTCCTAGGGTTACTGTTAGGCTTCGGCCTAGGACTTTTAAAACCAGGAAGCCCTGTGCTCCAGGAACACTGCAGCTGTTCAAGGCATCCCAATGGGAGCGCAAAAGTGACACAACTTGGCTGCCTCCACTGCTATTTCCATGAGACCATCCCCAACCTTAGGCTGGTTTTCCTTCCTAGCGTTGAGTTTTGAGTTAGGCCTAGGGTTAGGGTTCTTTCAACCAGAAAGCCCTGAGTTCCAAGAATACAGCAGCTGCGAAGGACTACCCAAGAAGAGCACAAAAGTACCACCACATGCCTGCCTCCACAGCTATTTCCTTGGGGACATCCCTAATTCCTGGCTGATTTGCCTTTCTCGTCGTCGGGTTGGGGTTAGGTAGGCCTTGTGCTAGGATTTTTAAAATCAGGAAGCCCAGACCTCCAGGCACACTGGAGCTGTGAAAGGCATCCAAAAGGGAGTGCAAAAGTGCCACAACATGGCTGCTTTCACAGCTTTTTCCTTAGGAAGAACCCTAATACCCGGCTGATTTACCTTCCTAGAGTTACTGTTAGGCTTCGGCCTAGGACTTTTAAAACCAGGAAGCCCTGTGCTCCAGGCTTACTGCAGCTGTTCAAGGCATCCTAACGGGAGTGCAAAAGTGACACAACTTGGCTGCCTCCACTGCTATTTCCATGAGACCATCCCGAATCATAGGCTGATTTTCCTTCCTAGCGTTGAGGTTTGAGTTAGGCCTAGGGTTAGAGTTTTTTAACCAGAAAGCCCTGAGTTCCAAGAACACAGCAGCTGCGAAGGACTACCCAAGAAGAGCACAAAAGTACCACCACATGCCTGCCTCCACAGCTATTTCCTTGGGGACATCCCTAATTCCTGGCTGATTTGCCTTTCTCGTCGTCGGGTTGGGGTTAGGTAGGCCTTGTGCTAGGATATTTAAAAGCAGGAAACCCAGACCTCCAAGCACACTGGAGCTGTGAAAGGCATCCAAAAGGGAGTGCAAAAGTGCCACAACATGGCTGCTTTCACAGCTTTTTTCTTGGCACCATCACTATACCTTCTCTGATATATCTCCCTAGGGTTAGGGTTAGGGTTCAGCCTAGGGCTAGGATTTTTTGAACCAGGAAGCCCTGTGTTCCAGGCTTACTGTAGCTGCCAAAGGCATCCCAAAGGGAGCGCAGAAGTGCCACAACATGGCTGCTTTCACAGCTTTTTCCTTAGGAAGAACCCTAATACCCGGCTGATTTACCTTCCTAGGGTTACTGTTAGGCTTGGGCCAAGGACTTTTAAAACCAGGAAGCCCTGTGCTCCAGGCACACTGCAGCTGTTCAAGGCATCCCAAGGGGAGCGCAAAAGTGACACAACTTGGCTGCCTCCACTGCTATTTCCATGAGACCATCCTGAACCATAGGCTGATTTTCCTTCCTAGCGTTGAGGTTTGAGTTAGGCCTAGGGTTAGAGATTTTTAACCAGAAAGCCCTGAATACCAAGAACACAGCAGCTGCGAAGGACTACCCAAGAAGAGCACAAAAGTACCACAACATGCCTGCCTCCACAGCTATTTCCTTGGGGACATCCCTAATTCCTGGCTGATTTGCCTTTCTCGTCGTCGGGTTGGGGTTAGGTAGGCCTTGTGCTAGGAATTTGAAAATCAGGAAGCCCAGACCTCCAGGCACACTGGAGCTGTGAAAGGCATCCAAAAGGGAGTGCAAAAGTGCCACAACATGGCTGCTTTCACAGCTTTTTCCTTAGGAAGAACCCTAATACGCGGCTGATTTACCTTCCTAGGGTTACTATTAGGCTTCGGCCTAGGACTTTTAAAACCAGGAAACCCTGTGCTCCAGGCACACTGCAGCTGTTCAAGGCATTCTAATGGGAGTGCAAAAGTGACGCAACTTGGCTGCCTCCACTGCTATTTCCATGAGACCATCCCGAACCATAGGCTGATTTTCCTTCCTAGCGTTGAGTTTTGAGTTAGGCCTAGGGTTAGAGTTTTTTAACCAGAAAGCCCTGAGTTCCAAGAACACAGCAGCTGCGAAGGACTACCCAAGAAGAGCACAAAAGTACCACAACATGCCTGCCTCCACAGCTATTTCCTTGGGGACATCCCTAATTCCTGGCTGATTTGCCTTTCTCGTCGTCGGGTTGGGGTTAGGTAGGCCTTGTGCTAGGATTTTTAAAATCAGGAAGCCCAGACCTCCAGGCACACTGGAGCTGTGAAAGGCATCCAAAAGGGAGTGCAAAAGTGCCACAACATGGCTGCTTTCACAGCTTTTTTCTTGGCACCATCACTATACCTTCTCTGATATATCTCCCTAGGGTTAGGGTTAGGGTTCAGCCTAGGGCTAGGATTTTTTGAACCAGGAAGCCCTGTGTTCCAGGCTTACTGTAGCTGCCAAAGGCATCCCAAAGGGAGCGCAGAAGTGCCACAACATGGCTGCTTTCACAGCTTTTTCCTAAGGAAGAACCCTAATACCCGGCTGATTTACCTTCCTAGGGTTACTGTTAGGCTTGGGCCAAGGACTTTTAAAACCAGGAAGCCCTGTGCTCCAGGCACAATGCAGCTGTTCAAGGCATCCCAAGGGGAGCGCAAAAGTGACACAACTTGGCTGCCTCCACTGCTATTTCCATGAGACCATCCTGAACCATAGGCTGATTTTCCTTCCTAGCGTTGAGGTTTGAGTTAGGCCTAGGGTTAGGGTTCTTTCAACCAGAAAGCCCTGAGTTCCAAGAATACAGCAGCTGCGAAGGACTACCCAAGAAGAGCACAAAAGTACCACAACATGCCTGCCTCCACAGCTATTTCCTTGGGGACATCCCTAATTCCTGGCTGATTTGCCTTTCTTGTCGTCGGGTTGGGGTTAGGTAGGCCTTGTGCTAGGATTTTGAAAATCAGGAAGCCCAGACCTCCAGGCACACTGGAGCTGTGAAAGGCATCCAAAAGGGAGTGCAAAAGTGCCACAACATGGCTGCTTTCACAGCTTTTTCCTTAGGAAGAACCCTAATCCCCGGCTGATTTACCTTCCTAGGGTTACTGTTAGGCTTGGGCCAAGGACTTTTAAAACCGGGAAGCCCTGTGCTCCAGGCACACTGCAGCTGTTCAAGGCATCCCAAGGGGAGCACAAAAGTGACACAACTTGGCTGCCTCCACTGCTATTTCCATGAGACCATCCCCAAACTTAGGCTGGTTTTCCTTCCTAGCGTTGAGGTTTGAGTTAGGCCTAGGGTTAGTGTTCTTTTAACCTGAAAGCCCTGAGTTCCAAGAACACAGCAGCTGCGAAGGACTACCCAAGAAGAGCACAAAAGTACCACCACATGCCTGCCTCCACAGCTATTTCCTTGGGGACATCCCTAATTCCTGGCTGATTTGCCTTTCTCGTCGTCGGGTTGGGGTTAGGTAGGCCTTGTGCTAGGATTTTTAAAATCAGGAAGCCCAGACCTCCAGGCACACTGGAGCTGTGAAAGGCATCCAAAAGGGAGTGCAAAAGTGCCACAACATGGCTGCTTTCACAGCTTTTTCCTTAGGAAGAACCCTAATACCCGGCTAATTTACCTTCCTAGGTTTACTGTTAGGCTTGGGCCAAGGACTTTTAAAACCAGGAAGCCCTGTGCTCCAGGAACACTGCAGCTGTTCAAGGCATCTCAACGGGAGCGCAAAAGTGACACAACTTGGCTGCCTCCACTGCTATTTCCATGAGACCATCCCCAACCTTAGGCTGATTTTCCTTCCTAGCGTTGAGGTTTGAGTTAGGCCTAGGGTTAGAGTTTTTTAACCAGAAAGCCCTGAGTTCCAAGAACACAGCAGCTGCGAAGGACTACCCAAGAAGAGCACAAAAGTACCACAACATGCCTGCCTCCACAGCTATTTCCTTGGGGACATCCCTAATTCCTGGCTGATTTGCCTTTCTCGTCGTCGGGTTGGGGTTAGGTAGGCCTTGTGCTAGGATATTTAAAAGCAGGAAACCCAGACCTCCAAGCACACTGGAGCTGTGAAAGGCATCCAAAAGGGAGTGCAAAAGTGCCACAACATGGCTGCTTTCACAGCTTTTTTCTTGGCACCATCACTATACCTTCTCTGATATATCTCCCTAGGGTTAGGGTTAGGGTTCAGCCTAGGGCTAGGATTTTTTGAACCAGGAAGCCCTGTGTTCCAGGCTTACTGTAGCTGCCAAAGGCATCCCAAAGGGAGCGCAGAAGTGCCACAACATGGCTGCTTTCACAGCTTTTTCCTTAGGAAGAACCCTAATACCCGGCTGATTTACCTTCCTAGGGTTACTGTTAGGCTTGGGCCAAGGACTTTTAAAACCAGGAAGCCCTGTGCTCCAGGCACACTGCAGCTGTTCAAGGCATCCCAAGGGGAGCGCAAAAGTGACACAACTTGGCTGCCTCCACTGCTATTTCCATGAGACCATCCTGAACCATAGGCTGATTTTCCTTCCTAGCGTTGAGGTTTGAGTTAGGCCTAGGGTTAGTGTTCTTTTAACCTGAAAGCCCTGAGTTCCAAGAACACAGCAGCTGCGAAGGATTACCCAAGAAGAGCACAAAAGTACCACAACATGCCTGCCTCCACAGCTATTTCCTTGGGGACATCCCTAATTCCTGGCTGATTTGCCTTTCTTGTCGTCGGGTTGGGGTTAGGTAGGCGTTGTGCTAGGATTTTTAAAATCAGGAAGCCCAGACCTCCAGGCACACTGGAGCTGTGAAAGGCATCCAAAAGGGAGTGCAAAAGTGCCACAACATGGCTGCTTTCACAGCTTTTTCCTTAGGAAGAACCCTAATACCCGGCTGATTTACCTTCCTAGGGTTACTGTTAGGCTTGGGCCAAGGACTTTTAAAACCAGGAAGCCCTGTGCTCCAGGAACACTGCAGCTGTTCAAGGTATCCCAAGGGGAGCGCAAAAGTGACACAACTTGGCTGCCTCCACTGCTATTTCCATGAGACCATCCCCAACCTTAGGCTGGTTTTCCTTCCTAGCGTTGAGTTTTGAGTTAGGCCTAGGGTTAGTGTTCTTTTAACCTGAAAGCCCTGAGTTCCAAGAACACAGCAGCTGCGAAGGACTACCCAAGAAGAGCACAAAAGTACCACAACATGCCTGCCTCCACAGCTATTTCCTTGGGGACATCCCTAATTCCTGGCTGATTTGCCTTTCTCGTCGTCGGGTTGGGGTTAGGTAGGCCTTGTGCTAGGATTTTGAAAATCAGGAAGCCCAGACCTCCAGGCACACTGGAGCTGTGAAAGGCAGCCAAAAGGGAGTGCAAAAGTGCCACAACATGGCTGCTTTCACAGCTTTTTCCTTAGGAAGAACCCTAATACCCGGCTGATTTACCTTCCTAGGGTTACTTTTAGGCTTGGGCCAAGGACTTTTAAAACCAGGAAGCCCTGTGCTCCAGGCACACTGCAGCGGTTCAAGGCATCCCAATGGGAGTGCAAAAGTGACACAACTTGGCTGCCTCCACTGCTATTTCCATGAGACCATCCTGAACCATAGGCTGATTTTCCTTCCTAGCGTTGAGGTTTGAGTTAGGCCTAGGGTTAGAGTTTTTTAACCAGAAAGCCCTGAGTTCCAAGAACACAGCAGCTGCGAAGGACTACCCAAGAAGAGCACAAAAGTACCACAACATGCCTGCCTCCACAGCTATTTCCTTGGGGACATCCCTAATTCCTGGCTGATTTGCCTTTCTCGTCGTCGGGATGGGGTTAGGTAGGCCTTGTGCTAGGATATTTAAAATCAGGAAGCCCAGACCTCCAGGCACACTGGAGCTGTGAAAGGCATCCAAAAGGGAGTGCAAAAGTGCCACAACATGGCTGCTTTCACAGCTTTTTCTTGGCACCATCACTATACCTTCTCTGATATATCTCCCTAGGGTTAGGGTTAGGGTTCAGCCTAGGGCTAGGATATTTTGAACCAGGAAGCCCTGTGTTCCAGGCTTACTGTAGCTGCCAAAGGCATCCCAAAGGGAGCGCAGAAGTGCCACAACATGGCTGCTTTCACAGCTTTTTCCTTAGGAAGAACCCTAATACCCGGCTGATTTACCTTCCTAGGATTACTGTCAGGCTTGGGCCAAGGACTTTTAAAACCAGGAAGCCCTGTGCTCCAGGCACACTGCAGCTGTTCAAGGCATCCCAAGGGGAGCGCAAAAGTGACACAACTTGGCTGCCTCCACTGCTATTTCCATGAGACCATCCTGAACCATAGGCTGATTTTCCTTCCTAGCGTTGAGGTTTGAGTTAGGCCTAGGGTTAGGGTTCTTTCAACCAGAAAGCCCTGAGTTCCAAGAATACAGCAGCTGCGAAGGACTACCCAAGAAGAGCACAAAAGTACCACAACATGCCTGCCTCCACAGCTATTTCCTTGGGGACATCCCTAATTCCTGGCTGATTTGCCTTTCTTGTCGTCGGGTTGGGGTTAGGTAGGCCTTGTGCTAGGATTTTTAAAATCAGGAAGCCCAGACCTCCAGGCACACTGGAGCTGTGAAAGGCATCCAAAAGGGAGTGCAAAAGTGCCACAACATGGCTGCTTTCACAGCTTTTTCCTTAGGAAGAACCCTAATACCCGGCTGATTTACCTTCCTAGGGTTACTGTTAGGCTTGGGCCAAGGACTTTTAAAACCAGGAAGCCCTGTGCTCCAGGCACACTGCAGCTGTTCAAGGCATCCCAAGGGGAGCACAAAAGTGACACAACTTGGCTGCCTCCACTGCTATTTCCATGAGACCATCCCCAACCTTAGGCTGGTTTTCCTTCCTAGCGTTGAGGTTTGAGTTAGGCCTATGGTTAGTGTTCTTTTAACCTGAAAGCCCTGAGTTCCAAGAACACAGCAGCTGCGAAGGACTACCCAAGAAGAGCACAAAAGTACCACCACATGCCTGCCTCCACAGCTATTTCCTTGGGGACATCCCTAATTCCTGGCTGATTTGCCTTTCTCGTCGTCGGGTTGGGGTGAGGTAGGCCTTGTGCTAGGATTTTTAAAATCAGGAAGCCCAGACCACCAGGCACACTGGAGCTGTGAAAGGCATCCAAAAGGGAGTGCAAAAGTGCCACAACATGGCTGCTTTCACAGCTTTTTCCTTAGGAAGAACCCTAATACCCGGCTGATTTACCTTCCTAGGGTTACTTTTAGGCTTGGGCCAAGGACTTTTAAAACCAGGAAGCCCTGTGCTCCAGGCACACTGCAGCGGTTCAAGGCATCCCAACGGGAGTGCAAAAGTGACACAACTTGGCTGCCTCCACTGCTATTTCCATGAGACCATCCTGAACCATAGGCTGATTTTCCTTCCTAGCGTTGAGGTTTGAGTTAGGCCTAGGGTTAGAGTTTTTTAACCAGAAAGCCCTGAGTTCCAAGAACACAGCAGCTGCGAAGGACTACCCAAGAAGAGCACAAAAGTACCACAACATGCCTGCCTCCCCAGCTATTTCCTTGGGGACATCCCTAATTCCTGGCTGATTTGCCTTTCATGTCGTCAGGTTGGGGATAGGTAGGACTTGTGTTAGGATTTTGAAAATCAGGAAGCCCAGACCTCCAGGCACACTGGAGCTGTGAAAGGCATCCAAAAGGGAGTGCAAAAGTGCCACAACATGGCTGCTTTCACAGCTTTTTCCTTAGGAAGAACCCTAATACCCGGCTGATTTACCTTCCTAGGGTTACTGTTAGGCTTGGGCCAAGGACTTTTAAAACCAGGAAGCCCTGTGCTCCAGGCACACTGCAGCTGTTCAAGGCATCCCAATGGGAGTGCAAAAGTGACACAACTTGGCTGCCTCCACTGCTATTTCCATGAGACCATCCCGAATCATAGGCTGGTTTTCCTTCCTAGCGTTGAGTTTTGAGTTAGGCCTATGGTAAGTGTTCTTTTAATCAGAAAGCCCTGAGGTCCAAGAACACAGCAGCTGCGAAGGACTACCCAAGAAGAGCACAAAAG
Organism: Melospiza georgiana; assembly: GCF_028018845.1. Lineage (NCBI taxonomy): Eukaryota > Metazoa > Chordata > Aves > Passeriformes > Passerellidae > Melospiza > Melospiza georgiana. Next base: position 3,473,516 of record NW_026652216.1, on the reverse strand, counting down.
TACCACAACATGCCTGCCTCCACAGCTATTTCCTTGGGGACATCCCTAATTCCTGGCTGATTTGCCTTTTTCGTCGTCGGGTTGGGGTTAGGTAGGCCTTGTGCTAGGATTTTTAAAATCAGGAAGCCCAGACCTCCAGGCACACTGGAGCTGTGAAAGGCATCCAAAAGGGAGCGCAGAAGTGCCACAACATGGCTGCTTTCACAGCTTTTTTCTTGGCACCATGACTATACCTTCTCTGATATATCTCCCTAGGGTTAGGTTTAGGGTTCAGCCTAGGGCTAGGATTTTTTGAACCAGGAAGCCCTGTGTTCCAGGCTTACTGTAGCTGCCAAAGGCATCCCAAAGGGAGCGCAGAAGTGCCACAACATGGCTGCTTTCACAGCTTTTTCCTTAGGAAGAACCCTAATACCCGGCTGATTTACCTTCCTAGGGTTACTGTTAGGCTTGGGCCAAGGACTTTTAAAACCGGGAAGCCCTGTGCTCCAGGCACACTGCAGCTGTTCAAGGCATCCCAACGGGAGTGCAAAAGTGACACAACTTGGCTGCCTCTACTGCTATTTCCATGAGACCATCCTGAACCATAGGCTGATTTTCCTTCCTAGCGTTGAGGTTTGAGTTAGGCCTAGGGTTAGTGTTCTTTTAACCTGAAAGCCCTGAGTTCCAAGAACACAGCAGCTGCGAAGGACTACCCAAGAAGAGCACAAAAGTACCACCACATGCCTGCCTCCACAGCTATTTCCTTGGGGACATCCCTAATTCCTGGCTGATTTGCCTTTCTCGTCGTCGGGTTGGGGTTAGGTAGGCCTTGTGCTAGGATTTTGAAAATCAGGAAGCCCAGACCTCCAGGCACACTGGAGCTGTGAAAGGCATCCAAAAGGGAGTGCAAAAGTGCCACAACATGGCTGCTTTCACAGCTTTTTCCTTAGGAAGAACCCTAATACCCGGCTAATTTACCTTCCTAGGGTTACTGTTAGGCTTGGGCCAAGGACTTTTAAAACCAGGAAGCCCTGTGCTCCAGGAACACTGCAGCTGTTCAAGGCATCTCAACGGGAGCGCAAAAGTGACACAACTTGGCTGCCTCCACTGCTATTTCCATGAGACCATCCCCAACCATAGGCTGATTTTCCTTCCTAGCGTTGAGGTTTGAGTTAGGCCTAGGGTTAGAGTTTTTTAACCAGAAAGCCCTGAGTTCCAAGAACACAGCAGCTGCGAAGGACTACCCAAGAAGAGCACAAAAGTACCACAACATGCCTGCCTCCACAGCTATTTCCTTGGGGACATCCCTAATTCCTGGCTGATTTGCCTTTCTCGTCGTCGGGTTGGGGTTAGGTAGGCCTTGTGCTAGGATATTTAAAAGCAGGAAACCCAGACCTCCAAGCACACTGGAGCTGTGAAAGGCATCCAAAAGGGAGTGCAAAAGTGCCACAACATGGCTGCTTTCACAGCTTTTTTCTTGGCACCATCACTATACCTTCTCTGATATATCTCCCTAGGGTTAGGGTTAGGGTTCAGCCTAGGGCTAGGATTTTTTGAACCAGGAAGCCCTGTGTTCCAGGCTTACTGTAGCTGCCAAAGGCATCCCAAAGGGAGCGCAGAAGTGCCACAACATGGCTGCTTTCACAGCTTTTTCCTTAGGAAGAACCCTAATACCCGGCTGATTTACCTTCCTAGGGTTACTGTTAGGCTTGGGCCAAGGACTTTTAAAACCAGGAAGCCCTGTGCTCCAGGAACACTGCAGCTGTTCAAGGCATCCCAACGGGAGCGCAAAAGTGACACAACTTGGCTGCCTCCACTGCTATTTCCATGAGACCATCCCCAACCTTAGGCTGGTTTTCCTTCCTAGCGTTGAGTTTTGAGTTAGGCCTAGGGTTAGTGTTCTTTTAACCTGAAAGCCCTGAGTTCCAAGAACACAGCAGCTGCGAAGGACTACCCAAGAAGAGCACAAAAGTACCACAACATGCCTGCCTCCACAGCTATTTCCTTGGGGACATCCCTAATTCCTGGCTGATTTGCCTTTCTCGTCGTCGGGTTGGGGTTAGGTAGGCCTTGTGCTAGGATTTTGAAAATCAGGAAGCCCAGACCTCCAGGCACACTGGAGCTGTGAAAGGCAGCCAAAAGGGAGTGCAAAAGTGCCACAACATGGCTGCTTTCACAGCTTTTTCCTTAGGAAGAACCCTAATACCCGGCTGATTTACCTTCCTAGGGTTACTTTTAGGCTTGGGCCAGGGACTTTTAAAACCAGGAAGCCCTGTGCTCCAGGCACACTGCAGCGGTTCAAGGCATCCCAATGGGAGTGCAAAAGTGACACAACTTGGCTGCCTCCACTGCTATTTCCATGAGACCATCCCCAACCATAGGCTGATTTTCCTTCCTAGCGTTGAGCTTTGATTTAGGCCTAGGGTTAGGGTTCTTTTAACCAGAAAGCCCTGAGTTCCAAGAACACAGCAGCTGCGAAGGACTACCCAAGAAGAGCACAAAAGTACCACAACATGCCTGCCTCCACAGCTATTTCCTTGGGGACATCCCTAATTCCTGGCTGATTTGCCTTTCATGTCGTCAGGTTGGGGATAGGTAGGACTTGTGCTAGGATTTTTAAAAGCAGGAAGCCCAGACCTCCAAGCACACTGGAGCTGTGAAAGGCATCCAAAAGGGAGTGCAAAAGTGCCACAACATGGCTGCTTTCACAGCTTTTTCCTTAGGAAGAACCCTAATACCCGGCTGATTTACCTTCCTAGGGTTACTGTTAGGCTTGGGCCAAGGACTTTTAAAACCGGGAAGCCCTGTGCTCCAGGCACACTGCAGCTGTTCAAGGCATCCCAACGGGAGTGCAAAAGTGACACAACTTGGCTGCCTCCACTGCTATTTCCATGAGACCATCCTGAACCATAGGCTGATTTTCCTTCCTAGCGTTGAGGTTTGAGTTAGGCCTAGGGTTAGAGTTTTTTAACCAGAAAGCCCTGAGTTCCAAGAACACAGCAGCTGCGAAGGACTACCCAAGAAGAGCACAAAAGTACCACAACATGCCTGCCTCCACAGCTATTTCCTTGGGGACATCCCTAATTCCTGGCTGATTTGCCTTTCTCGTCGTCGGGATGGGGTTAGGTAGGCCTTGTGCTAGGATATTTAAAATCAGGAAGCCCAGACCTCCAGGCACACTGGAGCTGTGAAAGGCATCCAAAAGGGAGTGCAAAAGTGCCACAACATGGCTGCTTTCACAGCTTTTTCTTGGCACCATCACTATACCTTCTCTGATATATCTCCCTAGGGTTAGGGTTAGGGTTCAGCCTAGGGCTAGGATATTTTGAACCAGGAAGCCCTGTGTTCCAGGCTTACTGTAGCTGCCAAAGGCATCCCAAAGGGAGCGCAGAAGTGCCACAACATGGCTGCTTTCACAGCTTTTTCCTTAGGAAGAACCCTAATACCCGGCTGATTTACCTTCCTAGGATTACTGTCAGGCTTGGGCCAAGGACTTTTAAAACCAGGAAGCCCTGTGCTCCAGGCACACTGCAGCTGTTCAAGGCATCCCAAGGGGAGCGCAAAAGTGACACAACTTGGCTGCCTCCACTGCTATTTCCATGAGACCATCCTGAACCATAGGCTGATTTTCCTTCCTAGCGTTGAGGTTTGAGTTAGGCCTAGGGTTAGGGTTCTTTCAACCAGAAAGCCCTGAGTTCCAAGAATACAGCAGCTGCGAAGGACTACCCAAGAAGAGCACAAAAGTACCACAACATGCCTGCCTCCACAGCTATTTCCTTGGGGACATCCCTAATTCCTGGCTGATTTGCCTTTCTTGTCGTCGGGTTGGGGTTAGGTAGGCCTTGTGCTAGGATTTTTAAAATCAGGAAGCCCAGACCTCCAGGCACACTGGAGCTGTGAAAGGCATCCAAAAGGGAGTGCAAAAGTGCCACAACATGGCTGCTTTCACAGCTTTTTCCTTAGGAAGAACCCTAATCCCCGGCTGATTTACCTTCCTAGGGTTACTGTTAGGCTTGGGCCAAGGACTTTTAAAACCAGGAAGCCCTGTGCTCCAGGCACACTGCAGCTGTTCAAGGCATCCCAAGGGGAGCACAAAAGTGACACAACTTGGCTGCCTCCACTGCTATTTCCATGAGACCATCCCCAACCTTAGGCTGGTTTTCCTTCCTAGCGTTGAGGTTTGAGTTAGGCCTATGGTTAGTGTTCTTTTAACCTGAAAGCCCTGAGTTCCAAGAACACAGCAGCTGCGAAGGACTACCCAAGAAGAGCACAAAAGTACCACCACATGCCTGCCTCCACAGCTATTTCCTTGGGGACATCCCTAATTCCTGGCTGATTTGCCTTTCTCGTCGTCGGGTTGGTGTGAGGTAGGCCTTGTGCTAGGATTTTTAAAATCAGGAAGCCCAGACCACCAGGCACACTGGAGCTGTGAAAGGCATCCAAAAGGGAGTGCAAAAGTGCCACAACATGGCTGCTTTCACAGCTTTTTCCTTAGGAAGAACCCTAATACCCGGCTGATTTACCTTCCTAGGGTTACTTTTAGGCTTGGGCCAAGGACTTTTAAAACCAGGAAGCCCTGTGCTCCAGGCACACTGCAGCGGTTCAAGGCATCCCAACGGGAGTGCAAAAGTGACACAACTTGGCTGCCTCCACTGCTATTTCCATGAGACCATCCTGAACCATAGGCTGATTTTCCTTCCTAGCGTTGAGGTTTGAGTTAGGCCTAGGGTTAGAGTTTTTTAACCAGAAAGCCCTGAGTTCCAAGAACACAGCAGCTGCGAAGGACTACCCAAGAAGAGCACAAAAGTACCACAACATGCCTGCCTCCACAGCTATTTCCTTGGGGACATCCCTAATTCCTGGCTGATTTGCCTTTCATGTCGTCAGGTTGGGGATAGGTCGGACTTGTGTTAGGATTTTGAAAATCAGGAAGCCCAGACCTCCAGGCACACTGGAGCTGTGAAAGGCATCCAAAAGGGAGTGCAAAAGTGCCACAACATGGCTGCTTTCACAGCTTTTTCCTTAGGAAGAACCCTAATACCCGGCTGATTTACCTTCCTAGGGTTACTGTTAGGCTTGGGCCAAGGACTTTTAAAACCAGGAAGCCCTGTGCTCCAGGCACACTGCAGCTGTTCAAGGCATCCCAATGGGAGTGCAAAAGTGACACAACTTGGCTGCCTCCACTGCTATTTCCATGAGACCATCCCGAATCATAGGCTGGTTTTCCTTCCTAGCGTTGAGTTTTGAGTTAGGCCTATGGTAAGTGTTCTTTTAATCAGAAAGCCCTGAGTTCCAAGAATACAGCAGCTGCGAAGGACTACCCAAGAAGAGCACAAAAGTACCACAACATGCCTGCCTCCACAGCTATTTCCTTGGGGACATCCCTAATTCCTGGCTGATTTGCCTTTTTCGTCGTCGGGTTGGGGTTAGGTAGGCCTTGTGCTAGGATTTTTAAAATCAGGAAGCCCAGACCTCCAGGCACACTGGAGCTGTGAAAGGCATCCAAAAGGGAGCGCAGAAGTGCCACAACATGGCTGCTTTCACAGCTTTTTTCTTGGCACCATGACTATACCTTCTCTGATATATCTCCCTAGGGTTAGGGTTAGGGTTCAGCCTAGGGCTAGGATTTTTTGAACCAGGAAGCCCTGTGTTCCAGGCTTACTGTAGCTGCCAAAGGCATCCCAAAGGGAGCGCAGAAGTGCCACAACATGGCTGCTTTCACAGCTTTTTCCTTAGGAAGAACCCTAATACCCGGCTGATTTACCTTCCTAGGGTTACTGTTAGGCTTGGGCCAAGGACTTTTAAAACCGGGAAGCCCTGTGCTCCAGGCACACTGCAGCTGTTCAAGGCATCCCAACGGGAGTGCAAAAGTGACACAACTGGGCTGCCTCTACTGCTATTTCCATGAGACCATCCTGAACCATAGGCTGATTTTCCTTCCTAGCGTTGAGGTTTGAGTTAGGCCTAGGGTTAGAGTTTTTTAACCAGAAAGCCCTGAGTTCCAAGAACACAGCAACTGCGAAGGACTACCCAAGAAGAGCACAAAAGTACCACAACATGCCTGCCTCCACAGCTATTTCCTTGGGGACATCCCTAATTCCTGGCTGATTTGCCTTTCTCGTCGTCGGGTTGGGGTTAGGTAGGCCTTGTGCTAGGATTTTGAAAATCAGGAAGCCCAGACCTCCAGGCACACTGGAGCTGTGAAAGGCAGCCAAAAGGGAGTGCAAAAGTGCCACAACATGGCTGCTTTCACAGCTTTTTCCTTAGGAAGAACCCTAATACCCGGCTGATTTACCTTCCTAGGGTTACTTTTAGGCTTGGGCCAAGGACTTTTAAAACCAGGAAGCCCTGTGCTCCAGGCACACTGCAGCGGTTCAAGGCATCCCAATGGGAGTGCAAAAGTGACACAACTTGGCTGCCACCACTGCTATTTCCATGAGACCATCCCCAACCATAGGCTGATTTTCCTTCCTAGCGTTGAGGTTTGAGTTAGGCCTAGGGTTAGGGTTCTTTTAACCAGAAAGCCCTGAGTTCCAAGAACACAGCAGCTGCGAAGGACTACCCAAGAAGAGCACAAAAGTACCACAACATGCCTGCCTCCACAGCTATTTCCTTGGGGACATCCCTAATTCCTGGCTGATTTGCCTTTCTCGTCGTCGGGTTGGGGTTAGGTAGGCCTTGTGCTAGGATTTTTAAAATCAGGAAGCCCAGACCTCCAGGCACACTGGAGCTGTGAAAGGCAGCCAAAAGGGAGTGCAAAAGTGCCACAACATGGCTGCTTTCACAGCTTTTTCCTTAGGAAGAACCCTAATACCCGGCTGATTTACCTTCCTAGGGTTACTGTTAGGCTTGGGCCAAGGACTTTTAAAATCAGGAAGCCCTGTGCTCCAGGAACACTGCAGCTGTTCAAGGCATCCCAACGGGAGCGCAAAAGTGACACAACTTGGCTGCCTCCACTGCTATTTCCATGAGACCATCCCCAACCTTAGGCTGATTTTCCTTCCTAGCGTTGAGTTTTGAGTTAGGCCTAGGGTTAGAGTTTTTTAACCAGAAAGCCCTGAGTTCCAAGAACACAGCAGCTGCGAAGGACTACCCAAGAAGAGCACAAAAGTACCACAACATGCCTGCCTCCACAGCTATTTCCTTGGGGACATCCCTAATTCCTGGCTGATTTGCCTTTCTCGTCGTCGGGTTGGGGTTAGGTAGGCCTTGTTCTAGGATATTTAAAATCAGGAAGCCCAGACCTCCAGGCACACTGGAGCTGTGAAAGGCATCCAAAAGGGAGCGCAGAAGTGCCACAACATGGCTGCTTTCACAGCTTTTTTCTTGGCACCATGACTATACCTTCTCTGATATATCTCCCTAGGGTTAGGGTTAGGGTTCAGCCTAGGGCTAGGATTTTTTGAACCAGGAAGCCCTGTGTTCCAGGCTTACTGTAGCTGCCAAAGGCATCCCAAAGGGAGCGCAGAAGTGCCACAACATGGCTGCTTTCACAGCTTTTTCCTTAGGAAGAACCCTAATACCCGGCTGATTTACCTTCCTAGGGTTACTGTTAGGCTTGGGCCAAGGACTTTTAAAACCGGGAAGCCCTGTGCTCCAGGCACACTGCAGCTGTTCAAGGCATCCCAACGGGAGTGCAAAAGTGACACAACTTGGCTGCCTCCACTGCTATTTCCATGAGACCATCCTGAACCATAGGCTGATTTTCCTTCCTAGCGTTGAGGTTTGAGTTAGGCCTAGGGTTAGAGTTTTTTAACCAGAAAGCCCTGAGTTCCAAGAACACAGCAACTGCGAAGGACTACCCAAGAAGAGCACAAAAGTACCACAACATGCCTGCCTCCACAGCTATTTCCTTGGGGACATCCCTAATTCCTGGCTGATTTGCCTTTCTCGTCGTCGGGTTGGGGTTAGGTAGGCCTTGTGCTAGGATTTTGAAAATCAGGAAGCCCAGACCTCCAGGCACACTGGAGCTGTGAAAGGCAGCCAAAAGGGAGTGCAAAAGTGCCACAACATGGCTGCTTTCACAGCTTTTTCCTAAGGAAGAACCCTAATACCCGGCTGATTTACCTTCCTAGGGTTACTGTTATGCTTGGGCCAAGGACTTTTAAAACCAGGAAGCCCTGTGCTCCAGGCACACTGCAGCTGTTCAAGGCATCCCAAGGGGAGCGCAAAAGTGACACAACTTGGCTGCCTCCACTGCTATTTCCATGAGACCATCCTGAACCATAGGCTGATTTTCCTTCCTAGCGTTGAGGTTTGAGTTAGGCCTAGGGTTAGGGTTCTTTCAACCAGAAAGCCCTGAGTTCCAAGAATACAGCAGCTGCGAAGGACTACCCAAGAAGAGCACAAAAATACCACAACATGCCTGCCTCCACAGCTATTTCCTTGGGGACATCCCTAATTCCTGGCTGATTTGCCTTTCTTGTCGTCGGGTTGGGGTTAGGTAGGCGTTGTGCTAGGATTTTTTGAACCAGGAAGCCCTGTGTTCCAGGCACACTGGAGCTGTGAAAGGCATCCAAAAGGGAGTGCAAAAGTGCCACAACATGGCTGCTTTCACAGCTTTTTCCTTAGGAAGAACCCTAATACCCGGCTGATTTACCTTCCTAGGGTTACTGTTAGGCTTGGGCCAAGGACTTTTAAAACCAGGAAGCCCTGTGCTCCAGGAACACTGCAGCTGTTCAAGGCATCCCAACGGGAGCGCAAAAGTGACACAACTTGGCTGCCTCCACTGCTATTTCCATGAGACCATCCCCAACCTTAGGCTGGTTTTCCTTCCTAGCGTTGAGTTTTGAGTTAGGCCTAGGGTTAGTGTTCTTTTAACCTGAAAGCCCTGAGTTCCAAGAACACAGCAGCTGCGAAGGACTACCCAAGAAGAGCACAAAAGTACCACAACATGCCTGCCTCCACAGCTATTTCCTTGGGGACATCCCTAATTCCTGGCTGATTTGCCTTTCTCGTCGTCGGGTTGGGGTTAGGTAGGCCTTGTGCTAGGATTTTGAAAATCAGGAAGCCCAGACCTCCAGGCACACTGGAGCTGTGAAAGGCAGCCAAAAGGGAGTGCAAAAGTGCCACAACATGGCTGCTTTCACAGCTTTTTCCTTAGGAAGAACCCTAATACCCAGCTGATTTACCTTCCTAGGGTTACTTTTAGGCTTGGGCCAAGGACTTTTAAAACCAGGAAGCCCTGTGCTCCAGGCACACTGCAGCGGTTCAAGGCATCCCAATGGGAGTGCAAAAGTGACACAACTTGGCTGCCACCACTGCTATTTCCATGAGACCATCCCCAACCATAGGCTGATTTTCCTTCCTAGCGTTGAGGTTTGATTGAGGCCTAGGGTTAGGGTTCTTTTAACCAGAAAGCCCTGAGTTCCAAGAACACAGCAGCTGCGAAGGACTACCCAAGAAGAGCACAAAAGTACCACAACATGCCTGCCTCCACAGCTATTTCCTTGGGGACATCCCTAATTCCTGGCTGATTTGCCTTTCATGTCGTCAGGTTGGGGATAGGTAGGACTTGTGCTAGGATTTTTAAAAGCAGGAAGCCCAGACCTCCAAGCACACTGGAGCTGTGAAAGGCATCCAAAAGGGAGTGCAAAAGTGCCACAACATGGCTGCTTTCACAGCTTTTTCGTGGCACCATCACTATACCTTCTCTGATATATCTCCCTAGGGTTAGGGTTAGGGTTCAGCCTAGGGCTAGGATTTTTTGAACCAGGAAGCCCTGTGTTCCAGGCTTACTGTAGCTGCCAAAGGCATCCCAAAGGGAGCGCAGAAGTGCCACAACATGGCTGCTTTCACAGCTTTTTCCTTAGGAAGAACCCTAATACCCGGCTGATTTACCTTCCTAGGATTACTGTCAGGCTTGGGCCAAGGACTTTTAAAACCAGGAAGCCCTGTGCTCCAGGCACACTGCAGCTGTTCAAGGCATCCCAAGGGGAGCGCAAAAGTGACACAACTTGGCTGCCTCCACTGCTATTTCCATGAGACCATCCTGAACCATAGGCTGATTTTCCTTCCTAGCGTTGAGGTTTGAGTTAGGCCTAGGGTTAGGGTTCTTTCAACCAGAAAGCCCTGAGTTCCAAGAATACAGCAGCTGCGAAGGACTACCCAAGAAGAGCACAAAAGTACCACAACATGCCTGCCTCCACAGCTATTTCCTTGGGGACATCCCTAATTCCTGGCTGATTTGCCTTTCTTGTCGTCGGGTTGGGGTTAGGTAGGCCTTGTGCTAGGATTTTTAAAATCAGGAAGCCCAGACCTCCAGGCACACTGGAGCTGTGAAAGGCATCCAAAAGGGAGTGCAAAAGTGCCACAACATGGCTGCTTTCACAGCTTTTTCCTTAGGAAGAACCCTAATCCCCGGCTGATTTACCTTCCTAGGTTTACTGTTAGGCTTGGGCCAAGGACTTTTAAAACCAGGAAGCCCTGTGCTCCAGGCTTACTGCAGCTGTTCAAGGCATCCCAAGGGGAGCACAAAAGTGACACAACTTGGCTGCCTCCACTGCTATTTCCATGAGACCATCCCCAACCTTAGGCTGGTTTTCCTTCCTAGCGTTGAGGTTTGAGTTAGGCCTATGATTAGTGTTCTTTTAACCTGAAAGCCCTGAGTTCCAAGAACACAGCAGCTGCGAAGGACTACCCAAGAAGAGCACAAAAGTACCACCACATGCCTGCCTCCACAGCTATTTCCTTGGGGACATCCCTAATTCCTGGCTGATTTGCCTTTCTCGTCGTCGGGTTGGGGTGAGGTAGGCCTTGTGCTAGGATTTTTAAAATCAGGAAGCCCAGACCACCAGGCACACTGGAGCTGTGAAAGGCATCCAAAAGGGAGTGCAAAAGTGCCACAACATGGCTGCTTTCACAGCTTTTTCCTTAGGAAGAACCCTAATACCCGGCTGATTTACCTTCCTAGGGTTACTTTTAGGCTTGGGCCAAGGACTTTTAAAACCAGGAAGCCCTGTGCTCCAGGCACACTGCAGCGGTTCAAGGCATCCCAACGGGAGTGCAAAAGTGACACAACTTGGCTGCCTCCACTGCTATTTCCATGAGACCATCCTGAACCATAGGCTGATTTTCCTTCCTAGCGTTGAGGTTTGAGTTAGGCCTAGGGTTAGAGTTTTTTAACCAGAAAGCCCTGAGTTCCAAGAACACAGCAGCTGCGAAGGACTACCCAAGAAGAGCACAAAAGTACCACAACATGCCTGCCTCCACAGCTATTTCCTTGGGGACATCCCTAATTCCTGGCTGATTTGCCTTTCGTGTCGTCAGGTTGGGGATAGGTATGCCTTGTGTTAGGATTTTGAAAATCAGGGAGCCCAGACCTCGAGGCACACTGGAGCTGTGAAAGGCATCCAAAAGGGAGTGCAAAAGTGCCACAACATGGCTGCTTTCACAGCTTTTTCCTTAGGAAGAACCCTAATACCCGGCTGATTTACCTTCCTAGGGTTACTGTTAGGCTTGGGCCAAGGACTTTTAAAACCAGGAAGCCCTGTGCTCCAGGCACACTGCAGCTGTTCAAGGCATCCCAATGGGAGTGCAAAAGTGACACAACTTGGCTGCCTCCACTGCTATTTCCATGAGACCATCCCGAATCATAGGCTGGTTTTCCTTCCTAGCGTTGAGTTTTGAGTTAGGCCTATGGTAAGTGTTCTTTTAATCAGAAAGCCCTGAAGTCCAAGAACACAGCAGCTGCGAAGGACTACCCAAGAAGAGCACAAAAGTACCACAACATGCCTGCCTCCACAGCAATTTCCTTGGGGACATCCCTAATTCCTGGCTGATTTGCCTTTCTCGTCGTCGGGTTGGGGTTAGGTAGGCCTTGTGCTAGGATTTTTAAAATCAGGAAGCCCAGACCTCCAGGCACACTGGAGCTGTGAAAGGCATCCAAAAGGGAGTGCAAAAGTGCCACAACATGGCTGCTTTCACAGCTTTTTCCTTAGGAAGAACCCTAATACCCGGCTGATTTACCTTCCTAGGGTTACTGTTAGGCTTGGGCCAAGGACTTTTAAAACCAGGAAGCCCTGTGCTCCAGGAACACTGCAGCTGTTCAAGGCATCCCAACGGGATCGCAAAAGTGACACAACTTGGCTGCCTCCACTGCTATTTCCATGAGACCATCCCCAACCTTAGGCTGATTTTCCTTCCTAGCGTTGAGTTTTGAGTTAGGCCTAGGGTTAGAGTTTTTTAACCAGAAAGCCCTGAGTTCCAAGAACACAGCAGCTGCGAAGGACTACCCAAGAAGAGCACAAAAGTACCACAACATGCCTGCCTCCACAGCTATTTCCTTGGGGACATCCCTAATTCCTGGCTGATTTGCCTTTCTCGTCGTCGGGTTGGGGTTAGGTAGGCCTTGTGCTAGGATTTTTAAAATCAGGAAGCCCAGACCTCCAGGCACACTGGAGCTGTGAAAGGCATCCAAAAGGGAGCGCAGAAGTGCCACAACATGGCTGCTTTCACAGCTTTTTTCTTGGCACCATGACTATACCTTCTCTGATATATCTCCCTAGGGTTAGGGTTAGGGTTCAGCCTAGGGCTAGGATTTTTTGAACCAGGAAGCCCTGTGTTCCAGGCTTACTGTAGCTGCCAAAGGCATCCCAAAGGGAGCGCAGAAGTGCCACAACATGGCTGCTTTCACAGCTTTTTCCTTAGGAAGAACCCTAATACCCGGCTGATTTACCTTCCTAGGGTTACTGTTAGGCTTGGGCCAAGGACTTTTAAAACCGGGAAGCCCTGTGCTCCAGGCACACTGCAGCTGTTCAAGGCATCCCAACGGGAGTGCAAAAGTGACACAACTTGGCTGCCTCCACTGCTATTTCCATGAGACCATCCTGAACCATAGGCTGATTTTCCTTCCTAGCGTTGAGGTTTGAGTTAGGCCTAGGGTTAGAGTTTTTTAACCAGAAAGCCCTGAGTTCCAAGAACACAGCAACTGCGAAGGACTACCCAAGAAGAGCACAAAAGTACCACAACATGCCTGCCTCCACAGCTATTTCCTTGGGGACATCCCTAATTCCTGGCTGATTTGCCTTTCTCGTCGTCGGGTTGGGGTTAGGTAGGCCTTGTGCTAGGATTTTGAAAATCAGGAAGCCCAGACCTCCAGGCACACTGGAGCTGTGAAAGGCAGCCAAAAGGGAGTGCAAAAGTGCCACAACATGGCTGCTTTCACAGCTTTTTCCTTAGGAAGAACCCTAATACCCGGCTGATTTACCTTCCTAGGGTTACTTTTAGGCTTGGGCCAAGGACTTTTAAAATCAGGAAGCCCTGTGCTCCAGGCACACTGCAGCGGTTCAAGGCATCCCAATGGGAGTGCAAAAGTGACACAACTTGGCTGCCACCACTGCTATTTCCATGAGACCATCCTGAACCATAGGCTGATTTTCCTTCCTAGCGTTGAGGTTTGAGTTAGGCCTAGGGTTAGGGTTCTTTTAACCAGAAAGCCCTGAGTTCCAAGAACACAGCAGCTGCGAAGGACTACCCAAGAAGAGCACAAAAGTACCACAACATGCCTGCCTCCACAGCTATTTCCTTGGGGACATCCCTAATTCCTGGCTGATTTGCCTTTCATGTCGTCAGGTTGGGGATAGGTAGGACTTGTGCTAGGATTTTTAAAAGCAGGAAGCCCAGACCTCCAAGCACACTGGAGCTGTGAAAGGCATCCAAAAGGGAGTGCAAAAGTGCCACAACATGGCTGCTTTCACAGCTTTTTCCTTAGGAAGAACCCTAATACCCGGCTGATTTACCTTCCTAGGGTTACTGTTAGGCTTGGGCCAAGGACTTTTAAAACCAGGAAGCCCTGTGCTCCAGGCACACTGCAGCTGTTCAAGGCATCCCAACGGGAGTGCAAAAGTGACACAACTTGGCTGCCTCCACTGCTATTTCCATGAGACCATCCTGAACCATAGGCTGATTTTCCTTCCTAGCGTTGAGGTTTGAGTTAGGCCTAGGGTTAGAGTTTTTTAACCAGAAAGCCCTGAGTTCCAAGAACACAGCAGCTGCGAAGGACTACCCAAGAAGAGCACAAAAGTACCACAACATGCCTGCCTCCACAGCTATTTCCTTGGGGACATCCCTAATTCCTGGCTGATTTGCCTTTCTCGTCGTCGGGTTGGGGTTAGGTAGGCGTTGTGCTAGGATTTTTAAAATCAGGAAGCCCAGACCTCCAGGCACACTGGAGCTGTGAAAGGCATCCAAAAGGGAGTGCAAAAGTGCCACAACATGGCTGCTTTCACAGCTTTTTCCTTAGGAAGAACCCTAATACCCGGCTGATTTACCTTCCTAGGGTTACTGTTAGGCTTCGGCCTAGGACTTTTAAAACCAGGAAGCCCTGTGCTCCAGGAACACTGCAGCTGTTCAAGGCATCCCAACGGGAGCGCAAAAGTGACACAACTTGGCTGCCTCCACTGCTATTTCCATGAGACCATCCCCAACCTTAGGCTGGTTTTCCTTCCTAGCGTTGAGTTTTGAGTTAGGCCTAGGGTTAGGGTTCTTTCAACCAGAAAGCCCTGAGTTCCAAGAATACAGCAGCTGCGAAGGACTACCCAAGAAGAGCACAAAAGTACCACCACATGCCTGCCTCCACAGCTATTTCCTTGGGGACATCCCTAATTCCTGGCTGATTTGCCTTTCTCGTCGTCGGGTTGGGGTTAGGTAGGCCTTGTGCTAGGATTTTTAAAATCAGGAAGCCCAGACCTCCAGGCACACTGGAGCTGTGAAAGGCATCCAAAAGGGAGTGCAAAAGTGCCACAACATGGCTGCTTTCACAGCTTTTTCCTTAGGAAGAACCCTAATACCCGGCTGATTTACCTTCCTAGAGTTACTGTTAGGCTTCGGCCTAGGACTTTTAAAACCAGGAAGCCCTGTGCTCCAGGCTTACTGCAGCTGTTCAAGGCATCCCAACGGGAGTGCAAAAGTGACACAACTTGGCTGCCTCCACTGCTATTTCCATGAGACCATCCCGAATCATAGGCTGATTTTCCTTCCTAGCGTTGAGGTTTGAGTTAGGCCTAGGGTTAGAGTTTTTTAACCAGAAAGCCCTGAGTTCCAAGAACACAGCAGCTGCGAAGGACTACCCAAGAAGAGCACAAAAGTACCACCACATGCCTGCCTCCACAGCTATTTCCTTGGGGACATCCCTAATTCCTGGCTGATTTGCCTTTCTCGTCGTCGGGTTGGGGTTAGGTAGGCCTTGTGCTAGGATATTTAAAAGCAGGAAACCCAGACCTCCAAGCACACTGGAGCTGTGAAAGGCATCCAAAAGGGAGTGCAAAAGTGCCACAACATGGCTGCTTTCACAGCTTTTTTCTTGGCACCATCACTATACCTTCTCTGATATATCTCCCTAGGGTTAGGGTTAGGGTTCAGCCTAGGGCTAGGATTTTTTGAACCAGGAAGCCCTGTGTTCCAGGCTTACTGTAGCTGCCAAAGGCATCCCAAAGGGAGTGCAGAAGTGCCACAACATGGCTGCTTTCACAGCTTTTTCCTAAGGAAGAACCCTAATACCCGGCTGGTTTACCTTCCTAGGGTTACTGTTAGGCTTGGGCCAAGGACTTTTAAAACCAGGAAGCCCTGTGCTCCAGGCACACTGCAGCTGTTCAAGGCATCCCAAGGGGAGCGCAAAAGTGACACAACTTGGCTGCCTCCACTGCTATTTCCATGAGACCATCCTGAACCATAGGCTGATTTTCCCTCCTAGCGTTGAGGTTTGAGTTAGGCCTAGGGTTAGAGATTTTTAACCAGAAAGCCCTGAATACCAAGAACACAGCAGCTGCGAAGGACTACCCAAGAAGAGCACAAAAGTACCACAACATGCCTGCCTCCACAGCTATTTCCTTGGGGACATCCCTAATTCCTGGCTGATTTGCCTTTCTCGTCGTCGGGTTGGGGTTAGGTAGGCCTTGTGCTAGGAATTTGAAAATCAGGAAGCCCAGACCTCCAGGCACACTGGAGCTGTGAAAGGCATCCAAAAGGGAGTGCAAAAGTGCCACAACATGGCTGCTTTCACAGCTTTTTCCTTAGGAAGAACCCTAATACGCGGCTGATTTTCCTTCCTAGGGTTACTATTAGGCTTCGGCCTAGGACTTTTAAAACCAGGAAACCCTGTGCTCCAGGCACACTGCAGCTGTTCAAGGCATTCCAATGGGAGTGCAAAAGTGACGCAACTTGGCTGCCTCCACTGCTATTTCCATGAGACCATCCCGAACCATAGGCTGATTTTCCTTCCTAGCGTTGAGTTTTGAGTTAGGCCTAGGGTTAGAGTTTTTTAACCAGAAAGCCCTGAGTTCCAAGAACACAGCAGCTGCGAAGGACTACCCAAGAAGAGCACAAAAGTACCACAACATGCCTGCCTCCACAGCGATTTCCTTGGGGACATCCCTAATTCCTGGCTGATTTGCCTTTCTCGTCGTCGGGTTGGGGTTAGGTAGGCCTTGTGCTAGGATTTTGAAAATCAGGAAGCCCAGACCTCCAGGCACACTGGAGCTGTGAAAGGCATCCAAAAGGGAGTGCAAAAGTGCCACAACATGGCTGCTTTCACAGCTTTTTTCTTGGCACCATCACTATACCTTCTCTGATATATCTCCCTAGGGTTAGGGTTAGGGTTCAGCCTAGGGCTAGGATTTTTTGAACCAGGAAGCCCTGTGTTCCAGGCTTACTGTAGCTGCCAAAGGCATCCCAAAGGGAGCGCAGAAGTGCCACAACATGGCTGCTTTCACAGCTTTTTCCTAAGGAAGAACCCTAATACCCGGCTGATTTACCTTCCTAGGGTTACTGTTAGGCTTGGGCCAAGGACTTTTAAAACCAGGAAGCCCTGTGCTCCAGGCACACTGCAGCTGTTCAAGGCATCCCAAGGGGAGCGCAAAAGTGACACAACTTGGCTGCCTCCACTGCTATTTCCATGAGACCATCCTGAACCATAGGCTGATTTTCCTTCCTAGCGTTGAGGTTTGAGTTAGGCCTAGGGTTAGGGTTCTTTCAACCAGAAAGCCCTGAGTTCCAAGAATACAGCAGCTGCGAAGGACTACCCAAGAAGAGCACAAAAGTACCACAACATGCCTGCCTCCCCAGCTATTTCCTTGGGGACATCCCTAATTCCTGGCTGATTTGCCTTTCTTGTCGTCGGGTTGGGGTTAGGTAGGCCTTGTGCTAGGATTTTTAAAATCAGGAAGCCCAGACCTCCAGGCACACTGGAGCTGTGAAAGGCATCCAAAAGGGAGTGCAAAAGTGCCACAACATGGCTGCTTTCACAGCTTTTTCCTTAGGAAGAACCCTAATACCCGGCTGATTTACCTTCCTAGGGTTACTGTTAGGCTTGGGCCAAGGACTTTTAAAACCGGGAAGCCCTGTGCTCCAGGCACACTGCAGCTGTTCAAGGCATCCCAACGGGAGCACAAAAGTGACACAACTTGGCTGCCTCCACTGCTATTTCCATGAGACCATCCCCAACCTTAGGCTGGTTTTCCTTCCTAGCGTTGAGGTTTGACTTAGGCCTAGGGTTAGTGTTCTTTTAACCTGAAAGCCCTGAGTTCCAAGAACACAGCAGCTGCGAAGGACTACCCAAGAAGAGCACAAAAGTACCACCACATGCCTGCCTCCACAGCTATTTCCTTGGGGACATCCCTAATTCCTGGCTGATTTGCCTTTCTCGTCGTCGGGTTGGGGTTAGGTAGGCCTTGTGCTAGGATTTTGAAAATCAGGAAGCCCAGACCTCCAGGCACACTGGAGCTGTGAAAGGCATCCAAAAGGGAGTGCAAAAGTGCCACAACATGGCTGCTTTCACAGCTTTTTCCTTAGGAAGAACCCTAATACCCGGCTGATTTACCTTCCTAGGGTTACTGTTAGGCTTGGGCCAAGGACTTTTAAAACCAGGAAGCCCTGTGCTCCAGGCACACTGCAGCTGTTCAAGGCATCTCAACGGGAGCGCAAAAGTGACACAACTTGGCTGCCTCCACTGCTATTTCCATGAGACCATCCCCAACCATAGCTGATTTTCCTTCCTAGCGTTGAGGTTTGAGTTAGGCGTAGGGTTAGAGATTTTTAACCAGAAAGCCCTGAATACCAAGAACACAGCAGCTGCGAAGGACTACCCAAGAAGAGCACAAAAGTACCACAACATGCCTGCCTCCACAGCTATTTCCTTGGGGACATCCCTAATTCCTGGCTGATTTGCCTTTCTCGTCGTCGGGTTGGGGTTAGGTAGGCCTTGTGCTAGGATATTTAAAAGCAGGAAACCCAGACCTCCAAGCACACTGGAGCTGTGAAAGGCATCCAAAAAAGAATGCAAAAGTGCCACAACATGGCTGCTTTCACAGCTTTTTTCTTGGCACCATCACTATACCTTCTCTGATATATCTCCCTAGGGTTAGGGTTAGGGTTCAGCCTAGGGCTAGGATTTTTTGAACCAGGAAGCCCTGTGTTCCAGGCTTACTGTAGCTGCCAAAGGCATCCCAAAGGGAGCGCAGAAGTGCCACAACATGGCTGCTTTCACAGCTTTTTCCTTAGGAAGAACCCTAATACCCGGCTGAGTTACCTTCCTAGGGTTACTGTTAGGCTTGGGCCAAGGACTTTTAAAACCAGGAAGCCCTGTGCTCCAGGCACACTGCAGCTGTTCAAGGCATCCCAAGGGGAGCGCAAAAGTGACACAACTTGGCTGCCTCCACTGCTATTTCCATGAGACCATCCTGAACCATAGGCTGATTTTCCTTCCTAGCGTTGAGGTTTGAGTTAGGCCTAGGGTTAGTGTTCTTTTAACCTGAAAGCCCTGAGTTCCAAGAACACAGCAGCTGCGAAGGATTACCCAAGAAGAGCACAAAAGTACCACAACATGCCTGCCTCCACAGCTATTTCCTTGGGGACATCCCTAATTCCTGGCTGATTTGCCTTTCTTGTCGTCGGGTTGGGGTTAGGTAGGCGTTGTGCTAGGATTTTTAAAATCAGGAAGCCCAGACCTCCAGGCACACTGGAGCTGTGAAAGGCATCCAAAAGGGAGTGCAAAAGTGCCACAACATGGCTGCTTTCACAGCTTTTTCCTTAGGAAGAACCCTAATACCCGGCTGATTTACCTTCCTAGGGTTACTTTTAGGCTTGGGCCAAGGACTTTTAAAACCAGGAAGCCCTGTGCTCCAGGAACACTGCAGCTGTTCAAGGCATCCCAACGGGAGCGCAAAAGTGACACAACTTGGCTGCCTCCACTGCTATTTCCATGAGACCATCCCCAACCTTAGGCTGGTTTTCCTTCCTAGCGTTGAGTTTTGAGTTAGGCCTAGGGTTAGTGTTCTTTTAACCTGAAAGCCCTGAGTTCCAAGAACACAGCAGCTGCGAAGGACTACCCAAGAAGAGCACAAAAGTACCACAACATGCCTGCCTCCACAGCTATTTCCTTGGGGACATCCCTAATTCCTGGCTGATTTGCCTTTCTCGTCGTCGGGTTGGGGTTAGGTAGGCCTTGTGCTAGGATTTTTAAAATCAGGAAGCCCAGACCTCCAGGCACACTGGAGCTGTGAAAGGCATCCAAAAGGGAGTGCAAAAGTGCCACAACATGGCTGCTTTCACAGCTTTTTCCTTAGGAAGAACCCTAATACCCGGCTGATTTACCTTCCTAGGGTTACTTTTAGGCTTGGGCCAAGGACTTTTAAAACCAGGAAGCCCTGTGCTCCAGGCACACTGCAGCGGTTCAAGGCATCCCAATGGGAGTGCAAAAGTGACACAACTTGGCTGCCACCACTGCTATTTCCATGAGACCATCCCCAAACATAGGCTGATTTTCCTTCCTAGCTTTGAGGTTTGATTTAGGCCTAGGGTTAGGGTTCTTTTAACCAGAAAGCCCTGAGTTCCAAGAACACAGCAGCTGCGAAGGACTACCCAAGAAGAGCACAAAAGTACCACAAC
Source organism: Melospiza georgiana (assembly GCF_028018845.1). Taxonomy (NCBI): domain Eukaryota; kingdom Metazoa; phylum Chordata; class Aves; order Passeriformes; family Passerellidae; genus Melospiza; species Melospiza georgiana. Next base: position 3,453,656 of record NW_026652216.1, on the reverse strand, counting down.
ATGCCTGCCTCCACAGCTATTTCCTTGGGGACATCCCTAATTCCTGGCTGATTTGCCTTTCATGTCGTCAGGTTAGGGATAGGTAGGCCTTGTGCTAGGATTTTTAAAAGCAGGAAGCCCAGACCTCCAAGCACACTGGAGCTGTGAAAGGCATCCAAAAGGGAGTGCAAAAGTGCCACAACATGGCTGCTTTCACAGCTTTTTCCTTAGGAAGAACCCTAATACCCGGCTGATTTACCTTCCTAGGGTTACTGTTAGGCTTGGGCCAAGGACTTTTAAAACCGGGAAGCCCTGTGCTCCAGGCACACTGCAGCTGTTCAAGGCATCCCAAGTGGAGCACAAAAGTGACACAACTTGGCTGCCTCCACTGCTATTTCCATGAGACCATCCTGAACCATAGGCTGATTTTCCTTCCTAGCGTTGAGGTTTGAGTTAGGCCTAGGGTTAGAGTTTTTTAACCAGAAAGCCCTGAGTTCCAAGAACACAGCAGCTGCGAAGGACTACCCAAGAAGAGCACAAAAGTACCACAACATGCCTGCCTCCACAGCTATTTCCTTGGGGACATCCCTAATTCCTGGCTGATTTGCCTTTCTCGTCGTCGGGTTGGGGTTAGGTAGGCCTTGTGCTAGGATATTTAAAATCAGGAAGCCCAGACCTCCAGGCACACTGGAGCTGTGAAAGGCATCCAAAAGGGAGTGCAAAAGTGCCACAACATGGCTGCTTTCACAGCTTTTTTCTTGGCACCATCACTATACCTTCTCTGATATATCTCCCTAGGGTTAGGGTTAGGGTTCAGCCTAGGGCTAGGATTTTTTGAACCAGGAAGCCCTGTGTTCCAGGCTTACTGTAGCTGCCAAAGGCATCCCAAAGGGAGCGCAGAAGTGCCACAACATGGCTGCTTTCACAGCTTTTTCCTTAGGAAGAACCCTAATACCCGGCTGATTTACCTTCCTAGGATTACTGTCAGGCTTGGGCCAAGGACTTTTAAAACCAGGAAGCCCTGTGCTCCAGGAACACTGCAGCTGTTCAAGGCATCCCAAGGGGAGTGCAAAAGTGACACAACTTGGCTGCCTCCACTGCTATTTCCATGAGACCATCCTGAACCATAGGCTGATTTTCCTTCCTAGCGTTGAGGTTTGAGTTAGGCCTAGGGTTAGAGTTTTTTAACCTGAAAGCCCTGAGTTCCAAGAACACAGCAGCTGCGAAGGACTACCCAAGAAGAGCACAAAAGTACCACAACATGCCTGCCTCCACAGCTATTTCCTTGGGGACATCCCTAATTCCTGGCTGATTTGCCTTTCTCGTCGTCGGGTTGGGGTTAGGTAGGCCTTGTGCTAGGATTTTGAAAATCAGGAAGCCCAGACCTCCAGGCACACTGGAGCTGTGAAAGGCATCCAAAAGGGAGTGCAAAAGTGCCACAACATGGCTGCTTTCACAGCTTTTTCCTTAGGAAGAACCCTAATACCCGGCTGATTTACCTTCCTAGGGTTACTGTTAGGCTTCGGCCTAGGACTTTTAAAACCAGGAAGCCCTGTGCTCCAGGCACACTGCAGCTGTTCAAGGCATCCCAATGGGAGTGCAAAAGTGACACAACTTGGCTGCCTCCACTGCTATTTCCATGAGACCATCCCGAATCACAGGCTGATTTTCCTTCCTAGCGTTGAGGTTTGAGTTAGGCCTAGGGTTAGAGTTTTTAAACAGAAAGCCCTGAGTTCCAAGAACACAGCAGCTGCGAAGGACTACCCAAGAAGAGCACAAAAGTACCACAACATGCCTGCCTCCACAGCTATTTCCTTGGGGACATCCCTAATTCCTGGCTGATTTGCCTTTCTTGTCTTCGGGTTGGGGTTAGGTAGGCCTTGTGCTAGGATTTTTAAAATCAGGAAGCCCAGACCTCCAGGCACACTGGAGCTGTGAAAGGCATCCAAAAGGGAGTGCAAAAGTGCCACAACATGGCTGCTTTCACAGCTTTTTCCTTAGGAAGAACCCTAATCCCCGGCTGATTTACCTTCCTAGGGTTACTGTTAGGCTTGGGCCAAGGACTTTTAAAACCGGGAAGCCCTGTGCTCCAGGCACACTGCAGCTGTTCAAGGCATCCCAAGGGGAGCACAAAAGTGACACAACTTGGCTGCCTCCACTGCTATTTCCATGAGACCATCCCCAACCTTAGGCTGGTTTTCCTTCCTAGCGTTGAGGTTTGAGTTAGGCCTAGGGTTAGTGTTCTTTTAACCTGAAAGCCCTGAGTTCCAAGAACACAGCAGCTGCGAAGGACTACCCAAGAAGAGCACAAAAGTACCACCACATGCCTGCCTCCACAGCTATTTCCTTGGGGACATCCCTAATTCCTGGCTGATTTGCCTTTCTCGTCGTCGGGTTGGGGTTAGGTAGGCCTTGTGCTAGGAATTTGAAAATCAGGAAGCCCAGACCTCCAGGCACACTGGAGCTGTGAAAGGCATCCAAAAGGGAGTGCAAAAGTGCCACAACATGGCTGCTTTCACAGCTTTTTCCTTAGGAAGAACCCTAATACCCGGCTGATTTACCTTCCTAGGGTTAGTGTTAGGCTTGGGCCAAGGACTTTTAAAACCAGGAAGCCCTGTGCTCCAGGAACACTGCAGCTGTTCAAGGCATCTCAACGGGAGTGCAAAAGTGACACAACTTGGCTGCCTCCACTGCTATTTCCATGAGACCATCCCCAACCTTAGGCTGATTTTCCTTCCTAGCATTGAGGTTTGAGTTAGGCCTAGGGTTAGAGTTTTTTAACCAGAAAGCCCTGAGTTCCAAGAACACAGCAGCTGCGAAGGACTACCCAAGAAGAGCACAAAAGTACCACAACATGCCTGCCTCCACAGCTATTTCCTTGGGGACATCCCTAATTCCTGGCTGATTTGCCTTTCTCGTCGTCGGGTTGGGGTTAGGTAGGCCTTGTGCTAGGATATTTAAAAGCAGGAAACCCAGACCTCCAAGCACACTGGAGCTGTGAAAGGCATCCAAAAGGGAGTGCAAAAGTGCCACAACATGGCTGCTTTCACAGCTTTTTTCTTGGCACCATCACTATACCTTCTCTGATATATCTCCCTAGGGTTAGGGTTAGGGTTCAGCCTAGGGCTAGGATTTTTTGAACCAGGAAGCCCTGTGTTCCAGGCTTACTGTAGCTGCCAAAGGCATCCCAAAGGGAGCGCAGAAGTGCCACAACATGGCTGCTTTCACAGCTTTTTCCTTAGGAAGAACCCTAATACCCGGCTGATTTACCTTCCTAGGGTTACTGTTAGGCTTGGGCCAAGGACTTTTAAAACCAGGAAGCCCTGTGCTCCAGGCACACTGCAGCTGTTCAAGGCATCCCAAGGGGAGCGCAAAAGTGACACAACTTGGCTGCCTCCACTGCTATTTCCATGAGACCATCCTGAACCATAGGCTGATTTTCCTTCCTAGCGTTGAGGTTTGAGTTAGGCCTAGGGTTAGTGTTCTTTTAACCTGAAAGCCCTGAGTTCCAAGAACACAGCAGCTGCGAAGGATTACCCAAGAAGAGCACAAAAGTACCACAACATGCCTGCCTCCACAGCTATTTCCTTGGGGACATCCCTAATTCCTGGCTGATTTGCCTTTCTTGTCGTCGGGTTGGGGTTAGGTAGGCGTTGTGCTAGGATTTTTAAAATCAGGAAGCCCAGACCTCCAGGCACACTGGAGCTGTGAAAGGCATCCAAAAGGGAGTGCAAAAGTGCCACAACATGGCTGCTTTCACAGCTTTTTCCTTAGGAAGAACCCTAATACCCGGCTGATTTACCTTCCTAGGGTTACTGTTAGGCTTGGGCCAAGGACTTTTAAAACCAGGAAGCCCTGTGCTCCAGGAACACTGCAGCTGTTCAAGGCATCCCAACGGGAGCGCAAAAGTGACACAACTTGGCTGCCTCCACTGCTATTTCCATGAGACCATCCCCAACCTTAGGCTGGTTTTCCTTCCTAGCGTTGAGTTTTGAGTTAGGCCTAGGGTTAGTGTTCTTTTAACCTGAAAGCCCTGAGTTCCAAGAACACAGCAGCTGCGAAGGACTACCCAAGAAGAGCACAAAAGTACCACAACATGCCTGCCTCCACAGCTATTTCCTTGGGGACATCCCTAATTCCTGGCTGATTTGCCTTTCTCGTCGTCGGGTTGGGGTTAGGTAGGCCTTGTGCTAGGATTTTTAAAATCAGGAAGCCCAGACCTCCAGGCACACTGGAGCTGTGAAAGGCAGCCAAAAGGGAGTGCAAAAGTGCCACAACATGGCTGCTTTCACAGCTTTTTCCTTAGGAAGAACCCTAATACCCGGCTGATTTACCTTCCTAGGGTTACTTTTAGGCTTGGGCCAAGGACTTTTAAAACCAGGAAGCCCTGTGCTCCAGGCACACTGCAGCGGTTCAAGGCATCCCAATGGGAGTGCAAAAGTGACACAACTTGGCTGCCACCACTGCTATTTCCATGAGACCATCCCCAACCATAGGCTGATTTTCCTTCCTAGCGTTGAGGTTTGATTTAGGCCTAGGGTTAGGGTTCTTTTAACCAGAAAGCCCTGAGTTCCAAGAACACAGCAGCTGCGAAGGACTACCCAAGAAGAGCACAAAAGTACCACAACATGCCTGCCTCCACAGCTATTTCCTTGGGGACATCCCTAATTCCTGGCTGATTTGCCTTTCATGTCGTCAGGTTGGGGATAGGTAGGACTTGTGCTAGGATTTTTAAAAGCAGGAAGCCCAGACCTCCAAGCACACTGGAGCTGTGAAAGGCATCCAAAAGGGAGTGCAAAAGTGCCACAACATGGCTGCTTTCACAGCTTTTTCCTTAGGAAGAACCCTAATACCCGGCTGATTTACCTTCCTAGGGTTACTGTTAGGCTTGGGCCAAGGACTTTTAAAACCGGGAAGCCCTGTGCTCCAGGCACACTGCAGCTGTTCAAGGCATCCCAACGGGAGTGCAAAAGTGACACAACTTGGCTGCCTCCACTGCTATTTCCATGAGACCATCCTGAACCATAGGCTGATTTTCCTTCCTAGCGTTGAGGTTTGAGTTAGGCCTAGGGTTAGAGTTTTTTAACCAGAAAGCCCTGAGTTCCAAGAACACAGCAGCTGCGAAGGACTACCCAAGAAGAGCACAAAAGTACCACAACATGCCTGCCTCCACAGCTATTTCCTTGGGGACATCCCTAATTCCTGGCTGATTTGCCTTTCTCGTCGTCGGGTTGGGGTTAGGTAGGCCTTGTGCTAGGATATTTAAAATCAGGAAGCCCAGACCTCCAGGCACACTGGAGCTGTGAAAGGCATCCAAAAGGGAGTGCAAAAGTGCCACAACATGGCTGCTTTCACAGCTTTTTTCTTGGCACCATCACTATACCTTCTCTGATATATCTCCCTAGGGTTAGGGTTAGGGTTCAGCCTAGGGCTAGGATTTTTTGAACCAGGAAGCCCTGTGTTCCAGGCTTACTGTAGCTGCCAAAGGCATCCCAAAGGGAGCGCAGAACTGCCACAACATGGCTGCTTTCACAGCTTTTTCCTTAGGAAGAACCCTAATACCCGGCTGATTTACCTTCCTAGGATTACTGTCAGGCTTGGGCCAAGGACTTTTAAAACCAGGAAGCCCTGTGCTCCAGGCACACTGCAGCTGTTCAAGGCATCCCAAGGGGAGTGCAAAAGTGACACAACTTGGCTGCCTCCACTGCTATTTCCATGAGACCATCCTGAAACATAGGCTGATTTTCCTTCCTAGCGTTGAGGTTTGAGTTAGGCCTAGGGTTAGGGTTCTTTCAACCAGAAAGCCCTGAGTTCCAAGAATACAGCAGCTGCGAAGGACTACCCAAGAAGAGCACAAAAGTACCACAACATGCCTGCCTCCACAGCTATTTCCTTGGGGACATCCCTAATTCCTGGCTGATTTGCCTTTCTCGTCGTCGGGTTGGGGTTAGGTAGGCCTTGTGCTAGGATTTTGAAAATCAGGAAGCCCAGACCTCCAGGCACACTGGAGCTGTGAAAGGCATCCAAAAGGGAGTGCAAAAGTGCCACAACATGGCTGCTTTCACAGCTTTTTCCTTAGGAAGAACCCTAATACCCGGCTGATTTACCTTCCTAGGGTTACTGTTAGGCTTCGGCCTAGGACTTTTAAAACCAGGAAGCCCTGTGCTCCAGGCACACTGCAGCTGTTCAAGGCATCCCAATGGGAGTGCAAAAGTGACACAACTTGGCTGCCTCCACTGCTATTTCCATGAGACCATCCCGAATCACAGGCTGATTTTCCTTCCTAGCGTTGAGGTTTGAGTTAGGCCTAGGGTTAGAGTTTTTAAACAGAAAGCCCTGAGTTCCAAGAACACAGCAGCTGCGAAGGACTACCCAAGAAGAGCACAAAAGTACCACAACATGCCTGCCTCCACAGCTATTTCCTTGGGGACATCCCTAATTCCTGGCTGATTTGCCTTTCTTGTCTTCGGGTTGGGGTTAGGTAGGCCTTGTGCTAGGATTTTTAAAATCAGGAAGCCCAGACCTCCAGGCACACTGGAGCTGTGAAAGGCATCCAAAAGGGAGTGCAAAAGTGCCACAACATGGCTGCTTTCACAGCTTTTTCCTTAGGAAGAACCCTAATCCCCGGCTGATTTACCTTCCTAGGGTTACTGTTAGGCTTGGGCCAAGGACTTTTAAAACCGGGAAGCCCTGTGCTCCAGGCACACTGCAGCTGTTCAAGGCATCCCAAGGGGAGCACAAAAGTGACACAACTTGGCTGCCTCCACTGCTATTTCCATGAGACCATCCCCAACCTTAGGCTGGTTTTCCTTCCTAGCGTTGAGGTTTGAGTTAGGCCTAGGGTTAGTGTTCTTTTAACCTGAAAGCCCTGAGTTCCAAGAACACAGCAGCTGCGAAGGACTACCCAAGAAGAGCACAAAAGTACCACCACATGCCTGCCTCCACAGCTATTTCCTTGGGGACATCCCTAATTCCTGGCTGATTTGCCTTTCTCGTCGTCGGGTTGGGGTTAGGTAGGCCTTGTGCTAGGAATTTGAAAATCAGGAAGCCCAGACCTCCAGGCACACTGGAGCTGTGAAAGGCATCCAAAAGGGAGTGCAAAAGTGCCACAACATGGCTGCTTTCACAGCTTTTTCCTTAGGAAGAACCCTAATACCCGGCTGATTTACCTTCCTAGGGTTAGTGTTAGGCTTGGGCCAAGGACTTTTAAAACCAGGAAGCCCTGTGCTCCAGGAACACTGCAGCTGTTCAAGGCATCTCAACGGGAGTGCAAAAGTGACACAACTTGGCTGCCTCCACTGCTATTTCCATGAGACCATCCCCAACCTTAGGCTGATTTTCCTTCCTAGCATTGAGGTTTGAGTTAGGCCTAGGGTTAGAGTTTTTTAACCAGAAAGCCCTGAGTTCCAAGAACACAGCAGCTGCGAAGGACTACCCAAGAAGAGCACAAAAGTACCACAACATGCCTGCCTCCACAGCTATTTCCTTGGGGACATCCCTAATTCCTGGCTGATTTGCCTTTCTCGTCGTCGGGTTGGGGTTAGGTAGGCCTTGTGCTAGGATATTTAAAAGCAGGAAACCCAGACCTCCAAGCACACTGGAGCTGTGAAAGGCATCCAAAAGGGAGTGCAAAAGTGCCACAACATGGCTGCTTTCACAGCTTTTTTCTTGGCACCATCACTATACCTTCTCTGATATATCTCCCTAGGGTTAGGGTTAGGGTTCAGCCTAGGGCTAGGATTTTTTGAACCAGGAAGCCCTGTGTTCCAGGCTTACTGTAGCTGCCAAAGGCATCCCAAAGGGAGCGCAGAAGTGCCACAACATGGCTGCTTTCACAGCTTTTTCCTTAGGAAGAACCCTAATACCCGGCTGATTTACCTTCCTAGGGTTACTGTTAGGCTTGGGCCAAGGACTTTTAAAACCAGGAAGCCCTGTGCTCCAGGCACACTGCAGCTGTTCAAGGCATCCCAAGGGGAGCGCAAAAGTGACACAACTTGGCTGCCTCCACTGCTATTTCCATGAGACCATCCTGAACCATAGGCTGATTTTCCTTCCTAGCGTTGAGGTTTGAGTTAGGCCTAGGGTTAGTGTTCTTTTAACCTGAAAGCCCTGAGTTCCAAGAACACAGCAGCTGCGAAGGATTACCCAAGAAGAGCACAAAAGTACCACAACATGCCTGCCTCCACAGCTATTTCCTTGGGGACATCCCTAATTCCTGGCTGATTTGCCTTTCTTGTCGTCGGGTTGGGGTTAGGTAGGCGTTGTGCTAGGATTTTTAAAATCAGGAAGCCCAGACCTCCAGGCACACTGGAGCTGTGAAAGGCATCCAAAAGGGAGTGCAAAAGTGCCACAACATGGCTGCTTTCACAGCTTTTTCCTTAGGAAGAACCCTAATACCCGGCTGATTTACCTTCCTAGGGTTACTGTTAGGCTTGGGCCAAGGACTTTTAAAACCAGGAAGCCCTGTGCTCCAGGAACACTGCAGCTGTTCAAGGCATCCCAACGGGAGCGCAAAAGTGACACAACTTGGCTGCCTCCACTGCTATTTCCATGAGACCATCCCCAACCTTAGGCTGGTTTTCCTTCCTAGCGTTGAGTTTTGAGTTAGGCCTAGGGTTAGTGTTCTTTTAACCTGAAAGCCCTGAGTTCCAAGAACACAGCAGCTGCGAAGGACTACCCAAGAAGAGCACAAAAGTACCACAACATGCCTGCCTCCACAGCTATTTCCTTGGGGACATCCCTAATTCCTGGCTGATTTGCCTTTCTCGTCGTCGGGTTGGGGTTAGGTAGGCCTTGTGCTAGGATTTTTAAAATCAGGAAGCCCAGACCTCCAGGCACACTGGAGCTGTGAAAGGCAGCCAAAAGGGAGTGCAAAAGTGCCACAACATGGCTGCTTTCACAGCTTTTTCCTTAGGAAGAACCCTAATACCCGGCTGATTTACCTTCCTAGGGTTACTTTTAGGCTTGGGCCAAGGACTTTTAAAACCAGGAAGCCCTGTGCTCCAGGCACACTGCAGCGGTTCAAGGCATCCCAATGGGAGTGCAAAAGTGACACAACTTGGCTGCCACCACTGCTATTTCCATGAGACCATCCCCAACCATAGGCTGATTTTCCTTCCTAGCGTTGAGGTTTGATTTAGGCCTAGGGTTAGGGTTCTTTTAACCAGAAAGCCCTGAGTTCCAAGAACACAGCAGCTGCGAAGGACTACCCAAGAAGAGCACAAAAGTACCACAACATGCCTGCCTCCACAGCTATTTCCTTGGGGACATCCCTAATTCCTGGCTGATTTGCCTTTCATGTCGTCAGGTTGGGGATAGGTAGGACTTGTGCTAGGATTTTTAAAAGCAGGAAGCCCAGACCTCCAAGCACACTGGAGCTGTGAAAGGCATCCAAAAGGGAGTGCAAAAGTGCCACAACATGGCTGCTTTCACAGCTTTTTCCTTAGGAAGAACCCTAATACCCGGCTGATTTACCTTCCTAGGGTTACTGTTAGGCTTGGGCCAAGGACTTTTAAAACCGGGAAGCCCTGTGCTCCAGGCACACTGCAGCTGTTCAAGGCATCCCAACGGGAGTGCAAAAGTGACACAACTTGGCTGCCTCCACTGCTATTTCCATGAGACCATCCTGAACCATAGGCTGATTTTCCTTCCTAGCGTTGAGGTTTGAGTTAGGCCTAGGGTTAGAGTTTTTTAACCAGAAAGCCCTGAGTTCCAAGAACACAGCAGCTGCGAAGGACTACCCAAGAAGAGCACAAAAGTACCACAACATGCCTGCCTCCACAGCTATTTCCTTGGGGACATCCCTAATTCCTGGCTGATTTGCCTTTCTCGTCGTCGGGTTGGGGTTAGGTAGGCCTTGTGCTAGGATATTTAAAATCAGGAAGCCCAGACCTCCAGGCACACTGGAGCTGTGAAAGGCATCCAAAAGGGAGTGCAAAAGTGCCACAACATGGCTGCTTTCACAGCTTTTTTCTTGGCACCATCACTATACCTTCTCTGATATATCTCCCTAGGGTTAGGGTTAGGGTTCAGCCTAGGGCTAGGATTTTTTGAACCAGGAAGCCCTGTGTTCCAGGCTTACTGTAGCTGCCAAAGGCATCCCAAAGGGAGCGCAGAACTGCCACAACATGGCTGCTTTCACAGCTTTTTCCTTAGGAAGAACCCTAATACCCGGCTGATTTACCTTCCTAGGATTACTGTCAGGCTTGGGCCAAGGACTTTTAAAACCAGGAAGCCCTGTGCTCCAGGCACACTGCAGCTGTTCAAGGCATCCCAAGGGGAGTGCAAAAGTGACACAACTTGGCTGCCTCCACTGCTATTTCCATGAGACCATCCTGAAACATAGGCTGATTTTCCTTCCTAGCGTTGAGGTTTGAGTTAGGCCTAGGGTTAGGGTTCTTTCAACCAGAAAGCCCTGAGTTCCAAGAATACAGCAGCTGCGAAGGACTACCCAAGAAGAGCACAAAAGTACCACAACATGCCTGCCTCCACAGCTATTTCCTTGGGGACATCCCTAATTCCTGGCTGATTTGCCTTTCTCGTCGTCGGGTTGGGGTTAGGTAGGCCTTGTGCTAGGATTTTTAAAATCAGGAAGCCCAGACCTCCAGGCACACTGGAGCTGTGAAAGGCATCCAAAAGGGAGTGCAAAAGTGCCACAACATGGCTGCTTTCACAGCTTTTTTCTTGGCACCATCACTATACCTTCTCTGATATATCTCCCTAGGGTTAGGGTTAGGGTTCAGCCTAGGGCTAGGATTTTTTGAACCAGGAAGCCCTGTGTTCCAGGCTTACTGTAGCTGCCAAAGGCATCCCAAAGGGAGCGCAGAAGTGCCACAACATGGCTGCTTTCACAGCTTTTTCCTTAGGAAGAACCCTAATACCCGGCTGATTTACCTTCCTAGGATTACTGTCAGGCTTGGGCCAAGGACTTTTAAAACCAGGAAGCCCTGTGCTCCAGGCACACTGCAGCTGTTCAAGGCATCCCAAGGGGAGCACAAAAGTGACACAACTTGGCTGCCTCCACTGCTATTTCCATGAGACCATCCCCAACCTTAGGCTGGTTTTCCTTCCTAGCGTTGAGGTTTGAGTTAGGCCTATGGTTAGTGTTCTTTTAACCTGAAAGCCCTGAGTTCCAAGAACACAGCAGCTGCGAAGGACTACCCAAGAAGAGCACAAAAGTACCACCACATGCCTGCCTCCACAGCTATTTCCTTGGGGACATCCCTAATTCCTGGCTGATTTGCCTTTCTCGTCGTCGGGTTGGGGTTAGGTAGGCCTTGTGCTAGGAATTTGAAAATCAGGAAGCCCAGACCTCCAGGCACACTGGAGCTGTGAAAGGCATCCAAAAGGGAGTGCAAAAGTGCCACAACATGGCTGCTTTCACAGCTTTTTCCTTAGGAAGAACCCTAATACCCGGCTGATTTACCTTCCTAGGGTTACTGTTAGGCTTGGGCCAAGGACTTTTAAAACCAGGAAGCCCTGTGCTCCAGGCACACTGCAGCGGTTCAAGGCATCCCAACGGGAGTGCAAAAGTGACACAACTTGGCTGCCTCCACTGCTATTTCCATGAGACCATCCTGAACCATAGGCTGATTTTCCTTCCTAGCGTTGAGGTTTGAGTTAGGCCTAGGGTTAGAGTTTTTTAACCAGAAAGCCCTGAGTTCCAAGAACACAGCAGCTGCGAAGGACTACCCAAGAAGAGCGCAAAAGTACCACAACATGCCTGCCTCCACAGCTATTTCCTTGGGGACATCCCTAATTCCTGGCTGATTTGCCTTTCATGTCGTCAGGTTGGCGATAGGTAGGCCTTGTGTTAGGATTTTGAAAATCAGGAAGCCCAGACCTCCAGGCACACTGGAGCTGTGAAAGGCATCCAAAAGGGAGTGCAAAAGTGCCACAACATGGCTGCTTTCACAGCTTTTTCCTTAGGAAGAACCCTAATACCCGGCTGATTTACCTTCCTAGGGTTACTGTTAGGCTTGGGCCAAGGACTTTTAAAACCAGGAAGCCCTGTGCTCCAGGCACACTGCAGCTGTTCAAGGCATCCCAATGGGAGTGCAAAAGTGACACAACTTGGCTGCCTCCACTGCTATTTCCATGAGACCATCCCGAATCATAGGCTGATTTTCCTTCCTAGCGTTGAGTTTTGAGTTAGGCCTATGGTAAGTGTTCTTTTAATCAGAAAGCCCTGAGGTCCAAGAACACAGCAGCTGCGAAGGACTACCCAAGAAGAGCACAAAAGTACCACAACATGCCTGCCTCCACAGCAATTTCCTTGGGGACATCCCTAATTCCTGGCTGATTTGCCTTTCTCGTCGTCGGGTTGGGGTTAGGTAGGCCTTGTGCTAGGATTTTGAAAATCAGGAAGCCCAGACCTCCAGGCACACTGGAGCTGTGAAAGGCATCCAAAAGGGAGTGCAAAAGTGCCACAACATGGCTGCTTTCACAGCTTTTTCCTTAGGAAGAACCCTAATACCCGGCTGATTTACCTTCCTAGGGTTACTGTTAGGCTTGGGCCAAGGACTTTTAAAACCAGGAAGCCCTGTGCTCCAGGAACACTGCAGCTGTTCAAGGCATCCCAACGGGAGCGCAAAAGTGACACAACTTGGCTGCCTCCACTGCTATTTCCATGAGACCATCCCCAACCTTAGGCTGATTTTCCTTCCTAGCGTTGAGTTTTGAGTTAGGCCTAGGGTTAGGGTTCTTTCAACCAGAAAGCCCTGAGTTCCAAGAATACAGCAGCTGCGAAGGACTACCCAAGAAGAGCACAAAAGTACCACAACATGCCTGCCTCCACAGCTATTTCCTTGGGGACATCCCTAATTCCTGGCTGATTTGCCTTTCTCGTCGTCGGGTTGGGGTTAGGTAGGCCTTGTGCTAGGATTTTTAAAATCAGGAAGCCCAGACCTCCAGGCACACTGGAGCTGTGAAAGGCATCCAAAAGGGAGCGCAGAAGTGCCACAACATGGCTGCTTTCACAGCTTTTTTCTTGGCACCATGACTATACCTTCTCTGATATATCTCCCTAGGGTTAGGGTTAGGGTTCAGCCTAGGGCTAGGATTTTTTGAACCAGGAAGCCCTGTGTTCCAGGCTTACTGTAGCTGCCAAAGGCATCCCAAAGGGAGCGCAGAAGTGCCACAACATGGCTGCTTTCACAGCTTTTTCCTTAGGAAGAACCCTAATACCCGGCTGATTTACCTTCCTAGGGTTACTGTTAGGCTTGGGCCAAGGACTTTTAAAACCAGGAAGCCCTGTGCTCCAGGCACACTGCAGCTGTTCAAGGCATCCCAAGGGGAGCGCAAAAGTGACACAACTTGGCTGCCTCCACTGCTATTTCCATGAGACCATCCTGAACCATAGGCTGATTTTCCTTCCTAGCGTTGAGGTTTGAGTTAGGCCTAGGGTTAGAGTTTTTTAACCAGAAAGCCCTGAGTTCCAAGAACACAGCAGCTGCGAAGGACTACCCAAGAAGAGCACAAAAGTACCACAACATGCCTGCCTCCACAGCTATTTCCTTGGGGACATCCCTAATTCCTGGCTGATTTGCCTTTCTCGTCGTCGGGTTGGGGTTAGGTAGGCCTTGTGCTAGGATTTTGAAAATCAGGAAGCCCAGACCTCCAGGCACACTGGAGCTGTGAAAGGCATCCAAAAGGGAGTGCAAAAGTGCCACAACATGGCTGCTTTCACAGCTTTTTCCTTAGGAAGAACCCTAATACCCGGCTGATTTACCTTCCTAGGGTTACTGTTAGGCTTCGGGCTAGGACTTTTAAAACCAGGAAGCCCTGTGCTCCAGGCACACTGCAGCTGTTCAAGGCATCCCAATGGGAGTGCAAAAGTGACACAACTTGGCTGCCTCCACTGCTATTTCCATGAGACCATCCCGAATCACAGGCTGATTTTCCTTCCTAGCGTTGAGGTTTGAGTTAGGCCTAGGGTTAGAGTTTTTTAACCAGAAAGCCCTGAGTTCCAAGAACACAGCAGCTGCGAAGGACTACCCAAGAAGAGCACAAAAGTACCACAACATGCCTGCCTCCACAGCTATTTCCTTGGGGACATCCCTAATTCCTGGCTGATTTGCCTTTCTCGTCGTCGGGTTGGGGTTAGGTAGGCCTTGTGCTAGGATATTTAAAATCAGGAAGCCCAGACCTCCAGGCACACTGGAGCTGTGAAAGGCATCCAAAAGGGAGTGCAAAAGTGCCACAACATGGCTGCTTTCACAGCTTTTTCCTTAGGAAGAACCCTAATCCCCGGCTGATTTACCTTCCTAGGGTTACTTTTAGGCTTGGGCCAAGGACTTTTAAAACCAGGAAGCCCTGTGCTCCAGGCACACTGCAGCGGTTCAAGGCATCCCAACGGGAGTGCAAAAGTGACACAACTTGGCTGCCTCCACTGCTATTTCCATGAGACCATCCTGAACCATAGGCTGATTTTCCTTCCTAGCGTTGAGGTTTGAGTTAGGCCTAGGGTTAGAGTTTTTTAACCAGAAAGCCCTGAGTTCCAAGAACACAGCAGCTGCGAAGGACTACCCAAGAAGAGCACAAAAGTACCACAACATGCCTGCCTCCACAGCTATTTCCTTGGGGACATCCCTAATTCCTGGCTGATTTGCCTTCCATGTCGTCAGGTTGGGGATAGGTAGGCCTTGTGTTAGGATTTTGAAAATCAGGAAGCCCAGACCTCCAGGCACACTGGAGCTGTGAAAGGCATCCAAAAGGGAGTGCAAAAGTGCCACAACATGGCTGCTTTCACAGCTTTTTCCTAAGGAAGAACCCTAATACCCGGCTGATTTACCTTCCTAGGGTTACTGTTAGGCTTGGGCCAAGGACTTTTAAAACCAGGAAGCCCTGTGCTCCAGGCACACTGCAGCTGTTCAAGGCATCCCAATGGGAGTGCAAAAGTGACACAACTTGGCTGCCTCCACTGCTATTTCCATGAGACCATCCCGAATCATAGGCTGATTTTCCTTCCTAGCGTTGAGTTTTGAGTTAGGCCTATGGTAAGTGTTCTTTTAATCAGAAAGCCCTGAGGTCCAAGAACACAGCAGCTGCGAAGGACTACCCAAGAAGAGCACAAAAGTACCACAACATGCCTGCCTCCACAGCAATTTCCTTGGGGACATCCCTAATTCCTGGCTGATTTGCCTTTCTCGTCGTCGGGTTGGGGTTAGGTAGGCCTTGTGCTAGGATTTTGAAAATCAGGAAGCCCAGACCTCCAGGCACACTGGAGCTGTGAAAGGCATCCAAAAGGGATGATTTTTTGAACCAGGAAGCCCTGTGTTCCAGGCTTACTGTAGCTGCCAAAGGCATCCCAAAGGGAGCGCAGAAGTGCCACAACATGGCTGCTTTCACAGCTTTTTCCTTAGGAAGAACCCTAATACCCGGCTGATTTACCTTCCTAGGGTTACTGTTAGGCTTGGGCCAAGGACTTTTAAAACCAGGAAGCCCTGTGCTCCAGGCACACTGCAGCTGTTCAAGGCATCCCAAGGGGAGCGCAAAAGTGACACAACTTGGCTGCCTCCACTGCTATTTCCATGAGACCATCCTGAACCATAGGCTGATTTTCCTTCCTAGCGTTGAGGTTTGAGTTAGGCCTAGGGTTAGAGTTTTTTAACCAGAAAGCCCTGAGTTCCAAGAACACAGCAGCTGCGAAGGACTACCCAAGAAGAGCACAAAAGTACCACAACATGCCTGCCTCCACAGCTATTTCCTTGGGGACATCCCTAATTCCTGGCTGATTTGCCTTTCTCGTCGTCGGGTTGGGGTTAGGTAGGCCTTGTGCTAGGATTTTGAAAATCAGGAAGCCCAGACCTCCAGGCACACTGGAGCTGTGAAAGGCATCCAAAAGGGAGTGCAAAAGTGCCACAACATGGCTGCTTTCACAGCTTTTTCCTTAGGAAGAACCCTAATACCCGGCTGATTTACCTTCCTAGGGTTACTGTTAGGCTTCGGCCTAGGACTTTTAAAACCAGGAAGCCCTGTGCTCCAGGCACACTGCAGCTGTTCAAGGCATCCCAATGGGAGTGCAAAAGTGACACAACTTGGCTGCCTCCACTGCTATTTCCATGAGACCATCCCGAATCACAGGCTGATTTTCCTTCCTAGCGTTGAGGTTTGAGTTAGGCCTAGGGTTAGAGTTTTTTAACCAGAAAGCCCTGAGTTCCAAGAACACAGCAGCTGCGAAGGACTACCCAAGAAGAGCACAAAAGTACCACAACATGCCTGCCTCCACAGCTATTTCCTTGGGGACATCCCTAATTCCTGGCTGATTTGCCTTTCTCGTCGTCGGGTTGGGGTTAGGTAGGCCTTGTGCTAGGATATTTAAAATCAGGAAGCCCAGACCTCCAGGCACACTGGAGCTGTGAAAGGCATCCAAAAGGGAGTGCAAAAGTGCCACAACATGGCTGCTTTCACAGCTTTTTTCTTGGCACCATCACTATACCTTCTCTGATATATCTCCCTAGGGTTAGGGTTAGGGTTCAGCCTAGGGTTAGGATTTTTTGAACCAGGAAGCCCTGTGTTCCAGGCTTACTGTAGCTGCCAAAGGCATCCCAAAGGGAGCGCAGAAGTGCCACAACATGGCTGCTTTCACAGCTTTTTCCTTAGGAAGAACCCTAATACCCGGCTGATTTACCTTCCTAGGGTTACTGTTAGGCTTGGGCCAAGGACTTTGAAAACCAGGAAGCCCTGTGCTCCAGGCACACTGCAGCTGTTCAAGGCATCCCAACGGGAGTGCAAAAGTGACACAACTTGGCTGCCTCCACTGCTATTTCCATGAGACCATCCCAAATCTTAGGCTGATTTTCCTTCCTAGCGTTGAGGTTTGAGTTAGGCGTAGGGTTAGTGTTCTTTAACCAGAAAGCCCTGAGGTCCAAGAACACAGCAGCTGCGAAGGACTACCCAAGAAGAGCACAAAAGTACCACAACATGCCTGCCTCCACAGCAATTTCCTTGGGGACATCCCTAATTCCTGGCTGATTTGCCTTTCTCGTCGTCGGGTTAGGGTGAGGTAGGCCTTGTGCTAGGATTTTGAAAATCAGGAAGCCCAGACCTCCAGGCACACTGGAGCTGTGAAAGGCATCCAAAAGGGAGTGCAAAAGTGCCACAACATGGCTGCTTTCACAGCTTTTTCCTTAGGAAGAACCCTAATCCCCGGCTGATTTACCTTCCTAGGGTTACTGTTAGGCTTGGGCCAAGGACTTTTAAAATCAGGAAGCCCTGTGCTCCAGGAACACTGCAGCTGTTCAAGGCATCCCAAGGAGAGCGCAAAAGTGACACAACTTGGCGGCCTCCACTGCTATTTCCATGAGACCATCCCCAACCTTAGGCTGGTTTTCCTTCCTAGCGTTGAGTTTTGAGTTAGGCCTAGGGTTAGTGTTCTTTTAACCTGAAAGCCCTGAGTCCCAAGAACACAGCAGCTGCGAAGGACTACCCAAGAAGAGCACAAAAGTACCACCACATGCCTGCCTCCACAGCTATTTCCTTGGGGACATCCCTAATTCCTGGCTGATTTGCCTTTCTCGTCGTCGGGTTGGGGTTAGGTAGGCCTTGTGCTAGGATTTTTAAAATCAGGAAGCCCAGACCTCCAGGCACACTGGAGCTGTGAAAGGCATCCAAAAGGGAGTGCAAAAGTGCCACCACATGGCTGCTTTCACAGCTTTTTCCTTAGGAAGAACCCTAATACCCGGCTGATTTACCTTCCTAGGGTTACTGTTAGGCTTGGGCCAAGGACTTTTAAAATCAGGAAGCCCTGTGCTCCAGGAACACTGCAGCTGTTCAAGGCATCCCAAGGGGAGCGCAAAAGTGACACAACTTGGCTGCCTCCACTGCTATTTCCATGAGACCATCCCCAACCTTAGGCTGATTTTCCTTCCTAGCGTTGAGGTTTGAGGTAGGCCTAGGGTTAGGGTTCTTTCAACCAGAAAGCCCTGAGTCCCAAGAATACAGCAGCTGCGAAGGACTACCCAAGAAGAGCACAAAAGTACCACCACATGCCTGCCTCCACAGCTATTTCATTGGGGACATCCCTAATTCCTGGCTGATTTGCCTTTCTCGTCGTCGGGTTGGGGTTAGGTAGGCCTTGTGCTAGGATTTTTAAAATCAGGAAGCCCAGACCTCCAGGCACACTGGAGCTGTGAAAGGCAGCCAAAAGGGAGTGCAAAAGTGCCACAACATGGCTGCTTTCACAGCTTTTTCCTTAGGAAGAACCCTAATACCCGGCTGATTTACCTTCCTAGAGTTACTGTTAGGCTTCGGCCTAGGACTTTTAAAACCAGGAAGCCCTGTGCTCCAGGCACACTGCAGCTGTTCAAGGCATCCCAATGGGAGTGCAAAAGTGACACAACTTGGCTGCCTCCACTGCTATTTCCATGAGACCATCCCGAATCATAGGCTGATTTTCCTTCCTAGCGTTGAGGTTTGAGTTAGGCCTAGGGTTAGAGTTTTTTAACCAGAAAGCCCTGAGTTCCAAGAACAGAGCAGCTGCGAAGGACTACCCAAGAAGAGCACAAAAGTACCACAACATGCCTGCCTCCACAGCTATTTCCTTGGGGACATCCCTAATTCCTGGCTGATTTGCCTTTCTCGTCGTCGGGTTGGGGTTAGGTAGGCCTTGTGCTAGGATATTTAAAAGCAGGAAACCCAGACCTCCAAGCACACTGGAACTGTGAAAGGCATCCAAAAGGGAGTGCAAAAGTGCCACAACATGGCTGCTTTCACAGCTTTTTTCTTGGCACCATCACTATACCTTCTCTGATATATCGCCCTAGGGTTAGGGTTAGGGTTCAGCCTAGGGCTAGGATTTTTTGAACCAGGAAGCCCTGTGTTCCAGGCTTACTGTAGCTGCCAAAGGCATCCCAAAGGGAGCGCAGAAGTGCCACAACATGGCTGCTTTCACAGCTTTTTCCTTAGGAAGAACCCTAATACCCGGCTGATTTACCTTCCTAGGGTTACTGTTAGGCTTGGGCCAAGGACTTTTAAAACCAGGAAGCCCTGTGCTCCAGGCACACTGCAGCTGTTCAAGGCATCCCAAGGGGAGCGCAAAAGTGACACAACTTGGCTGCCTCCACTGCTATTTCCATGAGACCATCCTGAACCAAAAGCTGATTTTCCTTCCTAGCGTTGAGGTTTGAGTTAGGCCTAGGGTTAGAGATTTTTAACCAGAAAGCCCTGAATACCAAGAACACAGCAGCTGCGAAGGACTACCCAAGAAGAGCACAAAAGTACCACAACATGCCTGCCTCCACAGCTATTTCCTTGGGGACATCCCTAATTCCTGGCTGATTTGCCTTTCTCGTCGTCGGGTTGGGGTTAGGTAGGCCTTGTGCTAGGATTTTGAAAATCAGGAAGCCCAGACCTCCAGGCACACTGGAGCTGTGAAAGGCATCCAAAAGGGAGTGCAAAAGTGCCACAACATGGCTGCTTTCACAGCTTTTTCCTTAGGAAGAACCCTAATACCCGGCTGATTTACCTTCCTAGGGTTACTATTAGGCTTCGGCCTAGGACTTTTAAAACCAGGAAACCCTGTGCTCCAGGCACACTGCAGCTGTTCAAGGCATTCCAATGGGAGTGCAAAAGTGACGCAACTTGGCTGCCTCCACTGCTATTTCCATGAGACCATCCCGAACCATAGGCTGATTTTCCTTCCTAGCGTTGAGGTTTGAGTTAGGCCTAGGGTTAGAGTTTTTTAACCAGAAAGCCCTGAGTTCCAAGAACACAGCAGCTGCGAAGGACTACCCAAGAAGAGCACAAAAGTACCACAACATGCCTGCCTCCACAGCTATTTCCTTGGGGACATCCCTAATTCCTGGCTGATTTGCCTTTCTCGTCGTCGGGTTGGGGTTAGGTAGGCCTTGTGCTAGGATATTTAAAAGCAGGAAACCCAGACCTCCAAGCACACTGGAGCTGTGAAAGGCATCCAAAAGGGAGTGCAAAAGTGCCACAACATGGCTGCTTTCACAGCTTTTTTCTTGGCACCATCACTATACCTTAACTGATATATCTCCCTAGGGTTAGGGTTAGGGTTCAGCCTAGGGCTAGGATTTTTTGAACCAGGAAGCCCTGTGCTCCAGGCACACTGCAGCTGTTCAAGGCATCCCAAGGGGAGCGCAAAAGTGACACAACTTGGCTGCCTCCACTGCTATTTCCATGAGACCATCCCCAACCATAGGCTGGTTTTCCTTCCTAGCGTTGAGGTTTGAGTTAGGCCTAGGGTTAGTGTTCTTTTAACCTGAAAGCCCTGAGTTCCAAGAACACAGCAGCTGCGAAGGACTACCCAAGAAGAGCACAAAAGTACCACCACATGCCTGCCTCCACAGCTATTTCCTTGGGGACATCCCTAATTCCTGGCTGATTTGCCTTTCTCGTCGTCGGGTTGGGGTTAGGTAGGACTTGTGCTAGGATTTTTAAAATCAGGAAGCCCAGACCTCCAGGCACACTGGAGCTGTGAAAGGCATCCAAAAGGGAGTGCAAAAGTGCCACAACATGGCTGCTTTCACAGCTTTTTCCTTAGGAAGAACCCTAATACCCGGCTGATTTACCTTCCTAGGGTTACTGTTAGGCTTGGGCCAAGGACTTTTAAAACCAGGAAGCCCTGTGCTCCAGGCACACTGCAGCTGTTCAAGGCATCCCAAGGGGAGCGCAAAAGTGAGACAACTTGGCTGCCTCCACTGCTATTTCCATGAGACCATCCCCAACCTTAGGCTGGATTTCCTTCCTAGCGTTGAGGTTTGAGTTAGGCCTAGGGTTAGGGTTCTTTTAACCAGAAAGCCCTGAGTTCCAAGAACACAGCAGCTGCGAAGGACTACCCAAGAAGAGCACAAAAGTACCACAACATGCCTGCCTCCACAGCTATTTCCTTGGGGACATCCCTAATTCCTGGCTGATTTGCCTTTCTCGTCGTCGGGTTGGGGTTAGGTAGGCCTTGTGCTAGGATTTTTAAAATCAGGAAGCCCAGACCTCCAGGCACACTGGAGCTGTGAAAGGCATCCAAAAGGGAGTGCAAAAGTGCCACAACATGGCTGCTTTCACAGCTTTTTCCTTAGGAAGAACCCTAATACCCGGCTGATTTACCTTCCTAGGGTTACTGTTAGGCTTGGGCCAAGGACTTTTAAAACCAGGAAGCCCTGTGCTCCAGGCACACTGCAGCTGTTCAAGGCATCCCAAGGGGAGCGCAAAAGTGAGACAACTTGGCTGCCTCCACTGCTATTTCCATGAGACCATCCCCAACCTTAGGCTGGATTTCCTTCCTAGCGTTGAGGTTTGAGTTAGGCCTAGGGTTAGGGTTCTTTTAACCAGAAAGCCCTGAGTTCCAAGAACACAGCAGCTGCGAAGGACTACCCAAGAAGAGCACAAAAGTACCACAACATGCCTGCCTCCACAGCTATTTCCTTGGGGACATCCCTAATTCCTGGCTGATTTGCCTTTCTCGTCGTCGGGTTGGGGTTAGGTAGGCCTTGTGCTAGGATTTTTAAAATCAGGAAGCCCAGACCTCCAGGCACACTGGAGCTGTGAAAGGCATCCAAAAGGGAGTGCAAAAGTGCCACAACATGGCTGCTTTCACAGCTTTTTCCTTAGGAAGAACCCTAATACCCGGCTGATTTACCTTCCTAGGGTTACTGTTAGGCTTGGGCCAAGGACTTTTAAAACCAGGAAGCCCTGTGCTCCAGGCACACTGCAGCTGTTCAAGGCATCCCAAGGGGAGCGCAAAAGTGACACAACTTGGCTGCCTCCACTGCTATTTCCATGAGACCATCCCCAACCATAGGCTGGTTTTCCTTCCTAGCGTTGAGGTTTGAGTTAGGCCTAGGGTTAGTGTTCTTTTAACCTGAAAGCCCTGAGTTCCAAGAACACAGCAGCTGCGAAGGACTACCCAAGAAGAGCACAAAAGTACCACCACATGCCTGCCTCCACAGCTATTTCCTTGGGGACATCCCTAATTCCTGGCTGATTTGCCTTTCTCGTCGTCGGGTTGGGGTTAGGTAGGACTTGTGCTAGGATTTTTAAAATCAGGAAGCCCAGACCTCCAGGCACACTGGAGCTGTGAAAGGCATCCAAAAGGGAGTGCAAAAGTGCCACAACATGGCTGCTTTCACAGCTTTTTCCTTAGGAAGAACCCTAATACCCGGCTGATTTACCTTCCTAGGGTTACTGTTAGGCTTGGGCCAAGGACTTTTAAAACCAGGAAGCCCTGTGCTCCAGGCACACTGCAGCTGTTCAAGGCATCCCAAGGGGAGCGCAAAAGTGAGACAACTTGGCTGCCTCCACTGCTATTTCCATGAGACCATCCCCAACCTTAGGCTGGATTTCCTTCCTAGCGTTGAGGTTTGAGTTAGGCCTAGGGTTAGGGTTCTTTTAACCAGAAAGCCCTGAGTTCCAAGAACACAGCAGCTGCGAAGGACTACCCAAGAAGAGCACAAAAGTACCACAACATGCCTGCCTCCACAGCTATTTCCTTGGGGACATCCCTAATTCCTGGCTGATTTGCCTTTCTCGTCGTCGGGTTGGGGTTAGGTAGGCCTTGTGCTAGGATTTTTAAAATCAGGAAGCCCAGACCTCCAGGCACACTGGAGCTGTGAAAGGCATCCAAAAGGGAGTGCAAAAGTGCCACAACATGGCTGCTTTCACAGCTTTTTCCTTAGGAAGAACCCTAATACCCGGCTGATTTACCTTCCTAGGGTTACTGTTAGGCTTGGGCCAAGGACTTTTAAAAGCAGGAAGCCCTGTGCTCCAGGCACACTGCAGCTGTTCAAGGCATCCCAAGGGGAGCGCAAAAGTGAGACAACTTGGCTGCCTCCACTGCTATTTCCATGAGACCATCCCCAACCTTAGGCTGGATTTCCTTCCTAGCGTTGAGGTTTGAGTTAGGCCTAGGGTTAGGGTTCTTTTAACCAGAAAGCCCTGAGTTCCAAGAACACAGCAGCTGCGAAGGACTACCCAAGAAGAGCACAAAAGTACCACAACATGCCTGCCTCCACAGCTATTTCCTTGGGGACATCCCTAATTCCTGGCTGATTTGCCTTTCTCGTCGTCGGGTTGGGGTTAGGTAGGCCTTGTGCTAGGATTTTTAAAATCAGGAAGCCCAGACCTCCAGGCACACTGGAGCTGTGAAAGGCATC
The DNA here is from genome assembly GCF_028018845.1 of Melospiza georgiana. NCBI lineage: Eukaryota > Metazoa > Chordata > Aves > Passeriformes > Passerellidae > Melospiza > Melospiza georgiana. The sequence goes on along the minus strand of NW_026652216.1, from coordinate 3,430,566 downwards.
CAAAAGGGAGTGCAAAAGTGCCACAACATGGCTGCTTTCACAGCTTTTTCCTTAGGAAGAACCCTAATACCCGGCTGATTTACCTTCCTAGGGTTACTGTTAGGCTTGGGCCAAGGACTTTTAAAACCAGGAAGCCCTGTGCTCCAGGCACACTGCAGCTGTTCAAGGCATCCCAACGGGAGTGCAAAAGTGACACAACTTGGCTGCCTCCACTGCTATTTCCATGAGACCATCCCCAACCTTAGGCTGATTTTCCTTCCTAGCGTTGAGGTTTGAGTTAGGCGTAGGGTTAGTGTTCTTTAACCAGAAAGCCCTGAGTTCCAAGAACACAGCAGCTGCGAAGGACTACCCAAGAAGAGCACAAAAGTACCACAACATGCCTGCCTCCACAGCAATTTCCTTGGGGACATCCCTATTTCCTGGCTGATTTGCCTTTCTCGTCGTCGGGTTGGGGTTAGGTAGGCCTTGTGCTAGGATTTTTAAAATCAGGAAGCCCAGACCTCCAGGCACACTGGAGCTGTGAAAGGCATCCAAAAGGGAGTGCAAAAGTGCCACAACATGGCTGCTTTCACAGCTTTTTCCTTAGGAAGAACCCTAATCCCCGGCTGATTTACCTTCCTAGGGTTACTGTTAGGCTTGGGCAAAGGACTTTTAAAACCAGGAAGCCCTGTGCTCCAGGCACACTGCAGCTGTTCAAGGCATCCCAAGGGGAGCGCAAAAGTGACACAACTTGGCTGCCTCCACTGCTATTTCCATGAGACCATCCCCAACCATAGGCTGGTTTTCCTTCCTAGTGTTGAGGTTTGAGTTAGGCCTAGGGTTAGTGTTCTTTTAACCTGAAAGCCCTGAGTTCCAAGAACACAGCAGCTGCGAAGGACTACCCAAGAAGAGCACAAAAGTACCACCACATGCCTGCCTCCACAGCTATTTCCTTGGGGACATCCCTAATTCCTGGCTGATTTGCCTTTCTCGTTGTCGGGTTGGGGTTAGGTAGGCCTTGTGCTAGGATTTTTAAAATCAGGAAGCCCAGACCTCCAGGCACACTGGAGCTGTGAAAGGCATCCAAAAGGGAGTGCAAAAGTGCCACAACATGGCTGCTTTCACAGCTTTTTCCTTAGGAAGAACCCTAATACCCGGCTGATTTACCTTCCTAGGGTTACTTTTAGGCTTGGGCCAAGGACTTTTAAAACCAGGAAGCCCTGTGCTCCAGGCACACTGCAGCTGTTCAAGGCATCCCAAGGGGAGCGCAAAAGTGACACAACTTGGCTGCCTCCACTGCTATTTCCATGAGACCATCCCCAACCATAGCTGATTTTCCTTCCTAGCGTTGAGGTTTGAGTTAGGCGTAGGGTTAGAGATTTTTAACCAGAAAGCCCTGAATACCAAGAACACAGCAGCTGCGAAGGACTACCCAAGAAGAGCACAAAAGTACCACAACATGCCTGCCTCCACAGCTATTTCCTTGGGGACATCCCTAATTCCTGGCTGATTTGCCTTTCTCGTCGTCGGGTTGGGGTTAGGTAGGCCTTGTGCTAGGATATTTAAAAGCATGAAACCCAGACCTCCAAGCACACTGGAACTGTGAAAGGCATCCAAAAGGGAGTGCAAAAGTGCCACAACATGGCTGCTTTCACAGCTTTTTTCTTGGCACCATCACTATACCTTCTCTGATATATCGCCCTAGGGTTAGGGTTAGGGTTCAGCCTAGGGCTAGGATTTTTTGAACCAGGAAGCCCTGTGTTCCAGGCTTACTGTAGCTGCCAAAGGCATCCCAAAGGGAGCGCAGAAGTGCCACAACATGGCTGCTTTCACAGCTTTTTCCTTAGGAAGAACCCTAATACCCGGCTGATTTACCTTCCTAGGGTTACTGTTAGGCTTGGGCCAAGGACTTTTAAAACCAGGAAGCCCTGTGCTCCAGGCACACTGCAGCTGTTCAAGGCATCCCAAGGGGAGCGCAAAAGTGACACAACTTGGCTGCCTCCACTGCTATTTCCATGAGACCATCCTGAACCATAGGCTGATTTTCCTTCCTAGCGTTGAGGTTTGAGTTAGGCCTAGGGTTAGAGATTTTTAACCAGAAAGCCCTGAATACCAAGAACACAGCAGCTGCGAAGGACTACCCAAGAAGAGCACAAAAGTACCACAACATGCCTGTCTCCACAGCTATTTCCTTGGGGACATCCCTAATTCCTGGCTGATTTGCCTTTCTCGTCGTCGGGTTGGGGTTAGGTAGGCCTTGTGCTACGAATTTGAAAATCAGGAAGCCCAGACCTCCAGGCACACTGGAGCTGTGAAAGGCATCCAAAAGGGAGTGCAAAAGTGCCACAACATGGCTGCTTTCACAGCTTTTTTCTTGGCACCATCACTATACCTTCTCTGATATATCGCCCTAGGGTTAGGGTTAGGGTTCAGCCTAGGGCTAGGATCTTCTGAACCAGGAAGCCCTGTGTTCCAGGCTTACTGTAGCTGCCAAAGGCATCCCAAAGGGAGCGCAGAAGTGCCACAACATGGCTGCTTTCACAGCTTTTTCCTAAGGAAGAACCCTAATACCCGGCTGATTTACCTTCCTAGGGTTACTGTTAGGCTTGGGCCAAGGACTTTTAAAACCAGGAAGCCCTGTGCTCCAGGCACACTGCAGCTGTTCAAGGCATCCCAAGGGGAGCGCAAAAGTGACACAACTTGGCTGCCTCCACTGCTATTTCCATGAGACCATCCCCAACCATAGGCTGATTTTCCTTCCTAGCGTTGAGGTTTGAGTTAGGCCTAGGGTTAGGGTTCTTTCAACCAGAAAGCCCTGAGTTCCAAGAATACAGCAGCTGCGAAGGACTACCCAAGAAGAGCACAAAAGTACCACAACATGCCTGCCTCCACAGCTATTTCCTTGGGGACATCCCTAATTCCTGGCTGATTTGCCTTTCTCGTCGTCGGGTTGGGGTTAGGTAGGCCTTGTGCTAGGATTTTGAAAATCAGGAAGCCCAGACCTCCAGGCACACTGGAGCTGTGAAAGGCAGCCAAAAGGGAGTGCAAAAGTGCCACAACATGGCTGCTTTCACAGCTTTTTCCTTAGGAAGAACCCTAATACCTGGCTGATTTACCTTCCTAGGGTTACTGTTAGGCTTGGGCCAAGGACTTTTAAAACCAGGAAGCCCTGTGCTCCAGGCACACTGCAGCTGTTCAAGGCATCCCAACGGGAGTGCAAAAGTGACACAACTTGGCTGCCTCCACTGCTATTTCCATGAGACCATCCCCAACCTTAGGCTGATTTTCCTTCCTAGCGTTGAGGTTTGAGTTAGGCGTAGGGTTAGTGTTCTTTAACCAGAAAGCCCTGAGTTCCAAGAACACAGCAGCTGCGAAGGACTACCCAAGAAGAGCACAAAAGTACCACAACATGCCTGCCTCCACAGCTATTTCCTTGGGGACATCCCTAATTCCTGGCTGATTTGCCTTTCTCGTCGTCGGGTTGGGGTTAGGTAGGCCTTGTGCTAGGATTTTTAAAATCAGGAAGCCCAGACCTCCAGGCACACTGGAGCTGTGAAAGGCATCCAAAAGGGAGTGCAAAAGTGCCACAACATGGCTGCTTTCACAGCTTTTTCCTTAGGAAGAACCCTAATCCCCGGCTGATTTACCTTCCTAGGGTTACTGTTAGGCTTGGGCCAAGGACTTTTAAAACCAGGAAGCCCTGTGCTCCAGGCACACTGCAGCTGTTCAAGGCATCCCAAGGGGAGCGCAAAAGTGACACAACTTGGCTGCCTCCACTGCTATTTCCATGAGACCATCCCCAACCATAGGCTGGTTTTCCTTCCTAGCGTTGAGGTTTGAGTTAGGCCTATGGTTAGTATTCTTTTAACCTGAAAGCCCTGAGTTCCAAGAACACAGCAGCTGCGAAGGACTACCCAAGAAGAGCACAAAAGTACCACCACATGCCTGCCTCCACAGCTATTTCCTTGGGGACATCCCTAATTCCTGGCTGATTTGCCTTTCTCGTTGTCGGGTTGGGGTTAGGTAGGCCTTGTGCTAGGATTTTTAAAATCAGGAAGCCCAGACCTCCAGGCACACTGGAGCTGTTAAAGGCATCCAAAAGGGAGTGCAAAAGTGCCACAACATGGCTGCTTTCACAGCTTTTTCCTTAGGAAGAACCCTAATACCCGGCTGATTTACCTTCCTAGGGTTACTGTTAGGCTTGGGCCAAGGACTTTTAAAACCAGGAAGCCCTGTGCTCCAGGCACACTGCAGCTGTTCAAGGCATCCCAACGGGAGTGCAAAAGTGACACAACTTGGCTGCCTCCACTGCTATTTCCATGAGACCATCCCCAACCTTAGGCTGATTTTCCTTCCTAGCGTTGAGGTTTGAGTTAGGCGTAGGGTTAGTGTTCTTTAACCAGAAAGCCCTGAGTTCCAAGAACACAGCAGCTGCGAAGGACTACCCAAGAAGAGCACAAAAGTACCACAACATGCCTGCCTCCACAGCAATTTCCTTGGGGACATCCCTATTTCCTGGCTGATTTGCCTTTCTCGTTGTCGGGTTGGGGTTAGGTAGGCCTTGTGCTAGGATTTTTAAAATCAGGAAGCCCAGACCTCCAGGCACACTGGAGCTGTGAAAGGCATCCAAAAGGGAGTGCAAAAGTGCCACAACATGGCTGCTTTCACAGCTTTTTCCTTAGGAAGAACCCTAATACCCGGCTGATTTACCTTCCTAGGGTTACTGTTAGGCTTGGGCCAAGGACTTTTAAAACCAGGAAGCCCTGTGCTCCAGGCACACTGCAGCTGTTCAAGGCATCCCAAGGGGAGCGCAAAAGTGACACAACTTGGCTGCCTCCACTGCTATTTCCATGAGACCATCCTGAACCATAGGCTGATTTTCCTTCCTAGCGTTGAGGTTTGAGTTAGGCCTAGGGTTAGGGTTCTTTCAACCAGAAAGCCCTGAGTTCCAAGAATACAGCAGCTGCGAAGGACTACCCAAGAAGAGCACAAAAGTACCACAACATGCCTGCCTCCACAGCTATTTCCTTGGGGACATCCCTAATTCCTGGCTGATTTGCCTTTCTCGTCGTCGGGTTGGGGTTAGGTAGGCCTTGTGCTAGGATATTTAAAAGCAGGAAACCCAGACCTCCAAGCACACTGGAGCTGTGAAAGGCATCCAAAAGGGAGTGCAAAAGTGCCACAACATGGCTGCTTTCACAGCTTTTTTCTTGGCACCATCACTATACCTTCTCTGATATATCTCCCTAGGGTTAGGGTTAGGGTTAAGCCTAGGGCTAGGATTTTTTGAACCAGGAAGCCCTGTGCTCCAGGCACACTGCAGCTGTTCAAGGCATCCCAAGGGGAGCGCAAAAGTGACACAACTTGGCTGCCTCCACTGCTATTTCCATGAGACCATCCCCAACCATAGGCTGGTTTTCCTTCCTAGCGTTGAGGTTTGAGTTAGGCCTATGGTTAGTGTTCTTTTAACCTGAAAGCCCTGAGTTCCAAGAACACAGCAGCTGCGAAGGACTACCCAAGAAGAGCACAAAAGTACCACCACATGCCTGCCTCCACAGCTATTTCCTTGGGGACATCCCTAATTCCTGGCTGATTTGCCTTTCTCGTTGTCGGGTTGGGGTTAGGTAGGACTTGTGCTAGGATTTTTAAAATCAGGAAGCCCAGACCTCCAGGCACACTGGAGCTGTGAAAGGCATCCAAAAGGGAGTGCAAAAGTGCCACAACATGGCTGCTTTCACAGCTTTTTCCTTAGGAAGAACCCTAATACCCGGCTGATTTACCTTCCTAGGGTTACTGTTAGGCTTGGGCCAAGGACTTTTAAAACCAGGAAGCCCTGTGCTCCAGGCACACTGCAGCTGTTCAAGGCATCCCAAGGGGAGTGCAAAAGTGACACAACTTGGCTGCCTCCACTGCTATTTCCATGAGACCATCCCCAACCATAGGCTGGTTTTCCTTCCTAGCGTTGAGGTTTGAGTTAGGCCTAGGGTTAGTGTTCTTTTAACCTGAAAGCCCTGAGTTCCAAGAACACAGCAGCTGCGAAGGACTACCCAAGAAGAGCACAAAAGTACCACCACATGCCTGCCTCCACAGCTATTTCCTTGGGGACATCCCTAATTCCTGGCTGATTTGCCTTTCTCGTCGTCGGGTTGGGGTTAGGTAGGACTTGTGCTAGGATTTTTAAAATCAGGAAGCCCAGACCTCCAGGCACACTGGAGCTGTGAAAGGCATCCAAAAGGGAGTGCAAAAGTGCCACAACATGGCTGCTTTCACAGCTTTTTCCTTAGGAAGAACCCTAATACCCGGCTGATTTACCTTCCTAGGGTTACTGTTAGGCTTGGGCCAAGGACTTTTAAAACCAGGAAGCCCTGTGCTCCAGGCACACTGCAGCTGTTCAAGGCATCCCAAGGGGAGCGCAAAAGTGAGACAACTTGGCTGCCTCCACTGCTATTTCCATGAGACCATCCCCAACCTTAGGCTGGATTTCCTTCCTAGCGTTGATGTTTGAGTTAGGCCTAGGGTTAGGGTTCTTTTAACCAGAAAGCCCTGAGTTCCAAGAACACAGCAGCTGCGAAGGACTACCCAAGAAGAGCACAAAAGTACCACAACATGCCTGCCTCCACAGCTATTTCCTTGGGGACATCCCTAATTCCTGGCTGATTTGCCTTTCTCGTCGTCGGGTTGGGGTTAGGTAGGCCTTGTGCTAGGATTTTTAAAATCAGGAAGCCCAGACCTCCAGGCACACTGGAGCTGTGAAAGGCATCCAAAAGGGAGTGCAAAAGTGCCACAACATGGCTGCTTTCACAGCTTTTTCCTTAGGAAGAACCCTAATACCCGGCTGATTTACCTTCCTAGGGTTACTGTTAGGCTTGGGCCAAGGACTTTTAAAACCAGGAAGCCCTGTGCTCCAGGCACACTGCAGCTGTTCAAGGCATCCCAAGGGGAGCGCAAAAGTGAGACAACTTGGCTGCCTCCACTGCTATTTCCATGAGACCATCCCCAACCTTAGGCTGGATTTCCTTCCTAGCGTTGAGGTTTGAGTTAGGCCTAGGGTTAGGGTTCTTTTAACCAGAAAGCCCTGAGTTCCAAGAACACAGCAGCTGCGAAGGACTACCCAAGAAGAGCACAAAAGTACCACAACATGCCTGCCTCCACAGCAATTTCCTTGGGGACATCCCTATTTCCTGGCTGATTTGCCTTTCTCGTCGTCGGGTTGGGGTTAGGTAGGCCTTGTGCTAGGATTTTTAAAATCAGGAAGCCCAGACCTCCAGGCACACTGGAGCTGTGAAAGGCATCCAAAAGGGAGTGCAAAAGTGCCACAACATGGCTGCTTTCACAGCTTTTTCCTTAGGAAGAACCCTAATCCCCGGCTGATTTACCTTCCTAGGGTTACTGTTAGGCTTGGGCAAAGGACTTTTAAAACCAGGAAGCCCTGTGCTCCAGGCACACTGCAGCTGTTCAAGGCATCCCAAGGGGAGCGCAAAAGTGACACAACTTGGCTGCCTCCACTGCTATTTCCATGAGACCATCCCCAACCATAGGCTGGTTTTCCTTCCTAGCGTTGAGGTTTGAGTTAGGCCTAGGGTTAGTGTTCTTTTAACCTGAAAGCCCTGAGTTCCAAGAACACAGCAGCTGTGAAGGACTACCCAAGAAGAGCACAAAAGTACCACCACATGCCTGCCTCCACAGCTATTTCCTTGGGGACATCCCTAATTCCTGGCTGATTTGCCTTTCTCGTTGTCGGGTTGGGGTTAGGTAGGCCTTGTGCTAGGATTTTTAAAATCAGGAAGCCCAGACCTCCAGGCACACTGGAGCTGTGAAAGGCATCCAAAAGGGAGTGCAAAAGTGCCACAACATGGCTGCTTTCACAGCTTTTTCCTTAGGAAGAACCCTAATACCCGGCTGATTTACCTTCCTAGGGTTACTTTTAGGCTTGGGCCAAGGACTTTTAAAACCAGGAAGCCCTGTGCTCCAGGCACACTGCAGCTGTTCAAGGCATCCCAAGGGGAGCGCAAAAGTGACACAACTTGGCTGCCTCCACTGCTATTTCCATGAGACCATCCCCAACCATAGCTGATTTTCCTTCCTAGCGTTGAGGTTTGAGTTAGGCGTAGGGTTAGAGATTTTTAACCAGAAAGCCCTGAATACCAAGAACACAGCAGCTGCGAAGGACTACCCAAGAAGAGCACAAAAGTACCACAACATGCCTGCCTCCACAGCTATTTCCTTGGGGACATCCCTAATTCCTGGCTGATTTGCCTTTCTCGTCGTCGGGTTGGGGTTAGGTAGGCCTTGTGCTAGGATTTTTAAAATCAGGAAGCCCAGACCTCCAGGCACACTGGAGCTGTGAAAGGCATCCAAAAGGGAGTGCAAAAGTGCCACAACACGGCTGCTTTCACAGCTTTTTCCTTAGGAAGAACCCTAATACCCGGCTGATTTACCTTCCTAGGGTTACTATTAGGCTTCGGCCTAGGACTTTTAAAACCAGGAAACCCTGTGCTCCAGGCACACTGCAGCTGTTCAAGGCATTCCAATGGGAGTGCAAAAGTGACGCAACTTGGCTGCCTCCACTGCTATTTCCATGAGACCATCCCGAACCATAGGCTGATTTTCCTTCCTAGCGTTGAGGTTTGAGTTAGGCCTAGGGTTAGAGTTTTTTAACCAGAAAGCCCTGAGTTCCAAGAACACAGCAGCTGCGAAGGACTACCCAAGAAGAGCACAAAAGTACCACAACATGCCTGCCTCCACAGCTATTTCCTTGGGGACATCCCTAATTCCTGGCTGATTTGCCTTTCTCGTCGTCGGGTTGGGGTTAGGTAGGCCTTGTGCTAGGATATTTAAAAGCAGGAAACCCAGACCTCCAAGCACACTGGAACTGTGAAAGGCATCCAAAAGGGAGTGCAAAAGTGCCACAACATGGCTGCTTTCACAGCTTTTTTCTTGGCACCATCACTATACCTTCTCTGATATATCGCCCTAGGGTTAGGGTTAGGGTTCAGCCTAGGGCTAGGATTTTTTGAACCAGGAAGCCCTGTGTTCCAGGCTTACTGTAGCTGCCAAAGGCATCCCAAAGGGAGCGCAGAAGTGCCACAACATGGCTGCTTTCACAGCTTTTTCCTTAGGAAGAACCCTAATACCCGGCTGATTTACATTCCTAGGGTTACTGTTAGGCTTGGGCCAAGGACTTTTAAAACCAGGAAGCCCTGTGCTCCAGGCACACTGCAGCTGTTCAAGGCATCCCAAGGGGAGCGCAAAAGTGACACAACTTGGCTGCCTCCACTGCTATTTCCATGAGACCATCCTGAACCATAGGCTGATTTTCCTTCCTAGCGTTGAGGTTTGAGTTAGGCCTAGGGTTAGAGATTTTTAACCAGAAAGCCCTGAATACCAAGAACACAGCAGCTGCGAAGGACTACCCAAGAAGAGCACAAAAGTACCACCACATGCCTGTCTCCACAGCTATTTCCTTGGGGACATCCCTATTTCCTGGCTGATTTGCCTTTCTCGTCGTCGGGTTGGGGTTAGGTAGGCCTTGTGCTAGGATTTTTAAAATCAGGAAGCCCAGACCTCCAGGCACACTGGAGCTGTGAAAGGCATCCAAAAGGGAGTGCAAAAGTGCCACAACATGGCTGCTTTCACAGCTTTTTCCTTAGGAAGAACCCTAATACCTGGCTGATTTACCTTCCTAGGGTTACTGTTAGGCTTGGGCCAAGGACTTTTAAAACCAGGAAGCCCTGTGCTCCAGGCACACTGCAGCTGTTCAAGGCATCCCAACGGGAGTGCAAAAGTGACACAACTTGGCTGCCTCCACTGCTATTTCCATGAGACCATCCCCAACCTTAGGCTGATTTTCCTTCCTAGCGTTGAGGTTTGAGTTAGGCGTAGGGTTAGTGTTCTTTAACCAGAAAGCCCTGAGTTCCAAGAACACAGCAGCTGCGAAGGACTACCCAAGAAGAGCACAAAAGTACCACAACATGCCTGCCTCCACAGCTATTTCCTTGGGGACATCCCTAATTCCTGGCTGATTTGCCTTTCTCGTCGTCGGGTTGGGGTTAGGTAGGCCTTGTGCTAGGATTTTTAAAATCAGGAAGCCCAGACCTCCAGGCACACTGGAGCTGTGAAAGGCATCCAAAAGGGAGTGCAAAAGTGCCACAACATGGCTGCTTTCACAGCTTTTTCCTTAGGAAGAACCCTAATCCCCGGCTGATTTACCTTCCTAGGGTTACTGTTAGGCTTGGGCCAAGGACTTTTAAAACCAGGAAGCCCTGTGCTCCAGGCACACTGCAGCTGTTCAAGGCATCCCAAGGGGAGCGCAAAAGTGACACAACTTGGCTGCCTCCACTGCTATTTCCATGAGACCATCCCCAACCTTAGGCTGGATTTCCTTCCTAGCGTTGAGGTTTGAGTTAGGCCTAGGGTTAGGGTTCTTTTAACCAGAAAGCCCTGAGTTCCAAGAACACAGCAGCTGCGAAGGACTACCCAAGAAGAGCACAAAAGTACCACAACATGCCTGCCTCCACAGCTATTTCCTTGGGGACATCCCTAATTCCTGGCTGATTTGCCTTTCTCGTCGTCGGGTTGGGGTTAGGTAGGCCTTGTGCTAGGATTTTGAAAATCAGGAAGCCCAGACCTCCAGGCACACTGGAGCTGTGAAAGGCATCCAAAAGGGAGTGCAAAAGTGCCACAACATGGCTGCTTTCACAGCTTTTTCCTTAGGAAGAAGCCTAATACCCGGCTGATTTACCTTCCTAGGGTTACTGTTAGGCTTGGGCCAAGGACTTTTAAAACCAGGAAGCCCTGTGCTCCAGGCACACTGCAGCTGTTCAAGGCATCCCAAGGGGAGCGCAAAAGTGACACAACTTGGCTGCCTCCACTGCTATTTCCATGAGACCATCCTGAACCATAGGCTGATTTTCCTTCCTAGCGTTGAGGTTTGAGTTAGGCCTAGGGTTAGGGTTCTTTCAACCAGAAAGCCCTGAGTTCCAAGAATACAGCAGCTGCGAAGGACTACCCAAGAAGAGCACAAAAGTACCACAACATGCCTGCCTCCACAGCTATTTCCTTGGGGACATCCCTAATTCCTGGCTGATTTGCCTTTCTCGTCGTCGGGTTGGGGTTAGGTAGGCCTTGTGCTAGGATATTTAAAAGCAGGAAACCCAGACCTCCAAGCACACTGGAGCTGTGAAAGGCATCCAAAAGGGAGTGCAAAAGTGCCACAACATGGCTGCTTTCACAGCTTTTTTCTTGGCACCATCACTATACCTTCTCTGATATATCTCCCTAGGGTTAGGGTTAGGGTTAAGCCTAGGGCTAGGATTTTTTGAACCAGGAAGCCCTGTGCTCCAGGCACACTGCAGCTGTTCAAGGCATCCCAAGGGGAGCGCAAAAGTGACACAACTTGGCTGCCTCCACTGCTATTTCCATGAGACCATCCCCAACCATAGGCTGGATTTCCTTCCTAGCGTTGAGGTTTGAGTTAGGCCTATGGTTAGTGTTCTTTTAACCTGAAAGCCCTGAGTTCCAAGAACACAGCAGCTGCGAAGGACTACCCAAGAAGAGCACAAAAGTACCACCACATGCCTGCCTCCACAGCTATTTCCTTGGGGACATCCCTAATTCCTGGCTGATTTGCCTTTCTCGTTGTCGGGTTGGGGTTAGGTAGGACTTGTGCTAGGATTTTTAAAATCAGGAAGCCCAGACCTCCAGGCACACTGGAGCTGTGAAAGGCATCCAAAAGGGAGTGCAAAAGTGCCACAACATGGCTGCTTTCACAGCTTTTTCCTTAGGAAGAACCCTAATACCCGGCTGATTTACCTTCCTAGGGTTACTGTTAGGCTTGGGCCAAGGACTTTTAAAACCAGGAAGCCCTGTGCTCCAGGCACACTGCAGCTGTTCAAGGCATCCCAAGGGGAGTGCAAAAGTGACACAACTTGGCTGCCTCCACTGCTATTTCCATGAGACCATCCCCAACCTTAGGCTGGATTTCCTTCCTAGCGTTGAGGTTTGAGTTAGGCCTAGGGTTAGGGTTCTTTTAACCAGAAAGCCCTGAGTTCCAAGAACACAGCAGCTGCGAAGGACTACCCAAGAAGAGCACAAAAGTACCACAACATGCCTGCCTCCACAGCTATTTCCTTGGGGACATCCCTAATTCCTGGCTGATTTGCCTTTCTCGTCGTCGGGTTGGGGTTAGGTAGGCCTTGTGCTAGGATTTTTAAAATCAGGAAGCCCAGACCTCCAGGCACACTGGAGCTGTGAAAGGCATCCAAAAGGGAGTGCAAAAGTGCCACAACATGGCTGCTTTCACAGCTTTTTCCTTAGGAAGAACCCTAATACCCGGCTGATTTACCTTCCTAGGGTTACTGTTAGGCTTGGGCCAAGGACTTTTAAAACCAGGAAGCCCTGTGCTCCAGGCACACTGCAGCTGTTCAAGGCATCCCAACGGGAGTGCAAAAGTGACACAACTTGGCTGCCTCCACTGCTATTTCCATGAGACCATCCCCAACCTTAGGCTGATTTTCCTTCCTAGCGTTGAGGTTTGACTTAGGCCTATGGTTAGTGTTCTTTTAACCTGAAAGCCCTGAGTTCCAAGAACACAGCAGCTGCGAAGGACTACCCAAGAAGAGCACAAAAGTACCACAACATGCCTGCCTCCACAGCAATTTCCTTGGGGACATCCCTATTTCCTGGCTGATTTGCCTTTCTCGTCGTCGGGTTGGGGTTAGGTAGGCCTTGTGCTAGGATTTTTAAAATCAGGAAGCCCAGACCTCCAGGCACACTGGAGCTGTGAAAGGCATCCAAAAGGGAGTGCAAAAGTGCCACAACATGGCTGCTTTCACAGCTTTTTCCTTAGGAAGAACCCTAATCCCCGGCTGATTTACCTTCCTAGGGTTACTGTTAGGCTTGGGCAAAGGACTTTTAAAACCAGGAAGCCCTGTGCTCCAGGCACACTGCAGCTGTTCAAGGCATCCCAAGGGGAGCGCAAAAGTGACACAACTTGGCTGCCTCCACTGCTATTTCCATGAGACCATCCCCAACCATAGGCTGGTTTTCCTTCCTAGCGTTGAGGTTTGAGTTAGGCCTAGGGTTAGTGTTCTTTTAACCTGAAAGCCCTGAGTTCCAAGAACACAGCAGCTGCGAAGGACTACCCAAGAAGAGCACAAAAGTACCACCACATGCCTGCCTCCACAGCTATTTCCTTGGGGACATCCCTAATTCCTGGCTGATTTGCCTTTCTCGTTGTCGGGTTGGGGTTAGGTAGGCCTTGTGCTAGGATTTTTAAAATCAGGAAGCCCAGACCTCCAGGCACACTGGAGCTGTGAAAGGCATCCAAAAGGGAGTGCAAAAGTGCCACAACATGGCTGCTTTCACAGCTTTTTCCTTAGGAAGAACCCTAATACCCGGCTGATTTACCTTCCTAGGGTTACTTTTAGGCTTGGGCCAAGGACTTTTAAAACCAGGAAGCCCTGTGCTCCAGGCACACTGCAGCTGTTCAAGGCATCCCAAGGGGAGCGCAAAAGTGACACAACTTGGCTGCCTCCACTGCTATTTCCATGAGACCATCCCCAACCATAGCTGATTTTCCTTCCTAGCGTTGAGGTTTGAGTTAGGCGTAGGGTTAGAGATTTTTAACCAGAAAGCCCTGAATACCAAGAACACAGCAGCTGCGAAGGACTACCCAAGAAGAGCACAAAAGTACCACAACATGCCTGCCTCCACAGCTATTTCCTTGGGGACATCCCTAATTCCTGGCTGATTTGCCTTTCTCGTCGTCGGGTTGGGGTTAGGTAGGCCTTGTGCTAGGATTCTTAAAATCAGGAAGCCCAGACCTCCAGGCACACTGGAGCTGTGAAAGGCATCCAAAAGGGAGTGCAAAAGTGCCACAACATGGCTGCTTTCACAGCTTTTTCCTTAGGAAGAACCCTAATACCCGGCTGATTTACCTTCCTAGGGTTACTATTAGGCTTCGGCCTAGGACTTTTAAAACCAGGAAACCCTGTGCTCCAGGCACACTGCAGCTGTTCAAGGCATTCCAATGGGAGTGCAAAAGTGACGCAACTTGGCTGCCTCCACTGCTATTTCCATGAGACCATCCCGAACCATAGGCTGATTTTCCTTCCTAGCGTTGAGGTTTGAGTTAGGCCTAGGGTTAGAGTTTTTTAACCAGAAAGCCCTGAGTTCCAAGAACACAGCAGCTGCGAAGGACTACCCAAGAAGAGCACAAAAGTACCACAACATGCCTGCCTCCACAGCTATTTCCTTGGGGACATCCCTAATTCCTGGCTGATTTGCCTTTCTCGTCGTCGGGTTGGGGTTAGGTAGGCCTTGTGCTAGGATATTTAAAAGCAGGAAACCCAGACCTCCAAGCACACTGGAACTGTGAAAGGCATCCAAAAGGGAGTGCAAAAGTGCCACAACATGGCTGCTTTCACAGCTTTTTTCTTGGCACCATCACTATACCTTCTCTGATATATCGCCCTAGGGTTAGGGTTAGGGTTCAGCCTAGGGCTAGGATTTTTTGAACCAGGAAGCCCTGTGTTCCAGGCTTACTGTAGCTGCCAAAGGCATCCCAAAGGGAGCGCAGAAGTGCCACAACATGGCTGCTTTCACAGCTTTTTCCTTAGGAAGAACCCTAATACCCGGCTGATTTACCTTCCTAGGGTTACTGTTAGGCTTGGGCCAAGGACTTTTAAAACCAGGAAGCCCTGTGCTCCAGGCACACTGCAGCTGTTCAAGGCATCCCAAGGGGAGCGCAAAAGTGACACAACTTGGCTGCCTCCACTGCTATTTCCATGAGACCATCCTGAACCATAGGCTGATTTTCCTTCCTAGCGTTGAGGTTTGAGTTAGGCCTAGGGTTAGAGATTTTTAACCAGAAAGCCCTGAATACCAAGAACACAGCAGCTGCGAAGGACTACCCAAGAAGAGCACAAAAGTACCACCACATGCCTGCCTCCACAGCTATTTCCTTGGGGACATCCCTAATTCCTGGCTGATTTGCCTTTCTCGTCGTCGGGTTGGGGTTAGGTAGGCCTTGTGCTAGGATTTTGAAAATCAGGAAGCCCAGACCTCCAGGCACACTGGAGCTGTGAAAGGCATCCAAAAGGGAGTGCAAAAGTGCCACAACATGGCTGCTTTCACAGCTTTTTCCTTAGGAAGAAGCCTAATACCCGGCTGATTTACCTTCCTAGGGTTACTGTTAGGCTTGGGCCAAGGACTTTTAAAACCAGGAAGCCCTGTGCTCCAGGCACACTGCAGCTGTTCAAGGCATCCCAAGGGGAGCGCAAAAGTGACACAACTTGGCTGCCTCCACTGCTATTTCCATGAGACCATCCTGAACCATAGGCTGATTTTCCTTCCTAGCGTTGAGGTTTGAGTTAGGCCTAGGGTTAGGGTTCTTTCAACCAGAAAGCCCTGAGTTCCAAGAATACAGCAGCTGCGAAGGACTACCCAAGAAGAGCACAAAAGTACCACAACATGCCTGCCTCCACAGCTATTTCCTTGGGGACATCCCTAATTCCTGGCTGATTTGCCTTTCTCGTCGTCGGGTTGGGGTTAGGTAGGCCTTGTGCTAGGATATTTAAAAGCAGGAAACCCAGACCTCCAAGCACACTGGAGCTGTGAAAGGCATCCAAAAGGGAGTGCAAAAGTGCCACAACATGGCTGCTTTCACAGCTTTTTTCTTGGCACCATCACTATACCTTCTCTGATATATCTCCCTAGGGTTAGGGTTAGGGTTAAGCCTAGGGCTAGGATTTTTTGAACCAGGAAGCCCTGTGCTCCAGGCACACTGCAGCTGTTCAAGGCATCCCAAGGGGAGCGCAAAAGTGACACAACTTGGCTGCCTCCACTGCTATTTCCATGAGACCATCCCCAACCATAGGCTGGATTTCCTTCCTAGCGTTGAGGTTTGAGTTAGGCCTATGGTTAGTGTTCTTTTAACCTGAAAGCCCTGAGTTCCAAGAACACAGCAGCTGCGAAGGACTACCCAAGAAGAGCACAAAAGTACCACCACATGCCTGCCTCCACAGCTATTTCCTTGGGGACATCCCTAATTCCTGGCTGATTTGCCTTTCTCGTTGTCGGGTTGGGGTTAGGTAGGACTTGTGCTAGGATTTTTAAAATCAGGAAGCCCAGACCTCCAGGCACACTGGAGCTGTGAAAGGCATCCAAAAGGGAGTGCAAAAGTGCCACAACATGGCTGCTTTCACAGCTTTTTCCTTAGGAAGAACCCTAATACCCGGCTGATTTACCTTCCTAGGGTTACTGTTAGGCTTGGGCCAAGGACTTTTAAAACCAGGAAGCCCTGTGCTCCAGGCACACTGCAGCTGTTCAAGGCATCCCAAGGGGAGTGCAAAAGTGACACAACTTGGCTGCCTCCACTGCTATTTCCATGAGACCATCCCCAACCTTAGGCTGGATTTCCTTCCTAGCGTTGAGGTTTGAGTTAGGCCTAGGGTTAGGGTTCTTTTAACCAGAAAGCCCTGAGTTCCAAGAACACAGCAGCTGCGAAGGACTACCCAAGAAGAGCACAAAAGTACCACAACATGCCTGCCTCCACAGCTATTTCCTTGGGGACATCCCTAATTCCTGGCTGATTTGCCTTTCTCGTCGTCGGGTTGGGGTTAGGTAGGCCTTGTGCTAGGATTTTTAAAATCAGGAAGCCCAGACCTCCAGGCACACTGGAGCTGTGAAAGGCATCCAAAAGGGAGTGCAAAAGTGCCACAACATGGCTGCTTTCACAGCTTTTTCCTTAGGAAGAACCCTAATACCCGGCTGATTTACCTTCCTAGGGTTACTGTTAGGCTTGGGCCAAGGACTTTTAAAACCAGGAAGCCCTGTGCTCCAGGCACACTGCAGCTGTTCAAGGCATCCCAACGGGAGTGCAAAAGTGACACAACTTGGCTGCCTCCACTGCTATTTCCATGAGACCATCCCCAACCTTAGGCTGATTTTCCTTCCTAGCGTTGAGGTTTGACTTAGGCGTAGGGTTAGTGTTCTTTAACCAGAAAGCCCTGAGTTCCAAGAACACAGCAGCTGCGAAGGACTACCCAAGAAGAGCACAAAAGTACCACAACATGCCTGCCTCCACAGCTATTTCCTTGGGGACATCCCTATTTCCTGGCTGATTTGCCTTTCTCGTCGTCGGGTTGGGGTTAGGTAGGCCTTGTGCTAGGATTTTTAAAATCAGGAAGCCCAGACCTCCAGGCACACTGGAGCTGTGAAAGGCATCCAAAAGGGAGTGCAAAAGTGCCACAACATGGCTGCTTTCACAGCTTTTTCCTTAGGAAGAACCCTAATCCCCGGCTGATTTACCTTCCTAGGGTTACTGTTAGGCTTGGGCAAAGGACTTTTAAAACCAGGAAGCCCTGTGCTCCAGGCACACTGCAGCTGTTCAAGGCATCCCAAGGGGAGCGCAAAAGTGACACAACTTGGCTGCCTCCACTGCTATTTCCATGAGACCATCCCCAACCATAGGCTGGTTTTCCTTCCTAGCGTTGAGGTTTGAGTTAGGCCTAGGGTTAGTGTTCTTTTAACCTGAAAGCCCTGAGTTCCAAGAACACAGCAGCTGCGAAGGACTACCCAAGAAGAGCACAAAAGTACCACCACATGCCTGCCTCCACAGCTATTTCCTTGGGGACATCCCTAATTCCTGGCTGATTTGCCTTTCTCGTTGTCGGGTTGGGGTTAGGTAGGCCTTGTGCTAGGATTTTTAAAATCAGGAAGCCCAGACCTCCAGGCACACTGGAGCTGTGAAAGGCATCCAAAAGGGAGTGCAAAAGTGCCACAACATGGCTGCTTTCACAGCTTTTTCCTTAGGAAGAACCCTAATACCCGGCTGATTTACCTTCCTAGGGTTACTTTTAGGCTTGGGCCAAGGACTTTTAAAACCAGGAAGCCCTGTGCTCCAGGCACACTGCAGCTGTTCAAGGCATCCCAAGGGGAGCGCAAAAGTGACACAACTTGGCTGCCTCCACTGCTATTTCCATGAGACCATCCCCAACCATAGCTGATTTTCCTTCCTAGCGTTGAGGTTTGAGTTAGGCGTAGGGTTAGAGATTTTTAACCAGAAAGCCCTGAATACCAAGAACACAGCAGCTGCGAAGGACTACCCAAGAAGAGCACAAAAGTACCACAACATGCCTGCCTCCACAGCTATTTCCTTGGGGACATCCCTAATTCCTGGCTGATTTGCCTTTCTCGTCGTCGGGTTGGGGTTAGGTAGGCCTTGTGCTAGGATTCTTAAAATCAGGAAGCCCAGACCTCCAGGCACACTGGAGCTGTGAAAGGCATCCAAAAGGGAGTGCAAAAGTGCCACAACATGGCTGCTTTCACAGCTTTTTCCTTAGGAAGAACCCTAATACCCGGCTGATTTACCTTCCTAGGGTTACTATTAGGCTTCGGCCTAGGACTTTTAAAACCAGGAAACCCTGTGCTCCAGGCACACTGCAGCTGTTCAAGGCATTCCAATGGGAGTGCAAAAGTGACGCAACTTGGCTGCCTCCACTGCTATTTCCATGAGACCATCCCGAACCATAGGCTGATTTTCCTTCCTAGCGTTGAGGTTTGAGTTAGGCCTAGGGTTAGAGTTTTTTAACCAGAAAGCCCTGAGTTCCAAGAACACAGCAGCTGCGAAGGACTACCCAAGAAGAGCACAAAAGTACCACAACATGCCTGCCTCCACAGCTATTTCCTTGGGGACATCCCTAATTCCTGGCTGATTTGCCTTTCTCGTCGTCGGGTTGGGGTTAGGTAGGCCTTGTGCTAGGATATTTAAAAGCAGGAAACCCAGACCTCCAAGCACACTGGAACTGTGAAAGGCATCCAAAAGGGAGTGCAAAAGTGCCACAACATGGCTGCTTTCACAGCTTTTTTCTTGGCACCATCACTATACCTTCTCTGATATATCGCCCTAGGGTTAGGGTTAGGGTTCAGCCTAGGGCTAGGATTTTTTGAACCAGGAAGCCCTGTGTTCCAGGCTTACTGTAGCTGCCAAAGGCATCCCAAAGGGAGCGCAGAAGTGCCACAACATGGCTGCTTTCACAGCTTTTTCCTTAGGAAGAACCCTAATACCCGGCTGATTTACCTTCCTAGGATTACTGTTAGGCTTGGGCCAAGGACTTTTAAAACCAGGAAGCCCTGTGCTCCAGGCACACTGCAGCTGTTCAAGGCATCCCAAGGGGAGCGCAAAAGTGACACAACTTGGCTGCCTCCACTGCTATTTCCATGAGACCATCCTGAACCATAGGCTGATTTTCCTTCCTAGCGTTGAGGTTTGAGTTAGGCCTAGGGTTAGAGATTTTTAACCAGAAAGCCCTGAATACCAAGAACACAGCAGCTGCGAAGGACTACCCAAGAAGAGCACAAAAGTACCACCACATGCCTGCCTCCACAGCTATTTCCTTGGGGACATCCCTAATTCCTGGCTGATTTGCCTTTCTCGTCGTCGGGTTGGGGTTAGGTAGGCCTTGTGCTACGAATTTGAAAATCAGGAAGCCCAGACCTCCAGGCACACTGGAGCTGTGAAAGGCATCCAAAAGGGAGTGCAAAAGTGCCACAACATGGCTGCTTTCACAGCTTTTTTCTTGGCACCATCACTATACCTTCTCTGATATATCTCCCTATGGTTAGGGTTAGGGTTCAGCCTAGGGCTAGGATCTTCTGAACCAGGAAGCCCTGTGTTCCAGGCTTACTGTAGCTGCCAAAGGCATCCCAAAGGGAGCGCAGAAGTGCCACAACATGGCTGCTTTCACAGCTTTTTCCTAAGGAAGAACCCTAATACCCGGCTGATTTACCTTCCTAGGGTTACTGTTAGGCTTGGGCCAAGGACTTTTAAAACCAGGAAGCCCTGTGCTCCAGGCACACTGCAGCTGTTCAAGGCATCCCAAGGGGAGCGCAAAAGTGACACAACTTGGCTGCCTCCACTGCTATTTCCATGAGACCA
The DNA here is from genome assembly GCF_028018845.1 of Melospiza georgiana. Lineage (NCBI taxonomy): Eukaryota > Metazoa > Chordata > Aves > Passeriformes > Passerellidae > Melospiza > Melospiza georgiana. The sequence goes on along the minus strand of NW_026652216.1, from coordinate 3,410,648 downwards.
TCCTGAACCATAGGCTGATTTTCCTTCCTAGCGTTGAGGTTTGAGTTAGGCGTAGGGTTAGTGTTCTTTAACCAGAAAGCCCTGAGTTCCAAGAACACAGCAGCTGCGAAGGACTACCCAAGAAGAGCACAAAAGTACCACAACATGCCTGCCTCCACAGCTATTTCCTTGGGGACATCCCTAATTCCTGGCTGATTTGCCTTTCTCGTCGTCGGGTTGGGGTTAGGTAGGCCTTGTGCTAGGATTTTTAAAATCAGGAAGCCCAGACCTCCAGGCACACTGGAGCTGTGAAAGGCATCCAAAAGGGAGTGCAAAAGTGCCACAACATGGCTGCTTTCACAGCTTTTTCCTTAGGAAGAACCCTAATCCCCGGCTGATTTACCTTCCTAGGGTTACTGTTAGGCTTGGGCCAAGGACTTTTAAAACCAGGAAGCCCTGTGCTCCAGGCACACTGCAGCTGTTCAAGGCATCCCAAGGGGAGCGCAAAAGTGACACAACTTGGCTGCCTCCACTGCTATTTCCATGAGACCATCCCCAACCATAGGCTGGTTTTCCTTCCTAGCGTTGAGGTTTGAGTTAGGCCTATGGTTAGTGTTCTTTTAACCTGAAAGCCCTGAGTTCCAAGAACACAGCAGCTGCGAAGGACTACCCAAGAAGAGCACAAAAGTACCACCACATGCCTGCCTCCACAGCTATTTCCTTGGGGACATCCCTAATTCCTGGCTGATTTGCCTTTCTCGTTGTCGGGTTGGGGTTAGGTAGGCCTTGTGCTAGGATTTTTAAAATCAGGAAGCCCAGACCTCCAGGCACACTGGAGCTGTGAAAGGCATCCAAAAGGGAGTGCAAAAGTGCCACAACATGGCTGCTTTCACAGCTTTTTCCTTAGGAAGAACCCTAATACCCGGCTGATTTACCTTCCTAGGGTTACTGTTAGGCTTGGGCCAAGGACTTTGAAAACCAGGAAGCCCTGTGCTCCAGGCACACTGCAGCTGTTCAAGGCATCCCAACGGGAGTGCAAAAGTGACACAACTTGGCTGCCTCCACTGCTATTTCCATGAGACCATCCCCAACCTTAGGCTGATTTTCCTTCCTAGCGTTGAGGTTTGAGTTAGGCGTAGGGTTAGTGTTCTTTAACCAGAAAGCCCTGAGTTCCAAGAACACAGCAGCTGCGAAGGACTACCCAAGAAGAGCACAAAAGTACCACAACATGCCTGCCTCCACAGCTATTTCCTTGGGGACATCCCTATTTCCTGGCTGATTTGCCTTTCTCGTCGTCGGGTTGGGGTTAGGTAGGCCTTGTGCTAGGATTTTTAAAATCAGGAAGCCCAGACCTCCAGGCACACTGGAGCTGTGAAAGGCATCCAAAAGGGAGTGCAAAAGTGCCACAACATGGCTGCTTTCACAGCTTTTTCCTTAGGAAGAACCCTAATCCCCGGCTGATTTACCTTCCTAGGGTTACTGTTAGGCTTGGGCAAAGGACTTTTAAAACCAGGAAGCCCTGTGCTCCAGGCACACTGCAGCTGTTCAAGGCATCCCAAGGGGAGCGCAAAAGTGACACAACTTGGCTGCCTCCACTGCTATTTCCATGAGACCATCCCCAACCATAGGCTGGTTTTCCTTCCTAGCGTTGAGGTTTGAGTTAGGCCTAGGGTTAGTGTTCTTTTAACCTGAAAGCCCTGAGTTCCAAGAACACAGCAGCTGCGAAGGACTACCCAAGAAGAGCACAAAAGTACCACCACATGCCTGCCTCCACAGCTATTTCCTTGGGGACATCCCTAATTCCTGGCTGATTTGCCTTTCTCGTTGTCGGGTTGGGGTTAGGTAGGCCTTGTGCTAGGATTTTTAAAATCAGGAAGCCCAGACCTCCAGGCACACTGGAGCTGTGAAAGGCATCCAAAAGGGAGTGCAAAAGTGCCACAACATGGCTGCTTTCACAGCTTTTTCCTTAGGAAGAACCCTAATACCCGGCTGATTTACCTTCCTAGGGTTACTTTTAGGCTTGGGCCAAGGACTTTTAAAACCAGGAAGCCCTGTGCTCCAGGCACACTGCAGCTGTTCAAGGCATCCCAAGGGGAGCGCAAAAGTGACACAACTTGGCTGCCTCCACTGCTATTTCCATGAGACCATCCCCAACCATAGCTGATTTTCCTTCCTAGCGTTGAGGTTTGAGTTAGGCGTAGGGTTAGAGATTTTTAACCAGAAAGCCCTGAATACCAAGAACACAGCAGCTGCGAAGGACTACCCAAGAAGAGCACAAAAGTACCACAACATGCCTGCCTCCACAGCTATTTCCTTGGGGACATCCCTAATTCCTGGCTGATTTGCCTTTCTCGTCGTCGGGTTGGGGTTAGGTAGGCCTTGTGCTAGGATTCTTAAAATCAGGAAGCCCAGACCTCCAGGCACACTGGAGCTGTGAAAGGCATCCAAAAGGGAGTGCAAAAGTGCCACAACATGGCTGCTTTCACAGCTTTTTCCTTAGGAAGAACCCTAATACCCGGCTGATTTACCTTCCTAGGGTTACTATTAGGCTTCGGCCTAGGACTTTTAAAACCAGGAAACCCTGTGCTCCAGGCACACTGCAGCTGTTCAAGGCATTCCAATGGGAGTGCAAAAGTGACGCAACTTGGCTGCCTCCACTGCTATTTCCATGAGACCATCCCGAACCATAGGCTGATTTTCCTTCCTAGCGTTGAGGTTTGAGTTAGGCCTAGGGTTAGAGTTTTTTAACCAGAAAGCCCTGAGTTCCAAGAACACAGCAGCTGCGAAGGACTACCCAAGAAGAGCACAAAAGTACCACAACATGCCTGCCTCCACAGCTATTTCCTTGGGGACATCCCTAATTCCTGGCTGATTTGCCTTTCTCGTCGTCGGGTTGGGGTTAGGTAGGCCTTGTGCTAGGATATTTAAAAGCAGGAAACCCAGACCTCCAAGCACACTGGAACTGTGAAAGGCATCCAAAAGGGAGTGCAAAAGTGCCACAACATGGCTGCTTTCACAGCTTTTTTCTTGGCACCATCACTATACCTTCTCTGATATATCGCCCTAGGGTTAGGGTTAGGGTTCAGCCTAGGGCTAGGATTTTTTGAACCAGGAAGCCCTGTGTTCCAGGCTTACTGTAGCTGCCAAAGGCATCCCAAAGGGAGCGCAGAAGTGCCACAACATGGCTGCTTTCACAGCTTTTTCCTTAGGAAGAACCCTAATACCCGGCTGATTTACCTTCCTAGGGTTACTGTTAGGCTTGGGCCAAGGACTTTTAAAACCAGGAAGCCCTGTGCTCCAGGCACACTGCAGCTGTTCAAGGCATCCCAAGGGGAGCGCAAAAGTGACACAACTTGGCTGCCTCCACTGCTATTTCCATGAGACCATCCTGAACCATAGGCTGATTTTCCTTCCTAGCGTTGAGGTTTGAGTTAGGCCTAGGGTTAGAGATTTTTAACCAGAAAGCCCTGAATACCAAGAACACAGCAGCTGCGAAGGACTACCCAAGAAGAGCACAAAAGTACCACCACATGCCTGCCTCCACAGCTATTTCCTTGGGGACATCCCTAATTCCTGGCTGATTTGCCTTTCTCGTCGTCGGGTTGGGGTTAGGTAGGCCTTGTGCTACGAATTTGAAAATCAGGAAGCCCAGACCTCCAGGCACACTGGAGCTGTGAAAGGCATCCAAAAGGGAGTGCAAAAGTGCCACAACATGGCTGCTTTCACAGCTTTTTTCTTGGCACCATCACTATACCTTCTCTGATATATCTCCCTAGGGTTAGGGTTAGGGTTCAGCCTAGGGCTAGGATCTTCTGAACCAGGAAGCCCTGTGTTCCAGGCTTACTGTAGCTGCCAAAGGCATCCCAAAGGGAGCGCAGAAGTGCCACAACATGGCTGCTTTCACAGCTTTTTCCTAAGGAAGAACCCTAATACCCGGCTGATTTACCTTCCTAGGGTTACTGTTAGGCTTGGGCCAAGGACTTTTAAAACCAGGAAGCCCTGTGCTCCAGGCACACTGCAGCTGTTCAAGGCATCCCAAGGGGAGCGCAAAAGTGACACAACTTGGCTGCCTCCACTGCTATTTCCATGAGACCATCCTGAACCATAGGCTGATTTTCCTTCCTAGCGTTGAGGTTTGAGTTAGGCGTAGGGTTAGTGTTCTTTAACCAGAAAGCCCTGAGTTCCAAGAACACAGCAGCTGCGAAGGACTACCCAAGAAGAGCACAAAAGTACCACAACATGCCTGCCTCCACAGCTATTTCCTTGGGGACATCCCTAATTCCTGGCTGATTTGCCTTTCTCGTCGTCGGGTTGGGGTTAGGTAGGCCTTGTGCTAGGATTTTTAAAATCAGGAAGCCCAGACCTCCAGGCACACTGGAGCTGTGAAAGGCATCCAAAAGGGAGTGCAAAAGTGCCACAACATGGCTGCTTTCACAGCTTTTTCCTTAGGAAGAACCCTAATCCCCGGCTGATTTACCTTCCTAGGGTTACTGTTAGGCTTGGGCCAAGGACTTTGAAAACCAGGAAGCCCTGTGCTCCAGGCACACTGCAGCTGTTCAAGGCATCCCAAGGGGAGCGCAAAAGTGACACAACTTGGCTGCCTCCACTGCTATTTCCATGAGACCATCCCCAACCATAGGCTGGTTTTCCTTCCTAGCGTTGAGGTTTGAGTTAGGCCTATGGTTAGTGTTCTTTTAACCTGAAAGCCCTGAGTTCCAAGAACACAGCAGCTGCGAAGGACTAACCAAGAAGAGCACAAAAGTACCACCACATGCCTGCCTCCACAGCTATTTCCTTGGGGACATCCCTAATTCCTGGCTGATTTGCCTTTCTCGTTGTCGGGTTGGGGTTAGGTAGGCCTTGTGCTAGGATTTTTAAAATCAGGAAGCCCAGACCTCCAGGCACACTGGAGCTGTGAAAGGCATCCAAAAGGGAGTGCAAAAGTGCCACAACATGGCTGCTTTCACAGCTTTTTCCTTAGGAAGAACCCTAATACCCGGCTGATTTACCTTCCTAGGGTTACTGTTAGGCTTGGGCCAAGGACTTTGAAAACCAGGAAGCCCTGTGCTCCAGGCACACTGCAGCTGTTCAAGGCATCCCAACGGGAGTGCAAAAGTGACACAACTTGGCTGCCTCCACTGCTATTTCCATGAGACCATCCCCAACCTTAGGCTGATTTTCCTTCCTAGCGTTGAGGTTTGAGTTAGGCGTAGGGTTAGTGTTCTTTAACCAGAAAGCCCTGAGTTCCAAGAACACAGCAGCTGCGAAGGACTACCCAAGAAGAGCACAAAAGTACCACAACATGCCTGCCTCCACAGCAATTTCCTTGGGGACATCCCTATTTCCTGGCTGATTTGCCTTTCTCGTCGTCGGGTTGGGGTTAGGTAGGCCTTGTGCTAGGATTTTTAAAATCAGGAAGCCCAGACCTCCAGGCACACTGGAGCTGTGAAAGGCATCCAAAAGGGAGTGCAAAAGTGCCACAACATGGCTGCTTTCACAGCTTTTTCCTTAGGAAGAACCCTAATCCCCGGCTGATTTACCTTCCTAGGGTTACTGTTAGGCTTGGGCAAAGGACTTTTAAAACCAGGAAGCCCTGTGCTCCAGGCACACTGCAGCTGTTCAAGGCATCCCAAGGGGAGCGCAAAAGTGACACAACTTGGCTGCCTCCACTGCTATTTCCATGAGACCATCCCCAACCATAGGCTGGTTTTCCTTCCTAGCGTTGAGGTTTGAGTTAGGCCTAGGGTTAGTGTTCTTTTAACCTGAAAGCCCTGAGTTCCAAGAACACAGCAGCTGCGAAGGACTACCCAAGAAGAGCACAAAAGTACCACCACATGCCTGCCTCCACAGCTATTTCCTTGGGGACATCCCTAATTCCTGGCTGATTTGCCTTTCTCGTTGTCGGGTTGGGGTTAGGTAGGCCTTGTGCTAGGATTTTTAAAATCAGGAAGCCCAGACCTCCAGGCACACTGGAGCTGTGAAAGGCATCCAAAAGGGAGTGCAAAAGTGCCACAACATGGCTGCTTTCACAGCTTTTTCCTTAGGAAGAACCCTAATACCCGGCTGATTTACCTTCCTAGGGTTACTGTTAGGCTTGGGCCAAGGACTTTTAAAACCAGGAAGCCCTGTGCTCCAGGCACACTGCAGCTGTTCAAGGCATCCCAAGGGGAGCGCAAAAGTGACACAACTTGGCTGCCTCCACTGCTATTTCCATGAGACCATCCCCAACCATAGCTGATTTTCCTTCCTAGCGTTGAGGTTTGAGTTAGGCGTAGGGTTAGAGATTTTTAACCAGAAAGCCCTGAATACCAAGAACACAGCAGCTGCGAAGGACTACCCAAGAAGAGCACAAAAGTACCACAACATGCCTGCCTCCACAGCTATTTCCTTGGGGACATCCCTAATTCCTGGCTGATTTGCCTTTCTCGTCGTCGGGTTGGGGTTAGGTAGGCCTTGTGCTAGGATTCTTAAAATCAGGAAGCCCAGACCTCCAGGCACACTGGAGCTGTGAAAGGCATCCAAAAGGGAGTGCAAAAGTGCCACAACATGGCTGCTTTCACAGCTTTTTCCTTAGGAAGAACCCTAATCCCCGGCTGATTTACCTTCCTAGGGTTACTGTTAGGCTTGGGCCAAGGACTTTTAAAACCAGGAAGCCCTGTGCTCCAGGCACACTGCAGCTGTTCAAGGCATCCCAAGGGGAGCGCAAAAGTGACACAACTTGGCTGCCTCCACTGCTATTTCCATGAGACCATCCCCAACCATAGGCTGGTTTTCCTTCCTAGCGTTGAGGTTTGAGTTAGGCCTATGGTTAGTGTTCTTTTAACCTGAAAGCCCTGAGTTCCAAGAACACAGCAGCTGCGAAGGACTACCCAAGAAGAGCACAAAAGTACCACCACATGCCTGCCTCCACAGCTATTTCCTTGGGGACATCCCTAATTCCTGGCTGATTTGCCTTTCTCGTTGTCGGGTTGGGGTTAGGTAGGCCTTGTGCTAGGATTTTTAAAATCAGGAAGCCCAGACCTCCAGGCACACTGGAGCTGTGAAAGGCATCCAAAAGGGAGTGCAAAAGTGCCACAACATGGCTGCTTTCACAGCTTTTTCCTTAGGAAGAACCCTAATACCCGGCTGATTTACCTTCCTAGGGTTACTGTTAGGCTTGGGCCAAGGACTTTGAAAACCAGGAAGCCCTGTGCTCCAGGCACACTGCAGCTGTTCAAGGCATCCCAAGGGGAGTGCAAAAGTGACACAACTTGGCTGCCTCCACTGCTATTTCCATGAGACCATCCCCAACCTTAGGCTGATTTTCCTTCCTAGCGTTGAGGTTTGAGTTAGGCGTAGGGTTAGTGTTCTTTAACCAGAAAGCCCTGAGTTCCAAGAACACAGCAGCTGCGAAGGACTACCCAAGAAGAGCACAAAAGTACCACAACATGCCTGCCTCCACAGCTATTTCCTTGGGGACATCCCTATTTCCTGGCTGATTTGCCTTTCTCGTCGTCGGGTTGGGGTTAGGTAGGCCTTGTGCTAGGATTTTTAAAATCAGGAAGCCCAGACCTCCAGGCACACTGGAGCTGTGAAAGGCATCCAAAAGGGAGTGCAAAAGTGCCACAACATGGCTGCTTTCACAGCTTTTTCCTTAGGAAGAACCCTAATCCCCGGCTGATTTACCTTCCTAGGGTTACTGTTAGGCTTGGGCAAAGGACTTTTAAAACCAGGAAGCCCTGTGCTCCAGGCACACTGCAGCTGTTCAAGGCATCCCAAGGGGAGCGCAAAAGTGACACAACTTGGCTGCCTCCACTGCTATTTCCATGAGACCATCCCCAACCATAGGCTGGTTTTCCTTCCTAGCGTTGAGGTTTGAGTTAGGCCTAGGGTTAGTGTTCTTTTAACCTGAAAGCCCTGAGTTCCAAGAACACAGCAGCTGCGAAGGACTACCCAAGAAGAGCACAAAAGTACCACCACATGCCTGCCTCCACAGCTATTTCCTTGGGGACATCCCTAATTCCTGGCTGATTTGCCTTTCTCGTTGTCGGGTTGGGGTTAGGTAGGCCTTGTGCTAGGATTTTTAAAATCAGGAAGCCCAGACCTCCAGGCACACTGGAGCTGTGAAAGGCATCCAAAAGGGAGTGCAAAAGTGCCACAACATGGCTGCTTTCACAGCTTTTTCCTTAGGAAGAACCCTAATACCCGGCTGATTTACCTTCCTAGGGTTACTTTTAGGCTTGGGCCAAGGACTTTTAAAACCAGGAAGCCCTGTGCTCCAGGCACACTGCAGCTGTTCAAGGCATCCCAAGGGGAGCGCAAAAGTGACACAACTTGGCTGCCTCCACTGCTATTTCCATGAGACCATCCCCAACCATAGCTGATTTTCCTTCCTAGCGTTGAGGTTTGAGTTAGGCGTAGGGTTAGAGATTTTTAACCAGAAAGCCCTGAATACCAAGAACACAGCAGCTGCGAAGGACTACCCAAGAAGAGCACAAAAGTACCACAACATGCCTGCCTCCACAGCTATTTCCTTGGGGACATCCCTAATTCCTGGCTGATTTGCCTTTCTCGTCGTCGGGTTGGGGTTAGGTAGGCCTTGTGCTAGGATTCTTAAAATCAGGAAGCCCAGACCTCCAGGCACACTGGAGCTGTGAAAGGCATCCAAAAGGGAGTGCAAAAGTGCCACAACATGGCTGCTTTCACAGCTTTTTCCTTAGGAAGAACCCTAATACCCGGCTGATTTACCTTCCTAGGGTTACTATTAGGCTTCGGCCTAGGACTTTTAAAACCAGGAAACCCTGTGCTCCAGGCACACTGCAGCTGTTCAAGGCATTCCAATGGGAGTGCAAAAGTGACGCAACTTGGCTGCCTCCACTGCTATTTCCATGAGACCATCCCGAACCATAGGCTGATTTTCCTTCCTAGCGTTGAGGTTTGAGTTAGGCCTAGGGTTAGAGTTTTTTAACCAGAAAGCCCTGAGTTCCAAGAACACAGCAGCTGCGAAGGACTACCCAAGAAGAGCACAAAAGTACCACAACATGCCTGCCTCCACAGCTATTTCCTTGGGGACATCCCTAATTCCTGGCTGATTTGCCTTTCTCGTCGTCGGGTTGGGGTTAGGTAGGCCTTGTGCTAGGATATTTAAAAGCAGGAAACCCAGACCTCCAAGCACACTGGAACTGTGAAAGGCATCCAAAAGGGAGTGCAAAAGTGCCACAACATGGCTGCTTTCACAGCTTTTTTCTTGGCACCATCACTATACCTTCTCTGATATATCGCCCTAGGGTTAGGGTTAGGGTTCAGCCTAGGGCTAGGATTTTTTGAACCAGGAAGCCCTGTGTTCCAGGCTTACTGTAGCTGCCAAATGCATCCCAAAGGGAGCGCAGAAGTGCCACAACATGGCTGCTTTCACAGCTTTTTCCTTAGGAAGAACCCTAATACCCGGCTGATTTACCTTCCTAGGGTTACTGTTAGGCTTGGGCCAAGGACTTTTAAAACCAGGAAGCCCTGTGCTCCAGGCACACTGCAGCTGTTCAAGGCATCCCAAGGGGAGCGCAAAAGTGACACAACTTGGCTGCCTCCACTGCTATTTCCATGAGACCATCCTGAACCATAGGCTGATTTTCCTTCCTAGCGTTGAGGTTTGAGTTAGGCGTAGGGTTAGTGTTCTTTAACCAGAAAGCCCTGAGTTCCAAGAACACAGCAGCTGCGAAGGACTACCCAAGAAGAGCACAAAAGTACCACAACATGCCTGCCTCCACAGCTATTTCCTTGGGGACATCCCTAATTCCTGGCTGATTTGCCTTTCTCGTCGTCGGGTTGGGGTTAGGTAGGCCTTGTGCTACGAATTTGAAAATCAGGAAGCCCAGACCTCCAGGCACACTGGAGCTGTGAAAGGCATCCAAAAGGGAGTGCAAAAGTGCCACAACATGGCTGCTTTCACAGCTTTTTTCTTGGCACCATCACTATACCTTCTCTGATATATCTCCCTAGGGTTAGGGTTAGGGTTCAGCCTAGGGCTAGGATCTTCTGAACCAGGAAGCCCTGTGTTCCAGGCTTACTGTAGCTGCCAAAGGCATCCCAAAGGGAGCGCAGAAGTGCCACAACATGGCTGCTTTCACAGCTTTTTCCTAAGGAAGAACCCTAAAACCCGGCTGATTTACCTTCCTAGGGTTACTGTTAGGCTTGGGCCAAGGACTTTTAAAACCAGGAAGCCCTGTGCTCCAGGCACACTGCAGCTGTTCAAGGCATCCCAAGGGGAGCGCAAAAGTGACACAACTTGGCTGCCTCCACTGCTATTTCCATGAGACCATCCTGAACCATAGGCTGATTTTCCTTCCTAGCGTTGAGGTTTGAGTTAGGCGTAGGGTTAGTGTTCTTTATCCAGAAAGCCCTGAGTTCCAAGAACACAGCAGCTGCGAAGGACTACCCAAGAAGAGCACAAAAGTACCACAACATGCCTGCCTCCACAGCTATTTCCTTGGGGACATCCCTAATTCCTGGCTGATTTGCCTTTCTCGTCGTCGGGTTGGGGTTAGGTAGGCCTTGTGCTAGGATTTTTAAAATCAGGAAGCCCAGACCTCCAGGCACACTGGAGCTGTGAAAGGCATCCAAAAGGGAGTGCAAAAGTGCCACAACATGGCTGCTTTCACAGCTTTTTCCTTAGGAAGAACCCTAATCCCCGGCTGATTTACCTTCCTAGGGTTACTGTTAGGCTTGGGCCAAGGACTTTTAAAACCAGGAAGCCCTGTGCTCCAGGCACACTGCAGCTGTTCAAGGCATCCCAAGGGGAGCGCAAAAGTGACACAACTTGGCTGCCTCCACTGCTATTTCCATGAGACCATCCCCAACCATAGGCTGGTTTTCCTTCCTAGCGTTGAGGTTTGAGTTAGGCCTATGGTTAGTGTTCTTTTAACCTGAAAGCCCTGAGTTCCAAGAACACAGCAGCTGCGAAGGACTACCCAAGAAGAGCACAAAAGTACCACCACATGCCTGCCTCCACAGCTATTTCCTTGGGGACATCCCTAATTCCTGGCTGATTTGCCTTTCTCGTTGTCGGGTTGGGGTTAGGTAGGCCTTGTGCTAGGATTTTTAAAATCAGGAAGCCCAGACCTCCAGGCACACTGGAGCTGTGAAAGGCATCCAAAAGGGAGTGCAAAAGTGCCACAACATGGCTGCTTTCACAGCTTTTTCCTTAGGAAGAACCCTAATACCCGGCTGATTTACCTTCCTAGGGTTACTGTTAGGCTTGGGCCAAGGACTTTGAAAACCAGGAAGCCCTGTGCTCCAGGCACACTGCAGCTGTTCAAGGCATCCCAACGGGAGTGCAAAAGTGACACAACTTGGCTGCCTCCACTGCTATTTCCATGAGACCATCCCCAACCTTAGGCTGATTTTCCTTCCTAGCGTTGAGGTTTGAGTTAGGCGTAGGGTTAGTGTTCTTTAACCAGAAAGCCCTGAGTTCCAAGAACACAGCAGCTGCGAAGGACTACCCAAGAAGAGCACAAAAGTACCACAACATGCCTGCCTCCACAGCTATTTCCTTGGGGACATCCCTATTTCCTGGCTGATTTGCCTTTCTCGTCGTCGGGTTGGGGTTAGGTAGGCCTTGTGCTAGGATTTTTAAAATCAGGAAGCCCAGACCTCCAGGCACACTGGAGCTGTGAAAGGCATCCAAAAGGGAGTGCAAAAGTGCCACAACATGGCTGCTTTCACAGCTTTTTCCTTAGGAAGAACCCTAATCCCCGGCTGATTTACCTTCCTAGGGTTACTGTTAGGCTTGGGCAAAGGACTTTTAAAACCAGGAAGCCCTGTGCTCCAGGCACACTGCAGCTGTTCAAGGCATCCCAAGGGGAGCGCAAAAGTGACACAACTTGGCTGCCTCCACTGCTATTTCCATGAGACCATCCCCAACCATAGGCTGGTTTTCCTTCCTAGCGTTGAGGTTTGAGTTAGGCCTAGGGTTAGTGTTCTTTTAACCTGAAAGCCCTGAGTTCCAAGAACACAGCAGCTGCGAAGGACTACCCAAGAAGAGCACAAAAGTACCACCACATGCCTGCCTCCACAGCTATTTCCTTGGGGACATCCCTAATTCCTGGCTGATTTGCCTTTCTCGTTGTCGGGTTGGGGTTAGGTAGGCCTTGTGCTAGGATTTTTAAAATCAGGAAGCCCAGACCTCCAGGCACACTGGAGCTGTGAAAGGCATCCAAAAGGGAGTGCAAAAGTGCCACAACATGGCTGCTTTCACAGCTTTTTCCTTAGGAAGAACCCTAATACCCGGCTGATTTACCTTCCTAGGGTTACTTTTAGGCTTGGGCCAAGGACTTTTAAAACCAGGAAGCCCTGTGCTCCAGGCACACTGCAGCTGTTCAAGGCATCCCAAGGGGAGCGCAAAAGTGACACAACTTGGCTGCCTCCACTGCTATTTCCATGAGACCATCCCCAACCATAGCTGATTTTCCTTCCTAGCGTTGAGGTTTGAGTTAGGCGTAGGGTTAGAGATTTTTAACCAGAAAGCCCTGAATACCAAGAACACAGCAGCTGCGAAGGACTACCCAAGAAGAGCACAAAAGTACCACAACATGCCTGCCTCCACAGCTATTTCCTTGGGGACATCCCTAATTCCTGGCTGATTTGCCTTTCTCGTCGTCGGGTTGGGGTTAGGTAGGCCTTGTGCTAGGATTCTTAAAATCAGGAAGCCCAGACCTCCAGGCACACTGGAGCTGTGAAAGGCATCCAAAAGGGAGTGCAAAAGTGCCACAACATGGCTGCTTTCACAGCTTTTTCCTTAGGAAGAACCCTAATACCCGGCTGATTTACCTTCCTAGGGTTACTATTAGGCTTCGGCCTAGGACTTTTAAAACCAGGAAACCCTGTGCTCCAGGCACACTGCAGCTGTTCAAGGCATTCCAATGGGAGTGCAAAAGTGACGCAACTTGGCTGCCTCCACTGCTATTTCCATGAGACCATCCCGAACCATAGGCTGATTTTCCTTCCTAGCGTTGAGGTTTGAGTTAGGCCTAGGGTTAGAGTTTTTTAACCAGAAAGCCCTGAGTTCCAAGAACACAGCAGCTGCGAAGGACTACCCAAGAAGAGCACAAAAGTACCACAACATGCCTGCCTCCACAGCTATTTCCTTGGGGACATCCCTAATTCCTGGCTGATTTGCCTTTCTCGTCGTCGGGTTGGGGTTAGGTAGGCCTTGTGCTAGGATATTTAAAAGCAGGAAACCCAGACCTCCAAGCACACTGGAACTGTGAAAGGCATCCAAAAGGGAGTGCAAAAGTGCCACAACATGGCTGCTTTCACAGCTTTTTTCTTGGCACCATCACTATACCTTCTCTGATATATCGCCCTAGGGTTAGGGTTAGGGTTCAGCCTAGGGCTAGGATTTTTTGAACCAGGAAGCCCTGTGTTCCAGGCTTACTGTAGCTGCCAAAGGCATCCCAAAGGGAGCGCAGAAGTGCCACAACATGGCTGCTTTCACAGCTTTTTCCTTAGGAAGAACCCTAATACCCGGCTGATTTACCTTCCTAGGGTTACTGTTAGGCTTGGGCCAAGGACTTTTAAAACCAGGAAGCCCTGTGCTCCAGGCACACTGCAGCTGTTCAAGGCATCCCAAGGGGAGCGCAAAAGTGACACAACTTGGCTGCCTCCACTGCTATTTCCATGAGACCATCCTGAACCATAGGCTGATTTTCCTTCCTAGCGTTGAGGTTTGAGTTAGGCCTAGGGTTAGAGATTTTTAACCAGAAAGCCCTGAATACCAAGAACACAGCAGCTGCGAAGGACTACCCAAGAAGAGCACAAAAGTACCACCACATGCCTGCCTCCACAGCTATTTCCTTGGGGACATCCCTAATTCCTGGCTGATTTGCCTTTCTCGTCGTCGGGTTGGGGTTAGGTAGGCCTTGTGCTACGAATTTGAAAATCAGGAAGCCCAGACCTCCAGGCACACTGGAGCTGTGAAAGGCATCCAAAAGGGAGTGCAAAAGTGCCACAACATGGCTGCTTTCACAGCTTTTTTCTTGGCACCATCACTATACCTTCTCTGATATATCTCCCTAGGGTTAGGGTTAGGGTTCAGCCTAGGGCTAGGATCTTCTGAACCAGGAAGCCCTGTGTTCCAGGCTTACTGTAGCTGCCAAAGGCATCCCAAAGGGAGCGCAGAAGTGCCACAACATGGCTGCTTTCACAGCTTTTTCCTAAGGAAGAACCCTAATACCCGGCTGATTTACCTTCCTAGGGTTACTGTTAGGCTTGGGCCAAGGACTTTTAAAACCAGGAAGCCCTGTGCTCCAGGCACACTGCAGCTGTTCAAGGCATCCCAAGGGGAGCGCAAAAGTGACACAACTTGGCTGCCTCCACTGCTATTTCCATGAGACCATCCTGAACCATAGGCTGATTTTCCTTCCTAGCGTTGAGGTTTGAGTTAGGCGTAGGGTTAGTGTTCTTTAACCAGAAAGCCCTGAGTTCCAAGAACACAGCAGCTGCGAAGGACTACCCAAGAAGAGCACAAAAGTACCACAACATGCCTGCCTCCACAGCTATTTCCTTGGGGACATCCCTAATTCCTGGCTGATTTGCCTTTCTCGTCGTCGGGTTGGGGTTAGGTAGGCCTTGTGCTAGGATTTTTAAAATCAGGAAGCCCAGACCTCCAGGCACACTGGAGCTGTGAAAGGCATCCAAAAGGGAGTGCAAAAGTGCCACAACATGGCTGCTTTCACAGCTTTTTCCTTAGGAAGAACCCTAATCCCCGGCTGATTTACCTTCCTAGGGTTACTGTTAGGCTTGGGCCAAGGACTTTTAAAACCAGGAAGCCCTGTGCTCCAGGCACACTGCAGCTGTTCAAGGCATCCCAAGGGGAGCGCAAAAGTGACACAACTTGGCTGCCTCCACTGCTATTTCCATGAGACCATCCCCAACCATAGGCTGGTTTTCCTTCCTAGCGTTGAGGTTTGAGTTAGGCCTATGGTTAGTGTTCTTTTAACCTGAAAGCCCTGAGTTCCAAGAACACAGCAGCTGCGAAGGACTACCCAAGAAGAGCACAAAAGTACCACCACATGCCTGCCTCCACAGCTATTTCCTTGGGGACATCCCTAATTCCTGGCTGATTTGCCTTTCTCGTTGTCGGGTTGGGGTTAGGTAGGCCTTGTGCTAGGATTTTTAAAATCAGGAAGCCCAGACCTCCAGGCACACTGGAGCTGTGAAAGGCATCCAAAAGGGAGTGCAAAAGTGCCACAACATGGCTGCTTTCACAGCTTTTTCCTTAGGAAGAACCCTAATACCCGGCTGATTTACCTTCCTAGGGTTACTGTTAGGCTTGGGCCAAGGACTTTGAAAACCAGGAAGCCCTGTGCTCCAGGCACACTGCAGCTGTTCAAGGCATCCCAACGGGAGTGCAAAAGTGACACAACTTGGCTGCCTCCACTGCTATTTCCATGAGACCATCCCCAACCTTAGGCTGATTTTCCTTCCTAGCGTTGAGGTTTGAGTTAGGCGTAGGGTTAGTGTTCTTTAACCAGAAAGCCCTGAGTTCCAAGAACACAGCAGCTGCGAAGGACTACCCAAGAAGAGCACAAAAGTACCACAACATGCCTGCCTCCACAGCTATTTCCTTGGGGACATCCCTATTTCCTGGCTGATTTGCCTTTCTCGTCGTCGGGTTGGGGTTAGGTAGGCCTTGTGCTAGGATTTTTAAAATCAGGAAGCCCAGACCTCCAGGCACACTGGAGCTGTGAAAGGCATCCAAAAGGGAGTGCAAAAGTGCCACAACATGGCTGCTTTCACAGCTTTTTCCTTAGGAAGAACCCTAATCCCCGGCTGATTTACCTTCCTAGGGTTACTGTTAGGCTTGGGCAAAGGACTTTTAAAACCAGGAAGCCCTGTGCTCCAGGCACACTGCAGCTGTTCAAGGCATCCCAAGGGGAGCGCAAAAGTGACACAACTTGGCTGCCTCCACTGCTATTTCCATGAGACCATCCCCAACCATAGGCTGGTTTTCCTTCCTAGCGTTGAGGTTTGAGTTAGGCCTAGGGTTAGTGTTCTTTTAACCTGAAAGCCCTGAGTTCCAAGAACACAGCAGCTGCGAAGGACTACCCAAGAAGAGCACAAAAGTACCACCACATGCCTGCCTCCACAGCTATTTCCTTGGGGACATCCCTAATTCCTGGCTGATTTGCCTTTCTCGTTGTCGGGTTGGGGTTAGGTAGGCCTTGTGCTAGGATTTTTAAAATCAGGAAGCCCAGACCTCCAGGCACACTGGAGCTGTGAAAGGCATCCAAAAGGGAGTGCAAAAGTGCCACAACATGGCTGCTTTCACAGCTTTTTCCTTAGGAAGAACCCTAATACCCGGCTGATTTACCTTCCTAGGGTTACTTTTAGGCTTGGGCCAAGGACTTTTAAAACCAGGAAGCCCTGTGCTCCAGGCACACTGCAGCTGTTCAAGGCATCCCAAGGGGAGCGCAAAAGTGACACAACTTGGCTGCCTCCACTGCTATTTCCATGAGACCATCCCCAACCATAGCTGATTTTCCTTCCTAGCGTTGAGGTTTGAGTTAGGCGTAGGGTTAGAGATTTTTAACCAGAAAGCCCTGAATACCAAGAACACAGCAGCTGCGAAGGACTACCCAAGAAGAGCACAAAAGTACCACAACATGCCTGCCTCCACAGCTATTTCCTTGGGGACATCCCTAATTCCTGGCTGATTTGCCTTTCTCGTCGTCGGGTTGGGGTTAGGTAGGCCTTGTGCTAGGATTCTTAAAATCAGGAAGCCCAGACCTCCAGGCACACTGGAGCTGTGAAAGGCATCCAAAAGGGAGTGCAAAAGTGCCACAACATGGCTGCTTTCACAGCTTTTTCCTTAGGAAGAACCCTAATACCCGGCTGATTTACCTTCCTAGGGTTACTATTAGGCTTCGGCCTAGGACTTTTAAAACCAGGAAACCCTGTGCTCCAGGCACACTGCAGCTGTTCAAGGCATTCCAATGGGAGTGCAAAAGTGACGCAACTTGGCTGCCTCCACTGCTATTTCCATGAGACCATCCCGAACCATAGGCTGATTTTCCTTCCTAGCGTTGAGGTTTGAGTTAGGCCTAGGGTTAGAGTTTTTTAACCAGAAAGCCCTGAGTTCCAAGAACACAGCAGCTGCGAAGGACTACCCAAGAAGAGCACAAAAGTACCACAACATGCCTGCCTCCACAGCTATTTCCTTGGGGACATCCCTAATTCCTGGCTGATTTGCCTTTCTCGTCGTCGGGTTGGGGTTAGGTAGGCCTTGTGCTAGGATATTTAAAAGCAGGAAACCCAGACCTCCAAGCACACTGGAACTGTGAAAGGCATCCAAAAGGGAGTGCAAAAGTGCCACAACATGGCTGCTTTCACAGCTTTTTTCTTGGCACCATCACTATACCTTCTCTGATATATCGCCCTAGGGTTAGGGTTAGGGTTCAGCCTAGGGCTAGGATTTTTTGAACCAGGAAGCCCTGTGTTCCAGGCTTACTGTAGCTGCCAAAGGCATCCCAAAGGGAGCGCAGAAGTGCCACAACATGGCTGCTTTCACAGCTTTTTCCTTAGGAAGAACCCTAATACCCGGCTGATTTACCTTCCTAGGGTTACTGTTAGGCTTGGGCCAAGGACTTTTAAAACCAGGAAGCCCTGTGCTCCAGGCACACTGCAGCTGTTCAAGGCATCCCAAGGGGAGCGCAAAAGTGACACAACTTGGCTGCCTCCACTGCTATTTCCATGAGACCATCCTGAACCATAGGCTGATTTTCCTTCCTAGCGTTGAGGTTTGAGTTAGGCCTAGGGTTAGAGATTTTTAACCAGAAAGCCCTGAATACCAAGAACACAGCAGCTGCGAAGGACTACCCAAGAAGAGCACAAAAGTACCACCACATGCCTGCCTCCACAGCTATTTCCTTGGGGACATCCCTAATTCCTGGCTGATTTGCCTTTCTCGTCGTCGGGTTGGGGTTAGGTAGGCCTTGTGCTACGAATTTGAAAATCAGGAAGCCCAGACCTCCAGGCACACTGGAGCTGTGAAAGGCATCCAAAAGGGAGTGCAAAAGTGCCACAACATGGCTGCTTTCACAGCTTTTTTCTTGGCACCATCACTATACCTTCTCTGATATATCTCCCTAGGGTTAGGGTTAGGGTTCAGCCTAGGGCTAGGATCTTCTGAACCAGGAAGCCCTGTGTTCCAGGCTTACTGTAGCTGCCAAAGGCATCCCAAAGGGAGCGCAGAAGTGCCACAACATGGCTGCTTTCACAGCTTTTTCCTAAGGAAGAACCCTAATACCCGGCTGATTTACCTTCCTAGGGTTACTGTTAGGCTTGGGCCAAGGACTTTTAAAACCAGGAAGCCCTGTGCTCCAGGCACACTGCAGCTGTTCAAGGCATCCCAAGGGGAGCGCAAAAGTGACACAACTTGGCTGCCTCCACTGCTATTTCCATGAGACCATCCTGAACCATAGGCTGATTTTCCTTCCTAGCGTTGAGGTTTGAGTTAGGCGTAGGGTTAGTGTTCTTTAACCAGAAAGCCCTGAGTTCCAAGAACACAGCAGCTGCGAAGGACTACCCAAGAAGAGCACAAAAGTACCACAACATGCCTGCCTCCACAGCTATTTCCTTGGGGACATCCCTAATTCCTGGCTGATTTGCCTTTCTCGTCGTCGGGTTGGGGTTAGGTAGGCCTTGTGCTAGGATTTTTAAAATCAGGAAGCCCAGACCTCCAGGCACACTGGAGCTGTGAAAGGCATCCAAAAGGGAGTGCAAAAGTGCCACAACATGGCTGCTTTCACAGCTTTTTCCTTAGGAAGAACCCTAATCCCCGGCTGATTTACCTTCCTAGGGTTACTGTTAGGCTTGGGCCAAGGACTTTTAAAACCAGGAAGCCCTGTGCTCCAGGCACACTGCAGCTGTTCAAGGCATCCCAAGGGGAGCGCAAAAGTGACACAACTTGGCTGCCTCCACTGCTATTTCCATGAGACCATCCCCAACCATAGGCTGGTTTTCCTTCCTAGCGTTGAGGTTTGAGTTAGGCCTATGGTTAGTGTTCTTTTAACCTGAAAGCCCTGAGTTCCAAGAACACAGCAGCTGCGAAGGACTACCCAAGAAGAGCACAAAAGTACCACCACATGCCTGCCTCCACAGCTATTTCCTTGGGGACATCCCTAATTCCTGGCTGATTTGCCTTTCTCGTTGTCGGGTTGGGGTTAGGTAGGCCTTGTGCTAGGATTTTTAAAATCAGGAAGCCCAGACCTCCAGGCACACTGGAGCTGTGAAAGGCATCCAAAAGGGAGTGCAAAAGTGCCACAACATGGCTGCTTTCACAGCTTTTTCCTTAGGAAGAACCCTAATACCCGGCTGATTTACCTTCCTAGGGTTACTGTTAGGCTTGGGCCAAGGACTTTGAAAACCAGGAAGCCCTGTGCTCCAGGCACACTGCAGCTGTTCAAGGCATCCCAACGGGAGTGCAAAAGTGACACAACTTGGCTGCCTCCACTGCTATTTCCATGAGACCATCCCCAACCTTAGGCTGATTTTCCTTCCTAGCGTTGAGGTTTGAGTTAGGCGTAGGGTTAGTGTTCTTTAACCAGAAAGCCCTGAGTTCCAAGAACACAGCAGCTGCGAAGGACTACCCAAGAAGAGCACAAAAGTACCACAACATGCCTGCCTCCACAGCTATTTCCTTGGGGACATCCCTATTTCCTGGCTGATTTGCCTTTCTCGTCGTCGGGTTGGGGTTAGGTAGGCCTTGTGCTAGGATTTTTAAAATCAGGAAGCCCAGACCTCCAGGCACACTGGAGCTGTGAAAGGCATCCAAAAGGGAGTGCAAAAGTGCCACAACATGGCTGCTTTCACAGCTTTTTCCTTAGGAAGAACCCTAATCCCCGGCTGATTTACCTTCCTAGGGTTACTGTTAGGCTTGGGCAAAGGACTTTTAAAACCAGGAAGCCCTGTGCTCCAGGCACACTGCAGCTGTTCAAGGCATCCCAAGGGGAGCGCAAAAGTGACACAACTTGGCTGCCTCCACTGCTATTTCCATGAGACCATCCCCAACCATAGGCTGGTTTTCCTTCCTAGCGTTGAGGTTTGAGTTAGGCCTAGGGTTAGTGTTCTTTTAACCTGAAAGCCCTGAGTTCCAAGAACACAGCAGCTGCGAAGGACTACCCAAGAAGAGCACAAAAGTACCACCACATGCCTGCCTCCACAGCTATTTCCTTGGGGACATCCCTAATTCCTGGCTGATTTGCCTTTCTCGTTGTCGGGTTGGGGTTAGGTAGGCCTTGTGCTAGGATTTTTAAAATCAGGAAGCCCAGACCTCCAGGCACACTGGAGCTGTGAAAGGCATCCAAAAGGGAGTGCAAAAGTGCCACAACATGGCTGCTTTCACAGCTTTTTCCTTAGGAAGAACCCTAATACCCGGCTGATTTACCTTCCTAGGGTTACTGTTAGGCTTGGGCCAAGGACTTTTAAAACCAGGAAGCCCTGTGCTCCAGGCACACTGCAGCTGTTCAAGGCATCCCAAGGGGAGCGCAAAAGTGACACAACTTGGCTGCCTCCACTGCTATTTCCATGAGACCATCCCCAACCTTAGGCTGGATTTCCTTCCTAGCGTTGAGGTTTGAGTTAGGCCTAGGGTTAGGGTTCTTTTAACCAGAAAGCCCTGAGTTCCAAGAACACAGCAGCTGCGAAGGACTACCCAAGAAGAGCACAAAAGTACCACAACATGCCTGCCTCCACAGCTATTTCCTTGGGGACATCCCTAATTCCTGGCTGATTTGCCTTTCTCGTCGTCGGGTTGGGGTTAGGTAGGCCTTGTGCTAGGATTTTTAAAATCAGGAAGCCCAGACCTCCAGGCACACTGGAGCTGTGAAAGGCATCCAAAAGGGAGTGCAAAAGTGCCACAACATGGCTGCTTTCACAGCTTTTTCCTTAGGAAGAAGCCTAATACCCGGCTGATTTACCTTCCTAGGGTTACTGTTAGGCTTGGGCCAAGGACTTTTAAAACCAGGAAGCCCTGTGCTCCAGGCACACTGCAGCTGTTCAAGGCATCCCAAGGGGAGCGCAAAAGTGACACAACTTGGCTGCCTCCACTGCTATTTCCATGAGACCATCCCCAACCTTAGGCTGGTTTTCCTTCCTAGCGTTGAGGTTTGAGTTAGGCCTAGGGTTAGGGTTCTTTCAACCAGAAAGCCCTGAGTTCCAAGAATACAGCAGCTGCGAAGGACTACCCAAGAAGAGCACAAAAGTACCACAACATGCCTGCCTCCACAGCTATTTCCTTGGGGACATCCCTAATTCCTGGCTGATTTGCCTTTCTCGTCGTCGGGTTGGGGTTAGGTAGGCCTTGTGCTAGGATATTTAAAAGCAGGAAACCCAGACCTCCAAGCACACTGGAGCTGTGAAAGGCATCCAAAAGGGAGTGCAAAAGTGCCACAACATGGCTGCTTTCACAGCTTTTTTCTTGGCACCATCACTATACCTTCTCTGATATATCTCCCTAGGGTTAGGGTTAGGGTTCAGCCTAGGGCTAGGATTTTTTGAACCAGGAAGCCCTGTGTTCCAGGCTTACTGTAGCTGCCAAAGGCATCCCAAAGGGAGCGCAGAAGTGCCACAACATGGCTGCTTTCACAGCTTTTTCCTTAGGAAGAACCCTAATACCCGGCTGATTTACCTTCCTAGGGTTACTGTTAGGCTTGGGCCAAGGACTTTTAAAACCAGGAAGCCCTGTGCTCCAGGCACACTGCAGCTGTTCAAGGCATCCCAAGGGGAGCGCAAAAGTGACACAACTTGGCTGCCTCCACTGCTATTTCCATGAGACCATCCTGAACCAAAAGCTGATTTTCCTTCCTAGCGTTGAGGTTTGAGTTAGGCCTAGGGTTAGAGATTTTTAACCAGAAAGCCCTGAATACCAAGAACACAGCAGCTGCGAAGGACTACCCAAGAAGAGCACAAAAGTACCACAACATGCCTGCCTCCACAGCTATTTCCTTGGGGACATCCCTAATTCCTGGCTGATTTGCCTTTCTCGTCGTCGGGTTGGGGTTAGGTAGGCCTTGTGCTAGGATATTTAAAAGCAGGAAACCCAGACCTCCAAGCACACTGGAGCTGTGAAAGGCATCCAAAAGGGAGTGCAAAAGTGCCACAACATGGCTGCTTTCACAGCTTTTTTCTTGGCACCATCACTATACCTTCTCTGATATATCTCCCTAGGGTTAGGGTTAGGGTTCAGCCTAGGGCTAGGATTTTTTGAACCAGGAAGCCCTGTGTTCCAGGCACACTGCAGCTGCCAAAGGCATCCCAAAGGGAGCGCAGAAGTGCCACAACATGGCTGCTTTCACAGCTTTTTCCTTAGGAAGAACCCTAATACCCGGCTGATTTACCTTCCTAGGGTTACTGTTAGGCTTGGGCCAAGGACTTTTAAAACCAGGAAGCCCTGTGCTCCAGGCACACTGCAGCTGTTCAAGGCATCCCAAGGGGAGCGCAAAAGTGACACAACTTGGCTGCCTCCACTGCTATTTCCATGAGACCATCCCCAACCATAGCTGATTTTCCTTCCTAGCGTTGAGGTTTGAGTTAGGCCTAGGGTTAGAGATTTTTAACCAGAAAGCCCTGAATACCAAGAACACAGCAGCTGCGAAGGACTACCCAAGAAGAGCACAAAAGTACCACAACATGCCTGCCTCCACAGCTATTTCCTTGGGGACATCCCTAATTCCTGGCTGATTTGCCTTTCTCGTCGTCGGGTTGGGGTTAGGTAGGCCTTGTGCTAGGATTCTTAAAATCAGGAAGCCCAGACCTCCAGGCACACTGGAGCTGTGAAAGGCATCCAAAAGGGAGTGCAAAAGTGCCACAACATGGCTGCTTTCACAGCTTTTTCCTTAGGAAGAACCCTAATACCCGGCTGATTTACCTTCCTAGGGTTACTATTAGGCTTCGGCCTAGGACTTTTAAAACCAGGAAACCCTGTGCTCCAGGCACACTGCAGCTGTTCAAGGCATTCCAATGGGAGTGCAAAAGTGACGCAACTTGGCTGCCTCCACTGCTATTTCCATGAGACCATCCCGAACCATAGGCTGATTTTCCTTCCTAGCGTTGAGGTTTGAGTTAGGCCTAGGGTTAGAGTTTTTTAACCAGAAAGCCCTGAGTTCCAAGAACACAGCAGCTGCGAAGGACTACCCAAGAAGAGCACAAAAGTACCACAACATGCCTGCCTCCACAGCTATTTCCTTGGGGACATCCCTAATTCCTGGCTGATTTGCCTTTCTCGTCGTCGGGTTGGGGTTAGGTAGGCCTTGTGCTAGGATATTTAAAAGCAGGAAACCCAGACCTCCAAGCACACTGGAACTGTGAAAGGCATCCAAAAGGGAGTGCAAAAGTGCCACAACATGGCTGCTTTCATAGCTTTTTTCTTGGCACCATCACTATACCTTCTCTGATATATCGCCCTAGGGTTAGGGTTAGGGTTCAGCCTAGGGCTAGGATTTTTTGAACCAGGAAGCCCTGTGTTCCAGGCTTACTGTAGCTGCCAAAGGCATCCCAAAGGGAGCGCAGAAGTGCCACAACATGGCTGCTTTCACAGCTTTTTCCTTAGGAAGAACCCTAATACCCGGCTGATTTACCTTCCTAGGGTTACTGTTAGGCTTGGGCCAAGGACTTTTAAAACCAGGAAGCCCTGTGCTCCAGGCACACTGCAGCTGTTCAAGGCATCCCAAGGGGAGCGCAAAAGTGACACAACTTGGCTGCCTCCACTGCTATTTCCATGAGACCATCCTGAACCATAGGCTGATTTTCCTTCCTAGCGTTGAGGTTTGAGTTAGGCCTAGGGTTAGAGATTTTTAACCAGAAAGCCCTGAATACCAAGAACACAGCAGCTGCGAAGGACTACCCAAGAAGAGCACAAAAGTACCACCACATGCCTGCCTCCACAGCTATTTCCTTGGGGACATCCCTAATTCCTGGCTGATTTGCCTTTCTCGTCGTCGGGTTGGGGTTAGGTAGGCCTTGTGCTACGAATGTGAAAATCAGGAAGCCCAGACCTCCAGGCACACTGGAGCTGTGAAAGGCATCCAAAAGGGAGTGCAAAAGTGCCACAACATGGCTGCTTTCACAGCTTTTTTCTTGGCACCATCACTATACCTTCTCTGATATATCTCCCTAGGGTTAGGGTTAGGGTTCAGCCTAGGGCTAGGATCTTCTGAACCAGGAAGCCCTGTGTTCCAGGCTTACTGTAGCTGCCAAAGGCATCCCAAAGGGAGCGCAGAAGTGCCACAACATGGCTGCTTTCACAGCTTTTTCCTAAGGAAGAACCCTAATACCCGGCTGATTTACCTTCCTAGGGTTACTGTTAGGCTTGGGCCAAGGACTTTTAAAACCAGGAAGCCCTGTGCTCCAGGCACACTGCAGCTGTTCAAGGCATCCCAAGGGGAGCGCAAAAGTGACACAACTTGGCTGCCTCCACTGCTATTTCCATGAGACCATCCTGAACCATAGGCTGATTTTCCTTCCTAGCGTTGAGGTTTGAGTTAGGCCTAGGGTTAGTGTTCTTTAACCAGAAAGCCCTGAGTTCCAAGAACACAGCAGCTGCGAAGGACTACCCAAGAAGAGCACAAAAGTACCACAACATGCCTGCCTCCACAGCTATTTCCTTGGGGACATCCCTAATTCCTGGCTGATTTGCCTTTCTCGTCGTCGGGTTGGGGTTAGGTAGGCCTTGTGCTAGGATATTTAAAATCAGGAAGCCCAGACCTCCAGGCACACTGGAGCTGTGAAAGGCATCCAAAAGGGAGTGCAAAAGTGCCACAACATGGCTGCTTTCACAGCTTTTTCCTTAGGAAGAACCCTAATCCCCGGCTGATTTACCTTCCTAGGGTTACTGTAAGGCTTGGGCCAAGGACTTTTAAAACCAGGAAGCCCTGTGCTCCAGGCACACTGCAGCTGTTCAAGGCATCCCAAGGGGAGCGCAAAAGTGACACAACTTGGCTGCCTCCACTGCTATTTCCATGAGACCATCCCCAACCATAGGCTGGTTTTCCTTCCTAGCGTTGAGGTTTGAGTTAGGCCTATGGTTAGTGTTCTTTTAACCTGAAAGCCCTGAGTTCCAAGAACACAGCAGCTGCGAAGGACTACCCAAGAAGAGCACAAAAGTACCACCACATGCCTGCCTCCACAGCTATTTCCTTGGGGACATCCCTAATTCCTGGCTGATTTGCCTTTCTCGTTGTCGGGTTGGGGTTAGGTAGGCCTTGTGCTAGGATTTTTAAAATCAGGAAGCCCAGACCTCCAGGCACACTGGAGCTGTGAAAGGCATCCAAAAGGGAGTGCAAAAGTGCCACAACATGGCTGCTTTCACAGCTTTTTCCTTAGGAAGAACCCTAATACCCGGCTGATTTACCTTCCTAGGGTTACTGTTAGGCTTGGGCCAAGGACTTTGAAAACCAGGAAGCCCTGTGCTCCAGGCACACTGCAGCTGTTCAAGGCATCCCAACGGGAGTGCAAAAGTGACACAACTTGGCTGCCTCCACTGCTATTTCCATGAGACCATCCCCAACCTTAGGCTGATTTTCCTTCCTAGCGTTGAGGTTTGAGTTAGGCGTAGGGTTAGTGTTCTTTAACCAGAAAGCCCTGAGTTCCAAGAACACAGCAGCTGCGAAGGACTACCCAAGAAGAGCACAAAAGTACCACAACATGCCTGCCTCCACAGCTATTTCCTTGGGGACATCCCTATTTCCTGGCTGATTTGCCTTTCTCGTCGTCGGGTTGGGGTTAGGTAGGCCTTGTGCTAGGATTTTTAAAATCAGGAAGCCCAGACCTCCAGGCACACTGGAGCTGTGAAAGGCATCCAAAAGGGAGTGCAAAAGTGCCACAACATGGCTGCTTTCACAGCTTTTTCCTTAGGAAGAACCCTAATCCCCGGCTGATTTACCTTCCTAGGGTTACTGTTAGGCTTGGGCAAAGGACTTTTAAAACCAGGAAGCCCTGTGCTCCAGGCACACTGCAGCTGTTCAAGGCATCCCAAGGGGAGCGCAAAAGTGACACAACTTGGCTGCCTCCACTGCTATTTCCATGAGACCATCCCCAACCATAGGCTGGTTTTCCTTCCTAGCGTTGAGGTTTGAGTTAGGCCTAGGGTTAGTGTTCTTTTAACCTGAAAGCCCTGAGTTCCAAGAACACAGCAGCTGCGAAGGACTACCCAAGAAGAGCACAAAAGTACCACCACATGCCTGCCTCCACAGCTATTTCCTTGGGGACATCCCTAATTCCTGGCTGATTTGCCTTTCTCGTTGTCGGGTTGGGGTTAGGTAGGCCTTGTGCTAGGATTTTTAAAATCAGGAAGCCCAGACCTCCAGGCACACTGGAGCTGTGAAAGGCATCCAAAAGGGAGTGCAAAAGGGCCACAACATGGCTGCTTTCACAGCTTTTTCCTTAGGAAGAACCCTAATACCCGGCTGATTTACCTTCCTAGGGTTACTGTTAGGCTTGGGCCAAGGACTTTTAAAACCAGGAAGCCCTGTGCTCCAGGCACACTGCAGCTGTTCAAGGCATCCCAAGGGGAGCGCAAAAGTGACACAACTTGGCTGCCTCCACTGCTATTTCCATGAGACCATCCCCAACCTTAGGCTGGATTTCCTTCCTAGCGTTGAGGTTTGAGTTAGGCCTAGGGTTAGGGTTCTTTTAACCAGAAAGCCCTGAGTTCCAAGAACACAGCAGCTGCGAAGGACTACCCAAGAAGAGCACAAAAGTACCACAACATGCCTGCCTCCACAGCTATTTCCTTGGGGACATCCCTAATTCCTGGCTGATTTGCCTTTCTCGTCGTCGGGTTGGGGTTAGGTAGGCCTTGTGCTAGGATTTTTAAAATCAGGAAGCCCAGACCTCCAGGCACACTGGAGCTGTGAAAGGCATCCAAAAGGGAGTGCAAAAGTGCCACAACATGGCTGCTTTCACAGCTTTTTCCTTAGGAAGAAGCCTAATACCCGGCTGATTTACCTTCCTAGGGTTACTGTTAGGCTTGGGCCAAGGACTTTTAAAACCAGGAAGCCCTGTGCTCCAGGCACACTGCAGCTGTTCAAGGCATCCCAAGGGGAGCGCAAAAGTGACACAACTTGGCTGCCTCCACTGCTATTTCCATGAGACCATCCTGAACCATAGGCTGATTTTCCTTCCTAGCGTTGAGGTTTGAGTTAGGCCTAGGGTTAGGGTTCTTTCAACCAGAAAGCCCTGAGTTCCAAGAATACAGCAGCTGCGAAGGACTACCCAAGAAGAGCACAAAAGTACCACAACATGCCTGCCTCCACAGCTATTTCCTTGGGGACATCCCTAATTCCTGGCTGATTTGCCTTTCTCGTCGTCGGGTTGGGGTTAGGTAGGCCTTGTGCTAGGATATTTAAAAGCAGGAAACCCAGACCTCCAAGCACACTGGAGCTGTGAAAGGCATCCAAAAGGGAGTGCAAAAGTGCCACAACATGGCTGCTTTCACAGCTTTTTTCTTGGCACCATCACTATACCTTCTCTGATATATCTCCCTAGGGTTAGGGTTAGGGTTCAGCCTAGGGCTAGGATTTTTTGAACCAGGAAGCCCTGTGTTCCAGGCTTACTGTAGCTGCCAAAGGCATCCCAAAGGGAGCGCAGAAGTGCCACAACATGGCTGCTTTCACAGCTTTTTCCTTAGGAAGAACCCTAATACCCGGCTGATTTACCTTCCTAGGGTTACTGTTAGGCTTGGGCCAAGGACTTTTAAAACCAGGAAGCCCTGTGCTCCAGGCACACTGCAGCTGTTCAAGGCATCCCAAGGGGAGCGCAAAAGTGACACAACTTGGCTGCCTCCACTGCTATTTCCATGAGACCATCCTGAACCAAAAGCTGATTTTCCTTCCTAGCGTTGAGGTTTGAGTTAGGCCTAGGGTTAGAGATTTTTAACCAGAAAGCCCTGAATACCAAGAACACAGCAGCTGCGAAGGACTACCCAAGAAGAGCACAAAAGTACCACAACATGCCTGCCTCCACAGCAATTTCCTTGGGGACATCCCTAATTCCTGGCTGATTTGCCTTTCTCGTCGTCGGGTTGGGGTTAGGTAGGCCTTGTGCTAGGATTTTGAAAATCAGGAAGCCCAGACCTCCAGGCACACTGGAGCTGTGAAAGGCATCCAAAAGGGAGTGCAAAAGTGCCACAACATGGCTGCTTTCACAGCTTTTTCCTTAGGAAGAACCCTAATACCCGGCTGATTTACCTTCCTAGGGTTACTATTAGGCTTCGGCCTAGGACTTTTAAAACCAGGAAACCCTGTGCTCCAGGCACACTGCAGCTGTTCAAGGCATTCCAATGGGAGTGCAAAAGTGACGCAACTTGGCTGCCTCCACTGCTATTTCCATGAGACCATCCCGAACCAAAGGCTGATTTTCCTTCCTAGCGTTGAGGTTTGAGTTAGGCCTAGGGTTAGAGTTTTTTAACCAGAAAGCCCTGAGTTCCAAGAACACAGCAGCTGCGAAGGACTACCCAAGAAGAGCACAAAAGTACCACAACATGCCTGCCTCCACAGCTATTTCCTTGGGGACATCCCTAATTCCTGGCTGATTTGCCTTTCTCGTCGTCGGGTTGGGGTTAGGTAGGCCTTGTGCTAGGATATTTAAAAGCAGGAAACCCAGACCTCCAAGCACACTGGAGCTGTGAAAGGCATCCAAAAGGGAGTGCAAAAGTGCCACAACATGGCTGCTTTCACAGCTTTTTTCTTGGCACCATCACTATACCTTCTCTGATATATCTCCCTAGGGTTTGGGTTAGGGTTCAGCCTAGGGCTAGGATTTTTTGAACCAGGAAGCCCTGTGTTCCAGGCACACTGCAGCTGCCAAAGGCATCCCAAAGGGAGCGCAGAAGTGCCACAACATGGCTGCTTTCACAGCTTTTTCCTTAGGAAGAACCCTAATACCCGGCTGATTTACCTTCCTAGGGTTACTGTTAGGCTTGGGCCAAGGACTTTTAAAACCAGGAAGCCCTGTGCTCCAGGCACACTGCAGCTGTTCAAGGCATCCCAAGGGGAGCGCAAAAGTGACACAACTTGGCTGCCTCCACTGCTATTTCCATGAGACCATCCTGAACCAAAAGCTGATTTTCCTTCCTAGCGTTGAGGTTTGAGTTAGGCCTAGGGTTAGAGATTTTTAACCAGAAAGCCCTGAATACCAAGAACACAGCAGCTGCGAAGGACTACCCAAGAAGAGCACAAAAGTACCACAACATGCCTGCCTCCACAGCTATTTCCTTGGGGACATCCCTAATTCCTGGCTGATTTGCCTTTCTCGTCGTCGGGTTGGGGTTAGGTAGGCCTTGTGCTAGGATATTTAAAAGCAGGAAACCCAGACCTCCAAGCACACTGGAGCTGTGAAAGGCATCCAAAAGGGAGTGCAAAAGTGCCACAACATGGCTGCTTTCACAGCTTTTTTCTTGGCACCATCACTATACCTTCTCTGATATATCGCCCTAGGGTTACGGTTAGGGTTCAGCCTAGGGCTAGGATTTTTTGAACCAGGAAGCCCTGTGCTCCAGGCACACTGCAGCTGTTCAAGGCATCCCAAGGGGAGCGCAAAAGTGACACAACTTGGCTGCCTCCACTGCTATTTCCATGAGACCATCCCCAACCATAGGCTGGTTTTCCTTCCTAGCGTTGAGGTTTGACTTAGGCCTATGGTTAGTGTTCTTTTAACCTGAAAGCCCTGAGTTCCAAGAACACAGCAGCTGCGAAGGACTACCCAAGAAGAGCACAAAAGTACCACCACATGCCTGCCTCCACAGCTATTTCCTTGGGGACATCCCTAATTCCTGGCTGATTTGCCTTTCTCGTTGTCGGGTTGGGGTTAGATAGGCCTTGTGCTAGGATTTTGAAAATCAGGAAGCCCAGACCTCCAGGCACACTGGAGCTGTGAAAGGCATCCAAAAGGGAGTGCAAAAGTGCCACAAAATGGCTGCTTTCACAGCTTTTTCCTTAGGAAGAACCCTAATCCCCGGCTGATTTACCTTCCTAGGGTTACTGTTAGGCTTGGGCCAAGGACTTTTAAAACCAGGAAGCCCTGTGCTCCAGGCACACTGCAGCTGTTCAAGGCATCCCAAGGGGAGCGCAAAAGTGACACAACTTGGCTGCCTCCACTGCTATTTCCATGAGACCATCCCCAACCTTAGGCTGGATTTCCTTCCTAGCGTTGAGGTTTGAGTTAGGCCTAGGGTTAGGGTTCTTTTAACCAGAAAGCCCTGAGTTCCAAGAATACAGCAGCTGCGAAGGACTACCCAAGAAGAGCACAAAAGTACCACAACATGCCTGCCTCCACAGCTATTTCCTTGGGGACATCCCTAATTCCTGGCTGATTTGCCTTTCTCGTCGTCGGGTTGGGGTTAGGTAGGCCTTGTGCTAGGATTTTGAAAATCAGGAAGCCCAGACCTCCAGGCACACTGGAGCTGTGAAAGGCATCCAAAAGGGAGTGCAAAAGTGCCACAACATGGCTGCTTTCACAGCTTTTTCCTTAGGAAGAACCCTAATACCCGGCTGATTTACCTTCCTAGGGTTACTGTTAGGCTTGGGCCAAGGACTTTAAAACCAGGAAGCCCTGTGCTCCAGGCACACTGCAGCTGTTCAAGGCATCCCAACGGGAGTGCAAAAGGGACACAACTTGGCTGCCTCCACTGCTATTTCCATGAGACCATCCCCAACCATAGGCTGATTTTCCTTCCTAGCGTTGAGGTTTGAGTTAGGCGTAGGGTTAGAGATTTTTAACCAGAAAGCCCTGAATACCAAGAACACAGCAGCTGCGAAGGACTACCCAAGAAGAGCACAAAAGTACCACAACATGCCTGCCTCCACAGCTATTTCCTTGGGGACATCCCTAATTCCTGGCTGATTTGCCTTTCTCGTCGTCGGGTTGGGGTTAGGTAGGCCTTGTGCTAGGATTCTTAAAATCAGGAAGCCCAGACCTCCAGGCACACTGGAGCTGTGAAAGGCATCCAAAAGGGAGTGCAAAAGTGCCACAACATGGCTGCTTTCACAGCTTTTTCCTTAGGAAGAACCCTAATACCCGGCTGATTTACCTTCCTAGGGTTACTATTAGGCTTCGGCCTAGGACTTTTAAAACCAGGAAACCCTGTGCTCCAGGCACACTGCAGCTGTTCAAGGCATTCCAATGGGAGTGCAAAAGTGACGCAACTTGGCTGCCTCCACTGCTATTTCCATGAGACCATCCCGAACCATAGGCTGATTTTCCTTCCTAGCGTTGAGGTTTGAGTTAGGCCTAGGGTTAGAGTTTTTTAACCAGAAAGCCCTGAGTTCCAAGAACACAGCAGCTGCGAAGGACTACCCAAGAAGAGCACAAAAGTACCACAACATGCCTGCCTCCACAGCTATTTCCTTGGGGACATCCCTAATTCCTGGCTGATTTGCCTTTCTCGTCGTCGGGTTGGGGTTAGGTAGGCCTTGTGCTAGGATATTTAAAAGCAGGAAACCCAGACCTCCAAGCACACTGGAACTGTGAAAGGCATCCAAAAGGGAGTGCAAAAGTGCCACAACATGGCTGCTTTCACAGCTTTTTTCTTGGCACCATCACTATACCTTCTCTGATATATCGCCCTAGGGTTAGGGTTAGGGTTCAGCCTAGGGCTAGGATTTTTTGAACCAGGAAGCCCTGTGTTCCAGGCTTACTGTAGCTGCCAAAGGCATCCCAAAGGGAGCGCAGAAGTGCCACAACATGGCTGCTTTCACAGCTTTTTCCTTAGGAAGAACCCTAATACCCGGCTGATTTACCTTCCTAGGGTTACTGTTAGGCTTGGGCCAAGGACTTTTAAAACCAGGAAGCCCTGTGCTCCAGGCACACTGCAGCTGTTCAAGGCATCCCAAGGGGAGCGCAAAAGTGACACAACTTGGCTGCCTCCACTGCTATTTCCATGAGACCATCCTGAACCATAGGCTGATTTTCCTTCCTAGCGTTGAGGTTTGAGTTAGGCCTAGGGTTAGAGATTTTTAACCAGAAAGCCCTGAATACCAAGAACACAGCAGCTGCGAAGGACTACCCAAGAAGAGCACAAAAGTACCACCACATGCCTGCCTCCACAGCTATTTCCTTGGGGACATCCCTAATTCCTGGCTGATTTGCCTTTCTCGTCGTCGGGTTGGGGTTAGGTAGGCCTTGTGCTACGAATTTGAAAATCAGGAAGCCCAGACCTCCAGGCACACTGGAGCTGTGAAAGGCATCCAAAAGGGAGTGCAAAAGTGCCACAACATGGCTGCTTTCACAGCTTTTTTCTTGGCACCATCACTATACCTTCTCTGATATATCTCCCTAGGGTTAGGGTTAGGGTTCAGCCTAGGGCTAGGATCTTCTGAACCAGGAAGCCCTGTGTTCCAGGCTTACTGTAGCTGCCAAAGGCATCCCAAAGGGAGCGCAGAAGTGCCACAACATGGCTGCTTTCACAGCTTTTTCCTAAGGAAGAACCCTAATACCCGGCTGATTTACCTTCCTAGGGTTACTGTTAGGCTTGGGCCAAGGACTTTTAAAACCAGGAAGCCCTGTGCTCCAGGCACACTGCAGCTGTTCAAGGCATCCCAAGGGGAGCGCAAAAGTGACACAACTTGGCTGCCTCCACTGCTATTTCCATGAGACCATCCTGAACCATAGGCTGATTTTCCTTCCTAGCGTTGAGGTTTGAGTTAGGCGTAGGGTTAGTGTTCTTTAACCAGAAAGCCCTGAGTTCCAAGAACACAGCAGCTGCGAAGGACTACCCAAGAAGAGCACAAAAGTACCACAACATGCCTGCCTCCACAGCTATTTCCTTGGGGACATCCCTAATTCCTGGCTGATTTGCCTTTCTCGTCGTCGGGTTGGGGTTAGGTAGGCCTTGTGCTAGGATTTTTAAAATCAGGAAGCCCAGACCTCCAGGCACACTGGAGCTGTGAAAGGCATCCAAAAGGGAGTGCAAAAGTGCCACAACATGGCTGCTTTCACAGCTTTTTCCTTAGGAAGAACCCTAATCCCCGGCTGATTTACCTTCCTAGGGTTACTGTTAGGCTTGGGCCAAGGACTTTTAAAACCAGGAAGCCCTGTGCTCCAGGCACACTGCAGCTGTTCAAGGCATCCCAAGGGGAGCGCAAAAGTGACACAACTTGGCTGCCTCCACTGCTATTTCCATGAGACCATCCCCAACCATAGGCTGGTTTTCCTTCCTAGCGTTGAGGTTTGAGTTAGGCCTATGGTTAGTGTTCTTTTAACCTGAAAGCCCTGAGTTCCAAGAACACAGCAGCTGCGAAGGACTACCCAAGAAGAGCACAAAAGTACCACCACATGCCTGCCTCCACAGCTATTTCCTTGGGGACATCCCTAATTCCTGGCTGATTTGCCTTTCTCGTTGTCGGGTTGGGGTTAGGTAGGCCTTGTGCTAGGATTTTTAAAATCAGGAAGCCCAGACCTCCAGGCACACTGGAGCTGTGAAAGGCATCCAAAAGGGAGTGCAAAAGTGCCACAACATGGCTGCTTTCACAGCTTTTTCCTTAGGAAGAACCCTAATACCCGGCTGATTTACCTTCCTAGGGTTACTGTTAGGCTTGGGCCAAGGACTTTGAAAACCAGGAAGCCCTGTGCTCCAGGCACACTGCAGCTGTTCAAGGCATCCCAACGGGAGTGCAAAAGTGACACAACTTGGCTGCCTCCACTGCTATTTCCATGAGACCATCCCCAACCTTAGGCTGATTTTCCTTCCTAGCGTTGAGGTTTGAGTTAGGCGTAGGGTTAGTGTTCTTTAACCAGAAAGCCCTGAGTTCCAAGAACACAGCAGCTGCGAAGGACTACCCAAGAAGAGCACAAAAGTACCACAACATGCCTGCCTCCACAGCTATTTCCTTGGGGACATCCCTATTTCCTGGCTGATTTGCCTTTCTCGTCGTCGGGTTGGGGTTAGGTAGGCCTTGTGCTAGGATTTTTAAAATCAGGAAGCCCAGACCTCCAGGCACACTGGAGCTGTGAAAGGCATCCAAAAGGGAGTGCAAAAGTGCCACAACATGGCTGCTTTCACAGCTTTTTCCTTAGGAAGAACCCTAATCCCCGGCTGATTTACCTTCCTAGGGTTACTGTTAGGCTTGGGCAAAGGACTTTTAAAACCAGGAAGCCCTGTGCTCCAGGCACACTGCAGCTGTTCAAGGCATCCCAAGGGGAGCGCAAAAGTGACACAACTTGGCTGCCTCCACTGCTATTTCCATGAGACCATCCCCAACCATAGGCTGGTTTTCCTTCCTAGCGTTGAGGTTTGAGTTAGGCCTAGGGTTAGTGTTCTTTTAACCTGAAAGCCCTGAGTTCCAAGAACACAGCAGCTGCGAAGGACTACCCAAGAAGAGCACAAAAGTACCACCACATGCCTGCCTCCACAGCTATTTCCTTGGGGACATCCCTAATTCCTGGCTGATTTGCCTTTCTCGTTGTCGGGTTGGGGTTAGGTAGGCCTTGTGCTAGGATTTTTAAAATCAGGAAGCCCAGACCTCCAGGCACACTGGAGCTGTGAAAGGCATCCAAAAGGGAGTGCAAAAGTGCCACAACATGGCTGCTTTCACAGCTTTTTCCTTAGGAAGAACCCTAATACCCGGCTGATTTACCTTCCTAGGGTTACTGTTAGGCTTGGGCCAAGGACTTTTAAAACCAGGAAGCCCTGTGCTCCAGGCACACTGCAGCTGTTCAAGGCATCCCAAGGGGAGCGCAAAAGTGACACAACTTGGCTGCCTCCACTGCTATTTCCATGAGACCATCCCCAACCTTAGGCTGGATTTCCTTCCTAGCGTTGAGGTTTGAGTTAGGCCTAGGGTTAGGGTTCTTTTAACCAGAAAGCCCTGAGTTCCAAGAACACAGCAGCTGCGAAGGACTACCCAAGAAGAGCACAAAAGTACCACAACATGCCTGCCTCCACAGCTATTTCCTTGGGGACATCCCTAATTCCTGGCTGATTTGCCTTTCTCGTCGTCGGGTTGGGGTTAGGTAGGCCTTGTGCTAGGATTTTTAAAATCAGGAAGCCCAGACCTCCAGGCACACTGGAGCTGTGAAAGGCATCCAAAAGGGAGTGCAAAAGTGCCACAACATGGCTGCTTTCACAGCTTTTTCCTTAGGAAGAAGCCTAATACCCGGCTGATTTACCTTCCTAGGGTTACTGTTAGGCTTGGGCCAAGGACTTTTAAAACCAGGAAGCCCTGTGCTCCAGGCACACTGCAGCTGTTCAAGGCATCCCAAGGGGAGCGCAAAAGTGACACAACTTGGCTGCCTCCACTGCTATTTCCATGAGACCATCCTGAACCATAGGCTGATTTTCCTTCCTAGCGTTGAGGTTTGAGTTAGGCCTAGGGTTAGGGTTCTTTCAACCAGAAAGCCCTGAGTTCCAAGAATACAGCAGCTGCGAAGGACTACCCAAGAAGAGCACAAAAGTACCACAACATGCCTGCCTCCACAGCTATTTCCTTGGGGACATCCCTAATTCCTGGCTGATTTGCCTTTCTCGTCGTCGGGTTGGGGTTAGGTAGGCCTTGTGCTAGGATATTTAAAAGCAGGAAACCCAGACCTCCAAGCACACTGGAGCTGTGAAAGGCATCCAAAAGGGAGTGCAAAAGTGCCACAACATGGCTGCTTTCACAGCTTTTTTCTTGGCACCATCACTATACCTTCTCTGATATATCTCCCTAGGGTTAGGGTTAGGGTTCAGCCTAGGGCTAGGATTTTTTGAACCAGGAAGCCCTGTGTTCCAGGCTTACTGTAGCTGCCAAAGGCATCCCAAAGGGAGCGCAGAAGTGCCACAACATGGCTGCTTTCACAGCTTTTTCCTTAGGAAGAACCCTAATACCCGGCTGATTTACCTTCCTAGGGTTACTGTTAGGCTTGGGCCAAGGACTTTTAAAACCAGGAAGCCCTGTGCTCCAGGCACACTGCAGCTGTTCAAGGCATCCCAAGGGGAGCGCAAAAGTGACACAACTTGGCTGCCTCCACTGCTATTTCCATGAGACCATCCTGAACCAAAAGCTGATTTTCCTTCCTAGCGTTGAGGTTTGAGTTAGGCCTAGGGTTAGAGATTTTTAACCAGAAAGCCCTGAATACCAAGAACACAGCAGCTGCGAAGGACTACCCAAGAAGAGCACAAAAGTACCACAACATGCCTGCCTCCACAGCTATTTCCTTGGGGACATCCCTAATTCCTGGCTGATTTGCCTTTCTCGTCGTCGGGTTGGGGTTAGGTAGGCCTTGTGCTAGGATATTTAAAAGCAGGAAACCCAGACCTCCAAGCACACTGGAGCTGTGAAAGGCATCCAAAAGGGAGTGCAAAAGTGCCACAACATGGCTGCTTTCACAGCTTTTTTCTTGGCACCATCACTATACCTTCTCTGATATATCTCCCTAGGGTTAGGGTTAGGGTTCAGCCTAGGGCTAGGATTTTTTGAACCAGGAAGCCCTGTGTTCCAGGCACACTGCAGCTGCCAAAGGCATCCCAAAGGGAGCGCAGAAGTGCCACAACATGGCTGCTTTCACAGCTTTTTCCTTAGGAAGAACCCTAATACCCGGCTGATTTACCTTCCTAGGGTTACTGTTAGGCTTGGGCCAAGGACTTTTAAAACCAGGAAGCCCTGTGCTCCAGGCACACTGCAGCTGTTCAAGGCATCCCAAGGGGAGCGCAAAAGTGACACAACTTGGCTGCCTCCACTGCTATTTCCATGAGACCATCCCCAACCATAGCTGATTTTCCTTCCTAGCGTTGAGGTTTGAGTTAGGCCTAGGGTTAGAGATTTTTAACCAGAAAGCCCTGAATACCAAGAACACAGCAGCTGCGAAGGACTACCCAAGAAGAGCACAAAAGTACCACAACATGCCTGCCTCCACAGCTATTTCCTTGGGGACATCCCTAATTCCTGGCTGATTTGCCTTTCTCGTCGTCGGGTTGGGGTTAGGTAGGCCTTGTGCTAGGATTCTTAAAATCAGGAAGCCCAGACCTCCAGGCACACTGGAGCTGTGAAAGGCATCCAAAAGGGAGTGCAAAAGTGCCACAACATGGCTGCTTTCACAGCTTTTTCCTTAGGAAGAACCCTAATACCCGGCTGATTTACCTTCCTAGGGTTACTATTAGGCTTCGGCCTAGGACTTTTAAAACCAGGAAACCCTGTGCTCCAGGCACACTGCAGCTGTTCAAGGCATTCCAATGGGAGTGCAAAAGTGACGCAACTTGGCTGCCTCCACTGCTATTTCCATGAGACCATCCCGAACCATAGGCTGATTTTCCTTCCTAGCGTTGAGGTTTGAGTTAGGCCTAGGGTTAGAGTTTTTTAACCAGAAAGCCCTGAGTTCCAAGAACACAGCAGCTGCGAAGGACTACCCAAGAAGAGCACAAAAGTACCACAACATGCCTGCCTCCACAGCTATTTCCTTGGGGACATCCCTAATTCCTGGCTGATTTGCCTTTCTCGTCGTCGGGTTGGGGTTAGGTAGGCCTTGTGCTAGGATATTTAAAAGCAGGAAACCCAGACCTCCAAGCACACTGGAACTGTGAAAGGCATCCAAAAGGGAGTGCAAAAGTGCCACAACATGGCTGCTTTCATAGCTTTTTTCTTGGCACCATCACTATACCTTCTCTGATATATCGCCCTAGGGTTAGGGTTAGGGTTCAGCCTAGGGCTAGGATTTTTTGAACCAGGAAGCCCTGTGTTCCAGGCTTACTGTAGCTGCCAAAGGCATCCCAAAGGGAGCGCAGAAGTGCCACAACATGGCTGCTTTCACAGCTTTTTCCTTAGGAAGAACCCTAATACCCGGCTGATTTACCTTCCTAGGGTTACTGTTAGGCTTGGGCCAAGGACTTTTAAAACCAGGAAGCCCTGTGCTCCAGGCACACTGCAGCTGTTCAAGGCATCCCAAGGGGAGCGCAAAAGTGACACAACTTGGCTGCCTCCACTGCTATTTCCATGAGACCATCCTGAACCATAGGCTGATTTTCCTTCCTAGCGTTGAGGTTTGAGTTAGGCCTAGGGTTAGAGATTTTTAACCAGAAAGCCCTGAATACCAAGAACACAGCAGCTGCGAAGGACTACCCAAGAAGAGCACAAAAGTACCACCACATGCCTGCCTCCACAGCTATTTCCTTGGGGACATCCCTAATTCCTGGCTGATTTGCCTTTCTCGTCGTCGGGTTGGGGTTAGGTAGGCCTTGTGCTACGAATTTGAAAATCAGGAAGCCCAGACCTCCAGGCACACTGGAGCTGTGAAAGGCATCCAAAAGGGAGTGCAAAAGTGCCACAACATGGCTGCTTTCACAGCTTTTTTCTTGGCACCATCACTATACCTTCTCTGATATATCTCCCTAGGGTTAGGGTTAGGGTTCAGACTAGGGCTAGGATCTTCTGAACCAGGAAGCCCTGTGTTCCAGGCTTACTGTAGCTGCCAAAGGCATCCCAAAGGGAGCGCAGAAGTGCCACAACATGGCTGCTTTCACAGCTTTTTCCTAAGGAAGAACCCTAATACCCGGCTGATTTACCTTCCTAGGGTTACTGTTAGGCTTGGGCCAAGGACTTTTAAAACCAGGAAGCCCTGTGCTCCAGGCACACTGCAGCTGTTCAAGGCATCCCAAGGGGAGCGCAAAAGTGACACAACTTGGCTGCCTCCACTGCTATTTCCATGAGACCATCCTGAACCATAGGCTGATTTTCCTTCCTAGCGTTGAGGTTTGTGTTAGGCCTAGGGTTAGTGTTCTTTAACCAGAAAGCCCTGAGTTCCAAGAACACAGCAGCTGCGAAGGACTACCCAAGAAGAGCACAAAAGTACCACAACATGCCTGCCTCCACAGCTATTTCCTTGGGGACATCCCTAATTCCTGGCTGATTTGCCTTTCTCGTCGTCGGGTTGGGGTTAGGTAGGCCTTGTGCTAGGATTTTTAAAATCAGGAAGCCCAGACCTCCAGGCACACTGGAGCTGTGAAAGGCATCCAAAAGGGAGTGCAAAAGTGCCACAACATGGCTGCTTTCACAGCTTTTTCCTTAGGAAGAACCCTAATCCCCGGCTGATTTACCTTCCTAGGGTTACTGTAAGGCTTGGGCCAAGGACTTTTAAAACCAGGAAGCCCTGTGCTCCAGGCACACTGCAGCTGTTCAAGGCATCCCAAGGGGAGCGCAAAAGTGACACAACTTGGCTGCCTCCACTGCTATTTCCATGAGACCATCCCCAACCATAGGCTGGTTTTCCTTCCTAGCGTTGAGGTTTGAGTTAGGCCTATG
This sequence comes from Melospiza georgiana, assembly GCF_028018845.1. NCBI lineage: Eukaryota > Metazoa > Chordata > Aves > Passeriformes > Passerellidae > Melospiza > Melospiza georgiana. The sequence goes on along the minus strand of NW_026652216.1, from coordinate 3,371,433 downwards.
GTTAGTGTTCTTTTAACCTGAAAGCCCTGAGTTCCAAGAACACAGCAGCTGCGAAGGACTACCCAAGAAGAGCACAAAAGTACCACCACATGCCTGCCTCCACAGCTATTTCCTTGGGGACATCCCTAATTCCTGGCTGATTTGCCTTTCTCGTTGTCGGGTTGGGGTTAGGTAGGCCTTGTGCTAGGATTTTTAAAATCAGGAAGCCCAGACCTCCAGGCACACTGGAGCTGTGAAAGGCATCCAAAAGGGAGTGCAAAAGTGCCACAACATGGCTGCTTTCACAGCTTTTTCCTTAGGAAGAACCCTAATACCCGGCTGATTTACCTTCCTAGGGTTACTGTTAGGCTTGGGCCAAGGACTTTGAAAACCAGGAAGCCCTGTGCTCCAGGCACACTGCAGCTGTTCAAGGCATCCCAACGGGAGTGCAAAAGTGACACAACTTGGCTGCCTCCACTGCTATTTCCATGAGACCATCCCCAACCTTAGGCTGATTTTCCTTCCTAGCGTTGAGGTTTGAGTTAGGCGTAGGGTTAGTGTTCTTTAACCAGAAAGCCCTGAGTTCCAAGAACACAGCAGCTGCGAAGGACTACCCAAGAAGAGCACAAAAGTACCACAACATGCCTGCCTCCACAGCTATTTCCTTGGGGACATCCCTATTTCCTGGTTGATTTGCCTTTCTCGTCGTCGGGTTGGGGTTAGGTAGGCCTTGTGCTAGGATTTTTAAAATCAGGAAGCCCAGACCTCCAGGCACACTGGAGCTGTGAAAGGCATCCAAAAGGGAGTGCAAAAGTGCCACAACATGGCTGCTTTCACAGCTTTTTCCTTAGGAAGAACCCTAATCCCCGGCTGATTTACCTTCCTAGGGTTACTGTTAGGCTTGGGCAAAGGACTTTTAAAACCAGGAAGCCCTGTGCTCCAGGCACACTGCAGCTGTTCAAGGCATCCCAAGGGGAGCGCAAAAGTGACACAACTTGGCTGCCTCCACTGCTATTTCCATGAGACCATCCCCAACCATAGGCTGGTTTTCCTTCCTAGCGTTGAGGTTTGAGTTAGGCCTAGGGTTAGTGTTCTTTTAACCTGAAAGCCCTGAGTTCCAAGAACACAGCAGCTGCGAAGGACTACCCAAGAAGAGCACAAAAGTACCACCACATGCCTGCCTCCACAGCTATTTCCTTGGGGACATCCCTAATTCCTGGCTGATTTGCCTTTCTCGTTGTCGGGTTGGGGTTAGGTAGGCCTTGTGCTAGGATTTTGAAAATCAGGAAGCCCAGACCTCCAGGCACACTGGAGCTGTGAAAGGCATCCAAAAGGGAGTGCAAAAGTGCCACAACATGGCTGCTTTCACAGCTTTTTCCTTAGGAAGAACCCTAATACCCGGCTGATTTACCTTCCTAGGGTTACTGTTAGGCTTGGGCCAAGGACTTTTAAAACCAGGAAGCCCTGTGCTCCAGGCACACTGCAGCTGTTCAAGGCATCCCAAGGGGAGCGCAAAAGTGACACAACTTGGCTGCCTCCACTGCTATTTCCATGAGACCATCCCCAACCTTAGGCTGGATTTCCTTCCTAGCGTTGAGGTTTGAGTTAGGCCTAGGGTTAGGGTTCTTTTAACCAGAAAGCCCTGAGTTCCAAGAACACAGCAGCTGCGAAGGACTACCCAAGAAGAGCACAAAAGTACCACAACATGCCTGCCTCCACAGCTATTTCCTTGGGGACATCCCTAATTCCTGGCTGATTTGCCTTTCTCGTCGTCGGGTTGGGGTTAGGTAGGCCTTGTGCTAGGATTTTTAAAATCAGGAAGCCCAGACCTCCAGGCACACTGGAGCTGTGAAAGGCATCCAAAAGGGAGTGCAAAAGTGCCACAACATGGCTGCTTTCACAGCTTTTTCCTTAGGAAGAACCCTAATACCCGGCTGATTTACCTTCCTAGGGTTACTGTTAGGCTTGGGCCAAGGACTTTTAAAACCAGGAAGCCCTGTGCTCCAGGCACACTGCAGCTGTTCAAGGCATCCCAAGGGGAGCGCAAAAGTGACACAACTTGGCTGCCTCCACTGCTATTTCCATGAGACCATCCTGAACCATAGGCTGATTTTCCTTCCTAGCGTTGAGGTTTGAGTTAGGCCTAGGGTTAGGGTTCTTTCAACCAGAAAGCCCTGAGTTCCAAGAATACAGCAGCTGCGAAGGACTACCCAAGAAGAGCACAAAAGTACCACAACATGCCTGCCTCCACAGCTATTTCCTTGGGGACATCCCTAATTCCTGGCTGATTTGCCTTTCTCGTCGTCGGGTTGGGGTTAGGTAGGCCTTGTGCTAGGATATTTAAAAGCAGGAAACCCAGACCTCCAAGCACACTGGAGCTGTGAAAGGCATCCAAAAGGGAGTGCAAAAGTGCCACAACATGGCTGCTTTCACAGCTTTTTTCTTGGCACCATCACTATACCTTCTCTGATATATCTCCCTAGGGTTAGGGTTAGGGTTCAGCCTAGGGCTAGGATTTTTTGAACCAGGAAGCCCTGTGTTCCAGGCTTACTGTAGCTGCCAAAGGCATCCCAAAGGGAGCGCAGAAGTGCCACAACATGGCTGCTTTCACAGCTTTTTCCTTAGGAAGAACCCTAATACCCGGCTGATTTACCTTCCTAGGGTTACTGTTAGGCTTGGGCCAAGGACTTTTAAAACCAGGAAGCCCTGTGCTCCAGGCACACTGCAGCTGTTCAAGGCATCCCAAGGGGAGCGCAAAAGTGACACAACTTGGCTGCCTCCACTGCTATTTCCATGAGACCATCCTGAACCAAAAGCTGATTTTCCTTCCTAGCGTTGAGGTTTGAGTTAGGCCTAGGGTTAGAGATTTTTAACCAGAAAGCCCTGAATACCAAGAACACAGCAGCTGCGAAGGACTACCCAAGAAGAGCACAAAAGTACCACAACATGCCTGCCTCCACAGCAATTTCCTTGGGGACATCCCTAATTCCTGGCTGATTTGCCTTTCTCGTCGTCGGGTTGGGGTTAGGTAGGCCTTGTGCTAGGATTTTGAAAATCAGGAAGCCCAGACCTCCAGGCACACTGGAGCTGTGAAAGGCATCCAAAAGGGAGTGCAAAAGTGCCACAACATGGCTGCTTTCACAGCTTTTTCCTTAGGAAGAACCCTAATACCCGGCTGATTTACCTTCCTAGGGTTACTATTAGGCTTCGGCCTAGGACTTTTAAAACCAGGAAACCCTGTGCTCCAGGCACACTGCAGCTGTTCAAGGCATTCCAATGGGAGTGCAAAAGTGACGCAACTTGGCTGCCTCCACTGCTATTTCCATGAGACCATCCCGAACCAAAGGCTGATTTTCCTTCCTAGCGTTGAGGTTTGAGTTAGGCCTAGGGTTAGAGTTTTTTAACCAGAAAGCCCTGAGTTCCAAGAACACAGCAGCTGCGAAGGACTACCCAAGAAGAGCACAAAAGTACCACAACATGCCTGCCTCCACAGCTATTTCCTTGGGGACATCCCTAATTCCTGGCTGATTTGCCTTTCTCGTCGTCGGGTTGGGGTTAGGTAGGCCTTGTGCTAGGATATTTAAAAGCAGGAAACCCAGACCTCCAAGCACACTGGAGCTGTGAAAGGCATCCAAAAGGGAGTGCAAAAGTGCCACAACATGGCTGCTTTCACAGCTTTTTTCTTGGCACCATCACTATACCTTCTCTGATATATCTCCCTAGGGTTTGGGTTAGGGTTCAGCCTAGGGCTAGGATTTTTTGAACCAGGAAGCCCTGTGTTCCAGGCACACTGCAGCTGCCAAAGGCATCCCAAAGGGAGCGCAGAAGTGCCACAACATGGCTGCTTTCACAGCTTTTTCCTTAGGAAGAACCCTAATACCCGGCTGATTTACCTTCCTAGGGTTACTGTTAGGCTTGGGCCAAGGACTTTTAAAACCAGGAAGCCCTGTGCTCCAGGCACACTGCAGCTGTTCAAGGCATCCCAAGGGGAGCGCAAAAGTGACACAACTTGGCTGCCTCCACTGCTATTTCCATGAGACCATCCTGAACCAAAAGCTGATTTTCCTTCCTAGCGTTGAGGTTTGAGTTAGGCCTAGGGTTAGAGATTTTTAACCAGAAAGCCCTGAATACCAAGAACACAGCAGCTGCGAAGGACTACCCAAGAAGAGCACAAAAGTACCACAACATGCCTGCCTCCACAGCTATTTCCTTGGGGACATCCCTAATTCCTGGCTGATTTGCCTTTCTCGTCGTCGGGTTGGGGTTAGGTAGGCCTTGTGCTAGGATATTTAAAAGCAGGAAACCCAGACCTCCAAGCACACTGGAGCTGTGAAAGGCATCCAAAAGGGAGTGCAAAAGTGCCACAACATGGCTGCTTTCACAGCTTTTTTCTTGGCACCATCACTATACCTTCTCTGATATATCGCCCTAGGGTTACGGTTAGGGTTCAGCCTAGGGCTAGGATTTTTTGAACCAGGAAGCCCTGTGCTCCAGGCACACTGCAGCTGTTCAAGGCATCCCAAGGGGAGCGCAAAAGTGACACAACTTGGCTGCCTCCACTGCTATTTCCATGAGACCATCCCCAACCATAGGCTGGTTTTCCTTCCTAGCGTTGAGGTTTGACTTAGGCCTATGGTTAGTGTTCTTTTAACCTGAAAGCCCTGAGTTCCAAGAACACAGCAGCTGCGAAGGACTACCCAAGAAGAGCACAAAAGTACCACCACATGCCTGCCTCCACAGCTATTTCCTTGGGGACATCCCTAATTCCTGGCTGATTTGCCTTTCTCGTTGTCGGGTTGGGGTTAGATAGGCCTTGTGCTAGGATTTTGAAAATCAGGAAGCCCAGACCTCCAGGCACACTGGAGCTGTGAAAGGCATCCAAAAGGGAGTGCAAAAGTGCCACAACATGGCTGCTTTCACAGCTTTTTCCTTAGGAAGAACCCTAATCCCCGGCTGATTTACCTTCCTAGGGTTACTGTTAGGCTTGGGCCAAGGACTTTTAAAACCAGGAAGCCCTGTGCTCCAGGCACACTGCAGCTGTTCAAGGCATCCCAAGGGGAGCGCAAAAGTGACACAACTTGGCTGCCTCCACTGCTATTTCCATGAGACCATCCCCAAACTTAGGCTGGATTTCCTTCCTAGCGTTGAGGTTTGAGTTAGGCCTAGGGTTAGGGTTCTTTTAACCAGAAAGCCCTGAGTTCCAAGAATACAGCAGCTGCGAAGGACTACCCAAGAAGAGCACAAAAGTACCACAACATGCCTGCCTCCACAGCTATTTCCTTGGGGACATCCCTAATTCCTGGCTGATTTGCCTTTCTCGTCGTCGGGTTGGGGTTAGGTAGGCCTTGTGCTAGGATTTTGAAAATCAGGAAGCCCAGACCTCCAGGCACACTGGAGCTGTGAAAGGCATCCAAAAGGGAGTGCAAAAGTGCCACAACATGGCTGCTTTCACAGCTTTTTCCTTAGGAAGAACCCTAATACCCGGCTGATTTACCTTCCTAGGGTTACTGTTAGGCTTGGGCCAAGGACTTTAAAACCAGGAAGCCCTGTGCTCCAGGCACACTGCAGCTGTTCAAGGCATCCCAACGGGAGTGCAAAAGGGACACAACTTGGCTGCCTCCACTGCTATTTCCATGAGACCATCCCCAACCATAGGCTGATTTTCCTTCCTAGCGTTGAGGTTTGAGTTAGGCCTAGGGTTAGTGTCCTTTTAACCAGAAAGCCCTGAGTTCCAAGAACACAGCAGCTGCGAAGGACTACCCAAGAAGAGCACAAAAGTACCACCACATGCCTGCCTCCACAGCTATTTCCTTGGGGACATCCCTAATTCCTGGCTGATTTGCCTTTCTCGTTGTCGGGTTGGGGTTAGGTAGGCCTTGTGCTAGGATATTTAAAATCAGGAAGCCCAGACCTCCAGGCACACTGGAGCTGTGAAAGGCATCCAAAAGGGAGTGCAAAAGTGCCACAACATGGCTGCTTTCACAGCTTTTTCCTTAGGAAGAACCCTAATACCCGGCTGATTTACCTTCCTAGGGTTACTGTTAGGCTTGGGCCAAGGACTTTGAAAACCAGGAAGCCCTGTGCTCCAGGCACACTGCAGCTGTTCAAGGCATCCCAAGGGGAGCGCAAAAGTGAAACAACTTGGCTGCCTCCACTGCTATTTCCATGAGACCATCCCCAACCTTAGGCTGGTTTTCCTTCCTAGCATTGAGTTTTGAGTTAGGCCTATGGTTACTGTTCTTTTAACCTGAAAGCCCTGAGTTCCAAGAACACAGCAGCTGCGAAGGACTACCCAAGAAGAGCACAAAAGTACCACCACATGCCTGCCTCCACAGCTATTTCCTTGGGGACATCCCTAATTCCTGGCTGATTTGCCTTTCTCGTCGTCGGGTTGGGGTTAGGTAGGCCTTGTGCTAGGATTTTTAAAATCAGGAAGCCCAGACCTCCAGGCACACTGGAGCTGTGAAAGGCATCCAAAAGGGAGTGCAAAAGTGCCACAACATGGCTGCTTTCACAGCTTTTTCCTTAGGAAGAACCCTAATACCCGGCTGATTTACCTTCCTAGGGTTACTGTTAGGCTTGGGCCAAGGACTTTTAAAACCAGGAAGCCCTGTGCTCCAGGCACACTGCAGCTGTTCAAGGCATCCCAACGGGAGTGCAAAAGTGACACAACTTGGCTGCCTCCACTGCTATTTCCATGAGACCATCCCCAACCTTAGGCTGGTTTTCCTTCCTAGCGTTGAGGTTTGAGTTAGGCCTATGGTTAGTGTTCTTTTAACCTGAAAGCCCTGAGTTCCAAGAACACAGCAGCTGCGAAGGACTACCCAAGAAGAGCACAAAAGTACCACAACATGCCTGCCTCCACAGCTATTTCCTTGGGGACATCCCTAATTCCTGGCTGATTTGCCTTTCTCGTCGTCGGGTTGGGGTTAGGTAGGCCTTGTGCTAGGATTTTTAAAATCAGGAAGCCCAGACCTCCAGGCACACTGGAGCTGCCAAAGGCATCCAAAAGGGAGTGCAAAAGTGCCACAACATGGCTGCTTTCACAGCTTTTTCCTTAGGAAGAACCCTAATACCCGGCTGATTTACCTTCCTAGGGTTACTGTTAGGCTTGGGCCAAGGACTTTTAAAACCAGGAAGCCCTGTGCTCCAGGCACACTGCAGCTGTTCAAGGCATCCCAAGGGGAGCGCAAAAGTGACACAACTTGGCTGCCTCCACTGCTATTTCCATGAGACCATCCCCAACCTTAGGCTGGATTTCCTTCCTAGCGTTGAGGTTTGAGTTAGGCCTAGGGTTAGGGTTCTTTTAACCAGAAAGCCCTGAGTTCCAAGAACACAGCAGCTGCGAAGGACTACCCAAGAAGAGCACAAAAGTACCACAACATGCCTGCCTCCACAGCTATTTCCTTGGGGACATCCCTAATTCCTGGCTGATTTGCCTTTCTCGTTGTCGGGTTGGGGTCAGGTAGGCCTTGTGCTAGGATTTTTAAAATCAGGAAGCCCAGACCTCCAGGCACACTGGAGCTGTGAAAGGCATCCAAAAGGGAGTGCAAAAGTGCCACAACATGGCTGCTTTCACAGCTTTTTCCTTAGGAAGAACCCTAATACCCGGCTGATTTACCTTCCTAGGGTTACTGTTAGGCTTCGGCCTAGGACTTTTAAAACCAGGAAGCCCTGTGCTCCAGGCACACTGCAGCTGTTCAAGGCATCCCAAGGGGAGCGCAAAAGTGACACAACTTGGCTGCCTCCACTGCTATTTCCATGAGACCATCCCCAACCATAGGCTGGTTTTCCTTCCTAGCGTTGAGGTTTGAGTTAGGCCTAGGGTTAGTGTTCTTTTAACCAGAAAGCCCTGAGTTCCAAGAACACAGCAGCTGCGAAGGACTACCCAAGAAGAGCACAAAAGTACCACCACATGCCTGCCTCCACAGCTATTTCCTTGGGGACATCCCTAATTCCTGGCTGATTTGCCTTTCTCGTCGTCGGGTTGGGGTTAGGTAGGCCTTGTGCTAGGATTTTGAAAATCAGGAAGCCCAGACCTCCAGGCACACTGGAGCTGTGAAAGGCATCCAAAAGGGAGTGCAAAAGTGCCACAACATGGCTGCTTTCACAGCTTTTTCCTTAGGAAGAACCCTAATCCCCGGCTGATTTACCTTCCTAGGGTTACTGTTAGGCTTGGGCCAAGGACTTTTAAAACCAGGAAGCCCTGTGCTCCAGGCACACTGCAGCTGTTCAAGGCATCCCAAGGGGAGCGCAAAAGTGACACAACTTGGCTGCCTCCACTGCTATTTCCATGAGACCATCCCCAACCTTAGGCTGGATTTCCTTCCTAGCGTTGAGGTTTGAGTTAGGCCTAGGGTTAGGGTTCTTTTAACCAGAAAGCCCTGAGTTCCAAGAATACAGCAGCTGCGAAGGACTACCCAAGAAGAGCACAAAAGTACCACAACATGCCTGCCTCCACAGCTATTTCCTTGGGGACATCCCTAATTCCTGGCTGATTTGCCTTTCTCGTCGTCGGGTTGGGGTTAGGTAGGCCTTGTGCTAGGATTTTGAAAATCAGGAAGCCCAGACCTCCAGGCACACTGGAGCTGTGAAAGGCATCCAAAAGGGAGTGCAAAAGTGCCACAACATGGCTGCTTTCACAGCTTTTTCCTTAGGAAGAACCCTAATACCCGGCTGATTTACCTTCCTAGGGTTACTGTTAGGCTTGGGCCAAGGACTTTAAAACCAGGAAGCCCTGTGCTCCAGGCACACTGCAGCTGTTCAAGGCATCCCAACGGGAGTGCAAAAGTGACACAACTTGGCTGCCTCCACTGCTATTTCCATGAGACCATCCCCAACCATAGGCTGATTTTCCTTCCTAGCGTTGAGGTTTGAGTTAGGCCTAGGGTTAGTGTCCTTTTAACCAGAAAGCCCTGAGTTCCAAGAACACAGCAGCTGCGAAGGACTACCCAAGAAGAGCACAAAAGTACCACCACATGCCTGCCTCCACAGCTATTTCCTTGGGGACATCCCTAATTCCTGGCTGATTTGCCTTTCTCGTTGTCGGGTTGGGGTTAGGTAGGCCTTGTGCTAGGATATTTAAAATCAGGAAGCCCAGACCTCCAGGCACACTGGAGCTGTGAAAGGCATCCAAAAGGGAGTGCAAAAGTGCCACAACATGGCTGCTTTCACAGCTTTTTCCTTAGGAAGAACCCTAATACCCGGCTGATTTACCTTCCTAGGGTTACTGTTAGGCTTGGGCCAAGGACTTTTAAAACCAGGAAGCCCTGTGCTCCAGGCACACTGCAGCTGTTCAAGGCATCCCAAGGGGAGCGCAAAAGTGAAACAACTTGGCTGCCTCCACTGCTATTTCCATGAGACCATCCCCAACCTTAGGCTGGTTTTCCTTCCTAGCATTGAGTTTTGAGTTAGGCCTATGGTTAGTGTTCTTTTAACCTGAAAGCCCTGAGTTCCAAGAACACAGCAGCTGCGAAGGACTACCCAAGAAGAGCACAAAAGTACCACAACATGCCTGCCTCCACAGCTATTTCCTTGGGGACATCCCTAATTCCTGGCTGATTTGCCTTTCTCGTCGTCGGGTTGGGGTTAGGTAGGCCTTGTGCTAGGATTTTTAAAATCAGGAAGCCCAGACCTCCAGGCACACTGGAGCTGTGAAAGGCAGCCAAAAGGGAGTGCAAAAGTGCCACAACATGGCTGCTTTCACAGCTTTTTCCTTAGGAAGAACCCTAATACCCGGCTGATTTACCTTCCTAGGGTTACTGTTAGGCTTGGGCCAAGGACTTTGAAAACCAGGAAGCCCTGTGCTCCAGGCACACTGCAGCTGTTCAAGGCATCCCAACGGGAGTGCAAAAGTGACACAACTTGGCTGCCTCCACTGCTATTTCCATGAGACCATCCCCAACCATAGGCTGATTTTCCTTCCTAGCGTTGAGGTTTGAGTTAGGCCTAGGGTTAGTGTTCTTTTAACCTGAAAGCCCTGAGTTCCAAGAAGACAGCAGCTGCGAAGGACTACCCAAGAAGAGCACAAAAGTACCACAACATGCCTGCCTCCACAGCTATTTCCTTGGGGACATCCCTAATTCCTGGCTGATTTGCCTTTCTCGTCGTCGGGTTGGGGTTAGGTAGGCCTTGTGCTAGGATTTTTAAAATCAGGAAGCCCAGACCTCCAGGCACACTGGAGCTGCCAAAGGCATCCAAAAGGGAGTGCAAAAGTGCCACAACATGGCTGCTTTCACAGCTTTTTCCTTAGGAAGAACCCTAATACCCGGCTGATTTACCTTCCTAGGGTTACTGTTAGGCTTGGGCCAAGGACTTTTAAAACCAGGAAGCCCTGTGCTCCAGGCACACTGCAGCTGTTCAAGGCATCCCAAGGGGAGCGCAAAAGTGACACAACTTGGCTGCCACCACTGCTATTTCCATGAGACCATCCCCAAACATAGGCTGATTTTCCTTCCTAGCGTTGAGGTTTCAGTAAGGCCTAGGGTTAGAGTTTTTTAACCTGAAAGCCCTGAGTTCCAAGAACACAGCAGATGCGAAGGACCACCCAAGAAGAGCACAAAAGTACCACCACATGCCTGCCTCCACAGCTATTTCCTTGGGGACATCACTAATTCCTGGCTGATTTGCCTTTCTCGTCGTCGGGTTGGGGTTAGGTAGGCCTTGTGCTAGGATATTTAAAAGCAGGAAACCCAGACCTCCAAGCACACTGGAGCTGTGAAAGGCATCCAAAAGGGAGTGCAAAAGTGCCACAACATGGCTGCTTTCACAGCTCTTTTCTGTGCACCAACACTATACCTTCTCTGATATATCTCCCTAGGGTTAGGGTTAGGGTTCAGCCTTGGGCTAGGATTTTTTGAACCAGGAAGCCCTGTGTTCCAGACTTACTGTAGCTGCCAAAGGCATCCCAAAGGGAGCGCAGAAGTGCCACAACATGGCTGCTTTCACAGCTTTTTCCTTAGGAAGAACCCTAATACCCGGCTGATTTACCTTCCTAGGGTTACTGTTAGGCTTGGGCCAAGGACTTTTAAAACCAGGAAGCCCTGTGCTCCAGGCACACTGCAGCTGTTCAAGGCATCCCAAGGGGAGCGCAAAAGTGACACAACTTGGCTGCCTCCACTGCTATTTCCATGAGACCATCCCCAACCATAGGCTGATTTTCCTTCCTAGCGTTGAGGTTTGAGTTAGGCCTAGGGTTAGTGTTCTTTTAACCTGAAAGCCCTGAGTTCCAAGAAGACAGCAGCTGCGAAGGACTACCCAAGAAGAGCACAAAAGTACCACAACATGCCTGCCTCCACAGCTATTTCCTTGGGGACATCCCTAATTCCTGGCTGATTTGCCTTTCTCGTCGTCGGGTTGGGGTTAGGTAGGCCTTGTGCTAGGATTTTTAAAATCAGGAAGCCCAGACCTCCAGGCACACTGGAGCTGTGAAAGGCATCCAAAAGGGAGTGCAAAAGTGCCACAACATGGCTGCTTTCACAGCTTTTTCCTTAGGAAGAACCCTAATACCCGGCTGATTTACCTTCCTAGGGTTACTGTTAGGCTTGGGCCAAGGACTTTTAAAAGCAGGAAGCCCTGTGCTCCAGGCACACTGCAGCTGTTCAAGGCATCCCAACGGGAGTGCAAAAGTGACACAACTTGGCTGCCTCCACTGCTATTTCCATGAGACCATCCCCAACCATATGCTGATTTTCATTGCTAGCGTTGAGGTTTGAGTTAGGCCTATGGTTACTGTTCTTTTAACCTGAAAGCCCTGAGTTCCAAGAAGACAGCAGCTGCGAAGGACTACCCAAGAAGAGCACAAAAGTACCACCACATGCCTGCCTCCCCAGCTATTTCATTGGGCACATCCCTAATTCCTGGCTGATTTGCCTTTCTCGTCGTCGGGTTGGGGTTAGGTAGGCCTTGTGCTAGGATATTTAAAAGCAGGAAACCCAGACCTCCAAGCACACTGGAGCTGTGAAAGGCATCCAAAAGGGAGTGCAAAAGGGCCACAACATGGCTGCTTTCACAGCTTTTTTCTGTGCACCAACACTATACCTTCTCTGATATATCTCCCTAGGGTTAGGGTTAGGGTTCAGCCTAGGGCTAGGATTTTTTGAACCAGGAAGCCCTGTGTTCCAGGCTTACTGTAGCTGCCAAAGGCATCCCAAAGGGAGCGCAGAAGTGCCACAACATGGCTGCTTTCACAGCTTTTTCCTTAGGAAGAACCCTAATACCCGGCTGATTTACCTTCCTAGGGTTACTGTTAGGCTTGGGCCAAGGACTTTTAAAACCAGGAAGCCCTGTGCTCCAGGCACACTGCAGCTGTTCAAGGCATCCCAACAGGAGTGCAAAAGTGACACAACTTGGCTGCCTCCACTGCTATTTCCATGAGACCATCCCCAACCTTAGGCTGATGTTCCTTCCTAGCGTTGAGGTTTGAGTTAGGCGTAGGGTTAGTGTTCTTTAACCAGAAAGCCCTGAGGTCCAAGAACACAGCAGCTGCGAAGGACTACCCAAGAAGAGCACAAAAGTACCACAACATGCCTGCCTCCACAGCAATTTCCTTGGGGACATCCCTAATTCCTGGCTGATTTGCCTTTCTCGTCGTCGGGTTGGGGTTAGGTAGGCCTTGTGCTAGGATTTTTAAAATCAGGAAGCCCAGACCTCCAGGCACACTGGAGCTGTGAAAGGCATCCAAAAGGGAGTGCAAAAGTGCCACAACATGGCTGCTTTCACAGCTTTTTCCTTAGGAAGAACCCTAATACCCGGCTGATTTACCTTCCTAGGGTTACTGTTAGGCTTGGGCCAAGGACTTTTAAAACCAGGAAGCCCTGTGCTCCAGGCACACTGCAGCTGTTCAAGGCATCCCAACGGGAGTGCAAAAGTGACACAACTTGGCTGCCTCCACTGCTATTTCCATGAGATCATCCCTAACCTTAGGCTGGATTTCCTTCCTAGCGTTGAGGTTTGAGTTCGGCCTATGGTTACTGTTCTTTTAACCTGAAAGCCCTGAGTTCCAAGAAGACAGCAGCTGCGAAGGACTACCCAAGAAGAGCACAAAAGTACCACAACATGCCTGCCTCCCCAGCTATTTCATTGGGCACATCCCTAATTCCTGGCTGACTTGCCTTTCTCGTCGTCGGGTTGGGGTTAGGTAGGCCTTGTGCTAGGATTCTTAAAATCAGGAAGCCCAGACCTCCAGGCACACTGGAGCTGTGAAAGGCATCCAAAAGGGAGTGCAAAAGTGCCACAACATGGCTGCTTTCACAGCTTCTTCCTTGGCACCATCAGTATACCTAGGCTGATTTATCTGCCTAGGTTTATGGTTAGGGTTCAGCCTAGGGCTAGGATTTTTTGAACCAGGAAGCCCTGAGTTCGAGGCTTACTGTAGCTGCCAAAGGCATCCCAAAGGGAGCGCAGAAGTGCCAGAACATGGCTGCTTTCACAGCTTTTTCCTAAGGACGAACCCTAATACCCGGCTGATTTACCTTCCTAGGGTTACTGTTAGGCTTGGGCAAAGGACTTTTAAAAGCAGGAAGCCCTGTGCTCCAGGCACCCTGCAGCTGTTCAAGGCATCCCAAGGAGAGTGCAAAAGTGACACAACTTGGCTGCCTCCACTGCTATTTCCATGAGACCATCCAGAATCACAGGCTGATTTGCCTTCCTAGCGTTGAGGTTTGAGTTAGGCCTAGGGTTAGAGGTTTTTAACCAGAAAGCCCTGAGTTCCAAGAACACAGCAGCTGCGAAGGACTACCCAAGAAGAGCACAAAAGTACCACAACATGCCTGCCTCCACAGCTATTTTCTTGGGGACATCCCTAATTCCTGGCTGATTTGCCTTTCTCGTTGTCGGGTTGGGGTTAGGTAGGCCTTGTGCTAGGATTTTTAAAATCAGGAAGCCCAGACCTCCAGGCACACTGGAGCTGTGAAAGGCATCCAAAAGGGAGTGCAAAAGTGCCACAACATGGCTGCTTTCACAGCTTTTTCCTTAGGAAGAACCCTAATACCCGGCTGATTTACCTTCCTAGGGTTACTGTTAGGCTTGGGCCAAGGACTTTTAAAACCAGGAAGCCCTGTGCTCCAGGCACACTGCAGCTGTTCAAGGCATCCCAACGCGAGTGCAAAAGTGACACAACTTGGCTGCCTCCACTGCTATTTCCATGAGACCATCCTGAACCATAGGCTGATTTTCCTTCCTAGCGTTGAGGTTTGAGTTAGGCCTAGGGTTAGTGTTCTTTTAACCAGAAAGCCCTGAGTTCCAAGAACACAGCAGCTGCGAAGGACTACCCAAGAAGAGCACAAAAGTACCACAACATGCCTGCCTCCCCAGCTATTTCATTGGGCACATCCCTAATTCCTGGCTGATTTGCCTTTCTCGTCGTCGGGTTGGGGTTAGGTAGGCCTTGTGCTAGGAATTTTAAAATCAGGAAGCCCAGACCTCCAGGCACACTGGAGCTGTGAAAGGCAGCCAAAAGGGAGTGCAAAAGTGCCACAACATGGCTGCTTTCACAGCTTTTTCCTTAGGAAGAACCCTAATACCCAGCTGATTTACCTTCCTAGGGTTACTGTTAGGCTTGGGCCAAGGACTTTTAAAACCAGGAAGCCCTGTGCTCCAGGCACACTGCAGCTGTTCAAGGCATCCTAACGGGAGCGCAAAAGTGACACAACTTGGCTGCCTCCACTGCTATTTCCATGAGACCATCCCCAACCATAGTCTGATTTTCCTTCCTAGCGTTGAGTTTTGAGTTAGGCCTAGGGTTAGTGTTCTTTTAACCTGAAAGCCCTGAGTTCCAAGAACACAGCAGCTGCGAAGGACTACCCAAGAAGAGCACAAAAGTACCACAACATGCCTGCCTCCACAGCTATTTCCTTGGGGACATCCCTAATTCCTGGCTGATTTGCCTTTCTCGTCGTCGGGTTGGGGTTAGGTAGGCCTTGTGCTAGGATATTTAAAAGCAGGAAACCCAGACCTCCAAGCACACTGGAGCTGTGAAAGGCATCCAAAAGGGAGTGCAAAAGGGCCACAACATCGCTGCTTTCACAGCTTTTTTCTGTGCACCAACATTATAGCTTCTCTGATATATCTCCCTAGGGTTAGGGTTAGGGTTCAGCCTTGGGCTAGGATTTTTTGAACCAGGAAGCCCTGTGTTCCAGGCTTACTGTAGCTGCCAAAGGCATCCCAAAGGGAGCGCAGAAGTGCCACAACATGGCTGCTTTCACAGCTTTTTCCTTAGGAAGAACCCTAATACCCGGCTGATTTACCTTCCTAGGGTTACTGTTAGGCTTGGGCCAAGGACTTTGAAAACCAGGAAGCCCTGTGCTCCAGGCACACTGCAGCTGTTCAAGGCATCCCAACGGGAGTGCAAAAGTGACACAACTTGGCTGCCTCCACTGCTATTTCCATGAGACCATCCCCAACCATAGGCTGGTTTTCCTTCCTAGCGTTGAGGTTTGAGTTAGGCCTAGGGTTAGTGTTCCTTTAACCTGAAAGCCCAGAATTCCAAGAACACAGCAGCTGCGAAGGACTACCCAAGAAGAGCACAAAAGTACCACAACATGCCTGCCTCCCCAGCTATTTCATTGGGCACATCCCTAATTCCTGGCTGACTTGCCTTTCTCGTCGTCGGGTTGGGGTTAGGTAGGCCTTGTGCTAGGATTTTTAAAATCAGGAAGCCCAGACCTCCAGGCACACTGGAGCTGTGAAAGGCATCCAAAAGGGAGTGCAAAAGGGTCACAACATGGCTGCTTTCACAGATTCTTCCTTGGCACCATCAGTATACCTAGGCTGATTTATCTGCCTAGGTTTATGGTTAGGGTTCAGCCTAGGGCTAGGATTTTTTGAACCAGGAAGCCCTGTGTTCCAGGCTTACTGTAGCTGCCAAAGGCATCCCAAAGGGAGCGCAGAAGTGCCAGAACATGGCTGCTTTCACAGCTTTTTCCTAAGGAAGAACCCTAATACCCGGCTGATTTACCTTCCTAGGGTTACTGTTAGGCTTGGGCAAAGGACTTTTAAAACCAGGAAGCCCTGTGCTCCAGGCACCCTGCAGCTGTTCAAGGCATCCCAAGGGGAGTGCAAAAGTGACACAACTTGGCTGCCTCCACTGCTATTTCCATGAGATCATCCCGAAGCACAGGCTGATTTGCCTTCCTAGCGTTGAGGTTTGAGTTAAGCCTAGGGTTAGAGGTTTTTAACCAGAAAGCCCTGAGTTCCAAGAAGACAGCAGCTGCGAAGGACTACCCAAGAAGGGCACAAAAGTACCACAACATGCCTGCCTCCACAGCTATTTTCTTGGGGACATCCCTAATTCCTGGCTCATTTGCCTTTCTCGTCGTCGGGTTGGGGTTAGGTAGGCCTTGTGCTAGGATTTTTAAAATCAGGAAGCCCAGACCTCCAGGCACACTGGAGCTGTGAAAGGCATCCAAAAGGGAGTGCAAAAGTGCCACAACATGGCTGCTTTCACAGCTTTTTCCTTAGGAAGAACCCTAATACCCGGCTGATTTACCTTCCTAGGGTTACTGTTAGGCTTGGGCCTAGGACTTTTAAAACCAGGAAGCCCTGTGCTCCAGGCACACTGCAGCTGTTCAAGGCATCCCAACGGGAGTGCAAAAGTGACACAACTTGGCTGCCTCCTCTGCTATTTCCATGAGACCATCCCCAACCATAGGCTGATTTTCCTTCCTAGCGTTGAGGTTTGAGTTAGGCCTAGGGTTAGTGTTCTTTTAACCTGAAAGCCCTGAGTTCCAAGAAGACAGCAGCTGCGAAGGACTACCCAAGAAGAGCACAAAAGTACCACAACATGCCTGCCTCCACAGCTATTTCCTTGGGGACATCCCTAATTCCTGGCTGATTTGCCTTTCTCGTCGTCGGGTTGGGGTTAGGTAGGCCTTGTGCTAGGATTTTTAAAATCAGGAAGCCCAGACCTCCAGGCACACTGGAGCTGTGAAAGGCATCCAAAAGGGAGTGCAAAAGTGCCACAACATGGCTGCTTTCACAGCTTTTTCCTTAGGAAGAACCCTAATACCCGGCTGATTTACCTTCCTAGGGTTACTGTTAGGCTTGGGCCAAGGACTTTTAAAACCAGGAAGCCCTGTGCTCCAGGCACACTGCAGCTGTTCAAGGCATCCCAACGGGAGTGCAAAAGTGACACAACTTGGCTGCCTCCACTGCTATTTCCATGAGACCATCCCCAACCATAGGCTGACATTCATTCCTAGCGTTGAGGTTTGAGTTAGGCCTATGGTTACTGTTCTTTTAACCTGAAAGCCCTGAGTTCCAAGAAGACAGCAGCTGCGAAGGACTACCCAAGAAGAGCACAAAAGTACCACAACATGCCTGCCTCCCCAGCTATTTCATTGGGCACATCCCTAATTCCTGGCTGATTTGCCTTTCTCGTCGTCGGGTTGGGGTTAGGTAGGCCTTGTGCTAGGATTTTTAAAATCAGGAAGCCCAGACCTCCAGGCACACTGGAGCTGTGAAAGGCATCCAAAAGGGAGTGCAAAAGTGTCACAACATGGCTGCTTTCACAGCTTCTTCCTTGGCACCATCAGTATACCTAGGCTGATTTATCTGCCTAGGTTTATGGTTAGGGTTCAGCCTAGGGCTAGGATTTTTTGAACCAGGAAGCCCTGAGTTCCAGGCTTACTGTAGCTGCCAAAGGCATCCCAAAGGGAGCGCAGAAGTGCCAGAACATGGCTGCTTTCACAGCTTTTTCCTAAGGAAGAACCCTAATACCCGGCTGATTTACCTTCCTAGGGTTACTGTTAGGCTTGGGCAAAGGACTTTTAAAACCAGGAAGCCCTGTGCTCCAGGCACCCTGCAGCTGTTCAAGGCATCCCAAGGGGAGTGCAAAAGTGACACAACTTGGCTGCCTCCACTGCTATTTCCATGACACCATCCCGAATCACAGGCTGATTTGCCTTCCTAGCGTTGAGGTTTGAGTTAGGCCTAGGGTTAGAGGTTTTTAACCAGAAAGCCCTGAGTTCCAAGAAGACAGCAGCTGCGAAGGACTACCCAAGAAGAGCACAAAAGTACCACAACATGCCTGCCTCCACAGCTATTTCCTTGGGGACATCCCTAATTCCTGGCTGATTTGCCTTTCTCGTCGTCGGGTTGGGGTTAGGTAGGCCTTGTGCTAGGATTTTTAAAATCAGGAAGCCCAGACCTCCAGGCACACTGGAGCTGTGAAAGGCATCCAAAAGGGAGTGCAAAAGTGCCACAACATGGCTGCTTTCACAGCGTTTTCCTTAGGAAGAACCCAAATACCCAGCTGATTTACCTTCCTAGGGTTACTGTTAGGCTTGGGCCAAGGACTTTGAAAACCAGGAAGCCCTGTGCTCCAGGCACACTGCAGCTGTTCAAGGCATCCCAACGGGAGTGCAAAAGTGACACAACTTGGCTGCCTCCACTGCTATTTCCATGAGACCATCACCAACCATAGGCTGATTTTCCTTCCTAGCGTTGAGGTTTGAGTTAGGCCTAGGGTTAGGGATTTTTAACCAGAAAGCTCTGAGTTCCAAGAACACAGCAGCTGCGAAGGACTACCCAAGAAGAGCACAAAAGTACCACCACATGCCTGCCTCCACAGCTATTTCCTTGGGGACATCCCTAATTCCTGGCTGATTTGCCTTTCTCGTCGTCGGGTTGGGGTTAGGTAGGCCTTGTGCTAGGATTTTTAAAATCAGGAAGCCCAGACCTCCAGGCACACTGGAGCTGTGAAAGGCATCCAAAAGGGAGTGCAAAAGTGCCACAACATGGCTGCTTTCACAGCTTTTTCCTTAGGAAGAACCCTAATACCCGGCTGAGTTACCTTCCTAGGGTTACTGTTAGGCTTGGGCCAAGGACTTTGAAAACCAGGAAGCCCTGTGCTCCAGGCACACTGCAGCTGTTCAAGGCATCCCAACGGGAGTGCAAAAGTGACACAACTTGGCTGCCTCCACTGCTATTTCCATGAGACCATCCCCAACCATAGGCTGGTTTTCCTTCCTAGCGTTGAGGTTTGAGTTAGGCCTAGGGTTAGTGTTCTTTTAACCTGAAAGCCCTGAGTTCCAAGAACACAGCAGCTGCGAAGGACTACCCAAGAAGAGCACAAAAGTACCACAACATGCCTGCCTCCCCAGGTATTTCATTGGGCACATCCCTAATTCCTGGCTGATTTGCCTTTCTCGTCGTCGGGTTGGGGTTAGGTAGGCCTTGTGCTAGGATTTTTAAAATCAGGAAGCCCAGAACTCCAGGCACACTGGAGCTGTGAAAGGCATCCAAAAGGGAGTGCAAAAGTGTCACAACATGGCTGCTTTCACAGCTTCTTCCTTGGCACCATCAGTATACCTAGGCTGATTTATCTGCCTAGGTTTATGGTTAGGGTTCAGCCTAGGGCTAGGATTTTTTGAACCAGGAAGCCCTGTGTTCCAGGCTTACTGTAGCTGCCAAAGGCATCCCAAAGGGAGCGCAGAAGTGCCAGAACATCGCTGCTTTCACAGCTTTTTCCTAAGGAAGAACCCTAATACCCGGCTGATTTACCTTCCTAGGGTTACTGTTAGGCTTGGGCAAAGGACTTTTAAAACCAGGAAGCCCTGTGCTCCAGGCACACTGCAGCTGTTCAAGGCATCCCAAGGGGATTGCAAAAGTGACACAACTTGGCTGCCTCCACTGCTATTTCCATGAGATCATCCCGAAGCACAGGCTGATTTGCCTTCCTAGCGTTGAGGTTTGAGTTATGCCTAGGGTTAGAGGTTTTTAACCAGAAAGCCCTGAGTTCCAAGAAGACAGCAGCTGCGAAGGACTACCCAAGAAGGGCACAAAAGTACCACAACATGCCTGCCTCCACAGCTATTTTCTTGGGGACATCCCTAATTCCTGGCTCATTTGCCTTTCTCGTCGTCGGGTTGGGGTTAGGTAGGCCTTGTGCTAGGATTTTTAAAATCAGGAAGCCCAGACCTCCAGGCACACTGGAGCTGTGAAAGGCATCCAAAAGGGAGTGCAAAAGTGCCACAACATGGCTGCTTTCACAGCGTTTTCCTTAGGAAGAACCCAAATACCCAGCTGATTTACCTTCCTAGGTTTACTGTTAGGCTTGGGCCAAGGACTTTTAAAACCAGGAAGCCCTGTGCTCCAGGCACACTGCAGCTGTTCAAGGCATCCCAACGGGAGTGCAAAAGTGACACAACTTGGCTGCCTCCACTGCTATTTCCATGAGACCATCCCCAACCTTAGGCTGGTTTTCCTTCCTAGCGTTGAGTTTTGAGTTAGGCCTATGGTTACTGTTCTTTTAACCTGAAAGCCCTGAGTTCCAAGAACACAGCAGCTGCGAAGGACTACCCAAGAAGAGCACAAAAGTACCACAACATGCCTGCCTCCACAGCTATTTCCTTGGGGACATCCCTAATTCCTGGCTGATTTGCCTTTCTCGTCGTCGGGTTGGGGTTAGGTAGGCCTTGTGCTAGGATTTTTAAAATCAGGAAGCCCAGACCTCCAGGCACACTGGAGCTGTGAAAGGCATCCAAAAGGGAGTGCAAAAGTGTCACAACATGGCTGCTTTCACAGCTTCTTCCTTGGCACCATCAGTATACCTAGGCTGATTTATCTGCCTAGGTTTATGGTTAGGGTTCAGCCTAGGGCTAGGATTTTTTGAACCAGGAAGCCCTGAGTTCCAGGCTTACTGTAGCTGCCAAAGGCATCCCAAAGGGAGCGCAGAAGTGCCAGAACATGGCTGCTTTCACAGCTTTTTCCTAAGGAAGAACCCTAATACCCGGCTGATTTACCTTCCTAGGGTTACTGTTAGGCTTGGGCCAAGGACTTTTAAAACCAGGAAGCCCTGTGCTCCAGGCACCCTGCAGCTGTTCAAGGCATCCCAAGGGGAGTGCAAAAGTGACACAACTTGGCTGCCTCCACTGCTATTTCCATGAGACCATCCCGAATCACAGGCTGATTTGCCTTCCTAGCGTTGAGGTTTGAGTTAGGCCTAGGGTTAGAGGTTTTTAACCAGAAAGCCCTGAGTTCCAAGAAGACAGCAGCTGCGAAGGACTACCCAAGAAGAGCACAAAAGTACCACAACATGCCTGCCTCCACAGCTATTTTCTTGGGGACATCCCTAATTCCTGGCTCATTTGCCTTTTCTCGTCGTCGGGTTGGGGTTAGGTAGGCCTTGTGCTAGGATTTTTAAAATCAGGAAGCCCAGACCTCCAGGCACACTGGAGCTGTGAAAGGCATCCAAAAGGGAGTGCAAAAGTGCCACAACATGGCTGCTTTCACAGCGTTTTCCTTAGGAAGAACCCAAATATCCAGCTGATTTACCTTCCTAGGGTTACTGTTAGGCTTGGGCCAAGGACTTTTAAAACCGGAAGCCCTGTGCTCCAGGCACACTGCAGCTGTTCAAGGCATCCCAACGGGAGTGCAAAAGTGACACAACTTGGCTGCCTCCACTGCTATTTCCATGAGACCATCCCCAACCTTAGGCTGGTTTTCCTTCCTAGCGTTGAGTTTTGAGTTAGGCCTAGGGTTAGTGTTCTTTTAACCTGAAAGCCCTGAGTTCCAAGAACACAGCAGCTGCGAAGGACTACCCAAGAAGAGCACAAAAGTACCACAACATGCCTGCCTCCACAGCTATTTCCTTGGGGACATCCCTAATTCCTGGCTGATTTGCCTTTCTCGTCGTCGGGTTGGGGTTAGGTAGGCCTTGTGCTAGTAATTTGAAAATCAGGAAGCCCAGACTTCCAGGCACACTGGAGCTGTGAAAGGCATCCAAAAGGGAGTGCAAAAGTGCCACAACATGGCTGCTTTCACAGCTTTTTCCTTAGGAAGAACCCTAATACCCGGCTGATTTACCTTCCTATGGTTACTGTTAGGCTTGGGCCAAGGACTTTTAAAAGCAGGAAGCCCTGTGCTCCAGGCACACTGCAGCTGTTCAAGGCATCCCAAGGGGAGTGCAAAAGTGACACAACTTGGCTGCCTCCACTGCTATTTCCATGAGACCATCCCCAACCATAGGCTGATTTTCCTTCCTAGCGTTGAGGTTTGAGTTAGGCCTAGGGTTAGAGATTTTTAACCTGAAAGCTCTGAGTTCCAAGAATACAGCAGCTGCGAAGGACTACCCAAGAAGAGCACAAAAGTACCACAACATGCCTGCCTCCCCAGCTATTTCATTGGGCACATCCCTAATTCCTGGCTGATTTGCCTTTCTCGTCGTCGGGTTGGGGTTAGGTAGGCCTTGTGCTAGGATTTTTAAAATCAGGAAGCCCAGACCTCCAGGCACACTGGAGCTGTGAAAGGCAGCCAAAAGGGAGTGCAAAAGTGCCACAACATGGCTGCTTTCACAGCTTTTTCCTTAGGAAGAAGCCTAATACCCGGCTGATTTACCTTCCTAGGGTTACTGTTAGGCTTGGGCCAAGGACTTTTAAAACCAGGAAGCCCTGTGCTCCAGGCACACTGCAGCTGTTCAAGGCATCCTAACGGGAGCGCAAAAGTGACACAACTTGGCTGCCTCCACTGCTATTTCCATGAGACCATCCCCAACCATAGGCTGATTTTCCTTCCTAGCGTTGAGTTTTGAGTTAGTCCTAGGGTTAGTGTTCTTTTAACCTGAAAGCCAGGAGTTCCAAGAAGACAGCAGCTGCGAAGGACTACCCAAGAAGAGCACAAAAGTACCACCACATGCCTGCCTCCACAGCTATTTCCTTGGGGACATCCCTAATTCCTGGCTGATTTGCCTTTCTCGTCGTCGGGTTGGGGTTAGGTAGGCCTTGTGCTAGGATATTTAAAAGCAGGAAACCCAGACCTCCAAGCACACTGGAGCTGTGAAAGGCATCCAAAAGGGAGTGCAAAAGTGCCACAACATGGCTGCTTTCACAGCTTTTTTCTGTGCACCAACACTATACCCTCTGATATATCTCCCTAGGGTTAGGGTTAGGGTTCAGCCTTGGGCTAGGATTTTTTGAACCAGGAAGCCCTGTGTTCCAGGCTTATTGTAGCTGCCAAAGGCATCCCAAAGTGAGCGCAGAAGTGCCACAACATGGCTGCTTTCACAGCTTTTTCCTTAGGAAGAACCCTAATACCCGGCTGATTTACCTTCCTAGGGTTACTGTTAGGCTTGGGCCAAGGACTTTTAAAACCAGGAAGCCCTGTGCTCCAGGCACACTGCAGCTGTTCAAGGCATCCCAACGGGAGTGCAAAAGTGACACAACTTGGCTGCCTCCACTGCTATTTCCATGAGACCATCCTGAACCATAGGCTGATTTTCCTTCCTAGCGTTGAGGTTTGAGTTAGGCCTAGGGTTAGGGTTCTTTCAACCAGAAAGCCCTGAGTTCCAAGAATACAGCAGCTGCGAAGGACTACCCAAGAAGAGCACAAAAGTACCACAACATGCCTGCCTCCCCAGCTATTTCATTGGGCACATCTCTAATTCCTGGCTGATTTGCCTTTCTCGTCGTCGGGTTGGGGTTAGGTAGGCCTTGTGCTAGGATTTTTAAAATCAGGAAGCCCAGACCTCCAGGCACACTGGAGCTGTGAAAGGCAGCCAAAAGGGAGTGCAAAAGTGCCACAACATGGCTGCTTTCACAGCTTTTTCCTTAGGAAGAACCCTAATACCCGGCTGATTTACCTTCCTAGGGTTACTGTTAGGCTTGGGCAAAGGACTTTTAAAACCAGGAAGCCCTGTGCTCCAGGCACACTGCAGCTGTTCAAGGCATCCCAACGGGAGTGCAAAAGTGACACAACTTGGCTGCCTCCACTGCTATTTCCATGAGACCATCCCCAACCTTAGGCTGATGTTCCATCCTAGCGTTGAGGTTTGAGTTAGGCGTAGGGTTAGTGTTCTTTAACCAGAAAGCCCTGAGGTCCAAGAACACAGCAGCTGCGAAGGACTACCCAAGAAGAGCACAAAAGTACCACAACATGCCTGCCTCCACAGCTATTTCCTTGGGGACATCCCTAATTCCTGGCTGATTTGCCTTTCTCGTCGTCGGGTTGGGGTTAGGTAGGCCTTGTGCTAGGATTTTTAAAATCAGGAAGCCCAGACCTCCAGGCACACTGGAGCTGTGAAAGGCATCCAAAAGGGAGTGCAAAAGTGCCACAACATGGCTGCTTTCACAGCTTTTTCCTTAGGAAGAACCCTAATACCCGGCTGATTTACCTTCCTAGGGTTACTGTTAGGCTTGGGCCAAGGACTTTTAAAACCAGGAAGCCCTGTGCTCCAGGCACACTGCAGCTGTTCAAGGCATCCCAACGGGAGTGCAAAAGTGACACAACTTGGCTGCCTCCACTGCTATTTCCATGAGACCATCCCCAACCTTAGGCTGGATTTCCTTCCTAGCGTTGAGGTTTGAGTTCGGCCTATGGTTACTGTTCTTTTAAGCTGAAAGCCCTGAGTTCGAAGAAGACAGCAGCTGCGAAGGACTACCCAAGAAGAGCACAAAAGTACCACAACATGCCTGCCTCCCCAGCTATTTCATTGGGCACATCCCTAATTCCTGGCTGATTTGCCTTTCTCGTCGTCGGGTTGGGGTTAGGTAGGCCTTGTGCTAGGATTTTTAAAATCAGGAAGCCCAGACCTCCAGGCACACTGGAGCTGTGAAAGGCATCCAAAAGGGAGTGCAAAAGTGTCACAACATGGCTGCTTTCACAGCTTCTTCCTTGGCACCATCAGTATACCTAGGCTGATTTATCTGCCTAGGTTTATGGTTAGGGTTCAGCCTAGGGCTAGGATTTTTTGAACCAGGAAGCCCTGAGTTCCAGGCTTACTGTAGCTGCCAAAGGCATCCAAAAGGGAGCGCAGAAGTGCCAGAACATGGCTGCTTTCACAGCTTTTTCCTAAGGAAGAACCCTAATACCCGGCTGATTTACCTTCCTAGGGTTACTGTTAGGCTTGGGCCAAGGACTTTTAAAACCAGGAAGCCCTGTGCTCCAGGCACACTGCAGCTGTTCAAGGCATCCCAAGGGGAGTGCAAAAGTGACACAACTTGGCTGCCTCCACTGCTATTTCCATGAGACCATCCCCAAACTTAGGCTGATTTTCATTCCTAGCGTTGAGGTTTGAGTTAGGCCTATGGTTACTGTTCTTTTAACCTGAAAGCCCTGAGTTCCAAGAAGACAGCAGCTGCGAAGGACTACCCAAGAAGAGCACAAAAGTACCACAACATGCCTGCCTCCCCAGCTATTTCATTGGGCACATCCCTAATTCCTGGCTCATTTGCCTTTCTCGTCGTCGGGTTGGGGTTAGGTAGGCCTTGTGCTAGGATTTTTAAAATCAGGAAGCCCAGAGCTCCAGGCACACTGGAGCTGTGAAAGGCATCCAAAAGGGAGTGCAAAAGTGCCACAACATGGCTGCATTCACAGCGTTTTCCTTAGGAAGAACCCAAATACCCAGCTGATTTACCTTCCTAGGGTTACTGCTAGGCTTGGGCCAAGGACTTTTAAAACCAGGAAGCCCTGTGCTCCAGGCACACTGCAGCTGTTCAAGGCATCCCAAGGGGAGTGCAAAAGTGACACAACTTGGCTGCCTCCACTGCTATTTCCATGAGACCATCCCCAACCTTAGGCTGGTTTTCCTTCCTAGCGTTGAGTTTTGAGTTAGGCCTATGGTTAGTGTTCTTTTAACCTGAAAGCCCTGAGTTCCAAGAAGACAGCAGCTGCGAAGGACTACCCAAGAAGAGCACAAAAGTACCACAACATGCCTGCCTCCACAGCTATTTCCTTGGGGACATCCCTAATTCCTGGCTGATTTGCCTTTCTCGTCGTCGGGTTGGGGTTAGGTAGGCCTTGTGCTAGGAATTTGAAAATCAGGAAGCCCAGACCTCCAGGCACACTGGAGCTGTGAAAGGCATCCAAAAGGGAGTGCAAAAGTGCCACAACATGGCTGCTTTCACAGCTTTTTCCTTAGGAAGAACCCTCATACCCGGCTGATTTACCTTCCTATGGTTACTGTTAGGCTTGGGCCAAGGACTTTTAAAACCAGGAAGCCCTGTGCTCCAGGCACACTGCAGCTGTTCAAGGCATCCCAACGGGAGTGCAAAAGTGACACAACTTGGCTGCCTCCACTGCTATTTCCATGAGACCATCCACCACTTAGGCTGGTTTTCCTTCCTAGCGTTGAGGTTTGAGTTAGGCCTAGGGTTAGTGTTCTTTTAACCTGAAAGCCCTGAGTTCCAAGAACACAGCAGCTGCGAAGGACTACCCAAGAAGAGCACAAAAGTACCACAACATGCCTGCCTCCACAGCTATTTCCTTGGGGACATCCCTAATTCCTGGCTGATTTGCCTTTCTCGTCGTCGGGTTGGGGTTAGGTAGGCCTTGTGCTAGGATTTTGAAAATCAGGAAGCCCAGACCTCCAGGCACACTGGAGCTGTGAAAGGCATCCAAAAGGGAGTGCAAAAGTGCCACAACATGGCTGCTTTCACAGCTTTTTCCTTAGGAAGAACCCTAATACCCGGCTGATTTACCTTCCTAGGGTTAGTGTTAGGCTTGGGCCAAGGACTTTTAAAACCAGGAAGCCCTGTGCTCCAGGCACACTGCAGCTGTTCAAGGCATCCCAACGGGAGTGCAAAAGTGACACAACTTGGCTGCCTCCTCTGCTATTTCCATGAGACCATCCCCAACCTTAGGCTGGTTTTCCTTCCTAGCGTTGAGTTTTGAGTTAGGCCTATGGTTACTGTTCTTTTAACCTGAAAGCCCTGAGTTCCAAGAAGACAGCAGCTGCGAAGGACTACCCAAGAAGAGCACAAAAGTACCACCACATGCCTGCCTCCACAGCTATTTCCTTGGGGACTTCCCTAATTCCTGGCTCATTTGCCTTTCTCGTCGTCGGGTTGGGGTTAGGTAGGCCTTGTGCTAGGATTTTTAAAATCAGGAAGCCCAGACCTCCAGGCACATTGGAACTGTGAAAGTCATCCAAAAGGGAGTGCAAAAGTGCCACAACATGGCTGCTTTCACAGCTTTTTCCTTAGGAAGAACCCTAATACCCGGCTGAGTTACCTTCCTAGGGTTACTGTTAGGCTTGGGCCAAGGACTTTTAAAACCAGGAAGCCCTGTGCTCCAGGTGCACTGCAGCTGTTCAAGGCATCCCAATGGGAGTGCAAAAGTGACACAACTTGGCTGCCTCCTCTGCTATTTCCAGGAGACCATCCCGAACCATAGGCTGATTTTCCTTCCTAGCGTTGAGGTTTGAGTTAGGCCTAGGGTTAGTGTTCTTTTAACCTGAAAGCCCTGAGTTGCAAGAACACAGCAGCTGCGAAGGACTACCCAAGAAGAGCACAAAAGTACCACAACATGCCTGCCTCCACAGCTATTTCCTTGGGGACATCCCTAATTCCTGGCTGATTTGCCTTTCTCGTCGTCGGGTTGGGGTTAGGTAGGCCTTGTGCTAGGATTTTTAAAATCAGGAAGCCCAGACCTCCAGGCACACTGGAGCTGTGAAAGGCATCCAAAAGGGAGTGCAAAAGTGCCACAACATGGCTGCTTTCACAGCTTTTTCCTTAGGAAGAACCCTAATACCCGGCTGATTTACCTTCCTAGGGTTACTGTTAGGCTTGGGCCAAGGACTTTTAAAACCAGGAAGCCCTGTGCTCCAGGCACACTGCAGCTGTTCAAGGCATCCCAACGGGAGTGCAAAAGTGACACAACTTGGCTGCCTCCACTGCTATTTCCATGAGACCATCCCCAACCATAGGCTGATTTTCATTCCTAGCGTTGAGGTTTGAGTTAGGCCTAGGGTTAGGGTTCTTTCAACCAGAAAGCCCTGAGTTCCAAGAACACAGCAGCTGCGAAGGACTACCCAAGAAGAGCACAAAAGTACCACAACATGCCTGCCTCCACAGCTATTTCCTTAGGGACATCCCTAATTCCTGGCTGATTTGCCTTTCTCGTCGTCGAATTGGGGTTAGGTAGGCCTTGTGCTAGGATTTTTAAAATCAGGAAGCCCAGACCTCCAGGCACACTGGAGCTGTGAAAGGCATCCAAAAGGGAGTGCAAAAGTGTCACAACATGGCTGCTTTCAAAGCTTCTTCCTTGGCACCATCACTATACCTAGGCTGACTTATCTGCCTAGGTTTATGGTTAGGGTTCAGCCTAGGGCTAGGATTTTTAAAATCAGGAAGCCCAGACCTCCAGGCACACTGGAGCTGTGAAAGGCATCCCAAAGGGAGTGCAAAAGTGCCACAACATGGCTGCTTTCACAGCTTTTTCCTTAGGAAGAAGCCTAATACCCGGCTGATTTACCTTCCTAGGGTTACTATTAGGCTTGGGCCAAGGACTTTGAAAACCAGGAAGCCCTGTGCTCCAGGCACACTGCAGCTGTTCAAGGCATCCCAACGGGAGTGCAAAAGTGACACAACTTGGCTGCCTCCACTGCTATTTCCATGAGACCATCCCCAAATTTAGGCTGATTTTCCTTCCTAGCGTTGAGGTTTGAGTTAGGCCTAGGGTTAGGGTTCTTTCAACCAGAAAGCCCTGAGTTCCAAGAACACAGCAGCTGCGAAGGACTACCCAAGAAGAGCACAAAAGTACCACAACATGCCTGCCTCCACAGCTATTTCCTTGGGGACATCCCTAATTCCTGGCTGATTTGCCTTTCTCGTCGTCGGGTTGGGGTTAGGTAGGCGTTGTGCTAGGATTTTTAAAATCAGGAAGCCCAGACCTCCAGGCACACTGGAGCTGTGAAAGGCATCCAAAAGGGAGTGCAAAAGTGCCACAACATGGCTGCTTTCACAGCTTCTTCCTTGGCACCATCAGTATACCTAGGCTGATTTATCTGCCTAGGTTTATGGTTAGGGTTCAGCCTAGAGCTAGGATTTTTTGAACCAGGAAGCCCTGAGTTCCAGGCTTACTGTAGCTGCCAAAGGCATCCCAAAGGGAGCGCAGAAGTGCCAGAACATGGCTGCTTTCACAGCTTTTTCCTAAGGAAGAACCCTAATACCCGGCTGATTTACCTTCCTAGGGTTACTGTTAGGCTTGGGCCAAGGACTTTTAAAACCAGGAAGCCCTGTGCTCCAGGCACACTGCAGCTGTTCAAGGCATCCCAAGGGGAGCGCAAAAGTGAGACAACTTGGCTGCCTCCACTGCTATTTCCATGAGACCATCCCCAACCATAGGCTGATTTTCCTTCCTAGCGTTGAGGTTTGAGTTAGGCCTAGGGTTAGAGTTTTTTAACCAGAAAGCCCTGAGTTCCAAGAACACAGCAGCTGCGAAGGACTACCCAAGAAGAGCACAAAAGTACCACAACATGCCTGCCTCCACAGCTATTTCCTTGGGGACATCCCTAATTCCTGGCTGATTTGCCTTTCTCGTCGTCAGGTTGGGGTTAGGTAGGCCTTGTGCTAGGATTTTTAAAATCAGGAAGCCCAGACCTCCAGGCACACTGGAGCTGTGAAAGGCATCCAAAAGGGAGTGCAAAAGTGCTACAACATGGCTGCTTTCACAGCTTTTTCCTTAGGAAGAACCCTAATACCCGGCTGATTTACCTTCCTAGGGTTACTGTTAGGCTTGGGCCAAGGACTTTTAAAAGCAGGAAGCCCTGTGCTCCAGGCACACTGCAGCTGTTCAAGGCATCCCAACGGGATTGCAAAAGTGACACAACTTGGATGCCTCCACTGCTATTTCCATGAGACCATCCCCAACCTTAGGCTGGTTTTCCTTCCTAGCGTTGAGTTTAGAGTTAGGCCTATGGTTACTGTTCTTTTAACCTGAAAGCCCTGAGTTCCAAGAAGACAGCAGCTGCGAAGGACTACCCAAGAAGAGCACAAAAGTACCACCACATGCCTGCCTCCACAGCTATTTCCTTGGGGACATCCCTAATTCCTGGCTGATTTGCCTTTCTCTTCGTCGGGTTGGGGTTAGGTAGGCCTTGTGCTAGGATTTTTAAAATCAGGAAGCCCAGACCTCCAGGCACACTGGAGCTGTGAAAGGCATCCCAAAGGGAGTGCAAAAGTGCCACAACATGGCTGCTTTCACAGCTTTTTCCTTAGGAAGAACCCTAATACCCGGCTGATTTACCTTCCTAGGGTTACTGTTAGGCTTGGGCCAAGGACTTTTAAAACCAGGAAGCCCTGTGCTCCAGGCACACTGCAGCTGTTCAAGGCATCCCAACGCGAGTGCACAAGTGACACAACTTGGCTGCCTCCACTGCTATTTCCATGAGACCGTCCCCAACCTTAGGCTGGTTTTCCTTCCTAGCGTTGAGTTTTGAGTTAGGCCTAGGGTTACTGTTCTTTTAACCTGAAAGCCCTGAGTTCCAAGAACACAGCAACTGCGAAGGACTACCCAAGAAGAGCACAAAAGTACCACCACATGCCTGCCTCCACAGCTATTTCCTTGGGGACATCCCTAATTCCTGGCTGATTTGCCTTTCTCGTCGTCGGGTTGGGGTTAGGTAGGCCTTGTGCTAGGATTTTTAAAATCAGGAAGCCCAGACCTCCAGGCACACTGGAGCTGTGAAAGGCATCCAAAAGGGAGTGCAAAAGTGCCACAACATGGCTGCTTTCACAGCTTTTTCCTTAGGAAGAACCCTAATACCCGGCTGATTTACCTTCCTAGGGTTACTGTTAGGCTTGGGCCAAGGACTTTTAAAACCAGGAAGCCCTGTGCTCCAGGCACACTGCAGCTGTTCAAGGCATCCCAACGGGAGTGCAAAAGTGAGACAACTTGGCTGCCTCCACTGCTATTTCCATGAGACCATCCCCAACCATAGGCTGATTTTCCTTCCTAGCGTTGAGGTTTGAGTTAGGCCTAGGGTTAGAGATTTTTAACCAGAAAGCTCTGAGTTCCAAGAACACAGCAGCTGCGAAGGACTACCCAAGAAGAGCACAAAAGTACCACAACATGCCTGCCTCCACAGCTATTTCCTTGGGGACATCCCTAATTCCTGGCTGATTTGCCTTTCTCGTCGTCGGGTTGGGGTTAGGTAGGCCTTGTGCTAGGATTTTTAAAATCAGGAAGCCCAGACCTCCAGGCACACTGGAGCTGTGAAAGGCATCCAAAAGGGAGTGCAAAAGTGCCACAACATGGCTGCTTTCACAGCTTTTTCCTTAGGAAGAACCCTAATACCCGGCTGATTTACCTTCCTAGGGTTACTGTTAGGCTTGGGCCAAGGACTTTTAAAACCAGGAAGCCCTGTGCTCCAGGCACACTGCAGCTGTTCAAGGCATCCCAACGGGAGTGCAAAAGTGACACAACTTGGCTGCCTCCACTGCTATTTCCATGAGACCGTCCCCAACCTTAGGCTGGTTTTCCTTCCTAGCGTTGAGTTTTGAGTTAGGCCTATGGTTACTGTTCTTTTAACCTGAAAGCCCTGAGTTCCAAGAACACAGCAGCTGCGAAGGACTACCCAAGAAGAGCACAAAAGTACCACAACATGCCTGCCTCCACAGCTATTTCCTTCGGGACATCCCTAATTCCTGGCTGATTTGCCTTTCTCGTCGTCGGGTTGGGGTTAGGTAGGCCTTGTGCTAGGATTTTTAAAATCAGGAAGCCCAGACCTCCAGGCACACTGGAGCTGTGAAAGGCATCCAAAAGGGAGTGCAAAAGTGCCACAACATGGCTGCTTTCACAGCTTTTTCCTTAGGAAGAACCCTAATACCCGGCTGAGTTACCTTCCTAGGGTTACTGTTAGGCTTGGGCCAAGGACATTTCAAACCAGGAAGCCCTGTGCTCCAGGCACACTGCAGCTGTTCAAGGCATCCCAACGGGAGTGCAAAAGTGACACAACTTGGCTGCCTCCACTGCTATTTCCATGAGACCATCCCCAACCATAGGCTGATTTTCCTTCCTAGCGTTGAGGTTTGAGTTAGGCCTAGGGTTAGAGTTTTTTAACCAGAAAGCCCTGAGTTCCAAGAACACAGCAGCTGCGAAGGACTACCCAAGAAGAGCACAAAAGTACCACAACATGCCTGCCTCCACAGCTATTTCCTTGGGGACATCCCTAATTCCTGGCTGATTTGCCTTTCTCGTCGTCGGGTTGGGGTTAGGTAGGCCTTGTGCTAGGATTTTTAAAATCAGGAAGCCCAGACCTCCAGGCACACTGGAGCTGTGAAAGGCATCCAAAAGGGAGTGCAAAAGTGCCACAACATGGCTGCTTTCACAGCTTTTTCCTTAGGAAGAACCCTAATACCCGGCTGATTTACCTTCCTAGGGTTACTGTTAGGCTTGGGCCAAGGACTTTTAAAACCAGGAAGCCCTGTGCTCCAGGCACACTGCAGCTGTTCAAGGCATCCCAACGGGAGTGCAAAAGTGACACAACTTGGCTGCCTCCTCTGCTATTTCCATGAGACCATCCCCAACCATAGGCTGATTTTCATTCCTAGCGTTGAGGTTTGAGTTAGGCCTAGGGTTAGAGATTTTTAACCAGAAAGCTCTGAGTTCCAAGAACACAGCAGCTGCGAAGGACTACCCAAGAAGAGCACAAAAGTACCACAACATGCCTGCCTCCACAGCTATTTCCTTGGGGACATCCCTAATTCCTGGCTGATTTGCCTTTCTCGTCGTCGGGTTGGGGTTAGGTAGGCCTTGTGCTAGGATTTTTAAAATCAGGAAGCCCAGACCTCCAGGCACACTGGAGCTGTGAAAGGCATCCAAAAGGGAGTGCAAAAGTGCCACAACATGGCTGCTTTCACAGCGTTTTCCTTAGGAAGAACCCTAATACCCGGCTGATTTACCTTCCTAGGGTTACTGTTAGGCTTGGGCCAAGGACTTTTAAAACCAGGAAGCCCTGTGCTCCAGGCACACTGCAGCTGTTCAAGGCATCCCAACGGGAGTGCAAAAGTGACACAACTTGGCTGCCTCCTCTGCTATTTCCATGAGACCATCCCCAACCATAGGCTGATTTTCATTCCTAGCGTTGAGGTTTGAGTTAGGCCTAGGGTTAGGGTTCTTTCAACCAGAAAGCCCTGAGTTCCAAGAACACAGCAGCTGCGAAGGACTACCCAAGAAGAGCACAAAAGTACCACAACATGCCTGCCTCCACAGCTATTTCCTTGGGGACATCCCTAATTCCTGGCTGATTTGCCTTTCTCGTCATCGGTTTGGGGTTAGGTAGGCCTTGTGCTAGGATTTTTAAAATCAGGAAGCCCAGAACTCCAGGCACACTGGAGCTGTGAAAGGCATCCAAAAGGGAGTGCAAAAGTGTCACAACATGGCTGCTTTCACAGCTTCTTCCTTGGCACCATCAGTATACCTAGGCTGATTTATCTGCCTAGGTTTATGGTTAGGTTTCAGCCTAGGGCTAGGATTTTTTGAACCAGGAAGCCCTGAGTTCCAGGCTTACTGTAGCTGCCAAAGGCATCCCAAAGGGAGCGCAGAAGTGCCAGAACATGGCTGCTTTCACAGCTTTTTCCTAAGGAAGGACCCTAATACCTGGCTGATTTACCTTCCTAGGGTTACTGTTAGGCTTGGGCCAAGGACTTTTAAAACCAGGAAGCCCTGTGCTCCAGGCACACTGCAGCTGTTCAAGGCATCCCAAGGGGAGTGCAAAAGTGACACAACTTGGCTGCCTCCACTGCTATTTCCATGAGACCATCCCCAAACTTAGGCTGATTTTCATTCCTAGCGTTGAGGTTTGAGTTAGGCCTATGGTTACTGTTCTTTTAACCTGAAAGCCCTGAGTTCCAAGAAGACAGCAGCTGCGAAGGACTACCCAAGAAGAGCACAAAAGTACCACAACATGCCTGCCTCCCCAGCTATTTCATTGGGCACATCCCTAATTCCTGGCTCATTTGCCTTTCTCGTCGTCGGGTTGGGGTTAGGTAGGCCTTGTGCTAGGATTTTTAAAATCAGGAAGCCCAGAGCTCCAGGCACACTGGAGCTGTGAAAGGCATCCAAAAGGGAGTGCAAAAGTGCCACAACATGGCTGCATTCACAGCGTTTTCCTTAGGAAGAACCCAAATACCCAGCTGATTTACCTTCCTAGGGTTACTGCTAGGCTTGGGCCAAGGACTTTTAAAACCAGGAAGCCCTGTGCTCCAGGCACACTGCAGCTGTTCAAGGCATCCCAAGGGGAGTGCAAAAGTGACACAACTTGGCTGCCTCCACTGCTATTTCCATGAGACCATCCCCAACCTTAGGCTGGTTTTCCTTCCTAGCGTTGAGTTTTGAGTTAGGCCTATGGTTAGTGTTCTTTTAACCTGAAAGCCCTGAGTTCCAAGAAGACAGCAGCTGCGAAGGACTACCCAAGAAGAGCACAAAAGTACCACAACATGCCTGCCTCCACAGCTATTTCCTTGGGGACATCCCTAATTCCTGGCTGATTTGCCTTTCTCGTCGTCGGGTTGGGGTTAGGTAGGCCTTGTGCTAGGAATTTGAAAATCAGGAAGCCCAGACCTCCAGGCACACTGGAGCTGTGAAAGGCATCCAAAAGGGAGTGCAAAAGTGCCACAACATGGCTGCTTTCACAGCTTTTTCCTTAGGAAGAACCCTCATACCCGGCTGATTTACCTTCCTATGGTTACTGTTAGGCTTGGGCCAAGGACTTTTAAAACCAGGAAGCCCTGTGCTCCAGGCACACTGCAGCTGTTCAAGGCATCCCAACGGGAGTGCAAAAGTGACACAACTTGGCTGCCTCCACTGCTATTTCCATGAGACCATCCACCACTTAGGCTGGTTTTCCTTCCTAGCGTTGAGGTTTGAGTTAGGCCTAGGGTTAGTGTTCTTTTAACCTGAAAGCCCTGAGTTCCAAGAACACAGCAGCTGCGAAGGACTACCCAAGAAGAGCACAAAAGTACCACAACATGCCTGCCTCCACAGCTATTTCCTTGGGGACATCCCTAATTCCTGGCTGATTTGCCTTTCTCGTCGTCGGGTTGGGGTTAGGTAGGCCTTGTGCTAGGATTTTGAAAATCAGGAAGCCCAGACCTCCAGGCACACTGGAGCTGTGAAAGGCATCCAAAAGGGAGTGCAAAAGTGCCACAACATGGCTGCTTTCACAGCTTTTTCCTTAGGAAGAACCCTAATACCCGGCTGATTTACCTTCCTAGGGTTAGTGTTAGGCTTGGGCCAAGGACTTTTAAAACCAGGAAGCCCTGTGCTCCAGGCACACTGCAGCTGTTCAAGGCATCCCAACGGGAGTGCAAAAGTGACACAACTTGGCTGCCTCCTCTGCTATTTCCATGAGACCATCCCCAACCTTAGGCTGGTTTTCCTTCCTAGCGTTGAGTTTTGAGTTAGGCCTATGGTTACTGTTCTTTTAACCTGAAAGCCCTGAGTTCCAAGAAGACAGCAGCTGCGAAGGACTACCCAAGAAGAGCACAAAAGTACCACCACATGCCTGCCTCCACAGCTATTTCCTTGGGGACTTCCCTAATTCCTGGCTCATTTGCCTTTCTCGTCGTCGGGTTGGGGTTAGGTAGGCCTTGTGCTAGGATTTTTAAAATCAGGAAGCCCAGACCTCCAGGCACATTGGAACTGTGAAAGTCATCCAAAAGGGAGTGCAAAAGTGCCACAACATGGCTGCTTTCACAGCTTTTTCCTTAGGAAGAACCCTAATACCCGGCTGAGTTACCTTCCTAGGGTTACTGTTAGGCTTGGGCCAAGGACTTTTAAAACCAGGAAGCCCTGTGCTCCAGGCGCACTGCAGCTGTTCAAGGCATCCCAATGGGAGTGCAAAAGTGACACAACTTGGCTGCCTCCTCTGCTATTTCCAGGAGACCATCCCGAACCATAGGCTGATTTTCCTTCCTAGCGTTGAGGTTTGAGTTAGGCCTAGGGTTAGTGTTCTTTTAACCTGAAAGCCCTGAGTTGCAAGAACACAGCAGCTGCGAAGGACTACCCAAGAAGAGCACAAAAGTACCACAACATGCCTGCCTCCACAGCTATTTCCTTGGGGACATCCCTAATTCCTGGCTGATTTGCCTTTCTCGTCGTCGGGTTGGGGTTAGGTAGGCCTTGTGCTAGGATTTTTAAAATCAGGAAGCCCAGACCTCCAGGCACACTGGAGCTGTGAAAGGCATCCAAAAGGGAGTGCAAAAGTGCCACAACATGGCTGCTTTCACAGCTTTTTCCTTAGGAAGAACCCTAATACCCGGCTGATTTACCTTCCTAGGGTTACTGTTAGGCTTGGGCCAAGGACTTTTAAAACCAGGAAGCCCTGTGCTCCAGGCACACTGCAGCTGTTCAAGGCATCCCAACGGGAGTGCAAAAGTGACACAACTTGGCTGCCTCCACTGCTATTTCCATGAGACCATCCCCAACCATAGGCTGATTTTCATTCCTAGCGTTGAGGTTTGAGTTAGGCCTAGGGTTAGGGTTCTTTCAACCAGAAAGCCCTGAGTTCCAAGAACACAGCAGCTGCGAAGGACTACCCAAGAAGAGCACAAAAGTACCACAACATGCCTGCCTCCACAGCTATTTCCTTAGGGACATCCCTAATTCCTGGCTGATTTGCCTTTCTCGTCGTCGAATTGGGGTTAGGTAGGCCTTGTGCTAGGATTTTTAAAATCAGGAAGCCCAGACCTCCAGGCACACTGGAGCTGTGAAAGGCATCCAAAAGGGAGTGCAAAAGTGTCACAACATGGCTGCTTTCAAAGCTTCTTCCTTGGCACCATCACTATACCTAGGCTGACTTATCTGCCTAGGTTTATGGTTAGGGTTCAGCCTAGGGCTAGGATTTTTAAAATCAGGAAGCCCAGACCTCCAGGCACACTGGAGCTGTGAAAGGCATCCCAAAGGGAGTGCAAAAGTGCCACAACATGGCTGCTTTCACAGCTTTTTCCTTAGGAAGAAGCCTAATACCCGGCTGATTTACCTTCCTAGGGTTACTATTAGGCTTGGGCCAAGGACTTTGAAAACCAGGAAGCCCTGTGCTCCAGGCACACTGCAGCTGTTCAAGGCATCCCAACGGGAGTGCAAAAGTGACACAACTTGGCTGCCTCCACTGCTATTTCCATGAGACCATCCCCAAATTTAGGCTGATTTTCCTTCCTAGCGTTGAGGTTTGAGTTAGGCCTAGGGTTAGGGTTCTTTCAACCAGAAAGCCCTGAGTTCCAAGAACACAGCAGCTGCGAAGGACTACCCAAGAAGAGCACAAAAGTACCACAACATGCCTGCCTCCACAGCTATTTCCTTGGGGACATCCCTAATTCCTGGCTGATTTGCCTTTCTCGTCGTCGGGTTGGGGTTAGGTAGGCGTTGTGCTAGGATTTTTAAAATCAGGAAGCCCAGACCTCCAGGCACACTGGAGCTGTGAAAGGCATCCAAAAGGGAGTGCAAAAGTGCCACAACATGGCTGCTTTCACAGCTTCTTCCTTGGCACCATCAGTATACCTAGGCTGATTTATCTGCCTAGGTTTATGGTTAGGGTTCAGCCTAGAGCTAGGATTTTTTGAACCAGGAAGCCCTGAGTTCCAGGCTTACTGTAGCTGCCAAAGGCATCCCAAAGGGAGCGCAGAAGTGCCAGAACATGGCTGCTTTCACAGCTTTTTCCTAAGGAAGAACCCTAATACCCGGCTGATTTACCTTCCTAGGGTTACTGTTAGGCTTGGGCCAAGGACTTTTAAAACCAGGAAGCCCTGTGCTCCAGGCACACTGCAGCTGTTCAAGGCATCCCAAGGGGAGCGCAAAAGTGAGACAACTTGGCTGCCTCCACTGCTATTTCCATGAGACCATCCCCAACCATAGGCTGATTTTCCTTCCTAGCGTTGAGGTTTGAGTTAGGCCTAGGGTTAGAGTTTTTTAACCAGAAAGCCCTGAGTTCCAAGAACACAGCAGCTGCGAAGGACTACCCAAGAAGAGCACAAAAGTACCACAACATGCCTGCCTCCACAGCTATTTCCTTGGGGACATCCCTAATTCCTGGCTGATTTGCCTTTCTCGTCGTCAGGTTGGGGTTAGGTAGGCCTTGTGCTAGGATTTTTAAAATCAGGAAGCCCAGACCTCCAGGCACACTGGAGCTGTGAAAGGCATCCAAAAGGGAGTGCAAAAGTGCTACAACATGGCTGCTTTCACAGCTTTTTCCTTAGGAAGAACCCTAATACCCGGCTGATTTACCTTCCTAGGGTTACTGTTAGGCTTGGGCCAAGGACTTTTAAAAGCAGGAAGCCCTGTGCTCCAGGCACACTGCAGCTGTTCAAGGCATCCCAACGGGATTGCAAAAGTGACACAACTTGGATGCCTCCACTGCTATTTCCATGAGACCATCCCCAACCTTAGGCTGGTTTTCCTTCCTAGCGTTGAGTTTAGAGTTAGGCCTATGGTTACTGTTCTTTTAACCTGAAAGCCCTGAGTTCCAAGAAGACAGCAGCTGCGAAGGACTACCCAAGAAGAGCACAAAAGTACCACCACATGCCTGCCTCCACAGCTATTTCCTTGGGGACATCCCTAATTCCTGGCTGATTTGCCTTTCTCTTCGTCGGGTTGGGGTTAGGTAGGCCTTGTGCTAGGATTTTTAAAATCAGGAAGCCCAGACCTCCAGGCACACTGGAGCTGTGAAAGGCATCCCAAAGGGAGTGCAAAAGTGCCACAACATGGCTGCTTTCACAGCTTTTTCCTTAGGAAGAACCCTAATACCCGGCTGATTTACCTTCCTAGGGTTACTGTTAGGCTTGGGCCAAGGACTTTTAAAACCAGGAAGCCCTGTGCTCCAGGCACACTGCAGCTGTTCAAGGCATCCCAACGCGAGTGCACAAGTGACACAACTTGGCTGCCTCCACTGCTATTTCCATGAGACCGTCCCCAACCTTAGGCTGGTTTTCCTTCCTAGCGTTGAGTTTTGAGTTAGGCCTAGGGTTACTGTTCTTTTAACCTGAAAGCCCTGAGTTCCAAGAACACAGCAACTGCGAAGGACTACCCAAGAAGAGCACAAAAGTACCACCACATGCCTGCCTCCACAGCTATTTCCTTGGGGACATCCCTAATTCCTGGCTGATTTGCCTTTCTCGTCGTCGGGTTGGGGTTAGGTAGGCCTTGTGCTAGGATTTTTAAAATCAGGAAGCCCAGACCTCCAGGCACACTGGAGCTGTGAAAGGCATCCAAAAGGGAGTGCAAAAGTGCCACAACATGGCTGCTTTCACAGCTTTTTCCTTAGGAAGAACCCTAATACCCGGCTGATTTACCTTCCTAGGGTTACTGTTAGGCTTGGGCCAAGGACTTTTAAAACCAGGAAGCCCTGTGCTCCAGGCACACTGCAGCTGTTCAAGGCATCCCAACGGGAGTGCAAAAGTGAGACAACTTGGCTGCCTCCACTGCTATTTCCATGAGACCATCCCCAACCATAGGCTGATTTTCCTTCCTAGCGTTGAGGTTTGAGTTAGGCCTAGGGTTAGAGATTTTTAACCAGAAAGCTCTGAGTTCCAAGAACACAGCAGCTGCGAAGGACTACCCAAGAAGAGCACAAAAGTACCACAACATGCCTGCCTCCACAGCTATTTCCTTGGGGACATCCCTAATTCCTGGCTGATTTGCCTTTCTCGTCGTCGGGTTGGGGTTAGGTAGGCCTTGTGCTAGGATTTTTAAAATCAGGAAGCCCAGACCTCCAGGCACACTGGAGCTGTGAAAGGCATCCAAAAGGGAGTGCAAAAGTGCCACAACATGGCTGCTTTCACAGCTTTTTCCTTAGGAAGAACCCTAATACCCGGCTGATTTACCTTCCTAGGGTTACTGTTAGGCTTGGGCCAAGGACTTTTAAAACCAGGAAGCCCTGTGCTCCAGGCACACTGCAGCTGTTCAAGGCATCCCAACGGGAGTGCAAAAGTGACACAACTTGGCTGCCTCCACTGCTATTTCCATGAGACCGTCCCCAACCTTAGGCTGGTTTTCCTTCCTAGCGTTGAGTTTTGAGTTAGGCCTATGGTTACTGTTCTTTTAACCTGAAAGCCCTGAGTTCCAAGAACACAGCAGCTGCGAAGGACTACCCAAGAAGAGCACAAAAGTACCACAACATGCCTGCCTCCACAGCTATTTCCTTCGGGACATCCCTAATTCCTGGCTGATTTGCCTTTCTCG
Organism: Melospiza georgiana; assembly: GCF_028018845.1. Taxonomy (NCBI): domain Eukaryota; kingdom Metazoa; phylum Chordata; class Aves; order Passeriformes; family Passerellidae; genus Melospiza; species Melospiza georgiana. The sequence goes on along the minus strand of NW_026652216.1, from coordinate 3,331,566 downwards.
TCGTCGGGTTGGGGTTAGGTAGGCCTTGTGCTAGGATTTTTAAAATCAGGAAGCCCAGACCTCCAGGCACACTGGAGCTGTGAAAGGCATCCAAAAGGGAGTGCAAAAGTGCCACAACATGGCTGCTTTCACAGCTTTTTCCTTAGGAAGAACCCTAATACCCGGCTGAGTTACCTTCCTAGGGTTACTGTTAGGCTTGGGCCAAGGACATTTCAAACCAGGAAGCCCTGTGCTCCAGGCACACTGCAGCTGTTCAAGGCATCCCAACGGGAGTGCAAAAGTGACACAACTTGGCTGCCTCCACTGCTATTTCCATGAGACCATCCCCAACCATAGGCTGATTTTCCTTCCTAGCGTTGAGGTTTGAGTTAGGCCTAGGGTTAGAGTTTTTTAACCAGAAAGCCCTGAGTTCCAAGAACACAGCAGCTGCGAAGGACTACCCAAGAAGAGCACAAAAGTACCACAACATGCCTGCCTCCACAGCTATTTCCTTGGGGACATCCCTAATTCCTGGCTGATTTGCCTTTCTCGTCGTCGGGTTGGGGTTAGGTAGGCCTTGTGCTAGGATTTTTAAAATCAGGAAGCCCAGACCTCCAGGCACACTGGAGCTGTGAAAGGCATCCAAAAGGGAGTGCAAAAGTGCCACAACATGGCTGCTTTCACAGCTTTTTCCTTAGGAAGAACCCTAATACCCGGCTGATTTACCTTCCTAGGGTTACTGTTAGGCTTGGGCCAAGGACTTTTAAAACCAGGAAGCCCTGTGCTCCAGGCACACTGCAGCTGTTCAAGGCATCCCAACGGGAGTGCAAAAGTGACACAACTTGGCTGCCTCCTCTGCTATTTCCATGAGACCATCCCCAACCATAGGCTGATTTTCATTCCTAGCGTTGAGGTTTGAGTTAGGCCTAGGGTTAGAGATTTTTAACCAGAAAGCTCTGAGTTCCAAGAACACAGCAGCTGCGAAGGACTACCCAAGAAGAGCACAAAAGTACCACAACATGCCTGCCTCCACAGCTATTTCCTTGGGGACATCCCTAATTCCTGGCTGATTTGCCTTTCTCGTCGTCGGGTTGGGGTTAGGTAGGCCTTGTGCTAGGATTTTTAAAATCAGGAAGCCCAGACCTCCAGGCACACTGGAGCTGTGAAAGGCATCCAAAAGGGAGTGCAAAAGTGCCACAACATGGCTGCTTTCACAGCGTTTTCCTTAGGAAGAACCCTAATACCCGGCTGATTTACCTTCCTAGGGTTACTGTTAGGCTTGGGCCAAGGACTTTTAAAACCAGGAAGCCCTGTGCTCCAGGCACACTGCAGCTGTTCAAGGCATCCCAACGGGAGTGCAAAAGTGACACAACTTGGCTGCCTCCTCTGCTATTTCCATGAGACCATCCCCAACCATAGGCTGATTTTCATTCCTAGCGTTGAGGTTTGAGTTAGGCCTAGGGTTAGGGTTCTTTCAACCAGAAAGCCCTGAGTTCCAAGAACACAGCAGCTGCGAAGGACTACCCAAGAAGAGCACAAAAGTACCACAACATGCCTGCCTCCACAGCTATTTCCTTGGGGACATCCCTAATTCCTGGCTGATTTGCCTTTCTCGTCATCGGTTTGGGGTTAGGTAGGCCTTGTGCTAGGATTTTTAAAATCAGGAAGCCCAGAACTCCAGGCACACTGGAGCTGTGAAAGGCATCCAAAAGGGAGTGCAAAAGTGTCACAACATGGCTGCTTTCACAGCTTCTTCCTTGGCACCATCAGTATACCTAGGCTGATTTATCTGCCTAGGTTTATGGTTAGGTTTCAGCCTAGGGCTAGGATTTTTTGAACCAGGAAGCCCTGAGTTCCAGGCTTACTGTAGCTGCCAAAGGCATCCCAAAGGGAGCGCAGAAGTGCCAGAACATGGCTGCTTTCACAGCTTTTTCCTAAGGAAGGACCCTAATACCTGGCTGATTTACCTTCCTAGGGTTACTGTTAGGCTTGGGCCAAGGACTTTTAAAACCAGGAAGCCCTGTGCTCCAGGCACACTGCAGCTGTTCAAGGCATCCCAACGGGAGTGCAAAAGTGACACAACTTGGCTGCCTCCTCTGCTATTTCCATGAGACCATCCCGAACCATAGGCTGATTTTCCTTCCTAGCGTTGAGGTTTGAGTTAGGCCTAGGGTTAGGGTTCTTTCAACCAGAAAGCCCTGAATTCCAAGAACACAGCAGCTGCGAAGGACTACCCAAGAAGAGCACAAAAGTACCACAACATGCCTGCCTCCACAGCTATTTCCTTGGGGACATCCCTAATTCCTGGCTGATTTGCCTTTCTCGTCGTCGAGTTGGGGTTAGGTAGGCCTTGTGCTAGGATTTTTAAAATCAGGAAGCCCAGACCTCCAGGCACACTGGAGCTGTGAAAGGCATCCAAAAGGGAGTGCAAAAGTGCCACAACATGGCTGCTTTCACAGCTTTTTCCTTAGGAAGAACCCTAATACCCGGCTGATTTACCTTCCTAGGGTTACTGTTAGGCTTGGGCCAAGGACTTTGAAAACCAGGAAGCCCTGTGCTCCAGGCACACTGCAGCTGTTCAAGGCATCCCAACGGGAGTGCAAAAGTGACACAACTTGGCTGCCTCCACTGCTATTTCCATGAGACCATCCCCAACCATAGGCTGATTTTCATTCCTAGCGTTGAGGTTTGAGTTAGGCCTAGGGTTAGGGTTCTTTCAACCAGAAAGCCCTGAGTTCCAAGAACACAGCAGCTGCGAAGGACTACCCAAGAAGAGCACAAAAGTACCACAACATGCCTGCCTCCACAGCTATTTCCTTGGGGACATCCCTAATTCCTGGCTGATTTGCCTTTCTCGTCGTCGGGTTGGGGTTAGGTAGGCCTTGTGCTAGGATTTGTAAAATCAGGAAGCCCAGAACTCCAGGCACACTGGAGCTGTGAAAGGCATCCAAAAGGGAGTGCAAAAGTGTCACAACATGGCTGCTTTCACAGCTTCTTCCTTGGCACCATCACTATACCTAGGCTGATTTATCTGCCTAGGTTTATGGTTAGGGTTCAGCCTAGGGCTAGGATTTTTTGAACAAGGAAGCCCTGTGTTCCAGGCTTACTGTAGCTGCAAAAGGCATCCCAAAGGGAGCGCAGAAGTGCCACAACATGGCTGCTTTCACAGCTTTTTCCTTAGGAAGAACCCTAATACCCGGCTGATTTACCTTCCTAGGGTTACTGTTAGGCTTGGGCCAAGGACTTTTAAAACCAGGAAGCCCTGTGCTCCAGGCACACTGCAGCTGTTCAAGGCATCCCAAGGGGAGCGCAAAAGTGACACAACTTGGCTGCCTCCACTGCTATTTCCATGAGACCATCCCCAACCTTAGGCTGGTTTTCCTTCCTAGCGTTGAGGTTTGAGTTAGGCCTAGGGTTAGAGTTTTTTAACCAGAAAGCTCTGAGTTCCAAGAACACAGCAGCTGCGAAGGACTACCCAAGAAGAGCACAAAAGTACCACAACATGCCTGCCTCCACAGCTATTTCCTTGGGGACATCCCTAATTCCTGGCTGATTTGCCTTTCTTGTCGTCGGGTTGGGGTTAGGTAGGCCTTGTGCTAGGATTTTTAAAATCAGGAAGCCCAGACCTCCAGGCACACTGGAGCTGTGAAAGGCAGCCAAAAGGGAGTGCAAAAGTGCCACAACATGGCTGCTTTCACAGCTTTTTCCTTAGGAAGAACCCTAATACCCGGCTGATTTACCTTCCTAGGGTTACTGTTAGGCTTGGGCCAAGGACTTTGAAAACCAGGAAGCCCTGTGCTCCAGGCACACTGCAGCTGTTCAAGGCATCCCAACGGGAGTGCAAAAGTGACACAACTTGGCTGCCTCCACTGCTATTTCCATGAGACCATCCCCAACCTTAGGCTGATTTTCATTCCTAGCGTTGAGGTTTGAGTTAGGCCTAGGGTTAGGGTTCTTTCAACCAGAAAGCCCTGAGTTCCAAGAACACAGCAGCTGCGAAGGACTACCCAAGAAGAGCACAAAAGTACCACAACATGCCTGCCTCCACAGCTATTTCCTTGGGGACATCCCTAATTCCTGGCTGATTTGCCTTTCTCGTCGTCGGGTTGGGGTTAGGTAGGCCTTGTGCTAGGATTTTTAAAATCAGGAAGCCCAGACCTCCAGGCACACTGGAGCTGTGAAAGGCATCCAAAAGGGAGTGCAAAAGTGTCACAACATGGCTGCTTTCACCGCTTCTTCCTTGGCACCATCAGTATACCTAGGCTGATTTATCTGCCTAGGTTTATGGTTAGGGTTCAGCCTAGGGCTAGGATTTTTTGAACCAGGAAGCCCTGAGTTCCAGGCTTACTGTAGCTGCCAAAGGCATCGCAAAGGGAGCGCAGAAGTGCCACAACATGGCTGCTTTCACAGCTTTTTCCTTAGGAAGAACCCTAATACCCGGCTGATTTACCTTCCTAGGGTTACTGTTAGGCTTGGGCCAAGGACTTTTAAAACCAGGAAGCCCTGTGCTCCAGGCACACTGCAGCTGTTCAAGGCATCCCAACGGGAGCGCAAAAGTGAGACAACTTGGCTGCCTCCACTGCTATTTCCATGAGACCATCCCCAACTTTAGGCTGGTTTTCCTTCCTAGCGTTGAGGTTTGAGTTAGGCCTAGGGTTAGAGTTTTTTAACCAGAAAGCCCTGAGTTCCAAGAACACAGCAGCTGCGAAGGACTACCCAAGAAGAGCACAAAAGTACCACAACATGCCTGCCTCCACAGCTATTTCCTTGGGGACATCCCTAATTCCTGGCTGATTTGCCTTTCTCGTCGTCGGGTTGGGGTTAGGTAGGCCTTGTGCTAGGATTTTTAAAATCAGGAAGCCCAGACCTCCAAGCACACTGGAGCTGTGAAAGGCATCCAAAAGGGAGTGCAAAAGGGCCACAACATGGCTGCTTTCACAGCTTTTTTCTGTGCACCAACACTATACCTTCTCTGATATATCTCCCTAGGGTTAGGGTTAGGGTTCAGCCTAGGGCTAGGATTTTTTGAACCAGGAAGCCCTGTGTTCCAGGCTTACTGTAGCTGCCAAAGGCATCCCAAAGGGAGCGCAGAAGTGCCACAACATGGCTGCTTTCACAGCTTTTTCCTAAGGAAGAACCCTAATACCCGGCTGATTTACCTTCCTAGGGTTACTGTTAGGCTTGGGCAAAGGACTTTTAAAACCAGGAAGCCCTGTGCTCCAGGCACACTGCAGCTGTTCAAGGCATCCCAAGGAGAGTGCAAAAGTGACACAACTTGGCTGCCTCCACTGCTATTTCCATGAGACCATCCCGAATCACAGGCTGATTTGCCTTCCTAGCGTTGAGGTTTGAGTTAGGCTAGGGTTAGAGGTTTTTAACCAGAAAGCCCTGAGTTCCAAGAAGACAGCAGCTGCGAAGGACTACCCAAGAAGAGCACAAAAGTACCACAACATGCCTGCCTCCACAGCTATTTTCTTGGGGACATCCCTAATTCCTGGCTCATTTGCCTTTCTCGTCGTCGGGTTGGGGTTAGGTAGGCCTTGTGATAGGATTTTTAAAATCAGGAAGCCCAGACCTCCAGGCACACTGGAGCTGTGAAAGGCATCCAAAAGGGAGTGCAAAAGTGCCACAACATGGCTGCTTTCACAGCTTTTTCCTTAGGAAGAACCCAAATACCCAGCTGATTTACCTTCCTGGGGTTACTGTTAGGCTTGGGCCAAGGACTTTTAAAATCAGGAAGCCCTGTGCTCCAGGCACACTGCAGCTGTTCAAGGCATCCCAACGGGAGTGCAAAAGTGACACAACTTGGCTGCCTCCACTGCTATTTCCATGAGACCATCCCCAACCTTAGGCTGGTTTTCCTTCCTAGCGTTGAGTTTTGAGTTAGGCCTAGGGTTAGTGTTCTTTTAACCTGAAAGCCCTGAGTTCCAAGAACACAGCAGCTGCGAAGGACTACCCAAGAAGAGCACAAAAGTACCACAACATGCCTGCCTCCACAGCTATTTCCTTGGGGACATCCCTAATTCCTGGCTGATTTGCCTTTCTCGTCGTCGGGTTGGGGTTAGGTAGGCCTTGTGCTAGGATTTTTAAAATCAGGAAGCCCAGACCTCCAGGCACACTGGAGCTGTGAAAGGCATCCAAAAGGGAGTGCAAAAGTGCCACAACATGGCTGCTTTCACAGCTTTTTCCTTAGGAAGAACCCTAATACCCGGCTGATTTACCTTCCTAGGGTTACTGTTAGGCTTGGGCCAAGGACTTTTAAAACCAGGAAGCCCTGTGCTCCAGGCACACTGCAGCTGTTCAAGGCATCCCAACGGGAGTGCAAAAGTGACACAACTTGGCTGCCTCCACTGCTATTTCCATGAGACCATCCCCAACCTTAGGCTGGTTTTCCTTCCTAGCGTTGAGTTTTGAGTTAGGCCTAGGGTTACTGTTCTTTTAACCTGAAAGCCCTGAGTTCCAAGAACACAGCAGCTGCGAAGGACTACCCAAGAAGAGCACAAAAGTACCACCACATGCCTGCCTCCACAGCTATTTCCTTGGGGACATCCCTAATTCCTGGCTGATTTGCCTTTCTCGTCGTCGGGTTGGGGTTAGGTAGGCCTTGTGCTAGGATTTTTAAAATCAGGAAGCCCAGACCTCCAGGCACACTGGAGCTGTGAAAGGCATCCAAAAGGGAGTGCAAAAGTGCCACAACATGGCTGCTTTCACAGCTTTTTCCTTAGGAAGAACCCTAATACCCGGCTGAGTTACCTTCCTGGGGTTACTGTTAGGCTTGGGCCTAGGACTTTTAAAACCAGGAAGCCCTGTGCTCCAGGCACACTGCAGCTGTTCAAGGCATCCCAACGGGAGTGCGAAAGTGACACAACTTGGCTGCCTCCTCTGCTATTTCCATGAGACCATCCCCAACCATAGGCTGATTTTCCTTCCTAGCGTTGAGGTTTGAGTTAGGCCTAGGGTTAGAGTTTTTTAACCAGAAAGCCCTGAGTTCCAAGAACACAGCAGCTGCGAAGGACTACCCAAGAATAGCACAAAAGTACCACAACATGCCTGCCTCCACAGCTATTTCCTTGGGGACATCCCTAATTCCTGGCTGATTTGCCTTTCTCGTCGTCGGGTTGGGGTTAGGTAGGCCTTGTGCTAGGATTTTTAAAATCAGGAAGCCCAGACCTCCAGGCACACTGGAGCTGTGAAAGGCATCCAAAAGGGAGTGCAAAAGTGCCACAACATGGCTGCTTTCACAGCTTTTTCCTTAGGAAGAAGCCTAATACCCGGCTGATTTACCTTCCTAGGGTTACTGTTAGGCTTGGGCCAAGGACTTTTAAAAGCAGGAAGCCCTGTGCTCCAGGCACACTGCAGCTGTTCAAGGCATCCCAACGGGAGTGCAAAAGTGACACAACTTGGCTGCCTCCACTGCTATTTCCATGAGACCATCCCCAACCATAGGCTGATTTTCATTCCTAGCGTTGAGGTTTGAGTTAGGCCTAGGGTTAGGGTTCTTTCAACCAGAAAGCCCTGAGTTCCAAGAACACAGCAGCTGCGAAGGACTACCCAAGAAGAGCACAAAAGTACCACAACATGCCTGCCTCCACAGCTATTTCCTTGGGGACATCCCTAATTCCTGGCTGATTTGCCTTTCTCGTCGTCGGGTTGGGGTTAGGTAGGCCTTGTGCTAGGATTTTTAAAATCAGGAAGCCCAGAACTCCAGGCACACTGGAGCTGTGAAAGGCATCCAAAAGGGAGTGCAAAAGTGTCACAACATGGCTGCTTTCACAGCTTCTTCCTTGGCACCATCACTATACCTAGGCTGATTTATCTGCCTAGGTTTATGGTTAGGGTTCAGCCTAGGGCTAGGATTTTTTGAACCAGGAAGCCTTGAGTTCCAGGCTTACTGTAGCTGCCAAAGGCATCCCAAAGGGAGCGCAGAAGTGCCAGAACATGGCTGCTTTCACAGCTTTTTCCTAAGAAAGAACCCTAATACCCGGCTGATTTACCTTCCTAGGGTTACTGTTAGGCTTGGGCCAAGGACTTTTAAAACCAGGAAGCCCTGTGCTCCAGGCACACTGCAGCTGTTCAAGGCATCCCAACGGGAGTGCAAAAGTGACACAACTAGGCTGCCTCCTCTGCTATTTCCATGAGACCATCCCGAACCATAGGCTGATTTTCCTTCCTAGCGTTGAGGTTTGAGTTAGGCCTAGGGTTAGAGTTTTTTAATCAGAAAGCCCTGAGTTCCAAGAACACAGCAGCTGCGAAGGACTACCCAAGAAGAGCACAAAAGTACCACAACATGCCTGCCTCCACAGCTATTTCCTTGGGGACATCCCTAATTCCTGGCTGATTTGCCTTTCTCGTCGTCAGGTTGGGGTTAGGTAGGCCTTGTGCTAGGATTTTTAAAATCAGGAAGCCCAGACCTCCAGGCACACTGGAGCTGTGAAAGGCATCCAAAAGGGAGTGCAAAAGTGCCACAACATGGCTGCTTTCACAGCTTTTTCCTTAGGAAGAACCCTAATACCCGGCTGATTTACCTTCCTAGGGTTACTGTTAGGCTTGGGCCAAGGACTTTTAAAACCAGGAAGCCCTGTGCTCCAGGCACACTGCAGCTGTTCAAGGCATCCCAACGGGAGTGCAAAAGTGACACAACTTGGCTGCCTCCTCTGCTATTTCCATGAGACCATCCCGAACCATAGGCTGATTTTCCTTCCTAGCGTTGAGGTTTGAGTTAGGCCTAGGGTTAGTGTTCTTTTAACCAGAATGCCCTGAGTTCCAAGAACACAGCAACTGCGAAGGACTACCCAAGAAGAGCACAAAAGTACCACAACATGCCTGCCTCCACAGCTATTTCCTTGGGGACATCCCTAATTCCTGGCTGATTTGCCTTTCTCGTCGTCGGGTTGGGGTTAGGTAGGCCTTGTGCTAGGATTTTTAAAATCAGGAAGCCCAGACCTCCAGGCACACTGGAGCTGTGAAAGGCATCCAAAAGGGAGTGCAAAAGTGCCACAACATGGCTGCTTTCACAGCTTTTTCCTTAGGAAGAACCCTAATACCCGGCTGATTTACCTTCCTAGGGTTACTGTTCGGCTTGGGCCAAGGACTTTTAAAACCAGGAAGCCCTGTGCTCCAGGCACACTGCAGCTGTTCAAGGCATCCCAACGGGAGTGCAAAAGTGACACAACTTGGCTGCCTCCACTGCTATTTCCATGAGACCATCCCCAACCATAGGCTGATTTTCCTTCCTAGCGTTGAGTTTTGAGTTAGGCCTAGGGTTAGAGATTTTTAACCAGAAAGCTCTGAGTTCCAAGAACACAGCAGCTGCGAAGGACTACCCAAGAAGAGCACAAAAGTACCACAACATGCCTGCCTCCACAGCTATTTCCTTGGGGACATCCCTAATTCCTGGCTGATTTGCCTTTCTCGTCGTCGGGTTGGGGTTAGGTAGGCCTTGTGCTAGGATTTTTAAAATCAGGAAGCCCAGACCTCCAGGCACACTGGAGCTGTGAAAGGCATCCCAAAGGGAGTGCAAAAGTGCCACAACATGGCTGCTTTCACAGCTTTTTCCTTAGGAAGAACCCTAATACCCGGCTGATTTACCTTCCTAGGGTTACTGTTAGGCTTGGGCCAAGGACTTTTAAAAGCAGGAAGCCCTGTGCTCCAGGCACACTGCAGCTGTTCAAGGCATCCCAACGGGAGTGCAAAAGTGACACAACTTGGCTGCCTCCACTGCTATTTCCATGAGACCATCCCCAACCATAGGCTGATTTTCATTCCTAGCGTTGAGGTTTGAGTTAGGCCTAGGGTTAGGGTTCTTTCAACCAGAAAGCCCTGAGTTCCAAGAACACAGCAGCTGCGAAGGACTACCCAAGAAGAGCACAAAAGTACCACAACATGCCTGCCTCCACAGCTATTTCCTTGGGGACATCCCTAATTCCTGGCTGATTTGCCTTTCTCGTTGTCGGGTTGGGGTTAGGTAGGCCTTGTGCTAGGATTTTTAAAATCAGGAAGCCCAGAACTCCAGGCACACTGGAGCTGTGAAAGGCATCCAAAAGGGAGTGCAAAAGTGTCACAACATGGCTGCTTTCACAGCTTCTTCCTTGGCACCATCAGTATACCTAGGCTGATTTATCTGCCTAGGTTTATGGTTAGGGTTCAGCCTAGGGCTAGGATTTTTTGAACCAGGAAGCCCTGAGTTCCAGGCTTACTGTAGCTGCCAAAGGCATCCCAAAGGGAGCGCAGAAGTGCCAGAACATGGCTGCTTTCACAGCTTTTTCCTAAGGAAGAACCCTAATACCCGGCTGATTTACCTTCCTAGGGTTACTGTTAGGCTTGGGCAAAGGACTTTTAAAACCAGGAAGCCCTGTGCTCCAGGCACACTGCAGCTGTTCAAGGCATCCCAAGGAGAGTGCAAAAGTGACACAACTTGGCTGCCTCCACTGCTATTTCCATGAGACCATCCCCAACCTTAGGCTGGTTTTCCTTCCTAGCGTTGAGTTTTGAGTTAGGCCTACGGTTACTGTTCTTTTAACCTGAAAGCCCTGAGTTCCAAGAACACAGCAGCTGCGAAGGACTACCCAAGAAGAGCACAAAAGTACCACAACATGCCTGCCTCCACAGCTATTTCCTTGGGGACATCCCTAATTCCTGGCTGATTTGCCTTTCTCGTCGTCGGGTTGGGGTTAGGTAGGCCTTGTGCTAGGATTTTTAAAATCAGGAAGCCCAGAACTCCAGGCACACTGGAGCTGTGAAAGGCATCCAAAAGGGAGTGCAAAAGTGCCACAACATGGCTGCTTTCACAGCTTTTTCCTTAGGAAGAACCCTAATACCCGGCTGATTTACCTTCCTAGGGTTACTGTTAGGCTTGGGCCAAGGACTTTTAAAAGCAGGAAGCCCTGTGCTCCAGGCACACTGCAGCTGTTCAAGGCATCCCAACGGGAGTGCAAAAGTGACACAACTAGGCTGCCTCCTCTGCTATTTCCATGAGACCATCCCGAACCATAGGCTGATTTTCCTTCCTAGCGTTGAGGTTTGAGTTAGGCCTAGGGTTAGAGTTTTTTAATCAGAAAGCCCTGAGTTCCAAGAACACAGCAGCTGCGAAGGACTACCCAAGAAGAGCACAAAAGTACCACAACATGCCTGCCTCCACAGCTATTTCCTTGGGGACATCCCTAATTCCTGGCTGATTTGCCTTTCTCGTCGTCAGGTTGGGGTTAGGTAGGCCTTGTGCTAGGATTTTTAAAATCAGGAAGCCCAGACCTCCAGGCACACTGGAGCTGTGAAAGGCATCCAAAAGGGAGTGCAAAAGTGCCACAACATGGCTGCTTTCACAGCTTTTTCCTTAGGAAGAACCCTAATACCCGGCTGATTTACCTTCCTAGGGTTACTGTTAGGCTTGGGCCAAGGACTTTTAAAACCAGGAAGCCCTGTGCTCCAGGCACACTGCAGCTGTTCAAGGCATCCCAACGGGAGTGCAAAAGTGACACAACTTGGCTGCCTCCTCTGCTATTTCCATGAGACCATCCCGAACCATAGGCTGATTTTCCTTCCTAGCGTTGAGGTTTGAGTTAGGCCTAGGGTTAGTGTTCTTTTAACCAGAATGCCCTGAGTTCCAAGAACACAGCAACTGCGAAGGACTACCCAAGAAGAGCACAAAAGTACCACAACATGCCTGCCTCCACAGCTATTTCCTTGGGGACATCCCTAATTCCTGGCTGATTTGCCTTTCTCGTCGTCGGGTTGGGGTTAGGTAGGCCTTGTGCTAGGATTTTTAAAATCAGGAAGCCCAGACCTCCAGGCACACTGGAGCTGTGAAAGGCATCCAAAAGGGAGTGCAAAAGTGCCACAACATGGCTGCTTTCACAGCTTTTTCCTTAGGAAGAACCCTAATACCCGGCTGATTTACCTTCCTAGGGTTACTGTTCGGCTTGGGCCAAGGACTTTTAAAACCAGGAAGCCCTGTGCTCCAGGCACACTGCAGCTGTTCAAGGCATCCCAACGGGAGTGCAAAAGTGACACAACTTGGCTGCCTCCACTGCTATTTCCATGAGACCATCCCCAACCATAGGCTGATTTTCCTTCCTAGCGTTGAGTTTTGAGTTAGGCCTAGGGTTAGAGATTTTTAACCAGAAAGCTCTGAGTTCCAAGAACACAGCAGCTGCGAAGGACTACCCAAGAAGAGCACAAAAGTACCACAACATGCCTGCCTCCACAGCTATTTCCTTGGGGACATCCCTAATTCCTGGCTGATTTGCCTTTCTCGTCGTCGGGTTGGGGTTAGGTAGGCCTTGTGCTAGGATTTTTAAAATCAGGAAGCCCAGACCTCCAGGCACACTGGAGCTGTGAAAGGCATCCCAAAGGGAGTGCAAAAGTGCCACAACATGGCTGCTTTCACAGCTTTTTCCTTAGGAAGAACCCTAATACCCGGCTGATTTACCTTCCTAGGGTTACTGTTAGGCTTGGGCCAAGGACTTTTAAAAGCAGGAAGCCCTGTGCTCCAGGCACACTGCAGCTGTTCAAGGCATCCCAACGCGAGTGCAAAAGTGACACAACTTGGCTGCCTCCACTGCTATTTCCATGAGACCATCCCCAACCATAGGCTGATTTTCATTCCTAGCGTTGAGGTTTGAGTTAGGCCTAGGGTTAGGGTTCTTTCAACCAGAAAGCCCTGAGTTCCAAGAACACAGCAGCTGCGAAGGACTACCCAAGAAGAGCACAAAAGTACCACAACATGCCTGCCTCCACAGCTATTTCCTTGGGGACATCCCTAATTCCTGGCTGATTTGCCTTTCTCGTTGTCGGGTTGGGGTTAGGTAGGCCTTGTGCTAGGATTTTTAAAATCAGGAAGCCCAGAACTCCAGGCACACTGGAGCTGTGAAAGGCATCCAAAAGGGAGTGCAAAAGTGTCACAACATGGCTGCTTTCACAGCTTCTTCCTTGGCACCATCAGTATACCTAGGCTGATTTATCTGCCTAGGTTTATGGTTAGGGTTCAGCCTAGGGCTAGGATTTTTTGAACCAGGAAGCCCTGAGTTCCAGGCTTACTGTAGCTGCCAAAGGCATCCCAAAGGGAGCGCAGAAGTGCCAGAACATGGCTGCTTTCACAGCTTTTTCCTAAGGAAGAACCCTAATACCCGGCTGATTTACCTTCCTAGGGTTACTGTTAGGCTTGGGCAAAGGACTTTTAAAACCAGGAAGCCCTGTGCTCCAGGCACACTGCAGCTGTTCAAGGCATCCCAAGGAGAGTGCAAAAGTGACACAACTTGGCTGCCTCCACTGCTATTTCCATGAGACCATCCCCAACCTTAGGCTGGTTTTCCTTCCTAGCGTTGAGTTTTGAGTTAGGCCTACGGTTACTGTTCTTTTAACCTGAAAGCCCTGAGTTCCAAGAACACAGCAGCTGCGAAGGACTACCCAAGAAGAGCACAAAAGTACCACAACATGCCTGCCTCCACAGCTATTTCCTTGGGGACATCCCTAATTCCTGGCTGATTTGCCTTTCTCGTCGTCGGGTTGGGGTTAGGTAGGCCTTGTGCTAGGATTTTTAAAATCAGGAAGCCCAGAACTCCAGGCACACTGGAGCTGTGAAAGGCATCCAAAAGGGAGTGCAAAAGTGCCACAACATGGCTGCTTTCACAGCTTTTTCCTTAGGAAGAACCCTAATACCCGGCTGATTTACCTTCCTAGGGTTACTGTTAGGCTTGGGCCAAGGACTTTTAAAAGCAGGAAGCCCTGTGCTCCAGGCACACTGCAGCTGTTCAAGGCATCCCAACGGGAGTGCAAAAGTGACACAACTTGGCTGCCTCCACTGCTATTTCCATGAGACCATCCCCAACCATAGGCTGATTTTCCTTCCTAGCGTTGAGGTTTGAGTTAGGCCTAGGGTTAGACATTTTTAACCAGAAAGCTCTGAGTTCCAAGAACACAGCAGCTGCGAAGGACTACCCAAGAAGAGCACAAAAGTACCACAACATGCCTGCCTCCACAGCTATTTCCTTGGGGACATCCCTAATTCCTGGCTGATTTGCCTTTCTCGTCGTCGGGTTGGGGTTAGGTAGGCCTTGTGCTAGGATTTTTAAAATCAGGAAGCCCAGACCTCCAGGCACACTGGAGCTGTGAAAGGCATCCCAAAGGGAGTGCAAAAGTGCCACAACATGGCTGCTTTCACAGCTTTTTCCTTAGGAAGAACCCTAATACCCGGCTGATTTACCTTCCTAGGGTTACTGTTAGGCTTGGGCCAAGGACTTTTAAAACCAGGAAGCCCTGTGCTCCAGGCACACTGCAGCTGTTCAAGGCATCCCAACGGGAGTGCAAAAGTGACACAACTTGGCTGCCTCCTCTCCTATTTCCATGAGACCATCCCCAACCATAGGCTGATTTTCCTTCCTAGCGTTGAGGTTTGAGTTAGGCCTAGGGTTAGTGTTCTTTTAACCTGAAAGCCCTGAGTTCCAAGAACACAGCAGCTGCGAAGGACTACCCAAGAAGAGCACAAAAGTACCACAACATGCCTGCCTCCACAGCTATTTCCTTGGGGACATCCCTAATTCCTGGCTGATTTGCCTTTCTCGTCGTCGGGTTGGGGTTAGGTAGGCCTGGTGCTAGGATTTTTAAAATCAGGAAGCCCAGACCTCCAGGCACACTGGAGCTGTGAAAGGCATCCAAAAGGGAGTGCAAAAGTGCCACAACATGGCTGCTTTCACAGCTTTTTCCTTAGGAAGAACCCTAATACCCGGCTGATTTACCTTCCTAGGGTTACTGTTAGGCTTGGGCCAAGGACTTTTAAAACCAGGAAGCCCTGTGCTCCAGGCACACTGTAGCTGTTCAAGGCATCCCAATGGGAGGGCAAAAGTGACACAACTTGGCTGCCTCCACTGCTATTTCCATGAGACCATCCCCAACCATAGGCTGATTTTCATTCCTAGCGTTGAGGTTTGAGTTAGGCCTAGGGTTAGGGTTCTTTCAACCAGAAAGCCCTGAGTTCCAAGAACACAGCAGCTGCGAAGGACTACCCAAGAAGAGCACAAAAGTACCACAACATGCCTGCCTCCACAGCTATTTCCTTGGGGACATCCCTAATTCCTGGCTGATTTGCCTTTCTCGTCGTCGGGTTGGGGTTAGGTAGGCCTTGTGCTAGGATTTTTAAAATCAGGAAGCCCAGACCTCCAGGCACACTGGAGCTGTGAAAGGCATCCCAAAGGGAGTGCAAAAGTGCCACAACATGGCTGCTTTCACAGCTTTTTCCTTAGGAAGAACCCTAATACCCGGCTGATTTACCTTCCTAGGGTTACTGTTAGGCTTGGGCCAAGGACTTTTAAAACCAGGAAGCCCTGTGCTCCAGGCACACTGCAGCTGTTCAAGGCATCCCAACGGGAGTGCAAAAGTGACACAACTTGGCTGCCTCCTCTCCTATTTCCATGAGACCATCCCCAACCATAGGCTGATTTTCATTCCTAGCGTTGAGGTTTGAGTTAGGCCTAGGGTTAGTGTCCTTTTAACCTGAAAGCCCTGAGTTCCAAGAACACAGCAGCTGCGAAGGACTACCCAAGAAGAGCACAAAAGTACCACAACATGCCTGCCTCCACAGCTATTTCCTTGGGGACATCCCTAATTCCTGGCTGATTTGCCTTTCTCGTCGTCGGGTTGGGGTTAGGTAGGCCTTGTGCTAGGATTTTTAAAATCAGGAAGCCCAGACCTCCAGGCACACTGGAGCTGTGAAAGGCATCCAAAAGGGAGTGCAAAAGTGCCACAACATGGCTGCTTTCACAGCTTTTTCCTTAGGAAGAACCCTAATACCCGGCTGATTTACCTTCCTAGGGTTACTGTTAGGCTTGGGCCAAGGACTTTTAAAACCAGGAAGCCCTGTGCTCCAGGCACACTGCAGCTGTTCAAGGCATCCCAACGGGAGTGCAAAAGTGACACAACTTGGCTGCCTCCACTGCTATTTCCATGAGACCATCCCCAACCATAGGCTGATTTTCCTTCCTAGCGTTGAGGTTTGAGTTAGGCCTAGGGTTAGAGATTTTTAACCAGAAAGCTCTGAGTTCCAAGAACACAGCAGCTGCGAAGGACTACCCAAGAAGAGCACAAAAGTACCACAACATGCCTGCCTCCACAGCTATTTCCTTGGGGACATCCCTAATTCCTGGCTGATTTGCCTTTCTCGTCGTCGGGTTGGGGTTAGGTAGGCCTTGTGCTAGGATTTTTAAAATCAGGAAGCCCAGACCTCCAGGCACACTGGAGCTGTGAAAGGCATCCAAAAGGGAGTGCAAAAGTGCCACAACATGGCTGCTTTCACAGCTTTTTCCTTAGGAAGAACCCTAATACCCGGCTGATTTACCTTCCTAGGGTTACTGTTAGGCTTGGGCCAAGGACTTTGAAAACCAGGAAGCCCTGTGCTCCAGGCACACTGCAGCTGTTCAAGGCATCCCAACGGGAGTGCAAAAGTGACACAACTTGGCTGCCTCCACTGCTATTTCCATGAGACCATCCCCAACCATAGGCTGATTTTCCTTCCTAGCGTTGAGGTTTGAGTTAGGCCTAGGGTTAGGGTTCTTTCAACCAGAAAGCCCTGAGTTCCAAGAACACAGCAGCTGCGAAGGACTACCCAAGAAGAGCACAAAAGTACCACGACATGCCTGCCTCCACAGCTATTTCCTTGGGGACATCCCTAATTCCTGGCTGATTTGCCTTTCTCGTCGTCGGGTTGGGGTGAGGTAGGCCTTGTGCTAGGATTTTTAAAATCAGGAAGCCCAGACCTCCAGGCACACTGGAGCTGTGAAAGGCATCCAAAAGGGAGTGCAAAAGTGCCACAACATGGCTGCTTTCACAGCTTTTTCCTTAGGAAGAACCCTAATACCCGGCTGATTTACCTTCCTAGGGTTACTGTTAGGCTTGGGCCAAGGACTTTTAAAAGCAGGAAGCCCTGTGCTCCAGGCACACTGCAGCTGTTCAAGGCATCCCAACGGGAGTGCAAAAGTGACACAACTTGGCTGCCTCCACTGCTATTTCCATGAGACCATCCCCAACCATAGGCTGATTTTCCTTCCTAGCGTTGAGGTTTGAGTTAGGCCTAGGGTTAGGGTTCTTTCAACCAGAAAGCCCTGAGTTCCAAGAACACAGCAGCTGCGAAGGACTACCCAAGAAGAGCACAAAAGTACCACAACATGCCTGCCTCCACAGCTATTTCCTTGGGGACATCCCTAATTCCTGGCTGATTTGCCTTTCTCGTCGTCGGGTTGGGGTTAGGTAGGCCTTGTGCTAGGATTTTTAAAATCAGGAAGCCCAGAACTCCAGGCACACTGGAGCTGTGAAAGGCATCCAAAAGGGAGTGCAAAAGTGTCACAACATGGCTGCTTTCACAGCTTCTTCCTTGGCACCATCACTATACCTAGGCTGATTTATCTGCCTAGGTTTATGGTTAGGGTTCAGCCTAGGGCTAGGATTTTTTGAACCAGGAAGCCCTGAGTTCCAGGCTTACTGTAGCTGCCAAAGGCATCCCAAAGGGAGCGCAGAAGTGCCAGAACATGGCTGCTTTCACAGCTTTTTCCTAAGGAAGGACCCTAATACCTGGCTGATTTACCTTCCTAGGGTTACTGTTAGGCTTGGGCAAAGGACTTTTAAAACCAGGAAGCCCTGTGCTCCAGGCACACTGCAGCTGTTCAAGGCATCCCAAGGGGAGCGCAAAAGTGACACAACTTGGCCGCCTCCACTGCTATTTCCATGAGACCATCCCCAACCTTAGGCTGGTTTTCCTTCCTAGCGTTGAGTTTTGAGTTAGGCCTATGGTTACTGTTCTTTTAACCTGAAAGCCCTGAGTTCCAAGAATACAGCAGCTGCGAAGGACTACCCAAGAAGAGCACAAAAGTACCACAACATGCCTGCCTCCACAGCTATTTCCTTGGGGACATCCCTAATTCCTGGCTGATTTGCCTTTCTCGTCGTCGGGTTGGGGTTAGGTAGGCCTTGTGCTAGGATTTTTAAAATCAGGAAGCCCAGACCTCCAGGCACACTGGAGCTGTGAAAGGCATCCAAAAGGGAGTGCAAAAGTGCCACAACATGGCTGCTTTCACAGCTTTTTCCTTAGGAAGAACCCTAATACCCAGCTGATTTACCTTCCTAGGGTTACTGTTAGGCTTGGGCCAAGGACTTTTAAAACCAGGAAGCCCTGTGCTCCAGGCACACTGCAGCTGTTCAAGGCATCCCAACGGGAGTGCAAAAGTGACACAACTTGGCTGCCTCCTCTCCTATTTCCATGAGACCATCCCCAACCATAGGCTGATTTTCCTTCCTAGCGTTGAGGTTTGAGTTAGGCCTAGGGTTAGTGTTCTTTTAACCTGAAAGCCCTGAGTTCCAAGAACACAGCAGCTGCGAAGGACTACCCAAGAAGAGCACAAAAGTACCACAACATGCCTGCCTCCACAGCTATTTCCTTGGGGACATCCCTAATTCCTGGCTGATTTGCCTTTCTCGTCGTCGGGTTGGGGTTAGGTAGGCCTGGTGCTAGGATTTTGAAAATCAGGAAGCCCAGACCTCCAGGCACACTGGAGCTGTGAAAGGCATCCAAAAGGGAGTGCAAAAGTGCCACAACATGGCTGCTTTCACAGCTTTTTCCTTAGGAAGAACCCTAATACCCGGCTGATTTACCTTCCTAGGGTTACTGTTAGGCTTGGGCCAAGGACTTTTAAAACCAGGAAGCCCTGTGCTCCAGGCACACTGCAGCTGTTCAAGGCATCCCAATGGGAGTGCAAAAGTGAGACAACTTGGCTGCCTCCACTGCTATTTCCATGAGACCATCCCCAACCATAGGCTGATTTTCATTCCTAGCGTTGAGGTTTGAGTTAGGCCTAGGGTTAGGGTTCTTTCAACCAGAAAGCCCTGAGTTCCAAGAACACAGCAGCTGCGAAGGACTACCCAAGAAGAGCACAAAAGTACCACAACATGCCTGCCTCCACAGCTATTTCCTTGGGGACATCCCTAATTCCTGGCTGATTTGCCTTTCTCGTCGTCGGGTTGGGGTTAGGTAGGCCTTGTGCTAGGATTTTTAAAATCAGGAAGCCCAGACCTCCAGGCACACTGGAGCTGTGAAAGGCATCCCAAAGGGAGTGCAAAAGTGCCACAACATGGCTGCTTTCACAGCTTTTTCCTTAGGAAGAACCCTAATACCCGGCTGATTTACCTTCCTAGGGTTACTGTTAGGCTTGGGCCAAGGACTTTTAAAACCAGGAAGCCCTGTGCTCCAGGCACACTGCAGCTGTTCAAGGCATCCCAACGGGAGTGCAAAAGTGACACAACTTGGCTGCCTCCACTGCTATTTCCATGAGACCATCCCGAACCATAGGCTGATTTTCCTTCCTAGCGTTGAGGTTTGAGTTAGGCCTAGGGTTAGTGTTCTTTTAACCTGAAAGCCCTGAGTTCCAAGAACACAGCAGCTGCGAAGGACTACCCAAGAAGAGCACAAAAGTACCACAACATGCCTGCCTCCCCAGCTATTTCCTTGGGGACATCCCTAATTCCTGGCTGATTTGCCTTTCTCGTCGTCGGGTTGGGGTTAGGTAGGCCTTGTGCTAGGATTTTGAAAATCAGGAAGCCCAGACCTCCAGGCACACTGGAGCTGTGAAAGGCATCCAAAAGGGAGTGCAAAAGTGCCACAACATGGCTGCTTTCACAGCTTTTTCCTTAGGAAGAACCCTAATACCCGGCTGATTTACCTTCCTAGGGTTACTGTTAGGCTTGGGCCAAGGACTTTTAAAACCAGGAAGCCCTGTGCTCCAGGCACACTGCAGCTGTTCAAGGCATCCCAACGGGAGTGCAAAAGTGACACAACTTGGCTGCCTCCACTGCTATTTCCATGAGACCATCCCCAACCATAGGCTGATTTTCCTTCCTAGCGTTGAGGTTTGAGTTAGGCCTAGGGTTAGAGATTTTTAACCAGAAAGCTCTGAGTTCCAAGAACACAGCAGCTGCGAAGGACTACCCAAGAAGAGCACAAAAGTACCACAACATGCCTGCCTCCACAGCTATTTCCTTGGGGACATCCCTAATTCCTGGCTGATTTGCCTTTCTCGTCGTCGGGTTGGGGTTAGGTAGGCCTTGTGCTAGGATTTTTAAAATCAGGAAGCCCAGACCTCCAGGCACACTGGAGCTGTGAAAGGCAGCCAAAAGGGAGTGCAAAAGTGCCACAACATGGCTGCTTTCACAGCTTTTTCCTTAGGAAGAACCCTAATACCCGGCTGATTTACCTTCCTAGGGTTACTGTTAGGCTTGGGCCAAGGACTTTTAAAACCAGGAAGCCCTGTGCTCCAGGCACACTGCAGCTGTTCAAGGCATCCCAACGGGAGTGCAAAAGTGACACAACTTGGCTGCCTCCACTGCTATTTCCATGAGACCATCCCCAACCATAGGCTGATTTTCCTTCCTAGCGTTGAGGTTTGAGTTAGGCCTAGGGTTAGGGTTCTTTCAACCAGAAAGCCCTGAGTTCCAAGAACACAGCAGCTGCGAAGGACTACCCAAGAAGAGCACAAAAGTACCACAACATGCCTGCCTCCACAGCTATTTCCTTGGGGACATCCCTAATTCCTGGCTGACTTGCCTTTCTCGTCGTCGGGTTGGGGTTAGGTAGGCCTTGTGCTAGGATTTTTAAAATCAGGAAGCCCAGAACTCCAGGCACACTGGAGCTGTGAAAGGCATCCAAAAGGGAGTGCAAAAGTGTCACAACATGGCTGCTTTCACAGCTTCTTCCTTGGCACCATCACTATACCTAGGCTGATTTATCTGCCTAGGTTTATGGTTAGGGTTCAGCCTAGGGCTAGGATTTTTTGAACCAGGAAGCCCTGAGTTCCAGGCTTACTGTAGCTGCCAAAGGCATCCCAAAGGGAGCGCAGAAGTGCCAGAACATGGCTGCTTTCACAGCTTTTTCCTAAGGAAGGACCCTAATACCTGGCTGATTTACCTTCCTAGGGTTACTGTTAGGCTTGGGCAAAGGACTTTTAAAACCAGGAAGCCCTGTGCTCCAGGCACACTGCAGCTGTTCAAGGCATCCCAAGGGGAGCGCAAAAGTGACACAACTTGGCTGCCTCCACTGCTATTTCCATGAGACCATCCCCAACCTTAGGCTGGTTTTCCTTCCTAGCGTTGAGTTTTGAGTTAGGCCTATGGTTACTGTTCTTTTAACCTGAAAGCCCTGAGTTCCAAGAATACAGCAGCTGCGAAGGACTACCCAAGAAGAGCACAAAAGTACCACAACATGCCTGCCTCCACAGCTATTTCCTTGGGGACATCCCTAATTCCTGGCTGATTTGCCTTTCTCGTCGTCGGGTTGGGGTTAGGTAGGCCTTGTGCTAGGATTTTTAAAATCAGGAAGCCCAGACCTCCAGGCACACTGGAGCTGTGAAAGGCATCCCAAAGGGAGTGCAAAAGTGCCACAACATGGCTGCTTTCACAGCTTTTTCCTTAGGAAGAACCCTAATACCCAGCTGATTTACCTTCCTAGGGTTACTGTTAGGCTTGGGCCAAGGACTTTTAAAACCAGGAAGCCCTGTGCTCCAGGCACACTGCAGCTGTTCAAGGCATCCCAACGGGAGTGCAAAAGTGACACAACTTGGCTGCCTCCTCTCCTATTTCCATGAGACCATCCCCAACCATAGGCTGATTTTCCTTCCTAGCGTTGAGGTTTGAGTTAGGCCTAGGGTTAGTGTTCTTTTAACCTGAAAGCCCTGAGTTCCAAGAACACAGCAGCTGCGAAGGACTACCCAAGAAGAGCACAAAAGTACCACAACATGCCTGCCTCCACAGCTATTTCCTTGGGGACATCCCTAATTCCTGGCTGATTTGCCTTTCTCGTCGTCGGGTTGGGGTTAGGTAGGCCTTGTGCTAGGATTTTTAAAATCAGGAAGCCCAGACCTCCAGGCACACTGGAGCTGTGAAAGGCATCCAAAAGGGAGTGCAAAAGTGCCACAACATGGCTGCTTTCACAGCTTTTTCCTTAGGAAGAACCCTAATACCCGGCTGATTTACCTTCCTAGGGTTACTGTTAGGCTTGGGCCAAGGACTTTTAAAACCAGGAAGCCCTGTGCTCCAGGCACACTGCAGCTGTTCAAGGCATCCCAACGGGAGTGCAAAAGTGACACAACTTGGCTGCCTCCACTGCTATTTCCATGAGACCATCCCCAACCATAGGCTGATTTTCCTTCCTAGCGTTGAGGTTTGAGTTAGGCCTAGGGTTAGAGATTTTTAACCAGAAAGCTCTGAGTTCCAAGAACACAGCAGCTGCGAAGGACTACCCAAGAAGAGCACAAAAGTACCACAACATGCCTGCCTCCACAGCTATTTCCTTGGGGACATCCCTAATTCCTGGCTGATTTGCCTTTCTCGTCGTCGGGTTGGGGTTAGGTAGGCCTTGTGCTAGGATTTTTAAAATCAGGAAGCCCAGACCTCCAGGCACACTGGAGCTGTGAAAGGCATCCAAAAGGGAGTGCAAAAGTGCCACAACATGGCTGCTTTCACAGCTTTTTCCTTAGGAAGAACCCTAATACCCGGCTGATTTACCTTCCTAGGGTTACTGTTAGGCTTGGGCCAAGGACTTTGAAAACCAGGAAGCCCTGTGCTCCAGGCACACTGCAGCTGTTCAAGGCATCCCAACGGGAGTGCAAAAGTGACACAACTTGGCTGCCTCCACTGCTATTTCCATGAGACCATCCCCAACCATAGGCTGATTTTCCTTCCTAGCGTTGAGGTTTGAGTTAGGCCTAGGGTTAGGGTTCTTTCAACCAGAAAGCCCTGAGTTCCAAGAACACAGCAGCTGCGAAGGACTACCCAAGAAGAGCACAAAAGTACCACGACATGCCTGCCTCCACAGCTATTTCCTTGGGGACATCCCTAATTCCTGGCTGATTTGCCTTTCTCGTCGTCGGGTTGGGGTGAGGTAGGCCTTGTGCTAGGATTTTTAAAATCAGGAAGCCCAGACCTCCAGGCACACTGGAGCTGTGAAAGGCATCCAAAAGGGAGTGCAAAAGTGCCACAACATGGCTGCTTTCACAGCTTTTTCCTTAGGAAGAACCCTAATACCCGGCTGATTTACCTTCCTAGGGTTACTGTTAGGCTTGGGCCAAGGACTTTTAAAAGCAGGAAGCCCTGTGCTCCAGGCACACTGCAGCTGTTCAAGGCATCCCAACGGGAGTGCAAAAGTGACACAACTTGGCTGCCTCCACTGCTATTTCCATGAGACCATCCCCAACCATAGGCTGATTTTCCTTCCTAGCGTTGAGGTTTGAGTTAGGCCTAGGGTTAGGGTTCTTTCAACCAGAAAGCCCTGAGTTCCAAGAACACAGCAGCTGCGAAGGACTACCCAAGAAGAGCACAAAAGTACCACAACATGCCTGCCTCCACAGCTATTTCCTTGGGGACATCCCTAATTCCTGGCTGATTTGCCTTTCTCGTCGTCGGGTTGGGGTTAGGTAGGCCTTGTGCTAGGATTTTTAAAATCAGGAAGCCCAGAACTCCAGGCACACTGGAGCTGTGAAAGGCATCCAAAAGGGAGTGCAAAAGTGTCACAACATGGCTGCTTTCACAGCTTCTTCCTTGGCACCATCACTATACCTAGGCTGATTTATCTGCCTAGGTTTATGGTTAGGGTTCAGCCTAGGGCTAGGATTTTTTGAACCAGGAAGCCCTGTGTTCCAGGCTTACTGTAGCTGCCAAAGGCATCCCAAAGGGAGCGCAGAAGTGCCAGAACATGGCTGCTTTCACAGCTTTTTCCTAAGGAAGGACCCTAATACCTGGCTGATTTACCTTCCTAGGGTTACTGTTAGGCTTGGGCAAAGGACTTTTAAAACCAGGAAGCCCTGTGCTCCAGGCACACTGCAGCTGTTCAAGGCATCCCAAGGGGAGCGCAAAAGTGACACAACTTGGCCGCCTCCACTGCTATTTCCATGAGACCATCCCCAACCTTAGGCTGGTTTTCCTTCCTAGCGTTGAGTTTTGAGTTAGGCCTATGGTTACTGTTCTTTTAACCTGAAAGCCCTGAGTTCCAAGAATACAGCAGCTGCGAAGGACTACCCAAGAAGAGCACAAAAGTACCACAACATGCCTGCCTCCACAGCTATTTCCTTGGGGACATCCCTAATTCCTGGCTGATTTGCCTTTCTCGTCGTCGGGTTGGGGTTAGGTAGGCCTTGTGCTAGGATTTTTAAAATCAGGAAGCCCAGACCTCCAGGCACACTGGAGCTGTGAAAGGCATCCAAAAGGGAGTGCAAAAGTGCCACAACATGGCTGCTTTCACAGCTTTTTCCTTAGGAAGAACCCTAATACCCAGCTGATTTACCTTCCTAGGGTTACTGTTAGGCTTGGGCCAAGGACTTTTAAAACCAGGAAGCCCTGTGCTCCAGGCACACTGCAGCTGTTCAAGGCATCCCAACGGGAGTGCAAAAGTGACACAACTTGGCTGCCTCCTCTCCTATTTCCATGAGACCATCCCCAACCATAGGCTGATTTTCCTTCCTAGCGTTGAGGTTTGAGTTAGGCCTAGGGTTAGTGTTCTTTTAACCTGAAAGCCCTGAGTTCCAAGAACACAGCAGCTGCGAAGGACTACCCAAGAAGAGCACAAAAGTACCACAACATGCCTGCCTCCACAGCTATTTCCTTGGGGACATCCCTAATTCCTGGCTGATTTGCCTTTCTCGTCGTCGGGTTGGGGTTAGGTAGGCCTGGTGCTAGGATTTTGAAAATCAGGAAGCCCAGACCTCCAGGCACACTGGAGCTGTGAAAGGCATCCAAAAGGGAGTGCAAAAGTGCCACAACATGGCTGCTTTCACAGCTTTTTCCTTAGGAAGAACCCTAATACCCGGCTGATTTACCTTCCTAGGGTTACTGTTAGGCTTGGGCCAAGGACTTTTAAAACCAGGAAGCCCTGTGCTCCAGGCACACTGCAGCTGTTCAAGGCATCCCAATGGGAGTGCAAAAGTGAGACAACTTGGCTGCCTCCACTGCTATTTCCATGAGACCATCCCCAACCATAGGCTGATTTTCATTCCTAGCGTTGAGGTTTGAGTTAGGCCTAGGGTTAGGGTTCTTTCAACCAGAAAGCCCTGAGTTCCAAGAACACAGCAGCTGCGAAGGACTACCCAAGAAGAGCACAAAAGTACCACAACATGCCTGCCTCCCCAGCTATTTCCTTGGGGACATCCCTAATTCCTGGCTGATTTGCCTTTCTCGTCGTCGGGTTGGGGTTAGGTAGGCCTTGTGCTAGGATTTTGAAAATCAGGAAGCCCAGACCTCCAGGCACACTGGAGCTGTGAAAGGCATCCAAAAGGGAGTGCAAAAGTGCCACAACATGGCTGCTTTCACAGCTTTTTCCTTAGGAAGAACCCTAATACCCGGCTGATTTACCTTCCTAGGGTTACTGTTAGGCTTGGGCCAAGGACTTTTAAAACCAGGAAGCCCTGTGCTCCAGGCACACTGCAGCTGTTCAAGGCATCCCAACGGGAGTGCAAAAGTGACACAACTTGGCTGCCTCCACTGCTATTTCCATGAGACCATCCCCAACCATAGGCTGATTTTCCTTCCTAGCGTTGAGGTTTGAGTTAGGCCTAGGGTTAGAGATTTTTAACCAGAAAGCTCTGAGTTCCAAGAACACAGTAGCTGCGAAGGACTACCCAAGAAGAGCACAAAAGTACCACAACATGCCTGCCTCCACAGCTATTTCCTTGGGGACATCCCTAATTCCTGGCTGATTTGCCTTTCTCGTCGTCGGGTTGGGGTTAGGTAGGCCTTGTGCTAGGATTTTTAAAATCAGGAAGCCCAGACCTCCAGGCACACTGGAGCTGTGAAAGGCAGCCAAAAGGGAGTGCAAAAGTGCCACAACATGGCTGCTTTCACAGCTTTTTCCTTAGGAAGAACCCTAATACCCGGCTGATTTACCTTCCTAGGGTTACTGTTAGGCTTGGGCCAAGGACTTTTAAAACCAGGAAGCCCTGTGCTCCAGGCACACTGCAGCTGTTCAAGGCATCCCAACGGGAGTGCAAAAGTGACACAACTTGGCTGCCTCCACTGCTATTTCCATGAGACCATCCCCAACCATAGGCTGATTTTCCTTCCTAGCGTTGAGGTTTGAGTTAGGCCTAGGGTTAGGGTTCTTTCAACCAGAAAGCCCTGAGTTCCAAGAACACAGCAGCTGCGAAGGACTACCCAAGAAGAGCACAAAAGTACCACAACATGCCTGCCTCCACAGCTATTTCCTTGGGGACATCCCTAATTCCTGGCTGACTTGCCTTTCTCGTCGTCGGGTTGGGGTTAGGTAGGCCTTGTGCTAGGATTTTTAAAATCAGGAAGCCCAGAACTCCAGGCACACTGGAGCTGTGAAAGGCATCCAAAAGGGAGTGCAAAAGTGTCACAACATGGCTGCTTTCACAGCTTCTTCCTTGGCACCATCACTATACCTAGGCTGATTTATCTGCCTAGGTTTATGGTTAGGGTTCAGCCTAGGGCTAGGATTTTTTGAACCAGGAAGCCCTGAGTTCCAGGCACACTGTAGCTGCCAAAGGCATCCCAAAGGGAGCGCAGAAGTGCCAGAACATGGCTGCTTTCACAGCTTTTTCCTAAGGAAGGACCCTAATACCTGGCTGATTTACCTTCCTAGGGTTACTGTTAGGCTTGGGCAAAGGACTTTTAAAACCAGGAAGCCCTGTGCTCCAGGCACACTGCAGCTGTTCAAGGCATCCCAAGGGGAGCGCAAAAGTGACACAACTTGGCCGCCTCCACTGCTATTTCCATGAGACCATCCCCAACCTTAGGCTGGTTTTCCTTCCTAGCGTTGAGTTTTGAGTTAGGCCTATGGTTACTGTTCTTTTAACCTGAAAGCCCTGAGTTCCAAGAATACAGCAGCTGCGAAGGACTACCCAAGAAGAGCACAAAAGTACCACAACATGCCTGCCTCCACAGCTATTTCCTTGGGGACATCCCTAATTCCTGGCTGATTTGCCTTTCTCGTCGTCGGGTTGGGGTTAGGTAGGCCTTGTGCTAGGATTTTTAAAATCAGGAAGCCCAGACCTCCAGGCACACTGGAGCTGTGAAAGGCATCCCAAAGGGAGTGCAAAAGTGCCACAACATGGCTGCTTTCACAGCTTTTTCCTTAGGAAGAACCCTAATACCCAGCTGATTTACCTTCCTAGGGTTACTGTTAGGCTTGGGCCAAGGACTTTTAAAACCAGGAAGCCCTGTGCTCCAGGCACACTGCAGCTGTTCAAGGCATCCCAACGGGAGTGCAAAAGTGACACAACTTGGCTGCCTCCTCTCCTATTTCCATGAGACCATCCCCAACCATAGGCTGATTTTCCTTCCTAGCGTTGAGGTTTGAGTTAGGCCTAGGGTTAGTGTTCTTTTAACCTGAAAGCCCTGAGTTCCAAGAACACAGCAGCTGCGAAGGACTACCCAAGAAGAGCACAAAAGTACCACAACATGCCTGCCTCCACAGCTATTTCCTTGGGGACATCCCTAATTCCTGGCTGATTTGCCTTTCTCGTCGTCGGGTTGGGGTTAGGTAGGCCTGGTGCTAGGATTTTGAAAATCAGGAAGCCCAGACCTCCAGGCACACTGGAGCTGTGAAAGGCATCCAAAAGGGAGTGCAAAAGTGCCACAACATGGCTGCTTTCACAGCTTTTTCCTTAGGAAGAACCCTAATACCCGGCTGATTTACCTTCCTAGGGTTACTGTTAGGCTTGGGCCAAGGACTTTTAAAACCAGGAAGCCCTGTGCTCCAGGCACACTGCAGCTGTTCAAGGCATCCCAATGGGAGTGCAAAAGTGAGACAACTTGGCTGCCTCCACTGCTATTTCCATGAGACCATCCCCAACCATAGGCTGATTTTCATTCCTAGCGTTGAGGTTTGAGTTAGGCCTAGGGTTAGGGTTCTTTCAACCAGAAAGCCCTGAGTTCCAAGAACACAGCAGCTGCGAAGGACTACCCAAGAAGAGCACAAAAGTACCACAACATGCCTGCCTCCACAGCTATTTCCTTGGGGACATCCCTAATTCCTGGCTGATTTGCCTTTCTCGTCGTCGGGTTGGGGTTAGGTAGGCCTTGTGCTAGGATTTTTAAAATCAGGAAGCCCAGACCTCCAGGCACACTGGAGCTGTGAAAGGCATCCCAAAGGGAGTGCAAAAGTGCCACAACATGGCTGCTTTCACAGCTTTTTCCTTAGGAAGAACCCTAATATCCGGCTGATTTACCTTCCTAGGGTTACTGTTAGGCTTGGGCCAAGGACTTTTAAAACCAGGAAGCCCTGTGCTCCAGGCACACTGCAGCTGTTCAAGGCATCCCAACGGGAGTGCAAAAGTGACACAACTTGGCTGCCTCCACTGCTATTTCCATGAGACCATCCCGAACCATAGGCTGATTTTCCTTCCTAGCGTTGAGGTTTGAGTTAGGCCTAGGGTTAGTGTTCTTTTAACCTGAAAGCCCTGAGTTCCAAGAACACAGCAGCTGCGAAGGACTACCCAAGAAGAGCACAAAAGTACCACAACATGCCTGCCTCCCCAGCTATTTCCTTGGGGACATCCCTAATTCCTGGCTGATTTGCCTTTCTCGTCGTCGGGTTGGGGTTAGGTAGGCCTTGTGCTAGGATTTTTAAAATCAGGAAGCCCAGACCTCCAGGCACACTGGAGCTGTGAAAGGCATCCAAAAGGGAGTGCAAAAGTGCCACAACATGGCTGCTTTCACAGCTTTTTCCTTAGGAAGAACCCTAATACCCGGCTGATTTACCTTCCTAGGGTTACTGTTAGGCTTGGGCCAAGGACTTTTAAAACCAGGAAGCCCTGTGCTCCAGGCACACTGCAGCTGTTCAAGGCATCCCAACGGGAGTGCAAAAGTGACACAACTTGGCTGCCTCCACTGCTATTTCCATGAGACCATCCCCAACCATAGGCTGATTTTCCTTCCTAGCGTTGAGGTTTGAGTTAGGCCTAGGGTTAGAGATTTTTAACCAGAAAGCTCTGAGTTCCAAGAACACAGCAGCTGCGAAGGACTACCCAAGAAGAGCACAAAAGTACCACAACATGCCTGCCTCCACAGCTATTTCCTTGGGGACATCCCTAATTCCTGGCTGATTTGCCTTTCTCGTCGTCGGGTTGGGGTTAGGTAGGCCTTGTGCTAGGATTTTTAAAATCAGGAAGCCCAGACCTCCAGGCACACTGGAGCTGTGAAAGGCAGCCAAAAGGGAGTGCAAAAGTGCCACAACATGGCTGCTTTCACAGCTTTTTCCTTAGGAAGAACCCTAATACCCGGCTGATTTACCTTCCTAGGGTTACTGTTAGGCTTGGGCCAAGGACTTTTAAAACCAGGAAGCCCTGTGCTCCAGGCACACTGCAGCTGTTCAAGGCATCCCAACGGGAGTGCAAAAGTGACACAACTTGGCTGCCTCCACTGCTATTTCCATGAGACCATCCCCAACCATAGGCTGATTTTCCTTCCTAGCGTTGAGGTTTGAGTTAGGCCTAGGGTTAGGGTTCTTTCAACCAGAAAGCCCTGAGTTCCAAGAACACAGCAGCTGCGAAGGACTACCCAAGAAGAGCACAAAAGTACCACAACATGCCTGCCTCCACAGCTATTTCCTTGGGGACATCCCTAATTCCTGGCTGACTTGCCTTTCTCGTCGTCGGGTTGGGGTTAGGTAGGCCTTGTGCTAGGATTTTTAAAATCAGGAAGCCCAGAACTCCAGGCACACTGGAGCTGTGAAAGGCATCCAAAAGGGAGTGCAAAAGTGTCACAACATGGCTGCTTTCACAGCTTCTTCCTTGGCACCATCACTATACCTAGGCTGATTTATCTGCCTAGGTTTATGGTTAGGGTTCAGCCTAGGGCTAGGATTTTTTGAACCAGGAAGCCCTGAGTTCCAGGCTTACTGTAGCTGCCAAAGGCATCCCAAAGGGAGCGCAGAAGTGCCAGAACATGGCTGCTTTCACAGCTTTTTCCTAAGGAAGGACCCTAATACCTGGCTGATTTACCTTCCTAGGGTTACTGTTAGGCTTGGGCAAAGGACTTTTAAAACCAGGAAGCCCTGTGCTCCAGGCACACTGCAGCTGTTCAAGGCATCCCAAGGGGAGCGCAAAAGTGACACAACTTGGCCGCCTCCACTGCTATTTCCATGAGACCATCCCCAACCTTAGGCTGGTTTTCCTTCCTAGCGTTGAGTTTTGAGTTAGGCCTATGGTTACTGTTCTTTTAACCTGAAAGCCCTGAGTTCCAAGAATACAGCAGCTGCGAAGGACTACCCAAGAAGAGCACAAAAGTACCACAACATGCCTGCCTCCACAGCTATTTCCTTGGGGACATCCCTAATTCCTGGCTGATTTGCCTTTCTCGTCGTCGGGTTGGGGTTAGGTAGGCCTTGTGCTAGGATTTTTAAAATCAGGAAGCCCAGACCTCCAGGCACACTGGAGCTGTGAAAGGCATCCAAAAGGGAGTGCAAAAGTGCCACAACATGGCTGCTTTCACAGCTTTTTCCTTAGGAAGAACCCTAATACCCGGCTGATTTACCTTCCTAGGGTTACTGTTAGGCTTGGGCCAAGGACTTTTAAAACCAGGAAGCCCTGTGCTCCAGGCACACTGCAGCTGTTCAAGGCATCCCAACGGGAGTGCAAAAGTGACACAACTTGGCTGCCTCCTCTCCTATTTCCATGAGACCATCCCCAACCATAGGCTGATTTTCCTTCCTAGCGTTGAGGTTTGAGTTAGGCCTAGGGTTAGTGTTCTTTTAACCTGAAAGCCCTGAGTTCCAAGAACACAGCAGCTGCGAAGGACTACCCAAGAAGAGCACAAAAGTACCACAACATGCCTGCCTCCACAGCTATTTCCTTGGGGACATCCCTAATTCCTGGCTGATTTGCCTTTCTCGTCGTCGGGTTGGGGTTAGGTAGGCCTTGTGCTAGGATTTTTAAAATCAGGAAGCCCAGACCTCCAGGCACACTGGAGCTGTGAAAGGCATCCAAAAGGGAGTGCAAAAGTGCCACAACATGGCTGCTTTCACAGCTTTTTCCTTAGGAAGAACCCTAATACCCGGCTGATTTACCTTCCTAGGGTTACTGTTAGGCTTGGGCCAAGGACTTTTAAAACCAGGAAGCCCTGTGCTCCAGGCACACTGCAGCTGTTCAAGGCATCCCAATGGGAGGGCAAAAGTGACACAACTTGGCTGCCTCCACTGCTATTTCCATGAGACCATCCCCAACCATAGGCTGATTTTCCTTCCTAGCGTTGAGGTTTGAGTTAGGCCTAGGGTTAGGGTTCTTTCAACCAGAAACCCCTGAGTTCCAAGAACACAGCAGCTGCGAAGGACTACCCAAGAAGAGCACAAAAGTACCACAACATGCCTGCCTCCACAGCTATTTCCTTGGGGACATCCCTAATTCCTGGCTGATTTGCCTTTCTCGTCGTCGGGTTGGGGTTAGGTAGGCCTTGTGCTAGGATTTTTAAAATCAGGAAGCCCAGACCTCCAGGCACACTGGAGCTGTGAAAGGCATCCAAAAGGGAGTGCAAAAGGGCCACAACATGGCTGCTTTCACAGCTTTTTCCTTAGGAAGAACCCTAATACCCGGCTGATTTACCTTCCTAGGGTTACTGTTAGGCTTGGGCCAAGGACTTTTAAAACCAGGAAGCCCTGTGCTCCAGGCACACTGCAGCTGTTCAAGGCATCCCAACGGGAGTGCAAAAGTGACACAACTTGGCTGCCTCCACTGCTATTTCCATGAGACCATCCCCAACCATAGGCTGATTTTCATTCCTAGCGTTGAGGTTTGAGTTAGGCCTAGGGTTAGGGTTCTTTCAACCAGAAAGCCCTGAGTTCCAAGAACACAGCAGCTGCGAAGGACTACCCAAGAAGAGCACAAAAGTACCACAACATGCCTGCCTCCACAGCTATTTCCTTGGGGACATCCCTAATTCCTGGCTGATTTGCCTTTCTCGTCGTCGGGTTGGGGTTAGGTAGGCCTTGTGCTAGGATTTTTAAAATCAGGAAGCCCAGACCTCCAGGCACACTGGAGCTGTGAAAGGCATCCCAAAGGGAGTGCAAAAGTGCCACAACATGGCTGCTTTCACAGCTTTTTCCTTAGGAAGAACCCTAATATCCGGCTGATTTACCTTCCTAGGGTTACTGTTAGGCTTGGGCAAAGGACTTTTAAAACCAGGAAGCCCTGTGCTCCAGGCACACTGCAGCTGTTCAAGGCATCCCAACGGGAGTGCAAAAGTGACACAACTTGGCTGCCTCTTCTGCTATTTCCATGAGACCATCCCCAACCATAGGCTGATTTTCATTCCTAGCGTTGAGGTTTGAGTTAGGCCTAGGGTTAGTGTCCTTTTAACCTGAAAGCCCTGAGTTCCAAGAACACAGCAGCTGCGAAGGACTACCCAAGAAGAGCACAAAAGTACCACAACATGCCTGCCTCCCCAGCTATTTCCTTGGGGACATCCCTAATTCCTGGCTGATTTGCCTTTCTCGTCGTCGGGTTGGGGTTAGGTAGGCCTTGTGCTAGGATTTTTAAAATCAGGAAGCCCAGACCTCCAGGCACACTGGAGCTGTGAAAGGCATCCAAAAGGGAGTGCAAAAGTGCCACAACATGGCTGCTTTCACAGCTTTTTCCTTAGGAAGAACCCTAATACCCGGCTGATTTACCTTCCTAGGGTTACTGTTAGGCTTGGGCCAAGGACTTTTAAAACCAGGAAGCCCTGTGCTCCAGGCACACTGCAGCTGTTCAAGGCATCCCAACGGGAGTGCAAAAGTGACACAACTTGGCTGCCTCCACTGCTATTTCCATGAGACCATCCCCAACCATAGGCTGATTTTCCTTCCTAGCGTTGAGGTTTGAGTTAGGCCTAGGGTTAGAGATTTTTAACCAGAAAGCTCTGAGTTCCAAGAACACAGCAGCTGCGAAGGACTACCCAAGAAGAGCACAAAAGTACCACAACATGCCTGCCTCCACAGCTATTTCCTTGGGGACATCCCTAATTCCTGGCTGATTTGCCTTTCTCGTCGTCGGGTTGGGGTTAGGTAGGCCTTGTGCTAGGATTTTTAAAATCAGGAAGCCCAGACCTCCAGGCACACTGGAGCTGTGAAAGGCATCCAAAAGGGAGTGCAAAAGTGCCACAACATGGCTGCTTTCACAGCTTTTTCCTTAGGAAGAACCCTAATACCCGGCTGATTTACCTTCCTAGGGTTACTGTTAGGCTTGGGCCAAGGACTTTGAAAACCAGGAAGCCCTGTGCTCCAGGCACACTGCAGCTGTTCAAGGCATCCCAACGGGAGTGCAAAAGTGACACAACTTGGCTGCCTCCACTGCTATTTCCATGAGACCATCCCCAACCATAGGCTGATTTTCCTTCCTAGCGTTGAGGTTTGAGTTAGGCCTAGGGTTAGTGTTCTTTCAACCAGAAAGCCCTGAGTTCCAAGAACACAGCAGCTGCGAAGGACTACCCAAGAAGAGCACAAAAGTACCACAACATGCCTGCCTCCACAGCTATTTCCTTGGGGACATCCCTAATTCCTGGCTGATTTGCCTTTCTCGTCGTCGGGTTGGGGTGAGGTAGGCCTTGTGCTAGGATTTTTAAAATCAGGAAGCCCAGACCTCCAGGCACACTGGAGCTGTGAAAGGCATCCAAAAGGGAGTGCAAAAGTGCCACAACATGGCTGCTTTCACAGCTTTTTCCTTAGGAAGAACCCTAATACCCGGCTGATTTACCTTCCTAGGGTTACTGTTAGGCTTGGGCCAAGGACTTTTAAAAGCAGGAAGCCCTGTGCTCCAGGCACACTGCAGCTGTTCAAGGCATCCCAACGGGAGTGCAAAAGTGACACAACTTGGCTGCCTCCACTGCTATTTCCATGAGACCATCCCCAACCATAGGCTGATTTTCCTTCCTAGCGTTGAGGTTTGAGTTAGGCCTAGGGTTAGGGTTCTTTCAACCAGAAAGCCCTGAGTTCCAAGAACACAGCAGCTGCGAAGGACTACCCAAGAAGAGCACAAAAGTACCACAACATGCCTGCCTCCACAGCTATTTCCTTGGGGACATCCCTAATTCCTGGCTGATTTGCCTTTCTCGTCGTCGGGTTGGGGTTAGGTAGGCCTTGTGCTAGGATTTTTAAAATCAGGAAGCCCAGAACTCCAGGCACACTGGAGCTGTGAAAGGCATCCAAAAGGGAGTGCAAAAGTGTCACAACATGGCTGCTTTCACAGCTTCTTCCTTGGCACCATCACTATACCTAGGCTGATTTATCTGCCTAGGTTTATGGTTAGGGTTCAGCCTAGGGCTAGGATTTTTTGAACCAGGAAGCCCTGAGTTCCAGGCTTACTGTAGCTGCCAAAGGCATCCCAAAGGGAGCGCAGAAGTGCCACAACATGGCTGCTTTCACAGCTTTTTCCTAAGGAAGGACCCTAATACCTGGCTGATTTACCTTCCTAGGGTTACTGTTAGGCTTGGGCAAAGGACTTTTAAAACCAGGAAGCCCTGTGCTCCAGGCACACTGCAGCTGTTCAAGGCATCCCAAGGGGAGCGCAAAAGTGACACAACTTGGCCGCCTCCACTGCTATTTCCATGAGACCATCCCCAACCTTAGGCTGGTTTTCCTTCCTAGCGTTGAGTTTAGAGTTAGGCCTATGGTTACTGTTCTTTTAACCTGAAAGCCCTGAGTTCCAAGAATACAGCAGCTGCGAAGGACTACCCAAGAAGAGCACAAAAGTACCACAACATGCCTGCCTCCACAGCTATTTCCTTGGGGACATCCCTAATTCCTGGCTGATTTGCCTTTCTCGTCGTCGGGTTGGGGTTAGGTAGGCCTTGTGCTAGGATTTTTAAAATCAGGAAGCCCAGACCTCCAGGCACACTGGAGCTGTGAAAGGCATCCCAAAGGGAGTGCAAAAGTGCCACAACATGGCTGCTTTCACAGCTTTTTCCTTAGGAAGAACCCTAATACCCAGCTGATTTACCTTCCTAGGGTTACTGTTAGGCTTGGGCCAAGGACTTTGAAAACCAGGAAGCCCTGTGCTCCAGGCACACTGCAGCTGTTCAAGGCATCCCAACGGGAGTGCAAAAGTGACACAACTTGGCTGCCTCCTCTCCTATTTCCATGAGACCATCCCCAACCATAGGCTGATTTTCCTTCCTAGCGTTGAGGTTTGAGTTAGGCCTAGGGTTAGTGTTCTTTTAACCTGAAAGCCCTGAGTTCCAAGAACACAGCAGCTGCGAAGGACTACCCAAGAAGAGCACAAAAGTACCACAACATGCCTGCCTCCACAGCTATTTCCTTGGGGACATCCCTAATTCCTGGCTGATTTGCCTTTCTCGTCGTCGGGTTGGGGTTAGGTAGGCCTGGTGCTAGGATTTTTAAAATCAGGAAGCCCAGACCTCCAGGCACACTGGAGCTGTGAAAGGCATCCAAAAGGGAGTGCAAAAGTGCCACAACATGGCTGCTTTCACAGCTTTTTCCTTAGGAAGAACCCTAATACCCGGCTGATTTACCTTCCTAGGGTTACTGTTAGGCTTGGGCCAAGGACTTTTAAAACCAGGAAGCCCTGTGCTCCAGGCACACTGCAGCTGTTCAAGGCATCCCAACGGGAGTGCAAAAGTGACACAACTTGGCTGCCTCCACTGCTATTTCCATGAGACCATCCCCAACCATAGGCTGATTTTCCTTCCTAGCGTTGAGGTTTGAGTTAGGCCTAGGGTTAGAGATTTTTAACCAGAAAGCTCTGAGTTCCAAGAACACAGCAGCTGCGAAGGACTACCCAAGAAGAGCACAAAAGTACCACAACATGCCTGCCTCCACAGCTATTTCCTTGGGGACATCCCTAATTCCTGGCTGATTTGCCTTTCTCGTCGTCGGGTTGGGGTTAGGTAGGCCTTGTGCTAGGATTTTTAAAATCAGGAAGCCCAGACCTCCAGGCACACTGGAGCTGTGAAAGGCATCCAAAAGGGAGTGCAAAAGTGCCACAACATGGCTGCTTTCACAGCTTTTTCCTTAGGAAGAACCCTAATACCCGGCTGATTTACCTTCCTAGGGTTACTGTTAGGCTTGGGCCAAGGACTTTTAAAACCAGGAAGCCCTGTGCTCCAGGCACACTGCAGCTGTTCAAGGCATCCCAACGGGAGTGCAAAAGTGACACAACTTGGCTGCCTCCACTGCTATTTCCATGAGACCATCCCCAACCATAGGCTGATTTTCCTTCCTAGCGTTGAGGTTTGAGTTAGGCCTAGGGTTAGGGTTCTTTCAACCAGAAAGCCCTGAGTTCCAAGAACACAGCAGCTGCGAAGGACTACCCAAGAAGAGCACAAAAGTACCACAACATGCCTGCCTCCACAGCTATTTCCTTGGGGACATCCCTAATTCCTGGCTGATTTGCCTTTCTCGTCGTCGGGTTGGGGTTAGGTAGGCCTTGTGCTAGGATTTTTAAAATCAGGAAGCCCAGAACTCCAGGCACACTGGAGCTGTGAAAGGCATCCAAAAGGGAGTGCAAAAGTGTCACAACATGGCTGCTTTCACAGCTTCTTCCTTGGCACCATCACTATACCTAGGCTGATTTATCTGCCTAGGTTTATGGTTAGGGTTCAGCCTAGGGCTAGGATTTTTTGAACCAGGAAGCCCTGAGTTCCAGGCTTACTGTAGCTGCCAAAGGCATCCCAAAGGGAGCGCAGAAGTGCCACAACATGGCTGCTTTCACAGCTTTTTCCTAAGGAAGGACCCTAATACCTGGCTGATTTACCTTCCTAGGGTTACTGTTAGGCTTGGGCAAAGGACTTTTAAAACCAGGAAGCCCTGTGCTCCAGGCACACTGCAGCTGTTCAAGGCATCCCAAGGGGAGCGCAAAAGTGACACAACTTGGCCGCCTCCACTGCTATTTCCATGAGACCATCCCCAACCATAGGCTGATTTTCCTTCCTAGCGTTGAGGTTTGAGTTAGGCCTAGGGTTAGTGTTCTTTTAACCTGAAAGCCCTGAGTTCCAAGAACACAGCAGCTGCGAAGGACTACCCAAGAAGAGCACAAAAGTACCACAACATGCCTGCCTCCACAGCTATTTCCTTGGGGACATCCCTAATTCCTGGCTGATTTGCCTTTCTCGTCGTCGGGTTGGGGTTAGGTAGGCCTTGTGCTAGGATTTTTAAAATCAGGAAGCCCAGACCTCCAGGCACACTGGAGCTGTGAAAGGCATCCAAAAGGGAGTGCAAAAGTGCCACAACATGGCTGCTTTCACAGCTTTTTCCTTAGGAAGAACCCTAATACCCGGCTGATTTACCTTCCTAGGGTTACTGTTAGGCTTGGGCCAAGGACTTTTAAAACCAGGAAGCCCTGTGCTCCAGGCACACTGCAGCTGTTCAAGGCATCCCAATGGGAGTGCAAAAGTGACACAACTTGGCTGCCTCCACTGCTATTTCCATGAGACCATCCCCAACCATAGGCTGATTTTCATTCCTAGCGTTGAGGTTTGAGTTAGGCCTAGGGTTAGGGTTCTTTCAACCAGAAAGCCCTGAGTTCCAAGAACACAGCAGCTGCGAAGGACTACCCAAGAAGA
The DNA here is from genome assembly GCF_028018845.1 of Melospiza georgiana. NCBI lineage: Eukaryota > Metazoa > Chordata > Aves > Passeriformes > Passerellidae > Melospiza > Melospiza georgiana. The sequence continues at coordinate 3,294,063 of NW_026652216.1, read as the reverse complement.
GCACAAAAGTACCACAACATGCCTGCCTCCACAGCTATTTCCTTGGGGACATCCCTAATTCCTGGCTGATTTGCCTTTCTCGTCGTCGGGTTGGGGTTAGGTAGGCCTTGTGCTAGGATTTTTAAAATCAGGAAGCCCAGACCTCCAGGCACACTGGAGCTGTGAAAGGCATCCAAAAGGGAGTGCAAAAGTGCCACAACATGGCTGCTTTCACAGCTTTTTCCTTAGGAAGAACCCTAATATCCGGCTGATTTACCTTCCTAGGGTTACTGTTAGGCTTGGGCCAAGGACTTTTAAAACCAGGAAGCCCTGTGCTCCAGGCACACTGCAGCTGTTCAAGGCATCCCAACGGGAGTGCAAAAGTGACACAACTTGGCTGCCTCTTCTGCTATTTCCATGAGACCATCCCGAACCATAGGCTGATTTTCCTTCCTAGCGTTGAGGTTTGAGTTAGGCCTAGGGTTAGTGTTCTTTTAACCTGAAAGCCCTGAGTTCCAAGAACACAGCAGCTGCGAAGGACTACCCAAGAAGAGCACAAAAGTACCACAACATGCCTGCCTCCCCAGCTATTTCCTTGGGGACATCCCTAATTCCTGGCTGATTTGCCTTTCTCGTCGTCGGGTTGGGGTTAGGTAGGCCTTGTGCTAGGATTTTTAAAATCAGGAAGCCCAGACCTCCAGGCACACTGGAGCTGTGAAAGGCATCCAAAAGGGAGTGCAAAAGTGCCACAACATGGCTGCTTTCACAGCTTTTTCCTTAGGAAGAACCCTAATACCCGGCTGATTTACCTTCCTAGGGTTACTGTTAGGCTTGGGCCAAGGACTTTGAAAACCAGGAAGCCCTGTGCTCCAGGCACACTGCAGCTGTTCAAGGCATCCCAACGGGAGTGCAAAAGTGACACAACTTGGCTGCCTCCACTGCTATTTCCATGAGACCATCCCCAACCATAGGCTGATTTTCCTTCCTAGCGTTGAGGTTTGAGTTAGGCCTAGGGTTAGAGATTTTTAACCAGAAAGCTCTGAGTTCCAAGAACACAGCAGCTGCGAAGGACTACCCAAGAAGAGCACAAAAGTACCACAACATGCCTGCCTCCACAGCTATTTCCTTGGGGACATCCCTAATTCCTGGCTGATTTGCCTTTCTCGTCGTCGGGTTGGGGTTAGGTAGGCCTTGTGCTAGGATTTTTAAAATCAGGAAGCCCAGACCTCCAGGCACACTGGAGCTGTGAAAGGCATCCAAAAGGGAGTGCAAAAGTGCCACAACATGGCTGCTTTCACAGCTTTTTCCTTAGGAAGAACCCTAATACCCGGCTGATTTACCTTCCTAGGGTTACTGTTAGGCTTGGGCCAAGGACTTTTAAAACCAGGAAGCCCTGTGCTCCAGGCACACTGCAGCTGTTCAAGGCATCCCAACGGGAGTGCAAAAGTGACACAACTTGGCTGCCTCCACTGCTATTTCCATGAGACCATCCCCAACCATAGGCTGATTTTCCTTCCTAGCGTTGAGGTTTGAGTTAGGCCTAGGGTTAGGGTTCTTTCAACCAGAAAGCCCTGAGTTCCAAGAACACAGCAGCTGCGAAGGACTACCCAAGAAGAGCACAAAAGTACCACAACATGCCTGCCTCCACAGCTATTTCCTTGGGGACATCCCTAATTCCTGGCTGATTTGCCTTTCTCGTCGTCGGGTTGGGGTTAGGTAGGCCTTGTGCTAGGATTTGTAAAATCAGGAAGCCCAGAACTCCAGGCACACTGGAGCTGTGAAAGGCATCCAAAAGGGAGTGCAAAAGTGTCACAACATGGCTGCTTTCACAGCTTCTTCCTTGGCACCATCACTATACCTAGGCTGATTTATCTGCCTAGGTTTATGGTTAGGGTTCAGCCTAGGGCTAGGATTTTTTGAACCAGGAAGCCCTGAGTTCCAGGCTTACTGTAGCTGCCAAAGGCATCCCAAAGGGAGCGCAGAAGTGCCAGAACATGGCTGCTTTCACAGCTTTTTCCTAAGGAAGGACCCTAATACCTGGCTGATTTACCTTCCTAGGGTTACTGTTAGGCTTGGGCAAAGGACTTTTAAAACCAGGAAGCCCTGTGCTCCAGGCACACTGCAGCTGTTCAAGGCATCCCAAGGGGAGCGCAAAAGTGACACAACTTGGCTGCCTCCACTGCTATTTCCATGAGACCATCCCCAACCTTAGGCTGGTTTTCCTTCCTAGCGTTGAGTTTTGAGTTAGGCCTATGGTTACTGTTCTTTTAACCTGAAAGCCCTGAGTTCCAAGAATACAGCAGCTGCGAAGGACTACCCAAGAAGAGCACAAAAGTACCACAACATGCCTGCCTCCACAGCTATTTCCTTGGGGACATCCCTAATTCCTGGCTGATTTGCCTTTCTCGTCGTCGGGTTGGGGTTAGGTAGGCCTTGTGCTAGGATTTTTAAAATCAGGAAGCCCAGACCTCCAGGCACACTGGAGCTGTGAAAGGCATCCAAAAGGGAGTGCAAAAGTGCCACAACATGGCTGCTTTCACAGCTTTTTCCTTAGGAAGAACCCTAATACCCGGCTGATTTACCTTCCTAGGGTTACTGTTAGGCTTGGGCCAAGGACTTTTAAAACCAGGAAGCCCTGTGCTCCAGGCACACTGCAGCTGTTCAAGGCATCCCAACGGGAGTGCAAAAGTGACACAACTTGGCTGCCTCCTCTCCTATTTCCATGAGACCATCCCCAACCATAGGCTGATTTTCATTCCTAGCGTTGAGGTTTGAGTTAGGCCTAGGGTTAGGGTTCTTTCAACCTGAAAGCCCTGAGTTCCAAGAACACAGCAGCTGCGAAGGACTACCCAAGAAGAGCACAAAAGTACCACAACATGCCTGCCTCCACAGCTATTTCCTTGGGGACATCCCTAATTCCTGGCTGATTTGCCTTTCTCGTCGTCGGGTTGGGGTTAGGTAGGCCTTGTGCTAGGATTTTTAAAATCAGGAAGCCCAGACCTCCAGGCACACTGGAGCTGTGAAAGGCATCCCAAAGGGAGTGCAAAAGTGCCACAACATGGCTGCTTTCACAGCTTTTTCCTTAGGAAGAACCCTAATACCCGGCTGATTTACCTTCCTAGGGTTACTGTTAGGCTTGGGCCAAGGACTTTTAAAACCAGGAAGCCCTGTGCTCCAGGCACACTGCAGCTGTTCAAGGCATCCCAACGGGAGTGCAAAAGTGACACAACTTGGCTGCCTCCTCTGCTATTTCCATGAGACCATCCCGAACCATAGGCTGATTTTCCTTCCTAGCGTTGAGGTTTGAGTTAGGCCTAGGGTTAGTGTTCTTTTAACCTGAAAGCCCTGAGTTCCAAGAACACAGCAGCTGCGAAGGACTACCCAAGAAGAGCACAAAAGTACCACAACATGCCTGCCTCCACAGCTATTTCCTTGGGGACATCCCTAATTCCTGGCTGATTTGCCTTTCTCGTCGTCGGGTTGGGGTTAGGTAGGCCTTGTGCTAGGATTTTTAAAATCAGGAAGCCCAGACCTCCAGGCACACTGGAGCTGTGAAAGGCATCCAAAAGGGAGTGCAAAAGTGCCACAACATGGCTGCTTTCACAGCTTTTTCCTTAGGAAGAACCCTAATACCCGGCTGATTTACCTTCCTAGGGTTACTGTTAGGCTTGGGCCAAGGACTTTTAAAACCAGGAAGCCCTGTGCTCCAGGCACACTGCAGCTGTTCAAGGCATCCCAACGGGAGTGCAAAAGTGACACAACTTGGCTGCCTCCACTGCTATTTCCATGAGACCATCCCCAACCATAGGCTGATTTTCCTTCCTAGCGTTGAGGTTTGAGTTAGGCCTAGGGTTAGGGTTCTTTCAACCAGAAAGCCCTGAGTTCCAAGAACACAGCAGCTGCGAAGGACTACCCAAGAAGAGCACAAAAGTACCACAACATGCCTGCCTCCACAGCTATTTCCTTGGGGACATCCCTAATTCCTGGCTGATTTGCCTTTCTCGTCGTCGGGTTGGGGTTAGGTAGGCCTTGTGCTAGGATTTTTAAAATCAGGAAGCCCAGAACTCCAGGCACACTGGAGCTGTGAAAGGCATCCAAAAGGGAGTGCAAAAGTGTCACAACATGGCTGCTTTCACAGCTTCTTCCTTGGCACCATCACTATACCTAGGCTGATTTATCTGCCTAGGTTTATGGTTAGGGTTCAGCCTAGGGCTAGGATTTTTTGAACCAGGAAGCCCTGAGTTCCAGGCTTACTGTAGCTGCCAAAGGCATCCCAAAGGGAGCGCAGAAGTGCCACAACATGGCTGCTTTCACAGCTTTTTCCTAAGGAAGGACCCTAATACCTGGCTGATTTACCTTCCTAGGGTTACTGTTAGGCTTGGGCAAAGGACTTTTAAAACCAGGAAGCCCTGTGCTCCAGGCACACTGCAGCTGTTCAAGGCATCCCAAGGGGAGCGCAAAAGTGACACAACTTGGCTGCCTCCACTGCTATTTCCATGAGACCATCCCCAACCTTAGGCTGGTTTTCCTTCCTAGCGTTGAGTTTTGAGTTAGGCCTATGGTTACTGTTCTTTTAACCTGAAAGCCCTGAGTTCCAAGAATACAGCAGCTGCGAAGGACTACCCAAGAAGAGCACAAAAGTACCACAACATGCCTGCCTCCACAGCTATTTCCTTGGGGACATCCCTAATTCCTGGCTGATTTGCCTTTCTCGTCGTCGGGTTGGGGTTAGGTAGGCCTTGTGCTAGGATTTTTAAAATCAGGAAGCCCAGACCTCCAGGCACACTGGAGCTGTGAAAGGCATCCCAAAGGGAGTGCAAAAGTGCCACAACATGGCTGCTTTCACAGCTTTTTCCTTAGGAAGAACCCTAATACCCAGCTGATTTACCTTCCTAGGGTTACTGTTAGGCTTGGGCCAAGGACTTTTAAAACCAGGAAGCCCTGTGCTCCAGGCACACTGCAGCTGTTCAAGGCATCCCAACGGGAGTGCAAAAGTGACACAACTTGGCTGCCTCCTCTCCTATTTCCATGAGACCATCCCCAACCATAGGCTGATTTTCCTTCCTAGCGTTGAGGTTTGAGTTAGGCCTAGGGTTAGTGTTCTTTTAACCTGAAAGCCCTGAGTTCCAAGAACACAGCAGCTGCGAAGGACTACCCAAGAAGAGCACAAAAGTACCACAACATGCCTGCCTCCACAGCTATTTCCTTGGGGACATCCCTAATTCCTGGCTGATTTGCCTTTCTCGTCGTCGGGTTGGGGTTAGGTAGGCCTGGTGCTAGGATTTTTAAAATCAGGAAGCCCAGACCTCCAGGCACACTGGAGCTGTGAAAGGCATCCAAAAGGGAGTGCAAAAGTGCCACAACATGGCTGCTTTCACAGCTTTTTCCTTAGGAAGAACCCTAATACCCGGCTGATTTACCTTCCTAGGGTTACTGTTAGGCTTGGGCCAAGGACTTTGAAAACCAGGAAGCCCTGTGCTCCAGGCACACTGCAGCTGTTCAAGGCATCCCAATGGGAGTGCAAAAGTGACACAACTTGGCTGCCTCCACTGCTATTTCCATGAGACCATCCCCAACCATAGGCTGATTTTCATTCCTAGCGTTGAGGTTTGAGTTAGGCCTAGGGTTAGGGTTCTTTCAACCTGAAAGCCCTGAGTTCCAAGAACACAGCAGCTGCGAAGGACTACCCAAGAAGAGCACAAAAGTACCACAACATGCCTGCCTCCACAGCTATTTCCTTGGGGACATCCCTAATTCCTGGCTGATTTGCCTTTCTCGTCGTCGGGTTGGGGTTAGGTAGGCCTTGTGCTAGGATTTTTAAAATCAGGAAGCCCAGACCTCCAGGCACACTGGAGCTGTGAAAGGCATCCCAAAGGGAGTGCAAAAGTGCCACAACATGGCTGCTTTCACAGCTTTTTCCTTAGGAAGAACCCTAATACCCGGCTGATTTACCTTCCTAGGGTTACTGTTAGGCTTGGGCCAAGGACTTTTAAAACCAGGAAGCCCTGTGCTCCAGGCACACTGCAGCTGTTCAAGGCATCCCAACGGGAGTGCAAAAGTGACACAACTTGGCTGCCTCCTCTGCTATTTCCATGAGACCATCCCCAACCATAGGCTGATTTTCCTTCCTAGCGTTGAGGTTTGAGTTAGGCCTAGGGTTAGTGTTCTTTTAACCTGAAAGCCCTGAGTTCCAAGAACACAGCAGCTGCGAAGGACTACCCAAGAAGAGCACAAAAGTACCACAACATGCCTGCCTCCACAGCTATTTCCTTGGGGACATCCCTAATTCCTGGCTGATTTGCCTTTCTCGTCGTCGGGTTGGGGTTAGGTAGGCCTTGTGCTAGGATTTTTAAAATCAGGAAGCCCAGACCTCCAGGCACACTGGAGCTGTGAAAGGCATCCAAAAGGGAGTGCAAAAGTGCCACAACATGGCTGCTTTCACAGCTTTTTCCTTAGGAAGAACCCTAATACCCGGCTGATTTACCTTCCTAGGGTTACTGTTAGGCTTGGGCCAAGGACTTTTAAAACCAGGAAGCCCTGTGCTCCAGGCACACTGCAGCTGTTCAAGGCATCCCAACGGGAGTGCAAAAGTGACACAACTTGGCTGCCTCCACTGCTATTTCCATGAGACCATCCCCAACCATAGGCTGATTTTCCTTCCTAGCGTTGAGGTTTGAGTTAGGCCTAGGGTTAGGGTTCTTTCAACCAGAAAGCCCTGAGTTCCAAGAACACAGCAGCTGCGAAGGACTACCCAAGAAGAGCACAAAAGTACCACAACATGCCTGCCTCCACAGCTATTTCCTTGGGGACATCCCTAATTCCTGGCTGATTTGCCTTTCTCGTCGTCGGGTTGGGGTTAGGTAGGCCTTGTGCTAGGATTTTTAAAATCAGGAAGCCCAGAACTCCAGGCACACTGGAGCTGTGAAAGGCATCCAAAAGGGAGTGCAAAAGTGTCACAACATGGCTGCTTTCACAGCTTCTTCCTTGGCACCATCACTATACCTAGGCTGATTTATCTGCCTAGGTTTATGGTTAGGGTTCAGCCTAGGGCTAGGATTTTTTGAACCAGGAAGCCCTGAGTTCCAGGCTTACTGTAGCTGCCAAAGGCATCCCAAAGGGAGCGCAGAAGTGCCACAACATGGCTGCTTTCACAGCTTTTTCCTAAGGAAGGACCCTAATACCTGGCTGATTTACCTTCCTAGGGTTACTGTTAGGCTTGGGCAAAGGACTTTTAAAACCAGGAAGCCCTGTGCTCCAGGCACACTGCAGCTGTTCAAGGCATCCCAAGGGGAGCGCAAAAGTGACACAACTTGGCTGCCTCCACTGCTATTTCCATGAGACCATCCCCAACCTTAGGCTGGTTTTCCTTCCTAGCGTTGAGTTTTGAGTTAGGCCTATGGTTACTGTTCTTTTAACCTGAAAGCCCTGAGTTCCAAGAATACAGCAGCTGCGAAGGACTACCCAAGAAGAGCACAAAAGTACCACAACATGCCTGCCTCCACAGCTATTTCCTTGGGGACATCCCTAATTCCTGGCTGATTTGCCTTTCTCGTCGTCGGGTTGGGGTTAGGTAGGCCTTGTGCTAGGATTTTTAAAATCAGGAAGCCCAGACCTCCAGGCACACTGGAGCTGTGAAAGGCATCCCAAAGGGAGTGCAAAAGTGCCACAACATGGCTGCTTTCACAGCTTTTTCCTTAGGAAGAACCCTAATACCCAGCTGATTTACCTTCCTAGGGTTACTGTTAGGCTTGGGCCAAGGACTTTTAAAACCAGGAAGCCCTGTGCTCCAGGCACACTGCAGCTGTTCAAGGCATCCCAACGGGAGTGCAAAAGTGACACAACTTGGCTGCCTCCACTGCTATTTCCATGAGACCATCCCCAACCATAGGCTGATTTTCATTCCTAGCGTTGAGGTTTGAGTTAGGCCTAGGGTTAGGGTTCTTTCAACCAGAAAGCCCTGAGTTCCAAGAACACAGCAGCTGCGAAGGACTACCCAAGAAGAGCACAAAAGTACCACAACATGCCTGCCTCCACAGCTATTTCCTTGGGGACATCCCTAATTCCTGGCTGATTTGCCTTTCTCGTCGTCGGGTTGGGGTTAGGTAGGCCTTGTGCTAGGATTTTTAAAATCAGGAAGCCCAGACCTCCAGGCACACTGGAGCTGTGAAAGGCATCCAAAAGGGAGTGCAAAAGTGCCACAACATGGCTGCTTTCACAGCTTTTTCCTTAGGAAGAAGCCTAATACCCGGCTGATTTACCTTCCTAGGGTTACTGTTAGGCTTGGGCCAAGGACTTTGAAAACCAGGAAGCCCTGTGCTCCAGGCACACTGCAGCTGTTCAAGGCATCCCAACGGGAGTGCAAAAGTGACACAACTTGGCTGCCTCCACTGCTATTTCCATGAGACCATCCCCAACCATAGGCTGATTTTCCTTCCTAGCGTTGAGGTTTGAGTTAGGCCTAGGGTTAGGGTACTTTCAACCAGAAAGCCCTGAGTTCCAAGAACACAGCAGCTGCGAAGGACTACCCAAGAAGAGCACAAAAGTACCACAACATGCCTGCCTCCACAGCTATTTCCTTGGGGACATCCCTAATTCCTGGCTGATTTGCCTTTCTCGTCGTCGGGTTGGGGTTAGGTAGGCCTTGTGCTAGGATTTGTAAAATCAGGAAGCCCAGAACTCCAGGCACACTGGAGCTGTGAAAGGCATCCAAAAGGGAGTGCAAAAGTGTCACAACATGGCTGCTTTCACAGCTTCTTCCTTGGCACCATCACTATACCTAGGCTGATTTATCTGCCTAGGTTTATGGTTAGGGTTCAGCCTAGGGCTAGGATTTTTTGAACCAGGAAGCCCTGAGTTCCAGGCTTACTGTAGCTGCCAAAGGCATCCCAAAGGGAGCGCAGAAGTGCCAGAACATGGCTGCTTTCACAGCTTTTTCCTAAGGAAGGACCCTAATACCTGGCTGATTTACCTTCCTAGGGTTACTGTTAGGCTTGGGCAAAGGACTTTTAAAACCAGGAAGCCCTGTGCTCCAGGCACACTGCAGCTGTTCAAGGCATCCCAAGGGGAGCGCAAAAGTGACACAACTTGGCTGCCTCCACTGCTATTTCCATGAGACCATCCCCAACCTTAGGCTGGTTTTCCTTCCTAGCGTTGAGTTTTGAGTTAGGCCTATGGTTACTGTTCTTTTAACCTGAAAGCCCTGAGTTCCAAGAATACAGCAGCTGCGAAGGACTACCCAAGAAGAGCACAAAAGTACCACAACATGCCTGCCTCCACAGCTATTTCCTTGGGGACATCCCTAATTCCTGGCTGATTTGCCTTTCTCGTCGTCGGGTTGGGGTTAGGTAGGCCTTGTGCTAGGAGTTTTAAAATCAGGAAGCCCAGACCTCCAGGCACACTGGAGCTGTGAAAGGCATCCAAAAGGGAGTGCAAAAGTGCCACAACATGGCTGCTTTCACAGCTTTTTCCTTAGGAAGAACCCTAATACCCGGCTGATTTACCTTCCTAGGGTTACTGTTAGGCTTGGGCCAAGGACTTTTAAAACCAGGAAGCCCTGTGCTCCAGGCACACTGCAGCTGTTCAAGGCATCCCAACGGGAGTGCAAAGGTGACACAACTTGGCTGCCTCCACTGCTATTTCCATGAGACCATCCCCAACCATAGGCTGATTTTCCTTCCTAGCGTTGAGGTTTGAGTTAGGCCTAGGGTTAGAGATTTTTAACCAGAAAGCTCTGAGTTCCAAGAACACAGCAGCTGCGAAGGACTACCCAAGAAGAGCACAAAAGTACCACAACATGCCTGCCTCCACAGCTATTTCCTTGGGGACATCCCTAATTCCTGGCTGATTTGCCTTTCTCGTCGTCGGGTTGGGGTTAGGTAGGCCTTGTGCTAGGATTTTTAAAATCAGGAAGCCCAGACCTCCAGGCACACTGGAGCTGTGAAAGGCATCCAAAAGGGAGTGCAAAAGTGCCACAACATGGCTGCTTTCACAGCTTTTTCCTTAGGAAGAACCCTAATACCCGGCTGATTTACCTTCCTAGGGTTACTGTTAGGCTTGGGCCAAGGACTTTTAAAACCAGGAAGCCCTGTGCTCCAGGCACACTGCAGCTGTTCAAGGCATCCCAACGGGAGTGCAAAAGTGACACAACTTGGCTGCCTCCACTGCTATTTCCATGAGACCATCCCCAACCATAGGCTGATTTTCCTTCCTAGCGTTGAGGTTTGAGTTAGGCCTAGGGTTAGGGTTCTTTCAACCAGAAAGCCCTGAGTTCCAAGAACACAGCAGCTGCGAAGGACTACCCAAGAAGAGCACAAAAGTACCACAACATGCCTGCCTCCACAGCTATTTCCTTGGGGACATCCCTAATTCCTGGCTGATTTGCCTTTCTCGTCGTCGGGTTGGGGTTAGGTAGGCCTTGTGCTAGGATTTTTAAAATCAGGAAGCCCAGAACTCCAGGCACACTGGAGCTGTGAAAGGCATCCAAAAGGGAGTGCAAAAGTGTCACAACATGGCTGCTTTCACAGCTTCTTCCTTGGCACCATCACTATACCTAGGCTGATTTATCTGCCTAGGTTTATGGTTAGGGTTCAGCCTAGGGCTAGGATTTTTTGAACCAGGAAGCCCTGAGTTCCAGGCTTACTGTAGCTGCCAAAGGCATCCCAAAGGGAGCGCAGAAGTGCCAGAACATGGCTGCTTTCACAGCTTTTTCCTAAGGAAGGACCCTAATACCTGGCTGATTTACCTTCCTAGGGTTACTGTTAGGCTTGGGCAAAGGACTTTTAAAACCAGGAAGCCCTGTGCTCCAGGCACACTGCAGCTGTTCAAGGCATCCCAAGGGGAGCGCAAAAGTGACACAACTTGGCTGCCTCCACTGCTATTTCCATGAGACCATCCCCAACCTTAGGCTGGTTTTCCTTCCTAGCGTTGAGTTTTGAGTTAGGCCTATGGTTACTGTTCTTTTAACCTGAAAGCCCTGAGTTCCAAGAATACAGCAGCTGCGAAGGACTACCCAAGAAGAGCACAAAAGTACCACAACATGCCTGCCTCCACAGCTATTTCCTTGGGGACATCCCTAATTCCTGGCTGATTTGCCTTTCTCGTCGTCGGGTTGGGGTTAGGTAGGCCTTGTGCTAGGATTTTTAAAATCAGGAAGCCCAGAACTCCAGGCACACTGGAGCTGTGAAAGGCATCCCAAAGGGAGTGCAAAAGTGCCACAACATGGCTGCTTTCACAGCTTTTTCCTTAGGAAGAACCCTAATACCCGGCTGATTTACCTTCCTAGGGTTACTGTTAGGCTTGGGCCAAGGACTTTTAAAACCAGGAAGCCCTGTGCTCCAGGCACACTGCAGCTGTTCAAGGCATCCCAACGGGAGTGCAAAAGTGACACAACTTGGCTGCCTCCTCTGCTATTTCCATGAGACCATCCCGAACCATAGGCTGATTTTCCTTCCTAGCGTTGAGGTTTGAGTTAGGCCTAGGGTTAGTGTTCTTTTAACCTGAAAGCCCTGAGTTCCAAGAACACAGCAGCTGCGAAGGACTACCCAAGAAGAGCACAAAAGTACCACAACATGCCTGCCTCCACAGCTATTTCCTTGGGGACATCCCTAATTCCTGGCTGATTTGCCTTTCTCGTCGTCGGGTTGGGGTTAGGTAGGCCTTGTGCTAGGATTTTTAAAATCAGGAAGCCCAGACCTCCAGGCACACTGGAGCTGTGAAAGGCATCCAAAAGGGAGTGCAAAAGTGCCACAACATGGCTGCTTTCACAGCTTTTTCCTTAGGAAGAACCCTAATACCCGGCTGATTTACCTTCCTAGGGTTACTGTTCGGCTTGGGCCAAGGACTTTTAAAACCAGGAAGCCCTGTGCTCCAGGCACACTGCAGCTGTTCAAGGCATCCCAACGGGAGTGCAAAAGTGACACAACTTGGCTGCCTCCACTGCTATTTCCATGAGACCATCCCCAACCATAGGCTGATTTTCATTCCTAGCGTTGAGGTTTGAGTTAGGCCTAGGGTTAGGGTTCTTTCAACCAGAAACCCCTGAGTTCCAAGAACACAGCAGCTGCGAAGGACTACCCAAGAAGAGCACAAAAGTACCACAACATGCCTGCCTCCACAGCTATTTCCTTGGGGACATCCCTAATTCCTGGCTGATTTGCCTTTCTCGTCGTCGGGTTGGGGTTAGGTAGGCCTTGTGCTAGGATTTTTAAAATCAGGAAGCCCAGAACTCCAGGCACACTGGAGCTGTGAAAGGCATCCAAAAGGGAGTGCAAAAGTGTCACAACATGGCTGCTTTCACAGCTTCTTCCTTGGCACCATCACTATACCTAGGCTGATTTATCTGCCTAGGTTTATGGTTAGGGTTCAGCCTAGGGCTAGGATTTTTTGAACCAGGAAGCCCTGAGTTCCAGGCTTACTGTAGCTGCCAAAGGCATCCAAAAGGGAGCGCAGAAGTGCCAGAACATGGCTGCTTTCACAGCTTTTTCCTAAGGAAGGACCCTAATACCTGGCTGATTTACCTTCCTAGGGTTACTGTTAGGCTTGGGCAAAGGACTTTTAAAACCAGGAAGCCCTGTGCTCCAGGCACACTGCAGCTGTTCAAGGCATCCCAAGGGGAGCGCAAAAGTGACACAACTTGGCTGCCTCCACTGCTATTTCCATGAGACCATCCCCAACCTTAGGCTGGTTTTCCTTCCTAGCGTTGAGTTTTGAGTTAGGCCTATGGTTACTGTTCTTTTAACCTGAAAGCCCTGAGTTCCAAGAATACAGCAGCTGCGAAGGACTACCCAAGAAGAGCACAAAAGTACCACAACATGCCTGCCTCCACAGCTATTTCCTTGGGGACATCCCTAATTCCTGGCTGATTTGCCTTTCTCGTCGTCGGGTTGGGGTTAGGTAGGCCTTGTGCTAGGATTTTTAAAATCAGGAAGCCCAGACCTCCAGGCACACTGGAGCTGTGAAAGGCATCCCAAAGGGAGTGCAAAAGTGCCACAACATGGCTGCTTTCACAGCTTTTTCCTTAGGAAGAACCCTAATACCCAGCTGATTTACCTTCCTAGGGTTACTGTTAGGCTTGGGCCAAGGACTTTTAAAACCAGGAAGCCCTGTGCTCCAGGCACACTGCAGCTGTTCAAGGCATCCCAACGGGAGTGCAAAAGTGACACAACTTGGCTGCCTCCTCTCCTATTTCCATGAGACCATCCCCAACCATAGGCTGATTTTCCTTCCTAGCGTTGAGGTTTGAGTTAGGCCTAGGGTTAGTGTTCTTTTAACCTGAAAGCCCTGAGTTCCAAGAACACAGCAGCTGCGAAGGACTACCCAAGAAGAGCACAAAAGTACCACAACATGCCTGCCTCCACAGCTATTTCCTTGGGGACATCCCTAATTCCTGGCTGATTTGCCTTTCTCGTCGTCGGGTTGGGGTTAGGTAGGCCTTGTGCTAGGATTTTTAAAATCAGGAAGCCCAGACCTCCAGGCACACTGGAGCTGTGAAAGGCATCCAAAAGGGAGTGCAAAAGTGCCACAACATGGCTGCTTTCACAGCTTTTTCCTTAGGAAGAACCCTAATACCCGGCTGATTTACCTTCCTAGGGTTACTGTTAGGCTTGGGCCAAGGACTTTTAAAACCAGGAAGCCCTGTGCTCCAGGCACACTGCAGCTGTTCAAGGCATCCCAACGGGAGTGCAAAAGTGACACAACTTGGCTGCCTCCACTGCTATTTCCATGAGACCATCCCCAACCATAGGCTGATTTTCCTTCCTAGCGTTGAGGTTTGAGTTAGGCCTAGGGTTAGGGTTCTTTCAACCAGAAAGCCCTGAGTTCCAAGAACACAGCAGCTGCGAAGGACTACCCAAGAAGAGCACAAAAGTACCACAACATGCCTGCCTCCACAGCTATTTCCTTGGGGACATCCCTAATTCCTGGCTGATTTGCCTTTCTCGTCGTCGGGTTGGGGTTAGGTAGGCCTTGTGCTAGGATTTTTAAAATCAGGAAGCCCAGAACTCCAGGCACACTGGAGCTGTGAAAGGCATCCCAAAGGGAGTGCAAAAGTGCCACAACATGGCTGCTTTCACAGCTTTTTCCTTAGGAAGAACCCTAATATCCGGCTGATTTACCTTCCTAGGGTTACTGTTAGGCTTGGGCCAAGGACTTTTAAAACCAGGAAGCCCTGTGCTCCAGGCACACTGCAGCTGTTCAAGGCATCCCAACGGGAGTGCAAAAGTGACACAACTTGGCTGCCTCCACTGCTATTTCCATGAGACCATCCCCAACCATAGGCTGATTTTCCTTCCTAGCGTTGAGGTTTGAGTTAGGCCTAGGGTTAGTGTTCTTTTAACCTGAAAGCCCTGAGTTCCAAGAACACAGCAGCTGCGAAGGACTACCCAAGAAGAGCACAAAAGTACCACAACATGCCTGCCTCCCCAGCTATTTCCTTGGGGACATCCCTAATTCCTGGCTGATTTGCCTTTCTCGTCGTCGGGTTGGGGTTAGGTAGGCCTTGTGCTAGGATTTTTAAAATCAGGAAGCCCAGACCTCCAGGCACACTGGAGCTGTGAAAGGCATCCAAAAGGGAGTGCAAAAGTGCCACAACATGGCTGCTTTCACAGCTTTTTCCTTAGGAAGAACCCTAATACCCGGCTGATTTACCTTCCTAGGGTTACTGTTAGGCTTGGGCCAAGGACTTTTAAAACCAGGAAGCCCTGTGCTCCAGGCACACTGCAGCTGTTCAAGGCATCCCAATGGGAGTGCAAAAGTGACACAACTTGGCTGCCTCCACTGCTATTTCCATGAGACCATCCCCAACCATAGGCTGATTTTCATTCCTAGCGTTGAGGTTTGAGTTAGGCCTAGGGTTAGGGTTCTTTCAACCAGAAAGCCCTGAGTTCCAAGAACACAGCAGCTGCGAAGGACTACCCAAGAAGAGCACAAAAGTACCACAACATGCCTGCCTCCACAGCTATTTCCTTGGGGACATCCCTAATTCCTGGCTGATTTGCCTTTCTCGTCGTCGGGTTGGGGTTAGGTAGGCCTTGTGCTAGGATTTTTAAAATCAGGAAGCCCAGACCTCCAGGCACACTGGAGCTGTGAAAGGCATCCCAAAGGGAGTGCAAAAGTGCCACAACATGGCTGCTTTCACAGCTTTTTCCTTAGGAAGAAGCCTAATACCCGGCTGATTTACCTTCCTAGGGTTACTGTTAGGCTTGGGCCAAGGACTTTTAAAACCAGGAAGCCCTGTGCTCCAGGCACACTGCAGCTGTTCAAGGCATCCCAACGGGAGTGCAAAAGTGACACAACTTGGCTGCCTCCACTGCTATTTCCATGAGACCATCCCCAACCATAGGCTGATTTTCCTTCCTAGCGTTGAGGTTTGAGTTAGGCCTAGGGTTAGGGTTCTTTCAACCAGAAAGCCCTGAGTTCCAAGAACACAGCAGCTGCGAAGGACTACCCAAGAAGAGCACAAAAGTACCACAACATGCCTGCCTCCACAGCTATTTCCTTGGGGACATCCCTAATTCCTGGCTGATTTGCCTTTCTCGTCGTCGGGTTGGGGTTAGGTAGGCCTTGTTGTCGACGGAAGGGAACCAGGACATCATTTTGATCATCACAGGCTCGATTTTATTGATCAGTACGGCGGGTTAAATACAGTTGGTAATGAGCTTCATGCATATTGCAAAAGTTGAGCTCAGGATTGGTCAGCTTGCATATCAGCATCTACGCCTACTTTTACATTCCTATGGTTCTACTTTTGATACTTTCTACATATTCTTAGGATGTATTCAGGGCTAATCTCAACTCCCTATCCTCATGTTGCAGCAAGGTCGCTGCTGACTCTTCCTTTTAGCTTGCTGACTGCTGACTTTTCTCCTTCAGTTTAACCAGTGGCATTATATCAGTGTGGCCTTTCTCAGCTAACCAATTATTAATAATGCTCTCCACATTTCCCCCGTTTTCTTCTTGTGCAAGGAGATTAGTTTGCCATGTTTTTGCTATTGTACGGCTGACCATGTTTTGGATACAGTTAAAGATACAAGGCAAAATAAGCAAAAACAGTAAAATTACACCCAGCAGTCCTATAGCATAGATCACAAGATTCCTCAGCCACGGTCCGAGTCCCAGGCCTTTAAGCCATTCGTCAATTCCTAAACCGTCTTCTTCCTTAAGTTTGTGAAGTCCCTGTTGTAACTCTTTTATCTTAGTGTGAATGGACACTGAATGATCAGACAGATTCATGCAACACATTCCCTCGAACTCTTCACACCCATGCCCTTGTGCTAAGAGCAAAAAATCTACAGCAGCTCTATTTTGCAAAACAGCATGGTTAACACTTTGCACATCTGCAGTTAACATGTCTAGAATTTGTGATGTCTTGTTCAGCTCATTCTTTGCCCAGCATCCTAATTGTTTTGCTAAATTCATGGCTTTATTGGCAGATCCTCCTGGTAAGATAGTTGAAACCACCACCTGTTTGAATGTGCCCCAAAACCGTGGATCTCCTATCTTGCTGCAGTCTAAGTCATGTATGCTACGTTTTCTCCTGTTTGAATTTTGACTCAGCTGCATTAGCAAGGACACATTAGGATGAAACAGTGACAATTTTCCCAAAAAACAGGGTCCACCTTGTGGTTTAGCTGGTATACCATTCCATGCCCTGTCTCCACAAATCAAAAATATTCCTGTGGGTAATTTCATTGGTGCCGTGATATTGGTGCTGTTACATTGACTGTAATGCTGTGGAGAGAATTCACTCACATTCAGGGATGAATCTAGGGTGGCCCATGTTTCTTTAGGTTGGTTTAAATTCTGAGCACCCGAAAGTTTGAAGCTAAACCATCCACCAGCTGTAGTGTTAGATATGCTGGCATTTGTACTTCCAAAAAGATCCAACTCTTCAGGAGGAGAATGCAAAGAGGTGTTAAGTGATTGGATTAGTAAGCATTGACGATAGCCATCACTCTGACCTGCAGTATACCCCTGTTGCACTGGCAATGTGATGTTTGACATGTTAGACCTACATAAGGTTTGATTGTTTATCAAACTGCAAAATTCTCCAGGAGACCACACCGGAAGTCCCACCAGGCATGTTCGAAATGGGTTAGTGACTCCTCCAAGACTAAGACAAAGTGATGATTGGTTAGTCTGATTAGCAAGTGTTACCCATAAATTTTCCCTTGGTTGACTAAAGTGTGTTACTCCTACTGCTTCACTTGCTACAGCATTGAGCAGTATTACAAAAACAAACCTCATTTTTCTTTCTGCTTCCTTTGCTTCTCCTTTTCTTCCTTCTGCTTACGTTGTTTTTTCTTTCTTCGCTGTCTTTTCCCTGGTTTGCTAGATTGTCTATTGTAAGGCTGAGTCAATTCTTGAATATACTGATCTAATTCTAAATCAGCATCCTTGCTCACAAGTATAGCACGAGGTAAGTTTGAAGGCAAATCAGCTTTGCAGCGAGCTGCTATGATGCGTGAGGCTCTAGTAATTTCAAATATTCTAAGGTTTTCCTGTAACTTCCACCTAAGATATGCTATAACCACTTGTTCTGCACTCTCAAAGAGCTGTAATCCTGTCCGTCCTGGCAGGCCAGTACTTTGTTCAAGAGCTCTAACCCAGATATGATTTCGAATCCACTTTCCAAAACAAGGGGCACACCATAAATATCCCAATGACTTCTGTGAATACCAATAAACCTGATTACAATCTGCACAATGCAAAGCTACCCATGCATAGCATTTATCTTTATCCTTTTTGCAAACATAACAAGGAAGCGAATGCAAGTAAGGACCAGTATAAAATTGTGTATCTTCAACCCAAAGCAACCAATTCAATGGTGGTGATCGCAAAGCCTCTTCAGCCTTTTTACTATATGAGGCTAACAGCTCAAGGTCCTTCTTTAACACAAGGTGTATCTTATTTCGTAATCGTAGTTCTTGTTCGTTATCCTCCTCAACAACTATATCCTCCCGAGGGTCCCACAACAGTAAAATTGTTCTAATCATAGAAAATTAATTAGCAATCACTGATACCCCTATTCAAATGAGTTCCCTTTTTTGCCTTCTTTTTCTTATCTGTCTTCAATCTTGCTGCTCCTAATTTCACTGGTCCTGCCACTTTCAAACTTAATTTTTTCAACTTATCAATGCAGCAATCTAATGCTCTATCAGGATCCCCTTGGAAGGGTCCTACAACTGAATGCTGTGTTAAAGGCACTAATTTCCTACACCTTATAGAAACTATACGTGATTTACTTTGAACCTTAATTCTATTTACAATACATTGTATTTCCCATCGATAATAAGCAAGAACCTTCTGTTCAGGAGACTCATAAAGATTTAAAGCTATATGTGCGTTTTGCCCCGTTTGTCTCCTTAGTTCATCTTGCCAGCTTTTACCCCACGTGTGCTCGTGTTCACAAGTATGACACCACAAATCCCGTAATAATGATTGTTCTATCCAAAAAGTTCTTTTACAACCCCCACAACGTAGAGCTATCCAGGCAGCACAATGTGGATTGTGACAGTCAAGGCAATATAGTTTCGCTGGATCTGTTAAATGAAAAGTTGATAATGAGTCAATGAAACGAATCAACTCCTGGGCTGTCCGATAGTGACGTGTCAGTGCTCTGTCCACCGCTTCCGAGTACCCCTTCAATTGAAACAGTAGTGGTTGTAGGACTAGAAGCAGTTTCTTCCCCAGTCGCTCCTTGTCCTCCTCCGTAAGGCGATCCACCAGAGGCTGCATCAAAAACAGGTTTAGTCCACTTAGCAGGCACCCACAAAGGCCCTGTAGGTGAGGAAACACAAAGATACCCCCGACCCCAATATAATACTTTTGCAGGTTTTTCCCATAATCCTGTGCTTGGGTTCTTATACTTAACCCAGACCTCTGTTTCCTTAATATTTTCCTGACCTGACCTTGGATGATGTTTCATTGCAGGGGGGGTATCATCTTCCCCAAAAATGCATAAATGATTAATCACATACAAAACCTTAGCCAAACATGCTTGTGGATCTGTCAAATCTTGATGTTTTTCAATATACTGCTTAAGGGTACCATTTGCTCTTTCCACTATTGCCTGTCCAGTAGAGGAGTGTGGAATACCTGTCACGTGCTTAACAGACCACTGATTCAAAAATTTCCGGACCCTAGCACTTACATAACCTCGACCATTATCTGTTTTGATACTCTTTGGAACTCCCATAACAGCAAAACAACTTAACAGATGTCTGATAACCTGTATAGCTTTCTGTCCTGCCTGAGCCGTAGCCCATATGTAATGACTGTATGTATCTATGGTGACGTGCACATGCTTGACTTTACCGAATCTAGCTACGTGTGTAACATCCATTTGCCATATCTCATTTATTTTTAAACCTCGAGGATTAACCCCGATGCCTAGACCTATCCCTCCATTATGATAACTACATGTTGGACATGCTTTGACAATGGCCTTGGCTTCTGACAAACTCAGCTCAAAGTGCTTTGCCAAACCTCTTGCATTTTGATGATATCTACTATGTGCTTCTCTGGCCAATGTGTGCTTGTCAATAGGACAAGAATTATCAATGGGTAGGGTAACCAATTTATCTGCACGTTCATTCCCTTCTCCTAAACCTTCAGACCACTTATGGCTCCTAATATGAATCACAGAATATGCTGCATTTCTTTCTCGTAAAGCCTTCCTTAACTGTATCAGTAACTCATACAATCGTTTATTATTCACTTCCTTAATTCCTGCTTCCTCTATTCGTTTGACTACTCCTGCAACATACATAGAGTCTGTGACCACATTTAAAGGCTCTTGTAAGTTGGACACCGCCCATACTACTGCTAACAATTCCAAAGTTTGTAAGCTATCTGCAGGGTCTGCGGTGAGGAGTTGATGCTTCCATTGTCCTTTTTCTTGCCAGGTAACAGCAGCACGCCTTGATTTCTTTCCTGCATCTGTAAAAACTGTAATAGCTCCTTCTATGGGGTTTTCTTCTCTCAAAGGTCGAGTAATCCAGTTCCATTCTGTCATCCATTGCAAAACTCTAGGCACCAATTTACTAGTCTCTACTTTAGCAGGTGACATCAATAATGCTTCTTGTAGATTCTTTGAATTTATCAAGTACCAGTCCAAGGTTTCTTTTTCCATAGGCAATCTAATAGTAGCAGGCTCTCTACCATCCACTTCAAGAATTCTGAGACGCCCCTTTTTGATTAATGCAGCCAATTGTTCAATTTTTGAAGATATTGTTTTCTTATGCTGTAGTGGTGGTGATAACCATTCCAACACCCGTATCTCCCCCGTTTTCTTTTGCAACTGAGAGAGAGCACCAAGCAAGTGGCAAGGGCTATTCCAAATAGTAAGGTCAATGGGGTGGTCGAGTTGTCGACGAGACACATACCCTTGCTGTACACAGTTACTAATTTGCTGCAAGGCAAGATGATGCTCCTTTGTCAGGTGTACAGGAGTAGTAGGGTCCACACCTTTTAACAAGGGCCGTAGGGCTTCTAATAAGTGATTTGGTATTCCCACAATAGGCTTCAGCCACTGTAAGTCTCCCAGCAACTTCTGTGCATCATGTAGTGTTTTAATGTCCAATTGTAATTCCAGTTTTTGTGGTATCACTATTTGATCCGTCAAAGTCCATCCCAAATATTTCCAGGGCTTTGTAGTCTGAATTTTCTCTGCAGCAATAACAAGTGAATATGCAGCAAGAGTATTTTTAATGGTGTTAATCTGTAAAGAGGAGAATGGCTGTTGCTGTGCAAACAAAATATCGTCCATGTAATGATATATTATAGTTGCTGGCCATTTACGACGTAGTGGCTGTAATGCTGCATCAACATAAAGCTGACATAAAGTGGGGGAGTTGCGCATGCCCTGCGGAAGAGATGTCCATTCAAATCTTTTATCTGGTTCCCCACGATTTATTGCTGGTAAAGTAAAAGCAAATCTCTTCATGTCATCAGGATGCAGGCCAATAGTGAAAAAACAATCCTTTAGGTCAATAATTAAAAGTGGCCAGTGTTCTGGAATCATAGCTGGATTTGGAAGACCAGGCTGTAAGGCCCCCATTGGTTCCATTTGGTCGTTTACAGCCCTCAAATCATGTATCAAACGATATTTCCCTGATTTCTTTTTGATTACAAAAATAGGTGTATTCCAAGGGCTTGTGGACAGTCGCAGGTGTCCCTTTGTATATTGTTCCTGTACCAATTCATGGGCATGCATAAGACTCTCCCCTTTTAATGGCCATTGCTTAACCATCACCGGTGTATCTGTTTTCCAGGTGAGTGGAATGGGGAAAGTCCAAGCAATGGCAATTACCCCAAAGGGTGCTGATTAGTTAACACCACTCCCAATTGTGTTAAAATGTCCCTTCCAATTAAACAGGAAACTGTAGGAGGCAGTTGAACAATTGAAAACACAGCAGATATTTGTTGATTCTCAATGCACACAGACAAAGACGGCGACCTGCTTGCCAATGTAAATCCTCCTACTCCTGTGAGCATGTTTGATGAAGGAAATAGAGGCCAATGTTGTGGCCAGGCTTCTGGAGAAATGATGCTAGTATCTGCTCCTGTGTCCAATAATCCATAGAGGGTTATGCTTTGATGCCCATAGGTAATTTCAACTTTTTGTTTTGGTCTATTTTGTAAATCCACAGTTAAAAGTGTAACACCAGTAGAGCCAAAACCTTTTTCATCCCGTGCTTGTCCAGTAAATGGTTGTATTCCTGATGTCATTTGTGACAGTGGCACCAATTGTGCAATGCGTTGTCCTTTTGTAATTTTAATTGGAGGATAAAGGGTGTAAGCCATAATTTGTATTTCCCCTGTAAAGTCCGCATCGATAATACCAGGCAAAACAAATAATCCCAACATAGTTATAGAGGAACGTCCCAGCAATAATGCTCCACATGTTTGTCCATTTAGTATAAGAGGACCCTTTATTCCAGTGGGTATCCTCTCAGGCCGGTTTGTCATTAGTGTGACGTCTACTGCTGCTGATAAGTCCAAGCCGAGGCTCCCGGTTGTTGCGGGTTGCAGACAGGAGGTGGCGGCGATGTCACGGCAGCTGCTGGTGTCTCCGATGTCACGGCGGCAACTTGTGTCTGGGCGCGGCCCCCATGATTCGCGCTCTGCAAATGGTTTCCCGACCGGCGCCTACAAGCCGTAGTGTTGTGGGAGCTGGATCGGCAGTGTTGACACCATACGCCAGTTGCTCGGCACGTTCGACGTGTATGTCCTTCATTGCCGCATCGGTAACACTTGAGGAATGGCTTTGAACCCCCTTGAGTGAATGCCAGAGAGCCATTTCGGAGAGGAGCAAGAGCAGCTAGCACCTGATTTTGAGTGGACTCTGCTTGCTTTTGCAACCCCAATCCTAATTCCTTTAAGGCTTCTGCTATAAATGCCTGTGAAGCTGTTGGCATTAATGCCATTCGCTCTAGTGCTTCCTCAATAGTCCAATTTGCCCCTAAAGTAGCCAACACTCTCTGGGTTGCTGGATTGCTATTTTGCAAGGCACACTGCTTCAATAGCGCCCCCTTCATGTAATCTGCCACACCAGCCTGATCTATAGCAGTAGCTGCTCTATCTATAAAATTTCCAAATGATTCCTCCCTTCCTTGCTTAATACCCATATAAGCCGGTAGCCCTCCTGGCTCTTTAACCATATCTATTGCAGCACGCACCAACCTCATAGACTCTCTAAGTTTATCAGCTCCCGATATCATCTGTGCCTCTGTACGCAAATATGCCCCTAAGCCCATCAGCTCCTCTACTGTCACCCCATGTAATGGGTCTCCCTGGGCTCGTTGTACAGCAACCGATTCATTTACCAACGCGTGCCAATGGGCATTAAACAATAACTGCTGATGCTGAGTGAATATCAACCGAACTATTCCTCTTAAATCATTAGGACATAAAACCTGAGTATTAAAAAGATAATCTAACATTTGCTTAACAGGTTCACTTTTTACTCCAAACTGACTAACCGTAGAACGTAGCTGAGTTAACAGCTTCCAATCTAAGGGAGTATATTCTGCTATATTATGCGTAAGGTTCCCCTGTGCATCGTACTGTGGTGTGTATGTAACTGGACATGCAAGACTAGAAGCTATTTCCACCGCCTCACCATCCCCCATTTGCATTACTTCTTTCGCCAAAGCAGCCCAAGCTTCTCTCCTCTGTTTAGCCATCTCCCCCCATGGATCACGGTGTGCCCCTGGGATGGGATGGGATCTGGCCCTTTAAGGGTGCTATGCTGCTGGCGCTTCGGTGCAGACACCGAGGTTTCGCGCGGGGGGGGCAGTGAAGCAGAGGCTGGCTCGTGCGGGGGAAGCGGGAGCCCCCCCTCCCCCGCTGGAGCTGACAGTGAAACCGGAGCCGGCTCACGCTGAGCCAACCTGCGGGGAGGAACCAGCCCCCCCGCTGGAGCCGCCTCGGGCGGAGAAATGGGCCCCTCCCCCACCGAGGCTGTAACCTGAGCCGGCTCATTGAGGGGTAGCGGCGGAGGCAAGGCTGGCGGCGGAGGCGAAGCTGGCTTGCCCCTCCCCCCACCATCCGACTCGCCCTCCCCCTCTGACAGGAAAGGTGCAGACGGTTCCACTGCGCCTATAGGAAAATCCTCCACACCACTTTGCTGGGGACTCTTAGGCATAAGTACCTTAGTTACAGAGGGTGCCAGGGGATCATCTTCACGACCATACCCTATATTCCTCTTATGAGCTTCTGTTGCCCTTTCTGCTGCCTTTCTCTCAGAGACCTGCTGAAGTAACGTGTTATACACCACCCGCCATAACTTCCCAAATTTCTTTGCTGACTTATCATCGTCTAGCACTGTATCCCACAATATTTCCCCAAACTTTCTCCACTCTGATAACTCATGAACTGTATGAGGATTAGAAAAGATACCCTTAGAATGGCCATAA
This sequence comes from Melospiza georgiana, assembly GCF_028018845.1. Classification (NCBI taxonomy): domain Eukaryota; kingdom Metazoa; phylum Chordata; class Aves; order Passeriformes; family Passerellidae; genus Melospiza; species Melospiza georgiana. Next base: position 3,270,169 of record NW_026652216.1, on the reverse strand, counting down.
GCTAATAACCCTGGTAACTCCTTTTTTAAATCTATCCCTTTTATCCCACGCCGCTCTAAATAGGCGGTAAATAAATCATATGCCGCTTGCCTATCCATACCTATTAATCAGCGCGCGCTGTTGCAGCTCTCCAGGCTCCTGCGACACGTATTGGCTTAAGTCACGGTTGTGAACCTTAAGGGTGCTTCAAATTCCGGCACCGTCCCGGCTGCTGGGACCCAAACCCAACTTCCGGACCGTGGCGTAATCCCTTTTTCTTTTAATCCGAGAAAAAGGGCAGAGATTCGGTTATGCCCGCATTCTCCACCATTTGTCGACGGAAGGGAACCAGGACATCATTTTGATCATCACAGGCTCGATTTTATTGATCAGTACGGCGGGTTAAATACAGTTGGTAATGAGCTTCATGCATATTGCAAAAGTTGAGCTCAGGATTGGTCAGCTTGCATATCAGCATCTACGCCTACTTTTACATTCCTATGGTTCTACTTTTGATACTTTCTACATATTCTTAGGATGTATTCAGGGCTAATCTCAACTCCCTATCCTCATGTTGCAGCAAGGTCGCTGCTGACTCTTCCTTTTAGCTTGCTGACTGCTGACTTTTCTCCTTCAGTTTAACCAGTGGCATTATATCAGTGTGGCCTTTCTCAGCTAACAAATTATTAATAATGCTCTCCACACCTTGTGCTAGGATTTTTAAAATCAGGAAGCCCAGACCTCCAGGCACACTGGAGCTGTGAAAGGCATCCCAAAGGGAGTGCAAAAGTGCCACAACATGGCTGCTTTCACAGCTTTTTCCTTAGGAAGAACCCTAATACCCGGCTGATTTACCTTCCTAGGGTTACTGTTAGGCTTGGGCCAAGGACTTTTAAAACCAGGAAGCCCTGTGCTCCAGGCACACTGCAGCTGTTCAAGGCATCCCAACGGGAGTGCAAAAGTGACACAACTTGGCTGCCTCCACTGCTATTTCCATGAGACCATCCCCAACCATAGGCTGATTTTCCTTCCTAGCGTTGAGGTTTGAGTTAGGCCTAGGGTTAGGGTTCTTTCAACCAGAAACCCCTGAGTTCCAAGAACACAGCAGCTGCGAAGGACTACCCAAGAAGAGCACAAAAGTACCACAACATGCCTGCCTCCACAGCTATTTCCTTGGGGACATCCCTAATTCCTGGCTGATTTGCCTTTCTCGTCGTCGGGTTGGGGTTAGGTAGGCCTTGTGCTAGGATTTTTAAAATCAGGAAGCCCAGACCTCCAGGCACACTGGAGCTGTGAAAGGCATCCAAAAGGGAGTGCAAAAGTGCCACAACATGGCTGCTTTCACAGCTTTTTCCTTGGCACCATCCCTATACCTTGGCTGATTTATCTGCCTAGGGTTAGGGTTAGGGTTCAGCCTAGGGCTAGGATTTTTTGAACCAGGAAGCCCTGAGTTCCAGGCTTACTGCAGCTGCCAAAGGCATCCCAAAGGGAGCGCAGAAGTGCCACAACATGGCAGCTTTCACAGCTTTTTCCTTAGTAAGAACCCTAATACCCGGCTGATTTACCTTCCTAGGGTTACTGTTAGGCTTGGGCCAAGGACTTTTAAAACCAGGAAGCCCTGTGCTCCAGGCACACTGCAGCTGTTCAAGGCATCCCAACGGGAGTGCAAAAGTGACACAACTTGGCTGCCTCCACTGCTATTTCCATGAGACCATCCCCAATCATAGGCTGATTTTCATTCCTAGCGTTGAGGTTTGAGTTAGGCCTAGGGTTAGGGTTCTTTCAACCAGAAACCCCTGAGTTCCAAGAACACAGCAGCTGCGAAGGACTACCCAAGAAGAGCACAAAAGTACCACAACATGCCTGCCTCCACAGCTATTTCCTTGGGGACATCCCTAATTCCTGGCTGATTTGCCTTTCTCGTCGTCAGGTTGGGGTTAGGTAGGCCTTGTGCTTGGATTTTTAAAATCAGGAAGCCCAGACCTCCAGGCACACTGGAGCTGTGAAAGGCATCCAAAAGGGAGTGCAAAAGTGCCACAACATGGCTGCTTTCACAGCTTTTTCCTAAGGAAGAACCCTAATACCCGGCTGATTTACCTTCCTAGGGTTACTGTTAGGCTTGGGCCAAGGACTTTTAAAACCAGGAAGCCCTGTGCTCCAGGCACACTGCAGCTGTTCAAGGCATCCCAACGGGAGTGCAAAAGTGACACAACTTGGATGCCTCCACTGCTATTTCCATGAGACCATCCCCAACCTTAGGCTGGTTTTCCTTCCTAGCATTGCGTTTTGAGTTAGGCCTATGGTTACTGTTCTTTTAACCTGAAAGCCCTGAGTTCCAAGAACACAGCAGCTGCGAAGGACTACCCAAGAAGAGCACAAAAGTACCACCACATGCCTGCCTCCACAGCTATTTCCTTGGGGACATCCCTAATTCCTGGCTGATTTGCCTTTCTCGTCGTCGGGTTGGGGTTAGGTAGGCCTTGTGCTAGGATTTTTAAAATCAGGAAGCCCAGACCTCCAGGCACACTGGAGCTGTGAAAGGCATCCAAAAGGGAGTGCAAAAGTGTCACAACATGGCTGCTTTCACAGCTTTTTCCTTGGCACCATCCCTATACCTAGGCTGATTTATCTGCCTAGGGTTAGGGTTAGGGTTCAGCCTAGGGCTAGGATTTTTTGAACCAGGAAGCCCTGAGTTCCAGGCTTACTGCAGCTGCCAAAGGCATCCCAAAGTGAGCTCAGAAATGCCACAACATGGCTACTTACACAGCTTTTTCCGTAGGAGGAACCCTCATACCCGGCTGATTTACCTTCGTAGGGTTTCTATTAGGCTTAGGCCTAGGACTTTAAAATCAGGAAGCCCAGACCTCCAGGCACACTGGAGCTGTGAAAGGCATCCAAAAGGGAGTGCAAAAGTGCCACAACATGGCTGCTTTCACAGCTTTTTCCTTGGCACCATCCCTATACCTAGGCTGATTTATCTGCCTAGGGTTAGGGTTAGGGTTCAGCCTAGGGCTAGGATTTTTTGAACCAGGAAGCCCTGAGTTCCAGGCTTACTGTAGCTGCCAAAGGCATCCCAAAGGGAGCGCAGAAGTGCCAGAACATGGCAGCTTTCACAGCTTTTTCCTTAGTAAGAACCCTAATACCCGGCTGATTTACCTTCCTAGGGTTACTGTTAGGCTTAGGCCTAGGACTTTTAAAACCAGGAAGCCCTGTGCTCCAGGCACACTGCAGCGCTTCAAGGCATCACAAGGGGAGCGCAAAAGTAACACAACTTGGCTGCCTCCACTGCTATTTCCATGAGACCATGCCCAACCATAGGCTGATTTTCCTTCCTAGCGTTGAGTTTTGAGTTAGGCCTAGGGTTACTGTTCTTTTAACCTGAAAGCCCTGAGTTCCAAGAACACAGCAACTGCGAAGGACTACCCAAGAAGAGCACAAAAGTACCACCACATGCCTGCCTCCACAGCTATTTCCTTGGGGACATCCCTAATTCCTGGCTGATTTGCCTTTCTCGTCGTCGGGTTGGGGTTAGGTAGGCCTTGTGCTAGGATTTTTAAAATCAGGAAGCCCAGACCTCCAGGCACACTGGAGCTGTGAAAGGCATCCAAAAGGGAGTGCAAAAGTGCCACAACATGGCTGCTTTCACAGCTTTTTCCTTAGGAAGAACCCTAATACCCGGCTGAGTTACCTTCCTGGGGTTACTGTTAGGCTTGGGCCTAGGACTTTTAAAACCAGGAAGCCCTGTGCTCCAGGCACACTGCAGCTGTTCAAGGCATCCCAACGGGAGTGCGAAAGTGACACAACTTGGCTGCCTCCTCTGCTATTTCCATGAGACCATCCCCAACCATAGGCTGATTTTCCTTCCTAGCGTTGAGGTTTGAGTTAGGCCTAGGGTTAGAGTTTTTTAACCAGAAAGCCCTGAGTTCCAAGAACACAGCAGCTGCGAAGGACTACCCAAGAAGAGCACAAAAGTACCACAACATGCCTGCCTCCACAGCTATTTCCTTGGGGACATCCCTAATTCCTGGCTGATTTGCCTTTCTCGTCGTCGGGTTGGGGTTAGGTAGGCCTTGTGCTAGGATTTTTAAAATCAGGAAGCCCAGACCTCCAGGCACACTGGAGCTGTGAAAGGCATCCAAAAGGGAGTGCAAAAGTGCCACAACACGGCTGCTTTCACAGCTTTTTCCTTAGGAAGAACCCTAATACCCGGCTGATTTACCTTCCTAGGGTTACTGTTAGGCTTGGGCCAAGGACTTTTAAAACCAGGAAGCCCTGTGCTCCAGGCACACTGCAGCTGTTCAAGGCATCCCAACGGGAGTGCAAAAGTGACACAACTTGGCTGCCTCCACTGCTATTTCCATGAGACCATCCCCAACCATAGGCTGATTTTCCTTCCTAGCGTTGAGGTTTGAGTTAGGCCTAGGGTTAGTGTTCTTTTAACCTGAAAGCCCTGAGTTCCAAGAACACAGCAGCTGCGAAGGACTACCCAAGAAGAGCACAAAAGTACCACAACATGCCTGCCTCCACAGCTATTTCCTTGGGGACATCCCTAATTCCTGGCTGATTTGCCTTTCTCGTCGTCGGGTTGGGGTTAGGTAGGCCTTGTGCTAGGATTTTTAAAATCAGGAAGCCCAGACCTCCAGGCACACTGGAGCTGTGAAAGGCATCCAAAAGGGAGTGCAAAAGTGCCACAACATGGCTGCTTTCACAGCTTTTTCCTTAGGAAGAACCCTAATACCCGGCTGATTTACCTTCCTAGGGTTACTGTTAGGCTTGGGCCAAGGACTTTTAAAACCAGGAAGCCCTGTGCTCCAGGCACACTGCAGCTGTTCAAGGCATCCCAACGGGAGTGCAAAAGTGACACAACTTGGCTGCCTCCACTGCTATTTCCATGAGACCATCCCCAACCATAGGCTGATTTTCCTTCCTAGCGTTGAGGTTTGAGTTAGGCCTAGGGTTAGAGATTTTTAACCAGAAAGCTCTGAGTTCCAAGAACACAGCAGCTGCGAAGGACTACCCAAGAAGAGCACAAAAGTACCACAACATGCCTGCCTCCACAGCTATTTCCTTGGGGACATCCCTAATTCCTGGCTGATTTGCCTTTCTCGTCGTCGGGTTGGGGTTAGGTAGGCCTTGTGCTAGGATTTTTAAAATCAGGAAGCCCAGACCTCCAGGCACACTGGAGCTGTGAAAGGCATCCAAAAGGGAGTGCAAAAGTGCCACAACATGGCTGCTTTCACAGCTTTTTCCTTAGGAAGAACCCTAATACCCGGCTGATTTACCTTCCTAGGGTTACTGTTAGGCTTGGGCCAAGGACTTTTAAAACCAGGAAGCCCTGTGCTCCAGGCACACTGCAGCTGTTCAAGGCATCCCAACGGGAGTGCAAAAGTGACACAACTTGGCTGCCTCCACTGCTATTTCCATGAGACCATCCCCAACCATAGGCTGATTTTCATTCCTAGCGTTGAGGTTTGAGTTAGGCCTAGGGTTAGGGTTCTTTCAACCAGAAAGCCCTGAGTTCCAAGAACACAGCAGCTGCGAAGGACTACCCAAGAAGAGCACAAAAGTACCACAACATGCCTGCCTCCACAGCTATTTCCTTGGGGACATCCCTAATTCCTGGCTGATTTGCCTTTCTCGTCGTCGGGTTGGGGTTAGGTAGGCCTTGTGCTAGGATTTTTAAAATCAGGAAGCCCAGAACTCCAGGCACACTGGAGCTGTGAAAGGCATCCAAAAGGGAGTGCAAAAGTGTCACAACATGGCTGCTTTCACAGCTTCTTCCTTGGCACCATCACTATACCTAGGCTGATTTATCTGCCTAGGTTTATGGTTAGGGTTCAGCCTAGGGCTAGGATTTTTTGAACCAGGAAGCCCTGAGTTCCAGGCTTACTGTAGCTGCCAAAGGCATCCCAAAGGGAGCGCAGAAGTGCCAGAACATGGCTGCTTTCACAGCTTTTTCCTAAGGAAGGACCCTAATACCTGGCTGATTTACCTTCCTAGGGTTACTGTTAGGCTTGGGCAAAGGACTTTTAAAACCAGGAAGCCCTGTGCTCCAGGCACACTGCAGCTGTTCAAGGCATCCCAAGGGGAGCGCAAAAGTGACACAACTTGGCTGCCTCCACTGCTATTTCCATGAGACCATCCCCAACCTTAGGCTGGTTTTCCTTCCTAGCGTTGAGTTTTGAGTTAGGCCTATGGTTACTGTTCTTTTAACCTGAAAGCCCTGAGTTCCAAGAATACAGCAGCTGCGAAGGACTACCCAAGAAGAGCACAAAAGTACCACAACATGCCTGCCTCCCCAGCTATTTCCTTGGGGACATCCCTAATTCCTGGCTGATTTGCCTTTCTCGTCGTCGGGTTGGGGTTAGGTAGGTCTTGTGCTAGGATTTTTAAAATCAGGAAGCCCAGACCTCCAGGCACACTGGAGCTGTGAAAGGCATCCCAAAGGGAGTGCAAAAGTGCCACAACATGGCTGCTTTCACAGCTTTTTCCTTAGGAAGAACCCTAATCCCCGGCTGATTTACCTTCCTAGGGTTACTGTTAGGCTTGGGCCAAGGACTTTTAAAACCAGGAAGCCCTGTGCTCCAGGCACACTGCAGCTGTTCAAGGCATCCCAACGGGAGTGCAAAAGTGACACAACTTGGCTGCCTCCTCTGCTATTTCCATGAGACCATCCCCAACCATAGGCTGATTTTCCTTCCTAGCGTTGAGGTTTGAGTTAGGCCTAGGGTTAGTGTTCTTTTAACCTGAAAGCCCTGAGTTCCAAGAACACAGCAGCTGCGAAGGACTACCCAAGAAGAGCACAAAAGTACCACAACATGCCTGCCTCCACAGCTATTTCCTTGGGGACATCCCTAATTCCTGGCTGATTTGCCTTTCTCGTCGTCGGGTTGGGGTTAGGTAGGCCTTGTGCTAGGATTTTTAAAATCAGGAAGCCCAGACCTCCAGGCACACTGGAGCTGTGAAAGGCATCCAAAAGGGAGTGCAAAAGTGCCACAACATGGCTGCTTTCACAGCTTTTTCCTTAGGAAGAACCCTAATACCCGGCTGATTTACCTTCCTAGGGTTACTGTTAGGCTTGGGCCAAGGACTTTTAAAACCAGGAAGCCCTGTGCTCCAGGCACACTGCAGCTGTTCAAGGCATCCCAACGGGAGTGCAAAAGTGACACAACTTGGCTGCCTCCACTGCTATTTCCATGAGACCATCCCCAACCATAGGCTGATTTTCCTTCCTAGCGTTGAGGTTTGAGTTAGGCCTAGGGTTAGAGATTTTTAACCAGAAAGCTCTGAGTTCCAAGAACACAGCAGCTGCGAAGGACTACCCAAGAAGAGCACAAAAGTACCACAACATGCCTGCCTCCACAGCTATTTCCTTGGGGACATCCCTAATTCCTGGCTGATTTGCCTTTCTCGTCGTCGGGTTGGGGTTAGGTAGGCCTTGTGCTAGGATTTTTAAAATCAGGAAGCCCAGACCTCCAGGCACACTGGAGCTGTGAAAGGCATCCCAAAGGGAGTGCAAAAGTGCCACAACATGGCTGCTTTCACAGCTTTTTCCTTAGGAAGAACCCTAATACCCGGCTGATTTACCTTCCTAGGGTTACTGTTAGGCTTGGGCCAAGGACTTTTAAAACCAGGAAGCCCTGTGCTCCAGGCACACTGCAGCTGTTCAAGGCATCCCAAGGGGAGCGCAAAAGTGACACAACTTGGCTGCCTCCACTGCTATTTCCATGAGACCATCCCCAACCATAGGCTGATTTTCATTCCTAGCGTTGAGGTTTGAGTTAGGCCTAGGGTTAGGGTTCTTTCAACCAGAAAGCCCTGAGTTCCAAGAACACAGCAGCTGCGAAGGACTACCCAAGAAGAGCACAAAAGTACCACAACATGCCTGCCTCCACAGCTATTTCCTTGGGGACATCCCTAATTCCTGGCTGATTTGCCTTTCTCGTCGTCGGGTTGGGGTTAGGTAGGCCTTGTGCTAGGATTTTTAAAATCAGGAAGCCCAGAACTCCAGGCACACTGGAGCTGTGAAAGGCATCCAAAAGGGAGTGCAAAAGTGTCACAACATGGCTGCTTTCACAGCTTCTTCCTTGGCACCATCACTATACCTAGGCTGATTTATCTGCCTAGGTTTATGGTTAGGGTTCAGCCTAGGGCTAGGATTTTTTGAACCAGGAAGCCCTGAGTTCCAGGCTTACTGTAGCTGCCAAAGGCATCCCAAAGGGAGCGCAGAAGTGCCAGAACATGGCTGCTTTCACAGCTTTTTCCTAAGGAAGGACCCTAATACCTGGCTGATTTACCTTCCTAGGGTTACTGTTAGGCTTGGTCAAAGGACTTTTAAAACCAGGAAGCCCTGTGCTCCAGGCACACTGCAGCTGTTCAAGGCATCCCAAGGGGAGCGCAAAAGTGACACAACTTGGCTGCCTCCACTGCTATTTCCATGAGACCATCCCCAACCATAGGCTGATTTTCCTTCCTAGCGTTGAGGTTTGAGTTAGGCCTAGGGTTAGGGTTCTTTTAACCTGAAAGCCCTGAGTTCCAAGAACACAGCAGCTGCCAAGGACTACCCAAGAAGTGCACAAAAGTACCACCACATGCCTGCCTTCACAGCTATTTCCTTGGGGACGTCCCTAATTCCTGGCTGATTTGCCTTTCTCGTCGTCGGGTTGGGGTTAGGTAGGCCTTGTGCTTGGATTTTTAAAATCAGGAAGCCCAGACCTCCAGGCACACTGGAGCTGTGAAAGGCATCCCAAAGGGAGTGCAAAAGTGCCACAACATGGCTGCTTTCACAGCTTTTTCCTTAGGAAGAACCCTAATACCCGGCTGATTTACCTTCCTAGGGTTACTGTTAGGCTTGGGCCAAGGACTTTTAAAACCAGGAAGCCCTGTGCTCCAGGCACACTGCAGCTGTTCAAGGCATCCCAACGGGAGTGCAAAAGTGACACAACTTGGCTGCCTCCACTGCTATTTCCATGAGACCATCCCCAACCATAGGCTGATTTTCCTTCCTAGCGTTGAGGTTTGAGTTAGGCCTAGGGTTAGAGATTTTTAACCAGAAAGCTCTGAGTTCCAAGAACACAGCAGCTGCGAAGGACTACCCAAGAAGAGCACAAAAGTACCACAACATGCCTGCCTCCACAGCTATTTCCTTGGGGACATCCCTAATTCCTGGCTGATTTGCCTTTCTCGTCGTCGGGTTGGGGTTAGGTAGGCCTTGTGCTAGGATTTTTAAAATCAGGAAGCCCAGACCTCCAGGCACACTGGAGCTGTGAAAGGCATCCAAAAGGGAGTGCAAAAGTGCCACAACATGGCTGCTTTCACAGCTTTTTCCTTAGGAAGAACCCTAATACCCGGCTGATTTACCTTCCTAGGGTTACTGTTAGGCTTGGGCCAAGGACTTTTAAAACCAGGAAGCCCTGTGCTCCAGGCACACTGCAGCTGTTCAAGGCATCCCAACGGGAGTGCAAAAGTGACACAACTTGGCTGCCTCCACTGCTATTTCCATGAGACCATCCCCAACCATAGGCTGATTTTCCTTCCTAGCGTTGAGGTTTGAGTTAGGCCTAGGGTTAGGGTTCTATCAACCAGAAAGCCCTGAGTTCCAAGAACACAGCAGCTGCGAAGGACTACCCAAGAAGAGCACAAAAGTACCACAACATGCCTGCCTCCACAGCTATTTCCTTGGGGACATCCCTAATTCCTGGCTGATTTGCCTTTCTCGTCGTCGGGTTGGGGTTAGGTAGGCCTTGTGCTAGGATTTTTAAAATCAGGAAGCCCAGAACTCCAGGCACACTGGAGCTGTGAAAGGCATCCAAAAGGGAGTGCAAAAGTGTCACAACATGGCTGCTTTCACAGCTTCTTCCTTGGCACCATCACTATACCTAGGCTGATTTATCTGCCTAGGTTTATGGTTAGGGTTCAGCCTAGGGCTAGGATTTTTTGAACCAGGAAGCCCTGAGTTCCAGGCTTACTGTAGCTGCCAAAGGCATCCCAAAGGGAGTGCAAAAGTGCCACAACATGGCTGCTTTCACAGCTTTTTCCTTAGGAAGGACCCTAATCCCCGGCTGATTTACCTTCCTAGGGTTACTGTTAGGCTTGGGCCAAGGACTTTTAAAACCAGGAAGCCCTGTGCTCCAGGCACACTGCAGCTGTTCAAGGCATCCCAACGGGAGTGCAAAAGTGACACAACTTGGCTGCCTCCTCTGCTATTTCCATGAGACCATCCCGAACCATAGGCTAATTTTCCTTCCTAGCGTTGAGGTTTGAGTTAGGCCTAGGGTTAGTGTTCTTTTAACCTGAAAGCCCTGAGTTCCAAGAACACAGCAGCTGCGAAGGACTACCCAAGAAGAGCACAAAAGTACCACAACATGCCTGCCTCCACAGCTATTTCCTTGGGGACATCCCTAATTCCTGGCTGATTTGCCTTTCTCGTCGTCGGGTTGGGGTTAGGTAGGCCTTGTGCTAGGATTTTTAAAATCAGGAAGCCCAGACCTCCAGGCACACTGGAGCTGTGAAAGGCATCCAAAAGGGAGTGCAAAAGTGCCACAACATGGCTGCTTTCACAGCTTTTTCCTTAGGAAGAACCCTAATACCCGGCTGATTTACCTTCCTAGGGTTACTGTTAGGCTTGGGCCAAGGACTTTTAAAACCAGGAAGCCCTGTGCTCCAGGCACACTGCAGCTGTTCAAGGCATCCCAACGGGAGTGCAAAAGTGACACAACTTGGCTGCCTCCACTGCTATTTCCATGAGACCATCCCCAACCATAGGCTGATTTTCCTTCCTAGCGTTGAGGTTTGAGTTAGGCCTAGGGTTAGAGATTTTTAACCAGAAAGCTCTGAGTTCCAAGAACACAGCAGCTGCGAAGGACTACCCAAGAAGAGCACAAAAGTACCACAACATGCCTGCCTCCACAGCTATTTCCTTGGGGACATCCCTAATTCCTGGCTGATTTGCCTTTCTCGTCGTCGGGTTGGGGTTAGGTAGGCCTTGTGCTAGGATTTTTAAAATCAGGAAGCCCAGACCTCCAGGCACACTGGAGCTGTGAAAGGCATCCCAAAGGGAGTGCAAAAGTGCCACAACATGGCTGCTTTCACAGCTTTTTCCTTAGGAAGAACCCTAATACCCGGCTGATTTACCTTCCTAGGGTTACTGTTAGGCTTGGGCCAAGGACTTTTAAAACCAGGAAGCCCTGTGCTCCAGGCACACTGCAGCTGTTCAAGGCATCCCAACGGGAGTGCAAAAGTGACACAACTTGGCTGCCTCCACTGCTATTTCCATGAGACCATCCCCAACCATAGGCTGATTTTCATTCCTAGCGTTGAGGTTTGAGTTAGGCCTAGGGTTAGGGTTCTTTCAACCAGAAAGCCCTGAGTTCCAAGAACACAGCAGCTGCGAAGGACTACCCAAGAAGAGCACAAAAGTACCACCACATGCCTGCCTCCCCAGCTATTTCCTTGGGGACATCCCTAATTCCTGGCTGATTTGCCTTTCTCGTCGTCGGGTTGGGGTTAGGTAGGCCTTGTGCTAGGATTTTTAAAATCAGGAAGCCCAGAACTCCAGGCACACTGGAGCTGTGAAAGGCATCCAAAAGGGAGTGCAAAAGTGTCACAACATGGCTGCTTTCACAGCTTCTTCCTTGGCACCATCACTATACCTAGGCTGATTTATCTGCCTAGGTTTATGGTTAGGGTTCAGCCTAGGGCTAGGATTTTTTGAACCAGGAAGCCCTGAGTTCCAGGCTTACTGTAGCTGCCAAAGGCATCCCAAAGGGAGCGCAGAAGTGCCAGAACATGGCTGCTTTCACAGCTTTTTCCTTAGGAAGAACCCTAATACCCGGCTGATTTACCTTCCTAGGGTTACTGTTAGGCTTGGGCCAAGGACTTTTAAAACCAGGAAGCCCTGTGCTCCAGGCACACTGGAGCTGTGAAAGGCATCCAAAAGGGAGTGCAAAAGTGCCACAACATGGCTGCTTTCACAGCTTTTTCCTTAGGAAGAACCCTAATACCCGGCTGATTTACCTTCCTAGGGTTACTGTTAGGCTTGGGCCAAGGACTTTTAAAACCAGGAAGCCCTGTGCTCCAGGCACACTGCAGCTGTTCAAGGCATCCCAACGGGAGTGCAAAAGTGACACAACATGGCTGCCTCCTCTGCTATTTCCATGAGACCATCCCCAACCATAGGCTGATTTTCCTTCCTAGCGTTGAGGTTTGAGTTAGGCCTAGGGTTAGTGTTCTTTTAACCTGAAAGCCCTGAGTTCCAAGAACACAGCAGCTGCGAAGGACTACCCAAGAAGAGCACAAAAGTACCACAACATGCCTGCCTCCACAGCTATTTCCTTGGGGACATCCCTAATTCCTGGCTGATTTGCCTTTCTCGTCGTCGGGTTGGGGTTAGGTAGGCCTTGTGCTAGGATTTTTAAAATCAGGAAGCCCAGACCTCCAGGCACACTGGAGCTGTGAAAGGCATCCAAAAGGGAGTGCAAAAGTGCCACAACATGGCTGCTTTCACAGCTTCTTCCTTGGCACCATCACTATACCTAGGCTGATTTATCTGCCTAGGTTTATGGTTAGGGTTCAGCCTAGGGCTAGGATTTTTTGAACCAGGAAGCCCTGAGTTCCAGGCTTACTGTAGCTGCCAAAGGCATCCCAAAGGGAGCGCAGAAGTGCCAGAACATGGCTGCTTTCACAGCTTTTTCCTAAGGAAGGACCCTAATACCTGGCTGATTTACCTTCCTAGGGTTACTGTTAGGCTTGGTCAAAGGACTTTTAAAACCAGGAAGCCCTGTGCTCCAGGCACACTGCAGCTGTTCAAGGCATCCCAAGGGGAGCGCAAAAGTGACACAACTTGGCTGCCTCCACTGCTATTTCCATGAGACCATCCCCAACCATAGGCTGATTTTCCTTCCTAGCGTTGAGGTTTGAGTTAGGCCTAGGGTTAGGGTTCTTTTAACCTGAAAGCCCTGAGTTCCAAGAACACAGCAGCTGCCAAGGACTACCCAAGAAGTGCACAAAAGTACCACCACATGCCTGCCTTCACAGCTATTTCCTTGGGGACGTCCCTAATTCCTGGCTGATTTGCCTTTCTCGTCGTCGGGTTGGGGTTAGGTAGGCCTTGTGCTAGGATTTTTAAAATCAGGAAGCCCAGACCTCCAGGCACACTGGAGCTGTGAAAGGCATCCCAAAGGGAGTGCAAAAGTGCCACAACATGGCTGCTTTCACAGCTTTTTCCTTAGGAAGAACCCTAATACCCGGCTGATTTACCTTCCTAGGGTTACTGTTAGGCTTGGGCCAAGGACTTTTAAAACCAGGAAGCCCTGTGCTCCAGGCACACTGCAGCTGTTCAAGGCATCCCAACGGGAGTGCAAAAGTGACACAACTTGGCTGCCTCCACTGCTATTTCCATGAGACCATCCCCAACCATAGGCTGATTTTCCTTCCTAGCGTTGAGGTTTGAGTTAGGCCTAGGGTTAGAGATTTTTAACCAGAAAGCTCTGAGTTCCAAGAACACAGCAGCTGCGAAGGACTACCCAAGAAGAGCACAAAAGTACCACAACATGCCTGCCTCCACAGCTATTTCCTTGGGGACATCCCTAATTCCTGGCTGATTTGCCTTTCTCGTCGTCGGGTTGGGGTTAGGTAGGCCTTGTGCTAGGATTTTTAAAATCAGGAAGCCCAGACCTCCAGGCACACTGGAGCTGTGAAAGGCATCCAAAAGGGAGTGCAAAAGTGCCACAACATGGCTGCTTTCACAGCTTTTTCCTTAGGAAGAACCCTAATACCCGGCTGATTTACCTTCCTAGGGTTACTGTTAGGCTTGGGCCAAGGACTTTTAAAACCAGGAAGCCCTGTGCTCCAGGCACACTGCAGCTGTTCAAGGCATCCCAACGGGAGTGCAAAAGTGACACAACTTGGCTGCCTCCACTGCTATTTCCATGAGACCATCCCCAACCATAGGCTGATTTTCATTCCTAGCGTTGAGGTTTGAGTTAGGCCTAGGGTTAGGGTTCTTTCAACCAGAAAGCCCTGAGTTCCAAGAACACAGCAGCTGCGAAGGACTACCCAAGAAGAGCACAAAAGTACCACAACATGCCTGCCTCCCCAGCTATTTCCTTGGGGACATCCCTAATTCCTGGCTGATTTGCCTTTCTCGTCGTCGGGTTGGGGTTAGGTAGGCGTTGTGCTAGGATTTTTAAAATCAGGAAGCCCAGACCTCCAGGCACACTGGAGCTGTGAAAGGCATCCAAAAGGGAGTGCAAAAGTGTCACAACATGGCTGCTTTCACAGCTTCTTCCTTGGCACCATCACTATACCTAGGCTGATTTATCTGCCTAGGTTTATGGTTAGGGTTCAGCCTAGGGCTAGGATTTTTTGAACCAGGAAGCCCTGAGTTCCAGGCTTACTGTAGCTGCCAAAGGCATCCCAAAGGGAGCGCAGAAGTGCCAGAACATGGCTGCTTTCACAGCTTTTTCCTAAGGAAGAACCCTAATACCCGGCTGATTTACCTTCCTAGGGTTACTGTTAGGCTTGGGCCAAGGACTTTTAAAACCAGGAAGCCCTGTGCTCCAGGCACACTGCAGCTGTTCAAGGCATCCCAAGGGGAGCGCAAAAGTGACACAACTTGGCTGCCTCCACTGCTATTTCCATGAGACCATCCCCAACCATAGGCTGATTTTCCTTCCTAGCGTTGAGGTTTGAGTTAGGCCTAGGGCTAGAGTTTTTTAACCAGAAAGCCCTGAGTTCCAAGAACACAGCAGCTGCGAAGGACTACCCAAGAAGAGCACAAAAGTACCACAACATGCCTGCCTCCACAGCTATTTCCTTGGGGACATCCCTAATTCCTGGCTGATTTGCCTTTCTCGTCGTCAGGTTGGGGTTAGGTAGGCCTTGTGCTTGGATTTTGAAAATCAGGAAGCCCAGACCTCCAGGCACACTGGAGCTGTGAAAGGCATCCAAAAGGGAGTGCAAAAGTGCCACAACATGGCTGCTTTCACAGCTTTTTCCTTAGGAAGAACCCTAATACCCGGCTGATTTACCTTCCTAGGGTTACTGTTAGGCTTGGGCCAAGGACTTTTAAAACCAGGAAGCCCTGTGCTCCAGGCACACTGCAGCTGTTCAAGGCATCCCAACGGGAGTGCAAAAGTGACACAACTTGGCTGCCTCCACTGCTATTTCCATGAGACCATCCCCAACCATAGGCTGATTTTCATTCCTAGCGTTGAGGTTTGAGTTAGGCCTAGGGTTAGGGTTCTTTCAACCAGAAAGCCCTGAGTTCCAAGAACACAGCAGCTGCGAAGGACTACCCAAGAAGAGCACAAAAGTACCACAACATGCCTGCCTCCACAGCTATTTCCTTGGGGACATCCCTAATTCCTGGCTGATTTGCCTTTCTCGTCGTCGGGTTGGGGTTAGGTAGGCCTTGTGCTAGGATTTTTAAAATCAGGAAGCCCAGAACTCCAGGCACACTGGAGCTGTGAAAGGCATCCAAAAGGGAGTGCAAAAGTGCCACAACATGGCTGCTTTCACAGCTTTTTCCTTAGGAAGAACCCTAATACCCGGCTGATTTACCTTCCTAGGGTTACTGTTAGGCTTGGGCCAAGGACTTTTAAAACCAGGAAGCCCTGTGCTCCAGGCACACTGCAGCTGTTCAAGGCATCCCAACGGGAGTGCAAAAGTGACACAACTTGGCTGCCTCCACTGCTATTTCCATGAGACCATCCCCAACCATAGGCTGATTTTCCTTCCTAGCGTTGAGGTTTGAGTTAGGCCTAGGGTTAGAGATTTTTAACCAGAAAGCTCTGAGTTCCAAGAACACAGCAGCTGCGAAGGACTACCCAAGAAGAGCACAAAAGTACCACAACATGCCTGCCTCCACAGCTATTTCCTTGGGGACATCCCTAATTCCTGGCTGATTTGCCTTTCTCGTCGTCGGGTTGGGGTTAGGTAGGCCTTGTGCTAGGATTTTTAAAATCAGGAAGCCCAGACCTCCAGGCACACTGGAGCTGTGAAAGGCATCCCAAAGGGAGTGCAAAAGTGCCACAACATGGCTGCTTTCACAGCTTTTTCCTTAGGAAGAACCCTAATACCCGGCTGATTTACCTTCCTAGGGTTACTGTTAGGCTTGGGCCAAGGACTTTTAAAACCAGGAAGCCCTGTGCTCCAGGCACACTGCAGCTGTTCAAGGCATCCCAACGGGAGTGCAAAAGTGACACAACTTGGCTGCCTCCACTGCTATTTCCATGAGACCATCCCCAACCATAGGCTGATTTTCATTCCTAGCGTTGAGGTTTGAGTTAGGCCTAGGGTTAGGGTTCTTTCAACCAGAAAGCCCTGAGTTCCAAGAACACAGCAGCTGCGAAGGACTACCCAAGAAGAGCACAAAAGTACCACCACATGCCTGCCTCCCCAGCTATTTCCTTGGGGACATCCCTAATTCCTGGCTGATTTGCCTTTCTCGTCGTCGGGTTGGGGTTAGGTAGGCCTTGTGCTAGGATTTTTAAAATCAGGAAGCCCAGAACTCCAGGCACACTGGAGCTGTGAAAGGCATCCAAAAGGGAGTGCAAAAGTGTCACAACATGGCTGCTTTCACAGCTTCTTCCTTGGCACCATCACTATACCTAGGCTGATTTATCTGCCTAGGTTTATGGTTAGGGTTCAGCCTAGGGCTAGGATTTTTTGAACCAGGAAGCCCTGAGTTCCAGGCTTACTGTAGCTGCCAAAGGCATCCCAAAGGGAGCGCAGAAGTGCCAGAACATGGCTGCTTTCACAGCTTTTTCCTTAGGAAGAACCCTAATACCCGGCTGATTTACCTTCCTAGGGTTACTGTTAGGCTTGGGCCAAAGACTTTTAAAACCAGGAAGCCCTGAGTTCCAGGCTTACTGTAGCTGCCAAAGGCATCCCAAAGGGAGTGCAAAAGTGCCACAACATGGCTGCTTTCACAGCTTTTTCCTTAGGAAGGACCCTAATCCCCGGCTGATTTACCTTCCTAGGGTTACTGTTAGGCTTGGGCCAAGGACTTTTAAAACCAGGAAGCCCTGTGCTCCAGGCACACTGCAGCTGTTCAAGGCATCCCAACGGGAGTGCAAAAGTGACACAACTTGGCTGCCTCCTCTGCTATTTCCATGAGACCATCCCGAACCATAGGCTAATTTTCCTTCCTAGCGTTGAGGTTTGAGTTAGGCCTAGGGTTAGTGTTCTTTTAACCTGAAAGCCCTGAGTTCCAAGAACACAGCAGCTGCGAAGGACTACCCAAGAAGAGCACAAAAGTACCACAACATGCCTGCCTCCACAGCTATTTCCTTGGGGACATCCCTAATTCCTGGCTGATTTGCCTTTCTCGTCGTCGGGTTGGGGTTAGGTAGGCCTTGTGCTAGGATTTTTAAAATCAGGAAGCCCAGACCTCCAGGCACACTGGAGCTGTGAAAGGCATCCAAAAGGGAGTGCAAAAGTGCCACAACATGGCTGCTTTCACAGCTTTTTCCTTAGGAAGAACCCTAATACCCGGCTGATTTACCTTCCTAGGGTTACTGTTAGGCTTGGGCCAAGGACTTTTAAAACCAGGAAGCCCTGTGCTCCAGGCACACTGCAGCTGTTCAAGGCATCCCAACGGGAGTGCAAAAGTGACACAACTTGGCTGCCTCCACTGCTATTTCCATGAGACCATCCCCAACCATAGGCTGATTTTCCTTCCTAGCGTTGAGGTTTGAGTTAGGCCTAGGGTTAGAGATTTTTAACCAGAAAGCTCTGAGTTCCAAGAACACAGCAGCTGCGAAGGACTACCCAAGAAGAGCACAAAAGTACCACAACATGCCTGCCTCCACAGCTATTTCCTTGGGGACATCCCTAATTCCTGGCTGATTTGCCTTTCTCGTCGTCGGGTTGGGGTTAGGTAGGCCTTGTGCTAGGATTTTTAAAATCAGGAAGCCCAGACCTCCAGGCACACTGGAGCTGTGAAAGGCATCCCAAAGGGAGTGCAAAAGTGCCACAACATGGCTGCTTTCACAGCTTTTTCCTTAGGAAGAACCCTAATACCCGGCTGATTTACCTTCCTAGGGTTACTGTTAGGCTTGGGCCAAGGACTTTTAAAACCAGGAAGCCCTGTGCTCCAGGCACACTGCAGCTGTTCAAGGCATCCCAACGGGAGTGCAAAAGTGACACAACTTGGCTGCCTCCACTGCTATTTCCATGAGACCATCCCCAACCATAGGCTGATTTTCATTCCTAGCGTTGAGGTTTGAGTTAGGCCTAGGGTTAGGGTTCTTTCAACCAGAAAGCCCTGAGTTCCAAGAACACAGCAGCTGCGAAGGACTACCCAAGAAGAGCACAAAAGTACCACCACATGCCTGCCTCCCCAGCTATTTCCTTGGGGACATCCCTAATTCCTGGCTGATTTGCCTTTCTCGTCGTCGGGTTGGGGTTAGGTAGGCCTTGTGCTAGGATTTTTAAAATCAGGAAGCCCAGAACTCCAGGCACACTGGAGCTGTGAAAGGCATCCAAAAGGGAGTGCAAAAGTGTCACAACATGGCTGCTTTCACAGCTTCTTCCTTGGCACCATCACTATACCTAGGCTGATTTATCTGCCTAGGTTTATGGTTAGGGTTCAGCCTAGGGCTAGGATTTTTTGAACCAGGAAGCCCTGAGTTCCAGGCTTACTGTAGCTGCCAAAGGCATCCCAAAGGGAGCGCAGAAGTGCCAGAACATGGCTGCTTTCACAGCTTTTTCCTTAGGAAGAACCCTAATACCCGGCTGATTTACCTTCCTAGGGTTACTGTTAGGCTTGGGCCAAGGACTTTTAAAACCAGGAAGCCCTGTGCTCCAGGCACACTGGAGCTGTGAAAGGCATCCAAAAGGGAGTGCAAAAGTGCCACAACATGGCTGCTTTCACAGCTTTTTCCTTAGGAAGAACCCTAATACCCGGCTGATTTACCTTCCTAGGGTTACTGTTAGGCTTGGGCCAAGGACTTTTAAAACCAGGAAGCCCTGTGCTCCAGGCACACTGCAGCTGTTCAAGGCATCCCAACGGGAGTGCAAAAGTGACACAACATGGCTGCCTCCTCTGCTATTTCCATGAGACCATCCCCAACCATAGGCTGATTTTCCTTCCTAGCGTTGAGGTTTGAGTTAGGCCTAGGGTTAGTGTTCTTTTAACCTGAAAGCCCTGAGTTCCAAGAACACAGCAGCTGCGAAGGACTACCCAAGAAGAGCACAAAAGTACCACAACATGCCTGCCTCCACAGCTATTTCCTTGGGGACATCCCTAATTCCTGGCTGATTTGCCTTTCTCGTCGTCGGGTTGGGGTTAGGTAGGCCTTGTGCTAGGATTTTTAAAATCAGGAAGCCCAGACCTCCAGGCACACTGGAGCTGTGAAAGGCATCCAAAAGGGAGTGCAAAAGTGCCACAACATGGCTGCTTTCACAGCTTCTTCCTTGGCACCATCACTATACCTAGGCTGATTTATCTGCCTAGGTTTATGGTTAGGGTTCAGCCTAGGGCTAGGATTTTTTGAACCAGGAAGCCCTGAGTTCCAGGCTTACTGTAGCTGCCAAAGGCATCCCAAAGGGAGCGCAGAAGTGCCAGAACATGGCTGCTTTCACAGCTTTTTCCTAAGGAAGGACCCTAATACCTGGCTGATTTACCTTCCTAGGGTTACTGTTAGGCTTGGTCAAAGGACTTTTAAAACCAGGAAGCCCTGTGCTCCAGGCACACTGCAGCTGTTCAAGGCATCCCAAGGGGAGCGCAAAAGTGACACAACTTGGCTGCCTCCACTGCTATTTCCATGAGACCATCCCCAACCATAGGCTGATTTTCCTTCCTAGCGTTGAGGTTTGAGTTAGGCCTAGGGTTAGGGTTCTTTTAACCTGAAAGCCCTGAGTTCCAAGAACACAGCAGCTGCCAAGGACTACCCAAGAAGTGCACAAAAGTACCACCACATGCCTGCCTTCACAGCTATTTCCTTGGGGACGTCCCTAATTCCTGGCTGATTTGCCTTTCTCGTCGTCGGGTTGGGGTTAGGTAGGCCTTGTGCTAGGATTTTTAAAATCAGGAAGCCCAGACCTCCAGGCACACTGGAGCTGTGAAAGGCATCCCAAAGGGAGTGCAAAAGTGCCACAACATGGCTGCTTTCACAGCTTTTTCCTTAGGAAGAACCCTAATACCCGGCTGATTTACCTTCCTAGGGTTACTGTTAGGCTTGGGCCAAGGACTTTTAAAACCAGGAAGCCCTGTGCTCCAGGCACACTGCAGCTGTTCAAGGCATCCCAACGGGAGTGCAAAAGTGACACAACTTGGCTGCCTCCACTGCTATTTCCATGAGACCATCCCCAACCATAGGCTGATTTTCCTTCCTAGCGTTGAGGTTTGAGTTAGGCCTAGGGTTAGAGATTTTTAACCAGAAAGCTCTGAGTTCCAAGAACACAGCAGCTGCGAAGGACTACCCAAGAAGAGCACAAAAGTACCACAACATGCCTGCCTCCACAGCTATTTCCTTGGGGACATCCCTAATTCCTGGCTGATTTGCCTTTCTCGTCGTCGGGTTGGGGTTAGGTAGGCCTTGTGCTAGGATTTTTAAAATCAGGAAGCCCAGACCTCCAGGCACACTGGAGCTGTGAAAGGCATCCAAAAGGGAGTGCAAAAGTGCCACAACATGGCTGCTTTCACAGCTTTTTCCTTAGGAAGAACCCTAATACCCGGCTGATTTACCTTCCTAGGGTTACTGTTAGGCTTGGGCCAAGGACTTTTAAAACCAGGAAGCCCTGTGCTCCAGGCACACTGCAGCTGTTCAAGGCATCCCAACGGGAGTGCAAAAGTGACACAACTTGGCTGCCTCCACTGCTATTTCCATGAGACCATCCCCAACCATAGGCTGATTTTCATTCCTAGCGTTGAGGTTTGAGTTAGGCCTAGGGTTAGGGTTCTTTCAACCAGAAAGCCCTGAGTTCCAAGAACACAGCAGCTGCGAAGGACTACCCAAGAAGAGCACAAAAGTACCACAACATGCCTGCCTCCCCAGCTATTTCCTTGGGGACATCCCTAATTCCTGGCTGATTTGCCTTTCTCGTCGTCGGGTTGGGGTTAGGTAGGCGTTGTGCTAGGATTTTTAAAATCAGGAAGCCCAGACCTCCAGGCACACTGGAGCTGTGAAAGGCATCCAAAAGGGAGTGCAAAAGTGTCACAACATGGCTGCTTTCACAGCTTCTTCCTTGGCACCATCACTATACCTAGGCTGATTTATCTGCCTAGGTTTATGGTTAGGGTTCAGCCTAGGGCTAGGATTTTTTGAACCAGGAAGCCCTGAGTTCCAGGCTTACTGTAGCTGCCAAAGGCATCCCAAAGGGAGCGCAGAAGTGCCAGAACATGGCTGCTTTCACAGCTTTTTCCTAAGGAAGAACCCTAATACCCGGCTGATTTACCTTCCTAGGGTTACTGTTAGGCTTGGGCCAAGGACTTTTAAAACCAGGAAGCCCTGTGCTCCAGGCACACTGCAGCTGTTCAAGGCATCCCAAGGGGAGCGCAAAAGTGACACAACTTGGCTGCCTCCACTGCTATTTCCATGAGACCATCCCCAACCATAGGCTGATTTTCCTTCCTAGCGTTGAGGTTTGAGTTAGGCCTAGGGCTAGAGTTTTTTAACCAGAAAGCCCTGAGTTCCAAGAACACAGCAGCTGCGAAGGACTACCCAAGAAGAGCACAAAAGTACCACAACATGCCTGCCTCCACAGCTATTTCCTTGGGGACATCCCTAATTCCTGGCTGATTTGCCTTTCTCGTCGTCAGGTTGGGGTTAGGTAGGCCTTGTGCTTGGATTTTGAAAATCAGGAAGCCCAGACCTCCAGGCACACTGGAGCTGTGAAAGGCATCCAAAAGGGAGTGCAAAAGTGCCACAACATGGCTGCTTTCACAGCTTTTTCCTTAGGAAGAACCCTAATACCCGGCTGATTTACCTTCCTAGGGTTACTGTTAGGCTTGGGCCAAGGACTTTTAAAACCAGGAAGCCCTGTGCTCCAGGCACACTGCAGCTGTTCAAGGCATCCCAACGGGAGTGCAAAAGTGACACAACTTGGCTGCCTCCACTGCTATTTCCATGAGACCATCCCCAACCATAGGCTGATTTTCATTCCTAGCGTTGAGGTTTGAGTTAGGCCTAGGGTTAGGGTTCTTTCAACCAGAAAGCCCTGAGTTCCAAGAACACAGCAGCTGCGAAGGACTACCCAAGAAGAGCACAAAAGTACCACAACATGCCTGCCTCCACAGCTATTTCCTTGGGGACATCCCTAATTCCTGGCTGATTTGCCTTTCTCGTCGTCGGGTTGGGGTTAGGTAGGCCTTGTGCTAGGATTTTTAAAATCAGGAAGCCCAGAACTCCAGGCACACTGGAGCTGTGAAAGGCATCCAAAAGGGAGTGCAAAAGTGCCACAACATGGCTGCTTTCACAGCTTTTTCCTTAGGAAGAACCCTAATACCCGGCTGATTTACCTTCCTAGGGTTACTGTTAGGCTTGGGCCAAGGACTTTTAAAACCAGGAAGCCCTGTGCTCCAGGCACACTGCAGCTGTTCAAGGCATCCCAACGGGAGTGCAAAAGTGACACAACTTGGCTGCCTCCACTGCTATTTCCATGAGACCATCCCCAACCATAGGCTGATTTTCCTTCCTAGCGTTGAGGTTTGAGTTAGGCCTAGGGTTAGAGATTTTTAACCAGAAAGCTCTGAGTTCCAAGAACACAGCAGCTGCGAAGGACTACCCAAGAAGAGCACAAAAGTACCACAACATGCCTGCCTCCACAGCTATTTCCTTGGGGACATCCCTAATTCCTGGCTGATTTGCCTTTCTCGTCGTCGGGTTGGGGTTAGGTAGGCCTTGTGCTAGGATTTTTAAAATCAGGAAGCCCAGACCTCCAGGCACACTGGAGCTGTGAAAGGCATCCCAAAGGGAGTGCAAAAGTGCCACAACATGGCTGCTTTCACAGCTTTTTCCTTAGGAAGAACCCTAATACCCGGCTGATTTACCTTCCTAGGGTTACTGTTAGGCTTGGGCCAAGGACTTTTAAAACCAGGAAGCCCTGTGCTCCAGGCACACTGCAGCTGTTCAAGGCATCCCAACGGGAGTGCAAAAGTGACACAACTTGGCTGCCTCCACTGCTATTTCCATGAGACCATCCCCAACCATAGGCTGATTTTCATTCCTAGCGTTGAGGTTTGAGTTAGGCCTAGGGTTAGGGTTCTTTCAACCAGAAAGCCCTGAGTTCCAAGAACACAGCAGCTGCGAAGGACTACCCAAGAAGAGCACAAAAGTACCACCACATGCCTGCCTCCCCAGCTATTTCCTTGGGGACATCCCTAATTCCTGGCTGATTTGCCTTTCTCGTCGTCGGGTTGGGGTTAGGTAGGCCTTGTGCTAGGATTTTTAAAATCAGGAAGCCCAGAACTCCAGGCACACTGGAGCTGTGAAAGGCATCCAAAAGGGAGTGCAAAAGTGTCACAACATGGCTGCTTTCACAGCTTCTTCCTTGGCACCATCACTATACCTAGGCTGATTTATCTGCCTAGGTTTATGGTTAGGGTTCAGCCTAGGGCTAGGATTTTTTGAACCAGGAAGCCCTGAGTTCCAGGCTTACTGTAGCTGCCAAAGGCATCCCAAAGGGAGCGCAGAAGTGCCAGAACATGGCTGCTTTCACAGCTTTTTCCTTAGGAAGAACCCTAATACCCGGCTGATTTACCTTCCTAGGGTTACTGTTAGGCTTGGGCCAAAGACTTTTAAAACCAGGAAGCCCTGTGCTCCAGGCACACTGGAGCTGTGAAAGGCATCCAAAAGGGAGTGCAAAAGTGCCACAACATGGCTGCTTTCACAGCTTTTTCCTTAGGAAGAACCCTAATACCCGGCTGATTTACCTTCCTAGGGTTACTGTTAGGCTTGGGCCAAGGACTTTTAAAACCAGGAAGCCCTGTGCTCCAGGCACACTGCAGCTGTTCAAGGCATCCCAACGGGAGTGCAAAAGTGACACAACATGGCTGCCTCCTCTGCTATTTCCATGAGACCATCCCCAACCATAGGCTGATTTTCCTTCCTAGCGTTGAGGTTTGAGTTAGGCCTAGGGTTAGTGTTCTTTTAACCTGAAAGCCCTGAGTTCCAAGAACACAGCAGCTGCGAAGGACTACCCAAGAAGAGCACAAAAGTACCACAACATGCCTGCCTCCACAGCTATTTCCTTGGGGACATCCCTAATTCCTGGCTGATTTGCCTTTCTCGTCGTCGGGTTGGGGTTAGGTAGGCCTTGTGCTAGGATTTTTAAAATCAGGAAGTCCAGACCTCCAGGCACACTGGAGCTGTGAAAGGCATCCAAAAGGGAGTGCAAAAGTGCCACAACATGGCTGCTTTCACAGCTTTTTCCTTAGGAAGAACCCTAATACCCGGCTGATTTACCTTCCTAGGGTTACTGTTAGGCTTGGGCCAAGGACTTTTAAAACCAGGAAGCCCTGTGCTCCAGGCACACTGCAGCTGTTCAAGGCATCCCAACGGGAGTGCAAAAGTGACACAACTTGGCTGCCTCCACTGCTATTTCCATGAGACCATCCCCAACCATAGGCTGATTTTCCTTCCTAGCGTTGAGGTTTGAGTTAGGCCTAGGGTTAGAGATTTTTAACCAGAAAGCTCTGAGTTCCAAGAACACAGCAGCTGCGAAGGACTACCCAAGAAGAGCACAAAAGTACCACAACATGCCTGCCTCCACAGCTATTTCCTTGGGGACATCCCTAATTCCTGGCTGATTTGCCTTTCTCGTCGTCGGGTTGGGGTTAGGTAGGCCTTGTGCTAGGATTTTTAAAATCAGGAAGCCCAGACCTCCAGGCACACTGGAGCTGTGAAAGGCATCCAAAAAGGAGTGCAAAAGTGCCACAACATGGCTGCTTTCACAGCTTTTTCCTTAGGAAGAAGCCTAATACCCGGCTGATTTACCTTCCTAGGGTTACTGTTAGGCTTGGGCCAAGGACTTTTAAAACCAGGAAGCCCTGTGCTCCAGGCACACTGCAGCTGTTCAAGGCATCCCAACGGGAGTGCAAAAGTGACACAACTTGGCTGCCTCCACTGCTATTTCCATGAGACCATCCCCAACCATAGGCTGATTTTCATTCCTAGCGTTGAGGTTTGAGTTAGGCCTAGGGTTACTGTACTTTTAACCTGAAAGCCCTGAGTTCCAAGAACACAGCAGCTGCGAAGGACTACCCAAGAAGAGCACAAAAGTACCACAACATGCCTGCCTCCACAGCTATTTCCTTGGGGACATCCCTAATTCCTGGCTGATTTGCCTTTCTCGTCGTCGGGTTGGGGTTAGGTAGGCCTTGTGCTCGGATTTTTAAAATCAGGAAGCCCAGACCTCCAGGCACACTGGAGCTGTGAAAGGCATCCAAAAGGGAGTGCAAAAGTGCCACAACATGGCTGCTTTCACAGCTTTTTCCTTAGGAAGAACCCTAATACCCGGCTGATTTACCTTCCTAGGGTTACTGTTAGGCTTGGGCCAAGGACTTTTAAAACCAGGAAGCCCTGTGCTCCAGGCACACTGCAGCTGTTCAAGGCATCCCAACGGGAGTGCAAAAGTGACACAACTTGGCTGCCTCCTCTCCTATTTCCATGAGACCATCCCCAACCATAGGCTGATTTTCCTTCCTAGCGTTGAGGTTTGAGTTAGGCCTAGGGTTAGTGTTCTTTTAACCTGAAAGCCCTGAGTTCCAAGAACACAGCAGCTGCGAAGGACTACCCAAGAAGAGCACAAAAGTACCACCACATGCCTGCCTCCACAGCTATTTCCTTGGGGACATCCCTAATTCCTGGCTGATTTGCCTTTCTCGTCGTCGGGTTGGGGTTAGGTAGGCCTTGTGCTAGGATTTTTAAAATCAGGAAGCCCAGACCTCCAGGCACACTGGAGCTGTGAAAGGCATCCAAAAGGGAGTGCAAAAGTGCCACAACATGGCTGCTTTCACAGCTTTTTCCTTAGGAAGAACCCTAATACCCGGCTGATTTACCTTCCTAGGGTTACTGTTAGGCTTGGGCCAAGGACTTTTAAAACCAGGAAGCCCTGTGCTCCAGGCACACTGCAGCTGTTCAAGGCATCCCAACGGGAGTGCAAAAGTGACACAACTTGGCTGCCTCCACTGCTATTTCCATGAGACCATCCCCAACCATAGGCTGATTTTCCTTCCTAGCGTTGAGGTTTGAGTTAGGCCTAGGGTTAGAGATTTTTAACCAGAAAGCTCTGAGTTCCAAGAACACAGCAGCTGCGAAGGACTACCCAAGAAGAGCACAAAAGTACCACAACATGCCTGCCTCCACAGCTATTTCCTTGGGGACATCCCTAATTCCTGGCTGATTTGCCTTTCTCGTCGTCGGGTTGGGGTTTGGTAGGCCTTGTGCTAGGATTTTTAAAATCAGGAAGCCCAGACCTCCAGGCACACTGGAGCTGTGAAAGGCATCCCAAAGGGAGTGCAAAAGTGCCACAACATGGCTGCTTTCACAGCTTTTTCCTTAGGAAGAACCCTAATACCCGGCTGATTTACCTTCCTAGGGTTACTGTTAGGCTTGGGCCAAGGACTTTTAAAACCAGGAAGCCCTGTGCTCCAGTCACACTGCAGCTGTTCAAGGCATCCCAACGGGAGTGCAAAAGTGACACAACTTGGCTGCCTCCTCTGCTATTTCCATGAGACCATCCCCAACCATAGGCTGATTTTCCTTCCTAGCGTTGAGGTTTGAGTTAGGCCTAGGGTTAGTGTTCTTTTAACCTGAAAGCCCTGAGTTCCAAGAACACAGCAGCTGCGAAGGACTACCCAAGAAGAGCACAAAAGTACCACAACATGCCTGCCTCCACAGCTATTTCCTTGGCTCCCATCCCTAATTCCTGGCTGATTTGCCTTTCTCGTCGTCGGGTTGGGGTTAGGTAGGCCTTGTGCTAGGATTTTTAAAATCAGGAAGCCCAGACCTCCAGGCACACTGGAGCTGTGAAAGGCATCCAAAAGGGAGTGCAAAAGTGCCACAACATGGCTGCTTTCACAGCTTTTTCCTTAGGAAGAACCCTAATACCCGGCTGATTTACCTTCCTAGGGTTACTGTTAGGCTTGGGCCAAGGACTTTTAAAACCAGGAAGCCCTGTGCTCCAGGCACACTGCAGCTGTTCAAGGCATCCCAACGGGAGTGCAAAAGTGACACAACTTGGCTGCCTCCACTGCTATTTCCATGAGACCATCCCCAACCATAGGCTGATTTTCATTCCTAGCGTTGAGGTTTGAGTTAGGCCTAGGGTTACTGTACTTTTAACCTGAAAGCCCTGAGTTCCAAGAACACAGCAGCTGCGAAGGACTACCCAAGAAGAGCACAAAAGTACCACAACATGCCTGCCTCCACAGCTATTTCCTTGGGGACATCCCTAATTCCTGGCTGATTTGCCTTTCTCGTCGTCGGGTTGGGGTTAGGTAGGCCTTGTGCTAGGATTTTTAAAATCAGGAAGCCCAGACCTCCAGGCACACTGGAGCTGTGAAAGGCATCCAAAAGGGAGTGCAAAAGTGCCACAACATGGCTGCTTTCACAGCTTTTTCCTTAGGAAGAACCCTAATACCCGGCTGATTTACCTTCCTAGGGTTACTGTTAGGCTTGGGCCAAGGACTTTTAAAACCAGGAAGCCCTGTGCTCCAGGCACACTGCAGCTGTTCAAGGCATCCCAACGGGAGTGCAAAAGTGACACAACATGGCTGCCTCCTCTGCTATTTCCATGAGACCATCCCCAACCATAGGCTGATTTTCCTTCCTAGCGTTGAGGTTTGAGTTAGGCCTAGGGTTAGTGTTCTTTTAACCTGAAAGCCCTGAGTTCCAAGAACACAGTAGCTGCGAAGGACTACCCAAGAAGAGCACAAAAGTACCACAACATGCCTGCCTCCACAGCTATTTCCTTGGGGACATCCCTAATTCCTGGCTGATTTGCCTTTCTCGTCGTCGGGTTGGGGTTAGGTAGGCCTTGTGCTAGGATTTTTAAAATCAGGAAGCCCAGACCTCCAGGCACACTGGAGCTGTGAAAGGCATCCAAAAGGGAGTGCAAAAGTGCCACAACATGGCTGCTTTCACAGCTTTTTCCTTAGGAAGAACCCTAATACCCGGCTGATTTACCTTCCTAGGGTTACTGTTAGGCTTGGGCCAAGGACTTTTAAAACCAGGAAGCCCTGTGCTCCAGGCACACTGCAGCTGTTCAAGGCATCCCAACGGGAGTGCAAAAGTGACACAACTTGGCTGCCTCCACTGCTATTTCCATGAGACCATCCCCAACCATAGGCTGATTTTCATTCCTAGCGTTGAGGTTTGAGTTAGGCCTAGGGTTAGAGATTTTTAACCAGAAAGCTCTGAGTTCCAAGAACACAGCAGCTGCGAAGGACTACCCAAGAAGAGCACAAAAGTACCACAACATGCCTGCCTCCACAGCTATTTCCTTGGGGACATCCCTAATTCCTGGCTGATTTGCCTTTCTCGTCGTCGGGTTGGGGTTAGGTAGGCCTTGTGCTAGGATTTTTAAAATCAGGAAGCCCAGACCTCCAGGCACACTGGAGCTGTGAAAGGCATCCCAAAGGGAGTGCAAAAGTGCCACAACATGGCTGCTTTCACAGCTTTTTCCTTAGGAAGAAGCCTAATACCCGGCTGATTTACCTTCCTAGGGTTACTGTTAGGCTTGGGCCAAGGACTTTTAAAACCAGGAAGCCCTGTGCTCCAGGCACACTGCAGCTGTTCAAGGCATCCCAACGGGAGTGCAAAAGTGACACAACTTGGCTGCCTCCACTGCTATTTCCATGAGACCATCCCCAACCATAGGCTGATTTTCCTTCCTAGCGTTGAGGTTTGAGTTAGGCCTAGGGTTAGGGTTCTTTCAACCAGAAAGCCCTGAGTTCCAAGAACACAGCAGCTGCGAAGGACTACCCAAGAAGAGCACAAAAGTACCACAACATGCCTGCCTCCACAGCTATTTCCTTGGGGACATCCCTAATTCCTGGCTGATTTGCCTTTCTCGTCATCGGGTTGGGGTTAGGTAGGCCTTGTGCTAGGATTTTTAAAATCAGGAAGCCCAGAACTCCAGGCACACTGGAGCTGTGAAAGGCATCCAAAAGGGAGTGCAAAAGTGTCACAACATGGCTGCTTTCACAGCTTCTTCCTTGGCACCATCACTATACCTAGGCTGATTTATCTGCCTAGGTTTATGGTTAGGGTTCAGCCTAGGGCTAGGATTTTTTGAACCAGGAAGCCCTGAGTTCCAGGCTTACTGTAGCTGCCAAAGGCATCCCAAAGGGAGCGCAGAAGTGCCACAACATGGCTGCTTTCACAGCTTTTTCCTAAGGAAGGACCCTAATACCTGGCTGATTTACCTTCCTAGGGTTACTGTTAGGCTTGGGCAAAGGACTTTTAAAACCAGGAAGCCCTGTGCTCCAGGCACACTGCAGCTGTTCAAGGCATCCCAAGGGGAGCGCAAAAGTGACACAACTTGGCTGCCTCCACTGCTATTTCCATGAGACCATCCCCAACCTTAGGCTGGTTTTCCTTCCTAGCGTTGAGTTTTGAGTTAGGCCTATGGTTGCTGTTCTTTTAACCTGAAAGCCCTGAGTTCCAAGAACACAGCAGCTGCGAAGGACTACCCAAGAAGAGCACAAAAGTACCACCACATGCCTGCCTCCACAGCTATTTCCTTGGGGACATCCCTAATTCCTGGCTGATTTGCCTTTCTCGTCGTCGGGTTGGGGTTAGGTAGGCCTTGTGCTAGGATTTTTAAAATCAGGAAGCCCAGACCTCCAGGCACACTGGAGCTGTGAAAGGCATCCAAAAGGGAGTGCAAAAGTGCCACAACATGGCTGCTTTCACAGCTTTTTCCTTGGCACCATCCCTATACCTAGGCTGATTTATCTGCCTAGGGTTAGGGTTAGGGTTCAGCCTAGGGCTAGGATTTTTTGAACCAGGAAGCCCTGAGTTCCAGGCTTACTGCAGCTGCCAAAGGCATCCCAAAGTGAGCTCAGAAATGCCACAACATGGCTACTTACACAGCTTTTTCCGTAGGAGGAACCCTCATACCCGGCTGATATACCTTCGTAGGGTTTCTATTAGGCTTAGCCCTAGGACTTTAAAATCAGGAAGCCCAGACCTCCAGGCACACGGGAGCTGTGAAAGGCATCCAAAAGGGAGTGCAAAAGTGCCACAACATGGCTGCTTTCACAGCTTTTTCCTTTGCACCATCCCTATACCTAGGCTGATTTATCTGCCTAGGGTTAGGGTTAGGGTTCAGCCTAGGGCTAGGATTTTTTGAACCAGGAAGCCCTGAGTTCCAGGCTTACTGTAGCTGCCAAAGGCATCCCAAAGGGAGCGCAGAAGTGCCACAACATGGCAGCTTTCACAGCTTTTTCCTTAGTAAGAACCCTAATACCCGGCTGATTTACCTTCCTAGGGTTACTGTTAGGCTTAGGCCTAGGACTTTTAAAACCAGGAAGCCCTGTGCTCCAGGCACACTGCAGCGCTTCAAGGCATCACAAGGGGAGCGCAAAAGTAACACAACTTGGCTGCCTCCACTGCTATTTCCATGAGACCATCCCCAACCATAGGCTGATTTTCCTTCCTAGCGTTGAGGTTTGAGTTAGGACTAGGGTTTGTGTTGTTTTAACCTGAAAGCCCTGAGTTCCAAGAACACAGCAGCTGCGAAGGACTACCCAAGAAGTGCACAAAAGTACCACAACATGCCTGCCTCCACAGCTATTTCCTTGGGGACATCCCTAATTCCTGGCTGATTTGCCTTTCTCGTCGTCAGGTTGGGGTTAGGTAGGCCTTGTGCTTGGATTTTTAAAATCAGGAAGCCCAGACCTCCAGGCACACTGGAGCTGTGAAAGGCATCCAAAAGGGAGTGCAAAAGTGCCACAACATGGCTGCTTTCACAGCTTTTTCCTTAGGAAGAACCCTAATACCCGGCTGAGTTACCTTCCTGGGGTTACTGTTAGGCTTGGGCCTAGGACTTTTAAAACCAGGAAGCCCTGTGCTCCAGGCACACTGCAGCTGTTCAAGGCATCCCAACGGGAGTGCAAAAGTGACACAACTTGGCTGCCTCCTCTCCTATTTCCATGAGACCATCCCCAACCATAGGCTGATTTTCATTCCTAGCGTTGAGGTTTGAGTTAGGCCTAGGGTTAGGGTTCTTTCAACCTGAAAGCCCTGAGTTCCAAGAACACAGCAGCTGCGAAGGACTACCCAAGAAGAGCACAAAAGTACCACCACATGCCTGCCTCCACAGCTATTTCCTTGGGGACATCCCTAATTCCTGGCTGATTTGCCTTTCTCGTCGTCGGGTTGGGGTTAGGTAGGCCTTGTGCTAGGATTTTTAAAATCAGGAAGCCCAGACCTCCAGGCACACTGGAGCTGTGAAAGGCATCCAAAAGGGAGTGCAAAAGTGCCACAACATGGCTGCTTTCACAGCTTTTTCCTTAGGAAGAACCCTAATACCCGGCTGAGTTACCTTCCTAGGGTTACTGTTAGGCTTGGGCCAAGGACTTTTAAAACCAGGAAGCCCTGTGCTCCAGGCACACTGCAGCTGTTCAAGGCATCCCAAGGGGAGTGCAAAATTGACACAACTTGGCTGCCTCCACTGCTATTTCCATGAGACCATCCCCAACCATAGGCTGATTTTCCTTCCTAGCGTTGAGGTTTGAGTTAGGCCTAGGGTTAGAGATTTTTAACCAGAAAGCTCTGAGTTCCAAGAACACAGCAGCTGCGAAGGACTACCCAAGAAGAGCACAAAAGTACCACCACATGCCTGCCTCCACAGCTATTTCCTTGGGGACATCCCTAATTCCTGGCTGATTTGCCTTTCTCGTCGTCGGGTTGGGGTTAGGTAGGCCTTGTGCTAGGATTTTTAAAATCAGGAAGCCCAGACCTCCAGGCACACTGGAGCTGTGAAAGGCATCCAAAAGGGAGTGCAAAAGTGCCACAACATGGCTGCTTTCACAGCTTTTTCCTTAGGAAGAACCCTAATACCCGGCTGATTTACCTTCCTAGGGTTACTGTTAGGCTTGGGCAAAGGACTTTTAAAACCAGGAAGCCCTGTGCTCCAGGCACACTGCAGCTGTTCAAGGCATCCCAACGGGAGTGCAAAAGTGACACAACTTGGCTGCCTCCACTGCTATTTCCATGAGACCATCCCCAACCATAGGCTGATTTTCCTTCCTAGCGTTGAGGTTTGAGTTAGGCCTAGGGTTAGTGTTCTTTTAACCTGAAAGCCCTGAGTTCCAAGAACACAGCAGCTGCGAAGGACTACCCAAGAAGAGCACAAAAGTACCACAACATGCCTGCCTCCCCAGCTATTTCCTTGGGGACATCCCTAATTCCTGGCTGATTTGCCTTTCTCGTCGTCGGGTTGGGGTTAGGTAGGCCTTGTGCTAGGATTTTTAAAATCAGGAAGCCCAGAACTCCAGGCACACTGGAGCTGTGAAAGGCATCCAAAAGGGAGTGCAAAAGTGTCACAACATGGCT
This sequence comes from Melospiza georgiana, assembly GCF_028018845.1. NCBI lineage: Eukaryota > Metazoa > Chordata > Aves > Passeriformes > Passerellidae > Melospiza > Melospiza georgiana. Next base: position 3,237,680 of record NW_026652216.1, on the reverse strand, counting down.
GCTTTCACAGCTTCTTCCTTGGCACCATCACTATACCTAGGCTGATTTATCTGCCTAGGTTTATGGTTAGGGTTCAGCCTAGGGCTAGGATTTTTTGAACCAGGAAGCCCTGAGTTCCAGGCTTACTGTAGCTGCCAAAGGCATCCCAAAGGGAGCGCAGAAGTGCCAGAACATGGCTGCTTTCACAGCTTTTTCCTAAGGAAGAACCCTAATACCCGGCTGATTTACCTTCCTAGGGTTACTGTTAGGCTTGGGCCAAGGACTTTTAAAACCAGGAAGCCCTGTGCTCCAGGCACACTGCAGCTGTTCAAGGCATCCCAACGGGAGTGCAAAAGTGACACAACTTGGATGCCTCCACTGCTATTTCCATGAGACCATCCCCAACCTTAGGCTGGTTTTCCTTCCTAGCATTGCGTTTTGAGTTAGGCCTATGGTTGCTGTTCTTTTAACCTGAAAGCCCTGAGTTCCAAGAACACAGCAGCTGCGAAGGACTACCCAAGAAGAGCACAAAAGTACCACCACATGCCTGCCTCCACAGCTATTTCCTTGGGGACATCCCTAATTCCTGGCTGATTTGCCTTTCTCGTCGTCGGGTTGGGGTTAGGTAGGCCTTGTGCTAGGATTTTTAAAATCAGGAAGCCCAGACCTCCAGGCACACTGGAGCTGTGAAAGGCATCCAAAAGGGAGTGCAAAAGTGCCACAACATGGCTGCTTTCACAGCTTTTTCCTTGGCACCATCCCTATACCTAGGCTGATTTATCTGCCTAGGGTTCGGGTTAGGGTTCAGCCTAGGGCTAGGATTTTTTGAACCAGGAAGCCCTGAGTTCCAGGCTTACTGCAGCTGCCAAAGGCATCCCAAAGTGAGCTCAGAAATGCCACAACATGGCTACTTACACAGCTTTTTCCGTAGGAGGAACCCTCATACCCGGCTGATATACCTTCGTAGGGTTTCTATTAGGCTTAGCCCTAGGACTTTAAAATCAGGAAGCCCAGACCTCCAGGCACACGGGAGCTGTGAAAGGCATCCAAAAGGGAGTGCAAAAGTGCCACAACATGGCTGCTTTCACAGCTTTTTCCTTTGCACCATCCCTATACCTAGGCTGATTTATCTGCCTAGGGTTAGGGTTAGGGTTCAGCCTAGGGCTAGGATTTTTTGAACCAGGAAGCCCTGAGTTCCAGGCTTACTGTAGCTGCCAAAGGCATCCCAAAGGGAGCGCAGAAGTGCCACAACATGGCAGCTTTCACAGCTTTTTCCTTAGTAAGAACCCTAATACCCGGCTGATTTACCTTCCTAGGGTTACTGTTAGGCTTAGGCCTAGGACTTTTAAAACCAGGAAGCCCTGTGCTCCAGGCACACTGCAGCGCTTCAAGGCATCACAAGGGGAGCGCAAAAGTAACACAACTTGGCTGCCTCCACTGCTATTTCCATGAGACCATCCCCAACCATAGGCTGATTTTCATTCCTAGCGTTGAGGTTTGAGTTAGGACTAGGGTTTGTGTTGTTTTAACCTGAAAGCCCTGAGTTCCAAGAACACAGCAGCTGCGAAGGACTACCCAAGAAGTGCACAAAAGTACCACAACATGCCTGCCTCCACAGCTATTTCCTTGGGGACATCCCTAATTCCTGGCTGATTTGCCTTTCTCGTCGTCGGGTTGGGGTTAGGTAGGCCTTGTGCTAGGATTTTTAAAATCAGGAAGCCCAGACCTCCAGGCACACTGGAGCTGTGAAAGGCATCCAAAAGGGAGTGCAAAAGTGCCACAACATGGCTGCTTTCACAGCTTTTTCCTTAGGAAGAACCCTAATACCCGGCTGAGTTACCTTCCTGGGGTTACTGTTAGGCTTGGGCCAAGGACTTTTAAAACCAGGAAGCCCTGTGCTCCAGGCACACTGCAGCTGTTCAAGGCATCCCAACGGGAGTGCAAAAGTGACACAACTTGGCTGCCTCCACTGCTATTTCCATGAGACCATCCCCAACCTTAGGCTGGTTTTCCTTCCTAGCATTGCGTTTTGAGTTAGGCCTATGGTTACTGTTCTTTTAACCTGAAAGCCCTGAGTTCCAAGAACACAGCAGCTGCGAAGGACTACCCAAGAAGAGCACAAAAGTACCACCACATGCCTGCCTCCACAGCTATTTCCTTGGGGACATCCCTAATTCCTGGCTGATTTGCCTTTCTCGTCGTCGGGTTGGGGTTAGGTAGGCCTTGTGCTAGGATTTTTAAAATCAGGAAGCCCAGACCTCCAGGCACACTGGAGCTGTGAAAGGCATCCAAAAGGGAGTGCAAAAGTGCCACAACATGGCTGCTTTCACAGCTTTTTCCTTAGGAAGAACCCTAATACCCGGCTGAGTTACCTTCCTAGGGTTACTGTTAGGCTTGGGCCAAGGACTTTTAAAACCAGGAAGCCCTGTGCTCCAGGCACACTGCAGCTGTTCAAGGCATCCCAACGGGAGTGCAAAAGTGACACAACTTGGCTGCCTCCACTGCTATTTCCATGAGACCATCCCCAACCATAGGCTGATTTTCCTTCCTAGCGTTGAGGTTTGAGTTAGGCCTAGGGTTAGAGATTTTTAACCAGAAAGCTCTGAGTTCCAAGAACACAGCAGCTGCGAAGGACTACCCAAGAAGAGCACAAAAGTACCACCACATGCCTGCCTCCACAGCTATTTCCTTGGGGACATCCCTAATTCCTGGCTGATTTGCCTTTCTCGTCGTCGGGTTGGGGTTAGGTAGGCCTTGTGCTAGGATTTTTAAAATCAGGAAGCCCAGACCTCCAGGCACACTGGAGCTGTGAAAGGCATCCAAAAGGGAGTGCAAAAGTGCCACAACATGGCTGCTTTCACAGCTTTTTCCTTAGGAAGAACCCTAATACCCGGCTGATTTACCTTCCTAGGGTTACTGTTAGGCTTGGGCAAAGGACTTTTAAAACCAGGAAGCCCTGTGCTCCAGGCACACTGCAGCTGTTCAAGGCATCCCAACGGGAGTGCAAAAGTGACACAACTTGGCTGCCTCCACTGCTATTTCCATGAGACCATCCCCAACCATAGGCTGATTTTCCTTCCTAGCGTTGAGGTTTGAGTTAGGCCTAGGGTTAGGGTTCTTTCAACCAGAAAGCCCTGAGTTCCAAGAACACAGCAGCTGCGAAGGACTACCCAAGAAGAGCACAAAAGTACCACAACATGCCTGCCTCCACAGCTATTTCCTTGGGGACATCCCTAATTCCTGGCTGATTTGCCTTTCTCGTCGTCGGGTTGGGGTTAGGTAGGCCTTGTGCTAGGATTTTTAAAATCAGGAAGCCCAGAACTCCAGGCACACTGGAGCTGTGAAAGGCATCCAAAAGGGAGTGCAAAAGTGCCACAACATGGCTGCTTTCACAGCTTCTTCCTTGGCACCATCACTATACCTAGGCTGATTTATCTGCCTAGGTTTATGGTTAGGGTTCAGCCTAGGGCTAGGATTTTTTGAACCAGGAAGCCCTGAGTTCCAGGCTTACTGTAGCTGCCAAAGGCATCCCAAAGGGAGCGCAGAAGTGCCAGAACATGGCTGCTTTCACAGCTTTTTCCTAAGGAAGGACCCTAATACCTGGCTGATTTACCTTCCTAGGGTTACTGTTAGGCTTGGGCAAAGGACTTTTAAAACCAGGAAGCCCTGTGCTCCAGGCACACTGCAGCTGTTCAAGGCATCCCAAGGGGAGCGCAAAAGTGACACAACTTGGCTGCCTCCTCTCCTATTTCCATGAGACCATCCCCAACCTTAGGCTGGTTTTCCTTCCTAGCGTTGAGTTTTGAGTTAGGCCTATGGTTACTGTTCTTTTAACCTGAAAGCCCTGAGTTCCAAGAATACAGCAGCTGCGAAGGACTACCCAAGAAGAGCACAAAAGTACCACAACATGCCTGCCTCCACAGCTATTTCCTTGGGGACATCCCTAATTCCTGGCTGATTTGCCTTTCTCGTCGTCGGGTTGGGGTTAGGTAGGCCTTGTGCTAGGATTTTTAAAATCAGGAAGCCCAGACCTCCAGGCACACTGGAGCTGTGAAAGGCATCCAAAAGGGAGCGCAGAAGTGCCACAACATGGCAGCTTTCACAGCTTTTTCCTTAGTAAGAACCCTAATACCCGGCTGATTTACCTTCCTAGGGTTACTGTTAGGCTTGGGCCAAGGACTTTTAAAACCAGGAAGCCCTGTGCTCCAGGCACACTGCAGCTGTTCAAGGCATCCCAACGGGAGTGCAAAAGTGACACAACTTGGCTGCCTCCACTGCTATTTCCATGAGACCATCCCCAACCATAGGCTGATTTTCATTCCTAGCGTTGAGGTTTGAGTTAGGCCTAGGGTTAGGGTTCTTTCAACCAGAAAGCCCTGAGTTCCAGGAACACAGCAGCTGCGAAGGACTACCCAAGAAGAGCACAAAAGTACCACAACATGCCTGCCTCCACAGCTATTTCCTTGGGGACATCCCTAATTCCTGGCTGATTTGCCTTTCTCGTCGTCAGGTTGGGGTTAGGTAGGCCTTGTGCTTGGATTTTTAAAATCAGGAAGCCCAGACCTCCAGGCACACTGGAGCTGTGAAAGGCATCCAAAAGGGAGTGCAAAAGTGCCACAACATGGCTGCTTTCACAGCTTTTTCCTTGGCACCATCCCTATACCTAGGCTGATTTATCTGCCTAGGGTTGCGTTAGGGTTCAGCCTAGGGCTAGGATTTTTTGAACCAGGAAGCCCTGAGTTCCAGGCTTACTGCAGCTGCCAAAGGCATCCCAAAGTGAGCTCAGAAATGCCACACAATGGCTACTTACACAGCTTTTTCCGTAGGAGGAACCCTCATACCCGGCTGATTTACCTTCGTAGGGTTTCTATTAGGCTTAGGCCTAGGACTTTAAAATCAGGAAGCCCAGACCTCCAGGCTCACTGGAGCTGTGAAAGACATCCAAAAGGGAGTGCAAAAGTGCCACAACATGGCTGCTTTCACAGCTTTTTCCTTGGCACCATCCCTATACCTAGGCTGATTTATCTGCCTAGGGTTAGGGTTAGGGTTCAGCCTAGGGCTAGGATTTTTTGAACCAGGAAGCCCTGAGTTCCAGGCTTACTGTAGCTGCCAAAGGCATCCCAAAGGGAGCGCAGAAGTGCCACAACATGGCAGCTTTCACAGCTTTTTCCTTAGTAAGAACCCTAATACCCGGCTGATTTACCTTCCTAGGGTTACTGTTAGGCTTGGGCCAAGGACTTTTAAAACCAGGAAGCCCTGTGCTCCAGGCACACTGCAGCTGTTCAAGGCATCCCAACGGGAGTGCAAAAGTGACACAACTTGGCTGCCTCCACTGCTATTTCCATGAGACCATCCCCAACCATAGGCTGATTTTCATTCCTAGCGTTGAGGTTTGAGTTAGGCCTAGGGTTAGGGTTCTTTCAACCAGAAAGCCCTGAGTTCCAGGAACACAGCAGCTGCGAAGGACTACCCAAGAAGAGCACAAAAGTACCACAACATGCCTGCCTCCACAGCTATTTCCTTGGGGACATCCCTAATTCCTGGCTGATTTGCCTTTCTCGTCGTCGGGTTGGGGTTAGGTAGGCCTTGTGCTAGGATTTTTAAAATCAGGAAGCCCAGACCTCCAGGCACACTGGAGCTGTGAAAGGCATCCAAAAGGGAGTGCAAAAGTGCCACAACATGGCTGCTTTCACAGCTTTTTCCTTAGGAAGAACCCTAATACCCGGCTGATTTACCTTCCTAGGGTTACTGTTAGGCTTGGGCCAAGGACTTTGAAAACCAGGAAGCCCTGTGCTCCAGGCACACTGCAGCTGTTCAAGGCATCCCAACGGGAGTGCAAAAGTGACACAACTTGGATGCCTCCACTGCTATTTCCATGAGACCATCCCCAACCTTAGGCTGGTTTTCCTTCCTAGCATTGCGTTTTGAGTTAGGCCTATGGTTACTGTTCTTTTAACCTGAAAGCCCTGAGTTCCAAGAACACAGCAGCTGCGAAGGACTACCCAAGAAGAGCACAAAAGTACCACCACATGCCTGCCTCCACAGCTATTTCCTTGGGGACATCCCTAATTCCTGGCTGATTTGCCTTTCTCGTCGTCGGGTTGGGGTTAGGTAGGCCTTGTGCTAGGATTTTTAAAATCAGGAAGCCCAGACCTCCAGGCACACTGGAGCTGTGAAAGGCATCCAAAAGGGAGTGCAAAAGTGCCACAACATGGCTGCTTTCACAGCTTTTTCCTTGGCACCATCCCTATACCTAGGCTGATTTATCTACCTAGGGTTAGGGTTAGGGTTCAGCCTAGGGCTAGGATTTTTTGAACCAGGAAGCCCTGAGTTCCAGGCTTACTGCAGCTGCCAAAGGCATCCCAAAGTGAGCTCAGAAATGCCACAACATGGCTACTTACACAGCTTTTTCCGTAGGAGGAACCCTCATACCCGGCTGATATACCTTCGTAGGGTTTCTATTAGGCTTAGCCCTAGGACTTTAAAATCAGGAAGCCCAGACCTCCAGGCACACGGGAGCTGTGAAAGGCATCCAAAAGGGAGTGCAAAAGTGCCACAACATGGCTGCTTTCACAGCTTTTTCCTTTGCACCATCCCTATACCTAGGCTGATTTATCTGCCTAGGGTTAGGGTTAGGGTTCAGCCTAGGGCTAGGATTTTTTGAACCAGGAAGCCCTGAGTTCCAGGCTTACTGTAGCTGCCAAAGGCATCCCAAAGGGAGCGCAGAAGTGCCACAACATGGCAGCTTTCACAGCTTTTTCCTTAGTAAGAACCCTAATACCCGGCTGATTTACCTTCCTAGGGTTACTGTTAGGCTTAGGCCTAGGACTTTTAAAACCAGGAAGCCCTGTGCTCCAGGCACACTGCAGCGCTTCAAGGCATCACAAGGGGAGCGCAAAAGTAACACAACTTGGCTGCCTCCACTGCTATTTCCATGAGACCATCCCCAACCATAGGCTGATTTTCCTTCCTAGCGTTGAGGTTTGAGTTAGGACTAGGGTTTGTGTTGTTTTAACCAGAAAGCCCTGAGTTCCAAGAACACAGCAGCTGCGAAGGACTACCCAAGAAGTGCACAAAAGTACCACAACATGCCTGCCTCCACAGCTATTTCCTTGGGGACATCCCTAATTCCTGGCTGATTTGCCTTTCTCGTCGTCAGGTTGGGGTTAGGTAGGCCTTGTGCTTGGATTTTTAAAATCAGGAAGCCCAGACCTCCAGGCACACTGGAGCTGTGAAAGGCATCCAAAAGGGAGTGCAAAAGTGCCACAACATGGCTGCTTTCACAGCTTTTTCCTTAGGAAGAACCCTAATACCCGGCTGAGTTACCTTCCTGGGGTTACTGTTAGGCTTGGGCCAAGGACTTTTAAAACCAGGAAGCCCTGTGCTCCAGGCACACTGCAGCTGTTCAAGGCATCCCAACGGGAGTGCAAAAGTGACACAACTTGGCTGCCTCCACTGCTATTTCCATGAGACCATCCCCAACCTTAGGCTGGTTTTCCTTCCTAGCATTGCGTTTTGAGTTAGGCCTATGGTTACTGTTCTTTTAACCTGAAAGCCCTGAGTTCCAAGAACACAGCAGCTGCGAAGGACTACCCAAGAAGAGCACAAAAGTACCACCACATGCCTGCCTCCACAGCTATTTCCTTGGGGACATCCCTAATTCCTGGCTGATTTGCCTTTCTCGTCGTCGGGTTGGGGTTAGGTAGGCCTTGTGCTAGGATTTTTAAAATCAGGAAGCCCAGACCTCCAGGCACACTGGAGCTGTGAAAGGCATCCAAAAGGGAGTGCAAAAGTGCCACAACATGGCTGCTTTCACAGCTTCTTCCTTGGCACCATCACTATACCTAGGCTGATTTATCTGCCTAGGTTTATGGTTAGGGTTCAGCCTAGGGCTAGGATTTTTTGAACCAGGAAGCCCTGAGTTCCAGGCTTACTGTAGCTGCCAAAGGCATCCCAAAGGGAGCGCAGAAGTGCCATAACATGGCTGCTTTCACAGCTTTTTCCTAAGGAAGGACCCTAATACCTGGCTGATTTACCTTCCTAGGGTTACTGTTAGGCTTGGGCAAAGGACTTTTAAAACCAGGAAGCCCTGTGCTCCAGGCACACTGCAGCTGTTCAAGGCATCCCAAGGGGAGCGCAAAAGTGACACAACTTGGCTGCCTCCTCTCCTATTTCCATGAGACCATCCCCAACCTTAGGCTGGTTTTCCTTCCTAGCGTTGAGTTTTGAGTTAGGCCTATGGTTACTGTTCTTTTAACCTGAAAGCCCTGAGTTCCAAGAATACAGCAGCTGCGAAGGACTACCCAAGAAGAGCACAAAAGTACCACAACATGCCTGCCTCCACAGCTATTTCCTTGGGGACATCCCTAATTCCTGGCTGATTTGCCTTTCTCGTCGTCGGGTTGGGGTTAGGTAGGCCTTGTGCTAGGATTTTTAAAATCAGGAAGCCCAGACCTCCAGGCACACTGGAGCTGTGAAAGGCATCCAAAAGGGAGTGCAAAAGTGCCACAACATGGCTGCTTTCACAGCTTTTTCCTTAGGAAGAACCCTAATACCCGGCTGATTTACCTTCCTAGGGTTACTGTTAGGCTTGGGCCAAGGACTTTTAAAACCAGGAAGCCCTGTGCTCCAGGCACACTGCAGCTGTTCAAGGCATCCCAACGGGAGTGCAAAAGTGACACAACTTGGCTGCCTCCACTGCTATTTCCATGAGACCATCCCCAACCATAGGCTGATTTTCCTTCCTAGCGTTGAGGTTTGAGTTAGGCCTAGGGTTAGGGTTCTTTCAACCAGAAAGCTCTGAGTTCCAAGAACACAGCAGCTGCGAAGGACTACCCAAGAAGAGCACAAAAGTACCACAACATGCCTGCCTCCACAGCTATTTCCTTGGGGACATCCCTAATTCCTGGCTGATTTGCCTTTCTCGTCGTCAGGTTGGGGTTAGGTAGGCCTTGTGCTTGGATTTTTAAAATCAGGAAGCCCAGACCTCCAGGCACACTGGAGCTGTGAAAGGCATCCAAAAGGGAGTGCAAAAGTGCCACAACATGGCTGCTTTCACAGCTTTTTCCTAAGGAAGAACCCTAATACCCGGCTGATTTACCTTCCTAGGGTTACTGTTAGGCTTGGGCCAAGGACTTTTAAAACCAGGAAGCCCTGTGCTCCAGGCACACTGCAGCTGTTCAAGGCATCCCAACGGGAGTGCAAAAGTGACACAACTTGGATGCCTCCACTGCTATTTCCATGAGACCATCCCCAACCTTAGGCTGGTTTTCCTTCCTAGCATTGCGTTTTGAGTTAGGCCTATGGTTACTGTTCTTTTAACCTGAAAGCCCTGAGTTCCAAGAACACAGCAGCTGCGAAGGACTACCCAAGAAGAGCACAAAAGTACCACCACATGCCTGCCTCCACAGCTATTTCCTTGGGGACATCCCTAATTCCTGGCTGATTTGCCTTTCTCGTCGTCGGGTTGGGGTTAGGTAGGCCTTGTGCTAGGATTTTTAAAATCAGGAAGCCCAGACCTCCAGGCACACTGGAGCTGTGAAAGGCATCCAAAAGGGAGTGCAAAAGTGCCACAACATGGCTGCTTTCACAGCTTTTTCCTTGGCACCATCCCTATACCTAGGCTGATTTATCTGCCTAGGGTTAGGGTTAGGGTTCAGCCTAGGGCTAGGATTTTTTGAACCAGGAAGCCCTGAGTTCCAGGCTTACTGCAGCTGCCAAAGGCATCCCAAAGTGAGCTCAGAAATGCCACAACATGGCTACTTACACAGCTTTTTCCGTAGGAGGAACCCTCATACCCGGCTGATTTACCTTCGTAGGGTTTCTATTAGGCTTAGGCCTAGGACTTTAAAATCAGGAAGCCCAGACCTCCAGGCACACTGGAGCTGTGAAAGACATCCAAAAGGGAGTGCAAAAGTGCCACAACATGGCTGCTTTCACAGCTTTTTCCTTGGCACCATCCCTATACCTAGGCTGATTTATCTGCCTAGGGTTAGGGTTAGGGTTCAGCCTAGGGCTAGGATTTTTTGAACCAGGAAGCCCTGAGTTCCAGGCTTACTGTAGCTGCCAAAGGCATCCCAAAGGGAGCGCAGAAGTGCCACAACATGGCAGCTTTCACAGCTTTTTCCTTAGTAAGAACCCTAATACCCGGCTGATTTACCTTCCTAGGGTTACTGTTAGGCTTGGGCCAAGGACTTTTAAAACCAGGAAGCCCTGTGCTCCAGGCACACTGCAGCTGTTCAAGGCATCCCAACGGGAGTGCAAAAGTGACACAACTTGGCTGCCTCCACTGCTATTTCCATGAGACCATCCCCAACCATAGGCTGATTTTCATTCCTAGCGTTGAGGTTTGAGTTAGGCCTAGGGTTAGGGTTCTTTCAACCAGAAAGCCCTGAGTTCCAGGAACACAGCAGCTGCGAAGGACTACCCAAGAAGAGCACAAAAGTACCACAACATGCCTGCCTCCACAGCTATTTCCTTGGGGACATCCCTAATTCCTGGCTGATTTGCCTTTCTCGTCGTCAGGTTGGGGTTAGGTAGGCCTTGTGCTTGGATTTTTAAAATCAGGAAGCCCAGACCTCCAGGCACACTGGAGCTGTGAAAGGCATCCAAAAGGGAGTGCAAAAGTGCCACAACATGGCTGCTTTCACAGCTTTTTCCTAAGGAAGAACCCTAATACCCGGCTGATTTACCTTCCTAGGGTTACTGTTAGGCTTGGGCCAAGGACTTTTAAAACCAGGAAGCCCTGTGCTCCAGGCACACTGCAGCTGTTCAAGGCATCCCAACGGGAGTGCAAAAGTGACACAACTTGGATGCCTCCACTGCTATTTCCATGAGACCATCCCCAACCTTAGGCTGGTTTTCCTTCCTAGCATTGCGTTTTGAGTTAGGCCTATGGTTACTGTTCTTTTAACCTGAAAGCCCTGAGTTCCAAGAACACAGCAGCTGCGAAGGACTACCCAAGAAGAGCACAAAAGTACCACCACATGCCTGCCTCCACAGCTATTTCCTTGGGGACATCCCTAATTCCTGGCTGATTTGCCTTTCTCGTCGTCGGGTTGGGGTTAGGTAGGCCTTGTGCTAGGATTTTTAAAATCAGGAAGCCCAGACCTCCAGGCACACTGGAGCTGTGAAAGGCATCCAAAAGGGAGTGCAAAAGTGCCACAACATGGCTGCTTTCACAGCTTTTTCCTTGGCACCATCCCTATACCTAGGCTGATTTATCTGCCTAGGGTTAGGGTTAGGGTTCAGCCTAGGGCTAGGATTTTTTGAACCAGGAAGCCCTGAGTTCCAGGCTTACTGCAGCTGCCAAAGGCATCCCAAAGTGAGCTCAGAAATGCCACAACATGGCTACTTACACAGCTTTTTCCGTAGGAGGAACCCTCATACCCGGCTGATATACCTTCGTAGGGTTTCTATTAGGCTTAGCCCTAGGACTTTAAAATCAGGAAGCCCAGACCTCCAGGCACACGGGAGCTGTGAAAGGCATCCAAAAGGGAGTGCAAAAGTGCCACAACATGGCTGCTTTCACAGCTTTTTCCTTTGCACCATCCCTATACCTAGGCTGATTTATCTGCCTAGGGTTAGGGTTAGGGTTCAGCCTAGGGCTAGGATTTTTTGAACCAGGAAGCCCTGAGTTCCAGGCTTACTGTAGCTGCCAAAGGCATCCCAAAGGGAGCGCAGAAGTGCCACAACATGGCAGCTTTCACAGCTTTTTCCTTAGTAAGAACCCTAATACCCGGCTGATTTACCTTCCTAGGGTTACTGTTAGGCTTAGGCCTAGGACTTTTAAAACCAGGAAGCCCTGTGCTCCAGGCACACTGCAGCGCTTCAAGGCATCACAAGGGGAGCGCAAAAGTAACACAACTTGGCTGCCTCCACTGCTATTTCCATGAGACCATCCCCAACCATAGGCTGATTTTCCTTCCTAGCGTTGAGGTTTGAGTTAGGACTAGGGTTTGTGTTGTTTTAACCTGAAAGCCCTGAGTTCCAAGAACACAGCAGCTGCGAAGGACTACCCAAGAAGTGCACAAAAGTACCACAACATGCCTGCCTCCACAGCTATTTCCTTGGGGACATCCCTAATTCCTGGCTGATTTGCCTTTCTCGTCGTCAGGTTGGGGTTAGGTAGGCCTTGTGCTTGGATTTTTAAAATCAGGAAGCCCAGACCTCCAGGCACACTGGAGCTGTGAAAGGCATCCAAAAGGGAGTGCAAAAGTGCCACAACATGGCTGCTTTCACAGCTTTTTCCTTAGGAAGAACCCTAATACCCGGCTGAGTTACCTTCCTGGGGTTACTGTTAGGCTTGGGCCTAGGACTTTTAAAACCAGGAAGCCCTGTGCTCCAGGCACACTGCAGCTGTTCAAGGCATCCCAACGGGAGTGCAAAAGTGACACAACTTGGCTGCCTCCACTGCTATTTCCATGAGACCATCCCCAACCTTAGGCTGGTTTTCCTTCCTAGCATTGCGTTTTGAGTTAGGCCTATGGTTACTGTTCTTTTAACCTGAAAGCCCTGAGTTCCAAGAACACAGCAGCTGCGAAGGACTACCCAAGAAGAGCACAAAAGTACCACCACATGCCTGCCTCCACAGCTATTTCCTTGGGGACATCCCTAATTCCTGGCTGATTTGCCTTTCTCGTCGTCGGGTTGGGGTTAGGTAGGCCTTGTGCTAGGATTTTTAAAATCAGGAAGCCCAGACCTCCAGGCACACTGGAGCTGTGAAAGGCATCCAAAAGGGAGTGCAAAAGTGCCACAACATGGCTGCTTTCACAGCTTTTTCCTTAGGAAGAACCCTAATACCCGGCTGAGTTACCTTCCTAGGGTTACTGTTAGGCTTGGGCCAAGGACTTTTAAAACCAGGAAGCCCTGTGCTCCAGGCACACTGCAGCTGTTCAAGGCATCCCAACGGGAGTGCAAAATTGACACAACTTGGCTGCCTCCACTGCTATTTCCATGAGACCATCCCCAACCATAGGCTGATTTTCCTTCCTAGCGTTGAGGTTTGAGTTAGGCCTAGGGTTAGAGATTTTTAACCAGAAAGCTCTGAGATCCAAGAACACAGCAGCTGCGAAGGACTACCCAAGAAGAGCACAAAAGTACCACCACATGCCTGCCTCCACAGCTATTTCCTTGGGGACATCCCTAATTCCTGGCTGATTTGCCTTTCTCGTCGTCGGGTTGGGGTTAGGTAGGCCTTGTGCTAGGATTTTTAAAATCAGGAAGCCCAGACCTCCAGGCACACTGGAGCTGTGAAAGGCATCCAAAAGGGAGTGCAAAAGTGCCACAACATGGCTGCTTTCACAGCTTTTTCCTTAGGAAGAACCCTAATACCCGGCTGATTTACCTTCCTAGGGTTACTGTTAGGCTTGGGCAAAGGACTTTTAAAACCAGGAAGCCCTGTGCTCCAGGCACACTGCAGCTGTTCAAGGCATCCCAACGGGAGTGCAAAAGTGACACAACTTGGCTGCCTCCACTGCTATTTCCATGAGACCATCCCCAACCATAGGCTGATTTTCATTCCTAGCGTTGAGGTTTGAGTTAGGCCTAGGGTTAGGGTTCTTTCAACCAGAAAGCCCTGAGTTCCAAGAACACAGCAGCTGCGAAGGACTACCCAAGAAGAGCACAAAAGTACCACAACATGCCTGCCTCCACAGCTATTTCCTTGGGGACATCCCTAATTCCTGGCTGATTTGCCTTTCTCGTCGTCGGGTTGGGGTTAGGTAGGCCTTGTGCTAGGATTTTTAAAATCAGGAAGCCCAGAACTCCAGGCACACTGGAGCTGTGAAAGGCATCCAAAAGGGAGTGCAAAAGTGCCACAACATGGCTGCTTTCACAGCTTCTTCCTTGGCACCATCACTATACCTAGGCTGATTTATCTGCCTAGGTTTATGGTTAGGGTTCAGCCTAGGGCTAGGATTTTTTGAACCAGGAAGCCCTGAGTTCCAGGCTTACTGTAGCTGCCAAAGGCATCCCAAAGGGAGCGCAGAAGTGCCAGAACATGGCTGCTTTCACAGCTTTTTCCTAAGGAAGGACCCTAATACCTGGCTGATTTACCTTCCTAGGGTTACTGTTAGGCTTGGTCAAAGGACTTTTAAAACCAGGAAGCCCTGTGCTCCAGGCACACTGCAGCTGTTCAAGGCATCCCAAGGGGAGCGCAAAAGTGACACAACTTGGCTGCCTCCACTGCTATTTCCATGAGACCATCCCCAACCATAGGCTGATTTTCCTTCCTAGCGTTGAGGTTTGAGTTAGGCCTAGGGTTAGGGTTCTTTCAACCAGAAAGCTCTGAGTTCCAAGAACACAGCAGCTGCGAAGGACTACCCAAGAAGAGCACAAAAGTACCACAACATGCCTGCCTCCACAGCTATTTCCTTGGGGACATCCCTAATTCCTGGCTGATTTGCCTTTCTCGTCGTCAGGTTGGGGTTAGGTAGTCCTTGTGCTTGGATTTTTAAAATCAGGAAGCCCAGACCTCCAGGCACACTGGAGCTGTGAAAGGCATCCAAAAGGGAGTGCAAAAGTGCCACAACATGGCTGCTTTCACAGCTTTTTCCTAAGGAAGAACCCTAATACCCGGCTGATTTACCTTCCTAGGGTTACTGTTAGGCTTGGGCCAAGGACTTTTAAAACCAGGAAGCCCTGTGCTCCAGGCACACTGCAGCTGTTCAAGGCATCCCAACGGGAGTGCAAAAGTGACACAACTTGGATGCCTCCACTGCTATTTCCATGAGACCATCCCCAACCTTAGGCTGGTTTTCCTTCCTAGCATTGCGTTTTGAGTTAGGCCTATGGTTACTGTTCTTTTAACCTGAAAGCCCTGAGTTCCAAGAACACAGCAGCTGCGAAGGACTACCCAAGAAGAGCACAAAAGTACCACAACATGCCTGCCTCCACAGCTATTTCCTTGGGGACATCCCTAATTCCTGGCTGATTTGCCTTTCTCGTCGTCGGGTTGGGGTTAGGTAGGCCTTGTGCTAGGATTTTTAAAATCAGGAAGCCCAGACCTCCAGGCACACTGGAGCTGTGAAAGGCATCCAAAAGGGAGTGCAAAAGTGCCACAACATGGCTGCTTTCACAGCTTTTTCCTTGGCACCATCCCTATACCTAGGCTGATTTATCTGCCTAGGGTTAGGGTTAGGGTTCAGCCTAGGGCTAGGATTTTTTGAACCAGGAAGCCCTGAGTTCCAGGCTTACTGCAGCTGCCAAAGGCATCCCAAAGTGAGCTCAGAAATGCCACAACATGGCTACTTACACAGCTTTTTCCGTAGGAGGAACCCTCATACCCGGCTGATTTACCTTCGTAGGGTTTCTATTAGGCTTAGGCCTAGGACTTTAAAATCAGGAAGCCCAGACCTCCAGGCACACTGGAGCTGTGAAAGACATCCAAAAGGGAGTGCAAAAGTGCCACAACATGGCTGCTTTCACAGCTTTTTCCTTGGCACCATCCCTATACCTAGGCTGATTTATCTGCCTAGGGTTAGGGTTAGGGTTCAGCCTAGGGCTAGGATTTTTTGAACCAGGAAGCCCTGAGTTCCAGGCTTACTGTAGCTGCCAAAGGCATCCCAAAGGGAGCGCAGAAGTGCCACAACATGGCAGCTTTCACAGCTTTTTCCTTAGTAAGAACCCTAATACCCGGCTGATTTACCTTCCTAGGGTTACTGTTAGGCTTGGGCCAAGGACTTTTAAAACCAGGAAGCCCTGTGCTCCAGGCACACTGCAGCTGTTCAAGGCATCCCAACGGGAGTGCAAAAGTGACACAACTTGGCTGCCTCCACTGCTATTTCCATGAGACCATCCCCAACCATAGGCTGATTTTCATTCCTAGCGTTGAGGTTTGAGTTAGGCCTAGGGTTAGGGTTCTTTCAACCAGAAAGCCCTGAGTTCCAGGAACACAGCAGCTGCGAAGGACTACCCAAGAAGAGCACAAAAGTACCACAACATGCCTGCCTCCACAGCTATTTCCTTGGGGACATCCCTAATTCCTGGCTGATTTGCCTTTCTCGTCGTCAGGTTGGGGTTAGGTAGGCCTTGTGCTTGGATTTTTAAAATCAGGAAGCCCAGACCTCCAGGCACACTGGAGCTGTGAAAGGCATCCAAAAGGGAGTGCAAAAGTGCCACAACATGGCTGCTTTCACAGCTTTTTCCTAAGGAAGAACCCTAATACCCGGCTGATTTACCTTCCTAGGGTTACTGTTAGGCTTGGGCCAAGGACTTTTAAAACCAGGAAGCCCTGTGCTCCAGGCACACTGCAGCTGTTCAAGGCATCCCAACGGGAGTGCAAAAGTGACACAACTTGGATGCCTCCACTGCTATTTCCATGAGACCATCCCCAACCTTAGGCTGGTTTTCCTTCCTAGCATTGCGTTTTGAGTTAGGCCTATGGTTACTGTTCTTTTAACCTGAAAGCCCTGAGTTCCAAGAACACAGCAGCTGCGAAGGACTACCCAAGAAGAGCACAAAAGTACCACCACATGCCTGCCTCCACAGCTATTTCCTTGGGGACATCCCTAATTCCTGGCTGATTTGCCTTTCTCGTCGTCGGGTTGGGGTTAGGTAGGCCTTGTGCTAGGATTTTTAAAATCAGGAAGCCCAGACCTCCAGGCACACTGGAGCTGTGAAAGGCATCCAAAAGGGAGTGCAAAAGTGCCACAACATGGCTGCTTTCACAGCTTTTTCCTTGGCACCATCCCTATACCTAGGCTGATTTATCTGCCTAGGGTTAGGGTTAGGGTTCAGCCTAGGGCTAGGATTTTTTGAACCAGGAAGCCCTGAGTTCCAGGCTTACTGCAGCTGCCAAAGGCATCCCAAAGTGAGCTCAGAAATGCCACAACATGGCTACTTACACAGCTTTTTCCGTAGGAGGAACCCTCATACCCGGCTGATTTACCTTCGTAGGGTTTCTATTAGGCTTAGGCCTAGGAATTTAAAATCAGGAAGCCCAGACCTGCAGGCACACGGGAGCTGTGAAAGGCATCCAAAAGGGAGTGCAAAAGTGCCACAACATGGCTGCTTTCACAGCTTTTTCCTTGGCACCATCCCTATACCTAGGCTGATTTATCTGCCTAGGGTTAGGGTTAGGGTTCAGCCTAGGGCTAGGATTTTTTGAACCAGGAAGCCCTGAGTTCCAGGCTTACTGTAGCTGCCAAAGGCATCCCAAAGGGAGCGCAGAAGTGCCACAACATGGCAGCTTTCACAGCTTTTTCCTTAGTAAGAACCCTAATACCCGGCTGATTTACCTTCCTAGGGTTACTGTTAGGCTTAGGCCTAGGACTTTTAAAACCAGGAAGCCCTGTGCTCCAGGCACACTGCAGCTGTTCAAGGCATCACAAGGGGAGCGCAAAAGTAACACAACTTGGCTGCCTCCACTGCTATTTCCATGAGACCATCCCCAACCATAGGCTGATTTTCCTTCCTAGCGCTGAGTTTTGAGTTAGGCCTAGGGTTAGTGTTCTTTTAACCTGAAAGCCCTGAGTTCCAAGAACACAGCAACTGCGAAGGACTACCCAAGAAGAGCACAAAAGTACCACAACATGCCTGCCTCCACAGCTATTTCCTTGGGGACATCCCTAATTCCTGGCTGATTTGCCTTTCTCGTCGTCGGGTTGGGGTTAGGTAGGCCTTGTGCTAGGATTTTTAAAATCAGGAAGCCCAGACCTCCAGGCACACTGGAGCTGTGAAAGGCATCCAAAAGGGAGTGCAAAAGTGCCACAACATGGCTGCTTTCACAGCTTTTTCCTTAGGAAGAACCCTAATACCCGGCTGAGTTACCTTCCTGGGGTTACTGTTAGGCTTGGGCCTAGGACTTTTAAAACCAGGAAGCCCTGTGCTCCAGGCACACTGCAGCTGTTCAAGGCATCCCAACGGGAGTGCGAAAGTGACACAAGTTGGCTGCCTCCTCTGCTATTTCCATGAGACCATCCCCAACCATAGGCTGATTTTCCTTCCTAGCGTTGAGGTTTGAGTTAGGCCTAGGGTTAGAGTTTTTTAACCAGAAAGCCCTGAGTTCCAAGAACACAGCAGCTGCGAAGGACTACCCAAGAAGAGCACAAAAGTACCACAACATGCCTGCCTCCACAGCTATTTCCTTGGGGACATCCCTAATTCCTGGCTGATTTGCCTTTCTCGTCGTCGGGTTGGGGTTAGGTAGGCCTTGTGCTAGGATTTTTAAAATCAGGAAGCCCAGACCTCCAGGCACACTGGAGCTGTGAAAGGCATCCAAAAGGGAGTGCAAAAGTGCCACAACATGGCTGCTTTCACAGCTTTTTCCTTAGGAAGAACCCTAATACCCGGCTGAGTTACCTTCCTAGGGTTACTGTTAGGCTTGGGCCAAGGACTTTTAAAACCAGGAAGCCCTGTGCTCCAGGCACACTGCAGCTGTTCAAGGCATCCCAACGGGAGTGCAAAATTGACACAACTTGGCTGCCTCCACTGCTATTTCCATGAGACCATCCCCAACCATAGGCTGATTTTCCTTCCTAGCGTTGAGGTTTGAGTTAGGCCTAGGGTTAGAGATTTTTAACCAGAAAGCTCTGAGTTCCAAGAACACAGCAGCTGCGAAGGACTACCCAAGAAGAGCACAAAAGTACCACCACATGCCTGCCTCCACAGCTATTTCCTTGGGGACATCCCTAATTCCTGGCTGATTTGCCTTTCTCGTCGTCGGGTTGGGGTTAGGTAGGCCTTGTGCTAGGATTTTTAAAATCAGGAAGCCCAGACCTCCAGGCACACTGGAGCTGTGAAAGGCATCCAAAAGGGAGTGCAAAAGTGCCACAACATGGCTGCTTTCACAGCTTTTTCCTTAGGAAGAACCCTAATACCCGGCTGATTTACCTTCCTAGGGTTACTGTTAGGCTTGGGCAAAGGACTTTTAAAACCAGGAAGCCCTGTGCTCCAGGCACACTGCAGCTGTTCAAGGCATCCCAACGGGAGTGCAAAAGTGACACAACTTGGCTGCCTCCACTGCTATTTCCATGAGACCATCCCCAACCATAGGCTGATTTTCATTCCTAGCGTTGAGGTTTGAGTTAGGCCTAGGGTTAGGGTTCTTTCAACCAGAAAGCCCTGAGTTCCAAGAACACAGCAGCTGCGAAGGACTACCCAAGAAGAGCACAAAAGTACCACAACATGCCTGCCTCCACAGCTATTTCCTTGGGGACATCCCTAATTCCTGGCTGATTTGCCTTTCTCGTCGTCGGGTTGGGGTTAGGTAGGCCTTGTGCTAGGATTTTTAAAATCAGGAAGCCCAGAACTCCAGGCACACTGGAGCTGTGAAAGGCATCCAAAAGGGAGTGCAAAAGTGCCACAACATGGCTGCTTTCACAGCTTCTTCCTTGGCACCATCACTATACCTAGGCTGATTTATCTGCCTAGGTTTATGGTTAGGGTTCAGCCTAGGGCTAGGATTTTTTGAACCAGGAAGCCCTGAGTTCCAGGCTTACTGTAGCTGCCAAAGGCATCCCAAAGGGAGCGCAGAAGTGCCAGAACATGGCTGCTTTCACAGCTTTTTCCTAAGGAAGGACCCTAATACCTGGCTGATTTACCTTCCTAGGGTTACTGTTAGGCTTGGGCAAAGGACTTTTAAAACCAGGAAGCCCTGTGCTCCAGGCACACTGCAGCTGTTCAAGGCATCCCAAGGGGAGCGCAAAAGTGACACAACTTGGCTGCCTCCTCTCCTATTTCCATGAGACCATCCCCAACCTTAGGCTGGTTTTCCTTCCTAGCGTTGAGTTTTGAGTTAGGCCTATGGTTACTGCTCTTTTAACCTGAAAGCCCTGAGTTCCAAGAATACAGCAGCTGCGAAGGACTACCCAAGAAGAGCACAAAAGTACCACAACATGCCTGCCTCCACAGCTATTTCCTTGGGGACATCCCTAATTCCTGGCTGATTTGCCTTTCTCGTCGTCGGGTTGGGGTTAGGTAGGCCTTGTGCTAGGATTTTTAAAATCAGGAAGCCCAGACCTCCAGGCACACTGGAGCTGTGAAAGGCATCCAAAAGGGAGTGCAAAAGTGCCACAACATGGCTGCTTTCACAGCTTTTTCCTTAGGAAGAACCCTAATACCCGGCTGATTTACCTTCCTAGGGTTACTGTTAGGCTTGGGCCAAGGACTTTTAAAACCAGGAAGCCCTGTGCTCCAGGCACACTGCAGCTGTTCAAGGCATCCCAACGGGAGTGCAAAAGTGACACAACTTGGCTGCCTCCACTGCTATTTCCATGAGACCATCCCCAACCATAGGCTGATTTTCCTTCCTAGCGTTGAGGTTTGAGTTAGGCCTAGGGTTAGGGTTCTTTCAACCAGAAAGCTCTGAGTTCCAAGAACACAGCAGCTGCGAAGGACTACCCAAGAAGAGCACAAAAGTACCACAACATGCCTGCCTCCACAGCTATTTCCTTGGGGACATCCCTAATTCCTGGCTGATTTGCCTTTCTCGTCGTCAGGTTGGGGTTAGGTAGGCCTTGTGCTTGGATTTTTAAAATCAGGAAGCCCAGACCTCCAGGCACACTGGAGCTGTGAAAGGCATCCAAAAGGGAGTGCAAAAGTGCCACAACATGGCTGCTTTCACAGCTTTTTCCTAAGGAAGAACCCTAATACCCGGCTGATTTACCTTCCTAGGGTTACTGTTAGGCTTGGGCCAAGGACTTTTAAAACCAGGAAGCCCTGTGCTCCAGGCACACTGCAGCTGTTCAAGGCATCCCAACGGGAGTGCAAAAGTGACACAACTTGGATGCCTCCACTGCTATTTCCATGAGACCATCCCCAACCTTAGGCTGGTTTTCCTTCCTAGCATTGCGTTTTGAGTTAGGCCTATGGTTACTGTTCTTTTAACCTGAAAGCCCTGAGTTCCAAGAACACAGCAGCTGCGAAGGACTACCCAAGAAGAGCACAAAAGTACCACAACATGCCTGCCTCCACAGCTATTTCCTTGGGGACATCCCTAATTCCTGGCTGATTTGCCTTTCTCGTCGTCGGGTTGGGGTTAGGTAGGCCTTGTGCTAGGATTTTTAAAATCAGGAAGCCCAGACCTCCAGGCACACTGGAGCTGTGAAAGGCATCCAAAAGGGAGTGCAAAAGTGCCACAACATGGCTGCTTTCACAGCTTTTTCCTTGGCACCATCCCTATACCTAGGCTGATTTATCTGCCTAGGGTTAGGGTTAGGGTTCAGCCTAGGGCTAGGATTTTTTGAACCAGGAAGCCCTGAGTTCCAGGCTTACTGCAGCTGCCAAAGGCATCCCAAAGTGAGCTCAGAAATGCCACAACATGGCTACTTACACAGCTTTTTCCGTAGGAGGAACCCTCATACCCGGCTGATTTACCTTCGTAGGGTTTCTATTAGGCTTAGGCCTAGGACTTTAAAATCAGGAAGCCCAGACCTCCAGGCACACTGGAGCTGTGAAAGACATCCAAAAGGGAGTGCAAAAGTGCCACAACATGGCTGCTTTCACAGCTTTTTCCTTGGCACCATCCCTATACCTAGGCTGATTTATCTGCCTAGGGTTAGGGTTAGGGTTCAGCCTAGGGCTAGGATTTTTTGAACCAGGAAGCCCTGAGTTCCAGGCTTACTGCAGCTGCCAAAGGCATCCCAAAGTGAGCTCAGAAATGCCACAACATGGCTACTTACACAGCTTTTTCCGTAGGAGGAACCCTCATACCCGGCTGATTTACCTTCGTAGGGTTTCTATTAGGCTTAGGCCTAGGACTTTAAAATCAGGAAGCCCAGACCTCCAGGCACACTGGAGCTGTGAAAGACATCCAAAAGGGAGTGCAAAAGTGCCACAACATGGCTGCTTTCACAGCTTTTTCCTTGGCACCATCCCTATACCTAGGCTGATTTATCTGCCTAGGGTTAGGGTTAGGGTTCAGCCTAGGGCTAGGATTTTTTGAACCAGGAAGCCCTGAGTTCCAGGCTTACTGTAGCTGCCAAAGGCATCCCAAAGGGAGCGCAGAAGTGCCACAACATGGCAGCTTTCACAGCTTTTTCCTTAGTAAGAACCCTAATACCCGGCTGATTTACCTTCCTAGGGTTACTGTTAGGCTTGGGCCAAGGACTTTTAAAACCAGGAAGCCCTGTGCTCCAGGCACACTGCAGCTGTTCAAGGCATCCCAACGGGAGTGCAAAAGTGACACAACTTGGCTGCCTCCACTGCTATTTCCATGAGACCATCCCCAACCATAGGCTGATTTTCATTCCTAGCGTTGAGGTTTGAGTTAGGCCTAGGGTTAGGGTTCTTTCAACCAGAAAGCCCTGAGTTCCAGGAACACAGCAGCTGCGAAGGACTACCCAAGAAGAGCACAAAAGTACCACAACATGCCTGCCTCCACAGCTATTTCCTTGGGGACATCCCTAATTCCTGGCTGATTTGCCTTTCTCGTCGTCAGGTTGGGGTTAGGTAGGCCTTGTGCTTGGATTTTTAAAATCAGGAAGCCCAGACCTCCAGGCACACTGGAGCTGTGAAAGGCATCCAAAAGGGAGTGCAAAAGTGCCACAACATGGCTGCTTTCACAGCTTTTTCCTAAGGAAGAACCCTAATACCCGGCTGATTTACCTTCCTAGGGTTACTGTTAGGCTTGGGCCAAGGACTTTTAAAACCAGGAAGCCCTGTGCTCCAGGCACACTGCAGCTGTTCAAGGCATCCCAACGGGAGTGCAAAAGTGACACAACTTGGATGCCTCCACTGCTATTTCCATGAGACCATCCCCAACCTTAGGCTGGTTTTCCTTCCTAGCATTGCGTTTTGAGTTAGGCCTATGGTTACTGTTCTTTTAACCTGAAAGCCCTGAGTTCCAAGAACACAGCAGCTGCGAAGGACTACCCAAGAAGAGCACAAAAGTACCACCACATGCCTGCCTCCACAGCTATTTCCTTGGGGACATCCCTAATTCCTGGCTGATTTGCCTTTCTCGTCGTCGGGTTGGGGTTAGGTAGGCCTTGTGCTAGGATTTTTAAAATCAGGAAGCCCAGACCTCCAGGCACACTGGAGCTGTGAAAGGCATCCAAAAGGGAGTGCAAAAGTGCCACAACATGGCTGCTTTCACAGCTTTTTCCTTGGCACCATCCCTATACCTAGGCTGATTTATCTGCCTAGGGTTAGGGTTAGGGTTCAGCCTAGGGCTAGGATTTTTTGAACCAGGAAGCCCTGAGTTCCAGGCTTACTGCAGCTGCCAAAGGCATCCCAAAGTGAGCTCAGAAATGCCACAACATGGCTACTTACACAGCTTTTTCCGTAGGAGGAACCCTCATACCCGGCTGATTTACCTTCGTAGGGTTTCTATTAGGCTTAGGCCTAGGACTTTAAAATCAGGAAGCCCAGACCTCCAGGCACACTGGAGCTGTGAAAGACATCCAAAAGGGAGTGCAAAAGTGCCACAACATGGCTGCTTTCACAGCTTTTTCCTTGGCACCATCCCTATACCTAGGCTGATTTATCTGCCTAGGGTTAGGGTTAGGGTTCAGCCTAGGGCTAGGATTTTTTGAACCAGGAAGCCCTGAGTTCCAGGCTTACTGTAGCTGCCAAAGGCATCCCAAAGGGAGCGCAGAAGTGCCACAACATGGCAGCTTTCACAGCTTTTTCCTTAGTAAGAACCCTAATACCCGGCTGATTTACCTTCCTAGGGTTACTGTTAGGCTTGGGCCAAGGACTTTTAAAACCAGGAAGCCCTGTGCTCCAGGCACACTGCAGCTGTTCAAGGCATCCCAACGGGAGTGCAAAAGTGACACAACTTGGCTGCCTCCACTGCTATTTCCATGAGACCATCCCCAACCATAGGCTGATTTTCATTCCTAGCGTTGAGGTTTGAGTTAGGCCTAGGGTTAGGGTTCTTTCAACCAGAAAGCCCTGAGTTCCAGGAACACAGCAGCTGCGAAGGACTACCCAAGAAGAGCACAAAAGTACCACAACATGCCTGCCTCCACAGCTATTTCCTTGGGGACATCCCTAATTCCTGGCTGATTTGCCTTTCTCGTCGTCAGGTTGGGGTTAGGTAGGCCTTGTGCTTGGATTTTTAAAATCAGGAAGCCCAGACCTCCAGGCACACTGGAGCTGTGAAAGGCATCCAAAAGGGAGTGCAAAAGTGCCACAACATGGCTGCTTTCACAGCTTTTTCCTAAGGAAGAACCCTAATACCCGGCTGATTTACCTTCCTAGGGTTACTGTTAGGCTTGGGCCAAGGACTTTTAAAACCAGGAAGCCCTGTGCTCCAGGCACACTGCAGCTGTTCAAGGCATCCCAACGGGAGTGCAAAAGTGACACAACTTGGATGCCTCCACTGCTATTTCCATGAGACCATCCCCAACCTTAGGCTGGTTTTCCTTCCTAGCATTGCGTTTTGAGTTAGGCCTATGGTTACTGTTCTTTTAACCTGAAAGCCCTGAGTTCCAAGAACACAGCAGCTGCGAAGGACTACCCAAGAAGAGCACAAAAGTACCACCACATGCCTGCCTCCACAGCTATTTCCTTGGGGACATCCCTAATTCCTGGCTGATTTGCCTTTCTCGTCGTCGGGTTGGGGTTAGGTAGGCCTTGTGCTAGGATTTTTAAAATCAGGAAGCCCAGACCTCCAGGCACACTGGAGCTGTGAAAGGCATCCAAAAGGGAGTGCAAAAGTGCCACAACATGGCTGCTTTCACAGCTTTTTCCTTGGCACCATCCCTATACCTAGGCTGATTTATCTGCCTAGGGTTAGGGTTAGGGTTCAGCCTAGGGCTAGGATTTTTTGAACCAGGAAGCCCTGAGTTCCAGGCTTACTGCAGCTGCCAAAGGCATCCCAAAGTGAGCTCAGAAATGCCACAACATGGCTACTTACACAGCTTTTTCCGTAGGAGGAACCCTCATACCCGGCTGATTTACCTTCGTAGGGTTTCTATTAGGCTTAGGCCTAGGAATTTAAAATCAGGAAGCCCAGACCTGCAGGCACACGGGAGCTGTGAAAGGCATCCAAAAGGGAGTGCAAAAGTGCCACAACATGGCTGCTTTCACAGCTTTTTCCTTGGCACCATCCCTATACCTAGGCTGATTTATCTGCCTAGGGTTAGGGTTAGGGTTCAGCCTAGGGCTAGGATTTTTTGAACCAGGAAGCCCTGAGTTCCAGGCTTACTGTAGCTGCCAAAGGCATCCCAAAGGGAGCGCAGAAGTGCCACAACATGGCAGCTTTCACAGCTTTTTCCTTAGTAAGAACCCTAATACCCGGCTGATTTACCTTCCTAGGGTTACTGTTAGGCTTAGGCCTAGGACTTTTAAAACCAGGAAGCCCTGTGCTCCAGGCACACTGCAGCTGTTCAAGGCATCACAAGGGGAGCGCAAAAGTAACACAACTTGGCTGCCTCCACTGCTATTTCCATGAGACCATCCCCAACCATAGGCTGATTTTCCTTCCTAGCGCTGAGTTTTGAGTTAGGCCTAGGGTTAGTGTTCTTTTAACCTGAAAGCCCTGAGTTCCAAGAACACAGCAACTGCGAAGGACTACCCAAGAAGAGCACAAAAGTACCACAACATGCCTGCCTCCACAGCTATTTCCTTGGGGACATCCCTAATTCCTGGCTGATTTGCCTTTCTCGTCGTCGGGTTGGGGTTAGGTAGGCCTTGTGCTAGGATTTTTAAAATCAGGAAGCCCAGACCTCCAGGCACACTGGAGCTGTGAAAGGCATCCAAAAGGGAGTGCAAAAGTGCCACAACATGGCTGCTTTCACAGCTTTTTCCTTAGGAAGAACCCTAATACCCGGCTGAGTTACCTTCCTGGGGTTACTGTTAGGCTTGGGCCTAGGACTTTTAAAACCAGGAAGCCCTGTGCTCCAGGCACACTGCAGCTGTTCAAGGCATCCCAACGGGAGTGCGAAAGTGACACAAGTTGGCTGCCTCCTCTGCTATTTCCATGAGACCATCCCCAACCATAGGCTGATTTTCCTTCCTAGCGTTGAGGTTTGAGTTAGGCCTAGGGTTAGAGTTTTTTAACCAGAAAGCCCTGAGTTCCAAGAACACAGCAGCTGCGAAGGACTACCCAAGAAGAGCACAAAAGTACCACAACATGCCTGCCTCCACAGCTATTTCCTTGGGGACATCCCTAATTCCTGGCTGATTTGCCTTTCTCGTCGTCGGGTTGGGGTTAGGTAGGCCTTGTGCTAGGATTTTTAAAATCAGGAAGCCCAGACCTCCAGGCACACTGGAGCTGTGAAAGGCATCCAAAAGGGAGTGCAAAAGTGCCACAACATGGCTGCTTTCACAGCTTTTTCCTTAGGAAGAACCCTAATACCCGGCTGAGTTACCTTCCTAGGGTTACTGTTAGGCTTGGGCCAAGGACTTTTAAAACCAGGAAGCCCTGTGCTCCAGGCACACTGCAGCTGTTCAAGGCATCCCAACGGGAGTGCAAAATTGACACAACTTGGCTGCCTCCACTGCTATTTCCATGAGACCATCCCCAACCATAGGCTGATTTTCCTTCCTAGCGTTGAGGTTTGAGTTAGGCCTAGGGTTAGAGATTTTTAACCAGAAAGCTCTGAGTTCCAAGAACACAGCAGCTGCGAAGGACTACCCAAGAAGAGCACAAAAGTACCACCACATGCCTGCCTCCACAGCTATTTCCTTGGGGACATCCCTAATTCCTGGCTGATTTGCCTTTCTCGTCGTCGGGTTGGGGTTAGGTAGGCCTTGTGCTAGGATTTTTAAAATCAGGAAGCCCAGACCTCCAGGCACACTGGAGCTGTGAAAGGCATCCCAAAGGGAGTGCAAAAGTGCCACAACATGGCTGCTTTCACAGCTTTTTCCTTAGGAAGAACCCTAATACCCGGCTGATTTACCTTCCTAGGGTTACTGTTAGGCTTGGGCAAAGGACTTTTAAAACCAGGAAGCCCTGTGCTCCAGGCACACTGCAGCTGTTCAAGGCATCCCAACGGGAGTGCAAAAGTGACACAACTTGGCTGCCTCCACTGCTATTTCCATGAGACCATCCCCAACCATAGGCTGATTTTCATTCCTAGCGTTGAGGTTTGAGTTAGGCCTAGGGTTAGGGTTCTTTCAACCAGAAAGCCCTGAGTTCCAAGAACACAGCAGCTGCGAAGGACTACCCAAGAAGAGCACAAAAGTACCACAACATGCCTGCCTCCACAGCTATTTCCTTGGGGACATCCCTAATTCCTGGCTGATTTGCCTTTCTCGTCGTCGGGTTGGGGTTAGGTAGGCCTTGTGCTAGGATTTTTAAAATCAGGAAGCCCAGAACTCCAGGCACACTGGAGCTGTGAAAGGCATCCAAAAGGGAGTGCAAAAGTGCCACAACATGGCTGCTTTCACAGCTTCTTCCTTGGCACCATCACTATACCTAGGCTGATTTATCTGCCTAGGTTTATGGTTAGGGTTCAGCCTAGGGCTAGGATTTTTTGAACCAGGAAGCCCTGAGTTCCAGGCTTACTGTAGCTGCCAAAGGCATCCCAAAGGGAGCGCAGAAGTGCCAGAACATGGCTGCTTTCACAGCTTTTTCCTAAGGAAGGACCCTAATACCTGGCTGATTTACCTTCCTAGGGTTACTGTTAGGCTTGGGCAAAGGACTTTTAAAACCAGGAAGCCCTGTGCTCCAGGCACACTGCAGCTGTTCAAGGCATCCCAAGGGGAGCGCAAAAGTGACACAACTTGGCTGCCTCCTCTCCTATTTCCATGAGACCATCCCCAACCTTAGGCTGGTTTTCCTTCCTAGCGTTGAGTTTTGAGTTAGGCCTATGGTTACTGCTCTTTTAACCTGAAAGCCCTGAGTTCCAAGAATACAGCAGCTGCGAAGGACTACCCAAGAAGAGCACAAAAGTACCACAACATGCCTGCCTCCACAGCTATTTCCTTGGGGACATCCCTAATTCCTGGCTGATTTGCCTTTCTCGTCGTCGGGTTGGGGTTAGGTAGGCCTTGTGCTAGGATTTTTAAAATCAGGAAGCCCAGACCTCCAGGCACACTGGAGCTGTGAAAGGCATCCAAAAGGGAGTGCAAAAGTGCCACAACATGGCTGCTTTCACAGCTTTTTCCTTAGGAAGAACCCTAATACCCGGCTGATTTACCTTCCTAGGGTTACTGTTAGGCTTGGGCCAAGGACTTTTAAAACCAGGAAGCCCTGTGCTCCAGGCACACTGCAGCTGTTCAAGGCATCCCAACGGGAGTGCAAAAGTGACACAACTTGGCTGCCTCCACTGCTATTTCCATGAGACCATCCCCAACCATAGGCTGATTTTCCTTCCTAGCGTTGAGGTTTGAGTTAGGCCTAGGGTTAGGGTTCTTTCAACCAGAAAGCTCTGAGTTCCAAGAACACAGCAGCTGCGAAGGACTACCCAAGAAGAGCACAAAAGTACCACAACATGCCTGCCTCCACAGCTATTTCCTTGGGGACATCCCTAATTCCTGGCTGATTTGCCTTTCTCGTCGTCAGGTTGGGGTTAGGTAGGCCTTGTGCTTGGATTTTTAAAATCAGGAAGCCCAGACCTCCAGGCACACTGGAGCTGTGAAAGGCATCCAAAAGGGAGTGCAAAAGTGCCACAACATGGCTGCTTTCACAGCTTTTTCCTAAGGAAGAACCCTAATACCCGGCTGATTTACCTTCCTAGGGTTACTGTTAGGCTTGGGCCAAGGACTTTTAAAACCAGGAAGCCCTGTGCTCCAGGCACACTGCAGCTGTTCAAGGCATCCCAACGGGAGTGCAAAAGTGACACAACTTGGATGCCTCCACTGCTATTTCCATGAGACCATCCCCAACCTTAGGCTGGTTTTCCTTCCTAGCATTGCGTTTTGAGTTAGGCCTATGGTTACTGTTCTTTTAACCTGAAAGCCCTGAGTTCCAAGAACACAGCAGCTGCGAAGGACTACCCAAGAAGAGCACAAAAGTACCACAACATGCCTGCCTCCACAGCTATTTCCTTGGGGACATCCCTAATTCCTGGCTGATTTGCCTTTCTCGTCGTCGGGTTGGGGTTAGGTAGGCCTTGTGCTAGGATTTTTAAAATCAGGAAGCCCAGACCTCCAGGCACACTGGAGCTGTGAAAGGCATCCAAAAGGGAGTGCAAAAGTGCCACAACATGGCTGCTTTCACAGCTTTTTCCTTGGCACCATCCCTATACCTAGGCTGATTTATCTGCCTAGGGTTAGGGTTAGGGTTCAGCCTAGGGCTAGGATTTTTTGAACCAGGAAGCCCTGAGTTCCAGGCTTACTGCAGCTGCCAAAGGCATCCCAAAGTGAGCTCAGAAATGCCACAACATGGCTACTTACACAGCTTTTTCCGTAGGAGGAACCCTCATACCCGGCTGATTTACCTTCGTAGGGTTTCTATTAGGCTTAGGCCTAGGACTTTAAAATCAGGAAGCCCAGACCTCCAGGCACACTGGAGCTGTGAAAGACATCCAAAAGGGAGTGCAAAAGTGCCACAACATGGCTGCTTTCACAGCTTTTTCCTTGGCACCATCCCTATACCTAGGCTGATTTATCTGCCTAGGGTTAGGGTTAGGGTTCAGCCTAGGGCTAGGATTTTTTGAACCAGGAAGCCCTGAGTTCCAGGCTTACTGTAGCTGCCAAAGGCATCCCAAAGGGAGCGCAGAAGTGCCACAACATGGCAGCTTTCACAGCTTTTTCCTTAGTAAGAACCCTAATACCCGGCTGATTTACCTTCCTAGGGTTACTGTTAGGCTTGGGCCAAGGACTTTTAAAACCAGGAAGCCCTGTGCTCCAGGCACACTGCAGCTGTTCAAGGCATCCCAACGGGAGTGCAAAAGTGACACAACTTGGCTGCCTCCACTGCTATTTCCATGAGACCATCCCCAACCATAGGCTGATTTTCATTCCTAGCGTTGAGGTTTGAGTTAGGCCTAGGGTTAGGGTTCTTTCAACCAGAAAGCCCTGAGTTCCAGGAACACAGCAGCTGCGAAGGACTACCCAAGAAGAGCACAAAAGTACCACAACATGCCTGCCTCCACAGCTATTTCCTTGGGGACATCCCTAATTCCTGGCTGATTTGCCTTTCTCGTCGTCAGGTTGGGGTTAGGTAGGCCTTGTGCTTGGATTTTTAAAATCAGGAAGCCCAGACCTCCAGGCACACTGGAGCTGTGAAAGGCATCCAAAAGGGAGTGCAAAAGTGCCACAACATGGCTGCTTTCACAGCTTTTTCCTAAGGAAGAACCCTAATACCCGGCTGATTTACCTTCCTAGGGTTACTGTTAGGCTTGGGCCAAGGACTTTTAAAACCAGGAAGCCCTGTGCTCCAGGCACACTGCAGCTGTTCAAGGCATCCCAACGGGAGTGCAAAAGTGACACAACTTGGATGCCTCCACTGCTATTTCCATGAGACCATCCCCAACCTTAGGCTGGTTTTCCTTCCTAGCATTGCGTTTTGAGTTAGGCCTATGGTTACTGTTCTTTTAACCTGAAAGCCCTGAGTTCCAAGAACACAGCAGCTGCGAAGGACTACCCAAGAAGAGCACAAAAGTACCACCACATGCCTGCCTCCACAGCTATTTCCTTGGGGACATCCCTAATTCCTGGCTGATTTGCCTTTCTCGTCGTCGGGTTGGGGTTAGGTAGGCCTTGTGCTAGGATTTTTAAAATCAGGAAGCCCAGACCTCCAGGCACACTGGAGCTGTGAAAGGCATCCAAAAGGGAGTGCAAAAGTGCCACAACATGGCTGCTTTCACAGCTTTTTCCTTGGCACCATCCCTATACCTAGGCTGATTTATCTGCCTAGGGTTAGGGTTAGGGTTCAGCCTAGGGCTAGGATTTTTTGAACCAGGAAGCCCTGAGTTCCAGGCTTACTGCAGCTGCCAAAGGCATCCCAAAGTGAGCTCAGAAATGCCACAACATGGCTACTTACACAGCTTTTTCCGTAGGAGGAACCCTCATACCCGGCTGATTTACCTTCGTAGGGTTTCTATTAGGCTTAGGCCTAGGAATTTAAAATCAGGAAGCCCAGACCTGCAGGCACACTGGAGCTGTGAAAGGCATCCAAAAGGGAGTGCAAAAGTGCCACAACATGGCTGCTTTCACAGCTTTTTCCTTGGCACCATCCCTATACCTAGGCTGATTTATCTGCCTAGGGTTAGGGTTAGGGTTCAGCCTAGGGCTAGGATTTTTTGAACCAGGAAGCCCTGAGTTCCAGGCTTACTGTAGCTGCCAAAGGCATCCCAAAGGGAGCGCAGAAGTGCCACAACATGGCAGCTTTCACAGCTTTTTCCTTAGTAAGAACCCTAATACCCGGCTGATTTACCTTCCTAGGGTTACTGTTAGGCTTAGGCCTAGGACTTTTAAAACCAGGAAGCCCTGTGCTCCAGGCACACTGCAGCTGTTCAAGGCATCACAAGGGGAGCGCAAAAGTAACACAACTTGGCTGCCTCCACTGCTATTTCCATGAGACCATCCCCAACCATAGGCTGATTTTCCTTCCTAGCGCTGAGTTTTGAGTTAGGCCTAGGGTTAGTGTTCTTTTAACCTGAAAGCCCTGAGTTCCAAGAACACAGCAACTGCGAAGGACTACCCAAGAAGAGCACAAAAGTACCACAACATGCCTGCCTCCACAGCTATTTCCTTGGGGACATCCCTAATTCCTGGCTGATTTGCCTTTCTCGTCGTCGGGTTGGGGTTAGGTAGGCCTTGTGCTAGGATTTTTAAAATCAGGAAGCCCAGACCTCCAGGCACACTGGAGCTGTGAAAGGCATCCAAAAGGGAGTGCAAAAGTGCCACAACATGGCTGCTTTCACAGCTTTTTCCTTAGGAAGAACCCTAATACCCGGCTGAGTTACCTTCCTGGGGTTACTGTTAGGCTTGGGCCTAGGACTTTTAAAACCAGGAAGCCCTGTGCTCCAGGCACACTGCAGCTGTTCAAGGCATCCCAACGGGAGTGCGAAAGTGACACAAGTTGGCTGCCTCCTCTGCTATTTCCATGAGACCATCCCCAACCATAGGCTGATTTTCCTTCCTAGCGTTGAGGTTTGAGTTAGGCCTAGGGTTAGAGTTTTTTAACCAGAAAGCCCTGAGTTCCAAGAACACAGCAGCTGCGAAGGACTACCCAAGAAGAGCACAAAAGTACCACAACATGCCTGCCTCCACAGCTATTTCCTTGGGGACATCCCTAATTCCTGGCTGATTTGCCTTTCTCGTCGTCGGGTTGGGGTTAGGTAGGCCTTGTGCTAGGATTTTTAAAATCAGGAAGCCCAGACCTCCAGGCACACTGGAGCTGTGAAAGGCATCCAAAAGGGAGTGCAAAAGTGCCACAACATGGCTGCTTTCACAGCTTTTTCCTTAGGAAGAACCCTAATACCCGGCTGATTTACCTTCCTAGGGTTACTGTTAGGCTTGGGCCAAGGACTTTTAAAACCAGGAAGCCCTGTGCTCCGGGCACACTGCAGCTGTTCAAGGCATCCCAACGGGAGTGCAAAAGTGACACAACTTGGCTGCCTCCACTGCTATTTCCATGAGACCATCCCCAACCATAGGCTGATTTTCCTTCCTAGCGTTGAGGTTTGAGTTAGGCCTAGGGTTAGAGATTTTTAACCAGAAAGCTCTGAGTTCCAAGAACACAGCAGCTGCGAAGGACTACCCAAGAAGAGCACAAAAGTACCACAACATGCCTGCCTCCACAGCTATTTCCTTGGGGACATCCCTAATTCCTGGCTGATTTGCCTTTCTCGTCGTCGGGTTGGGGTTAGGTAGGCCTTGTGCTAGGATTTTTAAAATCAGGAAGCCCAGACCTCCAGGCACACTGGAGCTGTGAAAGGCATCCAAAAGGGAGTGCAAAAGTGCCACAACATGGCTGCTTTCACAGCTTTTTCCTTGGCACCATCCCTATACCTAGGCTGATTTATCTGCCTAGGGTTAGGGTTAGGGTTCAGCCTAGGGCTAGGATTTTTTGAACCAGGAAGCCCTGAGTTCCAGGCTTACTGCAGCTGCCAAAGGCATCCCAAAGTGAGCTCAGAAATGCCACAACATGGCTACTTACACAGCTTTTTCCGTAGGAGGAACCCTCATACCCGGCTGATTTACCTTCGTAGGGTTTCTATTAGGCTTAGGCCTAGGACTTTAAAATCAGGAAGCCCAGACCTCCAGGCACACTGGAGCTGTGAAAGACATCCAAAAGGGAGTGCAAAAGTGCCACAACATGGCTGCTTTCACAGCTTTTTCCTTGGCGCCATCCCTATACCTAGGCTGATTTATCTGCCTAGGGTTAGGGTTAGGGTTCAGCCTAGGGCTAGGATTTTTTGAACCAGGAAGCCCTGAGTTCCAGGCTTACTGTAGCTGCCAAAGGCATCCCAAAGGGAGCGCAGAAGTGCCACAACATGGCAGCTTTCACAGCTTTTTCCTTAGTAAGAACCCTAATACCCGGCTGATTTACCTTCCTAGGGTTACTGTTAGGCTTGGGCCAAGGACTTTTAAAACCAGGAAGCCCTGTGCTCCAGGCACACTGCAGCTGTTCAAGGCATCCCAACGGGAGTGCAAAAGTGACACAACTTGGCTGCCTCCACTGCTATTTCCATGAGACCATCCCCAACCATAGGCTGATTTTCATTCCTAGCGTTGAGGTTTGAGTTAGGCCTAGGGTTAGGGTTCTTTCAACCAGAAAGCCCTGAGTTCCAAGAACACAGCAGCTGCGAAGGACTACCCAAGAAGAGCACAAAAGTACCACAACATGCCTGCCTCCACAGCTATTTCCTTGGGGACATCCCTAATTCCTGGCTGATTTGCCTTTCTCGTCGTCAGGTTGGGGTTAGGTAGGCCTTGTGCTTGGATTTTTAAAATCAGGAAGCCCAGACCTCCAGGCACACTGGAGCTGTGAAAGGCATCCAAAAGGGAGTGCAAAAGTGCCACAACATGGCTGCTTTCACAGCTTTTTCCTAAGGAAGAACCCTAATACCCGGCTGATTTACCTTCCTAGGGTTACTGTTAGGCTTGGGCCAAGGACTTTTAAAACCAGGAAGCCCTGTGCTCCAGGCACACTGCAGCTGTTCAAGGCATCCCAACGGGAGTGCAAAAGTGACACAACTTGGCTGCCTCCACTGCTATTTCCATGAGACCATCCCCAACCATAGGCTGATTTTCATTCCTAGCGTTGAGGTTTGAGTTAGGCCTAGGGTTAGGGTTCTTTCAACCAGAAAGCCCTGAGTTCCAGGAACACAGCAGCTGCGAAGGACTACCCAAGAAGAGCACAAAAGTACCACAACATGCCTGCCTCCACAGCTATTTCCTTGGGGACATCCCTAATTCCTGGCTGATTTGCCTTTCTCGTCGTCAGGTTGGGGTTAGGTAGGCCTTGTGCTTGGATTTTTAAAATCAGGAAGCCCAGACCTCCAGGCACACTGGAGCTGTGAAAGGCATCCAAAAGGGAGTGCAAAAGTGCCACAACATGGCTGCTTTCACAGCTTTTTCCTAAGGAAGAACCCTAATACCCGGCTGATTTACCTTCCTAGGGTTACTGTTAGGCTTGGGCCAAGGACTTTTAAAACCAGGAAGCCCTGTGCTCCAGGCACACTGCAGCTGTTCAAGGCATCCCAACGGGAGTGCAAAAGTGACACAACTTGGATGCCTCCACTGCTATTTCCATGAGACCATCCCCAACCTTAGGCTGGTTTTCCTTCCTAGCATTGCGTTTTGAGTTAGGCCTATGGTTACTGTTCTTTTAACCTGAAAGCCCTGAGTTCCAAGAACACAGCAGCTGCGAAGGACTACCCAAGAAGAGCACAAAAGTACCACCACATGCCTGCCTCCACAGCTATTTCCTTGGGGACATCCCTAATTCCTGGCTGATTTGCCTTTCTCGTCGTCGGGTTGGGGTTAGGTAGGCCTTGTGCTAGGATTTTTAAAATCAGGAAGCCCAGACCTCCAGGCACACTGGAGCTGTGAAAGGCATCCAAAAGGGAGTGCAAAAGTGCCACAACATGGCTGCTTTCACAGCTTTTTCCTTGGCACCATCCCTATACCTAGGCTGATTTATCTGCCTAGGGTTAGGGTTAGGGTTCAGCCTAGGGCTAGGATTTTTTGAACCAGGAAGCCCTGAGTTCCAGGCTTACTGCAGCTGCCAAAGGCATCCCAAAGTGAGCTCAGAAATGCCACAACATGGCTACTTACACAGCTTTTTCCGTAGGAGGAACCCTCATACCCGGCTGATTTACCTTCGTAGGGTTTCTATTAGGCTTAGGCCTAGGAATTTAAAATCAGGAAGCCCAGACCTGCAGGCACACTGGAGCTGTGAAAGGCATCCAAAAGGGAGTGCAAAAGTGCCACAACATGGCTGCTTTCACAGCTTTTTCCTTGGCACCATCCCTATACCTAGGCTGATTTATCTGCCTAGGGTTAGGGTTAGGGTTCAGCCTAGGGCTAGGATTTTTTGAACCAGGAAGCCCTGAGTTCCAGGCTTACTGTAGCTGCCAAAGGCATCCCAAAGGGAGCGCAGAAGTGCCACAACATGGCAGCTTTCACAGCTTTTTCCTTAGTAAGAACCCTAATACCCGGCTGATTTACCTTCCTAGGGTTACTGTTAGGCTTAGGCCTAGGACTTTTAAAACCAGGAAGCCCTGTGCTCCAGGCACACTGCAGCTGTTCAAGGCATCACAAGGGGAGCGCAAAAGTAACACAACTTGGCTGCCTCCACTGCTATTTCCATGAGACCATCCCCAACCATAGGCTGATTTTCCTTCCTAGCGCTGAGTTTTGAGTTAGGCCTAGGGTTAGTGTTCTTTTAACCTGAAAGCCCTGAGTTCCAAGAACACAGCAACTGCGAAGGACTACCCAAGAAGAGCACAAAAGTACCACAACATGCCTGCCTCCACAGCTATTTCCTTGGGGACATCCCTAATTCCTGGCTGATTTGCCTTTCTCGTCGTCGGGTTGGGGTTAGGTAGGCCTTGTGCTAGGATTTTTAAAATCAGGAAGCCCAGACCTCCAGGCACACTGGAGCTGTGAAAGGCATCCAAAAGGGAGTGCAAAAGTGCCACAACATGGCTGCTTTCACAGCTTTTTCCTTAGGAAGAACCCTAATACCCGGCTGAGTTACCTTCCTGGGGTTACTGTTAGGCTTGGGCCTAGGACTTTTAAAACCAGGAAGCCCTGTGCTCCAGGCACACTGCAGCTGTTCAAGGCATCCCAACGGGAGTGCGAAAGTGACACAAGTTGGCTGCCTCCTCTGCTATTTCCATGAGACCATCCCCAACCATAGGCTGATTTTCCTTCCTAGCGTTGAGGTTTGAGTTAGGCCTAGGGTTAGAGTTTTTTAACCAGAAAGCCCTGAGTTCCAAGAACACAGCAGCTGCGAAGGACTACCCAAGAAGAGCACAAAAGTACCACAACATGCCTGCCTCCACAGCTATTTCCTTGGGGACATCCCTAATTCCTGGCTGATTTGCCTTTCTCGTCGTCGGGTTGGGGTTAGGTAGGCCTTGTGCTAGGATTTTTAAAATCAGGAAGCCCAGACCTCCAGGCACACTGGAGCTGTGAAAGGCATCCAAAAGGGAGTGCAAAAGTGCCACAACATGGCTGCTTTCACAGCTTTTTCCTTAGGAAGAACCCTAATACCCGGCTGATTTACCTTCCTAGGGTTACTGTTAGGCTTGGGCCAAGGACTTTTAAAACCAGGAAGCCCTGTGCTCCGGGCACACTGCAGCTGTTCAAGGCATCCCAACGGGAGTGCAAAAGTGACACAACTTGGCTGCCTCCACTGCTATTTCCATGAGACCATCCCCAACCATAGGCTGATTTTCCTTCCTAGCGTTGAGGTTTGAGTTAGGCCTAGGGTTAGAGATTTTTAACCAGAAAGCTCTGAGTTCCAAGAACACAGCAGCTGCGAAGGACTACCCAAGAAGAGCACAAAAGTACCACAACATGCCTGCCTCCACAGCTATTTCCTTGGGGACATCCCTAATTCCTGGCTGATTTGCCTTTCTCGTCGTCGGGTTGGGGTTAGGTAGGCCTTGTGCTAGGATTTTTAAAATCAGGAAGCCCAGACCTCCAGGCACACTGGAGCTGTGAAAGGCATCCAAAAGGGAGTGCAAAAGTGCCACAACATGGCTGCTTTCACAGCTTTTTCCTTGGCACCATCCCTATACCTAGGCTGATTTATCTGCCTAGGGTTAGGGTTAGGGTTCAGCCTAGGGCTAGGATTTTTTGAACCAGGAAGCCCTGAGTTCCAGGCTTACTGCAGCTGCCAAAGGCATCCCAAAGTGAGCTCAGAAATGCCACAACATGGCTACTTACACAGCTTTTTCCGTAGGAGGAACCCTCATACCCGGCTGATTTACCTTCGTAGGGTTTCTATTAGGCTTAGGCCTAGGACTTTAAAATCAGGAAGCCCAGACCTCCAGGCACACTGGAGCTGTGAAAGACATCCAAAAGGGAGTGCAAAAGTGCCACAACATGGCTGCTTTCACAGCTTTTTCCTTGGCACCATCCCTATACCTAGGCTGATTTATCTGCCTAGGGTTAGGGTTAGGGTTCAGCCTAGGGCTAGGATTTTTTGAACCAGGAAGCCCTGAGTTCCAGGCTTACTGTAGCTGCCAAAGGCATCCCAAAGGGAGCGCAGAAGTGCCACAACATGGCAGCTTTCACAGCTTTTTCCTTAGTAAGAACCCTAATACCCGGCTGATTTACCTTCCTAGGGTTACTGTTAGGCTTGGGCCAAGGACTTTTAAAACCAGGAAGCCCTGTGCTCCAGGCACACTGCAGCTGTTCAAGGCATCCCAACGGGAGTGCAAAAGTGACACAACTTGGCTGCCTCCACTGCTATTTCCATGAGACCATCCCCAACCATAGGCTGATTTTCATTCCTAGCGTTGAGGTTTGAGTTAGGCCTAGGGTTAGGGTTCTTTCAACCAGAAAGCCCTGAGTTCCAGGAACACAGCAGCTGCGAAGGACTACCCAAGAAGAGCACAAAAGTACCACAACATGCCTGCCTCCACAGCTATTTCCTTGGGGACATCCCTAATTCCTGGCTGATTTGCCTTTCTCGTCGTCAGGTTGGGGTTAGGTAGGCCTTGTGCTTGGATTTTTAAAATCAGGAAGCCCAGACCTCCAGGCACACTGGAGCTGTGAAAGGCATCCAAAAGGGAGTGCAAAAGTGCCACAACATGGCTGCTTTCACAGCTTTTTCCTAAGGAAGAACCCTAATACCCGGCTGATTTACCTTCCTAGGGTTACTGTTAGGCTTGGGCCAAGGACTTTTAAAACCAGGAAGCCCTGTGCTCCAGGCACACTGCAGCTGTTCAAGGCATCCCAACGGGAGTGCAAAAGTGACACAACTTGGCTGCCTCCACTGCTATTTCCATGAGACCATCCCCAACCATAGGCTGATTTTCATTCCTAGCGTTGAGGTTTGAGTTAGGCCTAGGGTTAGGGTTCTTTCAACCAGAAAGCCCTGAGTTCCAGGAACACAGCAGCTGCGAAGGACTACCCAAGAAGAGCACAAAAGTACCACAACATGCCTGCCTCCACAGCTATTTCCTTGGGGACATCCCTAATTCCTGGCTGATTTGCCTTTCTCGTCGTCAGGTTGGGGTTAGGTAGGCCTTGTGCTTGGATTTTTAAAATCAGGAAGCCCAGACCTCCAGGCACACTGGAGCTGTGAAAGGCATCCAAAAGGGAGTGCAAAAGTGCCACAACATGGCTGCTTTCACAGCTTTTTCCTAAGGAAGAACCCTAATACCCGGCTGATTTACCTTCCTAGGGTTACTGTTAGGCTTGGGCCAAGGACTTTTAAAACCAGGAAGCCCTGTGCTCCAGGCACACTGCAGCTGTTCAAGGCATCCCAACGGGAGTGCAAAAGTGACACAACTTGGATGCCTCCACTGCTATTTCCATGAGACCATCCCCAACCTTAGGCTGGTTTTCCTTCCTAGCATTGCGTTTTGAGTTAGGCCTATGGTTACTGTTCTTTTAACCTGAAAGCCCT
This sequence comes from Melospiza georgiana, assembly GCF_028018845.1. NCBI lineage: Eukaryota > Metazoa > Chordata > Aves > Passeriformes > Passerellidae > Melospiza > Melospiza georgiana. The sequence continues at coordinate 3,198,826 of NW_026652216.1, read as the reverse complement.
GAGTTCCAAGAACACAGCAGCTGCGAAGGACTACCCAAGAAGAGCACAAAAGTACCACCACATGCCTGCCTCCACAGCTATTTCCTTGGGGACATCCCTAATTCCTGGCTGATTTGCCTTTCTCGTCGTCGGGTTGGGGTTAGGTAGGCCTTGTGCTAGGATTTTTAAAATCAGGAAGCCCAGACCTCCAGGCACACTGGAGCTGTGAAAGGCATCCAAAAGGGAGTGCAAAAGTGCCACAACATGGCTGCTTTCACAGCTTTTTCCTTGGCACCATCCCTATACCTAGGCTGATTTATCTGCCTAGGGTTAGGGTTAGGGTTCAGCCTAGGGCTAGGATTTTTTGAACCAGGAAGCCCTGAGTTCCAGGCTTACTGCAGCTGCCAAAGGCATCCCAAAGTGAGCTCAGAAATGCCACAACATGGCTACTTACACAGCTTTTTCCGTAGGAGGAACCCTCATACCCGGCTGATTTACCTTCGTAGGGTTTCTATTAGGCTTAGGCCTAGGAATTTAAAATCAGGAAGCCCAGACCTGCAGGCACACTGGAGCTGTGAAAGGCATCCAAAAGGGAGTGCAAAAGTGCCACAACATGGCTGCTTTCACAGCTTTTTCCTTGGCACCATCCCTATACCTAGGCTGATTTATCTGCCTAGGGTTAGGGTTAGGGTTCAGCCTAGGGCTAGGATTTTTTGAACCAGGAAGCCCTGAGTTCCAGGCTTACTGTAGCTGCCAAAGGCATCCCAAAGGGAGCGCAGAAGTGCCACAACATGGCAGCTTTCACAGCTTTTTCCTTAGTAAGAACCCTAATACCCGGCTGATTTACCTTCCTAGGGTTACTGTTAGGCTTAGGCCTAGGACTTTTAAAACCAGGAAGCCCTGTGCTCCAGGCACACTGCAGCTGTTCAAGGCATCACAAGGGGAGCGCAAAAGTAACACAACTTGGCTGCCTCCACTGCTATTTCCATGAGACCATCCCCAACCATAGGCTGATTTTCCTTCCTAGCGCTGAGTTTTGAGTTAGGCCTAGGGTTAGTGTTCTTTTAACCTGAAAGCCCTGAGTTCCAAGAACACAGCAACTGCGAAGGACTACCCAAGAAGAGCACAAAAGTACCACAACATGCCTGCCTCCACAGCTATTTCCTTGGGGACATCCCTAATTCCTGGCTGATTTGCCTTTCTCGTCGTCGGGTTGGGGTTAGGTAGGCCTTGTGCTAGGATTTTTAAAATCAGGAAGCCCAGACCTCCAGGCACACTGGAGCTGTGAAAGGCATCCAAAAGGGAGTGCAAAAGTGCCACAACATGGCTGCTTTCACAGCTTTTTCCTTAGGAAGAACCCTAATACCCGGCTGAGTTACCTTCCTGGGGTTACTGTTAGGCTTGGGCCTAGGACTTTTAAAACCAGGAAGCCCTGTGCTCCAGGCACACTGCAGCTGTTCAAGGCATCCCAACGGGAGTGCAAAAGTGACACAAGTTGGCTGCCTCCTCTGCTATTTCCATGAGACCATCCCCAACCATAGGCTGATTTTCCTTCCTAGCGTTGAGGTTTGAGTTAGGCCTAGGGTTAGAGTTTTTTAACCAGAAAGCCCTGAGTTCCAAGAACACAGCAGCTGCGAAGGACTACCCAAGAAGAGCACAAAAGTACCACAACATGCCTGCCTCCACAGCTATTTCCTTGGGGACATCCCTAATTCCTGGCTGATTTGCCTTTCTCGTCGTCGGGTTGGGGTTAGGTAGGCCTTGTGCTAGGATTTTTAAAATCAGGAAGCCCAGACCTCCAGGCACACTGGAGCTGTGAAAGGCATCCAAAAGGGAGTGCAAAAGTGCCACAACATGGCTGCTTTCACAGCTTTTTCCTTAGGAAGAACCCTAATACCCGGCTGATTTACCTTCCTAGGGTTACTGTTAGGCTTGGGCCAAGGACTTTTAAAACCAGGAAGCCCTGTGCTCCGGGCACACTGCAGCTGTTCAAGGCATCCCAACGGGAGTGCAAAAGTGACACAACTTGGCTGCCTCCACTGCTATTTCCATGAGACCATCCCCAACCATAGGCTGATTTTCCTTCCTAGCGTTGAGGTTTGAGTTAGGCCTAGGGTTAGAGATTTTTAACCAGAAAGCTCTGAGTTCCAAGAACACAGCAGCTGCGAAGGACTACCCAAGAAGAGCACAAAAGTACCACAACATGCCTGCCTCCACAGCTATTTCCTTGGGGACATCCCTAATTCCTGGCTGATTTGCCTTTCTCGTCGTCGGGTTGGGGTTAGGTAGGCCTTGTGCTAGGATTTTTAAAATCAGGAAGCCCAGACCTCCAGGCACACTGGAGCTGTGAAAGGCATCCAAAAGGGAGTGCAAAAGTGCCACAACATGGCTGCTTTCACAGCTTTTTCCTTAGGAAGAACCCTAATACCCGGCTGATTTACCTTCCTAGGGTTACTGTTAGGCTTGGGCCAAGGACTTTTAAAACCAGGAAGCCCTGTGCTCCAGGCACACTGCAGCTGTTCAAGGCATCCCAACGGGAGTGCAAAAGTGACACAACTTGGCTGCCTCCACTGCTATTTCCATGAGACCATCCCCAACCATAGGCTGATTTTCATTCCTAGCGTTGAGGTTTGAGTTAGGCCTAGGGTTAGGGTTCTTTCAACCAGAAAGCCCTGAGTTCCAAGAACACAGCAGCTGCGAAGGACTACCCAAGAAGAGCACAAAAGTACCACAACATGCCTGCCTCCACAGCTATTTCCTTGGGGACATCCCTAATTCCTGGCTGATTTGCCTTTCTCGTCGTCGGGTTGGGGTTAGGTAGGCCTTGTGCTAGGATTTTTAAAATCAGGAAGCCCAGAACTCCAGGCACACTGGAGCTGTGAAAGGCATCCAAAAGGGAGTGCAAAAGTGTCACAACATGGCTGCTTTCACAGCTTCTTCCTTGGCACCATCACTATACCTAGGCTGATTTATCTGCCTAGGTTTATGGTTAGGGTTCAGCCTAGGGCTAGGATTTTTTGAACCAGGAAGCCCTGAGTTCCAGGCTTACTGTAGCTGCCAAAGGCATCCCAAAGGGAGCGCAGAAGTGCCAGAACATGGCTGCTTTCACAGCTTTTTCCTAAGGAAGGACCCTAATACCTGGCTGATTTACCTTCCTAGGGTTACTGTTAGGCTTGGGCAAAGGACTTTTAAAACCAGGAAGCCCTGTGCTCCAGGCACACTGCAGCTGTTCAAGGCATCCCAAGGGGAGCGCAAAAGTGACACAACTTGGCTGCCTCCACTGCTATTTCCATGAGACCATCCCCAACCATAGGCTGATTTTCCTTCCTAGCGTTGAGGTTTGAGTTAGGCCTATGGTTAGTGTTCTTTTAACCTGAAAGCCCTGAGTTCCAAGAACACAGCAGCTGCGAAGGACTACCCAAGAAGAGCACAAAAGTACCACAACATGCCTGCCTCCACAGCTATTTCCTTGGGGACATCCCTAATTCCTGGCTGATTTGCCTTTCTCGTCGTCGGGTTGGGGTTAGGTAGGCCTTGTGCTAGGATTTTTAAAATCAGGAAGCCCAGACCTCCAGGCACACTGGAGCTGTGAAAGGCATCCCAAAGGGAGTGCAAAAGTGCCACAACATGGCTGCTTTCACAGCTTTTTCCTTAGGAAGAAGCCTAATACCCGGCTGATTTACCTTCCTAGGGTTACTGTTAGGCTTGGGCCAAGGACTTTTAAAACCAGGAAGCCCTGTGCTCCAGGCACACTGCAGCTGTTCAAGGCATCCCAACGGGAGTGCAAAAGTGACACAACTTGGCTGCCTCCTCTGCTATTTCCCTGAGACCATCCCGAACCATAGGCTGATTTTCCTTCCTAGAGTTGAGGTTTGAGTTAGGCCTAGGGTTAGTGTTCTTTTAACCTGAAAGCCCTGAGTTCCAAGAACACAGCAGCTGCGAAGGACTACCCAAGAAGAGCACAAAAGTACCACAACATGCCTGCCTCCACAGCTATTTCCTTGGGGACATCCCTAATTCCTGGCTGATTTGCCTTTCTCGTCGTCGGGTTGGGGTTAGGTAGGCCTTGTGCTAGGATTTTTAAAATCAGGAAGCCCAGACCTCCAGGCACACTGGAGCTGTGAAAGGCATCCCAAAGGGAGTGCAAAAGTGCCACAACATGGCTGCTTTCACAGCTTTTTCCTTAGGAAGAAGCCTAATACCCGGCTGATTTACCTTCCTAGGGTTACTGTTAGGCTTGGGCCAAGGACTTTTAAAACCAGGAAGCCCTGTGCTCCAGGCACACTGCAGCTGTTCAAGGCATCCCAACGGGAGTGCAAAAGTGACACAACTTGGCTGCCTCCACTGCTATTTCCATGAGACCATCCCCAACCATAGGCTGATTTTCATTCCTAGCGTTGAGGTTTGAGTTAGGCCTAGGGTTACTGTACTTTTAACCTGAAAGCCCTGAGTTCCAAGAACACAGCAGCTGCGAAGGACTACCCAAGAAGAGCACAAAAGTACCACAACATGCCTGCCTCCACAGCTATTTCCTTGGGGACATCCCTAATTCCTGGCTGATTTGCCTTTCTCGTCGTCGGGTTGGGGTTAGGTAGGCCTTGTGCTAGGATTTTTAAAATCAGGAAGCCCAGAACTCCAGGCACACTGGAGCTGTGAAAGGCATCCAAAAGGGAGTGCAAAAGTGCCACAACATGGCTGCTTTCACAGCTTCTTCCTTGGCACCATCAGTATACCTAGGCTGATTTATCTGCCTAGGTTTATGGTTAGGGTTCAGCCTAGGGCTAGGATTTTTTGAACCAGGAAGCCCTGAGTTCCAGGCTTACTGTAGCTGCCAAAGGCATCCCAAAGGGAGCGCAGAAGTGCCAGAACATGGCTGCTTTCACAGCTTTTCCTAAGGAAGGACCCTAATACCTGGCTGATTTACCTTCCTAGGGTTACTGTTAGGCTTGGGCAAAGGACTTTTAAAACCAGGAAGCCCTGTGCTCCAGGCACACTGCAGCTGTTCAAGGCATCCCAAGGGGAGCGCAAAAGTGACACAACTTGGCTGCCTCCACTGCTATTTCCATGAGACCATCCCCAACCTTAGGCTGGTTTTCCTTCCTAGCGTTGAGTTTTGAGTTAGGCCTATGGTTACTGTTCTTTTAACCTGAAAGCCCTGAGTTCCAAGAATACAGCAGCTGCGAAGGACTACCCAAGAAGAGCACAAAAGTACCACAACATGCCTGCCTCCACAGCTATTTCCTTGGGGACATCCCTAATTCCTGGCTGATTTGCCTTTCTCGACGTCGGGTTGGGGTTAGGTAGGCCTTGTGCTAGGATTTTTAAAATCAGGAAGCCCAGACCTCCAGGCACACTGGAGCTGTGAAAGGCATCCCAAAGGGAGTGCAAAAGTGCCACAACATGGCTGCTTTCACAGCTTTTTCCTTAGGAAGAACCCTAATACCCGGCTGATTTACCTTCCTAGGGTTACTGTTAGGCTTGGGCCAAGGACTTTTAAAACCAGGAAGCCCTGTGCTCCAGGCACACTGCAGCTGTTCAAGGCATCCCAACGGGAGTGCAAAAGTGACACAACTTGGCTGCCTCCTCTGCTATTTCCATGAGACCATCCCGAACCATAGGCTGATTTTCCTTCCTAGCGTTGAGGTTTGAGTTAGGCCTATGGTTAGTGTTCTTTTAACCTGAAAGCCCTGAGTTCCAAGAACACAGCAGCTGCGAAGGACTACCCAAGAAGAGCACAAAAGTACCACAACATGCCTGCCTCCACAGCTATTTCCTTGGGGACATCCCTAATTCCTGGCTGATTTGCCTTTCTCGTCGTCGGGTTTGGGTTAGGTAGGCCTTGTGCTAGGATTTTTAAAATCAGGAAGCCCAGACCTCCAGGCACATTGGAGCTGTGAAAGGCATCCAAAAGGGAGTGCAAAAGTGCCACAACATGGCTGCTTTCACAGCTTTTTCCTTAGGAAGAAGCCTAATACCCGGCTGATTTACCTTCCTAGGGTTACTGTTAGGCTTGGGCCAAGGACTTTTAAAACCAGGAAGCCCTGTGCTCCAGGCACACTGCAGCTGTTCAAGGCATCCCAACGGGAGTGCAAAAGTGACACAACATGGCTGCCTCCACTGCTATTTCCATGAGACCATCCCCAACCATAGGCTGATTTTCATTCCTAGCGTTGAGGTTTGAGTTAGGCCTAGGGTTAGTGTTCTTTTAACCTGAAAGCCCTGAGTTCCAAGAACACAGCAGCTGCGAAGGACTACCCAAGAAGAGCACAAAAGTACCACAACATGCCTGCCTCCACAGCTATTTCCTTGGGGACATCCCTAATTCCTGGCTGATTTGCCTTTCTCGTCGTCGGGTTGGGGTTAGGTAGGCCTTGTGCTAGGATTTTTAAAATCAGGAAGCCCAGACCTCCAGGCACACTGGAGCTGTGAAAGGCATCCAAAAGGGAGTGCAAAAGTGCCACAACATGGCTGCTTTCACAGCTTTTTCCTTAGGAAGAAGCCTAATACCCGGCTGATTTACCTTCCTAGGGTTACTGTTAGGCTTGGGCCAAGGACTTTTAAAACCAGGAAGCCCTGTGCTCCAGGCACACTGCAGCTGTTCAAGGCATCCCAACGGGAGTGCAAAAGTGACACAACTTGGCTGCCTCCTCTGCTATTTCCATGAGACCATCCCGAACCATAGGCTGATTTTCCTTCCTAGCGTTGAGGTTTGAGTTAGGCCTATGGTTAGTGTTCTTTTAACCTGAAAGCCCTGAGTTCCAAGAACACAGCAGCTGCGAAGGACTACCCAAGAAGAGCACAAAAGTACCACAACATGCCTGCCTCCACAGCTATTTCCTTGGGGACATCCCTAATTCCTGGCTGATTTGCCTTTCTCGTCGTCGGGTTGGGGTTAGGTAGGCCTTGTGCTAGGATTTTTAAAATCAGGAAGCCCAGACCTCCAGGCACACTGGAGCTGTGAAAGGCATCCAAAAGGGAGTGCAAAAGTGCCACAACATGGCTGCTTTCACAGCTTTTTCCTTAGGAAGAACCCTAATACCCGGCTGATTTACCTTCCTGGGGTTACTGTTAGGCTTGGGCCAAGGACTTTTAAAACCAGGAAGCCCTGTGCTCCAGGCACACTGCAGCTGTTCAAGGCATCCCAACGGGAGTGCAAAAGTGACACAACTTGGCTGCCTCCTCTGCTATTTCCATGAGACCATCCCGAACCATAGGCTGATTTTCCTTCCTAGCGTTGAGGTTTGAGTTAGGCCTAGGGTTAGTGTTCTTTTAACCTGAAAGCCCTGAGTTCCAAGAACACAGCAGCTGCGAAGGACTACCCAAGAAGAGCACAAAAGTACCACAACATGCCTGCCTCCACAGCTATTTCCTTGGGGACATCCCTAATTCCTGGCTGATTTGCCTTTCTCGTCGTCGGGTTGGGGTTAGGTAGGCCTTGTGCTAGGATTTTTAAAATCAGGAAGCCCAGACCTCCAGGCACACTGGAGCTGTGAAAGGCATCCAAAAGGGAGTGCAAAAGTGCCACAACATGGCTGCTTTCACAGCTTTTTCCTTAGGAAGAAGCCTAATACCCGGCTGATTTACCTTCCTAGGGTTACTGTTAGGCTTGGGCCAAGGACTTTTAAAACCAGGAAGCCCTGTGCTCCAGGCACACTGCAGCTGTTCAAGGCATCCCAACGGGAGTGCAAAAGTGACACAACTTGGCTGCCTCCTCTGCTATTTCCCTGAGACCATCCCGAACCATAGGCTGATTTTCTTTCCTAGAGTTGAGGTTTGAGTTAGGCCTAGGGTTAGTGTTCTTTTAACCTGAAAGCCCTGAGTTCCAAGAACACAGCAGCTGCGAAGGACTACCCAAGAAGAGCACAAAAGTACCACAACATGCCTGCCTCCACAGCTATTTCCTTGGGGACATCCCTAATTCCTGGCTGATTTGCCTTTCTCGTCGTCGGGTTGGGGTTAGGTAGGCCTTGTGCTAGGATTTTTAAAATCAGGAAGCCCAGACCTCCAGGCACACTGGAGCTGTGAAAGGCATCCCAAAGGGAGTGCAAAAGTGCCACAACATGGCTGCTTTCACAGCTTTTTCCTTAGGAAGAAGCCTAATACCCGGCTGATTTACCTTCCTAGGGTTACTGTTAGGCTTGGGCCAAGGACTTTTAAAACCAGGAAGCCCTGTGCTCCAGGCACACTGCAGCTGTTCAAGGCATCCCAACGGGAGTGCAAAAGTGACACAACTTGGCTGCCTCCACTGCTATTTCCATGAGACCATCCCCAACCATAGGCTGATTTTCATTCCTAGCGTTGAGGTTTGAGTTAGGCCTAGGGTTACTGTACTTTTAACCTGAAAGCCCTGAGTTCCAAGAACACAGCAGCTGCGAAGGACTACCCAAGAAGAGCACAAAAGTACCACAACATGCCTGCCTCCACAGCTATTTCCTTGGGGACATCCCTAATTCCTGGCTGATTTGCCTTTCTCGTCGTCGGGTTGGGGTTAGGTAGGCCTTGTGCTAGGATTTTTAAAATCAGGAAGCCCAGAACTCCAGGCACACTGGAGCTGTGAAAGGCATCCAAAAGGGAGTGCAAAAGTGCCACAACATGGCTGCTTTCACAGCTTCTTCCTTGGCACCATCAGTATACCTAGGCTGATTTATCTGCCTAGGTTTATGGTTAGGGTTCAGCCTAGGGCTAGGATTTTTTGAACCAGGAAGCCCTGAGTTCCAGGCTTACTGTAGCTGCCAAAGGCATCCCAAAGGGAGCGCAGAAGTGCCAGAACATGGCTGCTTTCACAGCTTTTCCTAAGGAAGGACCCTAATACCTGGCTGATTTACCTTCCTAGGGTTACTGTTAGGCTTGGGCAAAGGACTTTTAAAACCAGGAAGCCCTGTGCTCCAGGCACACTGCAGCTGTTCAAGGCATCCCAAGGGGAGCGCAAAAGTGACACAACTTGGCTGCCTCCACTGCTATTTCCATGAGACCATCCCCAACCTTAGGCTGGTTTTCCTTCCTAGCGTTGAGTTTTGAGTTAGGCCTATGGTTACTGTTCTTTTAACCTGAAAGCCCTGAGTTCCAAGAATACAGCAGCTGCGAAGGACTACCCAAGAAGAGCACAAAAGTACCACAACATGCCTGCCTCCACAGCTATTTCCTTGGGGACATCCCTAATTCCTGGCTGATTTGCCTTTCTCGTCGTCGGGTTGGGGTTAGGTAGGCCTTGTGCTAGGATTTTTAAAATCAGGAAGCCCAGACCTCCAGGCACACTGGAGCTGTGAAAGGCATCCCAAAGGGAGTGCAAAAGTGCCACAACATGGCTGCTTTCACAGCTTTTTCCTTAGGAAGAACCCTAATACCCGGCTGATTTACCTTCCTAGGGTTACTGTTAGGCTTGGGCCAAGGACTTTTAAAACCAGGAAGCCCTGTGCTCCAGGCACACTGCAGCTGTTCAAGGCATCCCAACGGGAGTGCAAAAGTGACACAACTTGGCTGCCTCCTCTGCTATTTCCATGAGACCATCCCGAACCATAGGCTGATTTTCCTTCCTAGCGTTGAGGTTTGAGTTAGGCCTATGGTTAGTGTTCTTTTAACCTGAAAGCCCTGAGTTCCAAGAACACAGCAGCTGCGAAGGACTACCCAAGAAGAGCACAAAAGTACCACAACATGCCTGCCTCCACAGCTATTTCCTTGGGGACATCCCTAATTCCTGGCTGATTTGCCTTTCTCGTCGTCGGGTTTGGGTTAGGTAGGCCTTGTGCTAGGATTTTTAAAATCAGGAAGCCCAGACCTCCAGGCACATTGGAGCTGTGAAAGGCATCCAAAAGGGAGTGCAAAAGTGCCACAACATGGCTGCTTTCACAGCTTTTTCCTTAGGAAGAAGCCTAATACCCGGCTGATTTACCTTCCTAGGGTTACTGTTAGGCTTGGGCCAAGGACTTTTAAAACCAGGAAGCCCTGTGCTCCAGGCACACTGCAGCTGTTCAAGGCATCCCAACGGGAGTGCAAAAGTGACACAACATGGCTGCCTCCACTGCTATTTCCATGAGACCATCCCCAACCATAGGCTGATTTTCATTCCTAGCGTTGAGGTTTGAGTTAGGCCTAGGGTTAGTGTTCTTTTAACCTGAAAGCCCTGAGTTCCAAGAACACAGCAGCTGCGAAGGACTACCCAAGAAGAGCACAAAAGTACCACAACATGCCTGCCTCCACAGCTATTTCCTTGGGGACATCCCTAATTCCTGGCTGATTTGCCTTTCTCGTCGTCGGGTTGGGGTTAGGTAGGCCTTGTGCTAGGATTTTTAAAATCAGGAAGCCCAGACCTCCAGGCACACTGGAGCTGTGAAAGGCATCCAAATGGAGTGCAAAAGTGCCACAACATGGCTGCTTTCACAGCTTTTTCCTTAGGAAGAAGCCTAATACCCGGCTGATTTAACTTCCTAGGGTTACTGTTAGGCTTGGGCCAAGGACTTTTAAAACCAGGAAGCCCTGTGCTCCAGGCACACTGCAGCTGTTCAAGGCATCCCAACGGGAGTGCAAAAGTGACACAACTTGGCTGCCTCCACTGCTATTTCCATGAGACCATCCCCAACCATAGGCTGATTTTCATTCCTAGCGTTGAGGTTTGAGTTAGGCCTAGGGTTACTGTACTTTTAACCTGAAAGTCCTGAGTTCCAAGAACACAGCAGCTGCGAAGGACTACCCAAGAAGAGCACAAAAGTACCACAACATGCCTGCCTCCACAGCTATTTCCTTGGGGACATCCCTAATTCCTGGCTGATTTGCCTTTCTCGTCGTCGGGTTGGGGTTAGGTAGGCCTTGTGCTAGGATATTTAAAATCAGGAAGCCCAGACCTCCAGGCACACTGGAGCTGTGAAAGGCATCCAAAAGGGAGTGCAAAAGTGCCACAACATGGCTGCTTTCACAGCTTTTTCCTTAGGAAGAAGCCTAATACCCGGCTGATTTACCTTCCTAGGGTTACTGTTAGGCTTGGGCCAAGGACTTTTAAAACCAGGAAGCCCTGTGCTCCAGGCACACTGCAGCTGTTCAAGGCATCCCAACGGGAGTGCAAAAGTGACACAACTTGGCTGCCTCCTCTGCTATTTCCATGAGACCATCCCCAACCATAGGCTGATTTTCCTTCCTAGCGTTGAGGTTTGAGTTAGGCCTAGGGTTAGTGTTCTTTTAACCTGAAAGCCCTGAGTTCCAAGAACACAGCAGCTGCGAAGGACTACCCAAGAAGAGCACAAAAGTACCACAACATGCCTGCCTCCACAGCTATTTCCTTGGGGACATCCCTAATTCCTGGCTGATTTGCCTTTCTCGTCGTCGGGTTGGGGTTAGGTAGGCCTTGTGCTAGGATTTTTAAAATCAGGAAGCCCAGACCTCCAGGCACACTGGAGCTGTGAAAGGCATCCCAAAGGGAGTGCAAAAGTGCCACAACATGGCTGCTTTCACAGCTTTTTCCTTAGGAAGAACCCTAATACCCGGCTGATTTACCTTCCTAGGGTTACTCTTAGGCTTGGGCCAAGGACTTTTAAAACCAGGAAGCCCTGTGCTCCAGGCACACTGCAGCTGTTCAAGGCATCCCAACGGGAGTGCAAAAGTGACACAACTTGGCTGCCTCCACTGCTATTTCTATGAGACCATCCCCAACCATAGGCTGATTTTCCTTCCTAGCGTTGAGGTTTGAGTTAGGCCTAGGGTTAGAGATTTTTAACCAGAAAGCTCTGAGTTCCAAGAACACAGCAGCTGCGAAGGACTACCCAAGAAGAGCACAAAAGTACCACAACATGCCTGCCTCCACAGCTATTTCCTTGGGGACATCCCTAATTCCTGGCTGATTTGCCTTTCTCGTCGTCGGGTTGGGGTTAGGTAGGCCTTGTGCTAGGATTTTTAAAATCAGGAAGCCCAGACCTCCAGGCACACTGGAGCTGTGAAAGGCATCCCAAAGGGAGTGCAAAAGTGCCACAACATGGCTGCTTTCACAGCTTTTTCCTTAGGAAGAACCCTAATACCCGGCTGATTTACCTTCCTAGGGTTACTCTTAGGCTTGGGCCAAGGACTTTTAAAACCAGGAAGCCCTGTGCTCCAGGCACACTGCAGCTGTTCAAGGCATCCCAACGGGAGTGCAAAAGTGACACAACTTGGCTGCCTCCACTGCTATTTCCATGAGACCATCCCGAACCATAGGCTGATTTTCCTTCCTAGCGTTGAGGTTTGAGTTAGGCCTAGGGTTAGTGTTCTTTTAACCTGAAAGCCCTGAGTTCCAAGAACACAGCAGCTGCGAAGGACTACCCAAGAAGAGCACAAAAGTACCACAACATGCCTGCCTCCACAGCTATTTCCTTGGGGACATCCCTAATTCCTGGCTGATTTGCCTTTCTCGTCGTCGGGTTGGGGTTAGGTAGGCCTTGTGCTAGGATTTTTAAAATCAGGAAGCCCAGACCTCCAGGCACACTGGAGCTGTGAAAGGCATCCCAAAGGGAGTGCAAAAGTGCCACAACATGGCTGCTTTCACAGCTTTTTCCTTAGGAAGAACCCTAATACCCGGCTGATTTACCTTCCTAGGGTTACTGTTAGGCTTGGGCCAAGGACTTTTAAAACCAGGAAGCCCTGTGCTCCAGGCACACTGCAGCTGTTCAAGGCATCCCAACGGGAGTGCAAAAGTGACACAACTTGGCTGCCTCCACTGCTATTTCTATGAGACCATCCCCAACCATAGGCTGATTTTCCTTCCTAGCGTTGAGGTTTGAGTTAGGCCTAGGGTTAGAGATTTTTAACCAGAAAGCTCTGAGTTCCAAGAACACAGCAGCTGCGAAGGACTACCCAAGAAGAGCACAAAAGTACCACAACATGCCTGCCTCCACAGCTATTTCCTTGGGGACATCCCTAATTCCTGGCTGATTTGCCTTTCTCGTCGTCGGGTTGGGGTTAGGTAGGCCTTGTGCTAGGATTTTTAAAATCAGGAAGCCCAGACCTCCAGGCACACTGGAGCTGTGAAAGGCATCCAAAAGGGAGTGCAAAAGTGCCACAACATGGCTGCTTTCACAGCTTTTTCCTTAGGAAGAACCCTAATACCCGGCTGATTTACCTTCCTAGGGTTACTCTTAGGCTTGGGCCAAGGACTTTTAAAACCAGGAAGCCCTGTGCTCCAGGCACACTGCAGCTGTTCAAGGCATCCCAACGGGAGTGCAAAAGTGACACAACTTGGCTGCCTCCACTGCTATTTCCATGAGACCATCCCGAACCATAGGCTGATTTTCCTTCCTAGCGTTGAGGTTTGAGTTAGGCCTAGGGTTAGTGTTCTTTTAACCTGAAAGCCCTGAGTTCCAAGAACACAGCAGCTGCGAAGGACTACCCAAGAAGAGCACAAAAGTACCACAACATGCCTGCCTCCACAGCTATTTCCTTGGGGACATCCCTAATTCCTGGCTGATTTGCCTTTCTCGTCGTCGGGTTTGGGTTAGGTAGGCCTTGTGCTAGGATTTTTAAAATCAGGAAGCCCAGACCTCCAGGCACATTGGAGCTGTGAAAGGCATCCAAAAGGGAGTGCAAAAGTGCCACAACATGGCTGCTTTCACAGCTTTTTCCTTAGGAAGAAGCCTAATACCCGGCTGATTTACCTTCCTAGGGTTACTGTTAGGCTTGGGCCAAGGACTTTTAAAACCAGGAAGCCCTGTGCTCCAGGCACACTGCAGCTGTTCAAGGCATCCCAACGGGAGTGCAAAAGTGACACAACATGGCTGCCTCCACTGCTATTTCCATGAGACCATCCCCAACCATAGGCTGATTTTCATTCCTAGCGTTGAGGTTTGAGTTAGGCCTAGGGTTAGTGTTCTTTTAACCTGAAAGCCCTGAGTTCCAAGAACACAGCAGCTGCGAAGGACTACCCAAGAAGAGCACAAAAGTACCACAACATGCCTGCCTCCACAGCTATTTCCTTGGGGACATCCCTAATTCCTGGCTGATTTGCCTTTCTCGTCGTCGGGTTGGGGTTAGGTAGGCCTTGTGCTAGGATTTTTAAAATCAGGAAGCCCAGACCTCCAGGCACACTGGAGCTGTGAAAGGCATCCAAAAGGGAGTGCAAAAGTGCCACAACATGGCTGCTTTCACAGCTTTTTCCTTAGGAAGAAGCCTAATACCCGGCTGATTTACCTTCCTAGGGTTACTGTTAGGCTTGGGCCAAGGACTTTTAAAACCAGGAAGCCCTGTGCTCCAGGCACACTGCAGCTGTTCAAGGCATCCCAACGGGAGTGCAAAAGTGACACAACTTGGCTGCCTCCTCTGCTATTTCCATGAGACCATCCCGAACCATAGGCTGATTTTCCTTCCTAGCGTTGAGGTTTGAGTTAGGCCTATGGTTAGTGTTCTTTTAACCTGAAAGCCCTGAGTTCCAAGAACACAGCAGCTGCGAAGGACTACCCAAGAAGAGCACAAAAGTACCACAACATGCCTGCCTCCACAGCTATTTCCTTGGGGACATCCCTAATTCCTGGCTGATTTGCCTTTCTCGTCGTCGGGTTGGGGTTAGGTAGGCCTTGTGCTAGGATTTTTAAAATCAGGAAGCCCAGACCTCCAGGCACACTGGAGCTGTGAAAGGCATCCAAAAGGGAGTGCAAAAGTGCCACAACATGGCTGCTTTCACAGCTTTTTCCTTAGGAAGAACCCTAATACCCGGCTGATTTACCTTCCTGGGGTTACTGTTAGGCTTGGGCCAAGGACTTTTAAAACCAGGAAGCCCTGTGCTCCAGGCACACTGCAGCTGTTCAAGGCATCCCAACGGGAGTGCAAAAGTGACACAACTTGGCTGCCTCCTCTGCTATTTCCATGAGACCATCCCGAACCATAGGCTGATTTTCCTTCCTAGCGTTGAGGTTTGAGTTAGGCCTAGGGTTAGTGTTCTTTTAACCTGAAAGCCCTGAGTTCCAAGAACACAGCAGCTGCGAAGGACTACCCAAGAAGAGCACAAAAGTACCACAACATGCCTGCCTCCACAGCTATTTCCTTGGGGACATCCCTAATTCCTGGCTGATTTGCCTTTCTCGTCGTCGGGTTGGGGTTAGGTAGGCCTTGTGCTAGGATTTTTAAAATCAGGAAGCCCAGACCTCCAGGCACACTGGAGCTGTGAAAGGCATCCAAAAGGGAGTGCAAAAGTGCCACAACATGGCTGCTTTCACAGCTTTTTCCTTAGGAAGAAGCCTAATACCCGGCTGATTTACCTTCCTAGGGTTACTGTTAGGCTTGGGCCAAGGACTTTTAAAACCAGGAAGCCCTGTGCTCCAGGCACACTGCAGCTGTTCAAGGCATCCCAACGGGAGTGCAAAAGTGACACAACTTGGCTGCCTCCTCTGCTATTTCCCTGAGACCATCCCGAACCATAGGCTGATTTTCCTTCCTAGAGTTGAGGTTTGAGTTAGGCCTAGGGTTAGTGTTCTTTTAACCTGAAAGCCCTGAGTTCCAAGAACACAGCAGCTGCGAAGGACTACCCAAGAAGAGCACAAAAGTACCACAACATGCCTGCCTCCACAGCTATTTCCTTGGGGACATCCCTAATTCCTGGCTGATTTGCCTTTCTCGTCGTCGGGTTGGGGTTAGGTAGGCCTTGTGCTAGGATTTTTAAAATCAGGAAGCCCAGACCTCCAGGCACACTGGAGCTGTGAAAGGCATCCCAAAGGGAGTGCAAAAGTGCCACAACATGGCTGCTTTCACAGCTTTTTCCTTAGGAAGAAGCCTAATACCCGGCTGATTTACCTTCCTAGGGTTACTGTTAGGCTTGGGCCAAGGACTTTTAAAACCAGGAAGCCCTGTGCTCCAGGCACACTGCAGCTGTTCAAGGCATCCCAACGGGAGTGCAAAAGTGACACAACTTGGCTGCCTCCACTGCTATTTCCATGAGACCATCCCCAACCATAGGCTGATTTTCATTCCTAGCGTTGAGGTTTGAGTTAGGCCTAGGGTTACTGTACTTTTAACCTGAAAGCCCTGAGTTCCAAGAACACAGCAGCTGCGAAGGACTACCCAAGAAGAGCACAAAAGTACCACAACATGCCTGCCTCCACAGCTATTTCCTTGGGGACATCCCTAATTCCTGGCTGATTTGCCTTTCTCGTCGTCGGGTTGGGGTTAGGTAGGCCTTGTGCTAGGATTTTTAAAATCAGGAAGCCCAGAACTCCAGGCACACTGGAGCTGTGAAAGGCATCCAAAAGGGAGTGCAAAAGTGCCACAACATGGCTGCTTTCACAGCTTCTTCCTTGGCACCATCAGTATACCTAGGCTGATTTATCTGCCTAGGTTTATGGTTAGGGTTCAGCCTAGGGCTAGGATTTTTTGAACCAGGAAGCCCTGAGTTCCAGGCTTACTGTAGCTGCCAAAGGCATCCCAAAGGGAGCGCAGAAGTGCCAGAACATGGCTGCTTTCACAGCTTTTCCTAAGGAAGGACCCTAATACCTGGCTGATTTACCTTCCTAGGGTTACTGTTAGGCTTGGGCAAAGGACTTTTAAAACCAGGAAGCCCTGTGCTCCAGGCACACTGCAGCTGTTCAAGGCATCCCAAGGGGAGCGCAAAAGTGACACAACTTGGCTGCCTCCACTGCTATTTCCATGAGACCATCCCCAACCTTAGGCTGGTTTTCCTTCCTAGCGTTGAGTTTTGAGTTAGGCCTATGGTTACTGTTCTTTTAACCTGAAAGCCCTGAGTTCCAAGAATACAGCAGCTGCGAAGGACTACCCAAGAAGAGCACAAAAGTACCACAACATGCCTGCCTCCACAGCTATTTCCTTGGGGACATCCCTAATTCCTGGCTGATTTGCCTTTCTCGTCGTCGGGTTGGGGTTAGGTAGGCCTTGTGCTAGGATTTTTAAAATCAGGAAGCCCAGACCTCCAGGCACACTGGAGCTGTGAAAGGCATCCCAAAGGGAGTGCAAAAGTGCCACAACATGGCTGCTTTCACAGCTTTTTCCTTAGGAAGAACCCTAATACCCGGCTGATTTACCTTCCTAGGGTTACTGTTAGGCTTGGGCCAAGGACTTTTAAAACCAGGAAGCCCTGTGCTCCAGGCACACTGCAGCTGTTCAAGGCATCCCAACGGGAGTGCAAAAGTGACACAACTTGGCTGCCTCCTCTGCTATTTCCATGAGACCATCCCGAACCATAGGCTGATTTTCCTTCCTAGCGTTGAGGTTTGAGTTAGGCCTATGGTTAGTGTTCTTTTAACCTGAAAGCCCTGAGTTCCAAGAACACAGCAGCTGCGAAGGACTACCCAAGAAGAGCACAAAAGTACCACAACATGCCTGCCTCCACAGCTATTTCCTTGGGGACATCCCTAATTCCTGGCTGATTTGCCTTTCTCGTCGTCGGGTTTGGGTTAGGTAGGCCTTGTGCTAGGATTTTTAAAATCAGGAAGCCCAGACCTCCAGGCACATTGGAGCTGTGAAAGGCATCCAAAAGGGAGTGCAAAAGTGCCACAACATGGCTGCTTTCACAGCTTTTTCCTTAGGAAGAAGCCTAATACCCGGCTGATTTACCTTCCTAGGGTTACTGTTAGGCTTGGGCCAAGGACTTTTAAAACCAGGAAGCCCTGTGCTCCAGGCACACTGCAGCTGTTCAAGGCATCCCAACGGGAGTGCAAAAGTGACACAACATGGCTGCCTCCACTGCTATTTCCATGAGACCATCCCCAACCATAGGCTGATTTTCATTCCTAGCGTTGAGGTTTGAGTTAGGCCTAGGGTTAGTGTTCTTTTAACCTGAAAGCCCTGAGTTCCAAGAACACAGCAGCTGCGAAGGACTACCCAAGAAGAGCACAAAAGTACCACAACATGCCTGCCTCCACAGCTATTTCCTTGGGGACATCCCTAATTCCTGGCTGATTTGCCTTTCTCGTCGTCGGGTTGGGGTTAGGTAGGCCTTGTGCTAGGATTTTTAAAATCAGGAAGCCCAGACCTCCAGGCACACTGGAGCTGTGAAAGGCATCCAAATGGAGTGCAAAAGTGCCACAACATGGCTGCTTTCACAGCTTTTTCCTTAGGAAGAAGCCTAATACCCGGCTGATTTAACTTCCTAGGGTTACTGTTAGGCTTGGGCCAAGGACTTTTAAAACCAGGAAGCCCTGTGCTCCAGGCACACTGCAGCTGTTCAAGGCATCCCAACGGGAGTGCAAAAGTGACACAACTTGGCTGCCTCCACTGCTATTTCCATGAGACCATCCCCAACCATAGGCTGATTTTCATTCCTAGCGTTGAGGTTTGAGTTAGGCCTAGGGTTACTGTACTTTTAACCTGAAAGTCCTGAGTTCCAAGAACACAGCAGCTGCGAAGGACTACCCAAGAAGAGCACAAAAGTACCACAACATGCCTGCCTCCACAGCTATTTCCTTGGGGACATCCCTAATTCCTGGCTGATTTGCCTTTCTCGTCGTCGGGTTGGGGTTAGGTAGGCCTTGTGCTAGGATATTTAAAATCAGGAAGCCCAGACCTCCAGGCACACTGGAGCTGTGAAAGGCATCCAAAAGGGAGTGCAAAAGTGCCACAACATGGCTGCTTTCACAGCTTTTTCCTTAGGAAGAAGCCTAATACCCGGCTGATTTACCTTCCTAGGGTTACTGTTAGGCTTGGGCCAAGGACTTTTAAAACCAGGAAGCCCTGTGCTCCAGGCACACTGCAGCTGTTCAAGGCATCCCAACGGGAGTGCAAAAGTGACACAACTTGGCTGCCTCCTCTGCTATTTCCATGAGACCATCCCCAACCATAGGCTGATTTTCCTTCCTAGCGTTGAGGTTTGAGTTAGGCCTAGGGTTAGTGTTCTTTTAACCTGAAAGCCCTGAGTTCCAAGAACACAGCAGCTGCGAAGGACTACCCAAGAAGAGCACAAAAGTACCACAACATGCCTGCCTCCACAGCTATTTCCTTGGGGACATCCCTAATTCCTGGCTGATTTGCCTTTCTCGTCGTCGGGTTGGGGTTAGGTAGGCCTTGTGCTAGGATTTTTAAAATCAGGAAGCCCAGACCTCCAGGCACACTGGAGCTGTGAAAGGCATCCCAAAGGGAGTGCAAAAGTGCCACAACATGGCTGCTTTCACAGCTTTTTCCTTAGGAAGAACCCTAATACCCGGCTGATTTACCTTCCTAGGGTTACTCTTAGGCTTGGGCCAAGGACTTTTAAAACCAGGAAGCCCTGTGCTCCAGGCACACTGCAGCTGTTCAAGGCATCCCAACGGGAGTGCAAAAGTGACACAACTTGGCTGCCTCCACTGCTATTTCTATGAGACCATCCCCAACCATAGGCTGATTTTCCTTCCTAGCGTTGAGGTTTGAGTTAGGCCTAGGGTTAGAGATTTTTAACCAGAAAGCTCTGAGTTCCAAGAACACAGCAGCTGCGAAGGACTACCCAAGAAGAGCACAAAAGTACCACAACATGCCTGCCTCCACAGCTATTTCCTTGGGGACATCCCTAATTCCTGGCTGATTTGCCTTTCTCGTCGTCGGGTTGGGGTTAGGTAGGCCTTGTGCTAGGATTTTTAAAATCAGGAAGCCCAGACCTCCAGGCACACTGGAGCTGTGAAAGGCATCCCAAAGGGAGTGCAAAAGTGCCACAACATGGCTGCTTTCACAGCTTTTTCCTTAGGAAGAACCCTAATACCCGGCTGATTTACCTTCCTAGGGTTACTCTTAGGCTTGGGCCAAGGACTTTTAAAACCAGGAAGCCCTGTGCTCCAGGCACACTGCAGCTGTTCAAGGCATCCCAACGGGAGTGCAAAAGTGACACAACTTGGCTGCCTCCACTGCTATTTCCATGAGACCATCCCGAACCATAGGCTGATTTTCCTTCCTAGCGTTGAGGTTTGAGTTAGGCCTAGGGTTAGTGTTCTTTTAACCTGAAAGCCCTGAGTTCCAAGAACACAGCAGCTGCGAAGGACTACCCAAGAAGAGCACAAAAGTACCACAACATGCCTGCCTCCACAGCTATTTCCTTGGGGACATCCCTAATTCCTGGCTGATTTGCCTTTCTCGTCGTCGGGTTGGGGTTAGGTAGGCCTTGTGCTAGGATTTTTAAAATCAGGAAGCCCAGACCTCCAGGCACACTGGAGCTGTGAAAGGCATCCCAAAGGGAGTGCAAAAGTGCCACAACATGGCTGCTTTCACAGCTTTTTCCTTAGGAAGAACCCTAATACCCGGCTGATTTACCTTCCTAGGGTTACTGTTAGGCTTGGGCCAAGGACTTTTAAAACCAGGAAGCCCTGTGCTCCAGGCACACTGCAGCTGTTCAAGGCATCCCAACGGGAGTGCAAAAGTGACACAACTTGGCTGCCTCCACTGCTATTTCTATGAGACCATCCCCAACCATAGGCTGATTTTCCTTCCTAGCGTTGAGGTTTGAGTTAGGCCTAGGGTTAGAGATTTTTAACCAGAAAGCTCTGAGTTCCAAGAACACAGCAGCTGCGAAGGACTACCCAAGAAGAGCACAAAAGTACCACAACATGCCTGCCTCCACAGCTATTTCCTTGGGGACATCCCTAATTCCTGGCTGATTTGCCTTTCTCGTCGTCGGGTTGGGGTTAGGTAGGCCTTGTGCTAGGATTTTTAAAATCAGGAAGCCCAGACCTCCAGGCACACTGGAGCTGTGAAAGGCATCCAAAAGGGAGTGCAAAAGTGCCACAACATGGCTGCTTTCACAGCTTTTTCCTAAGGAAGAACCCTAATACCCGGCTGATTTACCTTCCTAGGGTTACTCTTAGGCTTGGGCCAAGGACTTTTAAAACCAGGAAGCCCTGTGCTCCAGGCACACTGCAGCTGTTCAAGGCATCCCAACGGGAGTGCAAAAGTGACACAACTTGGCTGCCTCCACTGCTATTTCCATGAGACCATCCCGAACCATAGGCTGATTTTCCTTCCTAGCGTTGAGGTTTGAGTTAGGCCTAGGGTTAGTGTTCTTTTAACCTGAAAGCCCTGAGTTCCAAGAACACAGCAGCTGCGAAGGACTACCCAAGAAGAGCACAAAAGTACCACAACATGCCTGCCTCCACAGCTATTTCCTTGGGGACATCCCTAATTCCTGGCTGATTTGCCTTTCTCGTCGTCGGGTTGGGGTTAGGTAGGCCTTGTGCTAGGATTTTTAAAATCAGGAAGCCCAGACCTCCAGGCACACTGGAGCTGTGAAAGGCATCCAAAAGGGAGTGCAAAAGTGCCACAACATGGCTGCTTTCACAGCTTTTTCCTTAGGAAGAAGCCTAATACCCGGCTGATTTACCTTCCTAGGGTTACTGTTAGGCTTGGGCCAAGGACTTTTAAAACCAGGAAGCCCTGTGCTCCAGACACACTGCAGCTGTTCAAGGCATCCCAACGGGAGTGCAAAAGTGACACAACTTGGCTGCCTCCTCTGCTATTTCCATGAGACCATCCCCAACCATAGGCTGATTTTCCTTCCTAGCGTTGAGGTTTGAGTTAGGCCTAGGGTTAGTGTTCTTTTAACCTGAAAGCCCTGAGTTCCAAGAACACAGCAGCTGCGAAGGACTACCCAAGAAGAGCACAAAAGTACCACAACATGCCTGCCTCCACAGCTATTTCCTTGGGGACATCCCTAATTCCTGGCTGATTTGCCTTTCTCGTCGTCGGGTTGGGGTTAGGTAGGCCTTGTGCTAGGATTTTTAAAATCAGGAAGCCCAGACCTCCAGGCACACTGGAGCTGTGAAAGGCATCCAAAAGGGAGTGCAAAAGTGCCACAACATGGCTGCTTTCACAGCTTTTTCCTTAGGAAGAACCCTAATACCCGGCTGATTTACCTTCCTAGGGTTACTGTTAGGCTTGGGCCAAGGACTTTTAAAACCAGGAAGCCCTGTGCTCCAGGCACACTGCAGCTGTTCAAGGCATCCCAACGGGAGTGCAAAAGTGACACAACTTGGCTGCCTCCACTGCTATTTCCATGAGACCATCCCCAACCATAGGCTGATTTTCCTTCCTAGCGTTGAGGTTTGAGTTAGGCCTAGGGTTAGAGATTTTTAACCTGAAAGCTCTGAGTTCCAAGAACACAGCAGCTGCGAAGGACTACCCAAGAAGAGCACAAAAGTACCACAACATGCCTGCCTCCACAGCTATTTCCTTGGGGACATCCCTAATTCCTGGCTGATTTGCCTTTCTCGTCGTCGGGTTGGGGTTAGGTAGGCCTTGTGCTAGGATTTTTAAAATCAGGAAGCCCAGACCTCCAGGCACACTGGAGCTGTGAAAGGCATCCCAAAGGGAGTGCAAAAGTGCCACAACATGGCTGCTTTCACAGCTTTTTCCTTTGCACCATCCCTATACCTAGGCTGATTTATCTGCCTAGGGTTAGGGTTAGGGTTCAGCCTAGGGCTAGGATTTTTTGAACCAGGAAGCCCTGAGTTCCAGGCTTACTGTAGCTGCCAAAGGCATCCCAAAGGGAGCGCAAAAGTGCCACAACATGGCAGCTTTCACAGCTTTTTTCTTAGTAAGAACCCTAATACCCGGCTGATTTACCTTCCTAGGGTTACTGTTAGGCTTGGGCCAAGGACTTTTAAAACCAGGAAGCCCTGTGCTCCAGGCACACTGCAGCGCTTCAAGGCATCACAAGGGGAGCGCAAAAGTAACACAACTTGGCTGCCTCCACTGCTATTTCCATGAGACCATCCCCAACCATAGGCTGATTTTCCTTCCTAGCGTTGAGGTTTGAGTTAGGCCTAGGGTTTGTGTTCTTTTAACCTGAAAGCCCTGAGTTCCAAGAACACAGCAGCTGCGAAGGACTATCCAAGAAGTGCACAAAAGTACCACCACCTGCCTGCCTCCACAGCTATTTCCTTGGGGACATCCCTAATTCCTGGCTGATTTGCCTTTCTCGTCGTCGGGTTGGGGATAGGTAGGCCTTGTGCTAGGATTTTGAAAATCAGGAAGCCCAGACCTCCAGGCACACTGGAGCTGTGAAAGGCATCCAAAAGGGAGTGCAAAAGTGCCACAACATGGCTGCTTTCACAGCTTTTTCCTTAGGAAGAACCCTAATACCCGGCTGAGTTACCTTCCTGGGGTTACTGTTAGGCTTGGGCCTAGGACTTTTAAAACCAGGAAGCCCTGTGCTCCAGGCACACTGCAGCTGTTCAAGGCATCCCAACGGGAGTGCAAAAGTGACACAACTTGGCTGCCTCCTCTGCTATTTCCATGAGACCATCCCCAACCATAGGCTGATTTTCCTTCCTAGCGTTGAGGTTTGAGTTAGGCCTAGGGTTAGAGTTTTTTAACCAGAAAGCCCTGAGTTCCAAGAACACAGCAGCTGCGAAGGACTACCCAAGAAGAGCACAAAAGTACCACAACATGCCTGCCTCCACAGCTATTTCCTTGGGGACATCCCTAATTCCTGGCTGATTTGCCTTTCTCGTCGTCGGGTTGGGGTTAGGTAGGCCTTGTGCTAGGATTTTTAAAATCAGGAAGCCCAGACCTCCAGGCACACTGGAGCTGTGAAAGGCATCCCAAAGGGAGTGCAAAAGTGCCACAACATGGCTGCTTTCACAGCTTTTTCCTTAGGAAGAACCCTAATACCCGGCTGATTTACCTTCCTAGGGTTACTGTTAGGCTTGGGCCAAGGACTTTTAAAACCAGGAAGCCCTGTGCTCCAGGCACACTGCAGCTGTTCAAGGCATCCCAACGGGAGTGCAAAAGTGACACAACTTGGCTGCCTCCACTGCTATTTCCATGAGACCATCCCCAACCATAGGCTGATTTTCATTCCTAGCGTTGAGGTTTGAGTTAGGCCTAGGGTTAGGGTTCTTTCAACCAGATAGCCCTGAGTTCCAAGAACACAGCAGCTGCGAAGGACTACCCAAGAAGAGCACAAAAGTACCACAACATGCCTGCCTCCACAGCTATTTCCTTGGGGACATCCCTAATTCCTGGCTGATTTGCCTTTCTCGTCGTCGGGTTGGGGTTAGGTAGGCCTTGTGCTAGGATTTTTAAAATCAGGAAGCCCAGACCTCCAGGCACACTGGAGCTGTGAAAGGCATCCAAAAGGGAGTGCAAAAGTGTCACAACATGGCTGCTTTCACAGCTTCTTCCTTGGCACCATCACTATACCTAGGCTGATTTATCTGCCTAGGTTTATGGTTAGGGTTCAGCCTAGGGCTAGGATTTTTTGAACCAGGAAGCCCTGAGTTCCAGGCTTACTGTAGCTGCCAAAGGCATCCCAAAGGGAGCGCAGAAGTGCCAGAACATGGCTGCTTTCACAGCTTTTTCCAAAGGAAGGACCCTAATACCTGGCTGATTTACCTTCCTAGGGTTACTGTTAGGCTTGGGCAAAGGACTTTTAAAACCAGGAAGCCCTGTGCTCCAGGCACACTGCAGCTGTTCAAGGCATCCCAAGGGGAGCGCAAAAGTGACACAACTTGGCTGCCTCCACTGCTATTTCCATGAGACCATCCCCAACCTTAGGCTGGTTTTCCTTCCTAGCGTTTAGGTTTGAGTTAGGCCTATGGTTACTGTTCTTTTAACCTGAAAGCCCTGAGTTCCAAGAATACAGCAGCTGCGAAGGACTACCCAAGAAGAGCACAAAAGTACCACAACATGCCTGCCTCCACAGCTATTTCCTTGGGGACATCCCTAATTCCTGGCTGATTTGCCTTTCTCGTCGTCGGGTTGGGGTTAGGTAGGCCTTGTGCTAGGATTTTTAAAATCAGGAAGCCCAGACCTCCAGGCACACTGGAGCTGTGAAAGGCATCCCAAAGGGAGTGCAAAAGTGCCACAACATGGCTGCTTTCACAGCTTTTTCCTTAGGAAGAACCCTAATACCCGGCTGATTTACCTTCCTAGGGTTACTGTTAGGCTTGGGCCAAGGACTTTTAAAACCAGGAAGCCCTGTGCTCCAGGCACACTGCAGCTGTTCAAGGCATCCCAACGGGAGCGCAAAAGTGACACAACTTGGCTGCCTCCTCTGCTATTTCCATGAGACCATCCCGAACCATAGGCTGATTTTCCTTCCTAGCGTTGAGGTTTGAGTTAGGCCTAGGGTTAGTGTTCTTTTAACCTGAAAGCCCTGAGTTCCAAGAACACAGCAGCTGCGAAGGACTACCCAAGAAGAGCACAAAAGTACCACAACATGCCTGCCTCCACAGCTATTTCCTTGGGGACATCCCTAATTCCTGGCTGATTTGCCTTTCTCGTCGTCGGGTTGGGGTAAGGTAGGCCTTGTGCTAGGATTTTTAAAATCAGGAAGCCCAGACCTCCAGGCACACTGGAGCTGTGAAAGGCATCCAAAAGGGAGTGCAAAAGTGCCACAACATGGCTGCTTTCACAGCTTTTTCCTTAGGAAGAACCCTAATACCCGGCTGATTTACCTTCCTAGGGTTACTGTTAGGCTTGGGCCAAGGACTTTTAAAACCAGGAAGCCCTGTGCTCCAGGCACACTGCAGCTGTTCAAGGCATCCCAACGGGAGTGCAAAAGTGACACAACTTGGCTGCCTCCACTGCTATTTCCATGAGACCATCCCCAACCATAGGCTGATTTTCCTTCCTAGCGTTGAGGTTTGAGTTAGGCCTAGGGTTAGAGATTTTTAACCTGAAAGCCCTGAGTTCCAAGAACACAGCAGCTGCGAAGGACTACCCAAGAAGAGCACAAAAGTACCACAACATGCCTGCCTCCACAGCTATTTCCTTGGGGACATCCCTAATTCCTGGCTGATTTGCCTTTCTCGTCGTCGGGTTGGGGTTAGGTAGGCCTTGTGCTAGGATTTTTAAAATCAGGAAGCCCAGACCTCCAGGCACACTGGAGCTGTGAAAGGCATCCCAAAGGGAGTGCAAAAGTGCCACAACATGGCTGCTTTCACAGCTTTTTCCTTAGGAAGAACCCTAATACCCGGCTGAGTTACCTTCCTAGGGTTACTGTTAGGCTTGGGCCAAGGACTTTGAAAACCAGGAAGCCCTGTGCTCCAGGCACACTGCAGCTGTTCAAGGCATCCCAACGGGAGTGCAAAAGTGACACAACTTGGCTGCCTCCACTGCTATTTCCATGAGACCATCCCCAACCATAGGCTGATTTTCATTCCTAGCGTTGAGGTTTGAGTTAGGCCTAGGGTTAGGGTTCTTTCAACCAGAAAGCCCTGAGTTCCAAGAACACAGCAGCTGCGAAGGACTACCCAAGAAGAGCACAAAAGTACCACAACATGCCTGCCTCCACAGCTATTTCCTTGGGGACATCCCTAATTCCTGGCTGATTTGCCTTTCTCGTCGTCGGGTTGGGGTTAGGTAGGCCTTGTGCTAGGATTTTTAAAATCAGGAAGCCCAGACCTCCAGGCACACTGGAGCTGTGAAAGGCATCCAAAAGGGAGTGCAAAAGTGCCACAACATGGCTGCTTTCACAGCTTCTTCCTTGGCACCATCAGTATACCTAGGCTGATTTATCTGCCTAGGTTTATGGTTAGGGTTCAGCCTAGGGCTAGGATTTTTTGAACCAGGAAGCCCTGAGTTCCAGGCTTACTGTAGCTGTGAAAGGCATCCCAAAGGGAGCGCAGAAGTGCCACAACATGGCTGCTTTCACAGCTTTTTCCTTAGGAAGAACCCTAATACCCGGCTGATTTACCTTCCTAGGGTTACTGTTAGGCTTGGGCCAAGGACTTTTAAAACCAGGAAGCCCTGTGCTCCAGGCACACTGCAGCGGTTCAAGGCATCCCAAGGGGAGCGCAAAAGTGACACAACTTGGCTGCCTCCACTGCTATTTCCATGAGACCATCCCCAACCATAGGCTGATTTTCCTTCCTAGCGTTGAGGTTTGAGTTAGGCCTAGGGTTAGAGTTTTTTAACCAGAAAGCCCTGAGTTCCAAGAACACAGCAGCTGCGAAGGACTACCCAAGAAGAGCACAAAAGTACCACAACATGCCTGCCTCCACAGCTATTTCCTTGGGGACATCCCTAATTCCTGGCTGATTTGCCTTTCTCGTCGTCAGGTTGGGGTTAGGTAGGCCTTGTGCTTGGATTTTTAAAATCAGGAAGCCCAGACCTCCAGGCACACTGGAGCTGTGAAAGGCATCCAAAAGGGAGTGCAAAAGTGCCACAACATGGCTGCTTTCACAGCTTTTTCCTAAGGAAGAACCCTAATACCCGGCTGATTTACCTTCCTAGGGTTACTGTTAGGCTTGGGCCAAGGACTTTTAAAACCAGGAAGCCCTGTGCTCCAGGCACACTGCAGCTGTTCAAGGCATCCCAACGGGAGTGCAAAAGTGACACAACTTGGATGCCTCCACTGCTATTTCCATGAGACCATCCCCAACCTTAGGCTGGTTTTCCTTCCTAGCATTGCGTTTTGAGATAGGCCTATGGTTACTGTTCTTTTAACCTGAAAGCCCTGAGTTCCAAGAACACAGCAGCTGCGAAGGACTACCCAAGAAGAGCACAAAAGTACCACCACATGCCTGCCTCCACAGCTATTTCCTTGGGGACATCCCTAATTCCTGGCTGATTTGCCTTTCTCGTCGTCGGGTTGGGGTTAGGTAGGCCTTGTGCTAGGATTTTTAAAATCAGGAAGCCCAGACCTCCAGGCACACTGGAGCTGTGAAAGGCATCCAAAAGGGAGTGCAAAAGTGCCACAACATGGCTGCTTTCACAGCTTTTTCCTTGGCACCATCCCTATACCTAGGCTGATTTATCTGCCTAGGGTTAGGGTTAGGGTTCAGCCTAGGGCTAGGATTTTTTGAACCAGGAAGCCCTGAGTTCCAGGCTTACTGCAGCTGCCAAAGGCATCCCAAAGTGAGCTCAGAAATGCCACAACATGGCTACTTACACAGCTTTTTCCGTAGGAGGAACCCTCATACCCGTCTGATTTACCTTCGTAGGGTTTCTATTAGGCTTAGGCCTAGGACTTTAAAATCAGGAAGCCCAGACCTCCAGGCACACTGGAGCTGTGAAAGGCATCCAAAAGGGAGTGCAAAAGTGCCACAACATGGCTGCTTTCACAGCTTTTTCCTTTGCACCATCCCTATACCTAGGCTGATTTATCTGCCTAGGGTTAGGGTTAGGGTTCAGCCTAGGGCTAGGATTTTTTGAACCAGGAAGCCCTGAGTTCCAGGCTTACTGTAGCTGCCAAAGGCATCCCAAAGGGAGCGCAGAAGTGCCACAACATGGCAGCTTTCACAGCTTTTTCCTTAGGAAGAACCCTAATACCCGGCTGATTTACCTTCCTAGGCTTACTGTTAGGCTTAGGCCTAGGACTTTTAAAACCAGGAAGCCCTGTGCTCCAGGCACACTGCAGCTGTTCAAGGCATCCCAACGGGAGTGCAAAAGTGACACAACTTGGCTGCCTCCACTGCTATTTCCATGAGACCATCCCCAACCATAGGCTGATTTTCATTCCTAGCGTTGAGGTTTGAGTTAGGCCTAGGGTTAGGGTTCTTTCAACCAGAAAGCCCTGAGTTCCAAGAACACAGCAGCTGCGAAGGACTACCCAAGAAGAGCACAAAAGTACCACAACATGCCTGCCTCCACAGCTATTTCCTTGGGGACATCCCTAATTCCTGGCTGATTTGCCTTTCTCGTCGTCGGGTTGGGGTTAGGTAGGCCTTGTGCTAGGATTTTGAAAATCAGGAAGCCCAGACCTCCAGGCACACTGGAGCTGTGAAAGGCATCCCAAAGGGAGTGCAAAAGTGCCACAACATGGCTGCTTTCACAGCTTCTTCCTTGGCACCATCACTATACCTAGGCTGATTTATCTGCCTAGGTTTATGGTTAGGGTTCAGCCTAGGGCTAGGATTTTTTGAACCAGGAAGCCCTGAGTTCCAGGCTTACTGTAGCTGCCAAAGGCATCCCAAAGGGAGCGCAGAAGTGCCACAACATGGCTGCTTTCACAACTTTTTCCTTAGGAAGAACCCTCATACCCGGCTGATTTACCTTCCTAGGGTTACTGTTAGGCTTGGGCCAAGGACTTTTAAAACCAGGAAGCCCTGTGCTCCAGGCACACTGCAGCTGTTCAAGGCATCCCAAGGGGAGCGCAAAAGTGACACAACTTGGCTGCCTCCACTGCTATTTCCATGAGACCATCCCCAACCATAGGCTGATTTTCCTTCCTAGCGTTGAGGTTTGAGTTAGGCCTAGGGTTAGTGTTCTTTTAACCTGAAAGCCCTGAGTTCCAAGAACACAGCAGCTGCGAAGGACTACCCAAGAAGAGCACAAAAGTACCACAACATGCCTGCCTCCACAGCTATTTCCTTGGGGACATCCCTAATTCCTGGCTGATTTGCCTTTCTCGTCGTCAGGTTGGGGTTAGGTAGGCCTTGTGCTTGGATTTTTAAAATCAGGAAGCCCAGACCTCCAGGCACACTGGAGCTGTGAAAGGCATCCAAAAGGGAGTGCAAAAGTGCCACAACATGGCTGCTTTCACAGCTTTTTCCTAAGGAAGAACCCTAATACCTGGCTGATTTACCTTCCTAGGGTTACTGTTAGGCTTGGGCCAAGGACTTTTAAAACCAGGAAGCCCTGTGCTCCAGGCACACTGCAGCTGTTCAAGGCATCCCAACGGGAGTGCAAAAGTGACACAACTTGGCTGCCTCCACTGCTATTTCCATGAGACCATCCCCAACCATAGGCTGATTTTCCTTCCTAGCGTTGAGGTTTGAGTTAGGCCTAGGGTTAGGTTTCTTTTAACCAGAAAGCCCTGAGTTCCAAGAACACAGCAGCTGCGAAGGACTACCCAAGTAGTGCACAAAAGTACCACAACATGCCTGCCTCCACAGCTATTTCCTTGGGGACATCCCTAATTCCTGGCTGATTTGCAGTTCTCGACGTCGGGTTGGGGTTAGGTAGGGCTTGTGCTAGGATTTTTAAAATCAGGAAGCCCAGACCTCCAGGCACACTGGAGCTGTAAAAGGCATCCAAAAGGGAGTGCAAAAGTGCCACAACATGGCTGCCTCCACAGCTGTTTCCTCGGCACCATCCCTATACCTAGGCTGATTTATCTGCCTAGGGTTAGGGTTAGGGTTCAGCCTAGGGTTCGGATTTTTTGAACCAGGAAGCCCTGAGTTCCAGGCTTACTGCAGCTGCCAAAGGCATCCCAAAGGGAGCGCAGAAGTGCCACAACATGGCAGCTTTCAGAGCTTTTTCATTAGGAAGAAACCACATACCCTGCTGATTTACCTTCGTAGGGTTACTGTTAGGCTTAGGCCTAGGACTTTTAAAACCAGGAAGCCCTGTGCTCCAGGCACACTGCAGCTCTTCAAGGCATCACAAGGGGAGCGCAAAAGTGACACAACTTGGCTGCCTCCACTGCTATTTCCATGAGACCATCCCCAAACATAGGCTGATTTTCCTTCCTAGCGTTGAGGTTTGAGTTAGGCCTAGGGTTAGTGTTTTTTTAACCTGAAAGCCCTGAGTTCCAAGAACACAGCAGCTGCGAAGGACTACCCAAGAAGAGCACAAAAGTGTTGTATTCATATTGTTGCATATCATATTTCCAGAGCCTCATACCTTCTGGGTGGTTTTGTCACAGCAGATCTCCACAACAGTGGTGTTGTTGCTTCTCAGCAGGGCTCCTCTCCAAAGCTCTCCCTGACCACCCCGCCCCCTTTTATCTCAGTTACCTCCATGGGCTACAGCTGCTGCCCAATCAAGGACATCACAGCTGCAGCCCATTTACAATAACTAGAATCAAGGCAGGGTCACTACTACAATACAAAGATCGTTCACTGCCATACATATATTTACAATAAATACATTTAGTCAGGCGCCTACACAAAAGTACTACAACAGGCCTGCCTCCACCGCTTTTTCCTTGGGGACATCCCTAATTCCAGGCTAAAATGCCTTTCTCGTCGTCGGGTTGAGGTTAGGTAGGCCTAGTGCTAGGATTTTTAAAATCAGGAAGCCCAGACCACCAGGCACACTGGAGATGTGAAAGGCATCCCAAATGGAGTTCAAAAGTGCCACAACATGGCTGCTTTCACAGCTTTTTCCTTAGGACAAACCCTAATACCTGGCTGATTACCTTCCTAGGGTTACTGTTAGGCTTAGGCCTAGGACTTTTAAAACCAGGAAGCCCTGTGCTCCAGGCACACTGCTGTTAAAGGCATCCGAAAGGGAGGGCAAAAGTGACACAACTTGGCTGCCTCCACTGCTATTTCCATGAGACCATCCCGAACCCTAGGCTGAATTTCCTTCCTAGCGTTGAGGTTTGAGTTACACCTAGGGTTAATGTTTTTTTAACCTGAAAGCCCTGAGTTCCAAGAACACAGCAGCTGCGAAGGACTACCCAAGACGTGCACAAAAGTACCACAACATGCCTGCCGCCACAGCTACTTCCTTGGGGACATCCCGAATCCCTGGCTGATTTGCCGTTCTCATCGTCGGGTTGGGGTTAGGTAGGCCTTGTGCTAGGATTTTTAAAATCAGGAAGCCCAGACCTCCAGGCACACTGGAGCTGTGAAAGGCATCCAAAAGGGAGTGCAAAAGTGCCACAACTTGGCTGCTTTCACAGCTTTTTCCTTTGCACCATCCCTATACCTAGGCTGATTTATCTGCCTAGGGTTAGGGTTAGGGTTCAGCCTAGGGCTAGGATTTTTTGAACCAGGAAGCCCTGAGTTCCAGGCTTACTGCAGCTGCCAAAGGCATCCCAAAGGGAGCTCAGAAATGCCACAACATGGCTGCTTTCACAGCTTTTTCCTTAGGAAGAACCCTCATACCCGGCTGATTTACCTTCCTAGGGTTACTGTTAGGCTTAGGACTAGGACATTTAAAACCGGAAGCCCTGTGCTCCAGGCACACTGCAGCTGTTCAAGGCATCCGAAAGGGAGGGCAAAAGTGACACAACTTGGCTGCCTCCACTGCTATTTCCATGAGACCATCCCCAACCATAGGCTGATTTTCCTTCCTAGAGTTGAGGTTTGAGTTAGGCCTAGGGTTAGTGTTCTTTTAACCAGAAAGCCCTGAGTTCCAAGAACACAGCAGCTGCGAAGGACTACCCAAGAAGAGCACAAAAGTACCACAACATGCCTGCCTCCACAGCTATTTCCTTGGGGACATCCCTAATTCCTGGCTGATTTGCCTTTCTCGTCGTCAGGTTGGGGTTAGGTAGGACTTGTGCTAGGATTTTTAAAATCAGGAAGCCCAGACCTCCAGGCACACTGGAGCTGTGAAAGGCATCCAAAAGGGAGTGCAAAAGTGCCACCACATGGCTGGTTTCACAGCTTTTTCCTTTGCAACATCTCTATACCTAGGCTGATTTATCTGCCTAGGGTTAGGGCTCAGCCTAGGGCTAGGATTTTTTGAACCAGGAAGCCCTGAGTTCCAGGCTTACTGCAGCT
Source organism: Melospiza georgiana (assembly GCF_028018845.1). NCBI lineage: Eukaryota > Metazoa > Chordata > Aves > Passeriformes > Passerellidae > Melospiza > Melospiza georgiana. The sequence continues at coordinate 3,166,592 of NW_026652216.1, read as the reverse complement.
GCCAAAGGCATCCCAAAGGGAGCTCAGAAATGCCACAACATGGCTGCTTTCACAGCTTTTTCCTTAGGAAGAACCCTCATACCCGGCTGATTTACCTTCCTAGGGTTACTGTTAGGCTTAGGCCTAGGACTTTTAAAACCAGGAAGCCCTGTGCTCCAGGCACACTGCAGCTGTTCAAGGCATCCCAACGGGAGTGCAAAAGTGACACAACTTGGCTGCCTCCACTGCTATTTCCATGAGACCATCCCCAACCATAGGCTGATTTTCATTCCTAGCGTTGAGGTTTGAGTTAGGCCTAGGGTAAGGGTTCTTTAAACCAGAAAGCCCTGAGGTCCAAGAACACAGCAGCTGCGAAGGACTACCCAAGAAGAGCACAAAAGTACCACAACATGCCTGCCTCCACAGCTATTTCCTTGGGGACATCCCTAATTCCTGGCTGATTTGCCTTTCTCGTCGTCGGGTTGGGGTTAGGTAGGCCTTGTGCTAGGATTTTTAAAATCAGGAAGCCCAGACCTCCAGGCACACTGGAGCTGTGAAAGGCATCCAAAAGGGAGTGCAAAAGTGCCACAACATGGCTGCTTTCACAGCTTTTTCCTTAGGAAGAACCCTAATACCCGGCTGATTTACCTTCCTAGGGTTACTGTTAGGCTTGGGCCAAGGACTTTTAAAACCAGGAAGCCCTGTGCTCCAGGCACACTGCAGCTGTTCAAGGCATCCCAACGGGAGTGCAAAAGTGACACAACTTGGCTGCCTCCTCTGCTATTTCCATGAGACCATCCCGAACCATAGGCTGATTTTCCTTCCTAGCATTGAGGTTTGAGTTAAGCCTAGGGTTAGTGTTCTTTTAACCTGAAAGCCCTGAGTTCCAAGAACACAGCAGCTGCGAAGGACTACCCAAGAAGAGCACAAAAGTACCACAACATGCCTGCCTCCACAGCTATTTCCTTGGGGACATCCCTAATTCCTGGCTGATTTGCCTTTCTCGTCGTCGGGTTGGGGTTAGGTAGGCCTTGTGCTAGGATTTTTAAAATCAGGAAGCCCAGACCTCCAGGCACACTGGAGCTGTGAAAGGCATCCAAAAGGGAGTGCAAAAGTGCCACAACATGGCTGCTTTCACAGCTTCTTCCTTGGCACCATCACTATACCTAGGCTGATTTATCTGCCTAGGTTTATGGTTAGGGTTCAGCCTAGGGCTAGGATTTTTTGAACCAGGAAGCCCTGAGTTCCAGGCTTACTGTAGCTGCCAAAGGCATCCCAAAGGGAGCGCAGAAGTGCCAGAACATGGCTGCTTTCACAGCTTTTTCCTAAGGAAGAACCCTAATACCCGGCTGATTTACCTTCCTAGGGTTACTGTTAGGCTTGGGCCAAGGACTTTTAAAACCAGGAAGCCCTGTGCTCCAGGCACACTGCAGCTGTTCAAGGCATCCCAAGGGGAGCGCAAAAGTGACACAACTTGGCTGCCTCCACTGCTATTTCCATGAGACCATCCCCAACCATAGGCTGATTTTCCTTCCTAGCGTTGAGGTTTGAGTTAGGCCTAGGGTTAGAGTTTTTTAACCAGAAAGCCCTGAGTTCCAAGAACACAGCAGCTGCGAAGGACTACCCAAGAAGAGCACAAAAGTACCACAACATGCCTGCCTCCACAGCGATTTCCTTGGGGACATCCCTAATTCCTGGCTGATTTGCCTTTCTCGTCGTCAGGTTGGGGTTAGGTAGGCCTTGTGCTAGGATTTTTAAAATCAGGAAGCCCAGACCTCCAGGCACACTGGAGCTGTGAAAGGCATCCCAAAGGGAGTGCAAAAGTGCCACAACATGGCTGCTTTCACAGCTTTTTCCTAAGGAAGAACCCTAATACCCGGCTGATTTACCTTCCTAGGGTTACTGTTAGGCTTGGGCCAAGGACTTTTAAAACCAGGAAGCCCTGTGCTCCAGGCACACTGCAGCTGTTCAAGGCATCCCAACGGGAGTGCAAAAGTGACACAACTTGGATGCCTCCACTGCTATTTCCATGAGACCATCCCCAACCTTAGGCTGGTTTTCCTTCCTAGCATTGAGTTTTGAGTTAGGCCTATGGTTACTGTTCTTTTAACCTGAAAGCCCTGAGTTCCAAGAACACAGCAGCTGCGAAGGACTACCCAAGAAGAGCACAAAAGTACCACAACATGCCTGCCTCCACAGCTATTTCCTTGGGGACATCCCTAATTCCTGGCTGATTTGCCTTTCTCGTCGTCGGGTTGGGGTTAGGTAGGCCTTGTGCTAGGATTTTTAAAATCAGGAAGCCCAGAACTCCAGGCACACTGGAGCTGTGAAAGGCATCCAAAAGGGAGTGCAAAAGTGTCACAACATGGCTGCTTTCACAGCTTCTTCCTTGGCACCATCACTATACCTAGGCTGATTTATCTGCCTAGGTTTATGGTTAGGGTTCAGCCTAGGGCTAGGATTTTTTGAACCAGGAAGCCCTGAGTTCCAGGCTTACTGCAGCTGCCAAAGGCATCCCAAAGGGAGCGCAGAAGTGCCAGAACATGGCTGCTTTCACAGCTTTTTCCTAAGGAAGAACCCTAATACCCGGCTGATTTACCTTCCTAGGGTTACTGTTAGGCTTGGGCAAAGGACTTTTAAAACCAGGAAGCCCTGTGCTCCAGGCACACTGCAGCAGTTCAAGGCATCCCAACGCAAGTGCAAAAGTGACACAACTTGGCTGCCTCCACTGCTATTTCCATGAGACCATCCCCAACCTTAGGCTGGTTTTCCTTCCTAGAGTTGAGTTTTGAGTTAGGCCTAGGCTTACTGTTCATTAACCTGAAAGCCCTGAGTTCCAAGAACACAGCAACTGCGAAGGACTACCCAAGAAGAGCACAAATGTACCACAACATGCCTGCCTCCACAGCTATTTCCTTGGGGACATCCCTAATTCCTGGCTGATTTGCCTTTCTCGTCGTCGGGTTGGGGTTAGGTAGGCCTTGTGCTAGGATTTTTAAAATCAGGAAGCCCAGACCTCCAGGCACACTGGAGCTGTGAAAGGCATCCAAAAGGGAGTGCAAAAGTGCCACAACATGGCTGCTTTCACAGCTTTTTCCTTGGCACCATCCCTATACCTAGGCTGATTTATCTGCCTAGGGTTAGTGTTAGGGTTCAGCCTAGGGCTAGGATTTTTTGAACCAGGAAGCCCTGAGTTCCAGGCTTACTGCAGCTGCCAAAGGCATCCCAAAGTGAGCTCAGAAATGCCACAACATGGCTACTTACACAGGTTTTTCCTTAGGAGGAACCCTCATACCCGGCTGATTTACCTTCGTAGGGTTTCTATTAGGCTTAGGCCTAGGACTTTAAAATCAGGAAGCCCAGACCTCCAGGCACACTGGAGCTGTGAAAGGCATCCAAAAGGGAGTGCAAAAGTGCCACAACATGGCTGCTTTCACAGCTTTTTCCTTTGCACCATCCCTATACCTAGGCTGATTTATCTGCCTAGGGTTAGGGTTAGGGTTCAGCCTAGGGCTAGGATTTTTAAAATCAGGAAGCCCAGACCTCCAGGCACACTGGAGCTGTGAAAGGCATCCCAAAGGGAGTGCAAAAGTGCCACAACATGGCAGCTTTCACAGCTTTTTCCTAAGGAAGAACCCTAATACCCGGCTGATTTACCTTCCTAGGGTTACTGTTAGGCTTGGGCCAAGGACTTTTAAAACCAGGAAGCCCTGTGCTCCAGGCACACTGCAGCTGTTCAAGGCATCCCAACGCGAGTGCAAAAGTGACACAACTTGGCTGCCTCCACTGCTATTTCCATGAGACTATCCCCAACCTTAGGCTGGTTTTCCTTCCTAGCGTTGAGGTTTGAGTTAGGCCTATGGTTACTGTTCTTTTAACCTGAAAGCCCTGAGTTCCAAGAATACAGCAGCTGCGAAGGACTACCCAAGAAGAGCACAAAAGTACCACCACATGCCTGCCTCCACAGCTATTTCCTTGGGGACATCCCTAATTCCTGGCTGATTTGCCTTTCTCGTCGTCGGGTTGGGGTTAGGTAGGCCTTGTGCTAGGATTTTTAAAATCAGGAAGCCCAGACCTCCAGGCACACTGGAGCTGTGAAAGGCATCCCAAAAGGAGTGCAAAAGTGCCACAACATGGCTGCTTTCACAGCTTTTTCCTTAGGAAGAACCCTAATACCCGGCTGATTTACCTTCCTAGGGTTACTGTTAGGCTTGGGCCAAGGACTTTTAAAACCAGGAAGCCCTGTGCTCCAGGCACACTGCAGCTGTTCAAGGCATCCCAACGCGAGTGCAAAAGTGACACAACTTGGCTGCCTCCTCTGCTATTTCCATGAGACCATCCCGAACCATAGGCTGATTTTCCTTCCTAGCATTGAGTTTTGAGTTAGGCCTAGGGTTAGTGTTCTTTTAACCTGAAAGCCCTGAGTTCCAAGAACACAGCAGCTGCGAAGGACTACCCAAGAAGAGCACAAAAGTACCACAACATGCCTGCCTCCACAGCTATTTCCTTGGGGACATCCCTAATTCCTGGCTGATTTGCCTTTCTCGTCGTCGGGTTGGGGTTAGGTAGGCCTTGTGCTAGGATTTTTAAAATCAGGAAGCCCAGACCTCCAGGCACACTGGAGCTGTGAAAGGCATCCAAAAGGGAGTGCAAAAGTGCCACAACATGGCTGCTTTCACAGCTTCTTCCTTGGCACCATCACTATACCTAGGCTTATTTATCTGCCTAGGGTTAGGGTTAGGGTTCAGCCTAGGGCGAGGATTTTTTGAACCAGGAAGCCCTGAGTTCCAGGCTTACTGTAGCTGCCAAAGGCATCCCAAAGGGAGCGCAGAAGTGCCACAACATGGCTGCTTTCACAGCTTTTTCCTTTGGAAGAACCCTAATACCCGGCTGATTTACCTTCCTAGGGTTACTGTTAGGCTTGGGCCAAGGACTTTTAAAACCAGGAAGCCCTGTGCTCCAGGCACACTGCAGCTGTTCAAGGCATCCCAACGCGAGTGCAAAAGTGACACAACTTGGCTGCGTCCACTGCTATTTCCATGAGACCATCCCAAACCATAGGCTGATTTTCCTTCCTAGCGTTGAGTTTTGAGTTAGGCCTAGGGTTAGTGTTCTTTTAACCTGAAAGCCCTGAGTTCCAAGAACACAGCAACTGCGAAGGACTACCCAAGAAGAGCACAAAAGTACCACAACATGCCTGCCTCCACAGCTATTTCCTTGGGGACATCCCTAATTCCTGGCTGATTTGCCTTTCTCGTCGTCGGGTTGGGGTTAGGTAGGACTTGTGCTAGGATTTTTAAAATCAGGAAGCCCAGACCTCCAGGCACACTGGAGCTGTGAAAGGCATCCAAAAGGGAGTGCAAAAGTGCCACAACATGGCTGCTTTCACAGCTTTTTCCTTGGCACCATCCCTATACCTAGGCTGATTTATCTGCCTAGGGTTAGGGTTAGGCTTCAGCCTAGGGCTAGGATTTTTTGAACCAGGAAGCCCTGAGTTCCAGGCTTACTGCAGCTGCCAAAGGCATCCCAAAGTGAGCTCAGAAATGCCACAACATGGCTACATACACAGCTTTTTCCTTAGGAGGAACCCTCATACGCGGCTGATTTACCTTCGTAGGGTTTCTATTAGGCTTAGCCCTAGGACTTTAAAATCAGGAAGCCCAGACCTCCAGGCACACTGGAGCTGTGAAAGGCATCCAAAAGGGAGTGCAAAAGTGCCACAACATGGCTGCTTTCACAGCTTTTTCCTTTGCACCATCCCTATACCTAGGCTGATTTATCTGCCTAGGGTTAGGGTTAGGGTTCAGCCTAGGGCTAGGATTTTTTGAACCCGGAAGCCCTGAGTTCCAGGCTTACTGCAGCTGCCAAAGGCATCCCAAAGGGAGCCCAGAAGTGCCACAACATGGCTGCTTTCACAGCTTTTTCCTTAGGAAGAACCCTCATACCCGGCTGATTTACCTTCCAAGGGTTACTGTCAGGCTTAGGCCTAGGACTTTTAAAACCAGGAAGCCCTGTGCTCCAGGCACACTGCAGCTGTTCTAGGCATCCCAAAGGGAGGGCAAAAGTGACACAACTTGGCTGCCTCCACTGCTATTTCCATGAGACCATCCCCAAACATAGGCTGATTTTCCTTCCTAGCGTTGAGGTTTGAGTTAGGCCTAGGGTTTGTGTTCTTTTAACCTGAAAGCCCTGAGTTCCAAGAACACAGCAGCTGCGAAGGACTACCCAAGAAGAGCACAAAAGTGTTGTATTCATATTGTTGCATATCATATTTCCAGAGCCTCATACCTTCTGGGTGGTTTTGTCACAGCAGATCTCCACAACAGTGGTGTTGTTGCTTCTCAGTCAGGGCTCCTCTCCAAAGCTCTCCCTGACCACCCCGCCCCCTTTTATCTCAGTTACCTCCATGGGCTACAGCTGCTGCCCAATCAAGGACATCACAGCTGCAGCCCATTTACAATAACTAGAATCAAGGCAGGGTCACTACTACAATACAAAGATCGTTCACTGCCATACATATATTTACAATAAATACATTTAGTCAGGCGCCTACACAAAAGTACTACAACAGGCCTGCCTCCACCGCTTTTTCCTTGGGGACATCCCTAATTCCTGGCTGAAATGCCTTTCTCGTCTTAGGGTTGAGGTTAGGTAGGCCTAGTGCTAGGATTTTTAAAATCAGGAAGCCCAGACCTCCAGGCACACTGGAGATGTGAAAGGCATCCAAAAGGGAGTGCAAAAGTGCCACAACATGGCTGCTTTCACAGCTTTTTCCTTGGCACCATCCCTATACCTAGGCTGATTTATCTGCCTAGGGTTAGGGTTAGGGTTCAGCCTAGGGCTAGGATTTTTTGAACCAGGAAGCCCTGAGTTCCAGGCTTACTGCAGCTGCCAAAGGCATCCCAAAGGGAGCGCAGAAGTGCCACAACATGGCTGCTTTCACAGCTTTTTCCTTAGGAAGAACCCTCATACCCGGCTGATTTACCTTCCTAGGGTTACTGTTAGGCTTAGGCCTAGGACTTTTAAAACCAGGAAGCCCTGTGCTCCAGGCACACTGCAGCTGTTCAAGGCATCCCAACGGGAGTGCAAAAGTGACACAACTTGGCTGCCTCCACTGCTATTTCCCTGAGACCATCCCCAACCATAGGCTGATTTTCCTTCCTAGCGTTGAGGTTTGAGTTAGGCCGAGGGTTAGTGTTCTTTTAACCTGAAAGCCCTGAGTTCCAAGAACACAGCAGCTGCGAAGGACTACCCAAGAAGTGCACAAAAGTACCACCACACGCCTGCCTCCACAGCTATTTCCTTGGGGACATCCCTAATTCCTGGCTGATTTGCCTTTCTCGTCGTCGGGTTGGGGTTAGGTAGGCCTTGTGCTAGGATTTTTAAAATCAGGAAGCCCAGACCTCCAGGCACACTGGAGCTGTGAAAGGCATCCAAAAGGGAGTGCAAAAGTGCCACAACATGGCTGCTTTCACAGCTTTTTCCTTAGGAAGAACCCTCATACCCGGCTGATTTACCTTCCTAGGGTTACTGTTAGGCTTAGGCCTAGGACTTTTAAAACCAGGAAGCCCTGTGCTCCAGGCACACTGCAGCTCTTCAAGGCATCCCAAGGGGAGCGCAAAAGAGACACAACTTGGCTGCCTCCACTGCTATTTCCATGAGACCATCCCGAACCCTAGGCTGATTTTCCTTCCTAGCGTTGAGGTATGAGTTAGGCCGAGGTTTAGTGTTTTTTTAACCTGAAAGCCCTGAGTTCCAAGAACACAGCAGCTGCGAAGGACTGCCCAAGAAGTGCACAAAAGTACCACCACCTGCCTGCCTCCACAGCTATTTCCTTGGGGACATCCCTAATTCCTGGCTGATTTGCCTTTCTCGTCGTCGGGTTGGGGATAGGTAGGCCTTGTGCTAGGATTTTTAAAATCACGAAGCCCAGACCTCCAGGCACACTGGAGCTGTGAAAGGCATCCAAAAGGGAGTGCAAAAGTGCCACAACATGGCTGCTTTCACAGCTTCTTCCTTGGCACCATCCCTATACCTAGGCTGATTTATCTGCCTAGGGTTAGGGTTAGGGTTCAGCCTAGGGCTCGGATTTTTTGAACCAGGAAGCCCTGAGTTCCAGGCTTACTGTAGCTGCCAAAGGCATCCCAAAGGGAGCGCAGAAGTGCCACAACATGGCAGCTTTCACAGCTTTTTCCTTAGGAAGAACCCTAATACCCGGCTGATTTACCTTCCTAGGGGTTACTGTTAGGCTTAGGCCTAGGACTTTTAAAACCAGGAAGCCCTGTGCTCCAGGCACACTGCAGCTCTTCAAGGCATCCCAAGGGGAGCGCAAAAGAGACACAACTTGGCTGCCTCCACTGCTATTTCCATGAGACCATCCCGAACCCTAGGCTGATTTTCCTTCCTAGCGTTGAGGTTTGAGTTAGGCCTAGGGTTAGTGTTTTTTTAACCTGAAAGCCCTGAGTTCCAAGAACACAGCAGCTGCGAAGGACTACACAAGACGTGCACAAAAGTACCACCACATGCCTGCCGCCACAGCTACTTCCTTGGGGACATCCCTAATTCCTGGCTGATTTGCCTTTCTCGTCGTCGGGTTGGGGTTAGGTAGGCCTTGTGCTAGGATTTTGAAAATCAGGAAGCCCAGACCTCCAGGCACACTGGAGCTGTGAAAGGCATCCAAAAGGGAGTGCAAAAGTGCCACAACATGGCTGCTTTCACAGCTTTTTCCTTGGCACCATCCCTATACCTAGGCTGATTTATCTGCCTAGGGTTAGGGTTAGGGTTCAGCCTAGGGCTAGGATTTTTTGAACCAGGAAGCCCTGAGTTCCAGGCTTACTGCAGCTGCCAAAGGCATCCCAAAGTGAGCTCAGAAATGCCACAACATGGCTACATACACAGCTTTTTCCTTAGGAGGAACCCTCATACCCGGCTGATTTACCTTCGTAGGGTTTCTATTAGGCTTAGGCCTAGGACTTTAAAATCAGGAAGCCCAGACCTCCAGGCACACTGGAGCTGTGAAAGGCATCCAAAAGGGAGTGCAAAAGTGCCACAACATGGCTGCTTTCACAGCTTTTTCCTTTGCACCATCCCTATACCTAGGCTGATTTATCTGCCTAGGGTTAGGGTTAGGGTTCAGCCTAGGGCTAGGATTTTTTGAACCCGGAAGCCCTGAGTTCCAGGCTTACTGCAGCTGCCAAAGGCATCCCAAAGGGAGCGCAGAAGTGCCACAACATGGCTGCTTTCACAGCTTTTTCCTTAGGAAGAACCCTCATACCCGGCTGATTTACCTTCCAAGGGTTACTGTCAGGCTTAGGCCTAGGACTTTTAAAACCAGGAAGCCCTGTGCTCCAGGCACACTGCAGCTGTTCTAGGCATCCCAAAGGGAGGGCAAAAGTGACACAACTTGGCTGCCTCCACTGCTATTTCCATGAGACCATCCCCAAACATAGGCTGATTTTCCTTCCTAGCGTTGAGGTTTGAGTTAGGCCTAGGGTTTGTGTTCTTTTAACCTGAAAGCCCTGAGTTCCAAGAACACAGCAGCTGCGAAGGACTACCCAAGAAGAGCACAAAAGTGTTGTATTCATATTGTTGCATATCATATTTCCAGAGCCTCATACCTTCTGGTTGGTTTTGTCACAGCAGATCTCCACAACAGTGGTGTTGTTGCTTCTCAGTCAGGGCTCCTCTCCAATGCTCTCCCTGACCACCCCGCCCCCTTTTATCTCAGTTACCTCCATGGGCTACAGCTGCTGCCCAATCAAGGACATCACAGCTGCAGCCCATTTACAATAACTAGAATCAAGGCAGGGTCACTACTACAATACAAAGATCGTTCACTGCCATACATATATTTACAATAAATACATTTAGTCAGGCGCCTACACAAAAGTACTACAACAGGCCTGCCTCCACCACTTTTTCCTTGGGGACATCCCTAATTCCTGGCTGAAATGCCTTTCTCGTCTTAGGGTTGAGGTTAGGTAGGCCTAGTGCTAGGATTTTTAAAATCAGGAAGCCCAGACCTCCAGGCACACTGGAGATGTGAAAGGCATCCAAAAGGGAGTGCAAAAGTGCCACAACATGGCTGCTTTCACAGCTTTTTCCTTGGCACCATCCCTATACCTAGGCTGATTTATCTGCCTAGGGTTAGGGTTAGGGTTCAGCCTAGGGCTAGGATTTTTTGAACCAGGAAGCCCTGAGTTCCAGGCTTACTGCAGCTGCCAAAGGCATCCCAAAGGGAGCGCAGAAGTGCCACAACATGGCTGCTTTCACAGCTTTTTCCTAAGGAAGAACCCTAATACCCGGCTGATTTACCTTCCTAGGGTTACTGTTAGGCTTAGGCCTAGGACTTTTAAAACCAGGAAGCCCTGTGCTCCAGGCACACTGCAGCTGTTCAAGGCATCCCAACGGGAGTGCAAAAGTGACACAACTTGGCTGCCTCCACTGCTATTTCCCTGAGACCATCCCCAACCATAGGCTGATTTTCCTTCCTAGCGTTGAGGTTTGAGTTAGGCCGAGGGTTAGTGTTCTTTTAACCTGAAAGCCCTGAGTTCCAAGAACACAGCAGCTGCGAAGGACTACCCAAGAAGTGCACAAAAGTACCACCACACGCCTGCCTCCACAGCTATTTCCTTGGGGACATCCCTAATTCCTGGCTGATTTGCCTTTCTCGTCGTCAGGTTGGGGTTAGGTAGGCCTTGTGCTAGGATTTTTAAAATCAGGAAGCCCAGACCTCCAGGCACACTGGAGCTGTGAAAGGCATCCAAAAGGGAGTGCAAAAGTGCCACAACATGGCTGCTTTCACAGCTTTTTCCTTAGGAAGAACCCTCATACCCGGCTGATTTACCTTCCTAGGGTTACTGTTAGGCTTAGGCCTAGGACTTTTAAAACCAGGAAGCCCTGTGCTCCAGGCACACTGCAGCTGTTCAAGGCATCCCAAGGGCAGCGCAAAAGTGACACAACTTGGCTGCCTCCACTGCTATTTCCATGAGACCATCCCGAACCTTAGGCTGATTTTCCTTCCTAGCGTTGAGGTTTGAGTTAGGCCGAGGTTTAGTGTTCTTTTAACCTGAAAGCCCTGAGTTCCAAGAACACAGCAGCTGCGAAGGACTGCCCAAGAAGTGCACAAAAGTACCACCACCTGCCTGCCTCCACAGCTATTTCCTTGGGGACATCCCTAATTCCTGGCTGATTTGCCTTTCTCGTCGTCGGGTTGGGGATAGGTAGGCCTTGTGCTAGGATTTTTAAAATCAGGAAGCCCAGACCTCCAGGCACACTGGAGCTGTGAAAGGCATCCAAAAGGGAGTGCAAAAGTGCCACAACATGGCTGCTTTCACAGCTTTTTCCTTGGCACCATCCCTATACCTAGGCTGATTTATCTGCCTAGGGTTAGGGTTCAGCCTAGGGCTCAGATTTTTTGAACCAGGAAGCCCTGAGTTCCAGGCTTACTGTAGCTGCCAAAGGCATCCCAAAGGGAGCGCAGAAGTGCCACAACATGGCAGCTTTCACAGCTTTTTCCTTAGGAAGAACCCTAATACCCGGCTGATTTACCTTCCTAGGGGTTACTGTTAGGCTTAGGCCTAGGACTTTTAAAACCAGGAAGCCCTGTGCTCCAGGCACACTGCAGCTCTTCAAGGCATCACAGGAGGAGCGCAAAAGTGACACAACTTGGCTGCCTCCACTGCTATTTCCATGAGACCATCCCCAAACATAGGCTGATTTTCCTTCCTAGCGTTGAGGTTTGAGTTAGGCCTAGGGTTAGTGTTTTTTTAACCTGAAAGCCCTGAGTTCCAAGAACACAGCAGCTGCGAAGGACTACCCAAGAAGAGCACAAAAGTGTTGTATTCATATTGTTGCATATCATATTTCCAGAGCCTCATACCTTCTGGGTGGTTTTGTCACAGCAGATCTCCACAACAGTGGTGTTGTTGCTTCTCAGTCAGGGCTCCTCTCCAAAGCTCTCCCTGACCACCCCGCCCCCTTTTATCTCAGTTACCTCCATGGGCTACAGCTGCTGCCCAATCAAGGACATCACAGCTGCAGCCCATTTACAATAACTAGAATCAAGGCAGGGTCACTACTACAATACAAAGATCGTTCACTGCCATACATATATTTACAATAAATACATTTAGTCAGGCCCCTACACAAAAGTACTACAACAGGCCTGCCTCCACCGCTTTTTCCTTGGGGACATCCCTAATTCCTGGCTGAAATGCCTTTCTCGTCTTAGGGTTGAGGTTAGGTAGGCCTAGTGCTAGGATTTTTAAAATCAGGAAGCCCAGACCTCCAGGCACAAGGGAGATGTGAAAGGCATCCAAAAGGGAGTGCAAAAGTGCCACAACATGGCTGCTTTCACAGCTTTTTCCTTGGCACCATCCCTATACCTAGGCTGATTTATCTGCCTAGGGTTAGGGTTAGGGTTCAGCCTAGGGCTAGGATTTTTTGAACCAGGAAGCCCTGAGTTCCAGGCTTACTGCAGCTGCCAAAGGCATCCCAAAGGGAGCGCAGAAGTGCCACAACATGGCTGCTTTCACAGCTTTTTCCTTAGGAAGAACCCTCATACCCGGCTGATTTACCTTCCTAGGGGTTACTGTTAGGCTTAGGCCTAGGACTTTTAAAACCAGGAAGCCCTGTGCTCCAGGCACACTGCAGCTCTTCAAGGCATCCCAAGGGGAGCGCAAAAGAGACACAACTTGGCTGCCTCCACTGCTATTTCCATGAGACCATCCCGAACCCTAGGCTGATTTTCCTTCCTAGCGTTGAGGTTTGAGTTAGGCCTAGGGTTAGTGTTTTTTTAACCTGAAAGCCCTGAGTTCCAAGAACACAGCAGCTGCGAAGGACTACCCAATACGTGCACAAAAGTACCACCACATGCCTGCCGCCACAGCTACTTCCTTGGGGACATCCCTAATTCCTGGCTGATTTGCCTTTCTCGTCGTCGGGTTGGGGTTAGGTAGGCCTTGTGCTAGGATTTTGAAAATCAGGAAGCCCAGACCTCCAGGCACACTGGAGATGTGAAAGGCATCCAAAAGGGAGTGCAAAAGTGCCACAACATGGCTGCTTTCACAGCTTTTTCCTTGGCACCATCCCTATACCTAGGCTGATTTATCTGCCTAGGGTTAGGGTTAGGGTTCAGCCTAGGGCTAGGATATTTTGAACCAGGAAGCCCTGAGTTCCAGGCTTACTGCAGCTGCCAAAGGCATCCCAAAGGGAGCGCAGAAGTGCCACAACATGGCTGCTTTCACAGCTTTTTCCTTAGGAAGAACCCTCATACCTGGATGATTTACCTTCCTAGGGTTACTGTTAGGCTTAGGCCTAGGACTTTTAAAACCAGGAAGCCCTGTGCTCCAGGCACACTGCAGCTGTTCAAGGCATCCCAAGGGGAGCGCAAAAGTGACACAACTTGGCTGCCTCCACTGCTATTTCCATGAGACCATCCCGAATCATAGGCTGATTTTCCTTCCTAGCGTTGAGGTTTGAGTTAGGCCTAGGGTTAGAGTTTTTTAACCAGAAAGCCCTGAGTTCCAAGAACACAGCAGCTGCGAAGGACTACCCAAGAAGAGCACAAAAGTACCACCACATGCCTGCCTCCACAGCTATTTCCTTGGGGACATCCCTAATTCCTGGCTGATTTGCCTTTCTCGTCGTCAGGTTGAGGTTAGGTAGGCCTTGTGCTAGGATTTTTAAAATCAGGAAGCCCAGACCTCCAGGCACACTGGAGCTGTGAAAGGCATCCAAAAGGGAGTGCAAAAGTGCCACAACATGGCTGCTTTCACAGCTTTTTCCTAAGGAAGAACCCTAATACCCGGCTGATTTACCTTCCTAGGGTTACTGTTAGGCTTGGGCCAAGGACTTTTAAAACCAGGAAGCCCTGTGCTCCAGGCACACTGCAGCAGTTCAAGGCATCCCAACGGGAGTGCAAAAGTGACACAACTTGGATGCCTCCACTGCTATTTCCATGAGACCATACCCAACCTTAGGCTGGTTTTCCTTCCTAGCATTGAGTTTTGAGTTAGGCCTATGGTTACTGTTCTTTTAACCTGAAAGCCCTGAGTTCCAAGAACACAGCAGCTGCGAAGGACTACCCAAGAAGAGCACAAAAGTACCACCACATGCCTGCCTCCACAGCTATTTCCTTGGGGACATCCCTAATTCCTGGCTGATTTGCCTTTCTCGTCGTCGGGTTGGGGTTAGGTAGGCCTTGTGCTAGGATTTTTAAAATCAGGAAGCCCAGACCTCCATGCACACTGGAGCTGTGAAAGGCATCCAAAAGGGAGTGCAAAAGTGCCACAACATGGCTGCTTTCACAGCTTTTTCCTTAGGAAGAACCCTAATACCCGGCTGATTTACCTTCCTAGGGTTACTGTTAGGCTTGGGCCAAGGACTTTTAAAACCAGGAAGCCCTGTGCTCCAGGCACACTGCAGCTGTTCAAGGCATCCCAACGCGAGTGCAAAAGTGACACAACTTGGCTGCGTCCACTGCTATTTCCATGAGACCATCCCGAACCATAGGCTGATTTTCCTTCCTAGCGTTGAGTTTTGAGTTAGGCCTAGGGTTAGTGTTCTTTTAACCTGAAAGCCCTGAGTTCCAAGAACACAGCAACTGCGAAGGACTACCCAAGAAGAGCACAAAAGTACCACAACATGCCTGCCTCCACAGCTATTTCCTTGGGGACATCCCTAATTCCTGGCTGATTTGCCTTTCTCGTCGTCGGGTTGGGGTTAGGTAGGACTTGTGCTAGGATTTTTAAAATCAGGAAGCCCAGACCTCCAGGCACACTGGAGCTGTGAAAGGCATCCAAAAGGGAGTGCAAAAGTGCCACAACATGGCTGCTTTCACAGCTTTTTCCTTGGCACCATCCCTATACCTAGGCTGATTTATCTGCCTAGGGTTAGGGTTAGGCTTCAGCCTAGGGCTAGGATTTTTTGAACCAGGAAGCCCTGAGTTCCAGGCTTACTGCAGCTGCCAAAGGCATCCTAAAGTGAGCTCAGAAATGCCACAACATGGCTACATACACAGCTTTTTCCTTTGGAGGAACCCTCATACCCGGCTGATTTACCTTCGTAGGGTTTTTATTAGGCTTAGCCCTAGGACTTTAAAATCAGGAAGCCCAGACCTCCAGGCACACTGGAGCTGTGAAAGGCATCCAAAAGGGAGTGCAAAAGTGCCACAACATGGCTGCTTTCACAGCTTTTTCCTTTGCACCATCCCTATACCTAGGCTGATTTATCTGCCTAGGGTTAGGGTTAGGGTTCAGCCTAGGGCTAGGATTTTTTGAACCAGGAAGCCCTGAGTTCCAGGCTTACTGCAGCTGCCAAAGGCATCCCAAAGGGAGCGCAGAAGTGCCACAACATGGCTGCTTTCACAGCTTTTTCCTTAGGAAGAACCCTCATACCCGGCTGATTTACCTTCCAAGGGTTACTGTCAGGCTTAGGCCTAGGACTTTTAAAACCAGGAAGCCCTGTGCTCCAGGCACACTGCAGCTGTTCTAGGCATCCCAAAGGGAGGGCAAAAGTGACACCACTTGGCTGCCTCCACTGCTATTTCCATAAGACCATCCCCAAACATAGGCTGATTTTCCTTCCTAGCGTTGAGGTTTGAGTTAGGCCTAGGGTTTGTGTTCTTTTAACCTGAAAGCCCTGAGTTCCAAGAACACAGCAGCTGCGAAGGACTACCCAAGAAGAGCACAAAAGTGTTGTATTCATATTGTTGCATATCATATTTCCAGAGCCTCATACCTTCTGGGTGGTTTTGTCACAGCAGATCTCCACAACAGTGGTGTTGTTGCTTCTCAGTCAGGGCTCCTCTCCAAAGCTCTCCCTGACCACCCCGCCCCCTTTTATCTCAGTTACCTCCATGGGCTACAGCTGCTGCCCAATCAAGGACATCACAGCTGCAGCCCATTTACAATAACTAGAATCAAGGCAGGGTCACTACTACAATACAAAGATCGTTCACTGCCATACATATATTTACAATAAATACATTTAGTCAGGCCCCTACACAAAAGTACTACAACAGGCCTGCCTCCACCGCTTTTTCCTTGGGGACATCCCTAATTCCTGGCTGAAATGCCTTTCTCGTCTTAGGGTTGAGGTTAGGTAGGCCTAGTGCTAGGATTTTTAAAATCAGGAAGCCCAGACCTCCAGGCACACTGGAGATGTGAAAGGCATCCAAAAGGGAGTGCAAAAGTGCCACAACATGGCTGCTTTCACAGCTTTTTCCTTGGCACCATCCCTATACCTAGGCTGATTTATCTGCCTAGGGTTAGGGTTAGGGTTCAGCCTAGGGCTAGGATTTTTTGAACCAGGAAGCCCTGAGTTCCAGGCTTACTGCAGCTGCCAAAGGCATCCCAAAGGGAGTGCAGAAGTGCCACAACATGGCTGCTTTCACAGCTTTTTCCTTAGGAAGAACCCTCATACCCGGCTGATTTACCTTCCTAGGGTTACTGTTAGGCTTGGGCCAAGGACTTTTAAAACCAGGAAGCCCTGTGCTCCAGGCACACTGCAGCTGTTCAAGGCATCCCAACGCGAGTGCAAAAGTGACACAACTTGGCTGCGTCCACTGCTATTTCCATGAGACCATCCCGAACCATAGGCTGATTTTCCTTCCTAGCGTTGAGTTTTGAGTTAGGCCTAGGGTTAGTGTTCTTTTAACCTGAAAGCCCTGAGTTCCAAGAACACAGCAACTGCGAAGGACTACCCAAGAAGAGCACAAAAGTACCACAACATGCCTGCCTCCACAGCTATTTCCTTGGGGACATCCCTAATTCCTGGCTGATTTGCCTTTCTCGTCGTCGGGTTGGGGTTAGGTAGGACTTGTGCTAGGATTTTTAAAATCAGGAAGCCCAGACCTCCAGGCACACTGGAGCTGTGAAAGGCATCCAAAAGGGAGTGCAAAAGTGCCACAACATGGCTGCTTTCACAGCTTTTTCCTTGGCACCATCCCTATACCTAGGCTGATTTATCTGCCTAGGGTTAGGGTTAGGCTTCAGCCTAGGGCTAGGATTTTTTGAACCAGGAAGCCCTGAGTTCCAGGCTTACTGCAGCTGCCAAAGGCATCCTAAAGTGAGCTCAGAAATGCCACAACATGGCTACATACACAGCTTTTTCCTTTGGAGGAACCCTCATACCCGGCTGATTTACCTTCGTAGGGTTTTTATTAGGCTTAGCCCTAGGACTTTAAAATCAGGAAGCCCAGACCTCCAGGCACACTGGAGCTGTGAAAGGCATCCAAAAGGGAGTGCAAAAGTGCCACAACATGGCTGCTTTCACAGCTTTTTCCTTTGCACCATCCCTATACCTAGGCTGATTTATCTGCCTAGGGTTAGGGTTAGGGTTCAGCCTAGGGCTAGGATTTTTTGAACCAGGAAGCCCTGAGTTCCAGGCTTACTGCAGCTGCCAAAGGCATCCCAAAGGGAGCGCAGAAGTGCCACAACATGGCTGCTTTCACAGCTTTTTCCTTAGGAAGAACCCTCATACCCGGCTGATTTACCTTCCAAGGGTTACTGTCAGGCTTAGGCCTAGGACTTTTAAAACCAGGAAGCCCTGTGCTCCAGGCACACTGCAGCTGTTCTAGGCATCCCAAAGGGAGGGCAAAAGTGACACCACTTGGCTGCCTCCACTGCTATTTCCATAAGACCATCCCCAAACATAGGCTGATTTTCCTTCCTAGCGTTGAGGTTTGAGTTAGGCCTAGGGTTTGTGTTCTTTTAACCTGAAAGCCCTGAGTTCCAAGAACACAGCAGCTGCGAAGGACTACCCAAGAAGAGCACAAAAGTGTTGTATTCATATTGTTGCATATCATATTTCCAGAGCCTCATACCTTCTGGGTGGTTTTGTCACAGCAGATCTCCACAACAGTGGTGTTGTTGCTTCTCAGTCAGGGCTCCTCTCCAAAGCTCTCCCTGACCACCCCGCCCCCTTTTATCTCAGTTACCTCCATGGGCTACAGCTGCTGCCCAATCAAGGACATCACAGCTGCAGCCCATTTACAATAACTAGAATCAAGGCAGGGTCACTACTACAATACAAAGATCGTTCACTGCCATACATATATTTACAATAAATACATTTAGTCAGGCCCCTACACAAAAGTACTACAACAGGCCTGCCTCCACCGCTTTTTCCTTGGGGACATCCCTAATTCCTGGCTGAAATGCCTTTCTCGTCTTAGGGTTGAGGTTAGGTAGGCCTAGTGCTAGGATTTTTAAAATCAGGAAGCCCAGACCTCCAGGCACACTGGAGATGTGAAAGGCATCCAAAAGGGAGTGCAAAAGTGCCACAACATGGCTGCTTTCACAGCTTTTTCCTTGGCACCATCCCTATACCTAGGCTGATTTATCTGCCTAGGGTTAGGGTTAGGGTTCAGCCTAGGGCTAGGATTTTTTGAACCAGGAAGCCCTGAGTTCCAGGCTTACTGCAGCTGCCAAAGGCATCCCAAAGGGAGTGCAGAAGTGCCACAACATGGCTGCTTTCACAGCTTTTTCCTTAGGAAGAACCCTAATACCCGGCTGATTTACCTTCCTAGGGTTACTGTTAGGCTTGGGCCAAGGACTTTTAAAACCAGGAAGCCCTGTGCTCCAGGCACACTGCAGCTGTTCAAGGCATCCCAACGCGAGTGCAAAAGTGACACAACTTGGCTGCGTCCACTGCTATTTCCATGAGACCATCCCGAACCATAGGCTGATTTTCCTTCCTAGCGTTGAGTTTTGAGTTAGGCCTAGGGTTAGTGTTCTTTTAACCTGAAAGCCCTGAGTTCCAAGAACACAGCAACTGCGAAGGACTACCCAAGAAGAGCACAAAAGTACCACAACATGCCTGCCTCCACAGCTATTTCCTTGGGGACATCCCTAATTCCTGGCTGATTTGCCTTTCTCGTCGTCGGGTTGGGGTTAGGTAGGACTTGTGCTAGGATTTTTAAAATCAGGAAGCCCAGACCTCCAGGCACACTGGAGCTGTGAAAGGCATCCAAAAGGGAGTGCAAAAGTGCCACAACATGGCTGCTTTCACAGCTTTTTCCTTGGCACCATCCCTATACCTAGGCTGATTTATCTGCCTAGGGTTAGGGTTAGGCTTCAGCCTAGGGCTAGGATTTTTTGAACCAGGAAGCCCTGAGTTCCAGGCTTACTGCAGCTGCCAAAGGCATCCTAAAGTGAGCTCAGAAATGCCACAACATGGCTACATACACAGCTTTTTCCTTTGGAGGAACCCTCATACCCGGCTGATTTACCTTCGTAGGGTTTTTATTAGGCTTAGCCCTAGGACTTTAAAATCAGGAAGCCCAGACCTCCAGGCACACTGGAGCTGTGAAAGGCATCCAAAAGGGAGTGCAAAAGTGCCACAACATGGCTGCTTTCACAGCTTTTTCCTTTGCACCATCCCTATACCTAGGCTGATTTATCTGCCTAGGGTTAGGGTTAGGGTTCAGCCTAGGGCTAGGATTTTTTGAACCAGGAAGCCCTGAGTTCCAGGCTTACTGCAGCTGCCAAAGGCATCCCAAAGGGAGCGCAGAAGTGCCACAACATGGCTGCTTTCACAGCTTTTTCCTTAGGAAGAACCCTCATACCCGGCTGATTTACCTTCCAAGGGTTACTGTCAGGCTTAGGCCTAGGACTTTTAAAACCAGGAAGCCCTGTGCTCCAGGCACACTGCAGCTGTTCTAGGCATCCCAAAGGGAGGGCAAAAGTGACACCACTTGGCTGCCTCCACTGCTATTTCCATAAGACCATCCCCAAACATAGGCTGATTTTCCTTCCTAGCGTTGAGGTTTGAGTTAGGCCTAGGGTTTGTGTTCTTTTAACCTGAAAGCCCTGAGTTCCAAGAACACAGCAGCTGCGAAGGACTACCCAAGAAGAGCACAAAAGTGTTGTATTCATATTGTTGCATATCATATTTCCAGAGCCTCATACCTTCTGGGTGGTTTTGTCACAGCAGATCTCCACAACAGTGGTGTTGTTGCTTCTCAGTCAGGGCTCCTCTCCAAAGCTCTCCCTGACCACCCCGCCCCCTTTTATCTCAGTTACCTCCATGGGCTACAGCTGCTGCCCAATCAAGGACATCACAGCTGCAGCCCATTTACAATAACTAGAATCAAGGCAGGGTCACTACTACAATACAAAGATCGTTCACTGCCATACATATATTTACAATAAATACATTTAGTCAGGCCCCTACACAAAAGTACTACAACAGGCCTGCCTCCACCGCTTTTTCCTTGGGGACATCCCTAATTCCTGGCTGAAATGCCTTTCTCGTCTTAGGGTTGAGGTTAGGTAGGCCTAGTGCTAGGATTTTTAAAATCAGGAAGCCCAGACCTCCAGGCACACTGGAGATGTGAAAGGCATCCAAAAGGGAGTGCAAAAGTGCCACAACATGGCTGCTTTCACAGCTTTTTCCTTGGCACCATCCCTATACCTAGGCTGATTTATCTGCCTAGGGTTAGGGTTAGGGTTCAGCCTAGGGCTAGGATTTTTTGAACCAGGAAGCCCTGAGTTCCAGGCTTACTGCAGCTGCCAAAGGCATCCCAAAGGGAGTGCAGAAGTGCCACAACATGGCTGCTTTCACAGCTTTTTCCTTAGGAAGAACCCTAATACCCGGCTGATTTACCTTCCTAGGGTTACTGTTAGGCTTGGGCCAAGGACTTTTAAAACCAGGAAGCCCTGTGCTCCAGGCACACTGCAGCTGTTCAAGGCATCCCAACGCGAGTGCAAAAGTGACACAACTTGGCTGCGTCCACTGCTATTTCCATGAGACCATCCCGAACCATAGGCTGATTTTCCTTCCTAGCGTTGAGTTTTGAGTTAGGCCTAGGGTTAGTGTTCTTTTAACCTGAAAGCCCTGAGTTCCAAGAACACAGCAACTGCGAAGGACTACCCAAGAAGAGCACAAAAGTACCACAACATGCCTGCCTCCACAGCTATTTCCTTGGGGACATCCCTAATTCCTGGCTGATTTGCCTTTCTCGTCGTCGGGTTGGGGTTAGGTAGGACTTGTGCTAGGATTTTTAAAATCAGGAAGCCCAGACCTCCAGGCACACTGGAGCTGTGAAAGGCATCCAAAAGGGAGTGCAAAAGTGCCACAACATGGCTGCTTTCACAGCTTTTTCCTTGGCACCATCCCTATACCTAGGCTGATTTATCTGCCTAGGGTTAGGGTTAGGCTTCAGCCTAGGGCTAGGATTTTTTGAACCAGGAAGCCCTGAGTTCCAGGCTTACTGCAGCTGCCAAAGGCATCCCAAAGGGAGCGCAGAAGTGCCACAACATGGCTGCTTTCACAGCTTTTTCCTTAGGAAGAACCCTCATACCCGGCTGATTTACCTTCCAAGGGTTACTGTCAGGCTTAGGCCTAGGACTTTTAAAACCAGGAAGCCCTGTGCTCCAGGCACACTGCAGCTGTTCTAGGCATCCCAAAGGGAGGGCAAAAGTGACACCACTTGGCTGCCTCCACTGCTATTTCCATAAGACCATCCCCAAACATAGGCTGATTTTCCTTCCTAGCGTTGAGGTTTGAGTTAGGCCTAGGGTTTGTGTTCTTTTAACCTGAAAGCCCTGAGTTCCAAGAACACAGCAGCTGCGAAGGACTACCCAAGAAGAGCACAAAAGTGTTGTATTCATATTGTTGCATATCATATTTCCAGAGCCTCATACCTTCTGGGTGGTTTTGTCACAGCAGATCTCCACAACAGTGGTGTTGTTGCTTCTCAGTCAGGGCTCCTCTCCAAAGCTCTCCCTGACCACCCCGCCCCCTTTTATCTCAGTTACCTCCATGGGCTACAGCTGCTGCCCAATCAAGGACATCACAGCTGCAGCCCATTTACAATAACTAGAATCAAGGCAGGGTCACTACTACAATACAAAGATCGTTCACTGCCATACATATATTTACAATAAATACATTTAGTCAGGCCCCTACACAAAAGTACTACAACAGGCCTGCCTCCACCGCTTTTTCCTTGGGGACATCCCTAATTCCTGGCTGAAATGCCTTTCTCGTCTTAGGGTTGAGGTTAGGTAGGCCTAGTGCTAGGATTTTTAAAATCAGGAAGCCCAGACCTCCAGGCACACTGGAGATGTGAAAGGCATCCAAAAGGGAGTGCAAAAGTGCCACAACATGGCTGCTTTCACAGCTTTTTCCTTGGCACCATCCCTATACCTAGGCTGATTTATCTGCCTAGGGTTAGGGTTAGGGTTCAGCCTAGGGCTAGGATTTTTTGAACCAGGAAGCCCTGAGTTCCAGGCTTACTGCAGCTGCCAAAGGCATCCCAAAGGGAGTGCAGAAGTGCCACAACATGGCTGCTTTCACAGCTTTTTCCTTAGGAAGAACCCTAATACCCGGCTGATTTACCTTCCTAGGGTTACTGTTAGGCTTGGGCCAAGGACTTTTAAAACCAGGAAGCCCTGTGCTCCAGGCACACTGCAGCTGTTCAAGGCATCCCAACGCGAGTGCAAAAGTGACACAACTTGGCTGCGTCCACTGCTATTTCCATGAGACCATCCCGAACCATAGGCTGATTTTCCTTCCTAGCGTTGAGTTTTGAGTTAGGCCTAGGGTTAGTGTTCTTTTAACCTGAAAGCCCTGAGTTCCAAGAACACAGCAACTGCGAAGGACTACCCAAGAAGAGCACAAAAGTACCACAACATGCCTGCCTCCACAGCTATTTCCTTGGGGACATCCCTAATTCCTGGCTGATTTGCCTTTCTCGTCGTCGGGTTGGGGTTAGGTAGGACTTGTGCTAGGATTTTTAAAATCAGGAAGCCCAGACCTCCAGGCACACTGGAGCTGTGAAAGGCATCCAAAAGGGAGTGCAAAAGTGCCACAACATGGCTGCTTTCACAGCTTTTTCCTTGGCACCATCCCTATACCTAGGCTGATTTATCTGCCTAGGGTTAGGGTTAGGCTTCAGCCTAGGGCTAGGATTTTTTGAACCAGGAAGCCCTGAGTTCCAGGCTTACTGCAGCTGCCAAAGGCATCCTAAAGTGAGCTCAGAAATGCCACAACATGGCTACATACACAGCTTTTTCCTTTGGAGGAACCCTCATACCCGGCTGATTTACCTTCGTAGGGTTTTTATTAGGCTTAGCCCTAGGACTTTAAAATCAGGAAGCCCAGACCTCCAGGCACACTGGAGCTGTGAAAGGCATCCAAAAGGGAGTGCAAAAGTGCCACAACATGGCTGCTTTCACAGCTTTTTCCTTTGCACCATCCCTATACCTAGGCTGATTTATCTGCCTAGGGTTAGGGTTAGGGTTCAGCCTAGGGCTAGGATTTTTTGAACCAGGAAGCCCTGAGTTCCAGGCTTACTGCAGCTGCCAAAGGCATCCCAAAGGGAGCGCAGAAGTGCCACAACATGGCTGCTTTCACAGCTTTTTCCTTAGGAAGAACCCTCATACCCGGCTGATTTACCTTCCAAGGGTTACTGTCAGGCTTAGGCCTAGGACTTTTAAAACCAGGAAGCCCTGTGCTCCAGGCACACTGCAGCTGTTCTAGGCATCCCAAAGGGAGGGCAAAAGTGACACCACTTGGCTGCCTCCACTGCTATTTCCATGAGACCATCCCCAAACATAGGCTGATTTTCCTTCCTAGCGTTGAGGTTTGAGTTAGGCCTATGGTTACTGTTCTTTTAACCTGAAAGCCCTGAGTTCCAAGAACACAGCAGCTGCGAAGGACTACCCAAGAAGAGCACAAAAGTGTTGTATTCATATTGTTGCATATCATATTTCCAGAGCCTCATACCTTCTGGGTGGTTTTGTCACAGCAGATCTCCACAACAGTGGTGTTGT
Source organism: Melospiza georgiana (assembly GCF_028018845.1). Taxonomy (NCBI): domain Eukaryota; kingdom Metazoa; phylum Chordata; class Aves; order Passeriformes; family Passerellidae; genus Melospiza; species Melospiza georgiana. Next base: position 3,142,830 of record NW_026652216.1, on the reverse strand, counting down.
TGCTTCTCAGTCAGGGCTCCTCTCCAAAGCTCTCCCTGACCACCCCGCCCCCTTTTATCTCAGTTACCTCCATGGGCTACAGCTGCTGCCCAATCAAGGACATCACAGCTGCAGCCCATTTACAATAACTAGAATCAAGGCAGGGTCACTACTACAATACAAAGATCGTTCACTGCCATACATATATTTACAATAAATACATTTAGTCAGGCCCCTACACAAAAGTACTACAACAGGCCTGCCTCCACCGCTTTTTCCTTGGGGACATCCCTAATTCCTGGCTGAAATGCCTTTCTCGTCTTAGGGTTGAGGTTAGGTAGGCCTAGTGCTAGGATTTTTAAAATCAGGAAGCCCAGACCTCCAGGCACACTGGAGATGTGAAAGGCATCCAAAAGGGAGTGCAAAAGTGCCACAACATGGCTGCTTTCACAGCTTTTTCCTTGGCACCATCCCTATACCTAGGCTGATTTATCTGCCTAGGGTTAGGGTTAGGGTTCAGCCTAGGGCTAGGATTTTTTGAACCAGGAAGCCCTGAGTTCCAGGCTTACTGCAGCTGCCAAAGGCATCCCAAAGGGAGTGCAGAAGTGCCACAACATGGCTGCTTTCACAGCTTTTTCCTTAGGAAGAACCCTCATACCCGGCTGATTTACCTTCCTAGGGTTACTGTTAGGCTTAGGCCTAGGACTTTTAAAACCAGGAAGCCCTGTGCTCCAGGCACACTGCAGCTGTTCAAGGCATCCCAACGGGAGTGCAAAAGTGACACAACTTGGCTGCCTCCTCTGCTATTTCCCTGAGACCATCCCCAACCATAGGCTGATTTTCCTTCCTAGCGTTGAGGTTTGAGTTAGGCCTAGGGTTAGTGTTCTTTTAACCTGAAAGCCCTGAGTTCCAAGAACACAGCAGCTGCGAAGGACTACCCAAGAAGTGCACAAAAGTACCACCACACGCCTGCCTCCACAGCGATTTCCTTGGGGACATCCCTAATTCCTGGCTGATTTGCCTTTCTCGTCGTCAGGTTGGGGTTAGGTAGGCCTTGTGCTAGGATTTTTAAAATCAGGAAGCCCAGACCTCCAGGCACACTGGAGCTGTGAAAGGCATCCAAAAGGGAGTGCAAAAGTGCCACAACATGGCTGCTTTCACAGCTTTTTCCTTAGGAAGAACCCTCATACCCGGCTGATTTACCTTCCTAGGGTTACTGTTAGGCTTAGGCCTAGGACTTTTAAAACCAGGAAGCCCTGTGCTCCAGGCACACTGCAGCTGTTCAAGGCATCCCAAGGGCAGCGCAAAAGTGACACAACTTGGCTGCCTCCACTACTATTTCCATGAGACCATCCCGAACCTTAGGCTGATTTTCCTTCCTAGCGTTGAGTTTGAGTTAGGCTGAGGTTTAGTGTTCTTTTAACCTGAAAGCCCTGAGTTCCAAGAACACAGCAGCTGCGAAGGACTGCCCAAGAAGTGCACAAAAGTACCACCACCTGCCTGCCTCCACAGCTATTTCCTTGGGGACATCCCTAATTCCTGGCTGATTTGCCTTTCTCGTCGTCGGGTTGGGGTTAGGTAGGCCTTGTGCTAGGATTTTTAAAATCAGGAAGCCCAGACCTCCAGGCACACTGGAGCTGTGAAAGGCATCCAAAAGGGAGTGCAAAAGTGCCACAACATGGCTGCTTTCACAGCTTCTTCCTTGGCACCATCCCTATACCTAGGCTGATTTATCTGCCTAGGGTTAGGGTTAGGGTTCAGCCTAGGGCTCGGATTTTTTGAACCAGGAAGCCCTGAGTTCCAGGCTTACTGTAGCTGCCAAAGGCATCCCAAAGGGAGCGCAGAAGTGCCACAACATGGCAGCTTTCACAGCTTTTTCCTTAGGAAGAACCCTAATACCCGGCTGATTTACCTTCCTAGGGTTACTGTTAGGCTTAGGCCTAGGACTTTTAAAACCAGGAAGCCCTGTGCTCCAGGCACACTGCAGCTCTTCAAGGCATCCCAAGGGGAGCGCAAAAGAGACACAACTTGGCTGCCTCCACTGCTATTTCCATGAGACCATCCCGAACCCTAGGCTGATTTTCCTTCCTAGCGTTGAGGTTTGAGTTAGGCCTAGGGTTAGTGTTTTTTTAACCTGAAAGCCCTGAGTTCCAAGAACACAGCAGCTGCGAAGGACTACCCAAGACGTGCACAAAAGTACCACCACATGCCTGCCGCCACAGCTACTTCCTTGGGGACATCCCTAATTCCTGGCTGATTTGCCTTTCTCGTCGTCGGGTTGGGGTTAGGTAGGCCTTGTGCTAGGATTTTGAAAATCAGGAAGCCCAGACCTCCAGGCACACTGGAGCTGTGAAAGGCATCCAAAAGGGAGTGCAAAAGTGCCACCACATGGCTGCTTTCACAGCTTTTTCCTTTGCACCATCCCTATACCTAGGCTGATATATCTGCCTAGGGTTAGGGTTAGGGTTCAGGCTAGGGCTAGGATTTTTTGAACCAGGAAGCCCTGAGTTCCAGGCTTACTGCAGCTGCCAAAGGCATCCCAAAGGGAGCTCAGAAATGCCACAACATGGCTGCTTTCACAGCTTTTTCCTTAGGAAGAACCCTCATACCCGGCTGATTTACCTTCCTAGGGTTACTGTTAGGCTTAGGCCTAGGACTTTTAAAACCAGGAAGCCCTGTGCTCCAGGCACACTGCAGTTGTTCAATTCATCCCAAGGGCAGCGCAAAAGTGACACAACTTGGCTGCCTCCACTGCTATTTCCATGAGACCATCCCGAATCATAGGCTGATTTTCCTTCCAAGCGTTGAGGTTTGAGTTAGGCCTAGGGTTAGTGTTCTTTTAACCAGAAAGCCCTGAGTTCCAAGAACACAGCAGCTGCGAAGGACTACCCAAGAAGAGCACAAAAGTACCACAACATGCCTGCCTCCACAGCGATTTCCTTGGGGACATCCTTAATTACTGGCTGATTTGCCTTTCTCGTCGTCGGGCTGGGGTTAGGTAGGCCTTGTGCTAGGATTTTTAAAATCAGGAAGCCCAGACCTCCAGGCACACTGGAGCTGTGAAAGGCATCCAAAAGGGAGTGCAAAAGTGCCACAACATGGCTGCTTTCACAGCTTTTTCCTTGGCACCATCCCTATACCTAGGCTGATTTATCTGCCTAGGGTTAGGGTTCAGCCTAGGGCTAGGATTTTTTGAATCAGGAAGCCCTGAGTTCCAGGCTTACTGCAGCTGCCAAAGGCATCCCAAAGGGAGCACAGAAGTGCCACAACATGGCTGCTTTCACAGCTTTTTCCTTAGGAAGAACCCTGATACCCGGCTGATTTACCTTCCTAGGGTTACTGTTAGGCTTAGGCCTAGGACTTTTAAAACCAGGAAGCCCTGTGCTCCAGGCACACTGCAGCTGTTCAATTCATCCCAATGGCAGCGCAAAAGTGACACAACTTGGCTGCCTCCACTGCTATTTCCATGAGACCATCCCGAATCATAGGCTGATTTTCCTTCCAAGCGTTGAGGTTTGAGTTAGGCCTAGGGTTAGGGTTCTTTTAACCTGAAAGCCCTGAGTTCCAAGAACACAGCAGCTGCGAAGGACTACCCAAGAAGAGCACAAAAGTACCACCACATGCCTGCCTCCACAGCTATTTCCTTGGGGACATCCCTAATTCCTGGCTGATTTGCCTTTCTCGTCGTCGGGCTGGGGTTAGGTAGGCCTTGTGCTAGGATTTTTAAAATCAGGAAGCCCAGACCTCCAGGCACACTGGAGCTGTGAAAGGCATCCAAAAGGGAGTGCAAAAGTGCCACAACATGGCTGCTTTCACAGCTTTTTCCCTGGCACCATCCCTATACCTAGGCTGATTTATCTGCCTAGGGTTAGTGTTAGGGTTCAGCCTAGAGCTAGGATATTTTGAACCAGGAAGCCCTGAGTTCCAGGCTTACTGCAGCTGCCAAAGGCATCCCAAAGTGAGCTCAGAAATGCCACAACATGGCTACTTACACAGCTTTTTCCTTAGGAGGAACCCTCATACCCGGCTGATTTACCTTCGTAGGGTTTCTATTAGGCTTAGGCCTAGGACTTTTAAAACCAGGAAGCCCTGTGCTCCAGGCACACTGCAGCTGTTCAAGGCATCCGAAAGAGAGGGCAAAAGTGACACAACTTGGCTGCCTCCACTGCTATTTCCATGAGACCATCCTGAACCATAGGCTGATTTTCCTTCCTAGCGTTGAGGTTTGAGTTAGGCCTAGGGTTAGGGTTCTTTTAACCAGAAAGCCCTGAGTTCCAAGAACACAGCAGCTGCGAAAGTACACCCAAGAAGAGCACAAAAGTACCACAACATGCCTGCCTCCACAGCGATTTCCTTGGGGACATCCCTAATTCCTGGCTGATTTGCCTTTCTCGTCGTCGGGTTGGGGTTAGGTAGGCCTTGTGCTAGGATTTTGAAAATCAGGAAGCCCAGACCTCCAGGCACACTGGAGCTGTGAAAGGCATCCAAAAGGGAGTGCAAAAGTGCCACCACATGGCTGGTTTCACGGCTTTTTCCTTTGCACCATCCCTATTCCTAGGCTGATTTATCTGCCTAGGGTTAGGGTTAGGGTTCAGCCTAGGGCTCGGATTTTTTGAACCAGGAAGCCCTGAGTTCCAGGCTTACTGCAGGTGCCAAAGGCATCCCAAAGGGAACGCAGAAGTGCCACAACATGGCTGCTTTCACAGCTTTTTCCTTAGGAAGAACCCTCATACCTGGATGATTTACCTTCCTAGGGTTACTGTTAGGCTTAGGCCTAGGACTTTTAAAACCAGGAAGCCCTGTGCTCCAGGCACACTGCAGCTGTTCAAGGCATCCCAAGGGGAGCGCAAAAGTGACACAACTTGGCTGCCTCCACTGCTATTTCCATGAGACCATCCCGAATCATAGGCTGATTTTCCTTCCTAGCGTTGAGGTTTGAGTTAGGCCTAGGGTTAGTGTTCTTTTAACCAGAAAGCCCTGAGTTCCAAGAACACAGCAGCTGCGAAGGACTACCCAAGAAGAGCACAAAAGTACCACAACATGCCTGCCTCCACAGCTATTTCCTTGGGGACATCCCTAATTCCTGGCTGATTTGCCTTTCTCGTCGTCGGGTTGGGGTTAGGTAGGCCTTGTGCTAGGATTTTTAAAATCAGGAAGCCCAGACCTCCAGGCACACTGGAGCTGTGAAAGGCATCCAAAAGGGAGTGCAAAAGTGCCACAACATGGCTGCTTTCACAGCTTTTTCCTTGGCACCATCCCTATACCTAGGCTTATTTATCTGCCTAGGGTTAGGGTTAGGGTTCAGCCTAGGGCGAGGATTTTTTGAACCAGGAAGCCCTGAGTTCCAGGCTTACTGTAGCTGCCAAAGGCATCCCAAAGGGAGCGCAGAAGTGCCACAACATGGCTGCTTTCACAGCTTTTTCCTAAGGAAGAACCCTAATACCCGGCTGATTTACCTTCCTAGGGTTACTGTTAGGCTTGGGCCAAGGACTTTTAAAACCAGGAAGCCCTGTGCTCCAGGCACACTGCAGCTGTTCAAGGCATCCCAACGGGAGTGCAAAAGTGACACAACTTGGATGCCTCCACTGCTATTTCCATGAGACCATCCCCAACCTTAGGCTGGTTTTCCTTCCTAGCATTGAGTTTTGAGTTAGGCCTATGGTTACTGTTCTTTTAACCTGAAAGCCCTGAGTTCCAAGAACACAGCAGCTGCGAAGGACTACCCAAGAAGAGCACAAAAGTGTTGTATTCATATTGTTGCATATCATATTTCCAGAGCCTCATACCTTCTGGGTGGTTTTGTCACAGCAGATCTCCACAACAGTGGTGTTGTTGCTTCTCAGTCAGGGCTCCTCTCCAAAGCTCTCCCTGACCACCCCGCCCCCTTTTATCTCAGTTACCTCCATGGGCTACAGCTGCTGCCCAATCAAGGACATCACAGCTGCAGCCCATTTACAATAACTAGAATCAAGGCAGGGTCACTACTACAATACAAAGATCGTTCACTGCCATACATATATTTACAATAAATACATTTAGTCAGGCGCCTACACAAAAGTACTACAACAGGCCTGCCTCCACCGCTTTTTCCTTGGGGACATCCCTAATTCCTGGCTGAAATGCCTTTCTCGTCTTAGGGTTGAGGTTAGGTAGGCCTAGTGCTAGGATTTTTAAAATCAGGAAGCCCAGACCTCCAGGCACACTGGAGATGTGAAAGGCATCCAAAAGGGAGTGCAAAAGTGCCACAACATGGCTGCTTTCACAGCTTTTTCCTTGGCACCATCCCTATACCTAGGCTGATTTATCTGCCTAGGGTTAGGGTTAGGGTTCAGCCTAGGGCTAGGATTTTTTGAACCAGGAAGCCCTGAGTTCCAGGCTTACTGCAGCTGCCAAAGGCATCCCAAAGGGAGCGCAGAAGTGCCACAACATGGCTGCTTTCACAGCTTTTTCCTTAGGAAGAACCCTCATACCCGGCTGATTTACCTTCCTAGGGTTACTGTTAGGCTTAGGCCTAGGACTTTTAAAACCAGGAAGCCCTGTGCTCCAGGCACACTGCAGCTGTTCAAGGCATCCCAACGGGAGTGCAAAAGTGACACAACTTGGCTGCCTCCACTGCTATTTCCCTGAGACCATCCCCAACCATAGGCTGATTTTCCTTCCTAGCGTTGAGGTTTGAGTTAGGCCGAGGGTTAGTGTTCTTTTAACCTGAAAGCCCTGAGTTCCAAGAACACAGCAGCTGCGAAGGACTACCCAAGAAGTGCACAAAAGTACCACCACACGCCTGCCTCCACAGCTATTTCCTTGGGGACATCCCTAATTCCTGGCTGATTTGCCTTTCTCGTCGTCGGGTTGGGGTTAGGTAGGCCTTGTGCTAGGATTTTTAAAATCAGGAAGCCCAGACCTCCAGGCACACTGGAGCTGTGAAAGGCAGCCAAAAGGGAGTGCAAAAGTGCCACAACATGGCTGCTTTCACAGCTTTTTCCTTAGGAAGAACCCTCATACCCGGCTGATTTACCTTCCTAGGGTTACTGTTAGGCTTAGGCCTAGGACTTTTAAAACCAGGAAGCCCTGTGCTCCAGGCACACTGCAGCTGTTCAAGGCATCCCAAGGGCAGCGCAAATGTGACACAACTTGGCTGCCTCCACTACTATTTCCATGAGACCATCCCGAACCTTAGGCTGATTTTCCTTCCTAGCGTTGAGTTTGAGTTAGGCCGAGGTTTAGTGTTCTTTTAACCTGAAAGCCCTGAGTTCCAAGAACACAGCAGCTGCGAAGGACTGCCCAAGAAGTGCACAAAAGTACCACCACCTGCCTGCCTCCACAGCTATTTCCTTGGGGACATCCCTAATTCCTGGCTGATTTGCCTTTCTCGTCGTCGGGTTGGGGATAGGTAGGCCTTGTGCTAGGATTTTTAAAATCACGAAGCCCAGACCTCCAGGCACACTGGAGCTGTGAAAGGCATCCAAAAGGGAGTGCAAAAGTGCCACAACATGGCTGCTTTCACAGCTTCTTCCTTGGCACCATCCCTATACCTAGGCTGATTTATCTGCCTAGGGTTAGGGTTAGGGTTCAGCCTAGGGCTCGGATTTTTTGAACCAGGAAGCCCTGAGTTCCAGGCTTACTGTAGCTGCCAAAGGCATCCAAAAGGGAGCGCAGAAGTGCCACAACATGGCAGCTTTCACAGCTTTTTCCTTAGGAAGAACCCTAATACCCGGCTGATTTACCTTCCTAGGGGTTACTGTTAGGCTTAGGCCTAGGACTTTTAAAACCAGGAAGCCCTGTGCTCCAGGCACACTGCAGCTGTTCAAGGCATCCCAAGGGGAGCGCAAAAGTGACACAACTTGGCTGCCTCCACTGCTATTTCCATGAGACCATCCCGAATCATAGGCTGATTTTCCTTCCTAGCGTTGAGGTTTGAGTTAGGCCTAGGGTTAGTGTTCTTTTAACCAGAAAGCCCTGAGTTCCAAGAACACAGCAGCTGCGAAGGACTACCCAAGAAGAGCACAAAAGTACCACAACATGCCTGCCTCCACAGCTATTTCCTTGGGGACATCCCTAATTCCTGGCTGATTTGCCTTTCTCGTCGTCGGGTTGGGGTTAGGTAGGCCTTGTGCTAGGATTTTTAAAATCAGGAAGCCCAGACCTCCAGGCACACTGGAGCTGTGAAAGGCATCCAAAAGGGAGTGCAAAAGTGCCACAACATGGCTGCTTTCACAGCTTTTTCCTTGGCACCATCCCTATACCTAGGCTGATTTATCTGCCTAGGGTTAGGGTTAGGCTTCAGCCTAGGGCTAGGATTTTTTGAACCAGGAAGCCCTGAGTTCCAGGCTTACTGCAGCTGCCAAAGGCATCCCAAAGTGAGCTCAGAAATGCCACAACATGGCTACATACACAGCTTTTTCCTTAGGAGGAACCCTCATACCCTGCTGATTTACCTTCGTAGGGTTTCTATTAGGCTTAGGCCTAGGACTTTAAAATCAGGAAGCCCAGACCTCCAGGCACACTGGAGCTGTTAAAGGCATCCAAAAGGGAGTGCAAAAGTGCCACAACATGGCTGCTTTCACAGCTTTTTCCTTTGCACCATCCCTATACCTAGGCTGATTTATCTGCCTAGGGTTAGGGTTAGGGTTCAGCCTAGGGCTAGGATTTTTTGAACCCGGAAGCCCTGAGTTCCAGGCTTACTGCAGCTGTCAAAGGCATCCCAAAGGGAGCGCAGAAGTGCCACAACATGGCTGCTTTCACAGCTTTTTCCTTAGGGAGAACCCTCATACCCGGCTGATTTACCTTCCAAGGGTTACTGTCAGGCTTAGGCCTAGGACTTTTAAAACCAGGAAGCCCTGTGCTCCAGGCACACTGCAGCTGTTCTAGGCATCCCAAAGGGAGGGCAAAAGTGACACAACTTGGCTGCCTCCACTGCTATTTCCATGAGACCATCCCCAAACATAGGCTGATTTTCCTTCCTAGCGTTGAGGTTTGAGTTAGGCCTAGGGTTTGTGTTCTTTTAACCTGAAAGCCCTGAGTTCCAAGAACACAGCAGCTGCGAAGGACTACCCAAGAAGAGCACAAAAGTGTTGTATTCATATTGTTGCATATCATATTTCCAGAGCCTCATACCTTCTGGTTGGTTTTGTCACAGCAGATCTCCACAACAGTGGTGTTGTTGCTTCTCAGTCAGGGCTCCTCTCCAATGCTCTCCCTGACCACCCCGCCCCCTTTTATCTCAGTTACCTCCATGGGCTACAGCTGCTGCCCAATCAAGGACATCACAGCTGCAGCCCATTTACAATAACTAGAATCAAGGCAGGGTCACTACTACAATACAAAGATCGTTCACTGCCATACATATATTTACAATAAATACATTTAGTCAGGCGCCTACACAAAAGTACTACAACAGGCCTGCCTCCACCACTTTTTCCTTGGGGACATCCCTAATTCCTGGCTGAAATGCCTTTCTCGTCTTAGGGTTGAGGTTAGGTAGGCCTAGTGCTAGGATTTTTAAAATCAGGAAGCCCAGACCTCCAGGCACAAGGGAGATGTGAAAGGCATCCAAAAGGGAGTGCAAAAGTGCCACAACATGGCTGCTTTCACAGCTTTTTCCTTGGCACCATCCCTATACCTAGGCTGATTTATCTGCCTAGGGTTAGGGTTAGGGTTCAGCCTAGGGCTAGGATTTTTTGAACCAGGAAGCCCTGAGTTCCAGGCTTACTGCAGCTGCCAAAGGCATCCCAAAGGGAGCGCAGAAGTGCCACAACATGGCTGCTTTCACAGCTTTTTCCTAAGGAAGAACCCTAATACCCGGCTGATTTACCTTCCTAGGGTTACTGTTAGGCTTAGGCCTAGGACTTTTAAAACCAGGAAGCCCTGTGCTCCAGGCACACTGCAGCTGTTCAAGGCATCCCAACGGGAGTGCAAAAGTGACACAACTTGGCTGCCTCCACTGCTATTTCCCTGAGACCATCCCCAACCATAGGCTGATTTTCCTTCCTAGCGTTGAGGTTTGAGTTAGGCCGAGGGTTAGTGTTCTTTTAACCTGAAAGCCCTGAGTTCCAAGAACACAGCAGCTGCGAAGGACTACCCAAGAAGTGCACAAAAGTACCACCACACGCCTGCCTCCACAGCTATTTCCTTGGGGACATCCCTAATTCCTGGCTGATTTGCCTTTCTCGTCGTCAGGTTGGGGTTAGGTAGGCCTTGTGCTAGGATTTTTAAAATCAGGAAGCCCAGACCTCCAGGCACACTGGAGCTGTGAAAGGCATCCAAAAGGGAGTGCAAAAGTGCCACAACATGGCTGCTTTCACAGCTTTTTCCTTAGGAAGAACCCTCATACCCGGCTGATTTACCTTCCTAGGGTTACTGTTAGGCTTAGGCCTAGGACTTTTAAAACCAGGAAGCCCTGTGCTCCAGGCACACTGCAGCTGTTCAAGGCATCCCAAGGGCAGCGCAAAAGTGACACAACTTGGCTGCCTCCACTGCTATTTCCATGAGACCATCCCGAACCTTAGGCTGATTTTCCTTCCTAGCGTTGAGGTTTGAGTTAGGCCGAGGTTTAGTGTTCTTTTAACCTGAAAGCCCTGAGTTCCAAGAACACAGCAGCTGCGAAGGACTGCCCAAGAAGTGCACAAAAGTACCACCACCTGCCTGCCTCCACAGCTATTTCCTTGGGGACATCCCTAATTCCTGGCTGATTTGCCTTTCTCGTCGTCGGGTTGGGGATAGGTAGGCCTTGTGCTAGGATTTTTAAAATCAGGAAGCCCAGACCTCCAGGCACACTGGAGCTGTGAAAGGCATCCAAAAGGGAGTGCAAAAGTGCCACAACATGGCTGCTTTCACAGCTTTTTCCTTGGCACCATCCCTATACCTAGGCTGATTTATCTGCCTAGGGTTAGGGTTCAGCCTAGGGCTCAGATTTTTTGAACCAGGAAGCCCTGAGTTCCAGGCTTACTGTAGCTGCCAAAGGCATCCCAAAGGGAGCGCAGAAGTGCCACAACATGGCAGCTTTCACAGCTTTTTCCTTAGGAAGAACCCTAATACCCGGCTGATTTACCTTCCTAGGGGTTACTGTTAGGCTTAGGCCTAGGACTTTTAAAACCAGGAAGCCCTGTGCTCCAGGCACACTGCAGCTCTTCAAGGCATCACAGGAGGAGCGCAAAAGTGACACAACTTGGCTGCCTCCACTGCTATTTCCATGAGACCATCCCCAACCTTAGGCTGATTTTCCTTCCTAGCGTTGAGGTTTGAGTTAGGCCTAGGGTTAGTGTTTTTTTAACCTGAAAGCCCTGAGTTCCAAGAACACAGCAGCTGCGAAGGACTACCCAAGAAGAGCACAAAAGTGTTGTATTCATATTGTTGCATATCATATTTCCAGAGCCTCATACCTTCTGGGTGGTTTTGTCACAGCAGATCTCCACAACAGTGGTGTTGTTGCTTCTCAGTCAGGGCTCCTCTCCAAAGCTCTCCCTGACCACCCCGCCCCCTTTTATCTCAGTTACCTCCATGGGCTACAGCTGCTGCCCAATCAAGGACATCACAGCTGCAGCCCATTTACAATAACTAGAATCAAGGCAGGGTCACTACTACAATACAAAGATCGTTCACTGCCATACATATATTTACAATAAATACATTTAGTCAGGCGCCTACACAAAAGTACTACAACAGGCCTGCCTCCACCGCTTTTTCCTTGGGGACATCCCTAATTCCTGGCTGAAATGCCTTTCTCGTCTTAGGGTTGAGGTTAGGTAGGCCTAGTGCTAGGATTTTTAAAATCAGGAAGCCCAGACCTCCAGGCACAAGGGAGATGTGAAAGGCATCCAAAAGGGAGTGCAAAAGTGCCACAACATGGCTGCTTTCACAGCTTTTTCCTTGGCACCATCCCTATACCTAGGCTGATTTATCTGCCTAGGGTTAGGGTTAGGGTTCAGCCTAGGGCTAGGATTTTTTGAACCAGGAAGCCCTGAGTTCCAGGCTTACTGCAGCTGCCAAAGGCATCCCAAAGGGAGCGCAGAAGTGCCACAACATGGCTGCTTTCACAGCTTTTTCCTTAGGAAGAACCCTCATACCCGGCTGATTTACCTTCCTAGGGTTACTGTTAGGCTTAGGCCTAGGACTTTTAAAACCAGGAAGCCCTGTGCTCCAGGCACACTGCAGCTGTTCAAGGCATCCCAACGGGAGTGCAAAAGTGACACAACTTGGCTGCCTCCACTGCTATTTCCCTGAGACCATCCCCAACCATAGGCTGATTTTCCTTCCTAGCGTTGAGGTTTGAGTTAGGCCGAGGGTTAGTGTTCTTTTAACCTGAAAGCCCTGAGTTCCAAGAACACAGCAGCTGCGAAGGACTACCCAAGAAGTGCACAAAAGTACCACCACACGCCTGCCTCCACAGCTATTTCCTTGGGGACATCCCTAATTCCTGGCTGATTTGCCTTTCTCGTCGTCGGGTTGGGGTTAGGTAGGCCTTGTGCTAGGATTTTTAAAATCAGGAAGCCCAGACCTCCAGGCACACTGGAGCTGTGAAAGGCATCCAAAAGGGAGTGCAAAAGTGCCACAACATGGCTGCTTTCACAGCTTTTTCCTTAGGAAGAACCCTCATACCCGGCTGATTTACCTTCCTAGGGTTACTGTTAGGCTTAGGCCTAGGACTTTTAAAACCAGGAAGCCCTGTGCTCCAGGCACACTGCAGCTGTTCAAGGCATCCCAAGGGCAGCGCAAATGTGACACAACTTGGCTGCCTCCACTACTATTTCCATGAGACCATCCCGAACCTTAGGCTGATTTTCCTTCCTAGCGTTGAGTTTGAGTTAGGCCGAGGTTTAGTGTTCTTTTAACCTGAAAGCCCTGAGTTCCAAGAACACAGCAGCTGCGAAGGACTGCCCAAGAAGTGCACAAAAGTACCACCACCTGCCTGCCTCCACAGCTATTTCCTTGGGGACATCCCTAATTCCTGGCTGATTTGCCTTTCTCGTCGTCGGGTTGGGGATAGGTAGGCCTTGTGCTAGGATTTTTAAAATCACGAAGCCCAGACCTCCAGGCACACTGGAGCTGTGAAAGGCATCCAAAAGGGAGTGCAAAAGTGCCACAACATGGCTGCTTTCACAGCTTCTTCCTTGGCACCATCCCTATACCTAGGCTGATTTATCTGCCTAGGGTTAGGGTTAGGGTTCAGCCTAGGGCTCGGATTTTTTGAACCAGGAAGCCCTGAGTTCCAGGCTTACTGTAGCTGCCAAAGGCATCCAAAAGGGAGCGCAGAAGTGCCACAACATGGCAGCTTTCACAGCTTTTTCCTTAGGAAGAACCCTAATACCCGGCTGATTTACCTTCCTAGGGGTTACTGTTAGGCTTAGGCCTAGGACTTTTAAAACCAGGAAGCCCTGTGCTCCAGGCACACTGCAGCTGTTCAAGGCATCCCAAGGGGAGCGCAAAAGTGACACAACTTGGCTGCCTCCACTGCTATTTCCATGAGACCATCCCGAATCATAGGCTGATTTTCCTTCCTAGCGTTGAGGTTTTAGTTAGGCCTAGGGTTAGTGTTCTTTTAACCAGAAAGCCCTGAGTTCCAAGAACACAGCAGCTGCGAAGGACTACCCAAGAAGAGCACAAAAGTACCACAACATGCCTGCCTCCACAGCTATTTCCTTGGGGACATCCCTAATTCCTGGCTGATTTGCCTTTCTCGTCGTCGGGTTGGGGTTAGGTAGGCCTTGTGCTAGGATTTTTAAAATCAGGAAGCCCAGACCTCCAGGCACACTGGAGCTGTGAAAGGCATCCAAAAGGGAGTGCAAAAGTGCCACAACATGGCTGCTTTCACAGCTTTTTCCTTGGCACCATCCCTATACCTAGGCTGATTTATCTGCCTAGGGTTAGGGTTAGGCTTCAGCCTAGGGCTAGGATTTTTTGAACCAGGAAGCCCTGAGTTCCAGGCTTACTGCAGCTGCCAAAGGCATCCCAAAGTGAGCTCAGAAATGCCACAACATGGCTACATACACAGCTTTTTCCTTAGGAGGAACCCTCATACCCGGCTGATTTACCTTCGTAGGGTTTCTATTAGGCTTAGGCCTAGGACTTTAAAATCAGGAAGCCCAGACCTCCAGGCACACTGGAGCTGTTAAAGGCATCCAAAAGGGAGTGCAAAAGTGCCACAACATGGCTGCTTTCACAGCTTTTTCCTTTGCACCATCCCTATACCTAGGCTGATTTATCTGCCTAGGGTTAGGGTTAGGGTTCAGCCTAGGGCTAGGATTTTTTGAACCCGGAAGCCCTGAGTTCCAGGCTTACTGCAGCTGCCAAAGGCATCCCAAAGGGAGCGCAGAAGTGCCACAACATGGCTGCTTTCACAGCTTTTTCCTTAGGGAGAACCCTCATACCCGGCTGATTTACCTTCCAAGGGTTACTGTCAGGCTTAGGCCTAGGACTTTTAAAACCAGGAAGCCCTGTGCTCCAGGCACACTGCAGCTGTTCTAGGCATCCCAAAGGGAGGGCAAAAGTGACACAACTTGGCTGCCTCCACTGCTATTTCCATGAGACCATCCCCAAACATAGGCTGATTTTCCTTCCTAGCGTTGAGGTTTGAGTTAGGCCTAGGGTTTGTGTTCTTTTAACCTGAAAGCCCTGAGTTCCAAGAACACAGCAGCTGCGAAGGACTACCCAAGAAGAGCACAAAAGTGTTGTATTCATATTGTTGCATATCATATTTCCAGAGCCTCATACCTTCTGGTTGGTTTTGTCACAGCAGATCTCCACAACAGTGGTGTTGTTGCTTCTCAGTCAGGGCTCCTCTCCAATGCTCTCCCTGACCACCCCGCCCCCTTTTATCTCAGTTACCTCCATGGGCTACAGCTGCTGCCCAATCAAGGACATCACAGCTGCAGCCCATTTACAATAACTAGAATCAAGGCAGGGTCACTACTACAATACAAAGATCGTTCACTGCCATACATATATTTACAATAAATACATTTAGTCAGGCGCCTACACAAAAGTACTACAACAGGCCTGCCTCCACCACTTTTTCCTTGGGGACATCCCTAATTCCTGGCTGAAATGCCTTTCTCGTCTTAGGGTTGAGGTTAGGTAGGCCTAGTGCTAGGATTTTTAAAATCAGGAAGCCCAGACCTCCAGGCACAAGGGAGATGTGAAAGGCATCCAAAAGGGAGTGCAAAAGTGCCACAACATGGCTGCTTTCACAGCTTTTTCCTTGGCACCATCCCTATACCTAGGCTGATTTATCTGCCTAGGGTTAGGGTTAGGGTTCAGCCTAGGGCTAGGATTTTTTGAACCAGGAAGCCCTGAGTTCCAGGCTTACTGCAGCTGCCAAAGGCATCCCAAAGGGAGCGCAGAAGTGCCACAACATGGCTGCTTTCACAGCTTTTTCCTAAGGAAGAACCCTAATACCCGGCTGATTTACCTTCCTAGGGTTACTGTTAGGCTTAGGCCTAGGACTTTTAAAACCAGGAAGCCCTGTGCTCCAGGCACACTGCAGCTGTTCAAGGCATCCCAACGGGAGTGCAAAAGTGACACAACTTGGCTGCCTCCACTGCTATTTCCCTGAGACCATCCCCAACCATAGGCTGATTTTCCTTCCTAGCGTTGAGGTTTGAGTTAGGCCGAGGGTTAGTGTTCTTTTAACCTGAAAGCCCTGAGTTCCAAGAACACAGCAGCTGCGAAGGACTACCCAAGAAGTGCACAAAAGTACCACCACACGCCTGCCTCCACAGCTATTTCCTTGGGGACATCCCTAATTCCTGGCTGATTTGCCTTTCTCGTCGTCAGGTTGGGGTTAGGTAGGCCTTGTGCTAGGATTTTTAAAATCAGGAAGCCCAGACCTCCAGGCACACTGGAGCTGTGAAAGGCATCCAAAAGGGAGTGCAAAAGTGCCACAACATGGCTGCTTTCACAGCTTTTTCCTTAGGAAGAACCCTCATACCCGGCTGATTTACCTTCCTAGGGTTACTGTTAGGCTTAGGCCTAGGACTTTTAAAACCAGGAAGCCCTGTGCTCCAGGCACACTGCAGCTGTTCAAGGCATCCCAAGGGCAGCGCAAAAGTGACACAACTTGGCTGCCTCCACTGCTATTTCCATGAGACCATCCCGAACCTTAGGCTGATTTTCCTTCCTAGCGTTGAGGTTTGAGTTAGGCCGAGGTTTAGTGTTCTTTTAACCTGAAAGCCCTGAGTTCCAAGAACACAGCAGCTGCGAAGGACTGCCCAAGAAGTGCACAAAAGTACCACCACCTGCCTGCCTCCACAGCTATTTCCTTGGGGACATCCCTAATTCCTGGCTGATTTGCCTTTCTCGTCGTCGGGTTGGGGATAGGTAGGCCTTGTGCTAGGATTTTTAAAATCAGGAAGCCCAGACCTCCAGGCACACTGGAGCTGTGAAAGGCATCCAAAAGGGAGTGCAAAAGTGCCACAACATGGCTGCTTTCACAGCTTTTTCCTTGGCACCATCCCTATACCTAGGCTGATTTATCTGCCTAGGGTTAGGGTTCAGCCTAGGGCTCAGATTTTTTGAACCAGGAAGCCCTGAGTTCCAGGCTTACTGTAGCTGCCAAAGGCATCCCAAAGGGAGCGCAGAAGTGCCACAACATGGCAGCTTTCACAGCTTTTTCCTTAGGAAGAACTCTAATACCCGGCTGATTTACCTTCCTAGGGGTTACTGTTAGGCTTAGGCCTAGGACTTTTAAAACCAGGAAGCCCTGTGCTCCAGGCACACTGCAGCTCTTCAAGGCATCACAGGAGGAGCGCAAAAGTGACACAACTTGGCTGCCTCCACTGCTATTTCCATGAGACCATCCCCAACCTTAGGCTGATTTTCCTTCCTAGCGTTGAGGTTTGAGTTAGGCCTAGGGTTAGTGTTTTTTTAACCTGAAAGCCCTGAGTTCCAAGAACACAGCAGCTGCGAAGGACTACCCAAGAAGAGCACAAAAGTGTTGTATTCATATTGTTGCATATCATATTTCCAGAGCCTCATACCTTCTGGGTGGTTTTGTCACAGCAGATCTCCACAACAGTGGTGTTGTTGCTTCTCAGTCAGGGCTCCTCTCCAAAGCTCTCCCTGACCACCCCGCCCCCTTTTATCTCAGTTACCTCCATGGGCTACAGCTGCTGCCCAATCAAGGACATCACAGCTGCAGCCCATTTACAATAACTAGAATCAAGGCAGGGTCACTACTACAATACAAAGATCGTTCACTGCCATACATATATTTACAATAAATACATTTAGTCAGGCGCCTACACAAAAGTACTACAACAGGCCTGCCTCCACCGCTTTTTCCTTGGGGACATCCCTAATTCCTGGCTGAAATGCCTTTCTCGTCTTAGGGTTGAGGTTAGGTAGGCCTAGTGCTAGGATTTTTAAAATCAGGAAGCCCAGACCTCCAGGCACAAGGGAGATGTGAAAGGCATCCAAAAGGGAGTGCAAAAGTGCCACAACATGGCTGCTTTCACAGCTTTTTCCTTGGCACCATCCCTATACCTAGGCTGATTTATCTGCCTAGGGTTAGGGTTAGGGTTCAGCCTAGGGCTAGGATTTTTTGAACCAGGAAGCCCTGAGTTCCAGGCTTACTGCAGCTGCCAAAGGCATCCCAAAGGGAGCGCAGAAGTGCCACAACATGGCTGCTTTCACAGCTTTTTCCTTAGGAAGAACCCTCATACCCGGCTGATTTACCTTCCTAGGGTTACTGTTAGGCTTAGGCCTAGGACTTTTAAAACCAGGAAGCCCTGTGCTCCAGGCACACTGCAGCTGTTCAAGGCATCCCAACGGGAGTGCAAAAGTGACACAACTTGGCTGCCTCCACTGCTATTTCCCTGAGACCATCCCCAACCATAGGCTGATTTTCCTTCCTAGCGTTGAGGTTTGAGTTAGGCCGAGGGTTAGTGTTCTTTTAACCTGAAAGCCCTGAGTTCCAAGAACACAGCAGCTGCGAAGGACTACCCAAGAAGTGCACAAAAGTACCACCACACGCCTGCCTCCACAGCTATTTCCTTGGGGACATCCCTAATTCCTGGCTGATTTGCCTTTCTCGTCGTCGGGTTGGGGTTAGGTAGGCCTTGTGCTAGGATTTTTAAAATCAGGAAGCCCAGACCTCCAGGCACACTGGAGCTGTGAAAGGCATCCAAAAGGGAGTGCAAAAGTGCCACAACATGGCTGCTTTCACAGCTTTTTCCTTAGGAAGAACCCTAATACCCGGCTGATTTACCTTCCTAGGGGTTACTGCTAGGCTTAGGCCTAGGACTTTTAAAACCAGGAAGCCCTGTGCTCCAGGCACACTGCAGCTCTTCAAGGCATCCCAAGGGGAGCGCAAAAGAGACACAACTTGGCTGCCTCCACTGCTATTTCCATGAGACCATCCCGAAACCTAGGCTGATTTTCCTTCCTAGCGTTGAGGTTTGAGTTAGGCCTAGGGTTAGTGTTTTTTTAACCTGAAAGCCCTGAGTTCCAAGAACACAGCAGCTGCGAAGGACTACACAAGACGTGCACAAAAGTACCACCACATGCCTGCCGCCACAGCTACTTCCTTGGGGACATCCCTAATTCCTGGCTGATTTGCCTTTCTCGTCGTCGGGTTGGGGTTAGGTAGGCCTTGTGCTAGGATTTTGAAAATCAGGAAGCCCAGACCTCCAGGCACACTGGAGCTGTGAAAGGCATCCAAAAGGGAGTGCAAAAGTGCCACCACATGGCTGGTTTCACGGCTTTTTCCTTTGCACCATCCCTATACCTAGGCTGATTTATCTGCCTAGGGTTAGGGTTAGGGTTCAGCCTAGGGCTAGGATTTTTTGAACCAGGAAGCCCTGAGTTCCAGGCTTACTGCAGCTGCCAAAGGCATCCCAAAGGGAGCGCAGAAGTGCCACAACATGGCTGCTTTCACAGCTTTTTCCTTAGGAAGAACCCTCATACCTGGATGATTTACCTTCCTAGGGTTACTGTTAGGCTTAGGCCTAGGACTTTTAAAACCAGGAAGCCCTGTGCTCCAGGCACACTGCAGCTGTTCAAGGCATCCCAAGGGGAGCGCAAAAGTGACACAACTTGGCTGCCTCCACTGCTATTTCCATGAGACCATCCCGAATCATAGGCTGATTTTCCTTCCTAGCGTTGAGGTTTGAGTTAGGCCTAGGGTTAGTGTTCTTTTAACCAGAAAGCCCTGAGTTCCAAGAACACAGCAGCTGCGAAGGACTACCCAAGAAGAGCACAAAAGTACCACAACATGCCTGCCTCCACAGCTATTTCCTTGGGGACATCCCTAATTCCTGGCTGATTTGCCTTTCTCGTCGTCGGGTTGGGGTTAGGTAGGCCTTGTGCTAGGATTTTTAAAATCAGGAAGCCCAGACCTCCAGGCACACTGGAGCTGTGAAAGGCATCCAAAAGGGAGTGCAAAAGTGCCACAACATGGCTGCTTTCACAGCTTTTTCCTTGGCACCATCCCTATACCTAGGCTGATTTATCTGCCTAGGGTTAGGGTTAGGCTTCAGCCTAGGGCTAGGATTTTTTGAACCAGGAAGCCCTGAGTTCCAGGCTTACTGCAGCTGCCAAAGGCATCCCAAAGTGAGCTCAGAAATGCCACAACATGGCTACATACACAGCTTTTTCCTTAGGAGGAACCCTCATACCCGGCTGATTTACCTTCGTAGGGTTTCTATTAGGCTTAGGCCTAGGACTTTAAAATCAGGAAGCCCAGACCTCCAGGCACACTGGAGCTGTGAAAGGCATCCAAAAGGGAGTGCAAAAGTGCCACAACATGGCTGCTTTCACAGCTTTTTCCTTTGCACCATCCCTATACCTAGGCTGATTTATCTGCCTAGGGTTAGGGTTAGGGTTCAGCCTAGGGCTAGGATTTTTTGAACCCGGAAGCCCTGAGTTCCAGGCTTACTGCAGCTGCCAAAGGCATCCCAAAGGGAGCGCAGAAGTGCCACAACATGGCTGCTTTCACAGCTTTTTCCTTAGGGAGAACCCTCATACCCGGCTGATTTACCTTCCAAGGGTTACTGTCAGGCTTAGGCCTAGGACTTTTAAAACCAGGAAGCCCTGTGCTCCAGGCACACTGCAGCTGTTCTAGGCATCCCAAAGGGAGGGCAAAAGTGACACAACTTGGCTGCCTCCACTGCTATTTCCATGAGACCATCCCCAAACATAGGCTGATTTTCCTTCCTAGCGTTGAGGTTTGAGTTAGGCCTAGGGTTTGTGTTCTTTTAACCTGAAAGCCCTGAGTTCCAAGAACACAGCAGCTGCGAAGGACTACCCAAGAAGAGCACAAAAGTGTTGTATTCATATTGTTGCATATCATATTTCCAGAGCCTCATACCTTCTGGTTGGTTTTGTCACAGCAGATCTCCACAACAGTGGTGTTGTTGCTTCTCAGTCAGGGCTCCTCTCCAATGCTCTCCCTGACCACCCCGCCCCCTTTTATCTCAGTTACCTCCATGGGCTACAGCTGCTGCCCAATCAAGGACATCACAGCTGCAGCCCATTTACAATAACTAGAATCAAGGCAGGGTCACTACTACAATACAAAGATCGTTCACTGCCATACATATATTTACAATAAATACATTTAGTCAGGCGCCTACACAAAAGTACTACAACAGGCCTGCCTCCACCACTTTTTCCTTGGGGACATCCCTAATTCCTGGCTGAAATGCCTTTCTCGTCTTAGGGTTGAGGTTAGGTAGGCCTAGTGCTAGGATTTTTAAAATCAGGAAGCCCAGACCTCCAGGCACAAGGGAGATGTGAAAGGCATCCAAAAGGGAGTGCAAAAGTGCCACAACATGGCTGCTTTCACAGCTTTTTCCTTGGCACCATCCCTATACCTAGGCTGATTTATCTGCCTAGGGTTAGGGTTAGGGTTCAGCCTAGGGCTAGGATTTTTTGAACCAGGAAGCCCTGAGTTCCAGGCTTACTGCAGCTGCCAAAGGCATCCCAAAGGGAGCGCAGAAGTGCCACAACATGGCTGCTTTCACAGCTTTTTCCTAAGGAAGAACCCTAATACCCGGCTGATTTACCTTCCTAGGGTTACTGTTAGGCTTAGGCCTAGGACTTTTAAAACCAGGAAGCCCTGTGCTCCAGGCACACTGCAGCTGTTCAAGGCATCCCAACGGGAGTGCAAAAGTGACACAACTTGGCTGCCTCCACTGCTATTTCCCTGAGACCATCCCCAACCATAGGCTGATTTTCCTTCCTAGCGTTGAGGTTTGAGTTAGGCCGAGGGTTAGTGTTCTTTTAACCTGAAAGCCCTGAGTTCCAAGAACACAGCAGCTGCGAAGGACTACCCAAGAAGTGCACAAAAGTACCACCACACGCCTGCCTCCACAGCTATTTCCTTGGGGACATCCCTAATTCCTGGCTGATTTGCCTTTCTCGTCGTCAGGTTGGGGTTAGGTAGGCCTTGTGCTAGGATTTTTAAAATCAGGAAGCCCAGACCTCCAGGCACACTGGAGCTGTGAAAGGCATCCAAAAGGGAGTGCAAAAGTGCCACAACATGGCTGCTTTCACAGCTTTTTCCTTAGGAAGAACCCTCATACCCGGCTGATTTACCTTCCTAGGGTTACTGTTAGGCTTAGGCCTAGGACTTTTAAAACCAGGAAGCCCTGTGCTCCAGGCACACTGCAGCTGTTCAAGGCATCCCAAGGGCAGCGCAAAAGTGACACAACTTGGCTGCCTCCACTGCTATTTCCATGAGACCATCCCGAACCTTAGGCTGATTTTCCTTCCTAGCGTTGAGGTTTGAGTTAGGCCGAGGTTTAGTGTTCTTTTAACCTGAAAGCCCTGAGTTCCAAGAACACAGCAGCTGCGAAGGACTGCCCAAGAAGTGCACAAAAGTACCACCACCTGCCTGCCTCCACAGCTATTTCCTTGGGGACATCCCTAATTCCTGGCTGATTTGCCTTTCTCGTCGTCGGGTTGGGGATAGGTAGGCCTTGTGCTAGGATTTTTAAAATCAGGAAGCCCAGACCTCCAGGCACACTGGAGCTGTGAAAGGCATCCAAAAGGGAGTGCAAAAGTGCCACAACATGGCTGCTTTCACAGCTTTTTCCTTGGCACCATCCCTATACCTAGGCTGATTTATCTGCCTAGGGTTAGGGTTCAGCCTAGGGCTCAGATTTTTTGAACCAGGAAGCCCTGAGTTCCAGGCTTACTGTAGCTGCCAAAGGCATCCCAAAGGGAGCGCAGAAGTGCCACAACATGGCAGCTTTCACAGCTTTTTCCTTAGGAAGAACCCTAATACCCGGCTGATTTACCTTCCTAGGGGTTACTGTTAGGCTTAGGCCTAGGACTTTTAAAACCAGGAAGCCCTGTGCTCCAGGCACACTGCAGCTCTTCAAGGCATCACAGGAGGAGCGCAAAAGTGACACAACTTGGCTGCCTCCACTGCTATTTCCATGAGACCATCCCCAACCTTAGGCTGATTTTCCTTCCTAGCGTTGAGGTTTGAGTTAGGCCTAGGGTTAGTGTTTTTTTAACCTGAAAGCCCTGAGTTCCAAGAACACAGCAGCTGCGAAGGACTACCCAAGAAGAGCACAAAAGTGTTGTATTCATATTGTTGCATATCATATTTCCAGAGCCTCATACCTTCTGGGTGGTTTTGTCACAGCAGATCTCCACAACAGTGGTGTTGTTGCTTCTCAGTCAGGGCTCCTCTCCAAAGCTCTCCCTGACCACCCCGCCCCCTTTTATCTCAGTTACCTCCATGGGCTACAGCTGCTGCCCAATCAAGGACATCACAGCTGCAGCCCATTTACAATAACTAGAATCAAGGCAGGGTCACTACTACAATACAAAGATCGTTCACTGCCATACATATATTTACAATAAATACATTTAGTCAGGCGCCTACACAAAAGTACTACAACAGGCCTGCCTCCACCACTTTTTCCTTGGGGACATCCCTAATTCCTGGCTGAAATGCCTTTCTCGTCTTAGGGTTGAGGTTAGGTAGGCCTAGTGCTAGGATTTTTAAAATCAGGAAGCCCAGACCTCCAGGCACAAGGGAGATGTGAAAGGCATCCAAAAGGGAGTGCAAAAGTGCCACAACATGGCTGCTTTCACAGCTTTTTCCTTGGCACCATCCCTATACCTAGGCTGATTTATCTGCCTAGGGTTAGGGTTAGGGTTCAGCCTAGGGCTAGGATTTTTTGAACCAGGAAGCCCTGAGTTCCAGGCTTACTGCAGCTGCCAAAGGCATCCCAAAGGGAGCGCAGAAGTGCCACAACATGGCTGCTTTCACAGCTTTTTCTTTAGGAAGAACCCTCATACCCGGCTGATTTACCTTCCTAGGGTTACTGTTAGGCTTAGGCCTAGGACTTTTAAAACCAGGAAGCCCTGTGCTCCAGGCACACTGCAGCTGTTCAAGGCATCCCAACGGGAGTGCAAAAGTGACACAACTTGGCTGCCTCCACTGCTATTTCCCTGAGACCATCCCCAACCATAGGCTGATTTTCCTTCCTAGCGTTGAGGTTTGAGTTAGGCCGAGGGTTAGTGTTCTTTTAACCTGAAAGCCCTGAGTTCCAAGAACACAGCAGCTGCGAAGGACTACCCAAGAAGTGCACAAAAGTACCACCACACGCCTGCCTCCACAGCTATTTCCTTGGGGACATCCCTAATTCCTGGCTGATTTGCCTTTCTCGTCGTCGGGTTGGGGTTAGGTAGGCCTTGTGCTAGGATTTTTAAAATCAGGAAGCCCAGACCTCCAGGCACACTGGAGCTGTGAAAGGCATCCAAAAGGGAGTGCAAAAGTGCCACAACATGGCTGCTTTCACAGCTTTTTCCTTAGGAAGAACCCTCATACCCAGCTGATTTACCTTCCTAGGGTTACTGTTAGGCTTAGGCCTAGGACTTTTAAAACCAGGAAGCCCTGTGCTCCAGGCACACTGCAGCTGTTCAAGGCATCACAGGAGGAGCGCAAAAGTGACACAACTTGGCTGCCTCCACTACTATTTCCATGAGACCATCCCGAACCTTAGGCTGATTTTCCTTCCTAGCGTTGAGTTTGAGTTAGGCCGAGGTTTAGTGTTCTTTTAACCTGAAAGCCCTGAGTTCCAAGAACACAGCAGCTGCGAAGGACTGCCCAAGAAGTGCACAAAAGTACCACCACCTGCCTGCCTCCACAGCTATTTCCTTGGGGACATCCCTAATTCCTGGCTGATTTGCCTTTCTCGTCGTCGGGTTGGGGATAGGTAGGCCTTGTGCTAGGATTTTTAAAATCACGAAGCCCAGACCTCCAGGCACACTGGAGCTGTGAAAGGCATCCAAAAGGGAGTGCAAAAGTGCCACAACATGGCTGCTTTCACAGCTTCTTCCTTGGCACCATCCCTATACCTAGGCTGATTTATCTGCCTAGGGTTAGGGTTAGGGTTCAGCCTAGGGCTCGGATTTTTTGAACCAGGAAGCCCTGAGTTCCAGGCTTACTGTAGCTGCCAAAGGCATCCAAAAGGGAGCGCAGAAGTGCCACAACATGGCAGCTTTCACAGCTTTTTCCTTAGGAAGAACCCTAATACCCGGCTGATTTACCTTCCTAGGGGTTACTGCTAGGCTTAGGCCTAGGACTTTTAAAACCAGGAAGCCCTGTGCTCCAGGCACACTGCAGCTCTTCAAGGCATCCCAAGGGGAGCGCAAAAGAGACACAACTTGGCTGCCTCCACTGCTATTTCCATGAGACCATCCCGAACCCTAGGCTGATTTTCCTTCCTAGCGTTGAGGTTTGAGTTAGGCCTAGGGTTAGTGTTTTTTTAACCTGAAAGCCCTGAGTTCCAAGAACACAGCAGCTGCGAAGGACTACACAAGACGTGCACAAAAGTACCACCACATGCCTGCCGCCACAGCTACTTCCTTGGGGACATCCCTAATTCCTGGCTGATTTGCCTTTCTCGTCGTCGGGTTGGGGTTAGGTAGGCCTTGTGCTAGGATTTTGAAAATCAGGAAGCCCAGACCTCCAGGCACACTGGAGCTGTGAAAGGCATCCAAAAGGGAGTGCAAAAGTGCCACCACATGGCTGGTTTCACGGCTTTTTCCTTTGCACCATCCCTATACCTAGGCTGATTTATCTGCCTAGGGTTAGGGTTAGGGTTCAGCCTAGGGCTAGGATTTTTTGAACCAGGAAGCCCTGAGTTCCAGGCTTACTGCAGCTGCCAAAGGCATCCCAAAGGGAGCGCAGAAGTGCCACAACATGGCTGCTTTCACAGCTTTTTCCTTAGGAAGAACCCTCATACCTGGATGATTTACCTTCCTAGGGTTACTGTTAGGCTTAGGCCTAGGACTTTTAAAACCAGGAAGCCCTGTGCTCCAGGCACACTGCAGCTGTTCAAGGCATCCCAAGGGGAGCGCAAAAGTGACACAACTTGGCTGCCTCCACTGCTATTTCCATGAGACCATCCCGAATCATAGGCTGATTTTCCTTCCTAGCGTTGAGGTTTGAGTTAGGCCTAGGGTTAGTGTTCTTTTAACCAGAAAGCCCTGAGTTCCAAGAACACAGCAGCTGCGAAGGACTACCCAAGAAGAGCACAAAAGTACCACAACATGCCTGCCTCCACAGCTATTTCCTTGGGGACATCCCTAATTCCTGGCTGATTTGCCTTTCTCGTCGTCGGGTTGGGGTTAGGTAGGCCTTGTGCTAGGATTTTTAAAATCAGGAAGCCCAGACCTCCAGGCACACTGGAGCTGTGAAAGGCATCCAAAAGGGAGTGCAAAAGTGCCACAACATGGCTGCTTTCACAGCTTTTTCCTTGGCACCATCCCTATACCTAGGCTGATTTATCTGCCTAGGGTTAGGGTTAGGCTTCAGCCTAGGGCTAGGATTTTTTGAACCAGGAAGCCCTGAGTTCCAGGCTTACTGCAGCTGCCAAAGGCATCCCAAAGTGAGCTCAGAAATGCCACAACATGGCTACATACACAGCTTTTTCCTTAGGAGGAACCCTCATACCCGGCTGATTTACCTTCGTAGGGTTTCTATTAGGCTTAGGCCTAGGACTTTAAAATCAGGAAGCCCAGACCTCCAGGCACACTGGAGCTGTGAAAGGCATCCAAAAGGGAGTGCAAAAGTGCCACAACATGGCTGCTTTCACAGCTTTTTCCTTTGCACCATCCCTATACCTAGGCTGATTTATCTGCCTAGGGTTAGGGTTAGGGTTCAGCCTAGGGCTAGGATTTTTTGAACCCGGAAGCCCTGAGTTCCAGGCTTACTGCAGCTGCCAAAGGCATCCCAAAGGGAGCGCAGAAGTGCCACAACATGGCTGCTTTCACAGCTTTTTCCTTAGGGAGAACCCTCATACCCGGCTGATTTACCTTCCAAGGGTTACTGTCAGGCTTAGGCCTAGGACTTTTAAAACCAGGAAGCCCTGTGCTCCAGGCACACTGCAGCTGTTCTAGGCATCCCAAAGGGAGGGCAAAAGTGACACAACTTGGCTGCCTCCACTGCTATTTCCATGAGACCATCCCCAAACATAGGCTGATTTTCCTTCCTAGCGTTGAGGTTTGAGTTAGGCCTAGGGTTTGTGTTCTTTTAACCTGAAAGCCCTGAGTTCCAAGAACACAGCAGCTGCGAAGGACTACCCAAGAAGAGCACAAAAGTGTTGTATTCATATTGTTGCATATCATATTTCCAGAGCCTCATACCTTCTGGTTGGTTTTGTCACAGCAGATCTCCACAACAGTGGTGTTGTTGCTTCTCAGTCAGGGCTCCTCTCCAATGCTCTCCCTGACCACCCCGCCCCCTTTTATCTCAGTTACCTCCATGGGCTACAGCTGCTGCCCAATCAAGGACATCACAGCTGCAGCCCATTTACAATAACTAGAATCAAGGCAGGGTCACTACTACAATACAAAGATCGTTCACTGCCATACATATATTTACAATAAATACATTTAGTCAGGCGCCTACACAAAAGTACTACAACAGGCCTGCCTCCACCACTTTTTCCTTGGGGACATCCCTAATTCCTGGCTGAAATGCCTTTCTCGTCTTAGGGTTGAGGTTAGGTAGGCCTAGTGCTAGGATTTTTAAAATCAGGAAGCCCAGACCTCCAGGCACACTGGAGATGTGAAAGGCATCCAAAAGGGAGTGCAAAAGTGCCACAACATGGCTGCTTTCACAGCTTTTTCCTTGGCACCATCCCTATACCTAGGCTGATTTATCTGCCTAGGGTTAGGGTTAGGGTTCAGCCTAGGGCTAGGATTTTTTGAACCAGGAAGCCCTGAGTTCCAGGCTTACTGCAGCTGCCAAAGGCATCCCAAAGGGAGCGCAGAAGTGCCACAACATGGCTGCTTTCACAGCTTTTTCCTAAGGAAGAACCCTAATACCCGGCTGATTTACCTTCCTAGGGTTACTGTTAGGCTTAGGCCTAGGACTTTTAAAACCAGGAAGCCCTGTGCTCCAGGCACACTGCAGCTGTTCAAGGCATCCCAACGGGAGTGCAAAAGTGACACAACTTGGCTGCCTCCACTGCTATTTCCCTGAGACCATCCCCAACCATAGGCTGATTTTCCTTCCTAGCGTTGAGGTTTGAGTTAGGCCGAGGGTTAGTGTTCTTTTAACCTGAAAGCCCTGAGTTCCAAGAACACAGCAGCTGCGAAGGACTACCCAAGAAGTGCACAAAAGTACCACCACACGCCTGCCTCCACAGCTATTTCCTTGGGGACATCCCTAATTCCTGGCTGATTTGCCTTTCTCGTCGTCAGGTTGGGGTTAGGTAGGCCTTGTGCTAGGATTTTTAAAATCAGGAAGCCCAGACCTCCAGGCACACTGGAGCTGTGAAAGGCATCCAAAAGGGAGTGCAAAAGTGCCACAACATGGCTGCTTTCACAGCTTTTTCCTTAGGAAGAACCCTCATACCCGGCTGATTTACCTTCCTAGGGTTACTGTTAGGCTTAGGCCTAGGACTTTTAAAACCAGGAAGCCCTGTGCTCCAGGCACACTGCAGCTGTTCAAGGCATCCCAAGGGCAGCGCAAAAGTGACACAACTTGGCTGCCTCCACTGCTATTTCCATGAGACCATCCCGAACCTTAGGCTGATTTTCCTTCCTAGCGTTGAGGTTTGAGTTAGGCCTAGGGTTAGGGTTCTTTTAACCTGAAAGCCCTGAGTTCCAAGAACACAGCAGCTGCGAAGGACTGCCCAAGAAGTGCACAAAAGTACCACCACCTGCCTGCCTCCACAGCTATTTCCTTGGGGACATCCCTAATTCCTGGCTGATTTGCCTTTCTCGTCGTCGGGTTGGGGATAGGTAGGCCTTGTGCTAGGATTTTTAAAATCAGGAAGCCCAGACCTCCAGGCACACTGGAGCTGTGAAAGGCATCCAAAAGGGAGTGCAAAAGTGCCACAACATGGCTGCTTTCACAGCTTTTTCCTTGGCACCATCCCTATACCTAGGCTGATTTATCTGCCTAGGGTTAGGGTTCAGCCTAGGGCTCAGATTTTTTGAACCAGGAAGCCCTGAGTTCCAGGCTTACTGTAGCTGCCAAAGGCATCCCAAAGGGAGCGCAGAAGTGCCACAACATGGCAGCTTTCACAGCTTTTTCCTTAGGAAGAACCCTAATACCCGGCTGATTTACCTTCCTAGGGGTTACTGTTAGGCTTAGGCCTAGGACTTTTAAAACCAGGAAGCCCTGTGCTCCAGGCACACTGCAGCTCTTCAAGGCATCACAGGAGGAGCGCAAAAGTGACACAACTTGGCTGCCTCCACTGCTATTTCCATGAGACCATCCCCAACCTTAGGCTGATTTTCCTTCCTAGCGTTGAGGTTTGAGTTAGGCCTAGGGTTAGTGTTTTTTTAACCTGAAAGCCCTGAGTTCCAAGAACACAGCAGCTGCGAAGGACTACCCAAGAAGAGCACAAAAGTGTTGTATTCATATTGTTGCATATCATATTTCCAGAGCCTCATACCTTCTGGGTGGTTTTGTCACAGCAGATCTCCACAACAGTGGTGTTGTTGCTTCTCAGTCAGGGCTCCTCTCCAAAGCTCTCCCTGACCAACCCGCCCCCTTTTATCTCAGTTACCTCCATGGGCTACAGCTGCTGCCCAATCAAGGACATCACAGCTGCAGCCCATTTACAATAACTAGAATCAAGGCAGGGTCACTACTACAATACAAAGATCGTTCACTGCCATACATATATTTACAATAAATACATTTAGTCAGGCGCCTACACAAAAGTACTACAACAGGCCTGCCTCCACCGCTTTTTCCTTGGGGACATCCCTAATTCCTGGCTGAAATGCCTTTCTCGTCTTAGGGTTGAGGTTAGGTAGGCCTAGTGCTAGGATTTTTAAAATCAGGAAGCCCAGACCTCCAGGCACAAGGGAGATGTGAAAGGCATCCAAAAGGGAGTGCAAAAGTGCCACAACATGGCTGCTTTCACAGCTTTTTCCTTGGCACCATCCCTATACCTAGGCTGATTTATCTGCCTAGGGTTAGGGTTAGGGTTCAGCCTAGGGCTAGGATTTTTTGAACCAGGAAGCCCTGAGTTCCAGGCTTACTGCAGCTGCCAAAGGCATCCCAAAGGGAGCGCAGAAGTGCCACAACATGGCTGCTTTCACAGCTTTTTCCTTAGGAAGAACCCTCATACCCGGCTGATTTACCTTCCTAGGGTTACTGTTAGGCTTAGGCCTAGGACTTTTAAAACCAGGAAGCCCTGTGCTCCAGGCACACTGCAGCTGTTCAAGGCATCCCAAGGGCAGCGCAAAAGTGACACAACTTGGCTGCCTCCACTGCTATTTCCATGAGACCATCCCGAACCATAGGCTGATTTTCCTTCCTAGCGTTGAGTTTGAGTTAGGCCGAGGTTTAGTGTTCTTTTAACCAGAAAGCCCTGAGTTCCAAGAACACAGCAGCTGCGAAGGACTGCCCAAGAAGTGCACAAAAGTACCACCACCTGCCTGCCTCCACAGCTATTTCCTTGGGGACATCCCTAATTCCTGGCTGATTTGCCTTTCTCGTCGTTGGGTTGGGGATAGGTAGGCCTTGTGCTAGGATTTTTAAAATCAGGAAGCCCAGACCTCCAGGCACACTGGAGCTGTGAAAGGCATCCAAAAGGGAGTGCAAAAGTGCCACAACATGGCTGCTTTCACAGCTTCTTCCTTGGCACCATCCCTATACCTAGGCTGATTTATCTGCCTAGGGTTAGGGTTAGGGTTCAGCCTAGGGCTCGGATTTTTTGAACCAGGAAGCCCTGAGTTCCAGGCCTACTGTAGCTGCCAAAGGCATCCAAAAGGGAGCGCAGAAGTGCCACAACATGGCAGCTTTCACAGCTTTTTCCTTAGGAAGAACCCTAATACCCGGCTGATTTACCTTCCTAGGGGTTACTGTTACGCTTAGGCCTAGGACTTTTAAAACCAGGAAGCCCTGTGCTCCAGGCACACTGCAGCTCTTCAAGGCATCCCAAGGGGAGCGCAAAAGAGACACAACTTGGCTGCCTCCACTGCTATTTCCATGAGACCATCCCGAACCCTAGGCTGATTTTCCTTCCTAGCGTTGAGGTTTGAGTTAGGCCTAGGGTTAGTGTTTTTTTAACCTGAAAGCCCTGAGTTCCAAGAACACAGCAGCTGCGAAGGACTACCCAATACGTGCACAAAAGTACCACCACATGCCTGCCTCCACAGCTACTTCCTTGGGGACATCCCTAATTCCTGGCTGATTTGCCTTTCTCGTCGTCGGGTTGGGGTTAGGTAGGCCTTGTGCTAGGATTTTGAAAATCAGGAAGCCCAGACCTCCAGGCACACTGGAGATGTGAAAGGCATCCAAAAGGGAGTGCAAAAGTGCCACAACATGGCTGCTTTCACAGCTTTTTCCTTGGCACCATCCCTATACCTAGGCTGATTTATCTGCCTAGGGTTAGGGTTAGGGTTCAGCCTAGGGCTAGGATTTTTTGAACCAGGAAGCCCTGAGTTCCAGGCTTACTGCAGCTGCCAAAGGCATCCCAAAGGGAGCACAGAAGTGCCACAACATGGCTGCTTTCACAGCTTTTTCCTTAGGAAGAACCCTCATACCTGGATGATTTACCTTCCTAGGGTTACTGTTAGGCTTAGGCCTAGGACTTTTAAAACCAGGAAGCCCTGTGCTCCAGGCACACTGCAGCTGTTCAAGGCATCCCAAGGGGAGCGCAAAAGTGACACAACTTGGCTGCCTCCACTGCTATTTCCATGAGACCATCCCGAATCATAGGCTGATTTTCCTTCCTAGCGTTGAGGTTTGAGTTAGGCCTAGGGTTAGTGTTCTTTTAACCAGAAAGCCCTGAGTTCCAAGAACACAGCAGCTGCGAAGGACTACCCAAGAAGAGCACAAAAGTACCACAACATGCCTGCCTCCACAGCTATTTCCTTGGGGACATCCCTAATTCCTGGCTGATTTGCCTTTCTCGTCGTCGGGTTGGGGTTAGGTAGGCCTTGTGCTAGGATTTTTAAAATCAGGAAGCCCAGACCTCCAGGCACACTGGAGCTGTGAAAGGCATCCAAAAGGGAGTGCAAAAGTGCCACAACATGGCTGCTTTCACAGCTTTTTCCTTGGCACCATCACTATACCTAGGCTTATTTATCTGCCTAGGGTTAGGGTTAGGGTTCAGCCTAGGGCGAGGATTTTTTGAACCAGGAAGCCCTGAGTTCCAGGCTTACTGTAGCTGCCAAAGGCATCCCAAAGGGAGCGCAGAAGTGCCACAACATGGCTGCTTTCACAGCTTTTTCCTAAGGAAGAACCCTAATACCCGGCTGATTTACCTTCCTAGGGTTACTGTTAGGCTTGGGCCAAGGACTTTTAAAACCAGGAAGCCCTGTGCTCCAGGCACACTGCAGCTGTTCAAGGCATCCCAAGGGGAGCGCAAAAGTGACACAACTTGGCTGCCTCCACTGCTATTTCCATGAGACCATCCCCAACCATAGGCTGATTTTCCTTCCTAGCGTTGAGGTTTGAGTTAGGCCTAGGGTTAGAGTTTTTTAACCAGAAAGCCCTGAGTTCCAAGAACACAGCAGCTGCGAAGGACTACCCAAGAAGAGCACAAAAGTACCACCACATGCCTGCCTCCACAGCTATTTCCTTGGGGACATCCCTAATTCCTGGCTGATTTGCCTTTCTCGTCGTCAGGTTGAGGTTAGGTAGGCCTTGTGCTAGGATTTTTAAAATCAGGAAGCCCAGACCTCCAGGCACACTGGAGCTGTGAAAGGCATCCAAAAGGGAGTGCAAAAGTGCCACAACATGGCTGCTTTCACAGCTTTTTCCTAAGGAAGAACCCTAATACCCGGCTGATTTACCTTCCTAGGGTTACTGTTAGGCTTGGGCCAAGGACTTTTAAAACCAGGAAGCCCTGTGCTCCAGGCACACTGCAGCTGTTCAAGGCATCCCAACGGGAGTGCAAAAGTGACACAACTTGGATGCCTCCACTGCTATTTCCATGAGACCATCCCCAACCTTAGGCTGGTTTTCCTTCCTAGCATTGAGTTTTGAGTTAGGCCTATGGTTACTGTTCTTTTAACCTGAAAGCCCTGAGTTCCAAGAACACAGCAGCTGCGAAGGACTACCCAAGAAGAGCACAAAAGTACCACCACATGCCTGCCTCCACAGCTATTTCCTTGGGGACATCCCTAATTCCTGGCTGATTTGCCTTTCTCGTCGTCGGGTTGGGGTTAGGTAGGCCTTGTGCTAGGATTTTTAAAATCAGGAAGCCCAGACCTCCATGCACACTGGAGCTGTGAAAGGCATCCAAAAGGGAGTGCAAAAGTGCCACAACATGGCTGCTTTCACAGCTTTTTCCTTAGGAAGAACCCTAATACCCGGCTGATTTACCTTCCTAGGGTTACTGTTAGGCTTGGGCCAAGGACTTTTAAAACCAGGAAGCCCTGTGCTCCAGGCACACTGCAGCTGTTCAAGGCATCCCAACACGAGTGCAAAAGTGACACAACTTGGCTGCGTCCACTGCTATTTCCATGAGACCATCCCGAACCATAGGCTGATTTTCATTCCTAGCGTTGAGTTTTGAGTTAGGCCTAGGGTTAGTGTTTTTTTAACCTGAAAGCCCTGAGTTCCAAGAACACAGCAACTGCGAAGGACTACCCAAGAAGAGCACAAAAGTACCACAACATGCCTGCCTCCACAGCTATTTCCTTGGGGACATCCCTAATTCCTGGCTGATTTGCCTTTCTCGTCGTCGGGTTGGGGTTAGGTAGGACTTGTGCTAGGATTTTTAAAATCAGGAAGCCCAGACCTCCAGGCACACTGGAGCTGTGAAAGGCATCCAAAAGGGAGTGCAAAAGTGCCACAACATGGCTGCTTTCACAGCTTTTTCCTTTGCACCATCCCTATACCTAGGCTGATTTATCTGCCTAGGGTTAGGGTTAGGGTTCAGCCTAGGGCTAGGATTTTTTGAACCAGGAAGCCCTGAGTTCCAGGCTTACTGCAGCTGCCAAAGGCATCCTAAAGTGAGCTCAGAAATGCCACAACATGGCTACATACACAGCTTTTTCCTTTGGAGGAACCCTCATACCCGGCTGATTTACCTTCGTAGGGTTTTTATTAGGCTTAGCCCTAGGACTTTAAAATCAGGAAGCCCAGACCTCCAGGCACACTGGAGCTGTGAAAGGCATCCAAAAGGGAGTGCAAAAGTGCCACAACATGGCTGCTTTCACAGCTTTTTCCTTTGCACCATCCCTATACCTAGGCTGATTTATCTGCCTAGGGTTAGGGTTAGGGTTCAGCCTAGGGCTAGGATTTTTTGAACCAGGAAGCCCTGAGTTCCAGGCTTACTGCAGCTGCCAAAGGCATCCCAAAGGGAGCGCAGAAGTGCCACAACATGGCTGCTTTCACAGCTTTTTCCTTAGGAAGAACCCTCATACCCGGCTGATTTACCTTCCAAGGGTTACTGTCAGGCTTAGGCCTAGGACTTTTAAAACCAGGAAGCCCTGTGCTCCAGGCACACTGCAGCTGTTCTAGGCATCCCAAAGGGAGGGCAAAAGTGACACCACTTGGCTGCCTCCACTGCTATTTCCATGAGACCATCCCCAAACATAGGCTGATTTTCCTTCCTAGCGTTGAGGTTTGAGTTAGGCCTAGGGTTTGTGTTCTTTTAACCTGAAAGCCCTGAGTTCCAAGAACACAGCAGCTGCGAAGGACTACCCAAGAAGAGCACAAAAGTGTTGTATTCATATTGTTGCATATCATATTTCCAGAGCCTCATACCTTCTGGGTGGTTTTGTCACAGCAGATCTCCACAACAGTGGTGTTGTTGCTTCTCAGTCAGGGCTCCTCTCCAAAGCTCTCCCTGACCACCCCGCCCCCTTTTATCTCAGTTACCTCCATGGGCTACAGCTGCTGCCCAATCAAGGACATCACAGCTGCAGCCCATTTACAATAACTAGAATCAAGGCAGGGTCACTACTACAATACAAAGATCGTTCACTGCCATACATATATTTACAATAAATACATTTAGTCAGGCCCCTACACAAAAGTACTACAACAGGCCTGCCTCCACCGCTTTTTCCTTGGGGACATCCCTAATTCCTGGCTGAAATGCCTTTCTCGTCTTAGGGTTGAGGTTAGGTAGGCCTAGTGCTAGGATTTTTAAAATCAGGAAGCCCAGACCTCCAGGCACAAGGGAGATGTGAAAGGCATCCAAAAGGGAGTGCAAAAGTGCCACAACATGGCTGCTTTCACAGCTTTTTCCTTGGCACCATCCCTATACCTAGGCTGATTTATCTGCCTAGGGTTAGGGTTAGGGTTCAGCCTAGGGCTAGGATTTTTTGAACCAGGAAGCCCTGAGTTCCAGGCTTACTGCAGCTGCCAAAGGCATCCCAAAGGGAGTGCAGAAGTGCCACAACATGGCTGCTTTCACAGCTTTTTCCTTAGGAAGAACCCTCATACCCGGCTGATTTACCTTCCTAGGGTTACTGTTAGGCTTAGGCCTAGGACTTTTAAAACCAGGAAGCCCTGTGCTCCAGGCACACTGCAGCTGTTCAAGGCATCCCAACGGGAGTGCAAAAGTGACACAACTTGGCTGCCTCCACTGCTATTTCCCTGAGACCATCCCCAACCATAGGCTGATTTTCCTTCCTAGCGTTGAGGTTTGAGTTAGGCCTAGGGTTAGTGTTCTTTTAACCTGAAAGCCCTGAGTTCCAAGAACACAGCAGCTGCGAAGGACTACCCAAGAAGTGCACAAAAGTACCACCACACGCCTGCCTCCACAGCGATTTCCTTGGGGACATCCCTAATTCCTGGCTGATTTGCCTTTCTCGTCGTCAGGTTGGGGTTAGGTAGGCCTTGTGCTAGGATTTTTAAAATCAGGAAGCCCAGACCTCCAGGCACACTGGAGCTGTGAAAGGCATCCAAAAGGGAGTGCAAAAGTGCCACAACATGGCTGCTTTCACAGCTTTTTCCTTAGGAAGAACCCTCATACCCGGCTGATTTACCTTCCTAGGGTTACTGTTAGGCTTAGGCCTAGGACTTTTAAAACCAGGAAGCCCTGTGCTCCAGGCACACTGCAGCTGTTCAAGGCATCCCAAGGGCAGCGCAAAAGTGACACAACTTGGCTGCCTCCACTACTATTTCCATGAGACCATCCCGAACCTTAGGCTGATTTTCCTTCCTAGCGTTGAGTTTGAGTTAGGCTGAGGTTTAGTGTTCTTTTAATCTGAAAGCCCTGAGTTCCAAGAACACAGCAGCTGCGAAGGACTGCCCAAGAAGTGCACAAAAGTACCACCACCTGCCTGCCTCCACAGCTATTTCCTTGGGGACATCCCTAATTCCTGGCTGATTTGCCTTTCTCGTCGTCGGGTTGGGGTTAGGTAGGCCTTGTGCTAGGATTTTTAAAATCAGGAAGCCCAGACCTCCAGGCACACTGGAGCTGTGAAAGCCATCCAAAAGGGAGTGCAAAAGTGCCACAACATGGCTGCTTTCACAGCTTCTTCCTTGGCACCATCCCTATACCTAGGCTGATTTATCTGCCTAGGGTTAGGGTTAGGGTTCAGCCTAGGGCTCGGATTTTTTGAACCAGGAAGCCCTGAGTTCCAGGCTTACTGTAGCTGCCAAAGGCATCCCAAAGGGAGCGCAGAAGTGCCACAACATGGCAGCTTTCACAGCTTTTTCCTTAGGAAGAACCCTAATACCCGGCTGATTTACCTTCCTAGGGTTACTGTTAGGCTTAGGCCTAGGACTTTTAAAACCAGGAAGCCCTGTGCTCCAGGCACACTGCAGCTCTTCAAGGCATCCCAAGGGGAGCGCAAAAGAGACACAACTTGGCTGCCTCCACTGCTATTTCCATGAGACCATCCCGAACCCTAGGCTGATTTTCCTTCCTAGCGTTGAGGTTTGAGTTAGGCCTAGGGTTAGTGTTTTTTTAACCTGAAAGCCCTGAGTTCCAAGAACACAGCAGCTGCGAAGGACTACCCAAGACGTGCACAAAAGTACCACCACATGCCTGCCGCCACAGCTACTTCCTTGGGGACATCCCTAATTCCTGGCTGATTTGCCTTTCTCGTCGTCGGGTTGGGGATAGGTAGGCCTTGTGCTAGGATTTTGAAAATCAGGAAGCCCAGACCTCCAGGCACACTGGAGCTGTGAAAGGCATCCAAAAGGGAGTGCAAAAGTGCCACCACATGGCTGCTTTCACAGCTTTTTCCTTTGCACCATCCCTATACCTAGGCTGATATATCTGCCTAGGGTTAGGGTTCAGGCTAGGGCTAGGATTTTTTGAACCAGGAAGCCCTGAGTTCCAGGCTTACTGCAGCTGCCAAAGGCATCCCAAAGGGAGCTCAGAAATGCCACAACATGGCTGCTTTCACAGCTTTTTCCTTAGGAAGAACCCTCATACCCGGCTGATTTACCTTCCTAGGGTTACTGTTAGGCTTAGGCCTAGGACTTTTAAAACCAGGAAGCCCTGTGCTCCAGGCACACTGCAGCTGTTCAATTCATCCCAAGGGCAGCGCAAAAGTGACACAACTTGGCTGCCTCCACTGCTATTTCCATGAGACCATCCCGAATCATAGGCTGATTTTCCTTCCAAGCGTTGAGGTTTGAGTTAGGCCTAGGGTTAGTGTTCTTTTAACCAGAAAGCCCTGAGTTCCAAGAACACAGCAGCTGCGAAGGACTACCCAAGAAGAGCACAAAAGTACCACAACATGCCTGCCTCCACAGCGATTTCCTTGGGGACATCCTTAATTACTGGCTGATTTGCCTTTCTCGTCGTCGGGCTGGGGTTAGGTAGGCCTTGTGCTAGGATTTTTAAAATCAGGAAGCCCAGACCTCCAGGCACACTGGAGCTGTGAAAGGCATCCAAAAGGGAGTGCAAAAGTGCCACAACATGGCTGCTTTCACAGCTTTTTCCTTGGCACCATCCCTATACCTAGGCTGATTTATCTGCCTAGGGTTAGGGTTCAGCCTAGGGCTAGGATTTTTTGAATCAGGAAGCCCTGAGTTCCAGGCTTACTGCAGCTGCCAAAGGCATCCCAAAGGGAGCACAGAAGTGCCACAACATGGCTGCTTTCACAGCTTTTTCCTTAGGAAGAACCCTGATACCCGGCTGATTTACCTTCCTAGGGTTACTGTTAGGCTTAGGCCTAGGACTTTTAAAACCAGGAAGCCCTGTGCTCCAGGCACACTGCAGCTGTTCAATTCATCCCAATGGCAGCGCAAAAGTGACACAACTTGGCTGCCTCCACTGCTATTTCCATGAGACCATCCCGAATCATAGGCTGATTTTCCTTCCAAGCGTTGAGGTTTGAGTTAGGCCTAGGGTTAGCGTTCTTTTAACCTGAAAGCCCTGAGTTCCAAGAACACAGCAGCTGCGAAGGACTACCCAAGAAGAGCACAAAAGTACCACAACATGCCTGCCTCCACAGCTATTTCCTTGGGGACATCCCTAATTCCTGGCTGATTTGCCTTTCTCGTCGTCGGGCTGGGGTTAGGTAGGCCTTGTGCTAGGATTTTTAAAATCAGGAAGCCCAGACCTCCAGGCACACTGGAGCTGTGAAAGGCATCCAAAAGGGAGTGCAAAAGTGCCACAACATGGCTGCTTTCACAGCTTTTTCCCTGGCACCATCCCTATACCTAGGCTGATTTATCTGCCTAGGGTTAGTGTTAGGGTTCAGCCTAGAGCTAGGATATTTTGAACCAGGAAGCCCTGAGTTCCAGGCTTACTGCAGCTGCCAAAGGCATCCCAAAGTGAGCTCAGAAATGCCACAACATGGCTACTTACACAGCTTTTTCCTTAGGAGGAACCCTCATACCCGGCTGATTTACCTTCGTAGGGTTTCTATTAGGCTTAGGCCTAGGACTTTTAAAACCAGGAAGCCCTGTGCTCCAGGCACACTGCAGCTGTTCAAGGCATCAGAAAGAGAGGGCAAAAGTGACACAACTTGGCTGCCTCCACTGCTATTTCCATGAGACCATCCCGAACCATAGGCTGATTTTCCTTCCTAGCGTTGAGGTTTGAGTTAGGCCTAGGGTTAGGGTTCTTTTAACCAGAAAGCCCTGAGTTCCAAGAACACAGCAGCTGCGAAAGTACACCCAAGAAGAGCACAAAAGTACCACAACATGCCTGCCTCCACAGCGATTTCCTTGGGGACATCCCTAATTCCTGGCTGATTTGCCTTTCTCGTCGTCGGGTTGGGGTTAGGTAGGCCTTGTGCTAGGATTTTGAAAATCAGGAAGCCCAGACCTCCAGGCACACTGGAGCTGTGAAAGGCATCCAAAAGGGAGTGCAAAAGTGCCACCACATGGCTGGTTTCACGGCTTTTTCCTTTGCACCATCCCTATACCTAGGCTGATTTATCTGCCTAGGGTTAGGGTTAGGGTTCAGCCTAGGGCTCGGATTTTTTGAACCAGGAAGCCCTGAGTTCCAGGCTTACTGCAGGTGCCAAAGGCATCCCAAAGGGAGCGCAGAAGTGCCACAACATGGCTGCTTTCACAGCTTTTTCCTTAGGAAGAACCCTCATACCTGGATGATTTACCTTCCTAGGGTTACTGTTAGGCTTAGGCCTAGGACTTTTAAAACCAGGAAGCCCTGTGCTCCAGGCACACTGCAGCTGTTCAAGGCATCCCAAGGGGAGCGCAAAAGTGACACAACTTGGCTGCCTCCACTGCTATTTCCATGAGACCATCCCGAACCATAGGCTGATTTTCCTTCCTAGCGTTGAGGTTTGAGTTAGGCCTAGGGTTAGTGTTCTTTTAACCAGAAAGCCCTGAGTTCCAAGAACACAGCAGCTGCGAAGGACTACCCAAGAAGAGCACAAAAGTACCACAACATGCCTGCCTCCACAGCTATTTCCTTGGGGACATCCCTAATTCCTGGCTGATTTGCCTTTCTCGTCGTCGGGTTGGGGTTAGGTAGGCCTTGTGCTAGGATTTTTAAAATCAGGAAGCCCAGACCTCCAGGCACACTGGAGCTGTGAAAGGCATCCAAAAGGGAGTGCAAAAGTGCCACAACATGGCTGCTTTCACAGCTTTTTCCTTGGCACCATCACTATACCTAGGCTTATTTATCTGCCTAAGGTTAGGGTTAGGGTTCAGCCTAGGGCGAGGATTTTTTGAACCAGGAAGCCCTGAGTTCCAGGCTTACTGTAGCTGCCAAAGGCATCCCAAAGGGAGCGCAGAAGTGCCACAACATGGCTGCTTTCACAGCTTTTTCCTAAGGAAGAACCCTAATACCCGGCTGATTTACCTTCCTAGGGTTACTGTTAGGCTTGGGCCAAGGACTTTTAAAACCAGGAAGCCCTGTGCTCCAGGCACACTGC
This sequence comes from Melospiza georgiana, assembly GCF_028018845.1. NCBI lineage: Eukaryota > Metazoa > Chordata > Aves > Passeriformes > Passerellidae > Melospiza > Melospiza georgiana. Next base: position 3,103,158 of record NW_026652216.1, on the reverse strand, counting down.
AGCTGTTCAAGGCATCCCAAGGGGAGCGCAAAAGTGACACAACTTGGCTGCCTCCACTGCTATTTCCATGAGACCATCCCCAACCATAGGCTGATTTTCCTTCCTAGCGTTGAGGTTTGAGTTAGGCCTAGGGTTAGAGTTTTTTAACCAGAAAGCCCTGAGTTCCAAGAACACAGCAGCTGCGAAGGACTACCCAAGAAGAGCACAAAAGTACCACCACATGCCTGCCTCCACAGCTATTTCCTTGGGGACATCCCTAATTCCTGGCTGATTTGCCTTTCTCTTCGTCAGGTTGAGGTTAGGTAGGCCTTGTGCTAGGATTTTTAAAATCAGGAAGCCCTGTGCTCCAGGCACACTGGAGCTGTGAAAGGCATCCAAAAGGGAGTGCAAAAGTGCCACAACATGGCTGCTTTCACAGCTTTTTCCTTAGGAAGAACCCTAATACCCGGCTGAGTTACCTTCCTAGGGTTACTGTTAGGCTTGGGCCAAGGACTTTGAAAACCAGGAAGCCCTGTGCTCCAGGCACACTGCAGCTGTTCAAGGCATCCCAACGGGAGTGCAAAAGTGACACAACTTGGATGCCTCCACTGCTATTTCCATGAGACCATCCCCAACCTTAGGCTGGTTTTCCTTCCTAGCATTGAGTTTTGAGTTAGGCCTATGGTTACTGTTCTTTTAACCTGAAAGCCCTGAGTTCCAAGAACACAGCAGCTGCGAAGGACTACCCAAGAAGAGCACAAAAGTACCACCACATGCCTGCCTCCACAGCTATTTCCTTGGGGACATCCCTAATTCCTGGCTGATTTGCCTTTCTCGTCGTCGGGTTGGGGTTAGGTAGGCCTTGTGCTAGGATTTTTAAAATCAGGAAGCCCAGACCTCCAGGCACACTGGAGCTGTGAAAGGCATCCAAAAGGGAGTGCAAAAGTGCCACAACATGGCTGCTTTCACAGCTTTTTCCTTAGGAAGAACCCTAATACCTGGATGATTTACCTTCCTAGGGTTACTGTTAGGCTTGGGCCAAGGACTTTTAAAACCAGGAAGCCCTGTGCTCCAGGCACACTGCAGCTGTTCAAGGCATCCCAACGCGAGTGCAAAAGTGACACAACTTGGCTGCGTCCACTGCTATTTCCATGAGACCATCCCGAACCTTAGGCTGGTTTTCCTTCCTAGCGTTGAGTTTTGAATTAGGCCTAGGGTTAGTGTTCTTTTAACCTGAAAGCCCTGAGTTCCAAGAACACAGCAACTGCGAAGGACTACCCAAGAAGAGCACAAAAGTACCACAACATGCCTGCCTCCACAGCTATTTCCTTGGGGACATCCCTAATTCCTGGCTGATTTGCCTTTCTCGTCGTCGGGTTGGGGTTAGGTAGGACTTGTGCTAGGATTTTTAAAATCAGGAAGCCCAGACCTCCAGGCACACTGGAGCTGTGAAAGGCATCCAAAAGGGAGTGCAAAAGTTCCACAACATGGCTGCTTTCACAACTTTTTCCTTGGCACCATCCCTATACCTAGGCTGATTTATCTGCCTAGGGTTAGGCTTCAGCCTAGGGCTAGGATTTTTTGAACCAGGAAGCCCTGAGTTCCAGGCTTACTGCAGCTGCCAAAGGCATCCTAAAGTGAGCTCAGAAATGCCACAACATGGCTACATACACAGCTTTTTCCTTAGGAGGAACCCTCATACCCGGCTGATTTACCTTCGTAGGGTTTTTATTAGGCTTAGCCCTAGGACTTTAAAATCAGGAAGCCCAGACCTCCAGGCACACTGGAGCTGTGAAAGGCATCCAAAAGGGAGTGCAAAAGTGCCACAACATGGCTGCTTTCACAGCTTTTTCCTTTGCACCATCCCTATACCTAGGCTGATTTATCTGCCTAGGGTTAGGGTTAGGGTTCAGCCTAGGGCTAGGATTTTTTGAACCAGGAAGCCCTGAGTTCCAGGCTTACTGCAGCTGCCAAAGGCATCCCAAAGGGAGCGCAGAAGTGCCACAACATGGCTGCTTTCACAGCTTTTTCCTTAGGAAGAACCCTCATACCCGGCTGATTTACCTTCCAAGGGTTACTGTCAGGCTTAGGCCTAGGACTTTTAAAACCAGGAAGCCCTGTGCTCCAGGCACACTGCAGCTGTTCTAGGCATCCCAAAGGGAGGGCAAAAGTGACACCACTTGGCTGCCTCCACTGCTATTTCCATGAGACCATCCCCAAACATAGGCTGATTTTCCTTCCTAGCGTTGAGGTTTGAGTTAGGCCTAGGGTTTGTGTTCTTTTAACCAGAAAGCCCTGAGTTCCAAGAACACAGCAGCTGCGAAGGACTACCCAAGAAGAGCACAAAAGTGTTGTATTCATATTGTTGCATATCATATTTCCAGAGCCTCATACCTTCTGGGTGGTTTTGTCACAGCAGATCTCCACAACAGTGGTGTTGTTGCTTCTCAGTCAGGGCTCCTCTCCAAAGCTCTCCCTGACCACCCCGCCCCCTTTTATCTCAGTTACCTCCATGGGCTACAGCTGCTGCCCAATCAAGGACATCACAGCTGCAGCCCATTTACAATAACTAGAATCAAGGCAGGGTCACTACTACAATACAAAGATCGTTCACTGCCATACATATATTTACAATAAATACATTTAGTCAGGCCCCTACACAAAAGTACTACAACAGGCCTGCCTCCACCGCTTTTTCCTTGGGGACATCCCTAATTCCTGGCTGAAATGCCTTTCTCGTCTTAGGGTTGAGGTTAGGTAGGCCTAGTGCTAGGATTTTTAAAATCAGGAAGCCCAGACCTCCAGGCACACTGGAGCTGTGAAAGGCATCCAAAAGGGAGTGCAAAAGTGCCACAACATGGCTGCTTTCACAGCTTTTTCCTTAGGAAGAACTCTCATACCCGGCTGATTTACCTTCCTAGGGTTACTGTTAGGCTTAGGCCTAGGACTTTTAAAACCAGGAAGCCCTGTGCTCCAGGCACACTGCAGCTGTTCAAGGAATCCCAAGGGGAGCGCAAAAGTGACACAACTTGGCTGCCTCCACTGCTATTTCCATGAGACCATCCCCAACATTAGGCTGGTTTTCCTTCCTAGCGTTGAGGTTTGAGTTAGGCCTATGGTTACTGTTCTTTTAACCTGAAAGCCCTGAGTTCCAAGAACACAGCAGCTGCGAAGGACTACCCAAGAAGAGCACAAAAGTACCACAACATGCCTGCCTCCACAGCTATTTCCTTGGGGACATCCCTAATTCCTGGCTGATTTGCCTTTCTCGTCGTCGGGTTGGGGTTAGGTAGGCCTTGTGCTAGGATTTTTAAAATCAGGAAGCCCAGACCTCCAGGCACACTGGAGCTGTGAAAGGCATCCCAAAGGGAGTGCAAAAGTGCCACAACATGGCTGCTTTCACAGCTTTTTCCTTAGGAAGAACCCTAATACCCGGCTGATTTACCTTCCTAGGGTTACTGTTAGGCTTGGGCCTAGGACTTTTAAAACCAGGAAGCCCTGTGCTCCAGGCACACTGCAGCTGTTCAAGGCATCCCAACGCGAGTGCAAAAGTGACACAACTTGGCTGCGTCCACTGCTATTTCCATGAGACCATCCCGAACCATAGGCTGATTTTCCTTCCTAGCGTTGAGTTTTGAGTTAGGCCTAGGGTTAGTGTTCTTTTAACCTGAAAGCCCTGAGTTCCAAGAACACAGCAACTGCGAAGGACTACCCAAGAAGAGCACAAAAGTACCACAACATGCCTGCCTCCACAGCTATTTCCTTGGGGACATCCCTAATTCCTGGCTGATTTGCCTTTCTCGTCGTCGGGTTGGGGTTAGGTAGGACTTGTGCTAGGATTTTTAAAATCAGGAAGCCCAGACCTCCAGGCACACTGGAGCTGTGAAAGCCATCCAAAAGGGAGTGCAAAAGTGCCACAACATGGCTGCTTTCACAGCTTTTTCCTTGGCACCATCCCTATACCTAGGCTGATTTATCTGCCTAGGGTTAGGGTTAGGCTTCAGCCTAGGGCTAGGATTTTTTGAACCAGGAAGCCCTGAGTTCCAGGCTTACTGCAGCTGCCAAAGGCATCCCAAAGTGAGCTCAGAAATGCCACAACATGGCTACATACACAGCTTTTTCCTTAGGAGGAACCCTCATACCCGGCTGATTTACCTTCGTAGGGTTTCTATTAGGCTTAGCCCTAGGACTTTAAAATCAGGAAGCGCAGACCTCCAGGCACACTGGAGCTGTGAAAGGCATCCAAAAGGGAGTGCAAAAGTTCCACAACATGGCTGCTTTCACAGCTTTTTCCTTTGCACCATCCCTATACCTAGGCTGATTTATCTGCCTAGGGTTAGGGTTAGGGTTCAGCCTAGGGCTAGGATTTTTTGAACCAGGAAGCCCTGAGTTCCAGGCTTACTGCAGCTGCCAAAGGCATCCCAAAGGGAGCGCAGAAGTGCCACAACATGGCTGCTTTCACAGCTTTTTCCTTAGGAAGAACCCTCATACCCGGCTGATTTACCTTCCAAGGGTTACTGTCAGGCTTAGGCCTAGGACTTTTAAAACCAGGAAGCCCTGTGCTCCAGGCACACTGCAGCTGTTCTAGGCACCCCAAAGGGAGGGCAAAAGTGACACCACTTTGCTGCCTCCACTGCTATTTCCATGAGACCATCCCGAATCATAGGCTGATTTTCCTTCCAAGCGTTGAGGTTTGAGTTAGGCCTAGGGTTAGGGTTCTTTTAACCTGAAAGCCCTGAGTTCCAAGAACACAGCAGCTGCGAAGGACTACCCAAGAAGAGCACAAAAGTACCACAACATGCCTGCCTCCACAGCTATTTCCTTGGGGACATCCCTAATTCCTGGCTGATTTGCCTTTCTCGTCGTCGGGCTGGGGTTAGGTAGGCCTTGTGCTAGGATTTTTAAAATCAGGAAGCCCAGACCTCCAGGCACACTGGAGCTGTGAAAGGCATCCAAAAGGGAGTGCAAAAGTGCCACAACATGGCTGCTTTCACAGCTTTTTCCTTGGCACCATCCCTATACCTAGGCTGATTTATCTGCCTAGGGTTAGGGTTAGGGTTAAGCCTAGAGCTAGGATATTTTGAACCAGGAAGCCCTGAGTTCCAGGCTTACTGCAGCTGCCAAAGGCATCCCAAAGTGAGCTCAGAAATGCCACAACATGGCTACATACACAGCTTTTTCCTTAGGAGGAACCCTCATACCCGGCTGATTTACCTTCTTAGGGTTTCTATTAGGCTTAGGACTAGGACTTTAAAATCAGGAAGCCCAGACCTCCAGGCACACTGGAGCTGTGAAAGGCATCCAAAAGGGAGTGCAAAAGTGCCACCACATGGCTGGTTTCACAGCTTTTTCCTTTGCAACATCTCTATACCTAGGCTGATTTATCTGCCTAGGGTTAGGGTTAGGGTTCAGCCTAGGGCTAGGATTTTTTGAACCAGGAAGCCCTGAGTTCCAGGCTTACTGCAGCTGCCAAAGGCATCCCAAAGTGAGCTCAGAAATGCCACAACATGGCTGCTTTCACAGCTTTTTCCTTAGGAAGAACCCTCATACCCGGCTGATTTACCTTCCTAGGGTTACTGTTAGGCTTAGGCCTAGGACTTTTAAAACCAGGAAGCCCTGTGCTCCAGGCACACTGCAGCTGTTCAAGGCATCCGAAAGGCAGGGCAAAAGTGACACAACTTGGCTGCCTCCACTGCTATTTCCATGAGACCATCCCGAATCATAGGCTGATTTTCCTTCCTAGCGTTGACGTTTGAGTTAGGCCTAGGGTTAGGGTTCTTTTAACCAGAAAGCCCTGAGTTCCAAGAACACAGCAGCTGCGAAGGACTACCCAAGAAGAGCACAAAAGTACCACAACATGCCTGCCTCCACAGCTATTTCCTTGGGGACATCCCTAATTCCTGGCTGATTTGCCTTTCTCGTCGTCGGGTTGGGGTTAGGTAGGCCTTGTGCTAGGATTTTTAAAATCAGGAAGCCCAGACCTCCAGGCACACTGGAGCTGTGAAAGGCATCCAAAAGGGAGTGCAAAAGTGCCACAACATGGCTGCTTTCACAGCTTTTTCCTTTGCACCATCCCTATACCTAGGCTGATTTATCTGCCTAGGTTTATGGTTAGGCTTCAGCCTAGGGCTAGGATTTTTTGAACCAGGAAGCCCTGAGTTCCAGGCTTACTGCAGCTGCCAAAGGCATCCCAAAGGGAGCGCAGAAGTGCCACAACATGGCTGCTTTCACAGCTTTTTCCTTAGGAAGAACCCTGATACCCGGCTGATTTACCTTCCTAGGGTTACTGTTAGGCTTAGGCCTAGGACTTTTAAAACCAGGAAGCCCTGTGCTCCAGGCACACTGCAGCTGTTCAAGGCATCCGAAAGAGAGGGCAAAAGTGACACAACTTGGCTGCCTCCACTGCTATTTCCATGAGACCATCCCGAACCATAGGCTGATTTTCCTTCCTAGCGTTGAGGTTTGAGTTAGGCCTAGGGTTAGGGTTCTTTTAACCAGAAAGCCCTGAGTTCCAAGAACACAGCAGCTGCGAAAGTACACCCAAGAAGAGCACAAAAGTACCACAACATGCCTGCCTCCACAGCGATTTCCTTGGGGACATCCCTAATTCCTGGCTGATTTGCCTTTCTCGTCGTCAGGTTGGGGTTAGGTAGGCCTTGTGCTAGGATTTTGAAAATCAGGAAGCCCAGACCTCCAGGCACACTGGAGCTGTGAAAGGCATCCAAAAGGGAGTGCAAAAGTGTCACAACATGTCTGCTTTCACAGCTTTTTCCTTTGCACCATCCCTATACCTTAACTGATTTATCTGCCTAGGGTTAGGGTTAGGGTTCAGCCTAGGGCTAGGATTTTTTGAACCAGGAAGCCCTGAGTTCCAGGCTTACTGCAGCTGCCAAAGGCATCCCAAAGTGAGCGCAGAAATGCCACAACATGGCTGCTTTCACAGCTTTTTCCTTAGGAGGAACCCTCATACCCGGCTGATTTACCTTCGTAGGGTTTCTATTAGGCTTAAGCCTAGGACATTAAAATCAGGAAGCCCAGACCTCCAGGCACACTGGAGCTGTGAAAGGCATCCAAAAGGGAGTGCAAAAGTGCCACAACATGGCTGCTTTCACAGCTTTTTCGTTGGCACCATCCCTATACCTAGGCTGATTTATCTGCCTAGGGTTAGGCTTAGGTTTCAGCCTGGGCTAGGATTTTTTGAATCAGGAAGCCCTGAGTTCCAGGCTTACTGCAGCTGCCAAAGGCATCCCAAAGGGAGCGCAGAAGTGCCACAACATGGCTGCTTTCACAGCTTTTTCCTTAGGAAGAACCCTAATACCCGGCTGATTTACCTTCCTAGGGTTACTGTTAGGCTTAGGCCTAGGACTTTGAAAACCAGGAAGCCCTGTGCTCCAGGCACACTGCAGCTGTTCAATTCATCCCAAAGGCAGCGCAAAAGTGACACAACTTGGCTGCCTCCACTGCTATTTCCATGAGACCATCCCCAACCATAGGCTGATTTTCCTTCCTAGCGTTGAGGTTTGAGTTAGGCCTAGGGTTAGGGTTCTTTTAACCAGAAAGCCCTGAGTTCCAAGAACACAGCAGCTGCGAAGGACTACCCAAGAAGAGCACAAAAGTACCACAACATGCCTGCCTCCACAGCTATTTCCTTGGGGACATCCCTAATTCCTGGCTGATTTGCCTTTCTCGTCGTCGGGTTGGGGTTAGGTAGGCCTTGTGCTAGGATTTTTAAAATCAGGAAGCCCAGACCTCCAGGCACACTGGAGCTGTGAAAGGCATCCAAAAGGGAGTGCAAAAGTGCCACAACATGGCTGCTTTCACAGCTTTTTCCTTTGCACCATCCCTATACCTTGACTGATTTATCTGCCTAGGGTTAGGGTTAGGGTTCAGCCTAGGGCTAGGATTTTTTGAACCAGGAAGCCCTGAGTTCCAGGCTTACTGCAGCTGCCAAAGGCATCCCAAAGGGAGCGCAGAAGTGCCACAACATGGCTGCTTTCACAGCTTTTTCCTTAGGAAGAACCCTCATACCCGGCTGATTTACCTTCCTAGGGTTACTGTTAGGCTTAGGCCTAGGACTTTTAAAACCAGGAAGCCCTGTGCTCCAGGCACACTGCAGCTGTTCAAGGCATCCGAAAGAGAGGGCAAAAGTGACACAACTTGGCTGCCTCCACTGCTATTTCCATGAGACCATCCCGAACCATAGGCTGATTTTCCTTCCTAGCGTTGAGGTTTGAGTTAGGCCTAGGGTTAGGGTTCTTTTAACCAGAAAGCCCTGAGTTCCAAGAACACAGCAGCTGCGAAAGTACACCCAAGAAGAGCACAAAAGTACCACAACATGCCTGCCTCCACAGCGATTTCCTTGGGGACATCCCTAATTCCTGGCTGATTTGCCTTTCTCGTCGTCAGGTTGGGGTTAGGTAGGCCTTGTGCTAGGATTTTGAAAATCAGGAAGCCCAGACCTCCAGGCACACTGGAGCTGTGAAAGGCATCCAAAAGGGAGTGCAAAAGTGTCACAACATGTCTGCTTTCACAGCTTTTTCCTTTGCACCATCCCTATACCTTAACTGATTTATCTGCCTAGGGTTAGGGTTAGGGTTCAGCCTAGGGCTAGGATTTTTTGAACCAGGAAGCCCTGAGTTCCAGGCTTACTGCAGCTGCCAAAGGCATCCCAAAGTGAGCGCAGAAATGCCACAACATGGCTGCTTACACAGCTTTTTCCTTAGGAGGAACCCTCACACCCGGCTGATTTACCTTCGTAGGGTTTCTATTAGGCTTAAGCCTAGGACATTAAAATCAGGAAGCGCAGACCTCCAGGCACACTGGAGCTGTGAAAGGCATCCAAAAGGGAGTGCAAAAGTGCCACAACATGGCTGCTTTCACAGCTTTTTCGTTGGCACCATCCCTATACCTAGGCTGATTTATCTGCCTAGGGTTAGGGTTAGGTTTCAGCCTAGGGCTAGGATTTTTTGAATCAGGAAGCCCTGAGTTCCAGGCTTACTGCAGCTGCCAAAGGCATCCCAAAGGGAGCGCAGAAGTGCCACAACATGGCTGCTTTCACAGCTTTTTCCTTAGGAAGAACCCTAATACCCGGCTGATTTACCTTCCTAGGGTTACTGTTAGGCTTAGGCCTAGGACTTTGAAAACCAGGAAGCCCTGTGCTCCAGGCACACTGCAGCTGTTCAATTCATCCCAAGGGCAGCGCAAAAGTGACACAACTTGGCTGCCTCCACTGCTATTTCCATGAGACCATCCCCAACCATAGGCTGATTTTCCTTCCTAGCGTTGAGGTTTGAGTTAGGCCTAGGGTTAGGGTTCTTTTAACCTGAAAGCCCTGAGTTCCAAGAACACAGCAGCTGCGAAGGACTACCCAAGAAGAGCACAAAAGTACCACAACATGCCTGCCTCCACAGCTATTTCCTTGGGGACATCCCTAATTCCTGGCTGATTTGCCTTTCTTGTCGTCGGGTTGGGGTTAGGTAGGCCTTGTGCTAGGATTTTGAAAATCAGGAAGCCCAGACCTCCAGGCACACTGGAGCTGTGAAAGGCATCCAAAAGGGAGTGCAAAAGTGCCACAACAGGGCTGCTTTCACAGCTTTTTCCTTTGCACCATCCCTATACCTTGACTGATTTATCTGCCTAGGGTTAGGGTTAGGGTTCAGCCTAGGGCTAGGATTTTTTGAACCAGGAAGCCCTGAGTTCCAGGCTTACTGCAGCTGCCAAAGGCATCCCAAAGGGAGCGCAGAAGTGCCACAACATGGCTGCTTTCACAGCTTTTTCCTTAGGAAAAACCCTGATACCCGGCTGATTTACCTTCCAAGGGTTACTGTCAGGCTTAGGCCTAGGACTTTTAAAACCAGGAAGCCCTGTGCTCCAGGCACACTGCAGCTGTTCTAGGCATCCCAAAGGGAGGGCAAAAGTGACACCACTTGGCTGCCTCCACTGCTATTTCCATGAGACCATCCCCAAACATAGGCTGATTTTCCTTCCTAGCGTTGAGGTTTGAGTTAGGCGTAGGGTTAGGGTTCTTTTAACCAGAAAGCCCTGAGTTCCAAGAACACAGCAGCTGCGAAAGTACACCCAAGAAGAGCACAAAAGTACCACAACATGCCTGCCTCCACAGCGATTTCCTTGGGGACATCCCTAATTCCTGGCTGATTTGCCTTTCTCGTCGTCAGGTTGGGGTTAGGTAGGCCTTGTGCTAGGATTTTGAAAATCAGGAAGCCCAGACCTCCAGGCACACTGGAGCTGTGAAAGGCATCCAAAAGGGAGTGCAAAAGTGTCACAACATGTCTGCTTTCACAGCTTTTTCCTTTGCACCATCCCTATACCTTAACTGATTTATCTGCCTAGGGTTAGGGTTAGGGTTCAGCCTAGGGCTAGGATTTTTTGAACCAGGAAGCCCTGAGTTCCAGGCTTACTGCAGCTGCCAAAGGCATCCCAAAGTGAGCGCAGAAATGCCACAACATGGCTGCTTACACAGCTTTTTCCTTAGGAGGAACCCTCACACCCGGCTGATTTACCTTCGTAGGGTTTCTATTAGGCTTAAGCCTAGGACATTAAAATCAGGAAGCGCAGACCTCCAGGCACACTGGAGCTGTGAAAGGCATCCAAAAGGGAGTGCAAAAGTGCCACAACATGGCTGCTTTCACAGCTTTTTCGTTGGCACCATCCCTATACCTAGGCTGATTTATCTGCCTAGGGTTAGGGTTAGGTTTCAGCCTAGGGCTAGGATTTTTTGAATCAGGAAGCCCTGAGTTCCAGGCTTACTGCAGCTGCCAAAGGCATCCCAAAGGGAGCGCAGAAGTGCCACAACATGGCTGCTTTCACAGCTTTTTCCTTAGGAAGAACCCTAATACCCGGCTGATTTACCTTCCTAGGGTTACTGTTAGGCTTAGGCCTAGGACTTTGAAAACCAGGAAGCCCTGTGCTCCAGGCACACTGCAGCTGTTCAATTCATCCCAAGGGCAGCGCAAAAGTGACACAACTTGGCTGCCTCCACTGCTATTTCCATGAGACCATCCCCAACCATAGGCTGATTTTCCTTCCTAGCGTTGAGGTTTGAGTTAGGCCTAGGGTTAGGGTTCTTTTAACCTGAAAGCCCTGAGTTCCAAGAACACAGCAGCTGCGAAGGACTACCCAAGAAGAGCACAAAAGTACCACAACATGCCTGCCTCCACAGCTATTTCCTTGGGGACATCCCTAATTCCTGGCTGATTTGCCTTTCTCGTCGTCGGGTTGGGGTTAGGTAGGCCTTGTGCTAGGATTTTGAAAATCAGGAAGCCCAGACCTCCAGGCACACTGGAGCTGTGAAAGGCATCCAAAAGGGAGTGCAAAAGTGCCACAACAGGGCTGCTTTCACAGCTTTTTCCTTTGCACCATCCCTATACCTTGACTGATTTATCTGCCTAGGGTTAGGGTTAGGGTTCAGCCTAGGGATAGGATTTTTTGAACCAGGAAGCCCTGAGTTCCAGGCTTACTGCAGCTGCCAAAGGCATCCCAAAGGGAGCGCAGAAGTGCCACAACATGGCTGCTTTCACAGCTTTTTCCTTAGGAAAAACCCTGATACCCGGCTGATTTACCTTCCTAGGGTTACTGTTAGGCTTAGGCCTAGGACTTTTAAAACCAGGAAGCCCTGTGCTCCAGGCACACTGCAGCTGTTCAAGGCATCCGAAAGAGAGGGCAAAAGTGACACAACTTGGCTGCCTCCACTGCTATTTCCATGAGACCATCCCGAACCATAGGCTGATTTTCCTTCCTAGCGTTGAGGTTTGAGTTAGGCCTAGGGTTAGGGTTCTTTTAACCAGAAAGCCCTGAGTTCCAAGAACACAGCAGCTGCGAAAGTACACCCAAGAAGAGCACAAAAGTACCACAACATGCCTGCCTCCACAGCGATTTCCTTGGGGACATCCCTAATTCCTGGCTGATTTGCCTTTCTCGTCGTCAGGTTGGGGTTAGGTAGGCCTTGTGCTAGGATTTTGAAAATCAGGAAGCCCAGACCTCCAGGCACACTGGAGCTGTGAAAGGCATCCAAAAGGGAGTGCAAAAGTGTCACAACATGTCTGCTTTCACAGCTTTTTCCTTTGCACCATCCCTATACCTTAACTGATTTATCTGCCTAGGGTTAGGGTTAGGGTTCAGCCTAGGGCTAGGATTTTTTGAACCAGGAAGCCCTGAGTTCCAGGCTTACTGCAGCTGCCAAAGGCATCCCAAAGTGAGCGCAGAAATGCCACAACATGGCTGCTTACACAGCTTTTTCCTTAGGAGGAACCCTCACACCCGGCTGATTTACCTTCGTAGGGTTTCTATTAGGCTTAAGCCTAGGACATTAAAATCAGGAAGCCCAGACCTCCAGGCACACTGGAGCTGTGAAAGGCATCCAAAAGGGAGTGCAAAAGTGCCACAACATGGCTGCTTTCACAGCTTTTTCGTTGGCACCATCCCTATACCTAGGCTGATTTATCTGCCTAGGGTTAGGGTTAGGTTTCAGCCTAGGGCTAGGATTTTTTGAATCAGGAAGCCCTGAGTTCCAGGCTTACTGCAGCTGCCAAAGGCATCCCAAAGGGAGCGCAGAAGTGCCACAACATGGCTGCTTTCACAGCTTTTTCCTTAGGAAGAACCCTAATACCCGGCTGATTTACCTTCCTAGGGTTACTGTTAGGCTTAGGCCTAGGACTTTGAAAACCAGGAAGCCCTGTGCTCCAGGCACACTGCAGCTGTTAATTCATCCCAAGGGCAGCGCAAAAGTGACACAACTTGGCTGCCTCCACTGCTATTTCCATGAGACCATCCCCAACCATAGGCTGATTTTCCTTCCTAGCGTTGAGGTTTGAGTTAGGCCTAGGGTTAGGGTTCTTTTAACCTGAAAGCCCTGAGTTCCAAGAACACAGCAGCTGCGAAGGACTACCCAAGAAGAGCACAAAAGTACCACAACATGCCTGCCTCCACAGCTATTTCCTTGGGGACATCCCTAATTCCTGGCTGATTTGCCTTTCTCGTCGTCGGGTTGGGGTTAGGTAGGCCTTGTGCTAGGATTTTGAAAATCAGGAAGCCCAGACCTCCAGGCACACTGGAGCTGTGAAAGGCATCCAAAAGGGAGTGCAAAAGTGCCACAACATGGCTGCTTTCACAGCTTTTTCCTTTGCACCATCCCTATACCTTGACTGATTTATCTGCCTAGGGTTAGGGTTAGGGTTCAGCCTAGGGCTAGGATTTTTTGAACCAGGAAGCCCTGAGTTCCAGGCTTACTGCAGCTGCCAAAGGCATCCCAAAGTGAGCGCAGAAATGCCACAACATGGCTGCTTACACAGCTTTTTCCTTAGGAGGAACCCTCATATCCGGCTGATTTACCTTCGTAGGGTTTCTATTAGGCTTAAGCCTAGGACATTAAAATCAGGAAGCCCAGACCTCCAGGCACACTGGAGCTGTTCAAGGAATCCCAAGGGGAGCGCAAAAGTGACACAACTTGGCTGCCTCCACTGCTATTTCCATGAGACCATCCCCAACCTTAGGCTGGTTTTCCTTCCTAGCGTTGAGTTTTGAGTTAGGCCTAGGGTTACTGTTCTTTTAACCTGAAAGCCCTGAGTTCCAAGAATACAGCAGCTGCGAAGGACTACCCAAGAAGAGCACAAAAGTACCACAACATGCCTGCCTCCACAGCTATTTCCTTGGGGACATCCCTAATTCCTGGCTGATTTGCCTTTCTCGTCGTCGGGTTGGGGTTAGGTAGGCCTTGTGCTAGGATTTTGAAAATCAGGAAGCCCAGACCTCCAGGCACACTGGAGCTGTGAAAGGCATCCAAAAGGGAGTGCAAAAGTGCCACAACATGGCTGCTTTCACAGCTTTTTCCTTAGGAAGAACCCTAATACCCGGCTGATTTACCTTCCTAGGGTTACTGTTAGGCTTGGGCCAAGGACTTTTAAAACCAGGAAGCCCTGTGCTCCAGGCACACTGCAACTGTTCAAGGCATCCCAACGGGAGTGCAAAAGTGACACAACTTGGCTGCCTCCACTGCTATTTCCATGAGACCATCCCCAACATTAGGCTGGTTTTCCTTCCTAGCGTTGAGGTTTGAGTTAGGCCTATGGTTACTGTTCTTTTAACCTGAAAGCCCTGAGTTCCAAGAACACAGCAGCTGCAAAGGACTACCCAAGAAGAGCACAAAAGTACCACAACATGCCTGCCTCCACAGCTATTTCCTTGGGGACATCCCTAATTCCTGGCTGATTTGCCTTTCTCGTCGTCGGGTTGGGGTTAGGTAGGCCTTGTGCTAGGATTTTTAAAATCAGGAAGCCCAGACCTCCAGGCACATTGGAGCTGTGAAAGGCATCCCAAAGGGAGTGCAAAAGTGCCACAACATGGCTGCTTTCACAGCTTTTTCCTTAGGAAGAACCCTAATACCCGGCTGATTTACCTTCCTAGGGTTACTGTTAGGCTTGGGCCAAGGACTTTTAAAACCAGGAAGCCCTGTGCTCCAGGCACACTGCAGCTGTTCAAGGCATCCCAACGCGAGTGCAAAAGTGACACAACTTGGCTGCGTCCACTGCTATTTCCATGAGACCATCCCGAACCATAGGCTGATTTTCCTTCCTAGCGTTGAGTTTTGAGTTAGGCCTAGGGTTAGTGTTCTTTTAACCTGAAAGCCCTGAGTTCCAAGAACACAGCAACTGCGAAGGACTACCCAAGAAGAGCACAAAAGTACCACAACATGCCTGCCTCCACAGCTATTTCCTTGGGGACATCCCTAATTCCTGGCTGATTTGCCTTTCTCGTCGTCGGGTTGGGGTTAGGTAGGACTTGTGCTAGGATTTTTAAAATCAGGAAGCCCAGACCTCCAGGCACACTGGAGCTGTGAAAGGCATCCAAAAGGGAGTGCAAAAGTGCCACAACATGGCTGCTTTCACAGCTTTTTCCTTGGCACCATCCCTATACCTAGGCTGATTTATCTGCCTAGGGTTAGGGTTAGGCTTCATCCTAGGGCTAGGATTTTTTGAACCAGGAAGCCCTGAGTTCCAGGCTTACTGCAGCTGCCAAAGGCATCCCAAAGTGAGCTCAGAAATGCCACAACATGGCTACATACACAGCTTTTTCCTTAGGAGGAACCCTCATACCCGGCTGATTTACCTTCGTAGGGTTTCTATTAGGCTTAGCCCTAGGACTTTAAAATCAGGAAGCGCAGACCTCCAGGCACACTGGAGCTGTGAAAGGCATCCAAAAGGGAGTGCAAAAGTTCCACAACATGGCTGCTTTCACAGCTTTTTCCTTTGCACCATCCCTATACCTAGGCTGATTTATCTGCCTAGGGTTAGGGTTAGGGTTCAGCCTAGGGCTAGGATTTTTTGAACCAGGAAGCCCTGAGTTCCAGGCTTACTGCAGCTGCCAAAGGCATCCCAAAGGGAGCGCAGAAGTGCCACAACATGGCTGCTTTCACAGCTTTTTCCTTAGGAAGAACCCTCATACCCGGCTGATTTACCTTCCAAGGGTTACTGTCAGGCTTAGGCCTAGGACTTTTAAAACCAGGAAGCCCTGTGCTCCAGGCACACTGCAGCTGTTCTAGGCATCCCAAAGGGAGGGCAAAAGTGACACCACTTGGCTGCCTCCACTGCTATTTCCATGAGACCATCCCCAAACATAGGCTGATTTTCCTTCCTAGCGTTGAGGTTTGAGTTAGGCCTAGGGTTTGTGTTCTTTTAACCAGAAAGCCCTGAGTTCCAAGAACACAGCAGCTGCGAAGGACTACCCAAGAAGAGCACAAAAGTGTTGTATTCATATTGTTGCATATCATATTTCCAGAGCCTCATACCTTCTGGGTGGTTTTGTCACAGCAGATCTCCACAACAGTGGTGTTGTTGCTTCTCAGTCAGGGCTCCTCTCCAAAGCTCTCCCTGACCACCCCGCCCCCTTTTATCTCAGTTACCTCCATGGGCTACAGCTGCTGCCCAATCAAGGACATCACAGCTGCAGCCCATTTACAATAACTAGAATCAAGGCAGGGTCACTACTACAATACAAAGATCGTTCACTGCCATACATATATTTACAATAAATACATTTAGTCAGGCCCCTACACAAAAGTACTACAACAGGCCTGCCTCCACCGCTTTTTCCTTGGGGACATCCCTAATTCCTGGCTGAAATGCCTTTCTCGTCTTAGGGTTGAGGTTAGGTAGGCCTAGTGCTAGGATTTTTAAAATCAGGAAGCCCAGACCTCCAGGCACACTGGAGATGTGAAAGGCATCCAAAAGGGAGTGCAAAAGTGCCACAACATGGCTGCTTTCACAGCTTTTTCCTTGGCACCATCCCTATACCTAGGCTGATTTATCTGCCTAGGGTTAGGGTTAGGTTTCAGCCTAGGGCTAGGATTTTTTGAATCAGGAAGCCCTGAGTTCCAGGCTTACTGCAGCTGCCAAAGGCATCCCAAAGGGAGCGCAGAAGTGACACAACATGGCTGCTTTCACAGCTTTTTCCTTAGGAAAAACCCTGATACCCGGCTGATTTACCTTCCTAGGGTTACTGTTAGGCTTAGGCCTAGGACTTTTAAAACCAGGAAGCCCTGTGCTCCAGGCACACTGCAGCTGTTCAAGGCATCCGAAAGAGAGGGCAAAAGTGACACAACTTGGCTGCCTCCACTGCTATTTCCATGAGACCATCCCCAACCATAGGCTGATTTTCCTTCCTAGCGTTGAGGTTTGAGTTAGGCCTAGGGTTAGGGTTCTTTTAACCAGAAAGCCCTGAGTTCCAAGAACACAGCAGCTGCGAAAGTACACCCAAGAAGAGCACAAAAGTACCACAACATGCCTGCCTCCACAGCGATTTCCTTGGGGACATCCCTAATTCCTGGCTGATTTGCCTTTCTCGTCGTCAGGTTGGGGTTAGGTAGGCCTTGTGCTAGGATTTTGAAAATCAGGAAGCCCAGACCTCCAGGCACACAGGAGCTGTGAAAGGCATCCAAAAGGGAGTGCAAAAGTGTCACAACATGTCTGCTTTCACAGCTTTTTCCTTTGCACCATCCCTATACCTTAACTGATTTATCTGCCTAGGGTTAGGGTTAGGGTTCAGCCTAGGGCTAGGATTTTTTGAACCAGGAAGCCCTGAGTTCCAGGCTTACTGCAGCTGCCAAAGGCATCCCAAAGTGAGCGCAGAAATGCCACAACATGGCTGCTTACACAGCTTTTTCCTTAGGAGGAACCCTCACACCCGGCTGATTTACCTTCGTAGGGTTTCTATTAGGCTTAAGCCTAGGACATTAAAATCTGGAAGCCCAGACCTCCAGGCACACTGGAGCTGTGAAAGGCATCCAAAAGGGAGTGCAAAAGTGCCACAACATGGCTGCTTTCACAGCTTTTTCGTTGGCACCATCCCTATACCTAGGCTGATTTATCTGCCTAGGGTTAGGGTTAGGTTTCAGCCTAGGGCTAGGATTTTTTGAATCAGGAAGCCCTGAGTTCCAGGCTTACTGCAGCTGCCAAAGGCATCCCAAAGGGAGCGCAGAAGTGCCACAACATGGCTGCTTTCACAGCTTTTTCCTTAGGAAGAACCCTAATACCCGGCTGATTTACCTTCCTAGGGTTACTGTTAGGCTTAGGCCTAGGACTTTGAAAACCAGGAAGCCCTGTGCTCCAGGCACACTGCAGCTGTTCAATTCATCCCAAGGGCAGCGCAAAAGTGACACAACTTGGCTGCCTCCACTGCTATTTCCATGACACCATCCCCAACCATAGGCTGATTTTCCTTCCTAGCGTTGAGGTTTGAGTTAGGCCTAGGGTTAGGGTTCTTTTAACCTGAAAGCCCTGAGTTCCAAGAACACAGCAGCTGCGAAGGACTACCCAAGAAGAGCACAAAAGTACCACAACATGCCTGCCTCCACAGCTATTTCCTTGGGGACATCCCTAATTCCTGGCTGATTTGCCTTTCTCGTCGTCGGGTTGGGGTTAGGTAGGCCTTGTGCTAGGATTTTGAAAATCAGGAAGCCCAGACCTCCAGGCACACTGGAGCTGTGAAAGGCATCCAAAAGGGAGTGCAAAAGTGCCACAACATGGCTGCTTTCACAGCTTTTTCCTTTGCACCATCCCTATACCTTGACTGATTTATCTGCCTAGGGTTAGGGTTAGGGTTCAGCCGAGGGCTAGGATTTTTTGAACCAGGAAGCCCTGAGTTCCAGGCTTACTGCAGCTGCCAAAGGCATCCCAAAGTGAGCGCAGAAATGCCACAACATGGCTGCTTACACAGCTTTTTCCTTAGGAGGAACCCTCATACCCGGCTGATTTACCTTCGTAGGGTTTCTATTAGGCTTAAGCCTAGGACATTAAAATCAGGAAGCCCAGACCTCCAGGCACACTGGAGCTGTTCAAGGAATCCCAAGGGGAGCGCAAAAGTGACACCACATGGCTGGTTTCACGGCTTTTTCCTTTGCACCATCCCTATACCTAGGCTGATTTATCTGCCTAGGGTTAGGGTTAGGGTTCAGCCTAGGGCTAGGATTTTTTGAACCAGGAAGCCCTGAGTTCCAGGCTTACTGCAGCTGCCAAAGGCATCCCAAAGGGAGCGCAGAAGTGCCAGAACATGGCTGCTTTCACAGCTTTTTCCTTTGGAAGAACCCTCATACCCGGCTGATTTACCTTCCTAGGGGTTACTGTTAGGCTTAGGCCTAGGACTTTTAAAACCAGGAAGCCCTGTGCTCCAGGCACACTGCAGCTGTTCAAGGCATCCCAACGGGAGTGCAAAAGTGACACAACTTGGCTGCCTCCACTGCTATTTCCATGAGACCATCCCCAACCATAGGCTGATTTTCATTCCTAGCGTTGAGGTTTGAGTTAGGCCTATGGTTACTGTTCTTTTAACCTGAAAGCCCTGAGTTCCAAGAACACAGCAGCTGCAAAGGACTACCCAAGAAGAGCACAAAAGTACCACAACATGCCTGCCTCCACAGCTATTTCCTTGGGGACATCCCTAATTCCTGGCTGATTTGCCTTTCTCGTCGTCGGGTTGGGGTTAGGTAGGCCTTGTGCTAGGATTTTTAAAATCAGGAAGCCCAGACCTCCAGGCACATTGGAGCTGTGAAAGGCATCCCAAAGGGAGTGCAAAAGTGCCACAACATGGCTGCTTTCACAGCTTTTTCCTTAGGAAGAACCCTAATACCCGGCTGATTTACCTTCCTAGGGTTACTGTTAGGCTTGGGCCAAGGACTTTTAAAACCAGGAAGCCCTGTGCTCCAGGCACACTGCAGCTGTTCAAGGCATCCCAACGCGAGTGCAAAAGTGACACAACTTGGCTGCGTCCACTGCTATTTCCATGAGACCATCCCGAACCATAGGCTGATTTTCCTTCCTAGCGTTGAGTTTTGAGTTAGGCCTAGGGTTAGTGTTCTTTTAACCTGAAAGCCCTGAGTTCCAAGAACACAGCAACTGCGAAGGACTACCCAAGAAGAGCACAAAAGTACCACAACATGCCTGCCTCCACAGCTATTTCCTTGGGGACATCCCTAATTCCTGGCTGATTTGCCTTTCTCGTCGTCGGGTTGGGGTTAGGTAGGACTTGTGCTAGGATTTTTAAAATCAGGAAGCCCAGACCTCCAGGCACACTGGAGCTGTGAAAGGCATCCAAAAGGGAGTGCAAAAGTGCCACAACATGGCTGCTTTCACAGCTTTTTCCTTGGCACCATCCCTATACCTAGGCTGATTTATCTGCCTAGGGTTAGGGTTAGGCTTCAGCCTAGGGCTAGGATTTTTTGAACCAGGAAGCCCTGAGTTCCAGGCTTACTGCAGCTGCCAAAGGCATCCCAAAGTGAGCTCAGAAATGCCACAACATGGCTACATACACAGCTTTTTCCTTAGGAGGAACCCTCATACCCGGCTGATTTACCTTCGTAGGGTTTCTATTAGGCTTAGCCCTAGGACTTTAAAATCAGGAAGCGCAGACCTCCAGGCACACTGGAGCTGTGAAAGGCATCCAAAAGGGAGTGCAAAAGTTCCACAACATGGCTGCTTTCACAGCTTTTTCCTTTGCACCATCCCTATACCTAGGCTGATTTATCTGCCTAGGGTTAGGGTTAGGGTTCAGCCTAGGGCTAGGATTTTTTGAACCAGGAAGCCCTGAGTTCCAGGCTTACTGCAGCTGCCAAAGGCATCCCAAAGGGAGCGCAGAAGTGCCACAACATGGCTGCTTTCACAGCTTTTTCCTTAGGAAGAACCCTCATACCCGGCTGATTTACCTTCCAAGGGTTACTGTCAGGCTTAGGCCTAGGACTTTTAAAACCAGGAAGCCCTGTGCTCCAGGCACACTGCAGCTGTTCTAGGCATCCCAAAGGGAGGGCAAAAGTGACACCACTTGGCTGCCTCCACTGCTATTTCCATGAGACCATCCCCAAACATAGGCTGATTTTCCTTCCTAGCGTTGAGGTTTGAGTTAGGCCTAGGGTTTGTGTTCTTTTAACCTGAAAGCCCTGAGTTCCAAGAACACAGCAGCTGCGAAGGACTACCCAAGAAGAGCACAAAAGTGTTGTATTCATATTGTTGCATATCATATTTCCAGAGCCTCATACCTTCTGGGTGGTTTTGTCACAGCAGATCTCCACAACAGTGGTGTTGTTGCTTCTCAGTCAGGGCTCCTCTCCAAAGCTCTCCCTGACCACCCCCGCCCCCTTTTATCTCAGTTACCTCCATGGGCTACAGCTGCTGCCCAATCAAGGACATCACAGCTGCAGCCCATTTACAATAACTAGAATCAGGCAGGGTCACTACTACAATACAAAGATCGTTCACTGCCATACATATATTTACAATAAATACATTTAGTCAGGCCCCTACACAAAAGTACTACAACAGGCCTGCCTCCACCGCTTTTTCCTTGGGGACATCCCTAATTCCTGGCTGAAATGCCTTTCTCGTCTTAGGGTTGAGGTTAGGTAGGCCTAGTGCTAGGATTTTTAAAATCAGGAAGCCCAGACCTCCAGGCACACTGGAGATGTGAAAGGCATCCCAAAAGGGAGTGCAAAAGTGCCACAACATGGCTGCTTTCACAGCTTTTTCCTTGGCACCATCCCTATACCTAGCTGATTTATCTGCCTAGGGTTAGGGTTAGGGTTCAGCCTAGGGCTAGGATTTTTTGAACCAGGAAGCCCTGAGTTCCAGGCTTACTGCAGCTGCCAAAGGCATCCCAAAGGGAGCGCAGAAGTGCCACAACATGGCTGCTTTCACAGCTTTTTCCTTAGGAAGAACCCTCATACCCGGCTGATTTACCTTCCTAGGGTTACTGTTAGGCTTAGGCCTAGGACTTTTAAAACCAGGAAGCCCTGTGCTCCAGGCACACTGCAGCTGTTCAAGGCATCCCAACGGGAGTGCAAAAGTGACACAACTTGGCTGCCTCCACTGCTATTTCCCTGAGACCATCCCCAACCATAGGCTGATTTTCCTTCCTAGCGTTGAGGTTTGAGTTAGGCCGAGGGTTAGTGTTCTTTTAACCTGAAAGCCCTGAGTTCCAAGAACACAGCAGCTGCGAAGGACTACCCAAGAAGTGCACAAAAGTACCACCACACGCCTGCCTCCACAGCTATTTCCTTGGGGACATCCCTAATTCCTGGCTGATTTGCCTTTCTCGTCGTCAGGTTGGGGTTAGGTAGGCCTTGTGCTAGGATTTTTAAAATCAGGAAGCCCAGACCTCCAGGCACACTGGAGCTGTGAAAGGCATCCAAAAGGGAGTGCAAAAGTGCCACAACATGGCTGCTTTCACAGCTTTTTCCTTAGGAAGAACCCTCATACCCGGCTGATTTACCTTCCTAGGGTTACAGTTAGGCTTAGGCCTAGGACTTTTAAAACCAGGAAGCCCTGTGCTCCAGGCACACTGCAGCTGTTCAAGGCATCCCAAGGGCAGCGCAAAAGTGACACAACTTGGCTGCCTCCACTGCTATTTCCATGAGACCATCCCGAACCTTAGGCTGATTTTCCTTCCTAGCGTTGAGGTTTGAGTTAGGCCGAGGTTTAGTGTTCTTTTAACCTGAAAGCCCTGAGTTCCAAGAACACAGCAGCTGCGAAGGACTACCCAAGAAGTGCACAAAAGTACCACCACCTGCCTGCCTCCACAGCTATTTCCTTGGGGACATCCCTAATTCCTGGCTGATTTGCCTTTCTCGTCGTCGGGTTGGGGATAGGTAGGCCTTGTGCTAGGATTTTTAAAATCAGGAAGCCCAGACCTCCAGGCACACTGGAGCTGTGAAAGGCATCCAAAAGGGAGTGCAAAAGTGCCACAACATGGCTGCTTTCACAGCTTTTTCCTTGGCACCATCCCTATACCTAGGCTGATTTATCTGCCTAGGGTTAGGGTTAGGCTTCAGCCTAGGGCTCGGATTTTTTGAACCAGGAAGCCCTGAGTTCCAGGCTTACTGTAGCTGCCAAAGGCATCCCAAAGGGAGCGCAGAAGTGCCACAACATGGCAGCTTTCACAGCTTTTTCCTTAGGAAGAACCCTAATACCTGGCTGATTTACCTTCCTAGGGGTTACTGTTAGGCTTAGGCCTAGGACTTTTAAAACCAGGAAGCCCTGTGCTCCAGGCACACTGCAGCTCTTCAAGGCATCACAAGGGGAGCGCAAAAGTGACACAACTTGGCTGCCTCCACTGCTATTTCCATGAGACCATCCCCAAACATAGGCTGATTTTCCTTCCTAGCGTTGAGGTTTGAGTTAGGCCTAGGGTTAGTGTTTTTTTAACCTGAAAGCCCTGAGTTCCAAGAACACAGCAGCTGCGAAGGACTACCCAAGACGTGCACAAAAGTACCACAACATGCCAGCCGCCACAGCTACTTCCTTGGGGACATCCCTAATTCCTGGCTGATTTGCCTTTCTCGTCGTCGGGTTGGGGTTAGGTAGGCCTTGTGCTAGGATTTTGAAAATCAGGAAGCCCAGACCTCCAGGCACACTGGAGCTGTGAAAAGCATCCAAAAGGGAGTGCAAAAGTGCCACCACATGGCTGCTTTCACGGCTTTTTCCTTTGCACCATCCCTATACCTAGGCTGATTTATCTGCCTGGGTTAGGGTTAGGTTTCAGCCTAGGGCTAGGATTTTTTGAATCAGGAAGCCCTGAGTTCCAGGCTTACTGCAGCTGCCAAAGGCATCCCAAAGGGAGCGCAGAAGTGCCACAACATGGCTGCTTTCACAGCTTTTTCCTTAGGAAGAACCCTAATACCCGGCTGATTTACCTTCCTAGGGTTACTGTTAGGCTTAGGCCTAGGACTTTTAAAACCAGGAAGCCCTGTGTTCCAGGCACACTGCAGCTGTTCAATTCATCCCAAGGGCAGCGCAAAAGTGACACAACTTGGCTGCCTCCACTGCTATTTCCATGAGACCATCCCCAACCATAGGCTGATTTTCCTTCCTAGCGTTGAGGTTTGAGTTAGGCCTAGGGTTAGGGTTCTTTTAACCTGAAAGCCCTGAGTTCCAAGAACACAGCAGCTGCGAAGGACTACCCAAGAAGAGCACAAAAGTACCACAACATGCCTGCCTCCACAGCTATTTCCTTGGGGACATCCCTAATTCCTGGCTGATTTGCCTTTCTCGTCGTCGGGTTGGGGTTATGTAGGCCTTGTGCTAGGGTTTTGAAAATCAGGAAGCCCAGACCTCCAGGCACACTGGAGCTGTGAAAGGCATCCAAAAGGGAGTGCAAAAGTGCCACAACATGGCTGCTTTCACAGCTTTTTCCTTGGCACCATCCCTATACCTTGGCTGATTTATCTGCCTAGGGTTAGGGTTAGGGTTCAGCCTAGGGCTAGGATTTTTTGAACCAGGAAGCCCTGAGTTCCAGGCTGACTGCAGCTGCCAAAGGCATCCCAAAAGGAGTGCAAAAGTGCCACAACATGGCTGCTTTCACAGCTTTTTCCTTAGGAAGAACCCTAATACCCGGCTGATTTACCTTCCCAGGGTTAGTGCTAGGCTTAGGCCTTGGACTTTAAAATCAGGAAGCCCAGACCTCCAGGCACACTGGAGCTGTGAAAGGCATCCAAAAGGGAGGGCAAAAGTGCCACCACATGGCTGGTTTCACAGCTTTTTCCTTTGCACCATCCCTATACCTAGGCTGATTTATCTGCCTAGGGTTAGGGTTAGGCTTCAGCCTAGGGCTAGGATATTTTGAACCAGGAAGCCCTGAGTTCCAGGCTTACGGCAGCTGTCAAAGGCATCCCAAAGGGAGCGCAGAAGTGCCACAACATGGCTGCTTTCACAGCTTTTTCCTTAGGAAGAACCCTCATACCCGGCTGATTTACCTTCCTAGGGTTACTGTTAGGCTTAGGCCTAGGACATTTAAAACCAGGAAGCCCTGTGCTCCAGGCTTACTGCAGCTGTTCAAGGCATCCGAAAGGGAGGGCAAAAGTGACACAACTTGGCTGCCTCCACTGCTATTTCCATGAGACCATCCCCAACCATAGGCTGATTTTCCTTCCTAGCGTTGAGGTTTGAGTTAGGCCTAGGGTTAGTGTTCTTTTAACCAGAAAGCCCTGAGTTCCAAGAACACAGCAGCTGCGAAGGACTACCCAAGAAGAGCACAAAAGTACCACAACATGCCTGCCTCCACAGCTATTTCCTTGGGGACATCCCTAATTCCTGGCTGATTTGCCTTTCTCGTCGTCAGGTTGGGGTTAGGTAGGACTTGTGCTAGGATTTTTAAAATCAGGAAGCCCAGACCTCCAGGCACACTGGAGCTGTGAAAGGCATCCAAAAGGGAGTGCAAAAGTGCCACAACATGGCTGCTTTCACAGCTTTTTCTTTGGCACCATCCCTATACCTAGGCTGATTTATCTGCCTAGGGTTAGGGTTAGGCTTCAGCCTAGGGCTAGGATTTTTTGAACCAGGAAGCCCTGAGTTCCAGGCTTACTGCAGCTGCCAAAGGCATCCCAAAGGGAGCGCAGAAGTGCCACAACATGGCTGCTTTCACAGCTTTTTCCTTAGGAAGAACCCTAATACCCGGCTGATTTACCTTCCTAGGGTTACTGTTAGGCTTAGGCCTAGGACTTTTAAAACCAGGAAGCCCTGTGCTCCAGGCACACTGCAGCTGTTCAATTCATCCCAAGGGCAGCGCAAAAGTGACACAACTTGGCTGCCTCCACTGCTATTTCCATGAGACCATCCCCAACCATAGGCTGATTTTCCTTCCAAGCGTTGAGGTTTGAGTTAGGCCTAGGCTTAGGGTTCTTTTAACCTGAAAGCCCTGAGTTCCAAGAACACAGCAGCTGCGAAGGACTACCCAAGAAGAGCACAAAAGTACCACAACATGCCTGCCTCCACAGCTATTTCCTTGGGGACATCCCTAATTCCTGGCTGATTTGCCTTTCTCGTCATCGGGCTGGGGTTAGGTAGGACTTGTGCTAGGATTTTTAAAATCAGGAAGCCCAGACCTCCAGGCACACTGGAGCTGTGAAAGGCATCCAAAAGGGAGTGCAAAAGTGCCACAACATGGCTGCTTTCACAGCTTTTTCCTTGGCACCATCCCTATACCTAGGCTGATTTATCTGCCTAGGGTTAGGGTTAGGCTTCAGCCTAGGGCTAGGATATTTTGAACCAGGAAGCCCTGAGTACCAGGCTTACTGCAGCTGCCAAAGGCATCCCAAAGTGAGCTCAGAAATGCTACAACATGGCTGCTTACACAGCTTTTTCCTTAGGAGGAACCCTCATACCCGGCTGATTTACCTTCGTAGGGTTTCCATTAGGCTTAGGCCTAGGACTTTAAAATCAGGAAGCCCAGACCTCCAGGCACACTGGAGCTGTGAAAGGCATCCAAAAGGGAGGGCAAAAGTGCCACCACATGGCTGGTTTCACAGCTTTTTCCTTTGCACCATCCCTATACCTAGGCTGATTTATCTGCCTAGGGTTAGGGTTAGGCTTCAGCCTAGGGCTAGGATATTTTGAACCAGGAAGCCCTGAGTTCCAGGCTTACTGCAGCTGTCAAAGGCATCCCAAAGGGAGCTCAGAAATGCCACAACATGGCTGCTTTCACAGCTTTTTCCTTTGGAAGAACTCTCATACCCGGCTGATTTACCTTCCTAGGGTTACTGTTAGGCTTAGGCCTAGGACTTTGAAAACCAGGAAGCCCTGTGCTCCAGGCTTACTGCAGCTGTTCAAGGCATCCGAAAGGGAGGGCAAAAGTGACAAAACTTGGCTGCCTCCACTGCTATTTCCATGAGACCATCCCCAACCATAGGCTGATTTTCCTTCCTAGCATTGAGGTTTGAGTTAGGCCTAGGGTTAGGGTTCTTTTAACCAGAAAGCCCTGAGTTCCAAGAACACAGCAGGTGCGAAGGACTACCCAAGAAGAGCACAAAAGTACCACAACATGCCTGCCTCCACAGCGATTTCCTTGGGGACATCCCTAATTCCTGGCTGATTTGCCTTTCTCGTCGTCAGGTTGGGGTTAGGTAGGACTTGTGCTAGGATTTTTAAAATCAGGAAGCCCAGACCTCCAGGCACACTGGAGCTGTGAAAGGCATCCAAAAGGGAGTGCAAAAGTGCCACAACATGGCTGCTTTCACAGCTTTTTCCTTGGCACCATCCCTATACCTAGGCTGATTTATCTGCCTAGGGTTAGGGTTAGGGTTCAGCCTAGGGCTAGGATTTTTTGAATCAGGAAGCCCTGAGTTCCAGGCTTACTGCAGCTGCCAAAGGCATCCCAAAGGGAGCGCAGAAGTGCCACAACATGGCTGCTTTCACAGCTTTTTCCTTAGGAAGAACCCTAATACCCGGCTGATTTACCTTCCTAGGGTTACTGTTAGGCTTAGGCCTAGGACT
This sequence comes from Melospiza georgiana, assembly GCF_028018845.1. NCBI lineage: Eukaryota > Metazoa > Chordata > Aves > Passeriformes > Passerellidae > Melospiza > Melospiza georgiana. The sequence goes on along the minus strand of NW_026652216.1, from coordinate 3,076,420 downwards.
TTGAAAACCAGGAAGCCCTGTGCTCCAGGCACACTGCAGCTGTTCAATTCATCCCAAGGGCAGCGAAAAAGTGACACAACTTGGCTGCCTCCACTGCTATTTCCATGAGACCATCCCCAACCATAGGCTGATTTTCCTTCCTAGCGTTGAGGTTTGAGTTAGGCCTAGGCTTAGGGTTCTTTTAACCTGAAAGCCCTGAGTTCCAAGAACACAGCAGCTGCGAAGGACTACCCAAGAAGAGCACAAAAGTACCACAACATGCCTGCCTCCACAGCTATTTCCTTGGGGACATCCCTAATTCCTGGCTGATTTGCCTTTCTCGTCGTCGGGTTGGGGTTAGGTAGGCCTTGTGCTAGGATTTTTAAAATCAGGAAGCCCAGACCTCCAGGCACACTGGAGCTGTGAAAGGCATCCAAAAGGGAGGGCAAAAGTGCCACCACATGGCTGGTTTCACAGCTTTTTCCTTTGCACCATCCCTATACCTAGGCTGATTTATCTGCCTAGGGTTAGGGTTAGGGTTCAGCCTAGGGCTAGGATTTTTTGAACCAGGAAGCCCTGAGTTCCAGGCTTACTGCAGCTGTCAAAGGCATCCCAAAGTGAGCTCAGAAATGCCACAACATGGCTGCTTTCACAGCTTTTTCCTTTGGAAGAACTCTCATACCCGGCTGATTTACCTTCCTAGGGTTACTGTTAGGCTTAGGCCTAGGACATTTAAAACCAGGAAGCCCTGTGCTCCAGGCACACTGCAGCTGTTCAAGGCATCCGAAAGGGAGGGCAAAAGTGACACAACTTGGCTGCCTCCACTGCTATTTCCATGAGACCATCCCCAACCATAGGCTGATTTTCCTTCCTAGCATTGAGGTTTGAGTTAGGCCTAGGGTTAGTGTTCTTTTAACCAGAAAGCCCTGAGTTCCAAGAACACAGCAGCTGCGAAGGACTACCCAAGAAGAGCACAAAAGTACCACAACATGCCTGCCTCCACAGCGATTTCCTTGGGGACATCCCTAATTCCTGGCTGATTTGCCTTTCTCGTCGTCAGGTTGGGGTTAGGTAGGACTTGTGCTAGGATTTTTAAAATCAGGAAGCCCAGACCTCCAGGCACACTGGAGCTGTGAAAGGCATCCAAAAGGGAGTGCAAAAGTGCCACAACATGGCTGCTTTCACAGCTTTTTCCTTGGCACCATCCCTATACCTAGGCTGATTTATCTGCCTAGGGTTAGGGTTAGGCTTTAGCCTAGGGCTAGGATTTTTGGAATCAGGAAGCCCTGAGTTCCAGGCTTACTGGAGCTGCCAAAGGCATCCCAAAGGGAGCGCAGAAGTGCCACAACATGGCTGCTTTCACAGCTTTTTCCTTAGGAAGAACCCTAATACCCGGCTGATTTAAATTCCTAGGGTTACTGTTAGGCTTAGGCCTAGGACTTTGAAAACCAGGAAGCCCTGTGCTCCAGGCACACTGCAGCTGTTCAATTCATCCCAAGGGCAGCGCAAAAGTGACACAACTTGGCTGCCTCCACTGCTATTTCCATGACACCATCCCGAACCATAGGCTGATTTTCCTTCCTAGCGTTGAGGTTTGAGTTAGGCCTAGGGTTAGGGTTCTTTTAACCTGAAAGCCCTGAGTTCCAAGAACACAGCAGCTGCGAAGGACTACCCAAGAAGAGCACAAAAGTACCACAACATGCCTGCCTCCACAGCTATTTCCTTGGGGACATCCCTAATTCCTGGCTGATTTGCCTTTCTCGTCGTCGGGCTGGGGTTAGGTAGGCCTTGTGCTAGGATTTTTAAAATCAGGAAGCCCAGACCTCCAGGCACACTGGAGCTGTGAAAGGCATCCAAAAGGGAGTGCAAAAGTGCCACAACATGGCTGCTTTCACAGCTTTTTCCTTGGCACCATCCCTATACCTAGGCTGATTTATCTGCCTAGGGTTAGGGTTAGGCTTCAGCCTAGGGCTAGGATATTTTGAACCAGGAAGCCCTGAGTTCCAGGCTTACTGCAGCTGTTAAAGGCATCCCAAAGTGAGCTCAGAAATGCCACAACATGGCTGCTTACACAGCTTTTTCCTTAGGAGGAACCCTCATACCCGGCTGATTTACCTTCCTAGGGTTACTGTTAGGCTTAGAACTAGGACTTTAAAATCAGGAAGCCCAGACCTCCAGGTACACTGGAGCTGTGAAATGCATCCAAAAGGGAGTGCAAAAGTGCCACCACATGGCTGGTTTCACAGCTTTTTCGTTGGCACCATCCCTATACCTAGGCTGATTTATCTGCCTAGGGTTAGGGTTAGGGTTAGGGTTCAGCCTAGGGCTAGGATTTTTTGAATCAGGAAGCCCTGAGTTCCAGGCTTACTGCAGCTGTCAAAGGCATCCCAAAGTGAGCTCAGAAATGCCACAACATGGCTGCTTTCACAGCTTTTTCCTTAGGAAGAACCCTCATACCCGGCTGATTTACCTTCCTAGGGTTACTGTTAGGCTTAGGCCTAGGACTTTGAAAACCAGGAAGCCCTGTGCTCCAGGCACACTGCAGCTGTTCAAGGCATCCCAAGGGGAGCGCAAAAGTGACACAACCTGGCTGCCTCCACTGCTATTTCCATGAGACCATCCCCAACCATAGGCTGATTTTCCTTCCTAGCGTTGAGGTTTGAGTTAGGCCTAGGGTTAGTGTTCTTTTAACCAGAAAGCCCTGAGTTCCAAGAACACAGCAGCTGCGAAAGTACACCCAAGAAGAGCACAAAAGTACCACAACATGCCTGCCTCCACAGCGATTTCCTTGGGGACATCCCTAATTCCTGGCTGATTTGCCTTTCTCGTCGTCAGGTTGGGGTTAGGTAGGACTTGTGCTAGGATTTTTAAAATCAGGAAGCCCAGACCTCCAGGCACACTGGAGCAGTGAAAGGCATCAAAAAGGGAGTGCAAAAGTGCCACAACATGGCTGCTTTCACAGCTTTTTCGTTGGCACCATCCCTATGCCTAGGCTGATTTATCTGCCTAGGGTTAGGGTTAGGCTACTGCGTAGGGCTAGGATTTTTTGAACCAGGAAGCCCTGAGTTCCAGGCTTACTGCAGGTGCCAAAGGCATCCCAAAAGGGAGCGCAGAAGTGCCACAACATGGCTGCTTTCACAGCTTTTTCCTTAGGAAGAACCCTAATACCCGTCTGATTTACCTTCCCAGGGTTAGTGCTAGGCTTAGGCCTCGGACTTTTAAAACCAGGAAGCCCTGTGCTCCAGGCACACTGCAGCTGTTCAATTCATCCCAAGGGCAGCGCAAAAGTGACACAACTTGGCTGCCTCCACTGCTATTTCCATGAGACCATCCCGAACCATAGGCTGATTTTCCTTCCTAGCGTTGAGGTTTGAGTTAGGCCTAGGATTAGGGTTCTTTTAACCTGAAAGCCCTGAGTTCCAAGAACACAGCAGCTGCGAAGGACTACCCAAGAAGAGCACAAAAGTACCACAACATGCCTGCCTCCACAGCTATTTCCTTGGGGACATCCCTAATTCCTGGCTGATTTGCCTTTCTCGTCGTCGGGCTGGGGTTAGGTAGGCCTTGTGCTAGGATTTTTAAAATCAGGAAGCCCAGACCTCCAGGCACACTGGAGCTGTGAAAGGCATCCAAAAGGGAGTGCAAAAGTGCAACAACATGGCTGCTTTCACTGCTTTTTCCTTTGCACCATCCCTATACCTTGGCTGATTTATCTGCCTAGGGTTAGGGTTAGGGTTCAGCCTAGGGCTAGGATTTTTTGAACCAGGAAGCCCTGAGTTCCAGGCTTACTGCAGCTGCCAAAGGCATCCCAAAGGGAGCGCAGAAGTGCCACAACATGGCTGCTTTCACAGCTTTTTCCTTAGGAAGAACCCTAATACCCGGCTGATTTACCTTCCCAGGGTAAGTGCTAGGCTTAGGCCTCGGACTTTAAAATCAGGAAGCCCAGACCTCCAGGCACACTGGAGCTGTGAAAGGCATCCAAAAGGGAGGGCAAAAGTGCCACCACATGGCTGGTTTCACAGCTTTTTCCTTTGCACCATCCCTATACCTAGGCTGATTTATCTGCCTAGGGTTAGGGTTAGGGTTCAGCCTAGGGCTAGGATATTTTGACCCAGGAAGCCCTGAGTTCCAGGCTTACTGCAGCTGTCAAAGGCATCCCAAAGTGAGCTCAGAAATGCCACAACATGGCTGCTTTCACAGCTTTTTCCTTTGGAAGAACCCTCATAACCGGCTGATTTACCTTCCTAGGGTTACTGTTAGGCTTAGGCCTAGGACTTTAAAAACCAGGAAGCCCTGTGCTCCAGGCACACTGCAGCTGTTCAATTCATCCCAAGGGCAGCGCAAAAGTGACACAACTTGGCTGCCTCCACTGCTATTTCCATGAGACCATCCGGAACCATAGGCTGATTTTCCTTCCTAGCGTTGAGGTTTGAGTTAGGCCTAGGGTTAGGGTTCTTTTAACCTGAAAGCCCTGAGTTCCAAGAACACAGCAGCTGCGAAGGACTACCCAAGAAGAGCACAAAAGTACCACAACATGCCTGCCTCCACAGCTATTTCCTTGGGGACATCCCTAATTCCTGGCTGATTTGCCTTTCTCGTCGTCGGGCTGGGGTTAGGTAGGCCTTGTGCTAGGATTTTTAAAATCAGGAAGCCCAGACCTCCAGGCACACTGGAGCTGTGAAAGGCATCCAAAAGGGAGGGCAAAAGTGCCACAACATGGCTGCTTTCACAGCTTTTTCCTTGGCACCATCCCTACACCTAGGCTGATTTATCTGCCTAGGGTTAGGGTTAGGGTTCAGCCTAGGGCTAGGATATTTTGAACCAGGAAGCCCTGAGTTCCAGGCTTACTGCAGCTGCCAAAGGCATCCCAAAGTGAGCTCAGAAATGCCACAACATGGCTGCTTACACAGCTTTTTCCTTAGGAGGAACCCTCATACCCGGCTGATTTACCTTCGTAGGGTTTCTATTAGGCTTAGGCCTAGGACTTTAAAATCAGGAAGCCCAGACCTCCAGGTACACTGGAGCTGTGAAAGGCATCCAAAAGGGAGTGCAAAAGTGCCACCACATGGCTGGTTTCACAGCTTTTTCCTTTGCACCATCCCTATACCTAGGCTGATTTATCTGCCTAGGGTTAGGGTTAGGGTTAGGGTTCAGCCTAGGGCTAGGATTTTTTGAACCAGGAAGCCCTGAGTTCCAGGCTTACTGCAGCTGCCAAAGGCATCCCAAAGGGAGCGCAGAAGTGACACAACATGGCTGCTTTCACAGCTTTTTCCTTAGGAAGAACCCTCATACCCGGCTGATTTACCTTCCTAGGGTTACTGTTAGGCTTAGGCCTAGGACTTTTAAAACCAGGAAGCCCTGTGCTCCAGGCACACTGCAGCTGTTCAATTCATCCCAAGGGCAGCGCAAAAGTGACACAACTTGGCTGCCTCCACTGCTATTTCCATGAGACCATCCCGAACCATAGGCTGATTTTCCTTCAAGGCGTTGAGGTTTGAGTTTGGCCAAGGGTTAGGGTTCTTTTAACCAGAAAGCCCTGAGTTCCAAGAACACAGCAGCTGCGAAGGACTACCCAAGAAGAGCACAAAAGTACCACAACATGCCTGCCTCCACAGCTATTTCCTTGGGGACATCCCTAATTCCTGGCTGATTTGCCTTTCTCGTCGTCGGGTTGGGGTTAGGTAGGACTTGTGCTAGGATTTTTAAAATCAGGAAGCCCAGACCTCCAGGCACACTGGAGCTGTGAAAGGCATCCAAAAGGGAGTGCAAAAGTGCCACCACATGGCTGGTTTCACAGCTTTTTCCTTTGCACCATCCCTATACCTAGGCTGATTTATCTGCCTAGGGTTAGGGTTAGGCTTCAGCCTAGGGCTAGGATATTTTGAACCAGGAAGCCCTGAGTTCCAGGCTTACTGCAGCTGACAAAGGCATCCCAAAGGGAACACAGAAGTGCCACAACATGGCTGCTTTCACAGCTTTTTCCTTAGGAAGAACCCTCATACCCGGCTGATTTACCTTCCTAGGGTTACTGTTAGGCTTAGGCCTAGGACTTTTAAAACCGGGAAGCCCTGTGCTCCAGGCACACTGCAGCTGTTCAAGGCATCCAAAGGGGAGCGCAAAAGTGACACAACTTGGCTGCCTCCACTGCTATTTCCATGAGACCATCCCCAACCATAGGCTGATTTTCCTTCCTAGCGTTGAGGTTTGAGTTAGGCCTAGGGTTAGTGTTCTTTTAACCAGAAAGCCCTGAGTTCCAAGAACACAGCAGCTGCGAAAGTACACCCAAGAAGAGCACAAAAGTACCACAACATGCCTGCCTCCACAGCTATTTCCTTGGGGACATCCCTAATTCCTGGCTGATTTGCCTTTCTCGTCGTCGGGTTGGGGTTGGGTAGGCCTTGTGTTAGGATTTTTAAAATCAGGAAGCCCAGAACTCCAGGCACACTGGAGCTGTGAAAGGCATCCAAAAGGGAGTGCAAAAGTGCCACAACATGGCTGCTTTCACAGCTTTTTCCTTTGCACCATCCCTATACCTTGGCTAATTGATCTGCCTAGGGTTAGGGTTAGGCTTCAGCCTAGGGCTAGGATTTTTTGAACCAGGAAGCCCTGAGTTCCAGGCTTACTGCAGCTGCCAAAGGCATCCCAAAGGGAGCGCAGAAGTGCCACAACATGGCTGCTTTCACAGCTTTTTCCTTAGGAAGAACCCTCATACCCGGCTGATTTACCTTCCTAGGGTTACTGTTAGGCTTAGGCCTAGGACTTTTAAAACCAGGAAGCCCTGTGCTCCAGGCACACTGCAGCTGTTCAATTCATCCCAAGGGCAGCGCAAAAGTGACACAACTTGGCTGCCTCCACTGCTATTTCCATGAGACCATCCCGAACCTTAGGCTGATTTTCCTTCCTAGCGTTGAGGTTTGAGTTAGGCCTAGGGTTAGGGTTCTTTTAACCTGAAAGCCCTGAGTTCCAAGAACACAGCAGCTGCGAAGGACTACCCAAGAAGAGCACAAAAGTACCACAACATGCCTGCCTCCACAGCTATTTCCTTGGGGACATCCCTAATTCCTGGCTGATTTGCCTTTCTCGTCGTCGGGTTGGGGTTAGGTAGGCCTTGTGCTAGGATTTTTAAAATCAGGAAGCCCAGACCTCCAGGCACACTGGAGCTGTGAAAGGCATCCAAAAGGGAGGGCAAAAGTGCCACCACATGGCTGGTTTCACAGCTTTTTCCTTTGCACCATCCCTATACCTAGGCTGATTTATCTGCCTAGGGTTAGGGTTAGGGTTCAGCCTAGGGCTAGGATATTTTGAACCAGGAAGCCCTGAGTTCCAGGCTTACTGCAGCTGTCAAAGGCATCCCAAAGTGAGCTCAGAAATGCCACAACATGGCTGCTTTCACAGCTTTTTCCTTTGGAAGAACCCTCATACCCGGCTGATTTACCTTCCTAGGGTTACTGTTAGGCTTAGGCCTAGGACTTTGAAAACCAGGAAGCCCTGTGCTCCAGGCACACTGCAGCTGTTCAAGGCATCCCAACGGGAGTGCAAAAGTGACACAACTTGGCTGCCTCCACTGCTATTTCCATGAGACCATCCCCAACCATAGGCTGATTTTCCTTCCTAGCGTTGAGGTTTGAGTTAGGCCTAGGGTTAGTGTTCTTTTAACCAGAAAGCCCTGAGTTCCAAGAACACAGCAGCTGCGAAGGACTACCCAAGAAGAGCACAAAAGTACCACAACATGCCTGCCTCCACAGCGATTTCCTTGGGGACATCCCTAATTCCTGGCTGATTTGCCTTTCTCGTCGTCAGGTTGGGGTTAGGTAGGACTTGTGCTAGGATTTTTAAAATCAGGAAGCCCAGACCTCCAGGCACACTGGAGCTGTGAAAGGCATCCAAAAGGGAGTGCAAAAGTGCCACAACATGTCTGCTTTCACAGCTTTTTCTTTGGCACCATCCCTATACCTAGGCTGATTTATCTGCCTAGGGTTAGGGTTAGGTTTCAGCCTAGGGCTAGGATTTTTTGAATCAGGAAGCCCTGAGTTCCAGGATTACTGCAGCTGCCAAAGGCATCCCAAAGGGAGCGCAGAAGTGCCACAACATGGCTGCTTTCACAGCTTTTTCCTTTGGAAGAACCCTCATACCCGGCTCATTTACCTTCCTAGGGTTACTGTTAGGCTTAGGCCTAGGACTTTTAAAACCAGGAAGCCCTGTGCTCCAGGCACACTGCAGCTGTTCAAGGCATTCGAAAGGGAGGGCAAAAGTGACACAACTTGGCTGCCTCCACTGCTATTTCCATGAGACCATCCCCAACCATAGGCTGATTTTCCTTCCTAGCGTTGAGGTTTGAGTTAGGCGTAGGGTTAGGGTTCTTTTAACCAGAAAGCCCTGAGTTCCAAGAACACAGCAGCTGCCAAGGACTACCCAAGAAGAGCACAAAAGTACCACAACATGCCTGCCTCCACAGCGATTTCCTTGGGGACATCCCTAATTCCTGGCTGATTTGCCTTTCTCGTCGTCAGGTTGGGGTTAGGTAGGACTTGTGCTAGGATTTTTAAAATCAGGAAGCCCAGACCTCCAGGCACACTGGAGCTGTGAAAGGCATCCAAAAGGGAGTGCAAAAGTGCCACAACATGGCTGCTTTCACAGCTTATTCCTTGGCACCATCCCTATACCTAGGCTGATTTATCTGCCTAGGGTTAGGGTTAGGGTTCAGCCTAGGGCTAGGATGTTTTGAACCAGGAAGCCCTGAGTTCCAGGCTTACTGCAGCTGCCAAAGGCATCCCAAAGGGAGCGCAGAAGTGACACAACATGGCTGCTTTCACAGCTTTTTCCTTAGGAGGAACCCTCATACCCGGCTGATTTACCTTCCTAGGGTTACTGTTAGGCTTAGGCCTAGGACTTTTAAAACCAGGAAGCCCTGTGCTCCAGGCACACTGCAGCTGTTCAATTCATCCCAAGGGCAGCGCAAAAGTGACACAACTTGGCTGCCTCCACTGCTATTTCCATGAGACCATCCCCAACCATAGGCTGATTTTCCTTCCTAGCGTTGAGGTTTGAGTTAGGCCTAGGGTTAGGGTTCTTTTAACCTGAAAGCCCTGAGTTCCAAGAACACAGCAGCTGCGAAGGACTACCCAAGAAGAGCACAAAAGTACCACAACATGCCTGCCTCCACAGCGATTTCCTTGGGGACATCCCTAATTCCTGGCTGATTTGCCTTTCTCGTCGTCGGGCTGGGGTTAGGTAGGACTTGTGCTAGGACTTTTAAAATCAGGAAGCCCAGACCTCCAGGCACACTGGAGCTGTGAAAGGCATCCAAAAGGGAGTGCAAAAGTGCCACAACATGGCTGCTTTCACAGCTTTTTCCTTGGCACCATCCCTATACCTAGGCTGATTTATCTGCCTAGGGTTAGGGTTCAGCCTAGGGCTAGGATTTTTTGAACCAGGAAGCCCTGAGTTCCAGGCTTACTGCAGCTGCCAAAGGCATCCCAAAGGGAGCTCAGAAATGCCACAACATGGCTGCTTTCACAGCTTTTTCCTTGGCACCATCCCTATACCTAGGCTGATTTATCTGCCTAGGGTTAGGGTTAGGCTTCAGCCTAGGGCTAGGATATTTTGAACCAGGAAGCCCTGAGTACCAGGGTTACTGCAGCTGCCAAAGGCATCCCAAAGTGAGCTCAGAAATGCTACAACATGGCTGCTTACACAGCTTTTTCCTTAGGAGGAACCCTCATACCCGGCTGATTTACCTTCGTAGGGTTTCCATTAGGCTTAGGCCTAGGACTTTAAAATCAGGAAGCCCAGACCTCCAGGCACACTGGAGCTGTGAAAGGCATCCAAAAGGGAGGGCAAAAGTGCCACCACATGGCTGGTTTCACAGCTTTTTCCTTTGCACCATCCCTATACCTAGGCTGATTTATCTGCCTAGGGTTAGGGTTAGGCTTCAGCCTAGGGCTAGGATATTTTGAACCAGGAAGCCCTGAGTTCCAGGCTTACTGCAGCTGTCAAAGGCATCCGAAAGGGAGGGCAAAAGTGACAAAACTTGGCTGCCTCCACTGCTATTTCCATGAGACCATCCCCAACCATAGGCTGATTTTCCTTCCTAGCATTGAGGTTTGAGTTAGGCCTAGGGTTAGGGTTCTTTTAACCAGAAAGCCCTGAGTTCCAAGAACACAGCAGGTGCGAAGGACTACCCAAGAAGAGCACAAAAGTACCACAACATGCCTGCCTCCACAGCGATTTCCTTGGGGACATCCCTAATTCCTGGCTGATTTGCCTTTCTCGTCGTCAGGTTGGGGTTAGGTAGGACTTGTGCTAGGATTTTTAAAATCAGGAAGCCCAGACCTCCAGGCACACTGGAGCTGTGAAAGGCATCCAAAAGGGAGTGCAAAAGTGCCACAACATGGCTGCTTTCACAGCTTTTTCCTTGGCACCATCCCTATACCTAGGCTGATTTATCTGCCTAGGGTTAGGGTTAGGGTTCAGCCTAGGGCTAGGATTTTTTGAATCAGGAAGCCCTGAGTTCCAGGCTTACTGCAGCTGCCAAAGGCATCCCAAAGGGAGCGCAGAAGTGCCACAACATGGCTGCTTTCACAGCTTTTTCCTTAGGAAGAACCCTAATACCCGGCTGATTTACCTTCCTAGGGTTACTGTTAGGCTTAGGCCTAGGACTTTGAAAACCAGGAAGCCCTGTGCTCCAGGCACACTGCAGCTGTTCAATTCATCCCAAGGGCAGCGAAAAAGTGACACAACTTGGCTGCCTCCACTGCTATTTCCATGAGACCATCCCCAACCATAGGCTGATTTTCCTTCCTAGCGTTGAGGTTTGAGTTAGGCCTAGGCTTAGGGTTCTTTTAACCAGAAAGCCCTGAGTTCCAAGAACACAGCAGCTGCGAAGGACTACCCAAGAAGAGCACAAAAGTACCACAACATGCCTGCCTCCACAGCTATTTCCTTGGGGACATCCCTAATTCCTGGCTGATTTGCCTTTCTCGTCGTCGGGTTGGGGTTAGGTAGGCCTTGTGCTAGGATTTTTAAAATCAGGAAGCCCAGACCTCCAGGCACACTGGAGCTGTGAAAGGCATCCAAAAGGGAGGGCAAAAGTGCCACCACATGGCTGGTTTCACAGCTTTTTCCTTTGCACCATCCCTATACCTAGGCTGATTTATCTGCCTAGGGTTAGGGTTAGGGTTCAGCCTAGGGCTAGGATATTTTGAACCAGGAAGCCCTGAGTTCCAGGCTTACTGCAGCTGTCAAAGGCATCCCAAAGTGAGCTCAGAAATGCCACAACATGGCTGCTTTCACAGCTTTTTCCTTTGGAAGAACTCTCATACCCGGCTGATTTACCTTCCTAGGGTTACTGTTAGGCTTAGGCCTAGGACATTTAAAACCAGGAAGCCCTGTGCTCCAGGCACACTGCAGCTGTTCAAGGCATCCGAAAGGGAGGGCAAAAGTGACACAACTTGGCTGCCTCCACTGCTATTTCCATGAGACCATCCCCAACCATAGGCTGATTTTCCTTCCTAGCATTGAGGTTTGAGTTAGGCCTAGGGTTAGTGTTCTTTTAACCAGAAAGCCCTGAGTTCCAAGAATACAGCAGATGCGAAGGACCACCCAAGAAGAGCACAAAAGTACCACAACATGCCTGCCTCCACAGCTATTTCCTTGGGGACATCCCTAATTCCTGGCTGATTTGCCTTTCTCGTTGTCGGGTTGGGGTTAGGTAGGCCTTGTGCTAGGATATTTAAAAGCAGGAAACCCAGACCTCCAAGCACACTGGAGCTGTGAAAGGCATCCAAAAAAGAGTGCAAAAGTGCCACAACATGGCTGCTTTCACAGCTTTTTTCTGTGCACCAACACTATACCTTCTCTGATATATCTCCCTAGGGTTAGGGTTAGGGTTCAGCCTAGGGCTAGGATTTTTTGAACCAGGAAGCCCTGTGTTCCAGGCTTACTGTAGCTGCCAAAGGCATCCCAAAGGGAGCGCAGAAGTGCCACAACATGGCTGCTTTCACAGCTTTTTCCTTAGGAAGAACCCTAATACCCGGCTGATTTACCTTCCTAGGGTTACTGTTAGGCTTGGGCCAAGGACTTTTAAAACCAGGAAGCCCTGTGCTCCAGGCACACTGCAGCTGTTCAAGGCATCCCAAGGGGAGCGCAAAAGTGACACAACTTGGCTGCCTCCACTGCTATTTCCATGAGACCATCCTGAACCATAGGCTGATTTTCCTTCCTAGCGTTGAGGTTTGAGTTAGGCCTAGGGTTAGAGATTTTTAACCAGAAAGCCCTGAATACCAAGAACACAGCAGCTGCGAAGGACTACCCAAGAAGAGCACAAAAGTACCACCACATGCCTGCCTCCACAGCTATTTCCTTGGGGACATCCCTAATTCCTGGCTGATTTGCCTTTCTCGTCGTCGGGTTGGGGTTAGGTAGGCCTTGTGCTAGGATTTTTAAAATCAGGAAGCCCAGACCTCCAGGCACACTGGAGCTGTGAAAGGCATCCAAAAGGGAGTGCAAAAGTGCCACAACATGGCTGCTTTCACAGCTTTTTCCTTAGGAAGAACCCTAATACCCGGCTGATTTACCTTCCTAGGGTTACTGTTAGGCTTGGGCCAAGGACTTTTAAAATCAGGAAGCCCTGTGCTCCAGGCACACTGCAGCTGTTCAAGGCATCCCAAGGGGAGCGCAAAAGTGACACAACTTGGCTGCCTCCACTGCTATTTCCATGAGACCATCCCCAACCTTAGGCTGGTTTTCCTTCCTAGCGTTGAGGTTTGAGTTAGGCCTAGGGTTAGTGTTCTTTTAACCTGAAAGCCCTGAGTTCCAAGAACACAGCAGCTGCGAAGGACTACCCAAGAAGAGCACAAAAGTACCACCACATGCCTGCCTCCACAGCTATTTCCTTGGGGACATCCCTAATTCCTGGCTGATTTGCCTTTCTCGTTGTCGGGTTGGGGTTAGGTAGGCCTTGTGCTAGGATTTTTAAAATCAGGAAGCCCAGACCTCCAGGCACACTGGAGCTGTGAAAGGCATCCAAAAGGGAGTGCAAAAGTGCCACAACATGGCTGCTTTCACAGCTTTTTCCTTAGGAAGAACTCTAATACCCGGCTGATTTACCTTCCTAGGGTTACTGTTAGGCTTGGGCCAAGGACTTTTAAAACCAGGAAGCCCTGTGCTCCAGGCACACTGCAGCTGTTCAAGGCATCCCAAGGGGAGCGCAAAAGTGACACAACTTGGCTGCCTCCACTGCTATTTCCATGAGACCATCCCCAACCTTAGGCTGGTTTTCCTTCCTAGCGTTGAGGTTTGAGTTAGGCCTAGGGTTAGGGTTCTTTCAACCAGAAAGCCCTGAGTTCCAAGAACACAGCAGCTGCGAAGGACTACCCAAGAAGAGCACAAAAGTACCACAACATGCCTGCCTCCACAGCTATTTCCTTGGGGACATCCCTAATTCCTGGCTGATTTGCCTTTCTCGTCGTCGGGTTGGGGTTAGGTAGGCCTTGTGCTAGGATATTTAAAAGCAGGAAACCCAGACCTCCAAGCACACTGGAGCTGTGAAAGGCATCCAATAGGGAGTGCAAAAGTGCCACAACATGGCTGCTTTCACAGCTTTTTTCTTGGCACCATCACTATACCTTCTCTGATATATCTCCCTAGGGTTAGGGTTAGGGTTCAGTCTAGGGCTAGGATTTTTTGAACCAGGAAGCCCTGTGTTCCAGGCTTACTGTAGCTGCCAAAGGCATCCCAAAGGGAGCGCAGAAGTGCCACAACATGGCTGCTTTCACAGCTTTTTCCTAAGGAAGAACCCTAATACCCGGCTGATTTACCTTCCTAGGGTTACTGTTAGGCTTGGGCCAAGGACTTTTAAAATCAGGAAGCCCTGTGCTCCAGGAACACTGCAGCTGTTCAAGGCATCCCAACGGGAGCGCAAAAGTGACACAACTTGGCTGCCTCCACTGCTATTTCCATGAGACCATCCCCAACCATAGGCTGATTTTCCTTCCTAGCGTTGAGGTTTGAGTTAGGCCTAGGGTTAGAGTTTTTTAACCAGAAAGCCCTGAGTTCCAAGAACACAGCAGCTGCGAAGGACTACCCAAGAAGAGCACAAAAGTACCACAACATGCCCGCCTCCACAGCTATTTCCTTGGGGACATCCCTAATTCCTGGCTGATTTGCCTTTCTCGTCGTCGGGTTGGGGTTAGGTAGGCCTTGTGCTAGGATTTTTAAAATCAGGAAGCCCAGACCTCCAGGCACACTGGAGCTGTGAAAGGCATCCAAAAGGGAGTGCAAAAGTGCCACAACATGGCTGCTTTCACAGCTTTTTCCTTAGGAAGAACCCTAATCCCCAGCTGATTTACCTTCCTAGGGTTACTGTTAGGCTTGGGCCAAGGACTTTTAAAACCAGGAAGCCCTGTGCTCCAGGCACACTGCAGCTGTTCAAGGCATCCCAACGGGAGCGCAAAAGTGACACAACTTGGCTGCCTCCACTGCTATTTCCATGAGACCATCCCCAACCTTAGGCTGGTTTTCCTTCCTAGCGTTGAGTTTTGAGTTAGGCCTAGGGTTAGTGTTCTTTTAACCTGAAAGCCCTGAGTTCCAAGAACACAGCAGCTGCGAAGGACTACCCAAGAAGAGCACAAAAGTACCACCACATGCCTGCCTCCACAGCTATTTCCTTGGGGACATCCCTAATTCCTGGCTGATTTGCCTTTCTCGTTGTCGGGTTGGGGTTAGGTAGGCCTTGTGCTAGGATTTTTAAAATCAGGAAGCCCAGAGCTCCAGGCACACTGGAGCTGTGAAAGGCAGCCAAAAGGGAGTGCAAAAGTGCCACAACATGGCTGCTTTCACAGCTTTTTCCTTAGGAAGAACCCTAATACCCGGCTGATTTACCTTCCTAGGGTTACTGTTAGGTTTGGGCCAAGGACTTTTAAAACCAGGAAGCCCTGTGCTCCAGGCACACTGCAGCTGTTCAAGGCATCCCAAGGGGAGCGCAAAAGTGACACAACTTGGCTGCCTCCACTGCTATTTCCATGAGACCATCCCCAACCATAGGCTGATTTTCCTTCCTAGCGTTGAGGTTTCAGTAAGGCCTAGGGTTAGAGTTTTTTAACCAGAAAGCCCTGAGTTCCAAGAACACAGCAGATGCGAAGGACCACCCAAGAAGAGCACAAAAGTACCACAACATGCCTGCCTCCACAGCTATTTCCTTGGGGACATCCCTAATTCCTGGCTGATTTGCCTTTCTCGTTGTCGGGTTGGGGTTAGGTAGGCCTTGTGCTAGGATTTTGAAAATCAGGAAGCCCAGACCTCCAGGAACACTGGAGCTGTGAAAGGCATCCAAAAGGGAGTGCAAAAGTGCCACAACATGGCTGCTTTCACAGCTTTTTTCTTGGCACCATCACTATACCTTCTCTGATATATCTCCCTAGGGTTAGGGTTAGGGTTCAGCCTAGGGCTAGGATTTTTTGAACCAGGAAGCCCTGTGTTCCAGGCTTACTGTAGCTGCCAAAGGCATCCCAAAGGGAGCGCAGAAGTGCCACAACATGGCTGCTTTCACAGCTTTTTCCTAAGGAAGAACCCCAATACCCGGCTGATTTACCTTCCTAGGGTTACTGTTAGGCTTGGGCCAAGGACTTTTAAAATCAGGAAGCCCTGTGCTCCAGGAACACTGCAGCTGTTCAAGGCATCCCAAGGGGAGCGCAAAAGTGACACAACTTGGCTGCCTCCACTGCTATTTCCATGAGACCATCCCGAACCATAGGCTGATTTTCCTTCCTAGCGTTGAGGTTTGAGTTAGGCCTAGGGTTAGAGTTTTTTAACCAGAAAGCCCTGAGTTCCAAGAACACAGCAGCTGCGAAGGACTACCCAAGAAGAGCACAAAAGTACCACAACATGCCCGCCTCCACAGCTATTTCCTTGGGGACATCCCTAATTCCTGGCTGATTTGCCTTTCTCGTCATCGGGTTGGGGTTAGGTAGGCCTTGTGCTAGGATTTTTAAAATCAGGAAGCCCAGACCTCCAGGCACACTGGAGCTGTGAAAGGCATCCAAAAGGGAGTGCAAAAGTGCCACAACATGGCTGCTTTCACAGCTTTTTCCTTAGGAAGAACCCTAATCCCCAGCTGATTTACCTTCCTAGGGTTACTGTTAGGCTTGGGCCAAGGACTTTTAAAACCAGGAAGCCCTGTGCTCCAGGCACTCTGCAGCTGTTCAAGGCATCCCAAGGGGAGCGCAAAAGTGACACAACTTGGCTGCCTCCACTGCTATTTCCATGAGACCATCCCCAACATTAGGCTGGTTTTCCTTCCTAGCGTTGAGTTTTGAGTTAGGCCTAGGGTTAGTGTTCTTTTAACCTGAAAGCCCTGAGTTCCAAGAACACAGCAGGTGCGAAGGACTACCCAAGAAGAGCACAAAAGTACCACCACATGCCTGCCTCCACAGCTATTTCCTTGGGGACATCCCTAATTCCTGGCTGATTTGCCTTTCTCGTTGTCGGGTTGGGGTTAGGTAGGCCTTGTGCTAGGATTTTTAAAATCAGGAAGCCCAGACCTCCAGGCACACTGGAGCTGTGAAAGGCATCCAAAAGGGAGTGCAAAAGTGCCACAACATGGCTGCTTTCACAGCTTTTTCCTTAGGAAGAACTCTAATACCCGGCTGATTTACCTTCCTAGGGTTACTGTTAGGCTTGGGCCAAGGACTTTTAAAACCAGGAAGCCCTGTGCTCCAGGCACACTGCAGCTGTTCAAGGCATCCCAAGGGGAGCGCAAAAGTGACACAACTTGGCTGCCTCCACTGCTATTTCCATGAGACCATCCCCAACCTTAGGCTGGTTTTCCTTCCTAGCGTTGAGGTTTGAGTTAGGCCTAGGGTTAGGGTTCTTTCAACCAGAAAGCCCTGAGTTCCAAGAACACAGCAGCTGCGAAGGACTACCCAAGAAGAGCACAAAAGTACCACAACATGCCTGCCTCCACAGCTATTTCCTTGGGGACATCCCTAATTCCTGGCTGATTTGCCTTTCTCGTCGTCGGGTTGGGGTTAGGTAGGCCTTGTGCTAGGATATTTAAAAGCAGGAAACCCAGACCTCCAAGCACACTGGAGCTGTGAAAGGCATCCAATAGGGAGTGCAAAAGTGCCACAACATGGCTGCTTTCACAGCTTTTTTCTTGGCACCATCACTATACCTTCTCTGATATATCTCCCTAGGGTTAGGGTTAGGGTTCAGTCTAGGGCTAGGATTTTTTGAACCAGGAAGCCCTGTGTTCCAGGCTTACTGTAGCTGCCAAAGGCATCCCAAAGGGAGCGCAGAAGTGCCACAACATGGCTGCTTTCACAGCTTTTTCCTAAGGAAGAACCCTAATACGCGGCTGATTTACCTTCCTAGGGTTACTGTTAGGCTTGGGCCAAGGACTTTTAAAATCAGGAAGCCCTGTGCTCCAGGAACACTGCAGCTGTTCAAGGCATCCCAACGGGAGCGCAAAAGTGACACAACTTGGCTGCCTCCACTGCTATTTCCATGAGACCATCCCGAACCATAGGCTGATTTTCCTTCCTAGCGTTGAGGTTTGAGTTAGGCCTAGGGTTAGAGTTTTTTAACCAGAAAGCCCTGAGTTCCAAGAACACAGCAGCTGCGAAGGACTACCCAAGAAGAGCACAAAAGTACCACAACATGCCCGCCTCCACAGCTATTTCCTTGGGGACATCCCTAATTCCTGGCTGATTTGCCTTTCTCGTCGTCGGGTTGGGGTTAGGTAGGCCTTGTGCTAGGATTTTGAAAATCAGGAAGCCCAGACCTCCAGGCACACTGGAGCTGTGAAAGGCATCCAAAAGGGAGTGCAAAAGTGCCACAACATGGCTGCTTTCACAGCTTTTTCCTTAGGAAGAACCCTAATCCCCAGCTGATTTACCTTCCTAGGGTTACTGTTAGGCTTGGGCCAAGGACTTTTAAAACCAGGAAGCCCTGTGCTCCAGGCACACTGCAGCTGTTCAAGGCATCCCAACGGGAGCGCAAAAGTGACACAACTTGGCTGCCTCCACTGCTATTTCCATGAGACCATCCCCAACCTTAGGCTGGTTTTCCTTCCTAGCGTTGAGTTTTGAGTTAGGCCTAGGGTTAGTGTTCTTTTAACCTGAAAGCCCTGAGTTCCAAGAACACAGCAGCTGCGAAGGACTACCCAAGAAGAGCACAAAAGTACCACCACATGCCTGCCTCCACAGCTATTTCCTTGGGGACATCCCTAATTCCTGGCTGATTTGCCTTTCTCGTTGTCGGGTTGGGGTTAGGTAGGCCTTGTGCTAGGATTTTTAAAATCAGGAAGCCCAGAGCTCCAGGCACACTGGAGCTGTGAAAGGCAGCCAAAAGGGATTGCAAAAGTGCCACAACATGGCTGCTTTCACAGCTTTTTCCTTAGGAAGAACCCTAATACCCGGCTGATTTACCTTCCTAGGGTTACTGTTAGGTTTGGGCCAAGGACTTTTAAAACCAGGAAGCCCTGTGCTCCAGGCACACTGCAGCTGTTCAAGGCATCCCAACGGGAGCGCAAAAGTGACACAACTTGGCTGCCTCCACTGCTATTTCCATGAGACCATCCCCAACCATAGGCTGATTTTCCTTCCTAGCGTTGAGGTTTCAGTAAGGCCTAGGGTTAGAGTTTTTTAACCAGAAAGCCCTGAGTTCCAAGAACACAGCAGATGCGAAGGACCACCCAAGAAGAGCACAAAAGTACCACAACATGCCTGCCTCCACAGCTATTTCCTTGGGGACATCCCTAATTCCTGGCTGATTTGCCTTTCTCGTTGTCGGGTTGGGGTTAGGTAGGCCTTGTGCTAGGATTTTGAAAATCAGGAAGCCCAGACCTCCAGGAACACTGGAGCTGTGAAAGGCATCCAAAAGGGAGTGCAAAAGTGCCACAACATGGCTGCTTTCACAGCTTTTTTCTTGGCACCATCACTATACCTTCTCTGATATATCTCCCTAGGGTTAGGGTTAGGGTTCAGCCTAGGGCTAGGATTTTTTGAACCAGGAAGCCCTGTGTTCCAGGCTTACTGTAGCTGCCAAAGGCATCCCAAAGGGAGCGCAGAAGTGCCACAACATGGCTGCTTTCACAGCTTTTTCCTAAGGAAGAACCCCAATACCCGGCTGATTTACCTTCCTAGGGTTACTGTTAGGCTTGGGCCAAGGACTTTTAAAATCAGGAAGCCCTGTGCTCCAGGAACACTGCAGCTGTTCAAGGCATCCCAACGGGAGCGCAAAAGTGACACAACTTGGCTGCCTCCACTGCTATTTCCATGAGACCATCCCGAACCATAGGCTGATTTTCCTTCCTAGCGTTGAGGTTTGAGTTAGGCCTAGGGTTAGAGTTTTTTAACCAGAAAGCCCTGAGTTCCAAGAACACAGCAGCTGCGAAGGACTACCCAAGAAGAGCACAAAAGTACCACAACATGCCCGCCTCCACAGCTATTTCCTTGGGGACATCCCTAATTCCTGGCTGATTTGCCTTTCTCGTCGTCGGGTTGGGGTTAGGTAGGCCTTGTGCTAGGATTTTGAAAATCAGGAAGCCCAGACCTCCAGGCACACTGGAGCTGTGAAAGGCATCCAAAAGGGAGTGCAAAAGTGCCACAACATGGCTGCTTTCACAGCTTTTTCCTTAGGAAGAACCCTAATCCCCAGCTGATTTACCTTCCTAGGGTTACTGTTAGGCTTGGGCCAAGGACTTTTAAAACCAGGAAGCCCTGTGCTCCAGGCACACTGCAGCTGTTCAAGGCATCCCAACGGGAGCGCAAAAGTGACACAACTTGGCTGCCTCCACTGCTATTTCCATGAGACCATCCCCAACCTTAGGCTGGTTTTCCTTCCTAGCGTTGAGTTTTGAGTTAGGCCTAGGGTTAGTGTTCTTTTAACCTGAAAGCCCTGAGTTCCAAGAACACAGCAGCTGCGAAGGACTACCCAAGAAGAGCACAAAAGTACCACCACATGCCTGCCTCCACAGCTATTTCCTTGGGGACATCCCTAATTCCTGGCTGATTTGCCTTTCTCGTTGTCGGGTTGGGGTTAGGTAGGCCTTGTGCTAGGATTTTTAAAATCAGGAAGCCCAGAGCTCCAGGCACACTGGAGCTGTGAAAGGCAGCCAAAAGGGATTGCAAAAGTGCCACAACATGGCTGCTTTCACAGCTTTTTCCTTAGGAAGAACCCTAATACCCGGCTGATTTACCTTCCTAGGGTTACTGTTAGGTTTGGGCCAAGGACTTTTAAAACCAGGAAGCCCTGTGCTCCAGGCACACTGCAGCTGTTCAAGGCATCCCAACGGGAGCGCAAAAGTGACACAACTTGGCTGCCTCCACTGCTATTTCCATGAGACCATCCCCAACCATAGGCTGATTTTCCTTCCTAGCGTTGAGGTTTCAGTAAGGCCTAGGGTTAGAGTTTTTTAACCAGAAAGCCCTGAGTTCCAAGAACACAGCAGATGCGAAGGACCACCCAAGAAGAGCACAAAAGTACCACAACATGCCTGCCTCCACAGCTATTTCCTTGGGGACATCCCTAATTCCTGGCTGATTTGCCTTTCTCGTTGTCGGGTTGGGGTTAGGTAGGCCTTGTGCTAGGATTTTGAAAATCAGGAAGCCCAGACCTCCAGGAACACTGGAGCTGTGAAAGGCATCCAAAAGGGAGTGCAAAAGTGCCACAACATGGCTGCTTTCACAGCTTTTTTCTTGGCACCATCACTATACCTTCTCTGATATATCTCCCTAGGGTTAGGGTTAGGGTTCAGCCTAGGGCTAGGATTTTTTGAACCAGGAAGCCCTGTGTTCCAGGCTTACTGTAGCTGCCAAAGGCATCCCAAAGGGAGCGCAGAAGTGCCACAACATGGCTGCTTTCACAGCTTTTTCCTAAGGAAGAACCCCAATACCCGGCTGATTTACCTTCCTAGGGTTACTGTTAGGCTTGGGCCAAGGACTTTTAAAATCAGGAAGCCCTGTGCTCCAGGAACACTGCAGCTGTTCAAGGCATCCCAACGGGAGCGCAAAAGTGACACAACTTGGCTGCCTCCACTGCTATTTCCATGAGACCATCCCGAACCATAGGCTGATTTTCCTTCCTAGCGTTGAGGTTTGAGTTAGGCCTAGGGTTAGAGTTTTTTAACCAGAAAGCCCTGAGTTCCAAGAACACAGCAGCTGCGAAGGACTACCCAAGAAGAGCACAAAAGTACCACAACATGCCCGCCTCCACAGCTATTTCCTTGGGGACATCCCTAATTCCTGGCTGATTTGCCTTTCTCGTCGTCGGGTTGGGGTTAGGTAGGCCTTGTGCTAGGATTTTTAAAATCAGGAAGCCCAGACCTCCAGGCACACTGGAGCTGTGAAAGGCATCCAAAAGGGAGTGCAAAAGTGCCACAACATGGCTGCTTTCACAGCTTTTTCCTTAGGAAGAACCCTAATCCCCAGCTGATTTACCTTCCTAGGGTTACTGTTAGGCTTGGGCCAAGGACTTTTAAAACCAGGAAGCCCTGTGCTCCAGGCACTCTGCAGCTGTTCAAGGCATCCCAAGGGGAGCGCAAAAGTGACACAACTTGGCTGCCTCCACTGCTATTTCCATGAGACCATCCCCAACATTAGGCTGGTTTTCCTTCCTAGCGTTGAGTTTTGAGTTAGGCCTAGGGTTAGTGTTCTTTTAACCTGAAAGCCCTGAGTTCCAAGAACACAGCAGCTGCGAAGGACTACCCAAGAAGAGCACAAAAGTACCACCACATGCCTGCCTCCACAGCTATTTCCTTGGGGACATCCCTAATTCCTGGCTGATTTGCCTTTCTCGTTGTCGGGTTGGGGTTAGGTAGGCCTTGTGCTAGGATTTTTAAAATCAGGAAGCCCAGACCTCCAGGCACACTGGAGCTGTGAAAGGCAGCCAAAAGGGATTGCAAAAGTGCCACAACATGGCTGCTTTCACAGCTTTTTCCTTAGGAAGAACCCTAATACCCGGCTGATTTACCTTCCTAGGGTTACTGTTAGCCTTGGGCCAAGGACTTTTAAAACCAGGAAGCCCTGTGCTCCAGGCACACTGCAGCTGTTCAAGGCATCCCAAGGGGAGCGCAAAAGTGACACAACTTGGCTGCCTCCACTGCTATTTCCATGAGACCATCCCCAACCATAGGCTGATTTTCCTTCCTAGCGTTGAGGTTTCAGTAAGGCCTAGGGTTAGAGTTTTTTAACCAGAAAGCCCTGAGTTCCAAGAACACAGCAGATGCGAAGGACCACCCAAGAAGAGCACAAAAGTACCACAACATGCCTGCCTCCACAGCTATTTCCTTGGGGACATCCCTAATTCCTGGCTGATTTGCCTTTCTCGTTGTCGGGTTGGGGTTAGGTAGGCCTTGTGCTAGGATTTTTAAAAGCAGGAAACCCAGACCTCCAAGCACACTGGAGCTGTGAAAGGCATCCAAAAGGGAGTGCAAAAGTGCCACAACATGGCTGCTTTCACAGCTTTTTTCTGTGCACCAACACTATACCTTCTCTGATATATCTCCCTAGGGTTAGGGTTAGGGTTCAGCCTAGGGCTAGGATTTTTTGAACCAGGAAGCCCTGTGTTCCAGGCTTACTGTAGCTGCCAAAGGCATCCCAAAGGGAGCGCAGAAGTGCCACAACATGGCTGCTTTCACAGCTTTTTCCTTAGGAAGAACCCTAATACCCGGCTGATTTACCTTCCTAGGGTTACTGTTAGGCTTGGGCCAAGGACTTTGAAAACCAGGAAGCCCTGTGCTCCAGGCACACTGCAGCTGTTCAAGGCATCCCAAGGGGAGCGTAAAAGTGTCACAACTTGGCTGCCTCCACTGCTATTTCCATGAGACCATCCCCAACCTTAGGCTGGTTTTCCTTCCTAGCGTTGAGGTTTGAGTTAGGCCTAGGGTTAGGGTTCTTTTAACCAGAAAGCACTGAGTTCCAAGAGTACAGCAGCTGCGAAGGACTACCCAAGAAGAGCACAAAAGTACCACAACATGCCTGCCTCCACAGCTATTTCCTTGGGGACATCCCTAATTCCTGGCTGATTTGCCTTTCTCGTCGTCGGGTTGGGGTTAGGTAGGCCTTGTGCTAGGATTTTTAAAATCAGGAAGCCCAGACCTCCAGGCACACTGGAGCTGTGAAAGGCAGCCAAAAGGGATTGCAAAAGTGCCACAACATGGCTGCTTTCACAGCTTTTTCCTTAGGAAGAACCCTAATACCCGGCTGATTTACCTTCCTAGGGTTACTGTTAGGCTTCGGCCTAGGACTTTTAAAACCAGGAAGCCCTGTGCTCCAGGAACACTGCAGCTGTTCAAGGCATCCCAATGGGAGTGCAAAAGTGACACAACTTGGCTGCCTCCACTGCTATTTCCATGAGACCATCCCGAATCATAGGCTGATTTTCCTTCCTAGCGTTGAGGTTTGAGTTAGGCCTAGGGTTAGAGTTTTAAAACCAGAAAGCCCTGAGTTCCAAGAACACAGCAGCTGCGAAGGACTACCCAAGAAGAGCACAAAAGTACCACAACATGCCTGCCTCCACAGCTATTTCCTTGGGGACATCCCTAATTCCTGGCTGATTTGCCTTTCTCGTTGTCGGGTTGGGGTTAGGTAGGCCTTGTGCTAGGATATTTAAAAGCAGGAAACCCAGACCTCCAAGCACACTGGAGCTGTGAAAGGCATCCAAAAGGGAGTGCAAAAGGGCCACAACATGGCTGCTTTCACAGCTTTTTTCTTGGC
This sequence comes from Melospiza georgiana, assembly GCF_028018845.1. Classification (NCBI taxonomy): domain Eukaryota; kingdom Metazoa; phylum Chordata; class Aves; order Passeriformes; family Passerellidae; genus Melospiza; species Melospiza georgiana. The sequence continues at coordinate 3,052,727 of NW_026652216.1, read as the reverse complement.
ACCATCACTATACCTTCTCTGATATATCTCCCTAGGGTTAGGGTTAGGGTTTAGCCTAGGGCTAGGATTTTTTGAACCAGGAAGCCCTGTGTTCCAGGCTTACTGTAGCTGCCAAAGTCATCCAAGGGAGCGCAGAAGTGCCACAACATGGCTGCTTTCACAGCTTTTTCCTTAGGAAGAACCCTAATACCCGGCTGATTTACCTTCCTAGGGTTACTGTTAGGCTTGGGCCAAGGACTTTGAAAACCAGGAAGCCCTGTGCTCCAGGCACACTGCAGCTGTTCAAGGCATCCCAACGGGAGCGCAAAAGTGACACAACTTGGCTGCCTCCACTGCTATTTCCATGAGACCATCCTGAACCATAGGCTGATTTTCCTTCCTAGCGTTGAGGTTGGAGTTAGGCCTAGGGTTAGAGATTTTTAACCAGAAAGCCCTGAATACCAAGAACACAGCAGCTGCGAAGGACTACCCAAGAAGAGCACAAAAGTACCACCACATGCCTGCCTCCACAGCTATTTCCTTGGGGACATCCCTAATTCCTGGCTGATACGCCTTTCTCGTCGTCGGGTTGGGGTTAGGTAGGCCTTGTGCTAGGATTTTTAAAATCAGGAAGCCCAGAGCTCCAGGCACACTGGAGCTGTGAAAGGCATCCAAAAGGGAGTGCAAAAGTGCCACAACATGGCTGCTTTCACAGCTTTTTCCTTAGGAAGAACCCTAATACCCGGCTGATTTACCTTCCTAGGGTTACTGTTAGGCTTGGGCCAAGGACTTTTAAAATCAGGAAGCCCTGTGCTCCAGGCACACTGCAGCTGTTCAAGGCATCCCAAGGGGAGCGCAAAAGTGACACAACTTGGCTGCCTCCACTGCTATTTCCATGAGACCATCCCCAACCTTAGGCTGGTTTTCCTTCCTAGCGTTGAGTTTTGAGTTAGGCCTAGGGTTAGTGTTCTTTTAACCTGAAAGCCCTGAGTTCCAAGAACACAGCAGCTGCGAAGGACTACCCAAGAAGAGCACAAAAGTACCACCACATGCCTGCCTCCACAGCTATTTCCTTGGGGACATCCCTAATTCCTGGCTGATTTGCCTTTCTCGTTGTCGGGTTGGGGTTAGGTAGGCCTTGTGCTAGGATTTTTAAAATCAGGAAGCCCAGACCTCCAGGCACACTGGAGCTGTGAAAGGCATCCAAAAGGGAGTGCAAAAGTGCCACAACATGGCTGCTTTCACAGCTTTTTCCTTAGGAAGAACCCTAATACCCGGCTGATTTACCTTCCTAGGGTTACTGTTAGGCTTGGGCCAAGGACTTTTAAAACCAGGAAGCCCTGTGCTCCAGGCACACTGCAGCTGTTCAAGGCATCCCAAGGGGAGCGTAAAAGTGACACAACTTGGCTGCCTCCACTGCTATTTCCATGAGACCATCCCCAACCTTAGGCTGGTTTTCCTTCCTAGCGTTGAGGTTTGAGTTAGGCCTAGGGTTAGGGTTCTTTCAACCAGAAAGCCCTGAGTTCCAAGAATACAGCAGCTGCGAAGGACTACCCAAGAAGAGCACAAAAGTACCACAACATGCCTGCCTCCACAGCTATTTCCTTGGGGACATCCCTAATACCTGGCTGATTTGCCTTTCTCGTCGTCTGGTTGGGGTTAGGTAGGCCTTGTGCTAGGATTTTTAAAATCAGGAAGCCCAGAGCTCCAGGCCCACTGGAGCTGTGAAAGGCAGCCAAAAGGGAGTGCAAAAGTGCCACAACATGGCTGCTTTCACACCTTTTCCTTAGGAAGAACCCTAATACCCGGCTGATTTACCTTCCTAGGGTTACTGTTAGGCTTCGGCCTAGGACTTTTAAAACCAGGAAGCCCTGTGCTCCAGGCACACTGCAGCTGTTCAAGGCTTCCCAATGGGAGTGCAAAAGTGACACAACTTGGCTGCCTCCACTGCTATTTCCATGAGACCATCCCGAATCATAGGCTGATTTTCCTTCCTAGCGTTGAGGTTTGAGTTAGGCCTAGGGTTAGAGTTTTAAAACCAGAAAGCCCTGAGTTCCAAGAACACAGCAGCTGCGAAGGACTACCCAAGAAGAGCACAAAAGTACCACAACATGCCTGCCTCCACAGCTATTTCCTTGGGGACATCCCTAATTCCTGGCTGATTTGCCTTTCTCGTCGTCGGGTTGGGGTTAGGTAGGCCTTGTGCTAGGATATTTAAAAGCAGGAAACCCAGACCTCCAAGCACACTGGAGCTGTGAAAGGCATCCAAAAGGGAGTGCAAAAGTGCCACAACATGGCAGCTTTCACAGCTTTTTTCTTGGCACCATCACTATACCTTCTCTGATATATCTCCCTAGGGTTAGGGTTAGGGTTCAGCCTAGGGCTAGGATTTTTTGAACCAGGAAGCCCTGTGTTCCAGGCTTACTGTAGCTGCCAAAGGCATCCCAAAGGGAGCGCAGAAGTGCCACAACATGGCTGCTTTCACAGCTTTTTCCTTAGGAAGAACCCTAATCCCCAGCTGATTTACCTTCCTAGGGTTACTGTTAGGTTTGGGCCAAGGACTTTTAAAACCAGGAAGCCCTGTGCTCCAGGCACACTGCAGCTGTTCAAGGCATCCCAAGGGGAGCGCAAAAGTGACACAACTTGGCTGCCTCCACTGCTATTTCCATGAGACCATCCCCAACCTTAGGCTGGTTTTCCTTCCTAGCGTTGAGGTTTGAGTTAGGCCTAGGGTTAGTGTTCTTTTAACCTGAAAGCCCTGAGTTCCAAGAACACAGCAGCTGCGAAGGACTACCCAAGAAGAGCACAAAAGTACCACCACATGCCTGCCTCCACAGCTATTTCCTTGGGGACATCCCTAATTCCTGGCTGATTTGCCTTTCTCGTTGTCGGGTTGGGGTTAGGTAGGCCTTGTGCTAGGATTTTTAAAATCAGGAAGCCCAGACCTCCAGGCACACTGGAGCTGTGAAAGGCATCCAAAAGGGAGTGCAAAAGTGCCACAACATGGCTGCTTTCACAGCTTTTTCCTTAGGAAGAACCCTAATACCCGGCTGATTTACCTTCCTAGGGTTACTGTTAGCCTTGGGCCAAGGACTTTTAAAACCAGGAAGACCTGTGCTCCAGGCACACTGCAGCTGTTCAAGGCATCCCAAGGGGAGCGCAAAAGTGACACAACTTGGCTGCCTCCACTGCTATTTCCATGAGACCATCCCCAACCTTAGGCTGGTTTTCCTTCCTAGCGTTGAGGTTTGAGTTAGGCCTAGGGTTAGGGTTCTTTCAACCAGAAAGCCCTGAGTTCCAAGAATACAGGAGCTGCGAAGGACTACCCAAGAAGAGCACAAAAGTACCACAACATGCCTGCCTCCACAGCTATTTCCTTGGGGACATCCCTAATTCCTGGCTGATTTGCCTTTCTCGTCGTCGGGTTGGGGTTAGGTAGGCCTTGTGCTAGGATTTTGAAAATCAGGAAGCCCAGAGCTCCAGGCACACTGGAGCTGTGAAAGGCAGCCAAAAGGGATTGCAAAAGTGCCACAACATGGCTGCTTTCACAGCTTTTTCCTTAGGAAGAACCCTAATACCCGGCTGATTTACCTTCCTAGGGTTACTGTTAGGCTTCGGCCTAGGACTTTTAAAACCAGGAAGCCCTGTGCTCCAGGCACACTGCAGCTGTTCAAGGCATCCCAATGGGAGTGCAAAAGTGACACAACTTGGCTGTCTCCACTGCTATTTCCATGAGACCATCCCGAATCATAGGCTGATTTTCCTTCCTAGCGTTGAGGTTTGAGTTAGGCCTAGGGTTTGAGTTTTAAAACCAGAAAGCCCTGAGTTCCAAGAACACAGCAGCTGCGAAGGACTACCCAAGAAGAGCACAAAAGTACCACAACATGCCTGCCTCCACAGCTATTTCCTTGGGGACATCCCTAATTCCTGGCTGATTTGCCTTTCTCGTCGTCGGGTTGGGGTTAGGTAGGCCTTGTGCTAGGATATTTAAAAGCAGGAAACCCAGACCTCCAAGCACACTGGAGCTGTGAAAGGCATCCAAAAGGGAGTGCAAAAGGGCCACAACATGGCTGCTTTCACAGCTTTTTTCTTGGCACCATCACTATACCTTCTCTGATATATCTCCCTAGGGTTAGGGTTAGGGTTCAGCCTAGGGCTAGGATTTTTTGAACCAGGAAGCCCTGTGTTCCAGGCTTACTGTAGCTGCCAAAGTCATCCAAGGGAGCGCAGAAGTGCCACAACATGGCTGCTTTCACAGCTTTTTCCTTAGGAAGAACCCTAATACCCGGCTGATTTACCTTCCTAGGGTTACTGTTAGGCTTGGGCCAAGGACTTTTAAAACCAGGAAGCCCTGTGCTCCAGGCACACTGCAGCTGTTCAAGGCATCCCAACGGGAGCGCAAAAGTGACACAACTTGGCTGCCTCCACTGCTATTTCCATGAGACCATCCTGAACCATAGGCTGATTTTCCTTCCTAGCGTTGAGGTTTGAGTTAGGCCTAGGGTTAGAGATTTTTAACCAGAAAGCCCTGAATACCAAGAACACAGCAGCTGCGAAGGACTACCCAAGAAGAGCACAAAAGTACCACCACATGCCTGCCTCCACAGCTATTTCCTTGGGGACATCCCTAATTCCTGGCTGATTTGCCTTTCTCGTCGTCGGGTTGGGGTTAGGTAGGCCTTGTGCTAGGATTTTTAAAATCAGGAAGCCCAGACCTCCAGGCACACTGGAGCTGTGAAAGGCATCCAAAAGGGAGTGCAAAAGTACCACAACATGGCTGCTTTCACAGCTTTTTCCTTAGGAAGAACCCTAATCCCCAGCTGATTTACCTTCCTAGGGTTACTGTTAGGCTTGGGCCAAGGACTTTTAAAACCAGGAAGACCTGTGCTCCAGGCACACTGCAGCTGTTCAAGGCATCCCAAGGGGAGCGCAAAAGTGACACAACTTGGCTGCCTCCACTGCTATTTCCATGAGACCATCCCCAACATTAGGCTGGTTTTCCTTCCTAGCGTTGAGTTTTGAGTTAGGCCTAGGGTTAGTGTTCTTTTAACCTGAAAGCCCTGAGTTCCAAGAACACAGCAGCTGCGAAGGACTACCCAAGAAGAGCACAAAAGTACCACCACATGCCTGCCTCCACAGCTATTTCCTTGGGGACATCCCTAATTCCTGGCTGATTTGCCTTTCTCGTTGTCGGGTTGGGGTTAGGTAGGCCTTGTGCTAGGATTTTTAAAATCAGGAAGCCCAGACCTCCAGGCACACTGGAGCTGTGAAAGGCAGCCAAAAGGGATTGCAAAAGTGCCACAACATGGCTGCTTTCACAGCTTTTTCCTTAGGAAGGACCCTAATACCCGGCTGATTTACCTTCCTAGGGTTACTGTTAGGTTTGGGCCAAGGACTTTTAAAACCAGGAAGCCCTGTGCTCCAGGCACACTGCAGCTGTTCAAGGCATCCCAAGGGGAGCGCAAAAGTGACACAACTTGGCTGCCTCCACTGCTATTTCCATGAGACCATCCCCAACCATAGGCTGATTTTCCTTCCTAGCGTTGAGGTTTCAGTAAGGCCTAGGGTTAGAGTTTTTTAACCAGAAAGCCCTGAGTTCCAAGAACACAGCAGATGCGAAGGACCACCCAAGAAGAGCACAAAAGTACCACAACATGCCTGCCTCCACAGCTATTTCCTTGGGGACATCCCTAATTCCTGGCTGATTTGCCTTTCTCGTTGTCGGGTTGGGGTTAGGTAGGCCTTGTGCTAGGATATTTAAAAGCAGGAAACCCAGACCTCCAAGCACACTGGAGCTGTGAAAGGCATCCAATAGGGAGTGCAAAAGTGCCACAACATGGCTGCTTTCACAGCTTTTTTCTTGGCACCATCACTATACCTTCTCTGATATATCTCCCTAGGGTTAGGGTTAGGGTTCAGCCTAGGGCTAGGATTTTTTGAACCAGGAAGCCCTGTGTTCCAGGCTTACTGTAGCTGCCAAAGGCATCCCAAAGGGAGCGCAGAAGTGCCACAACATGGCTGCTTTCACAGCTTTTTCCTAAGGAAGAACCCTAATACCCGGCTGATTTACCTTCCTAGGGTTACTGTTAGGCTTGGGCCAAGGACTTTTAAAATCAGGAAGCCCTGTACTCCAGGAACACTGCAGCTGTTCAAGGCATCCCAACGGGAGCGCAAAAGTGACACAACTTGGCTGCCTCCACTGCTATTTCCATGAGACCATCCCGAACCATAGGCTGATTTTCCTTCCTAGCGTTGAGGTTTGAGTTAGGCCTAGGGTTAGAGTTTTTTAAGCAGAAAGCCCTGAGTTCCAAGAACACAGCAGCTGCGAAGGACTACCCAAGAAGAGCACAAAAGTACCACAACATGCCCGCCTCCACAGCTATTTCCTTGGGGACATCCCTAATTCCTGGCTGATTTGCCTTTCTCGTCGTCGGGTTGGGGTTAGGTAGGCCTTGTGCTAGGATTTTTAAAATCAGGAAGCCCAGACCTCCAGGCACACTGGAGCTGTGAAAGGCATCCAAAAGGGAGTGCAAAAGTGCCACAACATGGCTGCTTTCACAGCTTTTTCCTTAGGAAGAACCCTAATCCCCAGCTGATTTACCTTCCTAGGGTTACTGTTAGGCTTGGGCCAAGGACTTTTAAAACCAGGAAGACCTGTGCTCCAGGCACACTGCAGCTGTTCAAGGCATCCCAAGGGGAGCGCAAAAGTGACACAACTTGGCTGCCTCCACTGCTATTTCCATGAGACCATCCCCAACATTAGGCTGGTTTTCCTTCCTAGCGTTGAGTTTTGAGTTAGGCCTAGGGTTAGTGTTCTTTTAACCTGAAAGCCCTGAGTTCCAAGAACACAGCAGCTGCGAAGGACTACCCAAGAAGAGCACAAAAGTACCACCACATGCCTGCCTCCACAGCTATTTCCTTGGGGACATCCCTAATTCCTGGCTGATTTGCCTTTCTCGTTGTCGGGTTGGGGTTAGGTAGGCCTTGTGCTAGGATTTTTAAAATCAGGAAGCCCAGACCTCCAGGCACACCGGAGCTGTGAAAGGCAGCCAAAAGGGATTGCAAAAGTGCCACAACATGGCTGCTTTCACAGCTTTTTCCTTAGGAAGAACCCTAATACCCGGCTGATTTACCTTCCTAGGGTTACTGTTAGGTTTGGGCCAAGGACTTTTAAAACCAGGAAGCCCTGTGCTCCAGGCACACTGCAGCTGTTCAAGGCATCCCAACGGGAGCGCAAAAGTGACAGACCTTGGCTGCCTCCACTGCTATTTCCATGAGACCATCCCCAACCATAGGCTGATTTTCCTTCCTAGCGTTGAGGTTTCAGTAAGGCCTAGGGTTAGAGTTTTTTAACCAGAAAGCCCTGAGTTCCAAGAACACAGCAGATGCGAAGGACCACCCAAGAAGAGCACAAAAGTACCACAACATGCCTGCCTCCACAGCTATTTCCTTGGGGACATCCCTAATTCCTGGCTGATTTGCCTTTCTCGTTGTCGGGTTGGGGTTAGGTAGGCCTTGTGCTAGGATATTTAAAAGCAGGAAACCCAGACCTCCAAGCACACTGGAGCTGTGAAAGGCATCCAAAAAAGAGTGCAAAAGTGCCACAACATGGCTGCTTTCACAGCTTTTTTCTGTGCACCAACACTATACCTTCTCTGATATATCTCCCTAGGGTTAGGGTTAGGGTTCAGCCTAGGGCTAGGATTTTTTGAACCAGGAAGCCCTGTGTTCCAGGCTTACTGTAGCTGCCAAAGGCATCCCAAAGGGAGCGCAGAAGTGCCACAACATGGCTGCTTTCACAGCTTTTTCCTTAGGAAGAACCCTAATACCCGGCTGATTTACCTTCCTAGGGTTACTGTTAGGCTTGGGCCAAGGACTTTTAAAATCAGGAAGCCCTGTGCTCCAGGCACACTGCAGCTGTTCAAGGCATCCCAAGGGGAGCGCAAAAGTGACACAACTTGGCTGCCTCCACTGCTATTTCCATGAGACCATCCTGAACCATAGGCTGATTTTCCTTCCTAGCGTTGAGGTTTGAGTTAGGCCTAGGGTTAGGGTTCTTTCAACCAGAAAGCCCTGAGTTCCAAGAATACAGCATCTGCGAAGGACTACCCAAGAAGAGCACAAAAGTACCACCACATGCCTGCCTCCCCAGCTATTTCCTTGGGGACATCCCTAATTCCTGGCTGATTTGCCTTTCTCGTCGTCGGGTTGGGGTTAGGTAGGCCTTGTGCTAGGATTTTTAAAATCAGGAAGCCCAGACCTCCAGGCACACTGGAGCTGTGAAAGGCATCCAAAAGGGAGTGCAAAAGTGCCACAACATGGCTGCTTTCACAGCTTTTTCCTTAGGAAGAACCCTAATCCCCAGCTGATTTACCTTCCTAGGGTTACTGTTAGGCTTGGGCCAAGGACTTTTAAAACCAGGAAGCCCTGTGCTCCAGGCACACTGCAGCTGTTCAAGGCATCCCAAGGGGAGCGCAAAAGTGACACAACTTGGCTGCCTCCACTGCTATTTCCATGAGACCATCCCCAACATTAGGCTGGTTTTCCTTCCTAGCGTTGAGTTTTGAGTTAGGCCTAGGGTTAGTGTTCTTTTAACCTGAAAGCCCTGAGTTCCAAGAACACAGCAGCTGCGAAGGACTACCCAAGAAGAGCACAAAAGTACCACCACATGCCTGCCTCCACAGCTATTTCCTTGGGGACATCCCTAATTCCTGGCTGATTTGCCTTTCTCGTTGTCGGGTTGGGGTTAGGTAGGCCTTGTGCTAGGATTTTGAAAATCAGGAAGCCCAGACCTCCAGGCACACTGGAGCTGTGAAAGGCAGCCAAAAGGGATTGCAAAAGTGCCACAACATGGCTGCTTTCACAGCTTTTTCCTTAGGAAGAACCCTAATACCCGGCTGATTTACCTTCCTAGGGTTACTGTTAGGTTTGGGCCAAGGACTTTTAAAACCAGGAAGCCCTGTGCTCCAGGCACACTGCAGCTGTTCAAGGCATCCCAACGGGAGCGCAAAAGTGACAGACCTTGGCTGCCTCCACTGCTATTTCCATGAGACCATCCCCAACCATAGGCTGATTTTCCTTCCTAGCGTTGAGGTTTCAGTAAGGCCTAGGGTTAGAGTTTTTTAATCAGAAAGCCCTGAGTTCCAAGAACACAGCAGATGCGAAGGACCACCCAAGAAGAGCACAAAAGTACCACAACATGCCTGCCTCCACAGCTATTTCCTTGGGGACATCCCTAATTCCTGGCTGATTTGCCTTTCTCGTTGTCGGGTTGGGGTTAGGTAGGCCTTGTGCTAGGATATTTAAAAGCAGGAAACCCAGACCTCCAAGCACACTGGAGCTGTGAAAGGCATCCAAAAGGGAGTGCAAAAGTGCCACAACATGGCTGCTTTCACAGCTTTTTTCTGTGCACCAACACTATACCTTCTCTGATATATCTCCCTAGGGTTAGGGTTAGGGTTCAGCCTAGGGCTAGGATTTTTTGAACCAGGAAGCCCTGTGTTCCAGGCTTACTGTAGCTGCCAAAGGCATCCCAAAGGGAGAGCAGAAGTGCCACAACATGGCTGCTTTCACAGCTTTTTCCTAAGGAAGAACCCTAATACCCGGCTGATTTACCTTCCTAGGGTTACTGTTAGCCTTGGGCCAAGGACTTTTAAAACCAGGAAGCCCTGTGCTCCAGGCACACTGCAGCTGTTCAAGGCATCCCAAGGGGAGCGCAAAAGTGACACAACTTGGCTGCCTCCACTGCTATTTCCATGAGACCATCCTGAACAATAGGCTGATTTTCCTTCCTAGCGTTGAGGTTTGAGTTAGGCCTAGGGTTAGGGTTCTTTCAACCAGAAAGCCCTGAGTTCCAAGAATACAGCATCTGCGAAGGACTACCCAAGAAGAGCACAAAAGTACCACAACATGCCTGCCTCCCCAGCTATTTCATTGGGCACATCCCTAATTCCTGGCTGATTTGCCTTTCTCGTCGTCGGGTTGGGGTTAGGTAGGCCTTGTGCTAGGATTTTTAAAATCAGGAAGCCCAGACCTCCAAGCACACTGGAGCTGTGAAAGGCAGCCAAAAGGGAGTGCAAAAGTGCCACAACATGGCTGCTTTCACAGCTTTTTCCTTAGGAAGAACCCTAATACCCGGCTGATTTACCTTCCTAGGGTTACTGTTAGGCTTGGGCCAAGGACTTTTAAAACCAGGAAGCCCTGTGCTTCCGGCACACTGCAGCTGTTCAAGGCATCCCAACGGGAGCGCAAAAGTGACACAACTTGGCTGCCTCCACTGCTATTTCCATGAGACCATCCCCAACCATAGGCTGGTTTTCTTTCCTAGCGTTGAGGTTTGAGTTAGGCCTAGGGTTAGAGTTTTTTAACCAGAAAGCCCTGAGTTCCAAGAACACAGCAGATGCGAAGGACCACCCAAGAAGAGCACAAAAGTACCACAACATGCCTGCCTCCACAGCTATTTCCTTGGGGACATCCCTAATTCTTGGCTGATTTGCCTTTCTCGTCGTCGGGTTGGGGTTAGGTAGGCCTTGTGCTAGGATATTTAAAAGCAGGAAACCCAGACCTCCAAGCACACTGGAGCTGTGAAAGGCATCCAAAAAAGAGTGCAAAAGTGCCACAACATGGCTGCTTTCACAGCTTTTTTCTGTGCACCATCACTATACCTTCTCTGATATATCTCCCCAGGGTTGGGGTTAGGGTTCAGCCTAGGGCTAGGATTTTTTGAACCAGGAAGCCCTGTGTTCCAGGCTTACTGTAGCTGCCAAAGGCATCCCAAAGGGAGCGCAGAAGTGCCACAACATGGCTGCTTTCACAGCTTTTTCCTAAGGAAGAGCCCTAATACACGGCTGATTTACCTTCCTAGGGTTACTGTTAGGCTTGGGCCAAGGACTTTTAAAATCAGGAAGCCCTGTGCTCCAGGAACACTGCAGCTGTTCAAGGCATCCCAACGGGAGCGCAAAAGTGACACAACTTGGCTGCCTCCACTGCTATTTCCATGAGACCATCCCGAACCATAGGCTGATTTTCCTTCCTAGCGTTGAGGTTTGAGTTAGGCCTAGGGTTAGAGTTTTTTAACCAGAAAGCCCTGAGTTCCAAGAACACAGCAGCTGCGAAGGACTACCCAAGAAGAGCACAAAAGTACCACAACATGCCTGCCTCCACAGCTATTTCCTTGGGGACATCCCTAATTCCTGGCTGATTTGCCTTTCTCGTTGTCGGGTTGGGGTTAGGTAGGCCTTGTGCTAGGATTTTGAAAATCAGGAAGCCCAGACCTCCAGGCACACTGGAGCTGTGAAAGGCATCCAAAAGGGAGTGCAAAAGTGCCACAACATGGCTGCTTTCACAGCTTTTTCCTTAGGAAGAACCCTAATACCCGGCTGATTTACCTTCCTAGGGTTACTGTTAGGCTTGGGCCAAGGACTTTTAAAACCAGGAAGCCCTGTGCTCCAGGCACACTGCAGCTGTTCAAGGCATCCCAAGGGGAGCGCAAAAGTGACACAACTTGGCTGCCTCCACTGCTATTTCCATGAGACCATCCCCAACCTTAGGCTGGTTTTCCTTCCTAGCGTTGAGTTTTGAGTTAGGCCTAGGGTTAGTGTTCTTTTAACCTGAAAGCCCTGAGTTCCAAGAACACAGCAGCTGCGAAGGACTACCCAAGAAGAGCACAAAAGTACCACCACATGCCCGCCTCCACAGCTATTTCCTTGGGGACATCCCTAATTCCTGGCTGATTTGCCTTTCTCGTTGTCGGGTTGGGGTTAGGTAGGCCTTGTGCTAGGATTTTGAAAATCAGGAAGCCCAGAGCTCCAGGCACACTGGAGCTGTGAAAGGCATCCAAAAGGGAGTGCAAAAGTGCCACAACATGGCTGCTTTCACAGCTTTTTCCTTAGGAAGAACCCTAATACCCGGCTGATTTACCTTCCTAGGGTTACTGTTAGGCTTCGGCCTAGGACTTTTAAAACCAGGAAGCCCTGTGCTCCAGGAACACTGCAGCTGTTCAAGGCATCCCAATGGGAGTGCAAAAGTGACACAACTTGGCTGCCTCCACTGCTATTTCCATGAGACCATCCCGAATCATAGGCTGATTTTCCTTCCTAGCGTTGAGGTTTGAGTTAGGCCTAGGGTTAGAGTTTTAAAACCAGAAAGCCCTGAGTTCCAAGAACACAGCAGCTGCGAAGGACTACCCAAGAAGAGCACAAAAGTACCACAACATGCCTGCCTCCACAGCTATTTCCTTGGGGACATCCCTAATTCCTGGCTGATTTGCCTTTCTCGTCGTCGGGTTGGGGTTAGGTAGGCCTTGTGCTAGGATATTTAAAAGCAGGAAACCCAGACCTCCAAGCACACTGGAGCTGTGAAAGGCATCCAAAAGGGAGTGCAAAAGGGCCACAACATGGCTGCTTTCACAGCTTTTTTCTTGGCACCATCACTATACCTTCTCTGATATATCTCCCTAGGGTTAGGGTTAGGGTTCAGCCTAGGGCTAGGATTTTTTGAACCAGGAAGCCCTGTGTTCCAGGCTTACTGTAGCTGCCAAAGTCATCCAAGGGAGCGCAGAAGTGCCACAACATGGCTGCTTTCACAGCTTTTTCCTTAGGAAGAACCCTAATACCCGGCTGATTTACCTTCCTAGGGTTACTGTTAGGCTTGGGCCAAGGACTTTTAAAACCAGGAAGCCCTGTGCTCCAGGCACACTGCAGCTGTTCAAGGCATCCCAAGGGGAGCGCAAAAGTGACACAACTTGGCTGCCTCCACTGCTATTTCCATGAGACCATCCTGAACCATAGGCTGATTTTCCTTCCTAGCGTTGAGGTTGGAGTTAGGCCTAGGGTTAGAGATTTTTAACCAGAAAGCCCTGAATACCAAGAACACAGCAGCTGCGAAGGACTACCCAAGAAGAGCACAAAAGTACCACCACATGCCTGCCTCCACAGCTATTTCCTTGGGGACATCCCTAATTCCTGGCTGATACGCCTTTCTCGTCGTCGGGTTGGGGTTAGGTAGGCCTTGTGCTAGGATTTTTAAAATCAGGAAGCCCAGACCTCCAGGCACACTGGAGCTGTGAAAGGCATCCAAAAGGGAGTGCAAAAGTGCCACAACATGGCTGCTTTCACAGCTTTTTCCTTAGGAAGAACCCTAATACCCGGCTGATTTACCTTCCTAGGGTTACTGTTAGGCTTGGGCCAAGGACTTTTAAAATCAGGAAGCCCTGTGCTCCAGGCACACTGCAGCTGTTCAAGGCATCCCAAGGGGAGCGCAAAAGTGACACAACTTGGCTGCCTCCACTGCTATTTCCATGAGACCATCCCCAACCTTAGGCTGGTTTTCCTTCCTAGCGTTGAGTTTTGAGTTAGGCCTAGGGTTAGTGTTCTTTTAACCTGAAAGCCCTGAGTTCCAAGAACACAGCAGCTGCGAAGGACTACCCAAGAAGAGCACAAAAGTACCACCACATGCCTGCCTCCACAGCTATTTCCTTGGGGACATCCCTAATTCCTGGCTGATTTGCCTTTCTCGTTGTCGGGTTGGGGTTAGGTAGGCCTTGTGCTAGGATTTTTAAAATCAGGAAGCCCAGACCTCCAGGCACACTGGAGCTGTGAAAGGCATCCAAAAGGGAGTGCAAAAGTGCCACAACATGGCTGCTTTCACAGCTTTTTCCTTAGGAAGAACCCTAATACCCGGCTGATTTACCTTCCTAGGGTTACTGTTAGGCTTGGGCCAAGGACTTTTAAAACCAGGAAGCCCTGTGCTCCAGGCACACTGCAGCTGTTCAAGGCATCCCAAGGGGAGCGTAAAAGTGACACAACTTGGCTGCCTCCACTGCTATTTCCATGAGACCATCCCCAACCTTAGGCTGGTTTTCCTTCCTAGCGTTGAGGTTTGAGTTAGGCCTAGGGTTAGGGTTCTTTCAACCAGAAAGCCCTGAGTTCCAAGAATACAGCAGCTGCGAAGGACTACCCAAGAAGAGCACAAAAGTACCACAACATGCCTGCCTCCACAGCTATTTCCTTGGGGACATCCCTAATACCTGGCTGATTTGCCTTTCTCGTCGTCTGGTTGGGGTTAGGTAGGCCTTGTGCTAGGATTTTTAAAATCAGGAAGCCCAGAGCTCCAGGCACACTGGAGCTGTGAAAGGCAGCCAAAAGGGAGTGCAAAAGTGCCACAACATGGCTGCTTTCACAGCTTTTTCCTTAGGAAGAACCCTAATACCCGGCTGATTTACCTTCCTAGGGTTACTGTTAGGCTTCGGCCTAGGACTTTTAAAACCAGGAAGCCCTGTGCTCCAGGCACACTGCAGCTGTTCAAGGCTTCCCAATGGGAGTGCAAAAGTGACACAACTTGGCTGCCTCCACTGCTATTTCCATGAGACCATCCCGAATCATAGGCTGATTTTCCTTCCTAGCGTTGAGGTTTGAGTTAGGCCTAGGGTTAGAGTTTAAAACCAGAAAGCCCTGAGTTCCAAGAACACAGCAGCTGCGAAGGACTACCCAAGAAGAGCACAAAAGTACCACAACATGCCTGCCTCCACAGCTATTTCCTTGGGGACATCCCTAATTCCTGGCTGATTTGCCTTTCTCGTCGTCGGGTTGGGGTTAGGTAGGCCTTGTGCTAGGATATTTAAAAGCAGGAAACCCAGACCTCCAAGCACACTGGAGCTGTGAAAGGCATCCAAAAGGGAGTGCAAAAGTGCCACAACATGGCAGCTTTCACAGCTTTTTTCTTGGCACCATCACTATACCTTCTCTGATATATCTCCCTAGGGTTAGGGTTAGGGTTCAGCCTAGGGCTAGGATTTTTTGAACCAGGAAGCCCTGTGTTCCAGGCTTACTGTAGCTGCCAAAGTCATCCAAGGGAGCGCAGAAGTGCCACAACATGGCTGCTTTCACAGCTTTTTCCTTAGGAAGAACCCTAATACCCGGCTGATTTACCTTCCTAGGGTTACTGTTAGGCTTGGGCCAAGGACTTTTAAAACCAGGAAGCCCTGTGCTCCAGGCACACTGCAGCTGTTCAAGGCATCCCAACGGGAGCGCAAAAGTGACACAACTTGGCTGCCTCCACTGCTATTTCCATGAGACCATCCCGAACCATAGGCTGATTTTCCTTCCTAGCGTTGAGGTTTGAGTTAGGCCTAGGGTTAGAGTTTTTTAACCAGAAAGCCCTGAGTTCCAAGAACACAGCAGCTGCGAAGGACTACCCAAGAAGAGCACAAAAGTACCACAACATGCCCGCCTCCACAGCTATTTCCTTGGGGACATCCCTAATTCCTGGCTGATTTGCCTTTCTCGTCGTCGGGTTGGGGTTAGGTAGGCCTTGTGCTAGGATTTTGAAAATCAGGAAGCCCAGACCTCCAGGCACACTGGAGCTGTGAAAGGCATCGAAAAGGGAGTGCAGAAGTGCCACAACATGGCTGCTTTCACAGCTTTTTCCTTAGGAAGAACCCTAATCCCCAGCTGATTTACCTTCCTAGGGTTACTGTTAGGCTTGGGCCAAGGATTTTTAAAACCAGGAAGCCCTGTGCTCCAGGCACACTGCAGCTGTTCAAGGCATCCCAAGGGGAGCGCAAAAGTGACACAACTTGGCTGCCTCCACTGCTATTTCCATGAGACCATCCCCAACATTAGGCTGGTTTTCCTTCCTAGCGTTGAGTTTTGAGTTAGGCCTAGGGTTAGTGTTCTTTTAACCTTAAAGCCCTGAGTTCCAAGAACACAGCAGCTGCGAAGGACTACCCAAGAAGAGCACAAAAGTACCACCACATGCCTGCCTCCACAGCTATTTCCTTGGGGACATCCCTAATTCCTGGCTGATTTGCCTTTCTCGTTGTCGGGTTGGGGTTAGGTAGGCCTTGTGCTAGGATTTTTAAAATCAGGAAGCCCAGACCTCCAGGCACACTGGAGCTGTGAAAGGCAGCCAAAAGGGATTGCAAAAGTGCCACAACATGGCTGCTTTCACAGCTTTTTCCTAAGGAAGAACCCTAATACCCGGCTGATTTACCTTCCTAGGGTTACTGTTAGGCTTGGGCCAAGGACTTTTAAAACCAGGAAGCCCTGTGCTCCAGGCACACTGCAGCTGTTCAAGGCATCCCAACGGGAGCGCAAAAGTGACAGACCTTGGCTGCCTCCACTGCTATTTCCATGAGACCATCCTGAACCATAGGCTGATTTTCCTTCCTAGCGTTGAGGTTTGAGTTAGGCCTAGGGTTAGGGTTCTTTCAACCAGAAAGCCCTGAGTTCCAAGAATACAGCATCTGCGAAGGACTACCCAAGAAGAGCACAAAAGTACCACAACATGCCTGCCTCCCCAGCTATTTCATTGGGCACATCCCTAATTCCTGGCTGATTTGCCTTTCTCGTCGTCGGGTTGGGGTTAGGTAGGCCTTGTGCTAGGATATTTAAAAGCAGGAAACCCAGACCTCCAAGCACACTGGAGCTGTGAAAGGCATCCAAAAGGGAGTGCAAAAGTGCCACAACATGGCTGCTTTCACAGCTTTTTTCTTGGCACCATCACTATACCTTCTCTGATATATCTCCCAAGGGTTAGGGTTAGGGTTCAGCCTAGGGCTAGGATTTTTTGAACCAGGAAGCCCTGTGTTCCAGGCTTACTGTAGCTGCCAAAGGCATCCCAAAGGGAGCGCAGAAGTGCCACAACATGGCTGCTTTCACAGCTTTTTCCTTAGGAAGAACCCTAATCCCCAGCTGATTTACCTTCCTAGGGTTACTGTTAGGTTTGGGCCAAGGACTTTTAAAACCAGGAAGCCCTGTGCTCCAGGCACACTGCAGCTGTTCAAGGCATCCCAAGGGGAGCGCAAAAGTGACACAACTTGGCTGCCTCCACTGCTATTTCCATGAGACCATCCCCAACCTTAGGCTGGTTTTCCTTCCTAGCGTTGAGGTTTGAGTTAGGCCTAGGGTTAGTGTTCTTTTAACCTGAAAGCCCTGAGTTCCAAGAACACAGCAGCTGCGAAGGACTACCCAAGAAGAGCACAAAAGTACCACCACATGCCTGCCTCCACAGCTATTTCCTTGGGGACATCCCTAATTCCTGGCTGATTTGCCTTTCTCGTTGTCGGGTTGGGGTTAGGTAGGCCTTGTGCTAGGATTTTTAAAATCAGGAAGCCCAGACCTCCAGGCACACTGGAGCTGTGAAAGGCATCCAAAAGGGAGTGCAAAAGTGCCACAACATGGCTGCTTTCACAGCTTTTTCCTTAGGAAGAACCCTCATACCCGGCTGATTTACCTTCCTAGGGTTACTGTTAGCCTTGGGCCAAGGACTTTTAAAACCAGGAAGCCCTGTGCTCCAGGCACACTGCAGCTGTTCAAGGCATCCCAAGGGGAGCGTAAAAGTGACACAACTTGGCTGCCTCCACTGCTATTTCCATGAGACCATCCCCAACCTTAGGCTGGTTTTCCTTCCTAGCGTTGAGGTTTGAGTTAGGCCTAGGGTTAGGGTTCTTTCAACCAGAAAGCCCTGAGTTCCAAGAATACAGGAGCTGCGAAGGACTACCCAAGAAGAGCACAAAAGTACCACAACATGCCTGCCTCCACAGCTATTTCCTTGGGGACATCCCTAATTCCTGGCTGATTTGCCTTTCTCGTCGTCGGGTTGGGGTTAGGTAGGCCTTGTGCTAGGATTTTGAAAATCAGGAAGCCCAGAGCTCCAGGCACACTGGAGCTGTGAAAGGCAGCCAAAAGGGATTGCAAAAGTGCCACAACATGGCTGCTTTCACAGCTTTTTCCTTAGGAAGAACCCTAATACCCGGCTGATTTACCTTCCTAGGGTTACTGTTAGGCTTCGGCCTAGGACTTTTAAAACCAGGAAGCCCTGTGCTCCAGGCACACTGCAGCTGTTCAAGGCATCCCAATGGGAGTGCAAAAGTGACACAACTTGGCTGCCTCCACTGCTATTTCCATGAGACCATCCCGAATCATAGGCTGATTTTCCTTCCTAGCGTTGAGGTTTGAGTTAGGCCTAGGGTTAGAGTTTTAAAACCAGAAAGCCCTGAGTTCCAAGAACACAGCAGCTGCGAAGGACTACCCAAGAAGAGCACAAAAGTACCACAACATGCCTGCCTCCACAGCTATTTCCTTGGGGACATCCCTAATTCCTGGCTGATTTGCCTTTCTCGTCGTCGGGTTGGGGTTAGGTAGGCCTTGTGCTAGGATATTTAAAAGCAGGAAACCCAGACCTCCAAGCACACTGGAGCTGTGAAAGGCATCCAAAAGGGAGTGCAAAAGGGCCACAACATGGCTGCTTTCACAGCTTTTTTCTTGGCACCATCACTATACCTTCTCTGATATATCTCCCTAGGGTTAGGGTTAGGGTTCAGCCTAGGGCTAGGATTTTTTGAACCAGGAAGCCCTGTGTTCCAGGCTTACTGTAGCTGCCAAAGTCATCCAAGGGAGCGCAGAAGTGCCACAACATGGCTGCTTTCACAGCTTTTTCCTTAGGAAGAACCCTAATACCCGGCTGATTTACCTTCCTAGGGTTACTGTTAGGCTTGGGCCAAGGACTTTTAAAACCAGGAAGCCCTGTGCTCCAGGCACACTGCAGCTGTTCAAGGCATCCCAACGGGAGCGCAAAAGTGACACAACTTGGCTGCCTCCACTGCTATTTCCATGAGACCATCCTGAACCATAGGCTGATTTTCCTTCCTAGCGTTGAGGTTTGAGTTAGGCCTAGGGTTAGAGATTTTTAACCAGAAAGCCCTGAATACCAAGAACACAGCAGCTGCGAAGGACTACCCAAGAAGAGCACAAAAGTACCACAACATGCCTGCCTCCACAGCTATTTCCTTGGGGACATCCCTAATTCCTGGCTGATTTGCCTTTCTCGTCGTCGGGTTGGGGTTAGGTAGGCCTTGTGCTAGGATTTTTAAAATCAGGAAGCCCAGACCTCCAGGCACACTGGAGCTGTGAAAGGCATCCAAAAGGGAGTGCAAAAGTGCCACAACATGGCTGCTTTCACAGCTTTTTCCTTAGGAAGAACCCTAATCCCCAGCTGATTTACCTTCCTAGGGTTACTGTTAGGCTTGGGCCAAGGACTTTTAAAACCAGGAAGACCTGTGCTCCAGGCACACTGCAGCTGTTCAAGGCATCCCAAGGGGAGCGCAAAAGTGACACAACTTGGCTGCCTCCACTGCTATTTCCATGAGACCATCCCCAACATTAGGCTGGTTTTCCTTCCTAGCGTTGAGTTTTGAGTTAGGCCTAGGGTTAGTGTTCTTTTAACCTGAAAGCCCTGAGTTCCAAGAACACAGCAGCTGCGAAGGACTACCCAAGAAGAGCACAAAAGTACCACCACATGCCTGCCTCCACAGCTATTTCCTTGGGGACATCCCTAATTCCTGGCTGATTTGCCTTTCTCGTTGTCGGGTTGGGGTTAGGTAGGCCTTGTGCTAGGATTTTTAAAATCAGGAAGCCCAGACCTCCAGGCACACTGGAGCTGTGAAAGGCAGCCAAAAGGGATTGCAAAAGTGCCACAACATGGCTGCTTTCACAGCTTTTTCCTTAGGAAGAACCCTAATACCCGGCTGATTTACCTTCCTAGGGTTACTGTTAGGTTTGGGCCAAGGACTTTTAAAACCAGGAAGCCCTGTGCTCCAGGCACACTGCAGCTGTTCAAGGCATCCCAAGGGGAGCGCAAAAGTGACACAACTTGGCTGCCTCCACTGCTATTTCCATGAGACCATCCCCAACCATAGGCTGATTTTCCTTCCTAGCGTTGAGGTTTCAGTAAGGCCTAGGGTTAGAGTTTTTTAACCAGAAAGCCCTGAGTTCCAAGAACACAGCAGATGCGAAGGACCACCCAAGAAGAGCACAAAAGTACCACAACATGCCTGCCTCCACAGCTATTTCCTTGGGGACATCCCTAATTCCTGGCTGATTTGCCTTTCTCGTTGTCGGGTTGGGGTTAGGTAGGCCTTGTGCTAGGATATTTAAAAGCAGGAAACCCAGACCTCCAAGCACACTGGAGCTGTGAAAGGCATCCAATAGGGAGTGCAAAAGTGCCACAACATGGCTGCTTTCACAGCTTTTTTCTTGGCACCATCACTATACCTTCTCTGATATATCTCCCTAGGGTTAGGGTTAGGGTTCAGCCTAGGGCTAGGATTTTTTGAACCAGGAAGCCCTGTGTTCCAGGCTTACTGTAGCTGCCAAAGGCATCCCAAAGGGAGCGCAGAAGTGCCACAACATGGCTGCTTTCACAGCTTTTTCCTAAGGAAGAACCCTAATACCCGGCTGATTTACCTTCCTAGGGTTACTGTTAGGCTTGGGCCAAGGACTTTTAAAATCAGGAAGCCCTGTACTCCAGGAACACTGCAGCTGTTCAAGGCATCCCAACGGGAGCGCAAAAGTGACACAACTTGGCTGCCTCCACTGCTATTTCCATGAGACCATCCCGAACCATAGGCTGATTTTCCTTCCTAGCGTTGAGGTTTGAGTTAGGCCTAGGGTTAGAGTTTTTTAACCAGAAAGCCCTGAGTTCCAAGAACACAGCAGCTGCGAAGGACTACCCAAGAAGAGCACAAAAGTACCACAACATGCCCGCCTCCACAGCTATTTCCTTGGGGACATCCCTAATTCCTGGCTGATTTGCCTTTCTCGTCGTCGGGTTGGGGTTAGGTAGGCCTTGTGCTAGGATTTTTAAAATCAGGAAGCCCAGACCTCCAGGCACACTGGAGCTGTGAAAGGCATCCAAAAGGGAGTGCAAAAGTGCCACAACATGGCTGCTTTCACAGCTTTTTCCTTAGGAAGAACCCTAATCCCCAGCTGATTTACCTTCCTAGGGTTACTGTTAGGCTTGGGCCAAGGACTTTTAAAACCAGGAAGCCCTGTGCTCCAGGCACACTGCAGCTGTTCAAGGCATCCCAAGGGGAGCGCAAAAGTGACACAACTTGGCTGCCTCCACTGCTATTTCCATGAGACCATCCCCAACATTAGGCTGGTTTTCCTTCCTAGCGTTGAGTTTTGAGTTAGGCCTAGGGTTAGTGTTCTTTTAACCTGAAAGCCCTGAGTTCCAAGAACACAGCAGCTGCGAAGGACTACCCAAGAAGAGCACAAAAGTACCACCACATGCCTGCCTCCACAGCTATTTCCTTGGGGACATCCCTAATTCCTGGCTGATTTGCCTTTCTCGTCGTCGGGTTGGGGTTAGGTAGGCCTTGTGCTAGGATTTTTAAAATCAGGAAGCCCAGACCTCCAGGCACACTGGAGCTGTGAAAGGCAGCCAAAAGGGATTGCAAAAGTGCCACAACATGGCTGCTTTCACAGCTTTTTCCTTAGGAAGAACCCTAATACCCGGCTGATTTACCTTCCTAGGGTTACTGTTAGGTTTGGGCCAAGGACTTTTAAAACCAGGAAGCCCTGTGCTCCAGGCACACTGCAGCTGTTCAAGGCATCCCAAGGGGAGCGCAAAAGTGACACAACTTGGCTGCCTCCACTGCTATTTCCATGAGACCATCCCCAACCATAGGCTGGTTTTCCTTCCTAGCGTTGAGGTTTCAGTAAGGCCTAGGGTTAGAGTTTTTTAACCAGAAAGCCCTGAGTTCCAAGAACACAGCAGATGCGAAGGACCACCCAAGAAGAGCACAAAAGTACCACAACATGCCTGCCTCCACAGCTATTTCCTTGGGGACATCCCTAATTCCTGGCTGATTTGCCTTTCTCGTTGTCGGGTTGGGGTTAGGTAGGCCTTGTGCTAGGATATTTAAAAGCAGGAAACCCAGACCTCCAAGCACACTGGAGCTGTGAAAGGCATCCAATAGGGAGTGCAAAAGTGCCACAACATGGCTGCTTTCACAGCTTTTTTCTTGGCACCATCACTATACCTTCTCTGATATATCTCCCTAGGGTTAGGGTTAGGGTTCAGCCTAGGGCTAGGATTTTTTGAATCAGGAAGCCCTGTGTTCCAGGCTTACTGTAGCTGCCAAAGGCATCCCAAAGGGAGCGCAGAAGTGCCACAACATGGCTGCTTTCACAGCTTTTTCCTAAGGAAGAACCCTAATACCCGGCTGATTTACCTTCCTAGGGTTACTGTTAGGCTTGGGCCAAGGACTTTTAAAATCAGGAAGCCCTGTGCTCCAGGAACACTGCAGCTGTTCAAGGCATCCCAACGGGAGCGCAAAAGTGACACAACTTGGCTGCCTCCACTGCTATTTCCATGAGACCATCCCGAACCATAGGCTGATTTTCCTTCCTAGCGTTGAGGTTTGAGTTAGGCCTAGGGTTAGAGTTTTTTAACCAGAAAGCCCTGAGTTCCAAGAACACAGCAGCTGCGAAGGACTACCCAAGAAGAGCACAAAAGTACCACAACATGCCCGCCTCCACAGCTATTTCCTTGGGGACATCCCTAATTCCTGGCTGATTTGCCTTTCTCGTCGTCGGGTTGGGGTTAGGTAGGCCTTGTGCTAGGATTTTTAAAATCAGGAAGCCCAGACCTCCAGGCACACTGGAGCTGTGAAAGGCATCCAAAAGGGAGTGCAAAAGTGTCACAACATGGCTGCTTTCACAGCTTTTTCCTTAGGAAGAACCCTAATCCCCAGCTGATTTACCTTCCTAGGGTTACTGTTAGGCTTGGGCCAAGGACTTTTAAAACCAGGAAGCCCTGTGCTCCAGGCACACTGCAGCTGTTCAAGGCATCCCAAGGGGAGCGCAAAAGTGACACAACTTGGCTGCCTCCACTGCTATTTCCATGAGACCATCCCCAACATTAGGCTGGTTTTCCTTCCTAGCGTTGAGTTTTGAGTTAGGCCTAGGGTTAGTGTTCTTTTAACCTGAAAGCCCTGAGTTCCAAGAACACAGCAGCTGCGAAGGACTACCCAAGAAGAGCACAAAAGTACCACCACATGCCTGCCTCCACAGCTATTTCCTTGGGGACATCCCTAATTCCTGGCTGATTTGCCTTTCTCGTTGTCGGGTTGGGGTTAGGTAGGCCTTGTGCTAGGATTTTTAAAATCAGGAAGCCCAGACCTCCAGGCACACTGGAGCTGTGAAAGGCAGCCAAAAGGGATTGCAAAAGTGCCACAACATGGCTGCTTTCACAGCTTTTTCCTTAGGAAGAACCCTAATACCCGGCTGATTTACCTTCCTAGGGTTACTGTTAGGTTTGGGCCAAGGACTTTTAAAACCAGGAAGCCCTGTGCTCCAGGCACACTGCAGCTGTTCAAGGCATCCCAACGGGAGCGCAAAAGTGACAGACCTTGGCTGCCTCCACTGCTATTTCCATGAGACCATCCCCAACCATAGGCTGATTTTCCTTCCTAGCGTTGAGGTTTCAGTAAGGCCTAGGGTTAGAGTTTTTTAACCAGAAAGCCCTGAGTTCCAAGAACACAGCAGATGCGAAGGACCACCCAAGAAGAGCACAAAAGTACCACAACATGCCTGCCTCCACAGCTATTTCCTTGGGGACATCCCTAATTCCTGGCTGATTTGCCTTTCTCGTTGTCGGGTTGGGGTTAGGTAGGCCTTGTGCTAGGATATTTAAAAGCAGGAAACCCAGACCTCCAAGCACACTGGAGCTGTGAAAGGCATCCAAAAAAGAGTGCAAAAGTGCCACAACATGGCTGCTTTCACAGCTTTTTTCTGTGCACCAACACTATACCTTCTCTGATATATCTCCCTAGGGTTAGGGTTAGGGTTCAGCCTAGGGCTAGGATTTTTTGAACCAGGAAGCCCTGTGTTCCAGGCTTACTGTAGCTGCCAAAGGCATCCCAAAGGGAGCGCAGAAGTGCCACAACATGGCTGCTTTCACAGCTTTTTCCTTAGGAAGAACCCTAATACCCGGCTGATTTACCTTCCTAGGGTTACTGTTAGGCTTGGGCCAAGGACTTTTAAAACCAGGAAGCCCTGTGCTCCAGGCACACTGCAGCTGTTCAAGGCATCCCAAGGGGAGCGCAAAAGTGACACAACTTGGCTGCCTCCACTGCTATTTCCATGAGACCATCCTGAACCATAGGCTGATTTTCCTTCCTAGCGTTGAGGTTTGAGTTAGGCCTAGGGTTAGGGTTCTTTCAACCAGAAAGCCCTGAGTTCCAAGAATACAGCATCTGCGAAGGACTACCCAAGAAGAGCACAAAAGTACCACCACATGCCTGCCTCCCCAGCTATTTCCTTGGGGACATCCCTAATTCCTGGCTGATTTGCCTTTCTCGTCGTCGGGTTGGGGTTAGGTAGGCCTTGTGCTAGGATTTTTAAAATCAGGAAGCCCAGACCTCCAGGCACACTGGAGCTGTGAAAGGCATCCAAAAGGGAGTGCAAAAGTGCCACAACATGGCTGCTTTCACAGCTTTTTCCTTAGGAAGAACCCTAATCCCCAGCTGATTTACCTTCCTAGGGTTACTGTTAGGCTTGGGCCAAGGACTTTTAAAACCAGGAAGCCCTGTGCTCCAGGCACACTGCAGCTGTTCAAGGCATCCCAAGGGGAGCGCAAAAGTGACACAACTTGGCTGCCTCCACTGCTATTTCCATGAGACCATCCCCAACATTAGGCTGGTTTTCCTTCCTAGCGTTGAGTTTTGAGTTAGGCCTAGGGTTAGTGTTCTTTTAACCTGAAAGCCCTGAGTTCCAAGAACACAGCAGCTGCGAAGGACTACCCAAGAAGAGCACAAAAGTACCACCACATGCCTGCCTCCACAGCTATTTCCTTGGGGACATCCCTAATTCCTGGCTGATTTGCCTTTCTCGTTGTCGGGTTGGGGTTAGGTAGGCCTTGTGCTAGGATTTTGAAAATCAGGAAGCCCAGACCTCCAGGCACACTGGAGCTGTGAAAGGCAGCCAAAAGGGATTGCAAAAGTGCCACAACATGGCTGCTTTCACAGCTTTTTCCTTAGGAAGAACCCTAATACCCGGCTGATTTACCTTCCTAGGGTTACTGTTAGGTTTGGGCCAAGGACTTTTAAAACCAGGAAGCCCTGTGCTCCAGGCACACTGCAGCTGTTCAAGGCATCCCAACGGGAGCGCAAAAGTGACAGACCTTGGCTGCCTCCACTGCTATTTCCATGAGACCATCCCCAACCATAGGCTGATTTTCCTTCCTAGCGTTGAGGTTTCAGTAAGGCCTAGGGTTAGAGTTTTTTAACCAGAAAGCCCTGAGTTCCAAGAACACAGCAGATGCGAAGGACCACCCAAGAAGAGCACAAAAGTACCACAACATGCCTGCCTCCACAGCTATTTCCTTGGGGACATCCCTAATTCCTGGCTGATTTGCCTTTCTCGTTGTCGGGTTGGGGTTAGGTAGGCCTTGTGCTAGGATATTTAAAAGCAGGAAACCCAGACCTCCAAGCACACTGGAGCTGTGAAAGGCATCCAAAAGGGAGTGCAAAAGTGCCACAACATGGCTGCTTTCACAGCTTTTTTCTGTGCACCAACACTATACCTTCTCTGATATATCTCCCTAGGGTTAGGGTTAGGGTTCAGCCTAGGGCTAGGATTTTTTGAACCAGGAAGCCCTGTGTTCCAGGCTTACTGTAGCTGCCAAAGGCATCCCAAAGGGAGAGCAGAAGTGCCACAACA
This sequence comes from Melospiza georgiana, assembly GCF_028018845.1. NCBI lineage: Eukaryota > Metazoa > Chordata > Aves > Passeriformes > Passerellidae > Melospiza > Melospiza georgiana. The sequence continues at coordinate 3,027,243 of NW_026652216.1, read as the reverse complement.
TGGCTGCTTTCACAGCTTTTTCCTAAGGAAGAACCCTAATACCCGGCTGATTTACCTTCCTAGGGTTACTGTTAGCCTTGGGCCAAGGACTTTTAAAACCAGGAAGCCCTGTGCTCCAGGCACACTGCAGCTGTTCAAGGCATCCCAAGGGGAGCGCAAAAGTGACACAACTTGGCTGCCTCCACTGCTATTTCCATGAGACCATCCTGAACAATAGGCTGATTTTCCTTCCTAGCGTTGAGGTTTGAGTTAGGCCTAGGGTTAGGGTTCTTTCAACCAGAAAGCCCTGAGTTCCAAGAATACAGCATCTGCGAAGGACTACCCAAGAAGAGCACAAAAGTACCACAACATGCCTGCCTCCCCAGCTATTTCATTGGGCACATCCCTAATTCCTGGCTGATTTGCCTTTCTCGTCGTCGGGTTGGGGTTAGGTAGGCCTTGTGCTAGGATTTTTAAAATCAGGAAGCCCAGACCTCCAAGCACACTGGAGCTGTGAAAGGCAGCCAAAAGGGAGTGCAAAAGTGCCACAACATGGCTGCTTTCACAGCTTTTTCCTTAGGAAGAACCCTAATACCCGGCTGATTTACCTTCCTAGGGTTACTGTTAGGCTTGGGCCAAGGACTTTTAAAACCAGGAAGCCCTGTGCTTCCGGCACACTGCAGCTGTTCAAGGCATCCCAACGGGAGCGCAAAAGTGACACAACTTGGCTGCCTCCACTGCTATTTCCATGAGACCATCCCCAACCATAGGCTGGTTTTCTTTCCTAGCGTTGAGGTTTGAGTTAGGCCTAGGGTTAGAGTTTTTTAACCAGAAAGCCCTGAGTTCCAAGAACACAGCAGATGCGAAGGACCACCCAAGAAGAGCACAAAAGTACCACAACATGCCTGCCTCCACAGCTATTTCCTTGGGGACATCCCTAATTCTTGGCTGATTTGCCTTTCTCGTCGTCGGGTTGGGGTTAGGTAGGCCTTGTGCTAGGATATTTAAAAGCAGGAAACCCAGACCTCCAAGCACACTGGAGCTGTGAAAGGCATCCAAAAAAGAGTGCAAAAGTGCCACAACATGGCTGCTTTCACAGCTTTTTTCTGTGCACCAACACTATACCTTCTCTGATATATCTCCCTAGGGTTGGGGTTAGGGTTCAGCCTAGGGCTAGGATTTTTTGAACCAGGAAGCCCTGTGTTCCAGGCTTACTGTAGCTGCCAAAGGCATCCCAAAGGGAGCGCAGAAGTGCCACAACATGGCTGCTTTCACAGCTTTTTCCTAAGGAAGAGCCCTAATACACGGCTGATTTACCTTCCTAGGGTTACTGTTAGGCTTGGGCCAAGGACTTTTAAAATCAGGAAGCCCTGTGCTCCAGGAACACTGCAGCTGTTCAAGGCATCCCAACGGGAGCGCAAAAGTGACACAACTTGGCTGCCTCCACTGCTATTTCCATGAGACCATCCCGAACCATAGGCTGATTTTCCTTCCTAGCGTTGAGGTTTGAGTTAGGCCTAGGGTTAGGGTTCTTTTAACCTGAAAGCCCTGAGTTCCAAGAACACAGCAGCTGCGAAGGACTACCCAAGAAGAGCACAAAAGTACCACAACATGCCTGCCTCCACAGCTATTTCCTTGGGGACATCCCTAATTCCTGGCTGATTTGCCTTTCTCGTCGTCGGGTTGGGGTTAGGTAGGCCTTGTGCTAGGATTTTGAAAATCAGGAAGCCCAGACCTCCAGGCACACTGGAGCTGTGAAAGGCATCCAAAAGGGAGTGCAAAAGTGCCACAACATGGCTGCTTTCACAGCTTTTTCCTTAGGAAGAACCCTAATACCCGGCTGATTTACCTTCCTAGGGTTACTGTTAGGCTTGGGCCAAGGACTTTTAAAACCAGGAAGCCCTGTGCTCCAGGCACACTGCAGCTGTTCAAGGCATCCCAAGGGGAGCGCAAAAGTGACACAACTTGGCTGCCTCCACTGCTATTTCCATGAGACCATCCCCAACCTTAGGCTGGTTTTCCTTCCTAGCGTTGAGTTTTGAGTTAGGCCTAGGGTTAGTGTTCTTTTAACCTGAAAGCCCTGAGTTCCAAGAACACAGCAGCTGCGAAGGACTACCCAAGAAGAGCACAAAAGTACCACCACATGCCCGCCTCCACAGCTATTTCCTTGGGGACATCCCTAATTCCTGGCTGATTTGCCTTTCTCGTTGTCGGGTTGGGGTTAGGTAGGCCTTGTGCTAGGATTTTGAAAATCAGGAAGCCCAGAGCTCCAGGCACACTGGAGCTGTGAAAGGCATCCAAAAGGGAGTGCAAAAGTGCCACAACATGGCTGCTTTCACAGCTTTTTCCTTAGGAAGAACCCTAATACCCGGCTGATTTACCTTCCTAGGGTTACTGTTAGGCTTGGGCCAAGGACTTTTAAAACCAGGAAGCCCTGTGCTCCAGGCACACTGCAGCTGTTCAAGGCATCCCAAGGGGAGCGCAAAAGTGACACAACTTGGCTGCCTCCACTGCTATTTCCATGAGACCATCCCCAACCTTAGGCTGGTTTTCCTTCCTAGCGTTGAGGTTTGAGTTAGGCCTAGGGTTAGGGTTCTTTCAACCAGAAAGCCCTGAGTTCCAAGAATACAGCAGCTGCGAAGGACTACCCAAGAAGAGCACAAAAGTACCACCACATGCCTGCCTCCACAGCTATTTCCTTGGGGACATCCCTAATTCCTGGCTGATTTGCCTTTCTCGTCGTCGGGTTGGGGTTAGGTAGGCCTTGTGCTAGGATTTTGAAAATCAGGAAGCCCAGAGCTCCAGGCACACTGGAGCTGTGAAAGGCAGCCAAAAGGGAGTGCAAAAGTGCCACAACATGGCTGCTTTCACAGCTTTTTCCTTAGGAAGAACCCTAATAGCCGGCTGATTTACCTTCCTAGGGTTACTGTTAGGCATGGGCCAAGGACTTTTAAAACCAGGAAGCCCTGTGCTCCAGGCACACTGCAGCTGTTCAAGGCATCCCAATGGGAGTGCAAAAGTGACACAACTTGGCTGCCTCCACTGCTATTTCCATGAGACCATCCCGAATCATAGGCTGATTTTCCTTCCTAGCGTTGAGGTTTGAGTTAGGCCTAGGGTTAGAGTTTTAAAACCAGAAAGCCCTGAGTTCCAAGAACACAGCAGCTGCGAAGGACTACCCAAGAAGAGCACAAAAGTACCACAACATGCCTGCCTCCACAGCTATTTCCTTGGGGACATCCCTAATTCCTGGCTGATTTGCCTTTCTCGTCGTCGGGTTGGGGTTAGGTAGGCCTTGTGCTAGGATATTTAAAAGCAGGAAACCCAGACCTCCAAGCACACTGGAGCTGTGAAAGGCATCCAAAAGGGAGTGCAAAAGGGCCACAACATGGCTGCTTTCACAGCTTTTTTCTTGGCACCATCACTATACCTTCTCTGATATATCTCCCTAGGGTTAGGGTTAGGGTTCAGCCTAGGGCTAGGATTTTTTGAACCAGGAAGCCCTGTGTTCCAGGCTTACTGTAGCTGCCAAAGGCATCCAAGGGAGCGCAGAAGTGCCACAACATGGCTGCTTTCACAGCTTTTTCCTTAGGAAGAACCCTAATACCCGGCTGATTTACCTTCCTAGGGTTACTGTTAGGTTTGGGCCAAGGACTTTTAAAACCAGGAAGCCCTGTGCTCCAGGCACACTGCAGCTGTTCAAGGCATCCCAACGGCAGCGCAAAAGTGACACAACTTGGCTGCCTCCACTGCTATTTCCATGAGACCATCCCCAACATTAGGCTGGTTTTCCTTCCTAGCGTTGAGTTTTGAGTTAGGCCTAGGGTTAGTGTTCTTTTAACCTGAAAGCCCTGAGTTCCAAGAACACAGCAGCTGCGAAGGACTACCCAAGAAGAGCACAAAAGTACCACCACATGCCTGCCTCCACAGCTATTTCCTTGGGGACATCCCTAATTCCTGGCTGATTTGCCTTTCTCGTTGTCGGGTTGGGGTTAGGTAGGCCTTGTGCTAGGATTTTGAAAATCAGGAAGCCCAGACCTCCAGGCACACTGGAGCTGTGAAAGGCAGCCAAAAGGGATTGCAAAAGTGCCACAACATGGCTGCTTTCACAGCTTTTTCCTTAGGAAGAACCCTAATACCCGGCTGATTTACCTTCCTAGGGTTACTGTTAGGTTTGGGCCAAGGACTTTTAAAACCAGGAAGCCCTGTGCTCCAGGCACACTGCAGCTGTTCAAGGCATCCCAACGGGAGCGCAAAAGTGACAGACCTTGGCTGCCTCCACTGCTATTTCCATGAGACCATCCCCAACCATAGGCTGATTTTCCTTCCTAGCGTTGAGGTTTCAGTAAGGCCTAGGGTTAGAGTTTTTTAACCAGAAAGCCCTGAGTTCCAAGAACACAGCAGATGCGAAGGACCACCCAAGAAGAGCACAAAAGTACCACAACATGCCTGCCTCCACAGCTATTTCCTTGGGGACATCCCTAATTCCTGGCTGATTTGCCTTTCTCGTTGTCGGGTTGGGGTTAGGTAGGCCTTGTGCTAGGATATTTAAAAGCAGGAAACCCAGACCTCCAAGCACACTGGAGCTGTGAAAGGCATCCAAAAGGGAGTGCAAAAGTGCCACAACATGGCTGCTTTCACAGCTTTTTTCTGTGCACCAACACTATACCTTCTCTGATATATCTCCCTAGGGTTAGGGTTAGGGTTCAGCCTAGGGCTAGGATTTTTTGAACCAGGAAGCCCTGTGTTCCAGGCTTACTGTAGCTGCCAAAGGCATCCCAAAGGGAGAGCAGAAGTGCCACAACATGGCTGCTTTCACAGCTTTTTCCTAAGGAAGAACCCTAATACCCGGCTGATTTACCTTCCTAGGGTTACTGTTAGCCTTGGGCCAAGGACTTTTAAAACCAGGAAGCCCTGTGCTCCAGGCACACTGCAGCTGTTCAAGGCATCCCAAGGGGAGCGCAAAAGTGACACAACTTGGCTGCCTCCACTGCTATTTCCATGAGACCATCCTGAACAATAGGCTGATTTTCCTTCCTAGCGTTGAGGTTTGAGTTAGGCCTAGGGTTAGGGTTCTTTCAACCAGAAAGCCCTGAGTTCCAAGAATACAGCAGCTGCGAAGGACTACCCAAGAAGAGCACAAAAGTACCACAACATGCCTGCCTCCCCAGCTATTTCATTGGGCACATCCCTAATTCCTGGCTGATTTGCCTTTCTCGTCGTCGGGTTGGGGTTAGGTAGGCCTTGTGCTAGGATTTTTAAAATCAGGAAGCCCAGACCTCCAAGCACACTGGAGCTGTGAAAGGCAGCCAAAAGGGAGTGCAAAAGTGCCACAACATGGCTGCTTTCACAGCTTTTTCCTTAGGAAGAACCCTAATACCCGGCTGATTTACCTTCCTAGGGTTACTGTTAGGCTTGGGCCAAGGACTTTTAAAACCAGGAAGCCCTGTGCTTCCGGCACACTGCAGCTGTTCAAGGCATCCCAACGGGAGCGCAAAAGTGACACAACTTGGCTGCCTCCACTGCTATTTCCATGAGACCATCCCCAACCATAGGCTGGTTTTCTTTCCTAGCGTTGAGGTTTGAGTTAGGGTTAGGGTTAGAGTTTTTTAACCAGAAAGCCCTGAGTTCCAAGAACACAGCAGATGCGAAGGACCACCCAAGAAGAGCACAAAAGTACCACAACATGCCTGCCTCCACAGCTATTTCCTTGGGGACATCCCTAATTCTTGGCTGATTTGCCTTTCTCGTCGTCGGGTTGGGGTTAGGTAGGCCTTGTGCTAGGATATTTAAAAGCAGGAAACCCAGACCTCCAAGCACACTGGAGCTGTGAAAGGCATCCAAAAAAGAGTGCAAAAGTGCCACAACATGGCTGCTTTCACAGCTTTTTTCTGTGCACCAACACTATACCTTCTCTGATATATCTCCCTAGGGTTGGGGTTAGGGTTCAGCCTAGGGCTAGGATTTTTTGAACCAGGAAGCCCTGTGTTCCAGGCTTACTGTAGCTGCCAAAGGCATCCCAAAGGGAGCGCAGAAGTGCCACAACATGGCTGCTTTCACAGCTTTTTCCTAAGGAAGAGCCCTAATACACGGCTGATTTACCTTCCTAGGGTTACTGTTAGGCTTGGGCCAAGGACTTTTAAAATCAGGAAGCCCTGTGCTCCAGGAACACTGCAGCTGTTCAAGGCATCCCAACGGGAGCGCAAAAGTGACACAACTTGGCTGCCTCCACTGCTATTTCCATGAGACCATCCCGAACCATAGGCTGATTTTCCTTCCTAGCGTTGAGGTTTGAGTTAGGCCTAGGGTTAGAGTTTTTTAACCAGAAAGCCCTGAGTTCCAAGAACACAGCAGCTGCGAAGGACTACCCAAGAAGAGCACAAAAGTACCACAACATGCCTGCCTCCACAGCTATTTCCTTGGGGACATCCCTAATTCCTGGCTGATTTGCCTTTCTCGTCGTCGGGTTGGGGTTAGGTAGGCCTTGTGCTAGGATTTTGAAAATCAGGAAGCCCAGACCTCCAGGCACACTGGAGCTGTGAAAGGCATCCAAAAGGGAGTGCAAAAGTGCCACAACATGGCTGCTTTCACAGCTTTTTCCTTAGGAAGAACCCTAATACCCGGCTGATTTACCTTCCTAGGGTTACTGTTAGGCTTGGGCCAAGGACTTTTAAAACCAGGAAGCCCTGTGCTCCAGGCACACTGCAGCTGTTCAAGGCATCCCAAGGGGAGCGCAAAAGTGACACAACTTGGCTGCCTCCACTGCTATTTCCATGAGACCATCCCCAACCTTAGGCTGGTTTTCCTTCCTAGCGTTGAGTTTTGAGTTAGGCCTAGGGTTAGTGTTCTTTTAACCTGAAAGCCCTGAGTTCCAAGAACACAGCAGCTGCGAAGGACTACCCAAGAAGAGCACAAAAGTACCACCACATGCCCGCCTCCACAGCTATTTCCTTGGGGACATCCCTAATTCCTGGCTGATTTGCCTTTCTCGTTGTCGGGTTGGGGTTAGGTAGGCCTTGTGCTAGGATTTTGAAAATCAGGAAGCCCAGAGCTCCAGGCACACTGGAGCTGTGAAAGGCATCCAAAAGGGAGTGCAAAAGTGCCACAACATGGCTGCTTTCACAGCTTTTTCCTTAGGAAGAACCCTAATACCCGGCTGATTTACCTTCCTAGGGTTACTGTTAGGCTTGGGCCAAGGACTTTTAAAACCAGGAAGCCCTGTGCTCCAGGCACACTGCAGCTGTTCAAGGCATCCCAAGGGGAGCGCAAAAGTGACACAACTTGGCTGCCTCCACTGCTATTTCCATGAGACCATCCCCAACCTTAGGCTGGTTTTCCTTCCTAGCGTTGAGGTTTGAGTTAGGCCTAGGGTTAGGGTTCTTTCAACCAGAAAGCCCTGAGTTCCAAGAATACAGCAGCTGCGAAGGACTACCCAAGAAGAGCACAAAAGTACCACCACATGCCTGCCTCCACAGCTATTTCCTTGGGGACATCCCTAATTCCTGGCTGATTTGCCTTTCTCGTCGTCGGGTTGGGGTTAGGTAGGCCTTGTGCTAGGATTTTGAAAATCAGGAAGCCCAGAGCTCCAGGCACACTGGAGCTGTGAAAGGCAGCCAAAAGGGAGTGCAAAAGTGCCACAACATGGCTGCTTTCACAGCTTTTTCCTTAGGAAGAACCCTAATAGCCGGCTGATTTACCTTCCTAGGGTTACTGTTAGGCATGGGCCAAGGACTTTTAAAACCAGGAAGCCCTGTGCTCCAGGCACACTGCAGCTGTTCAAGGCATCCCAATGGGAGTGCAAAAGTGACACAACTTGGCTGCCTCCACTGCTATTTCCATGAGACCATCCCGAATCATAGGCTGATTTTCCTTCCTAGCGTTGAGGTTTGAGTTAGGCCTAGGGTTAGAGTTTTAAAACCAGAAAGCCCTGAGTTCCAAGAACACAGCAGCTGCGAAGGACTACCCAAGAAGAGCACAAAAGTACCACAACATGCCTGCCTCCACAGCTATTTCCTTGGGGACATCCCTAATTCCTGGCTGATTTGCCTTTCTCGTCGTCGGGTTGGGGTTAGGTAGGCCTTGTGCTAGGATATTTAAAAGCAGGAAACCCAGACCTCCAAGCACACTGGAGCTGTGAAAGGCATCCAAAAGGGAGTGCAAAAGGGCCACAACATGGCTGCTTTCACAGCTTTTTTCTTGGCACCATCACTATACCTTCTCTGATATATCTCCCTAGGGTTAGGGTTAGGGTTCAGCCTAGGGCTAGGATTTTTTGAACCAGGAAGCCCTGTGTTCCAGGCTTACTGTAGCTGCCAAAGGCATCCAAGGGAGCGCAGAAGTGCCACAACATGGCTGCTTTCACAGCTTTTTCCTTAGGAAGAACCCTAATACCCGGCTGATTTACCTTCCTAGGGTTACTGTTAGGCTTGGGCCAAGGACTTTTAAAACCAGGAAGCCCTGTGCTCCAGGCACACTGCAGCTGTTCAAGGCATCCCAACGGCAGCGCAAAAGTGACACAACTTGGCTGCCTCCACTGCTATTTCCATGAGACCATCCCCAACCTTAGGCTGGTTTTCCTTCCTAGCGTTGAGTTTTGAGTTAGGCCTATGGTTAGTGTTCTTTTAACCTGAAAGCCCTGAGTTCCAAGAACACAGCAGCTGCGAAGGACTACCCAAGAAGAGCACAAAAGTACCACCACATGCCTGCCTCCACAGCTATTTCCTTGGGGACATCCCTAATTCCTGGCTGATTTGCCTTTCTCGTTGTCGGGTTGGGGTTAGGTAGGCCTTGTGCTAGGATTTTGAAAATCAGGAAGCCCAGACCTCCAGGCACACTGGAGCTGTGAAAGGCATCCAAAAGGGAGTGCAAAAGTGCCACAACATGGCTGCTTTCACAGCTTTTTTCTTGGCACCATCACTATACCTTCTCTGATATATCTCCCTAGGGTTAGGGTTAGGGTTCAGCCTAGGGCTAGGATTTTTTGAACCAGGAAGCCCTGTGTTCCAGGCTTACTGTAGCTGCCAAAGGCATCCCAAAGGGAGCGCAGAAGTGCCACAACATGGCTGCTTTCACAGCTTTTTCCTAAGGAAGAACCCCAATACCCGGCTGATTTACCTTCCTAGGGTTACTGTTAGGCTTGGGCCAAGGACTTTTAAAATCAGGAAGCCCTGTGCTCCAGGAACACTGCAGCTGTTCCAGGCATCCCAACGGGAGCGCAAAAGTGACACAACTTGGCTGCCTCCACTGCTATTTCCATGAGACCATCCCCAACCATAGGCTGATTTTCCTTCCTAGCGTTGAGGTTTGAGTTAGGCCTAGGGTTAGAGTTTTTTAACCAGAAAGCCCTGAGTTCCAAGAACACAGCAGCTGCGAAGGACTACCCAAGAAGAGCACAAAAGTACCACCACATGCCTGCCTCCACAGCTATTTCCTTGGGGACATCCCTAATTCCTGGCTGATTTGCCTTTCTCGTTGTCGGGTTGGGGTTAGGTAGGCCTTGTGCTAGGATTTTGAAAATCAGGAAGCCCAGACCTCCAGGCACACTGGAGCTGTGAAAGGCATCCAAAAGGGAGTGCAAAAGTGCCACAACATGGCTGCTTTCACAGCTTTTTCCTTAGGAAGAACCCTAATACCCGGCTGATTTACCTTCCTAGGGTTACTGTTAGGCTTGGGCCAAGGACTTTTAAAACCAGGAAGCCCTGTGCTCCAGGCACACTGCAGCTGTTCAAGGCATCCCAAGGGGAGCGCAAAAGTGACACAACTTGGCTGCCTCCACTGCTATTTCCATGAGACCATCCCCAACCTTAGGCTGGTTTTCCTTCCTAGCGTTGAGTTTTGAGTTAGGCCTAGGGTTAGTGTTCTTTTAACCTGAAAGCCCTGAGTTCCAAGAACACAGCAGCTGCGAAGGACTACCCAAGAAGAGCACAAAAGTACCACCACATGCCCGCCTCCACAGCTATTTCCTTGGGGACATCCCTAATTCCTGGCTGATTTGCCTTTCTCGTTGTCGGGTTGGGGTTAGGTAGGCCTTGTGCTAGGATTTTGAAAATCAGGAAGCCCAGAGCTCCAGGCACACTGGAGCTGTGAAAGGCATCCAAAAGGGAGTGCAAAAGTGCCACAACATGGCTGCTTTCACAGCTTTTTCCTTAGGAAGAACCCTAATACCCGGCTGATTTACCTTCCTAGGGTTACTGTTAGGCTTGGGCCAAGGACTTTTAAAACCAGGAAGCCCTGTGCTCCAGGCACACTGCAGCTGTTCAAGGCATCCCAAGGGGAGCGCAAAAGTGACACAACTTGGCTGCCTCCACTGCTATTTCCATGAGACCATCCCCAACCTTAGGCTGGTTTTCCTTCCTAGCGTTGAGGTTTGAGTTAGGCCTAGGGTTAGGGTTCTTTCAACCAGAAAGCCCTGAGTTCCAAGAATACAGCAGCTGCGAAGGACTACCCAAGAAGAGCACAAAAGTACCACCACATGCCTGCCTCCACAGCTATTTCCTTGGGGACATCCCTAATTCCTGGCTGATTTGCCTTTCTCGTCGTCGGGTTGGGGTTAGGTAGGCCTTGTGCTAGGATTTTGAAAATCAGGAAGCCCAGAGCTCCAGGCACACTGGAGCTGTGAAAGGCAGCCAAAAGGGATTGCAAAAGTGCCACAACATGGCTGCTTTCACAGCTTTTTCCTTAGGAAGAACCCTAATAGCCGGCTGATTTACCTTCCTAGGGTTACTGTTAGGCATGGGCCAAGGACTTTTAAAACCAGGAAGCCCTGTGCTCCAGGCACACTGCAGCTGTTCAAGGCATCCCAATGGGAGTGCAAAAGTGACACAACTTGGCTGCCTCCACTGCTATTTCCATGAGACCATCCCGAATCATAGGCTGATTTTCCTTCCTAGCGTTGAGTTTTGAGTTAGGCCTAGGGTTAGAGTTTTAAAACCAGAAAGCCCTGAGTTCCAAGAACACAGCAGCTGCGAAGGACTACCCAAGAAGAGCACAAAAGTACCACAACATGCCTGCCTCCACAGCTATTTCCTTGGGGACATCCCTAATTCCTGGCTGATTTGCCTTTCTCGTCGTCGGGTTGGGGTTAGGTAGGCCTTGTGCTAGGATATTTAAAAGCAGGAAACCCAGACCTCCAAGCACACTGGAGCTGTGAAAGGCATCCAAAAGGGAGTGCAAAAGGGCCACAACATGGCTGCTTTCACAGCTTTTTTCTTGGCACCATCACTATACCTTCTCTGATATATCTCCCTAGGGTTAGGGTTAGGGTTCAGCCTAGGGCTAGGATTTTTTGAACCAGGAAGCCCTGTGTTCCAGGCTTACTGTAGCTGCCAAAGGCATCCCAAGGGGAGCGCAAAAGTGACACAACTTGGCTGCCTCCACTGCTATTTCCATGAGACCATCCCCAACCTTAGGCTGGTTTTCCTTCCTAGCGTTGAGGTTTGAGTTAGGCCTAGGGTTAGGGTTCTTTCAACCAGAAAGCCCTGAGTTCCAAGAATACAGCAGCTGCGAAGGACTACCCAAGAAGAGCACAAAAGTACCACCACATGCCTGCCTCCACAGCTATTTCCTTGGGGACATCCCTAATTCCTGGTTGATTTGCCTTTCTCGTCGTCGGGTTGGGGTTAGGTAGGCCTTGTGCTAGGATTTTTAAAATCAGGAAGCCCAGAGCTCCAGGCACACTGGAGCTGTGAAAGGCAGCCAAAAGGGAGTGCAAAAGTGCCACAACATGGCTGCTTTCACAGCTTTTTCCTTAGGAAGAACCCTAATAGCCGGCTGATTTACCTTCCTAGGGTTACTGTTAGGCATGGGCCAAGGACTTTTAAAACCAGGAAGCCCTGTGCTCCAGGCACACTGCAGCTGTTCAAGGCATCCCAATGGGAGTGCAAAAGTGACACAACTTGGCTGCCTCCACTGCTATTTCCATGAGACCATCCCGAATCATAGGCTGATTTTCCTTCCTAGCGTTGAGGTTTGAGTTAGGCCTAGGGTTAGAGTTTTAAAACCAGAAAGCCCTGAGTTCCAAGAACACAGCAGCTGCGAAGGACTACCCAAGAAGAGCACAAAAGTACCACAACATGCCTGCCTCCACAGCTATTTCCTTGGGGACATCCCTAATTCCTGGCTGATTTGCCTTTCTCGTCGTCGGGTTGGGGTTAGGTAGGCCTTGTGCTAGGATATTTAAAAGCAGGAAACCCAGACCTCCAAGCACACTGGAGCTGTGAAAGGCATCCAAAAGGGAGTGCAAAAGGGCCACAACATGGCTGCTTTCACAGCTTTTTTCTTGGCACCATCACTATACCTTCTCTGATATATCTCCCTAGGGTTAGGGTTAGGGTTCAGCCTAGGGCTAGGATTTTTTGAACCAGGAAGCCCTGTGTTCCAGGCTTACTGTAGCTGCCAAAGGCATCCAAGGGAGCGCAGAAGTGCCACAACATGGCTGCTTTCACAGCTTTTTCCTTAGGAAGAACCCTAATACCCGGCTGATTTACCTTCCTAGGGTTACTGTTAGGCTTGGGCCAAGGACTTTGAAAACCAGGAAGCCCTGTGCTCCAGGCACACTGCAGCTGTTCAAGGCATCCCAAGGGGAGCGCAAAAGTGACACAACTTGGCTGCCTCCACTGCTATTTCCATGAGACCATCCCCAACCTTAGGCTGGTTTTCCTTCCTAGCGTTGAGTTTTGAGTTAGGCCTATGGTTAGTGTTCTTTTAACCTGAAAGCCCTGAGTTCCAAGAACACAGCAGCTGCGAAGGACTACCCAAGAAGAGCACAAAAGTACCACCACATGCCTGCCTCCACAGCTATTTCCTTGGGGACATCCCTAATTCCTGGCTGATACGCCTTTCTCGTTGTCGGGTTGGGGTTAGGTAGGCCTTGTGCTAGGATTTTTAAAATCAGGAAGCCCAGACCTCCAGGCACACTGGAGCTGTGAAAGGCATCCAAAAGGGAGTGCAAAAGTGCCACAACATGGCTGCTTTCACAGCTTTTTCCTTAGGAAGAACCCTAATACCCGGCTGATTTACCTTCCTAGGGTTACTGTTAGGCTTGGGCCAAAGACTTTTAAAACCAGGAAGCCCTGTGCTCCAGGCACCCTGCAGCTGTTCAAGGCATCCCAAGGGGAGCGCAAAAGTGACACAACTTGGCTGCCTCCACTGCTATTTCCATGAGACCATCCCCAACCTTAGGCTGGTTTTCCTTCCTAGCGTTGAGGTTTGAGTTAGGCCTAGGGTTAGGGTTCTTTCAACCAGAAAGCCCTGAGTTCCAAGAATACAGCAGCTGCGAAGGACTACCCAAGAAGAGCACAAAAGTACCACCACATGCCTGCCTCCACAGCTATTTCCTTGGGGACATCCCTAATTCCTGGCTGATTTGCCTTTCTCATCGTCGGGTTGGGGTTAGGTAGGCCTTGTGCTAGGATTTTTAAAATCAGGAAGCCCAGACCTCCAGGCACACTGGAGCTGTGAAAGGCAGCCAAAAGGGATTGCAAAAGTGCCACAACATGGCTGCTTTCACAGCTTTTTCCTTAGGAAGAACCCTAATACCCGGCTGATTTACCTTCCTAGGGTTACTGTTAGGCTTCGGCCTAGGACTTTTAAAACCAGGAAGCCCTGTGCTCCAGGCACACTGCAGCTGTTCAAGGCATCCCAATGGGAGTGCAAAAGTGACACAACTTGGCTGCCTCCACTGCTATTTCCATGAGACCATCCCGAATCATAGGCTGATTTTCCTTCCTAGCGTTGAGGTTTGAGTTAGGCCTAGGGTTAGAGTTTTAAAACCAGAAAGCCCTGAGTTCCAAGAACACAGCAGCTGCGAAGGACTACCCAAGAAGAGCACAAAAGTACCACAACATGCCTGCCTCCACAGCTATTTCCTTGGGGACATCCCTAATTCCTGGCTGATTTGCCTTTCTCGTCGTCGGGTTGGGGTTAGGTAGGCCTTGTGCTAGGATATTTAAAAGCAGGAAACCCAGACCTCCAAGCACACTGGAGCTGTGAAAGGCATCCAAAAGGGAGTGCAAAAGGGCCACAACATGGCTGCTTTCACAGCTTTTTTCTTGGCACCATCACTATACCTTCTCTGATATATCTCCCTAGGGTTAGGGTTAGGGTTCAGTCTAGGGCTAGGATTTTTTGAACCAGGAAGCCCTGTGTTCCAGGCTTACTGTAGCTGCCAAAGGCATCCAAGGGAGTGCAAAAGTGCCACAACATGGCTGCTTTCACAGCTTTTTCCTTAGGAAGAACCCTAATCCCCAGCTGATTTACCTTCCTAGGGTTACTGTTAGCCTTGGGCCAAGGACTTTTAAAACCAGGAAGCCCTGTGCTCCAGGCACACTGCAGCTGTTCAAGGCATCCCAAGGGGAGCGCAAAAGTGACACAACTTGGCTGCCTCCACTGCTATTTCCATGAGACCATCCCCAACCTTAGGCTGGTTTTCCTTCCTAGCGTTGAGGTTTGAGTTAGGCCTAGGGTTAGGGTTCTTTCAACCAGAAAGCCCTGAGTTCCAAGAATACAGCAGCTGCGAAGGACTACCCAAGAAGAGCACAAAAGTACCACCACATGCCTGCCTCCACAGCTATTTCCTTGGGGACATCCCTAATTCCTGGCTGATTTGCCTTTCTCGTTGTCGGGTTGGGGTTAGGTAGGCCTTGTGCTAGGATTTTGAAAATCAGGAAGCCCAGACCTCCAGGCACACTGGAGCTGTGAAAGGCAGCCAAAAGGGATTGCAAAAGTGCCACAACATGGCTGCTTTCACAGCTTTTTCCTTAGGAAGAACCCTAATACCCGGCTGATTTACCTTCCTAGGGTTACTGTTAGGCATGGGCCAAGGACTTTTAAAACCAGGAAGCCCTGTGCTCCAGGCACACTGCAGCTGTTCAAGGCATCCCAATGGGAGTGCAAAAGTGACACAACTTGGCTGCCTCCACTGCTATTTCCATGAGACCATCCCGAATCATAGGCTGATTTTCCTTCCTAGCGTTGAGGTTTGAGTTAGGCCTAGGGTTAGAGTTTTTTAACCAGAAAGCCCTGAGTTCCAAGAACACAGCAGCTGCGAAGGACTACCCAAGAAGAGCACAAAAGTACCACAACATGCCTGCCTCCACAGCTATTTCCTTGGGGACATCCCTAATTCCTGGCTGATTTGCCTTTCTCGTCGTCGGGTTGGGGTTAGGTAGGCCTTGTGCTAGGATATTTAAAAGCAGGAAACCCAGACCTCCAAGCACACTGGAGCTGTGAAAGGCATCCAAAAGGGAGTGCAAAAGGGCCACAACATGGCTGCTTTCACAGCTTTTTTCTGTGCACCAACACTATACCTTCTCTGATATATCTCCCTAGGGTTAGGGTTCAGCCTAGGGCTAGGATTTTTTGAACCAGGAAGCCCTGTGTTCCAGGCTTACTGTAGCTGCCAAAGGCATCCCAAAGGGAGCGCAGAAGTGCCACAACATGGCTGCTTTCACAGCTTTTTCCTTAGGAAGAACCCTAATACCCGGCTGATTTACCTTCCTAGGGTTACTGTTAGGCTTGGGCCAAGGACTTTTAAAACCAGGAAGCCCTGTGCTCCAGGCACCCTGCAGCTGTTCAAGGCATCCCAAGGGGAGCGCAAAAGTGACACAACTTGGCTGCCTCCACTGCTATTTCCATGAGACCATCCCCAACCTTAGGCTGGTTTTCCTTCCTAGCGTTGAGGTTTGAGTTAGGCCTAGGGTTAGGGTTCTTTCAACCAGAAAGCCCTGAGTTCCAAGAATACAGCAGCTGCGAAGGACTACCCAAGAAGAGCACAAAAGTACCACCACATGCCTGCCTCCACAGCTATTTCCTTGGGGACATCCCTAATTCCTGGCTGATTTGCCTTTCTCGTCGTCGGGTTGGGGTTAGGTAGGCCTTGTGCTAGGATTTTTAAAATCAGGAAGCCCAGAGCTCCAGGCACACTGGAGCTGTGAAAGGCAGCCAAAAGGGATTGCAAAAGTGCCACAACATGGCTGCTTTCACAGCTTTTTCCTTAGGAAGAACCCTAATACCCGGCTGATTTACCTTCCTAGGGTTACTGTTAGGCTTCGGCCTAGGACTTTTAAAACCAGGAAGCCCTGTGCTCCAGGCACACTGCAGCTGTTCAAGGCATCCCAATGGGAGTGCAAAAGTGACACAACTTGGCTGCCTCCACTGCTATTTCCATGAGACCATCCCGAATCATAGGCTGATTTTCCTTCCTAGCGTTGAGGTTTGAGTTAGGCCTAGGGTTAGAGTTTTAAAACCAGAAAGCCCTGAGTTCCAAGAACACAGCAGCTGCGAAGGACTACCCAAGAAGAGCACAAAAGTACCACAACATGCCTGCCTCCACAGCTATTTCCTTGGGGACATCCCTAATTCCTGGCTGATTTGCCTTTCTCGTCGTCGGGTTGGGGTTAGGTAGGCCTTGTGCTAGGATATTTAAAAGCAGGAAACCCAGACCTCCAAGCACACTGGAGCTGTGAAAGGCATCCAAAAGGGAGTGCAAAAGGGCCACAACATGGCTGCTTTCACAGCTTTTTTCTTGGCACCATCACTATACCTTCTCTGATATATCTCCCTAGGGTTAGGGTTAGGGTTCAGCCTAGGGCTAGGATTTTTTGAACCAGGAAGCCCTGTGTTCCAGGCTTACTGTAGCTGCCAAAGGCATCCAAGGGAGCGCAGAAGTGCCACAACATGGCTGCTTTCACAGCTTTTTCCTTAGGAAGAACCCTAATACCCGGCTGATTTACCTTCCTAGGGTTACTGTTAGGCTTGGGCCAAGGACTTTGAAAACCAGGAAGCCCTGTGCTCCAGGCACACTGTAGCTGTTCAAGGCATCCCAAGGGGAGCGCAAAAGTGACACAACTTGGCTGCCTCCACTGCTATTTCCATGAGACCATCCCCAACCTTAGGCTGGTTTTCCTTCCTAGCGTTGAGTTTTGAGTTAGGCCTATGGTTAGGGTTCTTTTAACCTGAAAGCCCTGAGTTCCAAGAACACAGCAGCTGCGAAGGACTACCCAAGAAGAGCACAAAAGTACCACCACATGCCTGCCTCCACAGCTATTTCCTTGGGGACATCCCTAATTCCTGGCTGATACGCCTTTCTCGTTGTCGGGTTGGGGTTAGGTAGGCCTTGTGCTAGGATTTTTAAAATCAGGAAGCCCAGACCTCCAGGCACACTGGAGCTGTGAAAGGCATCCAAAAGGGAGTGCAAAAGTGCCACAACATGGCTGCTTTCACAGCTTTTTCCTTAGGAAGAACCCTAATCCCCAGCTGATTTACCTTCCTAGGGTTACTGTTAGGCTTGGGCCAAGGACTTTGAAAACCAGGAAGCCCTGTGCTCCAGGCACACTGCAGCTGTTCAAGGCATCCCAAGGGGAGTGCAAAAGTGACACAACTTGGCTGCCTCCACTGCTATTTCCATGAGACCATCCCCAACCTTAGGCTGGTTTTCCTTCCTAGCGTTGAGGTTTGAGTTAGGCCTAGGGTTAGGGTTCTTTCAACCAGAAAGCCCTGAGTTCCAAGAATACAGCAGCTGCGAAGGACTACCCAAGAAGAGCACAAAAGTACCACCACATGCCTGCCTCCACAGCTATTTCCTTGGGGACATCCCTAATTCCTGGCTGATTTGCCTTTCTCGTCGTCGGGTTGGGGTTAGGTAGGCCTTGTGCTAGGATTTTTAAAATCAGGAAGCCCAGACCTCCAGGCACACTGGAGCTGTGAAAGGCAGCCAAAAGGGATAGCAGAAGTGCCACAACATGGCTGCTTTCACAGCTTTTTCCTTAGGAAGAACCCTAATACCCGGCTGATTTACCTTCCTAGGGTTACTGTTAGGCTTCGGCCTAGGACTTTTAAAACCAGGAAGCCCTGTGCTCCAGGAACACTGCAGCTGTTCAAGGCATCCCAATGGGAGTGCAAAAGTGACACAACTTGGCTGCCTCCACTGCTATTTCCATGAGACCATCCCGAATCATAGGCTGATTTTCCTTCCTAGCGTCGAGGTTTGAGTTAGGCCTAGGGTTAGAGTTTTAAAACCAGAAAGCCCTGAGTTCCAAGAACACAGCAGCTGCGAAGGACTACCCAAGAAGAGCACAAAAGTACCACAACATGCCTGCCTCCACAGCTATTTCCTTGGGGACATCCCTAATTCCTGGCTGATTTGCCTTTCTCGTCGTCGGGTTGGGGTTAGGTAGGCCTTGTGCTAGGATATTTAAAAGCAGGAAACCCAGACCTCCAAGCACACTGGAGCTGTGAAAGGCATCCAAAAGGGAGTGCAAAAGGGCCACAACATGGCTGCTTTCACAGCTTTTTTCTTGGCACCATCACTATACCTTCTCTGATATATCTCCCTAGGGTTAGGGTTAGGGTTCAGCCTAGGGCTAGGATTTTTTGAACCAGGAAGCCCTGTGTTCCAGGCTTACTGTAGCTGCCAAAGTCATCCAAGGGAGCGCAGAAGTGCCACAACATGGCTGCTTTCACAGCTTTTTCCTTAGGAAGAACCCTAATACCCGGCTGATTTACCTTCCTAGGGTTACTGTTAGGCTTGGGCCAAGGACTTTTAAAACCAGGAAGCCCTGTGCTCCAGGCACACTGCAGCTGTTCAAGGCATCCCAAGGGGAGCGCAAAAGTGACACAACTTGGCTGCCTCCACTGCTATTTCCATGAGACCATCCCCAACCTTAGGCTGGTTTTCCTTCCTAGCGTTGAGGTTTGAGTTAGGCCTAGGGTTAGGGTTCTTTCAACCAGAAAGCCCTGAGTTCCAAGAATACAGGAGCTGCGAAGGACTACCCAAGAAGAGCACAAAAGTACCACCACATGCCTGCCTCCACAGCTATTTCCTTGGGGACATCCCTAATTCCTGGCTGATTTGCCTTTCTCGTCGTCGGGTTGGGGTTAGGTAGGCCTTGTGCTAGGATTTTTAAAATCAGGAAGCCCAGACCTCCAGGCACACTGGAGCTGTGAAAGGCAGCCAAAAGGGATTGCAGAAGTGCCACAACATGGCTGCTTTCACAGCTTTTTCCTTAGGAAGAACCCTAATACCCGGCTGATTTACCTTCCTAGGGTTACTGTTAGGCTTGGGCCTAGGACTTTTAAAACCAGGAAGCCCTGTGCTCCAGGCACACTGCAGCTGTTCAAGGCATCCCAATGGGAGTGCAAAAGTGACACAACTTGGCTGCCTCCACTGCTATTTCCATGAGACCATCCCGAATCATAGGCTGATTTTCCTTCCTAGCGTTGAGGTTTGAGTTAGGCCTAGGGTTAGAGTTTTAAAACCAGAAAGCCCTGAGTTCCAAGAACACAGCAGCTGCGAAGGACTACCCAAGAAGAGCACAAAAGTACCACAACATGCCTGCCTCCACAGCTATTTCCTTGGGGACATCCCTA
Organism: Melospiza georgiana; assembly: GCF_028018845.1. Taxonomy (NCBI): domain Eukaryota; kingdom Metazoa; phylum Chordata; class Aves; order Passeriformes; family Passerellidae; genus Melospiza; species Melospiza georgiana. The sequence continues at coordinate 3,007,899 of NW_026652216.1, read as the reverse complement.
ATTCCTGGCTGATTTGCCTTTCTCGTCGTCGGGTTGGGGTTAGGTAGGCCTTGTGCTAGGATTTTTAAAATCAGGAAGCCCAGACCTCCAGGCACACTGGAGCTGTGAAAGGCAGCCAAAAGGGAGTGCAAAAGTGCCACAACATGGCTGCTTTCACAGCTTTTTCCTTAGGAAGAACCCTAATACCCGGCTGATTTACCTTCCTAGGGTTACTGTTAGGCTTGGGCCAAGGACTTTGAAAACCAGGAAGCCCTGTGCTCCAGGCACACTGCAGCTGTTCAAGGCATCCCAACGGGAGCGCAAAAGTGACACAACTTGGCTGCCTCCACTGCTATTTCCATGAGACCATCCCCAACCATAGGCTGATTTTCCTTCCTAGCGTTGAGGTTTGAGTTAGGCCTAGGGTTAGAGTTTTTTAACCAGAAAGCCCTGAGTTCCAAGAACACAGCAGATGCGAAGGACCACCCAAGAAGAGCACAAAAGTACCACAACATGCCTGCCTCCACAGCTATTTCCTTGGGGACATCCCTAATTCCTGGCTGATTTGCCTTTCTCGTCGTCGGGTTGGGGTTAGGTAGGCCTTGTGCTAGGATATTTAAAAGCAGGAAACCCAGACCTCCAAGCACACTGGAGCTGTGAAAGGCATCCAAAAGGGAGTGCAAAAGGGCCACAACATGGCTGCTTTCACAGCTTTTTTCTTGGCACCATCACTATACCTTCTCTGATATATCTCCCTAGGGTTAGGGTTAGGGTTCAGCCTAGGGCTAGGATTTTTTGAACCAGGAAGCCCTGTGTTCCAGGCTTACTGTAGCTGCCAAAGGCATCCAAGGGAGCGCAGAAGTGCCACAACATGGCTGCTTTCACAGCTTTTTCCTTAGGAAGAACCCTAATACCCGGCTGATTTACCTTCCTAGGGTTACTGTTAGGCTTGGGCCAAGGACTTTTAAAACCAGGAAGCCCTGTGCTCCAGGCACACTGCAGCTGTTCAAGGCATCCCAACGGGAGCGCAAAAGTGACACAACTTGGCTGCCTCCACTGCTATTTCCATGAGACCATCCCCAACCTTAGGCTGGTTTTCCTTCCTAGCGTTGAGTTTTGAGTTAGGCCTATGGTTAGTGTTCTTTTAACCTGAAAGCCCTGAGTTCCAAGAACACAGCAGCTGCGAAGGACTACCCAAGAAGAGCACAAAAGTACCACCACATGCCTGCCTCCACAGCTATTTCCTTGGGGACATCCCTAATTCCTGGCTGATACGCCTTTCTCGTTGTCGGGTTGGGGTTAGGTAGGCCTTGTGCTAGGATTTTTAAAATCAGGAAGCCCAGAGCTCCAGGCACACTGGAGCTGTGAAAGGCATCCAAAAGGGAGTGCAAAAGTGCCACAACATGGCTGCTTTCACAGCTTTTTCCTTAGGAAGAACCCTAATACCCGGCTGATTTACCTTCCTAGGGTTACTGTTAGGCTTGGGCCAAGGACTTTTAAAACCAGGAAGCCCTGTGCTCCAGGCACACTGCAGCTGTTCAAGGCATCCCAAGGGGAGCGCAAAAGTGACACAACTTGGCTGCCTCCACTGCTATTTCCATGAGACCATCCCCAACCTTAGGCTGGTTTTCCTTCCTAGCGTTGAGGTTTGAGTTAGGCCTAGGGTTAGGGTTCTTTCAACCAGAAAGCCCTGAGTTCCAAGAATACAGCAGCTGCGAAGGACTACCCAAGAAGAGCACAAAAGTACCACCACATGCCTGCCTCCACAGCTATTTCCTTGGGGACATCCCTAATTCCTGGCTGATTTGCCTTTCTCGTCGTCGGTTTGGGGTTAGGTAGGCCTTGTGCTAGGATTTTTAAAATCAGGAAGCCCAGACCTCCAGGCACACTGGAGCTGTGAAAGGCAGCCAAAAGGGATTGCAAAAGTGCCACAACATGGCTGCTTTCACAGCTTTTTCCTTAGGAAGAACCCTAATACCCGGCTGATTTACCTTCCTAGGGTTACTGTTAGGCTTGGGCCTAGGACTTTTAAAACCAGGAAGCCCTGTGCTCCAGGCACACTGCAGCTGTTCAAGGCATCCCAATGGGAGTGCAAAAGTGACACAACTTGGCTGCCTCCACTGCTATTTCCATGAGACCATCCCGAATCATAGGCTGATTTTCCTTCCTAGCGTTGAGGTTTGAGTTAGGCCTAGGGTTAGAGTTTTTTAACCAGAAAGCCCTGAGTTCCAAGAACACAGCAGCTGCGAAGGACTACCCAAGAAGAGCACAAAAGTACCACAACATGCCTGCCTCCACAGCTATTTCCTTGGGGACATCCCTAATTCCTGGCTGATTTGCCTTTCTCGTTGTCGGGTTGGGGTTAGGTAGGCCTTGTGCTAGGATATTTAAAAGCAGGAAACCCAGACCTCCAAGCACACTGGAGCTGTGAAATGCATCCAAAAGGGAGTGCAAAAGGGCCACAACATGGCTGCTTTCACAGCTTTTTTCTGTGCACCAACACTATACCTTCTCTGATATATCTCCCTAGGGTTAGGGTTCAGCCTAGGGCTAGGATTTTTTGAACCAGGAAGCCCTGTGTTCCAGGCTTACTGTAGCTGCCAAAGGCATCCCAAAGGGAGCGCAGAAGTGCCACAACATGGCTGCTTTCACAGCTTTTTCCTTAGGAAGAACCCTAATACCCGGCTGATTTACCTTCCTAGGGTTACTGTTAGGCTTGGGCCAAGGACTTTTAAAACCAGGAAGCCCTGTGCTCCAGGCACCCTGCAGCTGTTCAAGGCATCCCAAGGGGAGCGCAAAAGTGACACAACTTGGCTGCCTCCACTGCTATTTCCATGAGACCATCCTGAACCATAGGCTGATTTTCCTTCCTAGCGTTGAGGTTTGAGTTAGGCCTAGGGTTAGGGTTCTTTCAACCAGAAAGCCCTGAGTTCCAAGAATACAGCAGCTGCGAAGGACTACCCAAGAAGAGCACAAAAGTACCACAACATGCCTGCCTCCCCAGCTATTTCATTGGGCACATCCCTAATTCCTGGCTGATTTGCCTTTCTCGTCGTCGGGTTGGGGTTAGGTAGGCCTTGTGCTAGGATTTTTAAAATCAGGAAGCCCAGACCTCCAGGCACACTGTAGCTGTGAAAGGCAGCCAAAAGGGAGTGCAAAAGTGCCACAACATGGCTGCTTTCACAGCTTTTTCCTTAGGAAGAACCCTAATACCCGGCTGATTTACCTTCCTAGGGTTACTGTTAGGCTTGGGCCAAGGACTTTTAAAACCAGGAAGCCCTGTGCTCCAGGCACACTGCAGCTGTTCAAGGCATCCCAAGGGGAGCGCAAAAGTGACACAACTTGGCTGCCTCCACTGCTATTTCCATGAGACCATCCCCAACCTTAGGCTGGTTTTCCTTCCTAGCGTTGAGGTTTGAGTTAGGCCTAGGGTTAGGGTTCTTTCAACCAGAAAGCCCTGAGTTCCAAGAATACAGCAGCTGCGAAGGACTACCCAAGAAGAGCACAAAAGTACCACCACATGCCTGCCTCCACAGCTATTTCCTTGGGGACATCCCTAATTCCTGGCTGATTTGCCTTTCTCGTCGTCGGGTTGGGGTTAGGTAGGCCTTGTGCTAGGATTTTTAAAATCAGGAAGCCCAGACCTCCAGGCACACTGGAGCTGTGAAAGGCAGCCAAAAGGGATTGCAGAAGTGCCACAACATGGCTGCTTTCACAGCTTTTTCCTTAGGAAGAACCCTAATACCCGGCTGATTTACCTTCCTAGGGTTACTGTTAGGCTTGGGCCTAGGACTTTTAAAACCAGGAAGCCCTGTGCTCCAGGCACACTGCAGCTGTTCAAGGCATCCCAATGGGAGTGCAAAAGTGACACAACTTGGCTGCCTCCACTGCTATTTCCATGAGACCATCCCGAATCATAGGCTGATTTTCCTTCCTAGCGTTGAGGTTTGAGTTAGGCCTAGGGTTAGAGTTTTAAAACCAGAAAGCCCTGAGTTCCAAGAACACAGCAGCTGCGAAGGACTACCCAAGAAGAGCACAAAAGTACCACAACATGCCTGCCTCCACAGCTATTTCCTTGGGGACATCCCTAATTCCTGGCTGATTTGCCTTTCTCGTCGTCGGGTTGGGGTTAGGTAGGCCTTGTGCTAGGATTTTTAAAATCAGGAAGCCCAGACCTCCAGGCACACTGGAGCTGTGAAAGGCAGCCAAAAGGGAGTGCAAAAGTGCCACAACATGGCTGCTTTCACAGCTTTTTCCTTAGGAAGAACCCTAATACCCGGCTGATTTACCTTCCTAGGGTTACTGTTAGGCTTGGGCCAAGGACTTTGAAAACCAGGAAGCCCTGTGCTCCAGGCACACTGCAGCTGTTCAAGGCATCCCAACGGGAGCGCAAAAGTGACACAACTTGGCTGCCTCCACTGCTATTTCCATGAGACCATCCCCAACCATAGGCTGATTTTCCTTCCTAGCGTTGAGGTTTGAGTTAGGCCTAGGGTTAGAGTTTTTTAACCAGAAAGCCCTGAGTTCCAAGAACACAGCAGATGCGAAGGACCACCCAAGAAGAGCACAAAAGTACCACAACATGCCTGCCTCCACAGCTATTTCCTTGGGGACATCCCTAATTCCTGGCTGATTTGCCTTTCTCGTCGTCGGGTTGGGGTTAGGTAGGCCTTGTGCTAGGATATTTAAAAGCAGGAAACCCAGACCTCCAAGCACACTGGAGCTGTGAAAGGCATCCAAAAGGGAGTGCAAAAGGGCCACAACATGGCTGCTTTCACAGCTTTTTTCTTGGCACCATCACTATACCTTCTCTGATATATCTCCCTAGGGTTAGGGTTAGGGTTCAGCCTAGGGCTAGGATTTTTTGAACCAGGAAGCCCTGTGTTCCAGGCTTACTGTAGCTGCCAAAGGCATCCAAGGGAGCGCAGAAGTGCCACAACATGGCTGCTTTCACAGCTTTTTCCTTAGGAAGAACCCTAATACCCGGCTGATTTACCTTCCTAGGGTTACTGTTAGGCTTGGGCCAAGGACTTTTAAAACCAGGAAGCCCTGTGCTCCAGGCACACTGCAGCTGTTCAAGGCATCCCAAGGGGAGCGCAAAAGTGACACAACTTGGCTGCCTCCACTGCTATTTCCATGAGACCATCCCCAACCTTAGGCTGGTTTTCCTTCCTAGCGTTGAGTTTTGAGTTAGGCCTATGGTTAGTGTTCTTTTAACCTGAAAGCCCTGAGTTCCAAGAACACAGCAGCTGCGAAGGACTACCCAAGAAGAGCACAAAAGTACCACCACATGCCTGCCTCCACAGCTATTTCCTTGGGGACATCCCTAATTCCTGGCTGATACGCCTTTCTCGTTGTCGGGTTGGGGTTAGGTAGGCCTTGTGCTAGGATTTTTAAAATCAGGAAGCCCAGACCTCCAGGCACACTGGAGCTGTGAAAGGCATCCAAAAGGGAGTGCAAAAGTGCCACAACATGGCTGCTTTCACAGCTTTTTCCTTAGGAAGAACCCTAATCCCCAGCTGATTTACCTTCCTAGGGTTACTGTTAGGCTTGGGACAAAGACTTTTAAAACCAGGAAGCCCTGTGCTCCAGGCACACTGCAGCTGTTCAAGGCATCCCAAGGGGAGCGCAAAAGTGACACAACTTGGCTGCCTCCACTGCTATTTCCATGAGACCATCCCCAACCTTAGGCTGGTTTTCCTTCCTAGCGTTGAGGTTTGAGTTAGGCCTAGGGTTAGGGTTCTTTCAACCAGAAAGCCCTGAGTTCCAAGAATACAGCAGCTGCGAAGGACTACCCAAGAAGAGCACAAAAGTACCACCACATGCCTGCCTCCACAGCTATTTCCTTGGGGACATCCCTAATTCCTGGCTGATTTGCCTTTCTCGTCGTCGGGTTGGGGTTAGGTAGGCCTTGTGCTAGGATTTTTAAAATCAGGAAGCCCAGACCTCCAGGCACACTGGAGCTGTGAAAGGCAGCCAAAAGGGATTGCAAAAGTGCCACAACATGGCTGCTTTCACAGCTTTTTCCTTAGGAAGAACCCTAATACCCGGCTGATTTACCTTCCTAGGGTTACTGTTAGGCTTGGGCCTAGGACTTTTAAAACCAGGAAGCCCTGTGCTCCAGGCACACTGCAGCTGTTCAAGGCATCCCAATGGGAGTGCAAAAGTGACACAACTTGGCTGCCTCCACTGCTATTTCCATGAGACCATCCCGAATCATAGGCTGATTTTCCTTCCTAGCGTTGAGGTTTGAGTTAGGCCTAGGGTTAGAGTTTTTTAACCAGAAAGCCCTGAGTTCCAAGAACACAGCAGCTGCGAAGGACTACCCAAGAAGAGCACAAAAGTACCACAACATGCCTGCCTCCACAGCTATTTCCTTGGGGACATCCCTAATTCCTGGCTGATTTGCCTTTCTCGTTGTCAGGTTGGGGTTAGGTAGGCCTTGTGCTAGGATATTTAAAAGCAGGAAACCCAGACCTCCAAGCACACTGGAGCTGTGAAATGCATCCAAAAGGGAGTGCAAAAGGGCCACAACATGGCTGCTTTCACAGCTTTTTTCTGTGCACCAACACTATACCTTCTCTGATATATCTCCCTAGGGTTAGGGTTCAGCCTAGGGCTAGGATTTTTTGAACCAGGAAGCCCTGTGTTCCAGGCTTACTGTAGCTGCCAAAGGCATCCCAAAGGGAGCGCAGAAGTGCCACAACATGGCTGCTTTCACAGCTTTTTCCTTAGGAAGAACCCTAATACCCGGCTGATTTACCTTCCTAGGGTTACTGTTAGGCTTGGGCCAAGGACTTTTAAAACCAGGAAGCCCTGTGCTCCAGGCACCCTGCAGCTGTTCAAGGCATCCCAAGGGGAGCGCAAAAGTGACACAACTTGGCTGCCTCCACTGCTATTTCCATGAGACCATCCTGAACCATAGGCTGATTTTCCTTCCTAGCGTTGAGGTTTGAGTTAGGCCTAGGGTTAGGGTTCTTTCAACCAGAAAGCCCTGAGTTCCAAGAATACAGCAGCTGCGAAGGACTACCCAAGAAGAGCACAAAAGTACCACAACATGCCTGCCTCCCCAGCTATTTCATTGGGCACATCCCTAATTCCTGGCTGATTTGCCTTTCTCGTCGTCGGGTTGGGGTTAGGTAGGCCTTGTGCTAGGATTTTTAAAATCAGGAAGCCCAGACCTCCAGGCACACTGGAGCTGTGAAAGGCAGCCAAAAGGGAGTGCAAAAGTGCCACAACATGGCTGCTTTCACAGCTTTTTCCTTAGGAAGAACCCTAATACCCGGCTGATTTACCTTCCTAGGGTTACTGTTAGGCTTGGGCCAAGGACTTTTAAAACCAGGAAGCCCTGTGCTCCAGGCACACTGCAGCTGTTCAAGGCATCCCAAGGGGAGCGCAAAAGTGACACAACTTGGCTGCCTCCACTGCTATTTCCATGAGACCATCCCCAACCATAGGCTGATTTTCCTTCCTAGCGTTGAGGTTTGAGTTAGGCCTAGGGTTAGAGATGTTTAACCAGAAAGCCCTGAATACCAAGAACACAGCAGCTGCGAAGGACTACCCAAGAAGAGCACAAAAGTACCACAACATGCCTGCCTCCACAGCTATTTCATTGGGCACATCCCTAATTCCTGGCTGATTTGCCTTTCTCGTCGTCGGGTTGGGGTTAGGTAGGCCTTGTGCTAGGATTTTTAAAATCAGGAAGCCCAGACCTCCAGGCACACTGTAGCTGTGAAAGGCAGCCAAAAGGGAGTGCAAAAGTGCCACAACATGGCTGCTTTCACAGCTTTTTCCTTAGGAAGAACCCTAATACCCGGCTGATTTACCTTCCTAGGGTTACTGTTAGGCTTGGGCCAAGGACTTTGAAAACCAGGAAGCCCTGTGCTCCAGGCACACTGCAGCTGTTCAAGGCATCCCAACGGGAGCGCAAAAGTGACACAACTTGGCTGCCTCCACTGCTATTTCCATGAGACCATCCCCAACCATAGGCTGATTTTCCTTCCTAGCGTTGAGGTTTGAGTTAGGCCTAGGGTTAGAGATTTTTAACCAGAAAGCCCTGAGTTCCAAGAACACAGCAGATGCGAAGGACCACCCAAGAAGAGCACAAAAGTACCACAACATGCCTGCCTCCACAGCTATTTCCTTGGGGACATCCCTAATTCCTGGCTGATTTGCCTTTCTCGTCGTCGGGTTGGGGTTAGGTAGGCCTTGTGCTAGGATATTTAAAAGCAGGAAACCCAGACCTCCAAGCACACTGGAGCTGTGAAAGGCATCCAAAAGGGAGTGCAAAAGGGCCACAACATGGCTGCTTTCACAGCTTTTTTCTTGGCACCATCACTATACCTTCTCTGATATATCTCCCTAGGGTTAGGGTTAGGGTTCAGCCTAGGGCTAGGATTTTTTGAACCAGGAAGCCCTGTGTTCCAGGCTTACTGTAGCTGCCAAAGGCATCCAAGGGAGCGCAGAAGTGCCACAACATGGCTGCTTTCACAGCTTTTTCCTTAGGAAGAACCCTAATACCCGGCTGATTTACCTTCCTAGGGTTACTGTTAGGCTTGGGCCAAGGACTTTGAAAACCAGGAAGCCCTGTGCTCCAGGCACACTGCAGCTGTTCAAGGCATCCCAACGGGAGCGCAAAAGTGACACAACTTGGCTGCCTCCACTGCTATTTCCATGAGACCATCCCCAACCTTAGGCTGGTTTTCCTTCCTAGCGTTGAGGTTTGAGTTAGGCCTATGGTTAGTGTTCTTTTAACCTGAAAGCCCTGAGTTCCAAGAACACAGCAGCTGCGAAGGACTACCCAAGAAGAGCACAAAAGTACCACCACATGCCTGCCTCCACAGCTATTTCCTTGGGGACATCCCTAATTCCTGGCTGATACGCCTTTCTCGTTGTCGGGTTGGGGTTAGGTAGGCCTTGTGCTAGGATTTTGAAAATCAGGAAGCCCAGACCTCCAGGCACACTGGAGCTGTGAAAGGCATCCAAAAGGGAGTGCAAAAGTGCCACAACATGGCTGCTTTCACAGCTTTTTCCTTAGGAAGAACCCTAATCCCCAGCTGATTTACCTTCCTAGGGTTACTGTTAGGCTTGGGCCAAGGACTTTTAAAACCAGGAAGCCCTGTGCTCCAGGCACACTGCAGCTGTTCAAGGCATCCCAAGGGGAGCGCAAAAGTGACACAACTTGGCTGCCTCCACTGCTATTTCCATGAGACCATCCCCAACATTAGGCTGGTTTTCCTTCCTAGCGTTGAGGTTTGAGTTAGGCCTAGGGTTAGAGTTTTTTAACCAGAAAGCCCTGAGTTCCAAGAACACAGCAGCTGCGAAGGACTACCCAAGAAGAGTACAAAAGTACCACAACATGCCTGCCTCCACAGCTATTTCCTTGGGGACATCCCTAATTCCTGGCTGATTTGCCTTTCTCGTTGTCGGGTTGGGGTTAGGTAGGCCTTGTGCTAGGATATTTAAAAGCAGGAAACCCAGACCTCCAAGCACACTGGAGCTGTGAAATGCATCCAAAAGGGAGTGCAAAAGGGCCACAACATGGCTGCTTTCACAGCTTTTTTCTGTGCACCAACACTATACCTTCTCTGATATATCTCCCTAGGGTTAGGGTTCAGCCTAGGGCTAGGATTTTTTGAACCAGGAAGCCCTGTGTTCCAGGCTTACTGTAGCTGCCAAAGGCATCCCAAAGGGAGCGCAGAAGTGCCACAACATGGCTGCTTTCACAGCTTTTTCCTTAGGAAGAACCCTAATACCCGGCTGATTTACCTTCCTAGGGTTACTGTTAGGCTTGGGCCAAGGACTTTTAAAACCAGGAAGCCCTGTGCTCCAGGCACCCTGCAGTTGTTCAAGGCATCCCAAGGGGAGCGCAAAAGTGACACAACTTGGCTGCCTCCACTGCTATTTCCATGAGACCATCCTGAACCATAGGCTGATTTTCCTTCCTAGCGTTGAGGTTTGAGTTAGGCCTAGGGTTAGGGTTCTTTCAACCAGAAAGCCCTGAGTTCCAAGAATACAGCAGCTGCGAAGGACTACCCAAGAAGAGCACAAAAGTACCACAACATGCCTGCCTCCCCAGCTATTTCATTGGGCACATCCCTAATTCCTGGCTGATTTGCCTTTCTCGTCGTCGGGTTGGGGTTAGGTAGGCCTTGTGCTAGGATTTTTAAAATCAGGAAGCCCAGACCTCCAGGCACACTGGAGCTGTGAAAGGCAGCCAAAAGGGAGTGCAAAAGTGCCACAACATGGCTGCTTTCACAGCTTTTTCCTTAGGAAGAACCCTAATACCCGGCTGATTTACCTTCCTAGGGTTACTGTTAGGCTTGGGCCAAGGACTTTTAAAACCAGGAAGCCCTGTGCTCCAGGCACACTGCAGCTGTTCAAGGCATCCCAAGGGGAGCGCAAAAGTGACACAACTTGGCTGCCTCCACTGCTATTTCCATGAGACCATCCTGAACCATAGGCTGATTTTCCTTCCTAGCGTTGAGGTTTGAGTTAGGCCTAGGGTTAGAGATTTTTAACCAGAAAGCCCTGAATACCAAGAACACAGCAGCTGCGAAGGACTACCCAAGAAGAGCACAAAAGTACCACCACATGCCTGCCTCCACAGCTATTTCCTTGGGGACATCCCTAATTCCTGGCTGATTTGCCTTTCTCGTCGTCGGGTTGGGGTTAGGTAGGCCTTGTGCTAGGATATTTAAAAGCAGGAAACCCAGACCTCCAAGCACACTGGAGCTGTGAAAGGCATCCAATAGGGAGTGCAAAAGTGCCACAACATGGCTGCTTTCACAGCTTTTTTCTTGGCACCATCACTATACCTTCTCTGATATATCTCCCTAGGGTTAGGGTTAGGGTTCAGCCTAGGGCTAGGATTTTTTGAACCAGGAAGCCCTGAGTTCCAGGCTTACTGTAGCTGCCAAAGGCATCCCAAAGGGAGTGCAGAAGTGCCACAACATGGCTGCTTTCACAGCTTTTTCCTAAGGAAGAACCCTAATACCCGGCTGATTTACCTTCCTAGGGTTACTGTTAGGCTTGGGCCAAGGACTTTTAAAATCAGGAAGCCCTGTGCTCCAGGAACACTGCAGCTGTTCAAGGCATCCCAACGGGAGCGCAAAAGTGACACAACTTGGCTGCCTCCACTGCTATTTCCATGAGACCATCCCGAACCATAGGCTGATTTTCCTTCCTAGCGTTGAGGTTTGAGTTAGGCCTAGGGTTAGAGTTTTTGTAACCAGAAAGCCCTGAGTTCCAAGAACACAGCAGCTGCGAAGGACTACCCAAGAAGAGCACAAAAGTACCACCACATGCCTGCCTCCACAGCTATTTCCTTGCGGACATCCCTAATTCCTGGCTGATTTGCCTTTCTCGTTGTCGGGTTGGGGTTAGGTAGGCCTTGTGCTAGGATTTTTAAAATCAGGAAGCCCAGACCTCCAGGCACACTGGAGCTGTGAAAGGCATCCAAAAGGGAGTGCAAAAGTGCCACAACATGGCTGCTTTCACAGCTTTTTCCTTAGGAAGAAACCTAATACCCGGCTGATTTACCTTCCTAGGGTTACTGTTAGGCTTGGGCCAAGGACTTTGAAAACCAGGAAGCCCTGTGCTCCAGGCACACTGCAGCTGTTCAAGGCATCCCAAGGGGAGTGCAAAAGTGACACAACTTGGCTGCCTCCACTGCTATTTCCATGAGACCATCCCCAACCTTAGGCTGGTTTTCCTTCCTAGCGTTGAGGTTTGAGTTAGGCCTAGGGTTAGAGTTTTAAAACCAGAAAGCCCTGAGTTCCAAGAACACAGCAGCTGCGAAGGACTACCCAAGAAGAGCACAAAAGTACCACAACATGCCTGCCTCCACAGCTATTTCCTTGGGGACATCCCTAATTCCTGGCTGATTTGCCTTTCTCGTCGTCGGGTTGGGGTTAGGTAGGCCTTGTGCTAGGTTATTTAAAAGCAGGAAACCCAGACCTCCAAGCACACTGGAGCTGTGAAAGGCATCCAATAGGGAGTGCAAAAGTGCCACAACATGGCTGCTTTCACAGCTTTTTTCTTGGCACCATCACTATACCTTCTCTGATATATCTCCCTAGGGTTAGGGTTAGGGTTCAGCCTAGGGCTAGGATTTTTTGAACCAGGAAGCCCTGAGTTCCAGGCTTACTGCAGCTGCCAAAGGCATCCAAAAATGAGCGCAGAAGTGCCACAACATGGCTGCTATCACAGCTTTTTCCTTAGGAAGAACCCTAATACCCGGCTGATTTACCTTCCTAGGGTTACTGTTAGGCTTAGGCCTAGGACTTTTAAACCAGGAAGCCCTGTGCTCCAAGCACACTGCAGCTGTTCAAGGCATCCAAAGGGGAGCGCAAACGTGACACAACTTGGCTGCCTCCACTGCTATTTCCATGAGACCATCCCGAATCATAGGCTGATTTTCCTTCCTAGCGTTGAGGTTTGAGTTAGGCCTATGGTTAGTGTTCTTTGAACCTGAAAGTCCTGAGTTCCAAGAACACAGCAGCTGCGAAGGACTACCCAAGAAGAGCACAAAAGTACCACAACATGCCTGCCTCCACAGCTATTTCCTTGGCTCCCATCCCTAATTCCTGGCTGATTTGCCTTTCTCGTCGTCGGGTTGGGGTTAGGTAGGCCTTGTGCTAGGATTTTTAAAATCAGGAAGCCCAGACCTCCAGGCACACTGGAGCTGTGAAAGGCATCCAAAAGGGAGTGCAAAAGTGCCACAACATGGCTGCTTTCACAGCTTTTTCCTTGGCATCAACCCTATACATAGGCTGATTTATCTGCCTAGGGTTAGGGTTAGGGTTCAGCCTAGGGCTAGGATTTTTTGAACCAGGAAGCTCTGAGTTCCAGACTTACTGCAGCTGCCAAAGGCATCCCAAAGGGAGCTCAGAAATGCCACAACATGGCTGCTTTCACAGCTTTTTACTTAGGAAGAACCCTAATACCCGGCTGATTTACCTTCGTAGGGTTACTATTAGGCTTAGGGCTAGGATTTTAAAACCAGGATGCCCAGACCTCCAGGCACACTGGAGATGTGAAAGGCATCCAAAAGGGAGTGCAAAAGTGCCACAACATGCTGCTTTCAAAGCTTTTTCCTTGGCACCATCCCTATACCTAGGCTGATTTATCTGCCTAGGGTTAGGGTTACGCTTCAGCCTAGGGCTAGGATTTTTTGAACCAGGAAGCCCTGAGTTCCAGGCTTACTGCAGCTGCCAAAGGCATCCCAAAATGAGCGCAGAAGTGCCACAACATGGCTGCTTTCACAGCTTTTTCCTTAGGAAGAACCCTCATACCCGGCTGATTTGCCTTCCTAGGGTTACTGTCAGGCTTAGGCCTAGGACTTTTAAAACCAGGAAGCCTTGTGCTCCAGGCACACTGCAGCTGTTCAAGGCATCCAAAGGGCAGCACAAAAGTGACACAACTTGGCTGCCTCCACTGCTATTTCCATGAGACCATCCCGAATCATAGGCTGATTTTACTTCCTAGCGTTGAGGTTTGAGTTAGGCCTAGGGTTAGGGTTCTTTTAACCTGAAAGCCCTGAGTTCCAAGAACACAGCAGCTGCGAAGGACTACCCAAGAAGTGCACAAAAGTACCACCACATGCCTACCTACACAGCTATTTCCTTGGGGACATCCCTAATTCCTGGCTGATTTGCCTTTATCGTCGTCGGGTTGGGGTTAGGTAGGCCTTGTGCTAGGATTTTTAAAATCAGGAAGCCCAGACCTCCAGGCACACTGGAGCTGTGAAAGGCATCCAAAAGGGAGTGCAAAAGTGCCACAACATGGCTGCTTTCACAGCTTTTTCCTTAGGAAGAACCCTCATACCCGTCTGATTTACCTTCCTAGGGTTACTGTTAGGCTTAGGACTGGAACTTTTAAAACCAGGAAGCCCTGTGCTCCAGGCACACTGCAGCTGTTCAAGGCATCTGAAAGGGAGGGAAAAAGTGACACAACTTGGCTGCCTCCACTGCTATTTCCATGAGACCATCCCGAATCATAGGCTGATTTTCCTTCCTAGCGTTGAGGTTTGAGTTCGGCCTAGGGTTAGTGTTCTTTTAACCTGAAAGCCCTGAGTTCCAAGAACACAGCAGCTGCGAAAGTATACCCAAGAAGTGCACAAAAGTACCACCACATGCCTGCCTCCACAGCTATTTCCTTGCGGACATCCCTAATTCCTGGCTGATTTGCCTTTCTCGTCGTCAGGTTGGGGTTAGGTAGGCCTAGGGCTAGGATTTTTAAAATCAGGAAGCCCAGACCTCCAGGCACACTGGAGCTGTGAAAGGCATCCAAAAGGGAGTGCAAAAGTGCCACAACATGGCTGCTTTCACAGCTTTTTCCTTGGCACCATCCCTATACATAGGCTGATTTATCTGCCTAGGGTTAGGCTTAGGGTTCAACCTAGGGCTAGGATTTTTTGAACCAGGAAGCCCTGAGTTCCAGGCTTACTGCAGCTGCCAAAGGCATCCCAAAGGGAGCGCAGAAGTGCCACAACATGGCTGCTTTCACAGCTTTTTCCTTAGGAAGAACCCTCATACCCGGCTGATTTACCTTCCTAGGGTTACTGTTAGGCTTAGGCCTAGGACTTTTAAAACCAGGAAGCCCTGTGCTCCAGGCACACTGGAGATTTTAAAGGCATCCGAAACGGGAGTGCAAAAGTGACACAACTTGGCTGCCTCCACTGCTATTTCCATGAGACCATCCCGAATCATAGGCTGATTTTCCTTCCTAGCGTTGAAGTTTGAGTTAGGCCTATGGTTAGTGTTCTTTGAACCTGAAAGTCCTCAGTTCCAAGAACACAGCAGCTGCCAAGGACTACCCAAGAAGAGCACAAAAGTACCACAACATGCCTGCCTCCACAGCTATTTCCTTGGCTCCCATCCCTAATTCCTGGCTGATTTGCCTTTCTCATCGTCGGGTTGGGGTTAGGTAGGCCTTGTGCTAGGATTTTGAAAATCAGGAAGCCCAGACCTCCAGGCACACTGGAGCTGTGAAAGGCATCCAAAAGGGAGTGCAAAGGTGACACAACATGGCTGCTTTCACAGCTTTTTCCTTGGCACCATCCCTATACCTAGGCTGATTTATCTGCCTAGGGTTAGTGTTCAGCCTAGGGCTAGGATTTCTTGAACCAGGAAGCCCTGAGTTCCAGGCTTACTGCAGCTGCCAAAGGCATCCCAAAGGGAGCGCCGAAGTGCCACAACATGGCTGCTTTCACAGCTTTTTCCTTAGGAAGAACCCTCATACCCGGCTGATTTGCCTTCCTAGGGTTACTGTTAGGCTTAGGCCTAGGACTTTTAAAACCAGGAAGCCCTGTGCTCCAGGCACACTGCAGCTGTTCAAGGCATCCCAAGGGCAGCGCAAAAGTGACACAACTTGGCTGCCTCCACTGCTATTTCCATGAGACCATCCCGAATCACAGGCTGATTTTCCTTCCTAGTGTTGAGGTTTGAGTTCGGCCTAGGGTTAGGGTTCTTTTAACCTGAAAGCCCTGAGTTGCAAGAACACAGCAGCTGCGAAGGGCTACCCAAGAAGAGCACAAAAGTACCACAACATGCCTGCCTCCACAGGTATTTCCTTGGCACCATCCCTAATTCCTGGCTGATTTGCCGTTCTCATCCTCCGGTTGGGGTTAGGTAGGCCTTGTGCTAGGAGTTTGAAAATCAGGAAGCCCAGACCTCCAGGCACACTGGAGCTGTGAAAGGCATCCAAAAGGGAGTGCAAAGGTGCCACAACATGGCTGCTTTCACAGCTTTTTCCTTAGGAAGAACCCTCATACCCGGCTGTTTTACCTTCCTAGGGTTACTGTTAGCCTTAGGCCTGGAACTTTTAAAACCAGGAAGCCCTGTGCTCCAGGCACACTGCAGCTATTCAAGGCATCCAAAGGGGAGAGCAAAAGTGACACAACTTGGCTGCCTCCACTGCTATTTCCATGAGACCATCCCGAATCATAGGCTGATTTTCCTTCCTAGCGTTGAGGTTTGAGTTTGGCCTAGGGTTAGGGTTCAATTAACCTGAAAGCCCTGAGTTGCAAGAACACAGCAGCTGCGAAGGACTACCCAAGAAGTGCACAAAAGTACCACCACATGCCTGCCTCCACAGCTATTTCCTTGGGGACATCCCTAATTCCTGGCTGATTCGCCTTTCTCGTCATCGGGTTGGGGTTAGGTAGGCCTTGTGCTAGGATTTTTAAAATCAGGAAGCCCAGACCTCCAGGCACACTGGAGCTGTGAAAGGCATCCAAAAGGGAGTGCAAAAGTGCCACAACATGGCTGCTTTCACAGCTTTTTCCTTAGGAAGAATCCTAAAACCCGGCTGATTTACATTCCTAGGGTTACTGTTAGGCTTAGGCCTAGGACTTTTAAAACCAGGAAGCCCTGTGTTCCAGGCACACTGCAGCTGTTCAAGGCATCCCAAAGGGAAGGCAAAAGTGACACAACTTGGCTGCCTCCACTGCTATTTCCATGAGACCATCCCGAACCATAGGCTGATTTTCCTTCCTAGCGTTGAGGTTTGAGTTATGCCTAGGGTTAGGGTTCTTTTATCCTGAAAGCCCTGAGTTCCGAGAACACAGCAGCTGCGAAGGACTACCCAAGAAGTGCACAAAAGTACCACCACATGCCTGACTCCACAGCTATTTCCTTGGGGACATCCCTAATTCCTGGCTGATTCGCCTTTCTCGTCGTCGGGTTGGGGTTAGGTAGGCCTTGTGCTAGGATTTTTAAAATCAGGAAGCCCAGACCTCCAGGCACACTGGAGCTGTGAAAGGCATCCAAAAGAGAGTGCGAAAGTTCCACAACATGGCTGCTTTCACAGCATTTTCCTTGGCACCATCCCTATACCTAAGCTGATTTATCTGCCTAAGGTTAGGGTAAGGTTTCAACCTAGGGCTAGGATTTTTTGAACCAGGAAGCCCTGAGTTCCAGGCTTACTGCAGCTGCCAAAGGCATCCCAAAGGGAGCGCCGAAGTGCCACAACATGGCTGCTTTCACAGCTTTTTCCTTAGGAAGAATCCTAATACCCGGCTGATTTACATTCCTAGGGTTACTGTCAGGCTTAGGCCTAGGACTTTAAAAACCAGGAAGCCCTGTGCTCCAGGCACACTGCAGCTGTTCAAGGCATCCCAAAGGGAAGGCAAAAGTGACACAACTTGGCTGCCTCCACTGCTATTTCCATGAGACCATCCCGAACCATAGGCTGATTTTCCTTCCTAGCGTTGAGGTTTGAGTTAGGCCTAGGGTTAGTGTTCTTTTAACCTGAAAGCCCTGAGTTCCAAGAACACAGCAGCTGCGAAGGGCTACCCAAGAAGAGCACAAAAGTACCACAACATGCCTGCCTCCACAGGTATTTCCTTGGCACCATCCCTAATTCCTCGCTGATTTGCCGTTCTCATCCTCCGGTTGGGGTTAGGTAGGCCTTGTGCTAGGATTTTTAAAATCAGGAAGCCCAGACCTCCAGGCACACTGGAGCTGTGAAAGGCATCCAAAAGGGAGTGCGAAAGTTCCACAACATGGCTGCTTTCACAGCTTTTTCCTTGGCACCATCCCTATACCTAAGCTGATTTATCTGCCTAAGGTTAGGGTTAGGTTTCAACCTAGGGCTAGGATTTTTTGAACCAGGAAGCCCTGAGTTCCAGGCTTACTGCAGCTGCCAAAGGCATCCCAAAGGGAGCGCAGAAGTGCAACAACATGGCTGCTTTCACAGCTTTTTCCTTAGGAAGAACCCTGTGTTGCTGCTGGCCTTTGCTCTGCAGCTCCTCTGAGCTCAGAGGCCTTGGAGCAGGGAAGCCCTGCAGGGACAATAACCCATGGCAGAGCAGGAACCCACGGAAGGCTGACTCACCTGTCCCTGAGAGGGGCCTGAGAGCCACAGTTGATCTCCTGGGGGCTCAGGGAGGAGCTGACACGTGAGGCCTCCCCGGGCACCAGCACCTCGGAGGTGGAGCCTCCCTCCATGTGGCACAGCTCCGGGACATTGCAGGTGGTGGTGAGGTGGCCAGAGAAGGTGGAGGAGACCTGCTGGCTCTCTCCTGGCTGCAGCACACCTGGCAGTGGCAGGATATTGAAAGCCTGGATGGAAGACAGGAGAGATTGAGGTGTTGAGTATGGAAATGGATGCAGAAGAGCATCTTGGAGCTGTAGCCAGAGGGGCCTATTCCCCAAACACTGCCAGAATCACCCTCACCTCATCCTGCATCCATGCCATTGACCAGTGCAGGGACCATGGGGAAAATCTTCTCCCATACTCACGGGTCAATGCATTAATTAGTACATCACATGAAAGTGAACTGGGATGGCTCCTGGCAGCAGAAATTCTCTCTGATGCACAACTTGCCATTACAAAGTTTCAAAACTTCCTGCTTTTAGAAAAGGAGGAGACTCAGAGTGAGAGCTCTTGGAGCTGAGGGAAGGAGTCTAGACCAGCTCATCTGACTCCTGAGGCTCTTCCCCTCTCTCTCTGATTTAAATGCTGCTTTCTCAAGGTGCTACAGCAAAAGCTCCTGCAAAAATTTCCTGTGGAGCACCTGAGGAGTTGCAGAGGAAGCCGTGCCCTCCACAGGTGCTGCACAGCATCCTTGGGCAGCCCTGCAACATGCCCTGCACGGCCTCTCCAACAAGCAGCTGCTCCAGCAGCACTTGGTGATGGGCCTGCAGGGATGGGAGGCCCCTCTGTGGCCAATGCTGAGGGCCCCCAGTGGCACTGGCAGCTCCAGCCCTGCTTGCCACACTGACAATGGGCAAGGGAGTCAGATTCCCTCTTGCCTTCTCCGCTCCCAGGGCAGTGTGCGCCACGTCCAGGGAGCACCTGAATCCCTCCAAGCCTCGAGGCAGGTGAGGGTGCTCAGGACTTGGTGCTGGCACCCGAAAAACAAGCCATTTTCTATGCTGGGAGGAAGAGACAGCCCCTCTGCAAAGTCTGCCTTTGTCAGACAGCTCCAGGGCCAGCAGTGCAACAGCAGCTCTGGGTGAAAGCAGAGCCCTGCAGACAGGGAGTCTGGCTGCCTTGGGAAGAGGCTCCATGGAGACCAGGATCATCCCAGCTTGCTCTGGGAGGGAAGCTGGAGGGGTTACCATGATGATGCAGAGAAAAGCCTCATCTTACATGGGGAAGGAAACAAGGCAAAAAATCCCACACTCAGCACAGGCCTGCAGGATCTGAGTCAGCTTCTCCAAGGAAAACTCTCCTATTTCTCCCTCCTCTGACCCAGAAGCAGATGCAGGCGTGAAAAATCCTGAGTGCTGTGGACAATGGGAAAATATAAGCCAAACCCTGAAGGAATTTTCTGATGCTGTAGACCGGGATTTTCCATGGGAACAAATTCAGAACCCAGCTGAGGTGGGGAAATACCTAAAAGAGAAGTGCCATGACGATTCTAAGGAGAAAAGGCTCATTGCAATAAGCTGGGCCCTGCCCTATGCTTATCGCACTCTGTTAGATAGTGTAGGGCAGCAGACAGAGGCAGGGGGGCAGGGAGATAAATCAGCTATCCCAGTCACTCAAGCTGTAGCCAACAGCCCAGGCTTGAAGCCAGCAGCCAAACCAGATAGTGAGCCTAAGCCAGCATCTAAACCCATGGCTGTTGCTACCAGTACTAGAAGTGGGAAATGCACAGAAAAAACTAATCAACCAGTGGATGATGATGATGATGGTGATGGTGATACAGGAGAAGATACCTTGATGCATCCTGACATAAAATCAGGAGTCAAAGCAGCAGGTGCAAGATAAGACGCAAATATTGAGTCCTTTTCCCTGAAGGACCTTCGTGGCCAAGGGAAGGATTACACTCGAAGGTCTGATGAATCCATAATTTGTTGGCTGCTCCGTCTCTGGGATGCTGCAGGCAAGGCTACAATTCTGGATGGCACTGAAGCCAAGCATTTGGGATCCCCGTCACAGGATCCTGTCATCGACCAAGGAATGATGAGCGGGGCTAACCCTCACAGCCTCGGGCAACGGGTCCTAAGAAGTGTAGCACAAAGATACCTGTGCACAGACGATCTCTATATGCAGCAAACCCAGTGGAAAACCATAGAGCAAGGGATTCAACGCTTGAGGGAAATGGCAGTGGCCGAGATTGTCTTCTCAGATGATGGAAACACTGTAAATCCAGACTTGGTACCATGCACATCTCTGATGTGGAGAAAACTTGTACGACTTGGGCCACGAGAATACGCTTCTGCCTTAGCAATAATGAAGCAGGATAATGGTGAGGAGACTGTGCTGGATATGGCAAGGAAGCTCCAAGCATATGCAGGTGCTGTGCATGGCCCAACACATGCCAGAACCGCAGCAGTGGAAACATGTCTGCAAAAATTAGAAGACAAGATGGAGGAGGGTCACAAGAAACTGAGGGAGGAGATTAAAGAGGGCTTTCTCCAAATCTCGGCAGTACAGATCAGAGGTTCTGGTACCCAACGCAGACGTTCCCCAGATGGCGAGAGAAGGAGCACCCCACGAGCTGAGCTGTGGTTCTACCTGCGTGATTGTGGAGAAGACATGGGGAGATGGCACAGAAAACCTACCGCTGCTCTGGCACAACGCGTGTGTGAACTGAAGACTCAGAGAGGAAGTTCCAAAAGGGAAGCAGCTCCAGTGGCCAGTAACCGAACTGTCACATATGATGATAATGACAATATTTTTGATCCCCTTGAAAGACCCTCCAAGGCATATGCCTAGGGAAAGAAGGATAACCAGGCTTAGGGGGGCCCTACCTCTAGCCAAGTAGAGGCTGGGGAAAACCGTGTTTTTTGGACTGTGTGGATTCATTGGCCTGGCACATCTGAACCACAAGTATACAAAACTTTGGTTGACACTGGTACGCAATGTACATTAATCCCATCGAGACATGTGGGGACAGAGTCTGTTTCTATTGCTGGTGTGACAGGGGGACCACAGGATTTTACTTTGGTGGAAGCTGAGTTGAGCCTGACTGGAAATGAGTGGAAGAAACACTCTATTGTGACTGGCCCAGAGGCCCCATGCATTTTAGGCACAGACTTCCCCCAAAGTGGGTATTTCAAAGACCCAAAGGGACTCAGATGGGCATTTGGAATAGCTGCTGTAGAGACAGAGGGTGTCAAGCAGGTGAACAGCTTGCCGGGACTGTCAGAAAGCCCATCTGCAGTAGCTCTCCTGAAGGTGGAAGAGCAACGAGTACCAATTGCCACCTCAACAGTGCACCGCCGACAGTACCGAACGAATCGAGATTGCTGTGATCCTCATGCACAAAATGATCCGTGAGCTGGAGAGCCAAGGGGTGCTCAGCAAGACCCACTCACTCTTCAACAGCCCCATTTGGCCCGTGGGTAAACCTGAAGGAGAATGGAGATTGACAGTGGACTATCGTGCATTGAATGAAGTGACTCCAGCCCTGAGCGCTGCTGTGCCGGACAGGCTGGAACTCCTGTACGAGCTGGAGTCCAAGGCAGCAAGGTGGTACGCCACTATAGACATTGCCAATGCATTTTTCTCCATTCCCCTGGCAGCAGAATGCAGGCCTCAGTTTGCCTTCACCTGGAGAGGCGTGCAGTACACCTGGAACCGACTGCCCCAGGGGTGGAAGCACAGCCCCACCATCTGCCATGGACTGATCCAGGCTGCACTGGAAAAGGGTGAGGCTCCAGAACACCTGCAATGTATTGATGACATCATTGTGTGGGGGAAGACAGCAGCAGATGTGTTCCAGAAAGAGGAGAAAATCATCCAGATTCTCCTAAAAGCTGGCTTTGCCATCAAGAAGAGCAAAGTCAAGGGACCTGCCTGAGAGACCCAGTTTCTAAGAGTGAAGTGGCAAGATGGATGGTGTCAGATTCCCACCGATGTCATCAACAAGATCACAGCAATGTCTCCACCATCCAGCAAGAAAGAAACACAAGCTTTCCTAGGTGCCATCGGTTTTTGGAGGATGCACATTCCCGAATACAGTCGGATCGTGAGCCCTCTCTACCTGGTCACCCGTAAGAAGAACACTTTCCACTGGGGCCCTGAGCAGCAACAAGCCTTTGCACAGATCAAGCAGGAGATCGCTCATGGAGTGGCCCTTGGCCCAGTCAGGACAGGACCAGAGGGGAAGAACGTGCTCTACTCTGCAGCCGGGAACCATGGCTTGTCCTGGAGCCTTTGGCAGAAGGTGCCTGGGGAGACTCGAGGCCAACCACTGGGATTTTGGAGTCGAAGCTACAGAGGCTCTGAAGCCAACTACACTCCCACAGAGAAGGAAATCTTGGCTGCCTATGAAGGAGTCCAGGCTGCCTCAGAGGTAATAGGCCCTGAAGCACAACTCCTCCTGGCACCCCGACTACCAGTACTGGGGTGGATGTCCAAAGCAAAAGTTCCCTCTACGCAACATGCCACCAGTGCTACATGTAGCAAATGCATTGCTGTTATCACACAGCGCGCCCGTTTTGGAAACCTGAATCGCCCTGGGATTCTGGAAATAATTACAAACTGGCCGGAGGGTGAAAACTTTGGTCTCGCTGATGGAGGGGAACAAGAAGCGACACGGGCTGAGGAAGCTCCACCATCCAACCAACTGCCAGCAGAAGATCCACGATACGCTCTCTTTACTGATGGTTGGTGCCGCATTGTGGGAATGAACCGGAAGTGGAAAGCAGCCGCATGGAGCCCCACACGACAGGTGGCAGAGGCCACTGAAGGAGAAGGTGGATCAAGCCAACTTGCTGAACTCAAAGCTGTTCAACTGGCCCTGGACATTGCTGAGAGAGAGAAGTGGCCAAAGCTCTACCTCTACACTGATTCATGGATGGCAGCCAATGCTCTGTGGGGATGGCCGGAGAGGTGGAAACAGGCTAACTGGCAGCGTCGAGGAAAACCAATTTGGGATGCTGAAGAGTGGAAAGACATTGCTCCCAGGGTAGGGAGGCTACCTGTGAAAGTCCGCCATGTGGATGCTCACGTTCCCAAGAGTAGGGCCAATGAGGAGCACCAAAACAATGAGCAAGTAGACCAGGCTGCAAAGATAGAGGTGTCAAAGATAGACTTAGATTGGCAACATAAAAGAGAGTTATTCCTAGCTCGATGGGCCCACGATGCCTCAGGCCATCAGGGCAGGGATGCCCCCTATAAGTGGGCACGAGACCGAGGGGTGGATTTAACCATGGACAGTATTGCTGAGGTTATCCATGACTGTGAGACGTGTGCTGCCATCAAGCAGGCCAAGGGAGTGAAGCCCCTCTGGTACGGTGGGCGGTGGTCCAAGTACAAGGATGGGGAGGCCTGGCAGATTGACTCCATCACACTGCCCCAGACACGCCAGGGCAAGCGCTACGTGCTGTCCATGGTGGAAGCCACCACGGGATGGTTGGAAACCTACCCTGTGTCTCATGCTACAGCCTGGAACACCATCCTGGGCCTGGAAAAGCAAGTTCTGTGGAGACATGGCACCCCTGAGAGGATTGAGTCAGACAATGGGACTCATTTCAAGATCAGCCTTATCAACACCTGGGCTAGGGAACATGGCATTGAGGGGGTGTACCATATCCCCTACCATGCATCAGCTGCAGGAAAAGTAGAGAGGTACAACGGACTGTTAAAAACCACATTGAAAGCATTAGCTGGGGGATCTTTCAAAAACTGGGAGCAGCTTTTGGCAAAAGCCACCTGGTTAGTTCACACCCAGGGCTCTACTAACCGAGTGGGCCCTGCCCAATCTGAGCCTTTGCAGAGAGTAGATGGAGACAAAGTCCCAGTGGTACATGTCAGAGGTATTTTAGGGAAGACAGTTTGGATTAATCCTGCCTCGAATACAGACAAACCCATTCATGGGGTTGTTTTTGCTCAGGGACCAGGTTGCACATGGTGGATAATGCAAAAAGATGGAAGAACACGATGTGTACCTCAGGGAGATCTGAATGTTGGATAAAACCTCTGTAAATATCACTGTTTGCTGAATGCTATTACCATTGTCTGTGTATAGCTGTATAATGGATGTATCATGTATGTACTTGTAGAGTTAGAGTTTATATTAGTTTTAGTAGTGAGCAGATGATATGGGGATAAGGAGTGGAATGTCCTGGGTTGACCATATGATGCTTTTATCCCCAGTCGTCTCATTCTGTTTATGTTGAATAATAAGTTTTGCACCTTTAAGAGTGTTCCAGAGAGTGAAGGGGGGAGAGAAGATGCGCGCAGTTTGTTTTCATACACTGCACTCCACTCCCCCACATTCCTGCCCCTGGACTGCTGTTGTCTGCGGATAGACAGCGGGACAGAGCTCTTCTTTGGCTTTTTAGTTAGTGTTAGCTAGCTGAGGCAAAGGAGTTCCCTGGACTGTGTATTTTCTTTTCTTTGGACCTCTTGAAACCTGCTCTGGACTGAACACCCAGGAGAGCACCTGCAGCTGCACCTGTGGCCCACCGGGCCGGGCCTGGCCTGAGACAATTCCAGCACCGGAGGGACTGATCAGAGACTGAGTGAGCTGCAACCCAGGGACGGGCTTTTCTCAGTTTGTCATCTCTTTTAGAGTGGCAAGGGGTCTCATTGTTTGATATTGTTTTGGTTTTATTGTTTAACAAACAGGTTGTTTTCCACCTTTCTCCAGGGAGGTATTTTTTCCTGCTGGACCGGTTGGGGGGAGGGGCCGATTGGATCTGCTTTTTTCCCACCGGAGCTGCTTCGGGGCATTCTTCCCCAAATTTGGTCTAAACCTGGACAGGGCTCTGGCTGCCTCCTCCTGTCCAGTCCTGAAGTGCCTCCATCGAGTTGCCGGGCAATCCAGACTGGTTCTCATCTCCTTTGGTGGCTGGGGTTTGAATTTAGGTGGGTGGAGCTCATCTCTGGAAAATAAATAACTATCAACAGGGACCTGCAGTGGGAGGGAGGGAGGGACACCTGCACCAGCAGCTCCTGGCCAGGATGCAGCCCCTGGCTGGGTGCTGGCTCGTTGAACTGAGAAATGCTTTGATCCAGCCCTTCCCAATCCAGGCTGGGGCAGGTCTGTTCTAAAGGCAGCCCAGGGATGGCACTGAGGTGCTGCAGCAGCTGCAACTGCTCGCATTGAGCAATTACAGAGGACAGGCATTTACACCTGGTGGGGATGCAAAAAGCACAGTGGGAGAGGAAAAGACAGAGAAGGCAGCAAAAAGGTGAGATTTGAGACACCGAGGGGCAGACCCAGCCAGTGCCCAGCCAGCACAGCCCACCCAGTGCCCAAGGCCAGAAACTCTGCAGCTCCACCAGGGATTTATCAGCAATGTTCCCCTGACACCGCTGGGGGCTTGGTTGACATTTTACAACACTCCCAGGTGACTCAGGTCGCATTCCCCATCCATCCATCCATCCATCCATCCATCCATCCATCCATCCATCCATCCATCCATCCATCCATCCATCCTTCCATCCTTCCATCCATCCATCCATCCATCCATCCATCCATCCATCCATCCATCCATCCATCCATCCATCCATCCATCCTTCCATCCATACATACACAGGCTGTGGTGCTGGGATCCTGCCAAGCTCTGCCAGCCTTGGGCTTGGGGAGATTTCTGCCAGCCGTCCTGAGCTCCGTAATTGTGCTCTCTGTTCCAGGAAGCAAGAAAGAAAGATTTTAAAAAACCCAAAACAAACCACAACAGAGAAACCTAAAAAACCTTCAACAGCTCAACCCTGCTCAAGTTATTTCTTTAGGGACAGCTACCACTACCAGCTGAAATGCTGGGCTTTTGGGGAAAAAGAAAATTACATGTTCACCTCCAAATTGGAAAGGATTAAGGTAAGAGAACCTTTCAAACTAAAAATTACTGTCCAAAAGCTTTTATCTTTGCAAGAAATCTCTAGGTAAGACCAGCCTGACAGTTAAACAACTGGTTCTTCTGGTGGGGAGAAACCCTCCTCTTTAAGGGAAGCAGCCTGATAGTTAAAAGCAACTGTTTGGTCAAACTTCAGGCTCCCTGGCACAGCCTGCATTGCCTTTCCTTCCTGTTCACTGATTTACAGGCAGTGCCACGATGGCCCGGGTTCAGATGTTTGGTGCCATCCAGGGAATTTGGCATTGCCATTTCCATATGTTTTAATTGAAGTTTCAGTCCTTGCAACCACTCTTCAAATGCCAGCTTTCCTTTCTTTTACAGAAAGCTCAAGGTTCCCAGAAGACTTCTGACATCCTCTCTTGCGCTCAGAGAGATGACATTTTCAAACAGATGTTTCCAAAGTTAACAGCATTTGAAAGAAAAATGACCTGAAATCCCCCTGGATTCCAGCTTAGCCCAACTCCATTCTGTGTCAGACACTGAGATTCCCACCTCTAAGGCAGGAGCTGTTTGTGCCCCCATCCCTCCTGTCCTTCTCCCCAGCAGCCTGTGCCTGTTTTCCCCGGCAGAATCCCTGTCCCCGTGCACCCTGCCAGGAGCAGCTGCACACAGGCTCACAGCTCCCCTTGCCCTCACCAGGGGGTTCCTCTCATCCCCGAACACGCCGATGAGAACGTCGGTGCGATGAGTGCCCAGGGCCTGCACTGCCACCACAACTGGGATCTCTGCTGTGCTCTGGGGCTGCACAATCCCACAGGGCTTGGGGCTGGAGTAGAGCACAGCAGAGTCCTCCTTGCGCTTCTGGAAGGGACACAATGAAACGCACATTCAGAGGGACCTCTCAAGAAACTTTAGGCTCCTTAACATCCACCACAACAGCAACTTACACACACCTTTAAAGCTCCCCAGGACAAAGGTCAAAGGCACAAACAAGATGCAAGAATTGTAGGCTTAGCACTCCCAGGGCATCCTGCAAGGAGGCTGCCAGCACAGGCACTGGTGTCTGTGGGTGCAGCAGCTTTTCACAACCCTCTAAGATCTCCCACAGGAAAACAGCCTGAGGACTAGAGCATCAACTGTTTCCTCAGGAGCTTAAACTGCCTCCTCAAGTTTACAGTTGGGTAGGATCCTGTTCTCAGCAGATCTTTAAGACTGAATAGAAACCAGCAAGGTCTTATCCAAACCCTTTGTTCCCCTAATAATCTCCTCAGGAAGATTTGACAGGAGGAGGTGGATGTGGTGCCAAACCTGGGGAATAAGCCCGTAGCAGCCAGGAAGGTGGCTGGGATTCCTAATGAGGATCTTCCTCTCATAGGGCACCTTCAGGTGGCACTCATCACACAGCAGCACTGGGGAGGACACTTGGAGCTCAGGAACGAGACACCTGGGCAAAGAGATGAGCCCAGGACAATCAGAGATCCTGAGAGAATGGAGAATGCCTACCCCCAAAGATTGTAAAATGGAGCAGAACACATTGGTCACTGTCAAATGCACACTGAAGAGCCCTACAGGGATAAATTGCCTTCTACCTCTTCCCACTCCAACATGTCTTGTCAAGGAGGGGCAAACCCTGAGAGGCAGCACCCAGAGGCTGCCAAGTGCCCCAGGCAGAGCACTTTGCCCCACAGCTGCCTCAGCCCCTCCTTTACCCAAGAAGGCTTGCAAGGACTCCTGCAACAGTGCCAGTGACCCACGAGCTCTGGGGAAGCCTTCCCAACAAGGATCAGTGCTCCCTAAGGCTCAAGGAACACACAGCTCCAGTGTCTCAGTAAAAATGACTCCCTTCTCTGCCATGGTGCTGTTGCCCTGCCTGAGAACTCAGCTCTTTGCCCCAGCCCTGGAGGGCACGAGACAGCAGCTGCCCCACAGAGGGGCTGATCAGCCCCTGCCAGGCCCTGCAGCTCCCTGGCTCCTTCACTGCACAGCTCCAGGCACTGCCTGGCCCCAGCTCCACCTGCTGTACACAGTGGCAGCCCAGGCACTGCCTGCATGGCTCTGCCTGGCACAGGGAACAGCACCAGGGAGCTGCATCCCTCTGGGCATCACACTGACACCCACAGCAGCACAGCAGCATGGAATTCTGCTGCAGCAACAATGACTTTTGCTCTCAACTCTGACAACATTAAAGCTCAAAATGGGAAGCACAGGGAAGGACAACAACTGGAGCTGACCTGCCACATCAAGGGCTGCTTTCCCCTTGTCAGACCTTGCTCTCCCCACTCTTGCTGGGAGCCACTTCCCCCCTGCCATGTGCCCTCATGGACAGAGCCAGAGCCTGACTCTCAGCAGCTGCTTGGTGTGGCCCAAACCAGTTCACGGTGCTCACAGCCAGCACAACTCCACCTCTTGCAGCCAGAAGGAGAGGAGCCCCTCAGGAAATTTGTTCCACCTCAAGCACGAAAAACAAGGCCAATCAATGATATCATTCCTGGTGCCTTTAGAAGAGGGCCCAGGACCGTGCTGGGCTGGCAGCAAACGTGCTTTTCACTACAGGCTGCTGCCCAAGCACTGCTGTTCTCGTGTCCAGCTGGCACAACATGAGGGCATTCAGCAGCACTTCTCCTTGGCAGCTGCAGCCAGCACAGCCTGGGCAAGGCAGTGCCTGGGGGAGGCCAGGCAAGGGCTGGTACCTGGCTGTGATGATCAGGGCTGCCACTCCCTTGCCAACACCCTCCAGGTCCACCAGCAATCTCCGGTAGAACTCCATCACCGTGTTGGAGCACAGGGTCACCTGGTGGAAGAGAAGAACAGTCAATGCTTCCTTCCAAAAGCTCATTACCCACGGGTGATATCCTCCAGTTCCTGAGGGAGGATTTGCCCTTCATTCTTCGGCTGCTCCATGTGTAGAGCACAGTCTCAGAGTAACAAAAGCCTTCTGGCAATACCACATTTGTTAAACACACCTTGCTATCAGGGCACAGGTCAGCTACATTAAAACATTAGACTACAGCTCCATGCACCACTGCATTCAAATGAAGGGGCCAATTTCTCATCTGACTACAAAGACATCCATGCAGAGGAAATCTGACTTGACCACAACGAGTTCAGCTTTACAGCAGGAGGCTGAGGGCAAAGTGTGGCCCAGCAGGTGCTGGGCAGTTCATGGCTGCCCTGGGACCCCGAGCCCGGGCTGGCTCTGAGAACTCTGGCCCCACGCCAGGAGTGGGGAACTGCCCCAGGCTGGGCACTGACCACAGGCAGAACCCTCAGAACTGCCCCAGGCTGGGCAATGACCACAGGCAGAACCCTCAGAACTGCCCCAGGCTGGGCATTGACCACAGGCAGAACCCTCAGAACTGCCCCAGGCTGGGCATTGACCACAGGCAGAACCCTCAGAACTGCCCCAGGCTGGGCAATGACCACAGGCAGAACCCTCAGAACTGCCCCAGGGTGGGCACTGACCACAGGCACAAACCTCAGAACTGCCCCAGGGTGGGCATTGACCACAGGCAGAACGCTCAGAGCCTCTTGCTCTACACTGCAAGAGACAAGCCACCAACGGGACCAGGCAGAGGAGAAAGGAGGAGGATCTGTGTCTTGAAATTACACAAGAAAGGGTTTATTCCAAGCAAAAGGATCAGAGCCAAAAGAGCCCTGGACACTCCTGTGCAAGGGCTTTTGTACAGACACAAATCAGGAGGTGGATACAAACAGCAAACCAAAAGGGAATCCTCAGGGGAGCACTGAGGGGATTACATCAAGTGTCTGGGGCCACTTTGGGTTGGAGGGTGGGGAGGATGGCTCACTTGGGCCAATGGGGCCTCCAGGAATAGGGGAATTCCAAAGGGGCGTTGCAGACAGGGATTGGCTCCAGGTTAAATTGGCAAAGAAAGTTGGGGAACAAAAGGGGCTGGGTTTGACAGGCAGGGAAAGAGCTGAAACAAGGGGCAGGGAATGGCATGAGGGACAGCTTTGAGGGAGGGTAAAACCCAGGGGTAAACTAACTCGGGGACAACACGGGGTACAACAGAACAAACCACTTAACAAGGAATCAATACAATCAATTTGAACCGCTACACATGGCTGCAGATTTTTTTGTCTCCACTGGAGCTTCCTGCAGTGAACACAAATCATTCTGCTCCCCAGGAGGGGGGAAATGACACCAGGAAGAAAAGATCACTGCTTGATACAATGACATCTCTCTAACAGCCACCTTCTGCCCTCATCCTTGCTCTGCCCCGTTGCAATCAAATCCATCGCTCTCAAAAACACAAGAATGGTTTCACGCCTTGACCATAAGGTCTGTGAGCTCAGCATATGATTTTGGAAAGCAAACAGTGCTCCTTGAGGAACATCCCGACTAAGCCAGCCAGCAGAGGCCTCCCAGCAGTGCAGATCTCTCCGTGCCACGATGCTCCAAGCTGGCACCAGAGCTAAAGCCCTCCCACCCTGCAGTGCAGCTCCAGCCCTGGTGCTGCAGCGGCTGTGGCCGGGCTCTTGCCGTACCTCGATGTCCTGGTGTCCCTGGGGGAGGATGGTGCCTCTGCTGGGATTGATGGTGAACTCCCTGGGCTCCACATGGAAATGGATTCCCTTGCTCCAGGCCGGGTCGCTGTCCCTGCGGATCTGATCCACGCTGTCCACAGCCGGCTGCGTGCCATCGTCCGACATGCGGAGCTGGAACGTCAGGGGCACCGCGGAGCTGTTGGTGAGGCGGCAGCGCTGCGTGTAGGGAAAGCCTGGGCCAGGACACAAACAGCCATTCAGGCACCCAGCAGGGCATGATCCTGGGGGCAAGATCCTAGCAGGATCAAAGTGGGATTGGAGTTGAGCTCTTTATGATCTGAACTACAGCTCACCCAGAAGCTGCGTGAGGAATTAATCGTCACTTAGTTCCCTTTGACACAGATTCCAGACTGCAGCCTTGAAAATGCCCACTCCTAGCCCTGCTGAACACTGCAAGCTTCTCTCTTTGTGATGGGGACCAGCTCCCTCACCTGCCCCAAACCAGCACCAGTTCTCGCTCAGTGATGAGTGTGCACCCAGAGCCAGCATTTACTCTGAGAATTCAAGCTGTCCAATTCCCTGCTCAGCCTGCCAACACTCCCACCTTTTTCAACACATATAAAGAGTGAGTTGTCAGTGAGAAGAAGCTACAGCAAAAGAAAGTGAGGATGGGATCAGGAACTAGAACGTGATGCAAAGCACCCTAATGCAGCTTCTCTCTGCAGGATCCTTAAGGCATCTCTTGCTTTGGGCCAAACAGACTGAGCACGTGACAGCTCAGAGCCCACTCAGCTGGGGGCACAGCCCAGCCTTGCTTTGAGATTAGCAATCAGGAACCAGGTCCCATCTCAGCCCACACACAGGGACATCACAGCCGTGCTGCGCACTGAGAGTGCTGCCTGCAAGGGTTTACCCCACTTTGGCCCTGACATTTGCTTTCCATCCTGCAAAGCCAGAGATACAGCCACTCATGGAGGGCATGTCCTGCAGAGCGCGCAGAGCAGCCACAGCCTGCTCTGCACTGCACATCTGGCTGGGCTGGCCAGCTCTGTGGGGAGGAGACTTCTCCCCAGGCCTGCCCACCAAGAGTCACTGGGACACAGATGGGGAGGAAAAACAACTGCAGCTGCAGCCCAGAGCTTCTCTTTGCCCATCCAAGTGACCACTGCCAGCTCCAGCAGGGACTCCAGCAGGGAGGCAAGAGAGGCACACAAAGGACAAACCCAGATGTCAAAACCTCCGAGACTGAGGCCAGCACATGCAGACAACAGTCAACAGTTACAAAGAAGCAAAGATACAACAGCTGCCTTCAGCCGAAGAGCCCTAGGCATGAAATTGGATTCAGCAGGATCAGTCTCCTGCTTCAGACCCATATTTCCATCTGTTGCCTTTCTTGTTTCATTCCTTCCAAAGTCAACTTGACAAGCGCCTCCGTGGTGATGCAGGCTGGGGAAGAAGCAGCTCAAGAAAGGCAATGAGTTTCCCTCAGAAGTTCATGAACTTCATTGTTGTGGCTTTAGGCTTGGCCGTGAACGTTGCCCTGGCTCTGGGAAGGGGGACAGGGGTTCTGGGGGGTTTTGGGCGGTTTTGGCCCTGGGCTGGGCTTTTCCCTGGGGGGTTTTTGGGAGTTGTGGCGTGATGCCATGGGCGGCTGTGCAGTGGGAGCTGAGGCTGGGCAGGGAGCGGAGCTTCCCTTCCTCCCGCTCGGGGCTCGCAGCTCGGCCGCTGCTGCTGCGGGAGGGTTTGTGCTTGGCCCGGGGCTGCCCTGGCTGCAGCTCAGCGCTGGCACCGACCCTGCCTGCCTGCCCCGCTGCTGCTGCTGCTGCTGCTGGGCACTGCCCACATCTCCCTGCCCTCTGGGGCTCTGCAAAAGGAGCATTTCCTCCTTCCCTTCCCTTCCCTTCCCGCACCGGCTGGGGGGGATCCCTGCCCTGCCAGAGCCCACAGCTCCTCCTGCTGTCACCAGACCTCCACCAAAGGGGAAAAACAGGACTTGGCATCTGGGAAATGTCTGTTCTTGCCTTCTTGTCTGTGCTCTCCTGAGACAGTCTACCAAAGAACTGGTCTTCCTTTTCCCACAGTTTTGCCTGGGAGCCCTGTCATTTCAAAGGGATAATCATTTGGAGGGAGGGGCTCATCTTTCCATTGCAGCAAGATTCCCACCTTCCTTGGCACACATCTGTCTTTTAAAGCAGCACAGAGACATCAGAAAATTCTGCCTTTCTATTCCTTGCTTCCATTGGATCTCACAATGGCAAGATGCCCCCTGAGGCAGCAGCAGCATCAGCAGCCCTGCAGTTCACAGCCTGAAGAGGCTGCTGGGGCAGAGCAGCAGTGAGGGATGCTTTTCTGTTGGAAGGCACAGATCCCTGAGGCTGTATCCCAGCCCAGGGAACACTCACCAAAGGAGATGTCCCCGAAGTCGAGCTCAGCGAGGTCGAAGTGTAAACTCGGTGCAGTGACGCTGCCCCTGCAGGCCGAGGACAGAGCAGGCAATGGCTCGGTTAAAGGCATTGCACAGGTCCGGCTGTCGTGGCTCGGGGGCACAAAACCCGGGCTCAGGGCACCCTGGGTTTCCAACCAACACAGCCCCGTGTGCTCAGCACAGGGCCCTGGGCACAGGAGGCAGCTCCAGCCAAGGGGCAGCAGCCAACAGCCCCTGATGGGCTCTGGGCACAGGGCAGGCAGGAGAAGCCCCCGGGTTGCTGCGGGTCCCATGAAGGACCCTGAACACACACCCAGACATGGCTCCGTGCCTCAGTTTCCCCATCTGCAATGGCATGGACATCAAGGTGTCCCCACTAACTTCTGTAAGCAGCCCTTCCAGCCACAGCTTCCCTGCTTTGCTCCTTCTGAGCTGCAACTGCTGTTCCCATGGAGGAGCTTTCTCAAGAGAGTTTGACCCACACAATCATTACAGACACTGTTCTGAGACACCAATCCAGGGCATTCCCAAACATCCTCTGAAAAGAGCAGCAACAGTTCTACCCAGGGCACAGATGAATCCTAGAGGAAAGGACCAGCTTGTCAGCAGTGCACCAGCTGGCACAGCCAGGAGCAAGAGCTTCAACAACCAAACTTGGCTGTCCTGAATCTAGCACAGCACCTCACCTGCCCTTGAACTCAGCAGACACACTCCAAAAGCCACCAACATCCACTGAAATCAGCACTTGAAGCTGCACAACATTCACCAGTTGATTTCATGGTTGATGCCAATCAGTGCCCACTCTGCCTTTTGGTTCAAAATCAAGAACCAGTGAGCTGTGTCCTCTATTGTACTCACAGGACTGCCCCTGGCTCTGCTCTGCACATCTCAACAAGAGACACCTGCCCCTGCTCAAGGAGAAAGCTGCTTATGCAGAAACACCCCATGGCCATTTTGGGGGAGGGACAGAAGAGAATCAATTATTTGATGGTGAAAGGTTCCCTCTTGATTTCCAAATGAAAAAAGCAGCACTTTTCCTCCAAAAACAAAGGCAGCGTCATTGTTTCTCCACTATGGGCGCACCTGCTCACCACTTTTCTCTTGCTAAGGAATAACTCCCTTGTTCTTCTTTACCCATCTCCCTTATCTCTTTGCTATCATCCAGTGCAGATTGCTTTCATTTCTTCACTGCCTTGAGCCAGTGCCGCCCAAGAGCAGCAGCCCAGCTCCAAAGCTGCAGAGCAGCCAGCATCAGCTCTCCTGCTTCCACTCCATTATCCTGCAGCACATGGCTCAGGCTGGCAGGGACAAGGCCTCACACTGCTGTGGTGCTGAGCACTGAGCTCTGCCTCCCCTATGATCCGCCCTTCTCCCTGTGCCTGGGCCAGGATTGTCTCTTGCCATGGCACCAGCCCACGGGACGGTGCCCAAGTCCTTGGCACAGTTCCTGACTCCCACATCAGCGCTTTGCTGGCTGTGCAAAGGAGGCACCAGAGCCCTCTGTGCACAGGAGCTGGGGGCACAGCTTGTGCCCCACAGCATGGCCATGAGAGGTGAGCTGAGGCTGCTGCTGCCCATCTGGCATGGATTATTCACACAGGTTTTACAAACACTGCTGCAGCTGCAGAATCAGCCAGGCTGGCCCATCTGCAAAGCCCTGAGGGCCTTGCTGGCTGTTCAGGTGGGACATCCCAGAGCAGCGGCTGCCCAAAGCTGATCCATCCCACTGCCTGCCATGGCCCAAGGCACAGGGAGATCCCTGCAGGGAGGAGTCATTCCGGCTCCCGCCTACCACACAGGGCAGCAGGCAGCCCTGACAGTGCTGAGGAAGCATTTCAGAAGCTGCTTGTGCTCAGCAGGGTGCAAGCCAGCTCCCAACATGTTCCAGCAGCCTCCACGAAATCTGGGACACAGCAAGCTCCAAGGCCACTGAAAGCAAGAGCAGATGCCTTCCATCCTGCTCACTTCCAGCCAGGATGCAGGGCAGCAGATCCGGTGCTTGGTTCCTTTTGTAGCTCTTTCCCAACTCTGCTCTCACCCAAAGGTGTTTGCACAGGGACAGATGAGCTGCCTCACCTCTGGGTGCTCAGCTGGTACCGAGCTGCCTGGGCACCGACATTGCGCACCAGCAGAGTCTGCTGGGTGCTGACCTTGACTGGACACTTGGAGAAGTCCAGCTGGGCAGGGAAGTCCAGCACAGCTCGGGCACCAGTGGCCCGAATTGGCACAACGATCCTTTCCCTTCCAGTGAGGCACACCAGCTCGTGGCAATAATCCTGCAGGAAAAGAAACTGGCTCAGCACAGGACATTTAGTGCCATCCCCATGGCAGAAGAAAAACCATTTCCTATACCCCTCCAAGGGCATCAATTTACCTATTGCACCCTCAAATGAACACTAAGTTCTACTACTATGTCACATTTTAAAGGCACCAGCGCACTTTGCAAAATCTGTCTCAGTGGCATTCAGCTCTTGTGTCACTTGGCTCATACAGATAACAGACCTAGGCCACCATCATTTTTACTCTAAACTTTAATGATGTTAAAGAATTCCTAAGCCCCTTCTAAGCAACATGGAGCTGGGGAACACAGGACATTGCTCCTTAGGCTTCTATATTCCCACTGTCTGAGAATAGGACAAAGTGTTCAACTGACTCTAAGCAGCAAAAGGAAGAGGAGAAAACAGCTGCACCCAAAGACATCCTGCACCTCTGGCCTGGTGCAGAAACATCAGTTGGCTCACAACTCCCCTCTAACTTTGCCTGTCCAACCAAGTCAGGAGAAGAACGGTGCTAAGAGGTAGCAGGATGCTGTTGGAAAGGGCCTCTCTTTGTTTCCCTGCAAGGTTTCCTCCCTTCCATGCCATGCCCTCAACCCTTCTGTATGAACAAGCCTCCAGATCAGAACATGAACCCTCCAGATCCCAGCACTGAGATCAGACTTGCCAGGGCCTCAGCACTGCTGTTCAAACCTCCCCGCAAAAGCACCTTTGGCACGGAATGGGTGCCAGCTGACAGAGCAAGCACAGGGACAGGCATGAAGACAGAGCCCCAGCAGTGTCACTGCCACGGGCTCTGGGCTCACAGCTCTGCCTGCAGCTTGTACCTGCCCTACACCAGCTCCTTCAGGCAGGTGTCCAAGTGCCCTGCAGCTCAGCAACCTCCTGCTGACCAAGGGCACCCAGGGCCCAGAGTGCCTGTGCCAGGCCGGGCTCACGGGCACAGCACATCCTCTGCCCTGGCCCTGCAGCTGTGCCCTGCTCAATTGTGCTCTGGGACAGCACAGCTGCAAGGCTGCACAACAGAGCGGGTGAAAAAGCACCGGCTTTGCTCCAGCCCAGGGGCAGGCAGGGAAGCTCTTGGCAGTCCAGGAAGGAGGAAAGCTCCCTGACCTCTTTGTTCCTCTGGTGTTCTTCATTCAGAATGAAACCCCTTCCACTGGACCTAGAGATGGCCCAACATCTATCAACAGCCCTCTGTCATTTTCATCCTCTTTCCCGTGCATCTTCCCTTGGCAATGCTCAGCAATGTGCAGGGAGGGGAAGCAGAGCCTGTCAGGCCTGGCTGCAGTGCCTGCCAGCAGTGCCAAGGTGTGACTGGCTGCAGGCTGCCTGCCCACGCCTGGAGCCCAGCTCACAGCATGCAATGGGCTGCAGCCAGAGTGCAGGGAAAACAATGGCTGTGGAGATCATTGTGTGCTTTGGCTCCTCCAGCCTCACCTTGTTCTTGCTGGGGGTGAAGCGGATGCGCACAGGGACAGAGGCGCCCGGCGGCACGGCACGGTACGCATCGCTGGAGCTCACCAGCTGGAAGTAAGGTGAGCTCTCCATGGAGACCTTCACCACATGAAGAAACTGCAGCAAAGACATGAAATTATGATTTTGCCACTTGTGGAAACAGGACGAGAGGAGACCTGTCCATGGCCTGCTAACATCCCTTCCCTGCCCCTTTTCCAAAGCACTTTCAGCTGAGCAGGCACAGGCACATCATTCACAAGGCTGAACTTGAATCCCTTCTCTCTGGCTCCAGCATTTTGGCCAGGGGCAGTAGGGCAGTGCCTGCTGGGAAGGAAGGGCCGAGCAGGTCAGCACCAGCAGCATGGAGACACAGCACCTGAACCAAGTCACCTGCATATTCAACAAGGCCAAAAAACCTGCTGGCTTCTGCCTGCACACAGCCACGAAGTGGTCATGTTCCAGAGGGGGAATGTGCTACCTAAAAGCAAACCAGCCCATTTCTGTGGGGGAAGGAAGAAATTCCCTTCTAGCAGATCAGCTTTGGGTAGGGACCTTCTGGGGATACAGTCAGGCAGGCAGAGGAGCAAGACAGGAGACCAAACACTGTGGTCTTACTGGGAATAAAAGCAAACCTGAAAAGCAAAAGAAGGAATGAACACAGCAAGACAATCCCGAAAACAAGGAGATGGCAAAGAGAATTTAAATGGGCAGTAAAGCAGCAAGCAAGAATCATAAAACCATGAGAGCAACCAGCTTGCCAAAAAGGACAGAAACACAGACAGGCGGTGTCTATTGACCATGGGGCTTCAGAGGCATTTTCTGCCTGGAGAAACAGGACCAGCACTCACTGACAGTGTGGTTCCAGTATGAAAAGCCAATCTTGGCTCTCCAGGGCTTCCTGCTGCCTGTGCAGGCAAGCTGGGCTGCTGGGCATTCCTGCCTGCAGCCAGCAGGCCAGGTTCGGCCCTCTGGGCTACTACATGCACAGCACACATGCATTTTCTAGCACACTGATCTCATCAACCCCTGAGCACCAAAATGCTCTCCAAAAGTCTAAACCAGGCGATTTGGACTCCCTCCTGTCTCCTCCCACCAGCCCACTCTTGGCACAAGCCTCACTTGAGAAAATGTTTCCCGGACTGAAATTCAAATGGTCTCAAGTTTTCCTCTTTACAGTGGAACACAATTGACATTTTTCAACTTTTTCCCTCTCAGCTCTCTTGGGAAACTGCAAAACAATGCCAATTTCTTCAGGTGAAGGTGGAAACCTCCAGGAGCACATGCCTTTGGATGTGCTGTGCTTCTGCAAAGGGAAAGCAGAGCACCGTGTTGCTTTTGGAAAAGCTGAGCAGAGCTGGATGAAGCTGAGCAGGAGCCTCAAGTGGCACCTAAAGGCCTCTCACTGCTTCTGCTCCATCACTCTGATTGCAGGGCTCTTGCAGAACACGGTTCCTGCAGGGCCAATGCCATTAATGAGAAGCGATTCCAGCATAAAGTGCAGAAGGCTCAGCCCCTGAGCTTTGGCTGTGAGCTGCACAAAGGGAGCCAAACTGGCTGAGAGAGGCAGAGATTCCTACCAGGAGCCAAGATGAACCAAGGAGACACAGGGTGTGCTATAGAGCCAAGGCAAAGCATGAGAGCAGCTAAGAACTGTACAGCCCTCAACATTCCAGTCAATCCAGAGCTTTCAAGAGAAGGAAACTCCTTTGGCATAGACACCATCAACGCCTGGCCAAAATCTGGGGACAATTCCCAGCACAGGAAGATTTCCACCATCTTGCAGAAGAAGGTGCTGAGACATTTTCTTCTGCATGTGCTGCAGCAGATAACTTGCTTTGCTGTACACTGAGGGAATGAGAGCACTCTCCTCTTCCAGCACAGCGTTAAAGCTCTGCGTGCCAGCACTTACCTTGTCCTTATTCATGAGAGACAGCACCATTTCCGAGACCTCCTGAGCAACAAAGTTCTGAAATACCAGCTCTGGTGGGGAAACCCCAAACCAGCTCTGTTTCGGGGCAGCTGACGGCAGCTGGAGAGGAGAGAGAGCAGGGAGAGCTTCAGCTGCTGGGAGGAAGGTTCATGCAGGAGAATCTTCCTCTGATCCCCAGTGAAGTACAGACTCTGAGGGAGCACGTCTGCCCAGCCCACACTGGGCAAACAGTGGCTCACCCACCTCTGCTCTGAGCTCATCCACAGCTGCTGGGCCACACAGAGCAGGCTCAAGCCAAGCTGCTCTTTCGGCATGGATTTCTCCAGGTTTCTTTCTCAGGAATGCCAGGCAGCACTTTCCTAAAACACAGCCCTGTGCCCATGCGGTCACAGAGCTCTGGGGCACTGACTGAGCACTCATGGAGTAAGTAAAACCCATGAATTTACAGGAGACTCCATGGGAAAGGATTTGGGATGTCTTTTACTCTGAGACAGGGAAACTGAGGCCCACACAACTGCAAATATCTTTTTTTGCTCTAGAACTTAGACATCAGTAAGAAGAGCACAGGACCAGAGCAGGTGTGAGAGATGAGGTGACATTTGGCTGAAGCCAAAAGGTTATTAAGCAAAAGAATGGAATTTGTTGGTTCTGTGTGTTTTTTGTGGTTTGGATTTGTTCAGGTTGGTTTGTTGAGTGTCACAGTGAGAGGGACAGGGTTGAAGACCTGACCAAAAGGAAGGAGGACGAGAAGGGAGCGGACAGAAAAGTTGGTGCTCAGCAGAGAATGGAAGCTCCTGAGTACCCATCCAATGGCAAAGGGCACAGGGACTAAGAAACACTTTCCTTTTGCTTTGATGATTTTGTTCCTTTTCATTGTATTTAAAAGTTAGTGTGTTCCAAAGAGAGGAAAAGGCAAAAATAAAAAGACAAATGAGATGAAAAGAAAAAGACAAGTGAGGTGAATGCTGAATGAGGATAAGTTTCAGTTATTTTCTCAGCAACTTGGGTAAAAGCAGAGTTGGTATCTCCTTTTTCAATGGCCTTTAAATGGGTGCCCTCTTGTCATTACTGCAACCTTATTTCATGCCATTGTAGAGGTACGTCTGGAATGACACAACAACAGCAAATGCTTCTGGAGCAGAGACATTGCTTGGAGAAAACTCTGCCCTGCTTTGTCTGCCTTCTCCAGCCACACTGCTGTCACTGCAGAGACACAAGCAGGTCTCCTCTGTGACTTCACAGCAGACACATTCTGCTGAAGGGAGTGGCTGCAGCACACTGTCCCTTAGCTGTGCCCTTCCCTGAGGTGTTCCCAAGGCTCCTCTCCAGGACAATCCTAAACCTGGATTGTGTTCCGTGTCTCTTGCTGCCAATTTCCTGCTCAACAGCCCACCTCAGTCACCTACCCGTTTGGACTGTGCTTTATACTGAGCTAGTCCAGAAAAGCAGCTTTAAACACACCTCTGAGTAGGCACTGATCCAGACAAAGCACATCCATTCCCCTCTGCCCAGGGCCAGTCCCCTGTACATCTGGCAGTCTGCAAAATCTAACACCCCGTCAGGGTCCAACACATTGTTCCAGCCCAAAGCAGTAATGACATTTGTTTTGTTCAATCTGAAGTAATTCCTGCAGATCCTTGGCCTTCAAAGGCCAAGGCTGCCACTCTGCAGGGAATCCTGGGACCCCGAGCATTTGATGGTGACCACACCAAAGCAAGAGGTGGCTCCTTCAGCAGGAGAATGGCAAAGGGCAATTTTGGGCCTCTGTGTCCCCAGCCTTCCACCCATTGTTTTAGCAATGGCAGCTGCACTCCAGCACACCCCAGCAGCTTCAGCAGAGGGTATTTGTGTTGGCTTAGTGCAGATCAGGACTCCCAGTCCACCACTCCCAGCACCTTGCAATGACAGCAGGACCTGGACACTGAGGCATTTTGCTGGAGGCAAGCCTGTCACAAACACACACCCTCTTCAAACTTCATGTGAAACAGAAAGGAAAAGAGCAGGAAAAGGCTACCTTTGGGCGAGTCTCACTCCTGTCTAGAAGTGGGCCAAGTCTGGGCAGAATACTCCCCCCAGTGCTGGCCTCCTTCTTCCTGCTGAGAAACTTCTCCCTCTGGAACTTACAGGGAAGCAGCTGAAAGGCAAAAGTAAACCAGCTAGAGCCTCAGAGTTGTGCTTGTTCAGAAAGGCTTTTCTTCAACAAGTGACACTGGTGAATAACTTGTGATCACAGCCACTAGGACATTCCTGGAAGCCCTGGGAGTTTCCTGCTGAAATACTTAGCATCAGGGAATTAATAATACACAGTGGAACACACATACTCCAGCCATATGGCTCTGTCCCATTGGCTTCTCCATGACTGGATGGGACATGGTTGGGCATTTCTGCTCTTTGGGCATTTGTTTCCTCTTACGTTTCATTGGATTGAGGCAGTGACCTTTCCAGAGAATGGGGAGGGGCTCTCAGAACTGCCTGAACTCCATCCCTGCACAATGCTCAGAACTCACAGCAAGGAGATATCGCTGCTGGATGAGTCCAAGAGATGCAAGAAAGGATCACTGTACCAAGAGTGAGGTGCACAGGAATGTCTCTAGGTTTTAGTTCTCTCTGTGAATTGTTTTCTCTGTCTGGGCTGACAGAGCCCTCCACAGAAGAAAACAGAGGCATCTCCTTGTCAGAGCCTCAGCAGTGGGGCATCTTCAGCCAAGTGAGCTGCAGACAGCAAGGGACCTTTGTGGCCCTGGCTCCAGCGCTGCCTGCAGGGCTGCATCTGTGCCCACACAGGAGCTGGGAGAGAACAGCTGCTTTGGAAGCTCTTCCAGCTGGGACCAGCCGTGGCTCTCAAGGCTTTGGGCAGAGTTTGAGCTTCCCCCCCCCCCAACACGCCCAGGTGCCCAAGGGCAGCATGGTCAGAGCAGCACAGGTGAGTGGTGCCCAGCCTGACAGAAGGAATTCCTGTGGCACAGGGAAAGGGACAGAACACATGCTCAGGGCTTCAGCTGTACATTGGTTTCACTTGGCTCTGCTGGCACAGCCAGGCAAGACACAGCTGAAGCATCCCACAGTGTTCCCTATTGCACCAGGACAGCCCCAGCAACAGCAGCACAGCACAAAGGGCTGGGCACGGGCTCTGCAGCTTCACAGCACTGCTGGACAACAGGGGCAGGGAGAGCAGGCACACCAGGGCAGTGTCAGCCTTAACACAGCCCCAGTGGGTACTCACAGCATTAGGCTTCAGCCCTTCCCTGGACAAAAGACGAGGTGTCGGTGTCTTCTTTGGCAATCCAGACGCCATTTCCAAGGGACGGTGTCGCAGGTGAGCGACAATGCCTCTACAAAACTGGAAGGAGCAACAATGGAACTCTGAAAATCCACAACCCAATTCATGGCAGATTCAAGGCATATTCTGGTGCTAAAAATGTTACATTACTTGAAAGTAGCTAAGTGCTTGTTTGGTGTAAGCAGCTAGTACAGTTAGGCCTCTAGTTGGACTTTATTTGAACTCGATGGCTACCTTGTGCAATTCCACGTTAGATCATACTGAAACCTGGAGCTAAAAATCCGAACATTAATAACAGTTCAAACAGACAAAGCTGTAGCTTAAATATTACTCAAAAATAGCTAGAGTGGGCCTCCTCTTCTTTAGGCTAAAGCACCCTTGCTCTCTCAGCTGCTCCTCACAGCTGGGAGACTAATGAGAGACTGGAATGTTATGGCTAATGGCTGAAATATCATTATAAAGGACTTTCTGCCCAGTGTGACAAAACTCTAGAAAGAAGCTGCGACCACCCAAGCCCACCCTTCCCTGAAAATGCCTCCTGACTGGAACTTGGCACTGTGAGTTAAGCTGCCTAAGGGAACTTGAGACAAGATCAAGGTGACACTATTGTCCCATTAGCTCAGGTCTGGGGAGAAGTAAACAAGGCTGAGGAGAAAAACCTATCCACAACAAAGCCAAACCCAGCAGCTGTCCTGAAAATCAGCTCTGTCTGCGTTCAGCCTGGGGAAGTCACAGCCACAGACTCTTCTGCTGAGGCCAGCTTTGCACACAAACCTCCCAGCAAAGACCTCCGCAGTGCCTCCCGACCCATTCCTGAGGCCTCGCACCAGACGACTGCAGGGCATGCAAGCTAACAGAACA
Source organism: Melospiza georgiana (assembly GCF_028018845.1). Taxonomy (NCBI): domain Eukaryota; kingdom Metazoa; phylum Chordata; class Aves; order Passeriformes; family Passerellidae; genus Melospiza; species Melospiza georgiana. Next base: position 2,965,478 of record NW_026652216.1, on the reverse strand, counting down.
AATCTGAAAATCCAGAACCCAACTCATGGCAGACTCAAAGGATATACGGGTGCTAAAGATTTTATATGATTTGAAAGTAGCAAGAGACAGAGTCCAACGTGCCCCACTCCTGGGAGGTACCTGGGCAAGGTATCACCTTGCCCAAATCTGCATTAATCCATTGGAGTCTTACATTTTGCCAGACCTCACCACAGAGAAGACCAGAAGAGGATTTAATGGTAGGCCAATGGGATCCATGGAATGGTGATATTTTCTACTAAATCTCTCTCTGTCACTCTCTTTCTCCTCCCCCCCTTTCCAACCTCCATCCCCCTCCCCCTTTTTCTTTTCATTCTCTCTCTTTCTCCCTCACATTTACTGTTCTATGAAATCCAGACCATTGACTTTGGCATATGCTCTCCTTTGCACCTCAATACAGAGGCATCTCCCTAAAAGTTTTAAAACCCAGATGATAAAAACCCACTGAAACTTGAACAGAACTCATTCACCTTTAAGCAGTTCAAGCACTTACCATAGGAAAAAAATGTATAGACTACTATCTTTAGAAAATGTTGCATTTCTTCAGTAAAAAAAGCACAATCAGTAGTCCATTTATTGTTCATCCTCTCAGGTGTACATGTCAGTGAACTACTGCGCCAGAAGACTGGCATGATCACATCCTCTATTTCCCTTTGGCATTCTCTTTCAGAGCACAGATGAAACAAAACCAAAAAGTTCAACTTTAGTCGCTCTTTACCTTCAAATGAAATTCAGGACTCCCTAGCAGACACCAGTCTTCTGCACGCTGCGGAGCTTTTCGCAGAGGCCAATGCTCTGCACCTTTAGCAATTCTCTACGCCGACAATTCACCTGGCGAAGGGCCCGGTGCAGCCGCCTGCAGGAGCCCGGGCTGCGCACACCCAGCCAGGGCCGCGCTCTCAGGCAGCTGAGGCCGCGCCGCTGTCACAGGCGCTGAGGGCCCGGCCGCGGTTACCGGGCAACCGCGGCGCCGAGTGCGGGGCCGGGCGGGGCCGGGCCGGGCCGCAGGGCTTTGCAAAGGACATTGGCACTGCAGCGACTGACTGCAGTTTGGGGCTTCCCAAGAGTCTTTCTGTAACTAATGAAAGGTTAAAATGTGGTGACAAAGGCACCTATGCCAGGGCTGTACATTGCTCTTTGCAGCACTAGTATCCGACCCTGGCTGGAACAGCAGGAGGGGCTGAGGCAGCAGGGAAGGGGGCTCAGCCTGGAGAAAAGGAGGCTCAGGGGGGACCTTCTGGCTCTGCACAACTCCCTGACAGGAGGGGACAAGAGGCTGCTGCAAGTTCAGGCAGCGCCGGAGCCGCCTGGCTCCCCCTCTCCTCCCCCGCTCCGCCTCTTCCTCCCTCCCTCCTCCTCCTCCTCCTCCTCCTCCGCTCCCGCAGCCCTCGCAGCCCCCGGCAGGGGCGGGGACGGAGCCGGGACAGGCCGGAACGCAGAGAGGCCTGGGGGGATGCCAGGACTGGGAGTGACTGGGCTGTACTGGGATCATCCTGGGAGCAGCTCCTGGGTGACTCAGTTCTACTGGGATCATCCTGGGATCACACTGGCAGTGAGGAGGAGCAGCGCGATGGCTCCAGCGCTGGGGCTGAGGGCGCTCCTGGGCGGCCAGGGGCGAGTGGGACCCCCGGCACCGGGACCCTGAACCGCCACTGCCAGCACCGGAACCCCCCTGCTCCCCTTAGCCTGCACAGGGAGCCCCTGAATCGCCCTGTTCTGGACATCAGGTCCCGCTGCTCCCCTTTTCCCGGCCATCCCATGGCTCCCAGCCTCCAGACTTGGCGTAGGCCTGACTCTGGGACAACCTGCAACGCCTTGGTCTCCCATTCCTGCCTTTCCCAGGCACACCTTTCTGCAAAACCAGAGACAGCTTGAACTCCCCCTTTCCGAACATCCCGGGTGTCCCCACTCTGGTCCCCCCTTTCTGGGAAACCCTGCACTCCCCTTTCCTGGGCTCAAGGACCCCCTGGAACTCCCTTCTACCTCTCCCCGTCCCTGCCCACCCCCCCATTCCCATGACCCTGAGACCCCCCTGGCACCCCCATGCCTGAGAACCCAGATACCATTTTACCCCTTTGCGCAGTACTGAGACCCCCCTACACCCCTTTATCCGGCACCAACTCAACCTTTTCCCAGCCCCTTCTTCGTTTTTTGAAGCACAAGACTACTCTTTCTCTGTTCGAACTTCTCATGGAATTACCGCTATTTTAACATCTGCTTACTTTAACATAGAAGCCTTTATTTGATATCAATTTGAACATTTAATCTCCTTATAGTTTTATGCGTTATGAAGAAAAAGAGTATTTTCTTGTTGTTAGGAAAATTAATCCAGAAACACCAGAAGTTTTTGTTCACAAAGAAGACAGAGGAGTCCTTTCTGGCTTTATTCCAATAAAGGGAGAGGCCATGGGGCATTCCCCTGGGATCTTTGAATTTTTGCAGGATGCAGCCTTCTTTTTATCCTAATTTCCTGGCCACATTTCCCTTCTCTCTTTCCCCTTGGCTGAGGTGCTTGAGAGGTACAGATGCCCTGATACGCCTGACACCGAAGATTTCCCAAAGATTTCCCTCTAATATATAACCCTCCCTTTTAGTTTTTAATTCTTACGGAGTTTAGGGGTTTTTCTTCCCCATTGTTTCTTTCATTTCTCAATGGCTTATTTTGTTTATCTGCAAACCTAAAGTGTATTTGTAAAAGCAAATATCTTTTTCCCTTCATCGATCAGTGGAATCCTTCCCATTGTTTCTTTTATCTTCCAGAGCTAGTTTTATCTACGAGCAGACCCACAGATTTTTAGTAAAAACAAATCCACTATTCCTCTCCTTTACAGCTTACAAGAAGATTTCAGCTCTAAAAACAAAGCATCTTCTCAGCCCTCTCATCTAGGACTTAACTTCTTTATTGACTTTAGTGTCTTCATATTGCTTTTTATATCCTTGCATTTTGTTCTTTTCTCTCACTCAGAAGAAGACTGAAGTACTGAAAAACTTAACATCACGCATGAGGCCTACCTAACCCACCAATAACTTGTAACAGAAAGCTGTGGCTCAGTTGTGTTCAGATCAGCTTTATAGTTAGTGTTTAGTTTTCTACACCAGCCACAGAAGTCTCTGGTCTCAGCCATGCTAAGAAGAAGAAGAAGCAGCCTGACAGTGAGATCTTCACAGCCACAGCCAGCCCTGCTCTGGCTAAAGCTCCGCAGCCTCCCCTGTCTCCTTGCCCGGCAGCTGCTGAAGCCCAGCCCGGCCAAACCAGAGCCCATGGAGAGAGAAGCCAGCAAGCAGCCCAGGAAATAGAAAAGAAGCCCAGCCTGCAGCAAGACTGCCAGCCCAGCCCAGACACAGAGCAGAAGCCAAACCCAGCAGCTCCCTGCCGACCAACAAAGAAAAAAAGTTTCTGAATTTTTTCATCTTTACCATGTGTGTTTCACAAAAGCGTGTCTAGCTTTTCAGTAGCTCAACAGACTGTCAGATACACAAAAAACTTTGCATCACTTCCCTAAATTTCCTCCCACTCCAAAGCATAACACAGGGCCGCTGGGAGCAACTGGGATCAGACTGGGAGCAACTGGGAGCAACCAGGACCATACTAGGAGCAACTGGCATTATCATGGCATCAGAGTAGGATCATACTGAGAGGGACTGGGTCAGTGCTAGAGGCAACTGGGATCACACTGGGAGGAAATGGGGACATGCTGGGGACAAATGGGATCATACTGGGAGCAACTGGCACCATACTGAGGGTGACTGGGATCCTTCTGGAATCATACTGGAAGTGATTGGGAGCAGGCTGAGGGCAACTGGGACCATGCTGGGGCAACTGGGATATACAGGGAGTGACAGGAATCATGTTGGAGGTGACTGGGAGTGGTTATGAGCAACTGGATTAATGCTAGAAACTACTGGGAGCAACTGGGAGTGAGTGGAAACACATTAAGGACAACTGGGATATACTGGGGGAGACCAGGAGTGACTGGGACCACAGAGGAAGCTTAAAGTTACTGGAATAATACTGGGAGTATCTGGGAGTGACTGGAATCATACTGGGGGCAAATGGCACTGTACTGAGTGTGACTGGGTTCATATTGGAATCATACTGGGAAGGACTGGAACCATACTGGGAGTGCCTGGAACTATGGTAGGGGTGAATGGGAACAGCTGGGACTGTGCTGGGACCATGCTGGGATCATACTGGGATCATACTGGGAGTGACTGGGATGATACTGGGATCACACTGAGTGTAACTGGAAGTGACTGGGACCATCCTGGGGGTGACTGGGAGCCACAGGGCCCATGCTGGGAGTGACCTGGGGGGAACTGGCCCAGCTGGGGCTCAGGGTTGTTCTCCCCCAGGGCTGCCCTGGGTCCTGCTGCTGTCCCTGGCCCCACAGAGCCGAGGGACAGGGGACAGCTGAGGGACAGGAGACAGGGGCAGGGACATGGAGAGGTAGAAGGGAGTTCCAGGGGGTCCTTGAGCCCAGGAAAGGGGAGTCCAGGGTTTCCCAAAAAGGGGGGACCAGGGTGGGAACACTCGGGATGTTCGGGAAGGGGGAGTTCAGGGGGTCTCTGGTTTTGCAGAAAGTGGGGCTGGGGGCTGGGAAAGGCAGGAATGGGGATCCAAGGTGCTCCAGGGCATCCTAGGGTGACGCCCATGGCAAGTCTGGAGGCTGGGAGCCATGGGAAGGCCAGGAAAAGGGGAGCAGGGGGTCCTGATGTCCAGAATGGGGGATTCAGGGGGTCCCTGTGCAGGATAAGAGGAGCAGGGGGGTGCTGGTGCCGGGGGTCCCACTCCCCCCTGGCCCCCAGGAGCGCCCCCAGCCCCAGCGCTGGAGCCATCGCGCTGCTCCTCCTCACTCCCAGGATGATCCCAGGATGATCCCAGTAGAACTCAGTCACCCAGGAGCATCTCCTAGTATGATCCCAGTTGCTCCCAGTCATTCTTTATTATGATGCAATTTGCCTCTGGCACAGTTCCAGTTGGTCTCAGTTGCTCCCCCTTTGATCCAGTGTGTTCCCAGTTCTCCCAGTTGCCCCTAGTGTAGCCCCAAGTAACTCCCAGTATGATGCCAGTCTCTCCCAGCAGGGCTGCAGTCATTCACACTTGCCCCCAGTTGCCCCCAGCATGGTCCCAGTTCCCTGCAGCACGCTCCCAGTGGCTCCCAGTCCAGTCCCAGTCATTGCCTGCATGGTCTCAGGCACTCCCAGTATATCCCAGCTGCCCTGAACATTCTCGTAGTCATCACCAGGCACTCCCAGTTCAGCTGCCCCCAGTTTTATCCCAGTCACTGCCAGGACATCCCAATTGTCACTAGCATGCATCCTGTCATTCCCAGTTGCTCCCAGTGTGTGCACAGAGAGCTCCCAGCATGGGCCTGGTAGCTCCCAGTAACCCCAGCGTCACGATCCGTCCTTAGGATTGATCTCATGGATTGATTATTACTGCAAATAATAATCAGGATTGATTATTATTTGCAGTAATAATCAAAACAAACGCACCTTTATTGAATGACCACAACAAAATGCGATAGAGGGATTAAGGGAGAGAAAAATACAGAGAAAGAGAGAGAAAAGAGAGAGAGAGAGAGGGGGATATAGCTACCAAACGTAAAGATGAAGTCCTTTGGTCCAGTCCACTTGAGGATCCACCTGTTACGTCAGGGAGATCTCAGAGGCGCAGTTCATCTGGACCCCAATTGTACTCTTTTCCAATGGGGGAAGGGAGAATGAATTTTGCAACCGAATCAAAAGGTAGTTTTGGGGAAAGAATGGTGCTTCGAAAGGGTACACACAGTCCATGTTCAGCAGTGGGCGTGAGCCATTGTTTTTGTGGCCCAATGCTCACACCTGCAACATCCATCTCGTTTTGGTCAGCTTGCCTCTCCCCACACACCTCCCCCGGGTTGGGGGTCTCAGTCCCAGTCCTTGGAAAGTATAAGAGGGGGACTTCTCACATGGGGGTTTGATGTCTCGGTCTCTTGATGAAGAGGCTTCTTACATCTCAGTCTGTGTGTCACGGTGGTTGCAAACGAGTGAGAGGGGTCTTCTGCAGGGTTCCACCACTCAGGAGAAGTCCAGCCAGACCGAGAGGTGGGGCAGCTTCCAAGGCTGTTGTTGCAAAAAGGGCACGGTGCCCCCTTCTTCTCATTGGGCTCAGTGTAGCATACAGCAAACAACGCTTGTGGAAACAGTAGCTTAGCAATGCTCTCAGGTCTCAGGGCCTTGTGGCATATGACTTTCTCCTACAGAGGAGACGGGGGGGATCTTCTCTTCATTGGTCCTCAAATGATGATCGTGAGGCAGATGAGGGAAAATTCGGACAGACTCTTACACCTGCTCAAGGGGAGGTCTCTGTCCCTGTCACTCCCTTGCTCTCCCCCCCTTTTCTCTTTCTTTCCATCTCTCTCTCTACCCCACATTTACTGTTCAATAAAATCCACTTTGGATTTGGTCTCGTTAGCGCCTTAATTGGGGCTGAGGCATCTCTCTAACAATTTTCTTAACCAGATTGCCACATGATTTTGGCACAGTGAGTTCAGGGCACTGTTGTCTGTCCCCAGCTGCCTTTGACAACAGCATGGTTCCCGTCCTCTGAGGAGGTTGTGGTTCTCTCTGGAGGAACTCTTGGAAACTTGGACACAGCTTCCTCTGAGCAACTTATGGGAGAACTGATGAGGAAAATGGCTGTTGTGGGTGGCCAGTGAAAAGAAAATATTTTGTTGTCCTTCCTTGAAAAGTGTGTTAAAATCATTGGAGGAAAGGGAGCAGATGTTACCAGCGAGACTGACAAGGTTCATTCACCCCACGGTGAGGAACATAAGGCTGCTGAAAGTCCTACAAGAAGCCCAGCTCAAGTACCTAAATTCCTGAATATCTCCTGAATTCCCAGGCTTGGGTTCTTTGCCCAATGTGAGAATCATTTTTCTCTTGATCCCTGTCACCTTTGTGACAGCTACACAGAGCTTCCCCTTCCTTTTAATAATCTGTATTGGACCAGTTTTTCTCTTTTCTTCTATCAGAACCTGCCAGCAGCTGAGCTGGAGCTGTGCAGGAACCAATGAAACTTGGAATTGCCACATCACTGCTTGGATTGTCGGTTTATTCATATTTGGGATTTGTTTGCATTTCCATCACAAGTTACTTGTGGGAAGAGCAAATATTCTTCAAAGTGATTTATGCAGAGTTAAGTTTGATTTCTGCCAAGTTTATTTTGTCCAGTGCCCAGGAGATGCTCAAGGGGTCTCTGTGCCTCTGGCCCTGGGGGATGCTTGGGAGGGGCTTGGGAGGGTTGTCCCTGTCCCTGTCACCCCAGGCCATTCCCCAGGGGACAATAAAACCTCACTGAAAGTGGAGCAAATTTTGCAAAAGTGGCAGTTAATGGAACAGTCAGCGCTACCTTGAGAGCTCAGTAACAAATCAAGGCGGCCCAAGGTAATTCTGGGGCTCTGTGGACACCTCAAGTAAAACGTTTAGTAAATGGCAGGTATTGAAGGGAAGAACTTGATCTGTCTTCCCCAACAGTCTTGGGGACATTGGCAGGAGAAATGATGTCATTGTCTTCTTTATGGACTGTCAAGCTGACATAAAGCCTGACTTGAAGGAAAATGTCCAAAGGCTTCACCCACAGAGACTTTTTGCCCAAACTCCTGAGAAGAAAGGATTCTGAGCCCCAACAACCCCATAGCTCAGCCAGGGGCTCATGCACAGCCCCCCTGGCAAAGGCTGATCCCAATGGATGCTCCAAACCAGGCTGAGGGTTTGCAGCAGTGGGGGAACTGGCTCAGATGTGACGCACATCTTAAACTGATCAAAAGAAAAACAATGAGGCTGTACTCTCCTGGGAGAACTTTGAGCACTTTATGGGAATTAAAAGGACTATAAAAGGGCTGGAGGTGGACTTTGTACAAGGGCTTGGCATGGAAATGGCGTCACAATGACAGAGGGGAGAGATAGGTGGGATATTGGGAAGAAATTCTTCCTTGTGAGCATGGTGATGCCTTAACAGAGCCTGCCCCATTCCTGGAAGTGTCTAAGACCAGCTTAGATGGGATCTTGCCGCAACCAGGTCTAGTGGAAAATGTTCCTTTACCTGCCCCTGACAGGGGGTGAAACGAGATGATCTTTTAGGTCCCTTCCAGCCCATGCCATTCCAAGGCTCCATTAATCTCTGACTTCATGGGCCCCACTGGCTCCCAGGAGTGGAGTGGGGTGCATTGCCTGGCAACAGGAGTTGTGTTGAGGAGGGCCTCAGTCCTGCAAGGGATGTGGAAGGAGAAGGAGCCTGCTGGCTGCTCGTCCTTTTTATCATTGCTTTGCTCATTGCTTCTATCACCCTTTTGTTCACCCTGTTTGTCGTCCATTTTGCTCGTCTCTGACAGACCCAACTGGGCAGAAGGCTTGTGACAAATCAGGGACAGAGTGTGTGCAGACAGGGGGAGAGGAGTGTGCTCCTACATCCTGGGGTGTGCCCCAACCTTGCTGTGGTGTCATGGGTTCCTTTCTGTGCTGAAAGATGCTGTCCCAGTTCCTGGAGAAGCTGCAGAAGGACAAAGCAGATCAGCAAGACATGATGGCTGCCATGGACATGGTAGAGTCTAAGGGGCCTCCGTGCCAGCCCAGGGCTTCCCAGGCAGGGTGACAAATGCCCCTTGTCCCTTGGGGGCTGGGTGGCAGAAATTGTCCCCTTGGGAGGGGGAATTTCCTGAGCTCATGGGGTCCCTCACCCTTCACATGGTGGGACCAAGCTCACCAGGGTGATGGGGCAAATGGGGCCACAGCAGCCTGAAAGGGGCATGATGGCCTGGAGGAAGCACTCCTCCCTCTGCCCCTCACACGCTGGCCCTGCCTGGCTGTCGTGGGTTGACAGCCTTTATCCCAATATCGTGTGTTGTGTCTGGCAGCTGTGCCTTTTCTCTCTTCCCCCCCCCCCCCCCCGGCCGTCTTGCTACGGCGGGGCGGGGAAGAGAGGGGGGAGTGTTTGACCAGGTCCTTTTCTTTTGCTTTTGGCTTTTGGCTGCTTGGCTTGGCTGGCCGCTTTGCTTGCTTGCTTTCTGCTTTTTGCGCTGTTTTTTTTTCCTTTTCTTTTCTTCCCTCTTTCTTACCCTCCCCTGAAGATACTGGACCGGCTCCGGACCTGACCTGAGACGTCCAGGACACCCGGAGCTTGTGAGAGAAGCTTGGCGCCCTCACAACACAGTCTGTTTTCTTTTCTTTTCTTGTGTTGGGGAGTGTTCTTTTGTTACTTGTAAATAAATAGGTTTTGTTTTCCACTTTGCTCCTCCGAGAAATTCCTTCCCAAACCTGGCGTTGGGGGAGGGGTGGTTGGAGGTTTGTTTTGTTTGGGGGGCTCCCTTTTGGAGATTTCCCCTAATTCGTCCTAAACCAGGACACTGGCATTCCTCATCCCTTTCCCCGCCGCTCTCCTGCCGTTCCCCTCTGCTAGAAGGCGGACAAAGCTGCCTTGGACAGCAAAGTCAATTGCAGCCAGTTTGAAGAGAACATGGAGGAGCTGGATGAGAGAATGCAGGAGTTGCAGAGCCAGATTTCAGGCTAGGAGCAGCACTGGAACAATATGCAGCAGCAGTTCAGCAATGCAATTGAAGACAAGGTGAGGGGTATTTCGACCCCACCATGAGGAACTGGCACCTTCGGGACTTGACAGCCTGCGGCAGCATCCCTCTGAGGATCCCCCTCCAGGCTTTTCCCTGGAGAGCTCCATGTCACATCCTGGAGCAGCTGGCTGAGGCTGTGCACCTGTTCACAGCTGGATCGCCTGGAGCTGAAGACTTTCCGTAAACACCTGGAGGACTCCTGGAACAGGAACATGGAGGAAGTCGAGGATAGGCTGTTGCGTGAAAACGCCGCTGGGATTAAGAAGTGAGTGCGATGGAGATTCTGATGGCTTTGGGAACAGAGATGGCAACTGCTCCTCCCAGGCAGGGCTGTCACACACTATGTCCCTGAGCTGGGCCGTGCCCTGCCCTCCTGGCCGTGCACACGGGGGGACTTTGGTGCCAGAGAGGGGCTGAAAGCGCTGCAGGGGCTGCTTGAGATGGTGGCATGGGTGCCTGTGCCCTTCACCTGGCATCAGCCAGCACCTTGGGGATGGGGAGAAACAGGCTCAACAGCCCACGGTTCACCCTGCAATGGCCGTGACCCTGTGCAGTGACCTGCCCAGCAGCTGGCTGCTGCAGGGAGCTGCTGCCTGTGTGCTGCAGGCCTGTGGCCCCAGGAGCTCAGCCGGCCCTCTTCCCTCACCCTCCTTAGGCAGCTGCCAGTCCCTTTCACGTGCCTGTCCTGTGACCGCATGCTCAGCGTGCAGGTTCCTGGCCAGTGAGTAGCACCCGTGCATCGGGGGCAGCGGGGCTGGCATGGGGGGAGATGGGTGCCAGCGGTGACCCGCTGTGCTGGGCACAGGGGTGACAGTGTCGGCTCGGGAGGGGCTGATGTGGGGAGCCCCCTCTGCAGCCCTGCCCATCAGCAGGGCCTGTGGGGGCTCATCCCAAGGGCTACAGGCAGCGGGATGCCATGGGCTACAATCCCATGGCTTTGGGGGTGCTGCCTCCAACAGGAACAGGTTCGTTGTCCCCTGCCACACACCTGTGACTCCTGCCCTCCCCAGGTACTCCAAAAAACTCCCGTATTTGCAGCCGATGCCCCCTAGCAAGGAGCCACTGCCCAGCCAAAGGTAAGGGCTCTGAGGACACATTCCCCGCGCCTGGGGTGCAGGGTAGCCCTGACACAGCAAGGAGGGCTCTGCACCTGGGCTGGGGCAGAGGAGCCTGGGGGGACGGGGCAGGGTAGGGGAGCAGAAGGCAGCTGTGGAGGGCCAGTGCTTGCCCCAGGGCTGGGGGCTTTTGCATTCCTTGCCTTGCACTGCCCTGTCTGGCCCACCTCTCTGTCCCAAGGTTGCTGAAAGCACATCTGATGAGCTGTGTCTGTTTTCAGTCTGAGCTCAGGCTTGGTGGGGAGTTGTGTGCCTCCTGTGAAAGGAGTTCCCAAAACCAATCCCTGCAGCTGGGACAGCGCAGCTCCTGCCAGCTGGTGTCCTGTGCACAGGGACCTGCCATGGCCATGGCCAGCACACCTTGCTGTGGGGACAGAGCCAACAGATCAAGCGTGGTGGGATGGGCTTGGGGCTCCTGCAGCAGGTGGAAAGGAGCTGGCAGGGACACGCCCCTGCAAGCAGCACTGCTAGTGCCCTCCCTGGCACAGCAGGGTGATGCCCTGCATGCCACAGGGCTGGGCACTGAGCCTCCTGTGTCCCATCCCACAGGAGGCCGCTGTCTGTGCCAGTGTCCCCCGTATGCCTCAGATCTCTGGGGACCATCAAAGCAGCAGTTTCACGATGCAGAACATCAAGGCTTCCCCACATACAAGTGCACAGCTGCAGCGTCTCCTGGTACACCACAACAAGGTAGGTGTGATGAAGGTAGAGACACAGAGTGGTGACTGAGGCTTTAAGCATTGCTGACTATGCAGGAGGAATCTGTGCCTTCAGTCCCCAGGGAGACCTGGGTTAGGAGGATTATTGGGGGGTGCTGGATTGGGCCCTGCATTGCAGCCAGCTGGCCTCTCCTCCTCAGCCTCGTGTGACCCTGCTGCACGGTGATGGACACATCTCGAGGGGCCGTAATGACCAGCATCGCACGGCGATCAGGACACAGGATGCGTCAGACACGGCCCTGTCGGGGCAAGGGGGTCAGTGACGACAGGGGGCTGATTATCTGCAGGGTGCTAGCTGGGGGATGAGTGGGGCTCTGTGTAGTGAGCTGGGTAATGTGGCATGGGTATTTTGCGTCTGGGGTAAGAAGGAAGGGGCAGAATGGAGCAGGAGGACTGGCACATGGGGCAACTGAGCTTGGAGCCGGAGTTACGTGGGAGAATGGCCATGCCCAGTGTGGGACAAGACCTTGAGTCCTGGTGCGCTGGGGCCAGCACCTGTGGCAGCTCACCCTTGTCCTTCACCGCCCAGGCCCTGCTGCCTCAGGACAGCACTGGCCAGGCACAGCTCCTTGACAGGTCTCATGGGCCCCAGGGCTCGAGCAGCCTCTCCAGCCCCGCCAGACATCAACAGCCCCCGGCCAGCTGGAAAGGACTCAGCGCCCAATGCTCGGCCTGGGACATCTTGTCCGAAGCGAGAAACACCTGTGACAATGTCATAAGGAACTTGACTTTTTACTTGTATATAAGAACTAAGTTAGTTGTATATAGTTATTAGGTTAATAAAAACTGTTAAAATTACGGGCAGAGCCTTGTCTCACAGCCTGTCTCTCCCCGGGTTTCCTGGTGTTATGAACAAAAATTCGGTTAATATTTTTTTGTGAGAAAAAGTTACAAAGAGGCAGCCAGATCACTGGCCCTGCCCAAGTTCTGTGTGTTTTGTTATTGTAATCACGGGTTGTTGTGGCTAATTGCTCCTTTTGTATTAGCAGAGCCTTGCCCGAGGCTAAGTTTTACCTTTCTCAGAATAGGGAAGACACCTGAGAAGGTGGGGGGGTTATGCAAAGTGACTCCCAAGACCAGAATGCTTTGTGGGACCCCCGACTCCAAACTCACGGAGAAACCCCAAAAACAACGAGCCACCTAAGAGTTGAGAGACTAGAGTGATGTCTGGATGTGAGGAGCGGAGTGCTGGGCCAGCAAGAGATGCTGGAAACCTTCATCGTTCCTCACCCTGTCTTCGAGATCCCCCGGGCCAGGTCTGGGAGGGGAGCGAGAGTCGGATCGAACTAACATCTGATGGGGATACCATGCCCTAAAGGCTCCCACGAGGAGCGGATCCCCCAGCTCTGCCCCTCGTGGACAGAGCTGTGCATATCCTCTGAGTCGCCCTGGCAGACGACGGGACGCTGCAGACCTGCCTGTTGAGCTGCCCAATGGTGAGCTGATCACTTTTAATAAAGGCATTAAAAAAGGAGAAGAAGTCTCCTGGTCCTGTTTATTTCACCTGGTGCACTTTCAGCTCCTTCCCCCCTGCTGTGTCTCTGCCCCCGGACTGAGCAGATCGAGCCCCGGGCCAGGCCCTGAGGCCGCTGCTGCTCCCGTGGCGCCTGCGGGGCAGCCCTGAGGCTCCGGGCCGGCTGTGGGGGCAGGAGCCGCACTGCAGAGCCCGCGGCCCTCACGGGCTGCAAAGGCACGGGCAGATGGCCATGGGGCCCGGCTGGCAATGCCGGCGCTGCTGCTCTCGGCTGCCGCCTGCAATCCTTACAGGCAGCCCTCATGCCGGCTCAGGAGCCGCTCGGAGCCGTGCCCGAGGGCTGGCACCAACCCGCGGCCCCCAAGGGCACTTGTCCCTTCATTTCTGCTCTGCCACATTCCGAGCTCATTTGTCAGCTCCCTCCTCCCCTTCCTTTCTGCGGGGCAGCGTTAGAGGCCGGCCCAGTGGCTTTCCTCCCGCACAGCCGGCAGCCCCCGGCCCACAGCTCCCTGGCGGGAGCCAGAGCTGCTTTCCAGCCGGGCAGCCCCGCCGTGTCCCGCAGCCCGGGCCGGCTCTTGCCCGCCGCCGGCGAGGCCCAGCGGCTGGGCCCGGCCATCCCGGGCCAGAGCAGCTCCCTGGGAACACAGCTGGACATGGGAGGACACACAGCAACACAAAGGGGACACACGACGGGCGCCGTTTCCCGTGTCCCCGTTGCCGCAGAGCAGTGCTGTGTGCGGGGCTGGCACAGACCCGGGCACAAAGCAATGTCTGTGCTGTCACCGGAGAAAGGACACGGCAGGGGTGCTGCTCACGGATGAGGGTGCTTGGGGCTGGAGGGGCTCTCCGACCTTCTCACACCTGCGCAGGTCGGGGCAGTCTCTGTCCCTCTCAGCCCTGGTGTGACCCCACCATCATCGGGGTCAGAGGGACAGAGACACCCGCAAACCCCCAGAACGGCAGAACCTGGGATTTGGTTTGGGGCTGAGGATTTAGGAAGGGGCTGGAATTGGGGCTGGCTTGGAGTTGGGGCTGAGATTTGGATTAGAGCTGGGATTGGGGTTAAGACTAGACACGGGATTGGCTTTGGGCTGGGGTTGGGTTGTGGTCTGGGGCTAGACAAGTTTGGAATTGGGATGTGATTAAATACAGAACTGTGAGTGTGTCTAAACGTGGAGTGAGATTGAGACCAGGATCAAGGTCAGGTTTGGGACTGAGCTCACCCAGAGCGGGACAGAGGGGATGTCACTGCAGGATGTCCCTGGCATCATCCTAGCCCTCCTCAGGCACCTCCAAACATGAGGGGCAGCTGCGTGCCCCAAGATCCAGGTGCTCTCACGCTGCCCCTCAATACCAGGCAAGCATTCCCTGAGGGCAGCCCTGACTGTGACCCTTAGGGCTCTGGGATCAGCCCTCACATCCCTGTGGGAGCAGCTGCAGACAGGATGAGAGATTTCCCCCCCTCTTCCCTGTGGAAAGATGAAGCCCAGCTGCCCTTTCCTTCTGGTGCCTCCTCCTCTCCTCAGCTGAGGATGTCAAATTTCCCAGGAGCAGGAAAATCCCCATTCCCTGTTTCCTTGTGGCTGCAGCTTGGAACACCCACTCAGAATTAAGGACTTTCTGACAGCCCTGCTAAATGACACTGGGAGGAGATTTGTGAGAAAGGGAGGAAATTGTATTTCAATAGTAAATAAAAGGTGCAAAATTATTTCTTTCTGTAACATTTGTTTTCAGTCAGTTGCACTTCTGGTCCCAGGCCAGAGAAAAGGGTGGGGCTGGGGGCTGGGAAAAGGTTGCGTTGGTGCTGGATGAAGAGATGCAGGGGGGTGTGGGTTCTCAGGAATGGGGGTGCCAGGGGGGTCTCAAGGTCATGGGAATGGGGGGGGGTGGGCAGGGACGTGGAGAGGTAGAAGGGAGTTCCAGGGGGTCCTTGAGCCCAGGAAAGGGGAGTCCAGGTTTTCCCAGAAAGGGGGGACCAGAGTGGGGACACCCGGGATGTTCGGAAAGGGGGAGTTCAGGCTGTCTCTGGTTTTGCAGAAAGGTGTGCCTGGGAAAGGCAGGAATGGGAGACCAAGGCGTTCCAGGTTGTCCCAGAGTCAGGCCTACGCCAAGTCTGGAGGCTGGGAGCCACGGGATGGCCGGGAAAAGGGGAGCAGCGGGACCTGATGTCCAGAACAGGGCGATTCAGGGGGTCCCTGTGCAGGCTAAGGGGAGCAGGGGGGTTCCGGTGCTGGCAGTGGCGGTTCAGGGTCCCGGTGCCGGGGGTCCCACTCGCCCCTGGCCGCCCAGGAGCGCCCTCAGCCCCAGCGCTGGAGCCATCGCGCTGCTCCTCCTCACTGCCAGTGTGATCCCAGGATGATCCCAGTAGAACTGAGTCACCCAGGAGCTGCTCCCAGGATGATCCCAGTACAGCCCAATCACTCCCAGTCCTGGCATCCCCCCAGGCCTCTCTGCTTTCCGGCCTGTCCCGGCTCCATCCCCGCCCCTGCCGGGGGCTGCGAGGGCTGCGGGAGCGGGGGAGGAGGAGGAGGGAGGAAGACGCAGAGCGGGGGAGGAGAGGGGGAGCCAGGTGGCTCCGGCGCTGCCTGAACTTGCAGCAGCCTCTTGTCCCCTCCTGTCAGGGAGTTGTGCAGAGCCAGAAGGTCCCCCCTGAGCCTCCTTTTCTCCAGGCTGAGCCCCCTTCCCTGCTGCCTCAGCCCCTCCTGCTGTTCCAGCCAGGGTCGGATACTAGTGCTGCAAAGAGCAATGTACAGCCCTGGCATAGGTGCCTTTGTCACCACATTTTAACCTTTCATTAGTTACAGAAAGACTCTTGGGAAGCCCCAAACTGCAGTCAGTCGCTGCAGTGCCAATGTCCTTTGCAAAGCCCTGCGGCCCGGCCCGGCCCCGCCCGGCCCCGCACTCGGCGCCGCGGTTGCCCGGTAACCGCGGCCGGGCCCTCAGCGCCTGTGACAGCGGCGCGGCCTCAGGTGCCTGAGAGCGCGGCCCTGGCTGGGTGTGCGCAGCCCGGGCTCCTGCAGGCGGCTGCACCGGGCCCTTCGCCAGGTGAATTGTCGGCGTAGAGAATTGCTAAAGGTGCAGAGCATTGGCCTCTGCGAAAAGCTCCGCAGCGTGCAGAAGACTGGTGTCTGCTAGGGAGTCCTGAATTTCATTTGAAGGTAAAGAGCGACTAAAGTTGAACTTTTTGGTTTTGTTTCATCTGTGCTCTGAAAGAGAATGCCAAAGGGAAATAGAGGATGTGATCATGCCAGTCTTCTGGCGCAGTAGTTCACTGACATGTACACCTGAGAGGATGAACAATAAATGGACTACTGATTGTGCTTTTTTTACTGAAGAAATGCAACATTTTCTAAAGATAGTAGTCTATACATTTTTTTCCTATGGTAAGTGCTTGAACTGCTTAAAGGTGAATGAGTTCTGTTCAAGTTTCAGTGGGTTTTTATCATCTGGGTTTTAAAACTTTTAGGGAGATGCCTCTGTATTGAGGTGCAAAGGAGAGCATATGCCAAAGTCAATGGTCTGGATTTCATAGAACAGTAAATGTGAGGGAGAAAGAGAGAGAATGAAAAGAAAAAGGGGGAGGGGGATGGAGGTTGGAAAGGGGGGGAGGAGAAAGAGAGTGACAGAGAGAGATTTAGTAGAAAATATCACCATTCCATGGATCCCATTGGCCTACCATTAAATCCTCTTCTGGTCTTCTCTGTGGTGAGGTCTGGCAAAATGTAAGACTCCAATGGATTAATGCAGATTTGGGCAAGGTGATACCTTGCCCAGGTACCTCCCAGGAGTGGGGCACGTTGGACTCTGTCTCTTGCTACTTTCAAATCATATAAAATCTTTAGCACCCGTATATCCTTTGAGTCTGCCATGAGTTGGGTTCTGGATTTTCAGATTTGTTCTGTTAGCTTGCATGCCCTGCAGTCGTCTGGTGCGAGGCCTCAGGAATGGGTCTGGAGGCACTGCGGAGGTCTTTGCTGGGAGGTTTGTGTGCAAAGCTGGCCTCAGCAGAAGAGTCTGTGGCTGTGACTTCCCCAGGCTGAATGCAGACGGAGCTGATTTTCAGGACAGCTGCTGGGTTTGGCTTTGTTGTGGATAGGTTTTTCTCCTCAGCCTTGTTTACTTCTCCCCAGACCTGAGCTAATGGGACAATAGTGTCACCTTGATCTGGTCTCAAGTTCCCTTAGGCAGCTTAACTCACAGTGCCAAGTTCCAGTCAGGAGGCATTTTCAGGGAAGGGTGGGCTTGGGTGGTCGCAGCTTCTTTATAGAGTTTTGTCACAATGGGCAGAACGTCCTTTATAATGATATTTAAGCCATTAGCCATAATATTCCAGTCTCTCATTAGTCTCTCAGCTGTGAGGAGCAGCTGAGAGAGCAAGGGTGCTTTAGCCTAAAGAAGAGGAGGCCCACTCTAGCTATTTTTGAGTAATATTTAAGCTACAGCTTTGTCTGTTTGAACTGTTATTAATGTTCAGATTTTTAGCTCCAGGTTTCAGTATGATCTAACTTGGAATTGCACAAGGTAGCCATCGCGTTCAAATAAAGTCCAACTAGAGGCCTAACT
This sequence comes from Melospiza georgiana, assembly GCF_028018845.1. Taxonomy (NCBI): domain Eukaryota; kingdom Metazoa; phylum Chordata; class Aves; order Passeriformes; family Passerellidae; genus Melospiza; species Melospiza georgiana. The sequence goes on along the minus strand of NW_026652216.1, from coordinate 2,947,981 downwards.
GTACTAGCTGCTTACACCAAACAAGCACTTAGCTACTTTCAAGTAATGTAACATTTTTAGCACCAGAATATGCCTTGAATCTGCCATGAATTGAGTTGTGGATTTTCAGAGTTCCATTGTTGCTCCTTCCAGTTTTGTTGAGGCATTGTCGCTCACCTGCGACACCGTCCCTTGGAAATGGCGTCTGGATTGCCAAAGAAGACACCGACACCTCGTCTTTTGTCCAGGGAAGGGCTGAAGCCTAATGCTGTGAGTACCCACTGGGGCTGTGTTCAGGCTGGCACTGCCCTGGTGTGCCTGCTCTCCCTGCCCCTATTGTCCAGCAGTGCTGTGAAGCTGCAGAGCCCGTGCCCAGCCCTTTGTGCTGTGCTGCTGTTGCTGGGGCTGTCCTGGTGCAATAGGGAACACTGTGGGATGCTTCAGCTGTGTCTTGCCTGGCTGTGCCAGCAGAGCCAAGTGAAACCAATGTACAGCTGAAGCCCTGAGCATGTGTTCTGTCCCTTTCCCTGTGCCACAGGAATTCCTTCTGTCAGGCTGGGCACCACTCACCTGTGCTGCTCTGACCATGCTGCCCTTGGGCACCTGGGTGTGTTGGGGGGGAGGGGGGAAGCTCAAACTCTGCCCAAAGCCTTGAGAGCCACGGCTGGTCCCAGCTGGAAGAGCTTCCAAAGCAGCTGTTCTCTCCCAGCTCCTGTGTGGGCACAGATGCAGCCCTGCAGGCAGCGCTGGAGCCAGGGCCACAAAGGTCCCTTGCTGTCTGCAGCTCACTTGGCTGAAGATGCCCCACTGGTGAGGCTCTGACAAGGAGATGCCTCTGTTTTCTTCTGTGGAGGGCTCTGTCAGCCCAGACAGAGAAAACAATTCACAGGGAGAACTAAAACCTAGAGACATTCCTGTGCACCTCACTCTTGGTACAGTGATCCTTTCTTGCATCTCTTGGACTCATCCAGCAGCGATATCTCCTTGCTGTGAGTTCTGAGCGTTGTGCAGGGATGGAGTTCAGGCAGTTCTGAGAGCTCCTCCCCATTCTCTGGGAAGGTCACTGCCTCAATTCAATGAAACGTAAGAGGAAACAAATGCCCAAAGAGCAGAAATGCCCAACCATGTCCCATCCAGTCATGGAGAAGCCAATGGGACAGAGCCATATGGCTGGAGTATGTGTGTTCCACTGTGTATTATTAATTCCCTGATGCTAAGTATTTCAGCAGGAAACTCCCAGGGCTTCCAGGAATGTCCTAGTGGCTGTGATCACAAGTTATTCACCAGTGTCACTTGTTGAAGAAAAGCCTTTCTGAACAAGCACAACTCTGAGGCTCTAGCTGGTTTACTTTTGCCTTTCAGCTGCTTCCCTGTAAGTTCCAGAGGGAGAAGTTTCTCAGCAGGAAGAAGGAGGCCAGCACTGGGGGGAGTATTCTGCCCAGACTTGGCCCACTTCTAGACAGGAGTGAGACTCGCCCAAAGGTAGCCTTTTCCTGCTCTTTTCCTTTCTGTTTCACATGAAGTTTGAAGAGGGTGTGTGTTTGTGACAGGCTTGCCTCCAGCAAAATGCCTCAGTGTCCAGGTCCTGCTGTCATTGCAAGGTGCTGGGAGTGGTGGACTGGGAGTCCTGATCTGCACTAAGCCAACACAAATACCCTCTGCTGAAGCTGCTGGGGTGTGCTGGAGTGCAGCTGCCATTGCTAAAACAATGGGAGGAAGGCTGGGGACACAGAGGCCTAAAATTGCCCATTGCCATTCTCCTGCTGAAGGAGCCACCTCTTGCTTTGGTGTGGTCACCATCAAATGCTCGGGGTCCCAGGATTCCCTGCAGAGTGGCAGCCTTGGCCTTTGAAGGCCAAGGATCTGCAGGAATTACTTCAGATTGAACAAAACAAATGTCATTACTGCTTTGGGCTGGAACAATGTGTTGGACCCTGACGGGGTGTTAGATTTTGCAGGCTGCCAGATGTACAGGGGACTGGCCCTGGGCAGAGGGGAATGGATGTGCTTTGTCTGGATCAGTGCCTACTCAGAGGTGTGTTTAAAGCTGCTTTTCTGGCAGGACTAGCTCAGTATAAAGCACAGTCCAAACGGGTAAGTGACTGAGGTGGGCTGTTGAGCAGGAAATTGGCAGCAAGAGACACGGAACACAATCCAGGTTTAGGATTGTCCTGGAGAGGAGCCTTGGGAACACCTCAGGGAAGGGCACAGCTAAGGGACAGTGTGCTGCAGCCACTCCCTTCAGCAGAATGTGTCTGCTGTGAAGTCACAGAGGAGACCTGCTTGTGTCTCTGCAGTGACAGCAGTGTGGCTGGAGAAGGCAGACAAAGCAGGGCAGAGTTTTCTCCAAGCAATGTCTCTGCTCCAGAAGCATTTGCTGTTGTTGTGTCATTCCAGACGTACCTCTACAATGGCATGAAATAAGGTTGCAGTAATGTTAAGAAAGCACCCATTTAAAGGCCATTGAAAAAGGAGATACCAACTCTGCTTTTACCCAAGTTGCTGAGAAAATAACTGAAACTTATCCTCATTCAGCATTCACCTCACTTGTCTTTTTCTTTTCATCTCATTTGTCTTTTTATTTTTGCCTTTTCCTCTCTTTGGAACACACTAACTTTTAAATACAATGAAAAGGAACAAAATCATCAAAGCAAAAGGAAAGTGTTTCTTAGTCCCTGTGCCCTTTGCCATTGGATGGGTACTCAGGAGCTTCCATTCTCTGCTGAGCACCAACTTTTCTGTCCGCTCCCTTCTCGTCCTCCTTCCTTTTGGTCAGGTCTTCAACCCTGTCCCTCTCACTGTGACACTCAACAAACCAACCTGAACAAATCCAAACCACAAATAACACAAAGAACCAACAAATTCCATTCTTTTGCTTAATAACCTTTTGGCTTCAGCCAAATGTCACCTCATCTCTCACACCTGCTCTGGTCCTGTGCTCTTCTTACTGATGTCTAAGTTCTAGAGCAAAAAAAGATATTTGCAGTTGTGTGGGCCTCGGTTTCCCTGTCTCAGAGTAAAAGACATCCCAAATCCTTTCCCATGGAGTCTCCTGTAAATTCATGGGTTTTACTTACTCCATGAGTGCTCAGTCAGTGCCCCAGAGCTCTGTGACCGCATGGGCACAGGGCTGTGTTTTAGGAAAGTGCTGCCTGGCATTCTGGAGAAAGAAACCTGGAGAAATCCATGCCAAAAGAGCAGCTTGGCTTGAGCCTGCTCTGTGTGGCCCAGCAGCTGTGGATGAGCTCAGAGCAGAGGTGGGTGAGCCACTGTTTGCCCAGTGTGGGCTGGGCAGACGTGCTCCCTCAGAGTCTGTACTTCACTGGGGATCAGAGGAAGATTCTCCTGCATGAACCTTCCTCCCAGCAGCTGAAGCTCTCCCTGCTCTCTCTCCTCTCCAGCTGCCGTCAGCTGCCCCGAAACAGAGCTGGTTTGGGGTTTCCCCACCAGAGCTGGTGTTTCAGAACTTTGTTGCTCGGGAGGTCTCGGAAATGGTGCTGTCTCTCATGAATAAGGACAAGGTAAGTGCTGGCACGCAGAGCTTTAACGCTGTGCTGGAAGAGGAGAGTGCTCTCATTCCCTCAGTGTACAGCAAAGCAAGTTATCTGCTGCAGCACATGCAGAAGAAAATGTCTCAGCACCTTCTTCTGCAAGATGGTGGAAATCTTCCTGTGCTGGGAATTGTCCCCAGATTTTGGCCAGGCGTTGATGGTGTCTATGCCAAAGGAGTTTCCTTCTCTTGAAAGCTCTGGATTGACTGGAATGTTGAGGGCTGTACAGTTCTTAGCTGCTCTCATGCTTTGCCTTGGCTCTATAGCACACCCTGTGTCTCCTTGGTTCATCTTGGCTCCTGGTAGGAATCTCTGCCTCTCTCAGCCAGTTTGGCTCCCTTTGTGCAGCTCACAGCCAAAGCTCAGGGGCTGAGCCTTCTGCACTTTATGCTGGAATCGCTTCTCATTAATGGCATTGGCCCTGCAGGAACCGGGTTCTGCAAGAGCCCTGCAATCAGAGTGATGGAGCAGAAGCAGTGAGAGGCCTTTAGGTGCCACTTGAGGCTCCTGCTCAGCTTCATCCAGCTCTGCTCAGCTTTTCCAAAAGCAACACGGTGCTCTGCTTTCCCTTTGCAGAAGCACAGCACATCCAAAGGCATGTGTTCCTGGAGGTTTCCACCTTCACCTGAAGAAATTGGCATTGTTTTGCAGTTTCCCAAGAGAGCTGAGAGGGAAAAAGTTGAAAAATGTCAATTGTGTTCCACTGTAAAGAGGAAAACTTGAGACCATTTGAATTTCAGTCTGGGAAACATTTTCTCAAGTGAGGCTTGTGCCAAGAGTGGGCTGGTGGGAGGAGACAGGAGGGAGTCCAAATCACCTGGTTTAGACTTTTGGAGAGCATTTTGGTGCTCAGGGGTTGATGAGATCAGTGTGCTAGAAAATGCATGTGTGCTGTGCATGTAGTAGCCCAGAGGGCCGAACCTGGCCTGCTGGCTGCAGGCAGGAATGCCCAGCAGCCCAGCTTGCCTGCACAGGCAGCAGGAAGCCCTGGAGAGCCAAGATTGGCTTTTCATACTGGAACCACACTGTCAGTCAGTGCTGGTCCTGTTTCTCCAGGCAGAAAATGCCTCTGAAGCCCCATGGTCAATAGACACCGCCTGTCTGTGTTTCTGTCACTTTTGGCAAGCTGGTTGCTCTCATGGTTTTATGATTCTTGCTTGCTGCTTTACTGCCCATTTAAATTTTCTTTGCCATCTCCTTGTTTTAGGGATTGTCTTGCTGTGTTCATTCCTTCTTTTGCTTTTCAGGTTTGCTTTTATTCCCAGTAAGACCACAGTGTTTGGTCTCCTGTCTTGCTGCTCTGCCTGCCTGACTGTATCCCCAGAAGGTCCCTACCCAAAGCTGATCTGCTAGAAGGGAATTTCTTCCTTCCCCCACAGAAATGGGCTGGTTTGCTTTTAGGTAGCACATTCCCCCTCTGGAACATGACCACTTCGTGGCTGTGTGCAGGCAGAAGCCAGCAGGTTTTTTGGCCTTGTTGAATATGCAGGTGACTTGGTTCAGGTGCTGTGTCTCCATGCTGCTGGTGCTGACCTGCTCGGCCCTTCCTTCCCAGCAGGCACTGCCCTACTGCCCCTGGCCAAAATGCTGGAGCCAGAGAGAAGGGATTCAAGTTCAGCCTTGTGAATGATGTGCCTGTGCCTGCTCAGCTGAAAGTGCTTTGGAAAAGGGGCAGGGGAGGAATGTTAGCAGGCCATGGACAGGTCTCCTCTCGTCCTGTTTCCACAAGTGGCAAAATCATAATTTCATGTCTTTGCTGCAGTTTCTTCATGTGGTGAAGGTCTCCATGGAGAGCTCACCTTACTTCCAGCTGGTGAGCTCCAGCGATGCGTACCGTGCCGTGCCGCCGGGCGCCTCTGTCCCTGTGCGCATCCGCTTCACCCCCAGCAAGAACAAGGTGAGGCTGGAGGAGCCAAAGCACACAATGATCTCCACAGCCATTGTTTTCCCTGCACTCTGGCTGCAGCCCATTGCATGCTGTGAGCTGGGCTCCAGGCGTGGGCAGGCAGCCTGCAGCCAGTCACACCTTGGCACTGCTGGCAGGCACTGCAGCCAGACCTGACAGGCTCTGCTTCCCCTCCCTGCACATTGCTGAGCATTGCCAAGGGAAGATGCACGGGAAAGAGGATGAAAATGACAGAGGGCTGTTGATAGATGTTGGGCCATCTCTAGGTCCAGTGGAAGGGGTTTCATTCTGAATGAAGAACACCAGAGGAACAAAGAGGTCAGAGAGCTTTCCTCCTTCCTGGACTGCCAAGAGCTTCCCTGCCTGCCCCTGGGCTGGAGCAAAGCCGGTGCTTTTTCACCCGCTCTGTTGTGCAGCCTTGCAGCTGTGCTGTCCCAGAGCACAATTGAGCAGGGCACAGCTGCAGGGCCAGGGCAGAGGATGTGCTGTGCCCGTGAGCCCGGCCTGGCACAGGCACTCTGGGCCCTGGGTGCCCTTGGTCAGCAGGAGGTTGCTGAGCTGCAGGGCACTTGGACACCTGCCTGAAGGAGCTGGTGTAGGGCAGGTACAAGCTGCAGGCAGAGCTGTGAGCCCAGAGCCCGTGGCAGTGACACTGCTGGGGCTCTGTCTTCATGCCTGTCCCTGTGCTTGCTCTGTCAGCTGGCACCCATTCCGTGCCAAAGGTGCTTTTGCGGGGAGGTTTGAACAGCAGTGCTGAGGCCCTGGCAAGTCTGATCTCAGTGCTGGGATCTGGAGGGTTCATGTTCTGATCTGGAGGCTTGTTCATACAGAAGGGTTGAGGGCATGGCATGGAAGGGAGGAAACCTTGCAGGGAAACAAAGAGAGGCCCTTTCCAACAGCATCCTGCTACCTCTTAGCACCGTTCTTCTCCTGACTTGGTTGGACAGGCAAAGTTAGAGGGGAGTTGTGAGCCAACTGATGTTTCTGCACCAGGCCAGAGGTGCAGGATGTCTTTGGGTGCAGCTGTTTTCTCCTCTTCCTTTTGCTGCTTAGAGTCAGTTGAACACTTTGTCCTATTCTCAGACAGTGGGAATATAGAAGCCTAAGGAGCAATGTCCTGTGTTCCCCAGCTCCATGTTGCTTAGAAGGGGCTTAGGAATTCTTTAACATCATTAAAGTTTAGAGTAAAAATGATGGTGGCCTAGGTCTGTTATCTGTATGAGCCAAGTGACACAAGAGCTGAATGCCACTGAGACAGATTTTGCAAAGTGCGCTGGTGCCTTTAAAATGTGACATAGTAGTAGAACTTAGTGTTCATTTGAGGGTGCAATAGGTAAATTGATGCCCTTGGAGGGGTATAGGAAATGGTTTTTCTTCTGCCATGGGGATGGCACTAAATGTCCTGTGCTGAGCCAGTTTCTTTTCCTGCAGGATTATTGCCATGAGCTGGTGTGCCTCACTGGAAGGGAAAGGATCGTTGTGCCGATTCGGGCCATTGGTGCCCGAGCTGTGCTGGACTTCCCTGCCCAGCTGGACTTCTCCAAGTGTCCAGTCAAGGTCAGCACCCAGCAGACTCTGCTGGTGCGCAATGTCGGTGCCCGGGCAGCTCGGTACCAGCTGGGCACCCAGAGGTGAGGCAGCTCATCTGTCCCTGTGCAAACACCTTTGGGTGAGAGCGGAGTTGGGAAAGAGCTACAGAAGGAACCAAGCACCGGATCTGCTGCCCTGCAGCCTGGCTGGAAGTGAGCAGGATGGAAGGCATCTGCTCTTGCTTTCAGTGGCCTTGGAGCTTGCTGTGTCCCAGATTTCGTGGAGGCTGCTGGAACATGTTGGGAGCTGGCTTGCACCCTGCTGAGCACAAGCAGCTTCTGAAATGCTTCCTCAGCACTGTCAGGGCTGCCTGCTGCCCTGTGTGGTAGGCGGGAGCCGGAATGACTCCTCCCTGCAGGGATCTCCCTGTGCCTTGGGCCATGGCAGGCAGTGGGATGGATCAGCTTTGGGCAGCAGCTGCTCTGGGATGTCCCACCTGAACAGCCAGCAAGGCCCTCAGGGCTTTGCAGATGGGCCAGCCTGGCTGATTCTGCAGCTGCAGCAGTGTTTGTAAAACCTTGTGTGAATAATCCGTGCCAGATGGGCAGCAGCAGCCTCAGCTCACCTCTCATGGCCATGCTGTGGGGCACAAGCTGTGCCCCCAGCTCCTGTGCACAGAGGGCTCTGGTGCCTCCTTTGCACAGCCAGCAAAGCGCTGATGTGGGAGTCAGGAACTGTGCCAAGGACTTGGGCACCGTCCCGTGGGCTGGTGCCATGGCAAGAGACAATCCTGGCCCAGGCACAGGGAGAAGGGCGGATCATAGGGGAGGCAGAGCTCAGTGCTCAGCACCACAGCAGCGTGAGGCCTTGTCCCTGCCAGCCTGAGCCATGTGCTGCAGGATAATGGAGTGGAAGCAGGAGAGCTGATGCTGGCTGCTCTGCAGCTTTGGAGCTGGGCTGCTGCTCCTGGGCGGCACTGGCTCAAGGCAGTGAAGAAATGAAAGCAATCTGCACTGGATGATAGCAAAGAGATAAGGGAGATGGGTAAAGAAGAACAAGGGAGTTATTCCTTAGCAAGAGAAAAGTGGTGAGCAGGTGCGCCCATAGTGGAGAAACAATGACGCTGCCTTTGTTTTTGGAGGAAAAGTGCTGCTTTTTTCATTTGGAAATCAGGAGGTAACCTTTCACCATCAAATAATTGATTCTCCTCTGTCCCTCCCCCAAAATGGCCATGGGGTGTTTCTGCATAAGCAGCTTTCTCCTTGAGCAGGGGCAGGTGTCTCTTGTTGAGATGTGCAGAGCAGAGCCAGGGGCAGTCCTGTGAGTACAATAGAGGACACAGCTCACTGGTTCTTGATTTTGAACCAAAAGGCAGAGTGGGCACTGATTGGCATCAACCATGAAATCAACTGGTGAATGTTGTGCAGCTTCAAGTGCTGATTTCAGTGGATGTTGGTGGCTTTTGGAGTGTGTCTGCTGAGTTCAAGGGCAGGTGAGGTGCTGTGCTAGATTCAGGACAGCCAAGTTTGGTTGTTGAAGCTCTTGCTCTTGGCTGTGCCAGCTGGTGCACTGCTGACAAGCTGGTCCTTTCCTCTAGGATTCATCTGTGCCCTGGGTAGAACTGTTGCTGCTCTTTTCAGAGGATGTTTGGGAATGCCCTGGATTGGTGTCTCAGAACAGTGTCTGTAATGATTGTGTGGGTCAAACTCTCTTGAGAAAGCTCCTCCATGGGAACAGCAGTTGCAGCTCAGAAGGAGCAAAGCAGGGAAGCTGTGGCTGGAAGGGCTGCTTACAGAAGTTAGTGGGGACACCTTGATGTCCATGCCATTGCAGATGGGGAAACTGAGGCACGGAGCCATGTCTGGGTGTGTGTTCAGGGTCCTTCATGGGACCCGCAGCAACCCGGGGGCTTCTCCTGCCTGCCCTGTGCCCAGAGCCCATCAGGGGCTGTTGGCTGCTGCCCCTTGGCTGGAGCTGCCTCCTGTGCCCAGGGCCCTGTGCTGAGCACACGGGGCTGTGTTGGTTGGAAACCCAGGGTGCCCTGAGCCCGGGTTTTGTGCCCCCGAGCCACGACAGCCGGACCTGTGCAATGCCTTTAACCGAGCCATTGCCTGCTCTGTCCTCGGCCTGCAGGGGCAGCGTCACTGCACCGAGTTTACACTTCGACCTCGCTGAGCTCGACTTCGGGGACATCTCTTTTGGTGAGTGTTCCCTGGGCTGGGACACAGCCTCAGGGATCTGAGCCTTCCAACAGAAAAGCATCCCTCACTGCTGCTCTGCCCCAGCAGCCTCTTCAGGCTGTGAACTGCAGGGCTGCTGCTGCTGCTGCTGCCTCAGGAGGCATCTTGCCATTGTGAGATCCAATGGAAGCAAGGAATAGAAAGGCAGAATTTTCTGGTGTCTCTGTGCTGCTTTAAAAGACAGATGTCTGCCAAGAAAGGTGGGAATCTTGCTGCAATGGAAAGATGAGCCCCTCCCTCCCAATGATTATCCCTTTGAAATGACAGGGCTCTCGGGCAAAACTGTGGGAAAAGGAATACCAGTTCTTTGCTAGACTGTCTCAGGAGAGCACAGACAAGAAGGCAAGAACAGACATTTCCCAGATGCCAAGTCCTGTTTTTCCCCTTTGGTGGAGGTCTGGTGACAGCAGGAGGAGCTGTGGGCTCTGGCAGGGCAGGGATCCCCCCCAGCCGGTGCGGGAAGGGAAGGGAAGGAGGAAATGCTCCTTTTGCAGAGCCCCAGAGGGCAGGGGAATGCGGGCAGTGCCCAGCAGCAGCAGCAGCAGCGGGGCAGGCAGGCAGGGTCGGTGCCAGCGCTGAGCTGCAGCCAGGGCAGCCCCGGGCCAAGCACAAACCCTCCCGCAGCAGCAGCGGCCGAGCTGCGAGCCCCGAGCGGGAGGAAGGGAAGCTCCGCTCCCTGCCCAGCCTCAGCTCCCACTGCACAGCCGCCCACGGCATCACGCCACAACTCCCAAAAACCCCCCAGGGAAAAGCCCAGCCCAGGGCCAAAACCGCCCAAAACCCCCCAGAACCCCTGTCCCCCTTCCCAGAGCCAGGGCAACGTTCACGGCCAAGTCTAAAGCCACAACAATGAAGTTCATGAACTTCTGAAGGAAACTCATTGCCTTTCTTGAGCTGCTTCTTCCCCAGCCTGCATCACCACGGAGGCGCTTGTCAAGTTGACTTTGGAAGGAATGAAACAAGAAAGGCAACAGATGGAAATATGGGTCTGAAGCAGGAGACTGATCCTGCTGAATCCAATTTCATTCCTAAGGGCTCTTCGGCTGAAGGCAGCTGTTGTATCTTTGCTTCTTTGTAACTGTTGACTGTTGTCTGCCTGTGCTGGCCTCAGTGTCGTTGGAGGTTTTGACATCTGGGTTTGTCCTTTTTGTGCCTCTCTTGCCTCCCTGCTGGAGTCCCTGCTGGAGCTGGCAGTGGTCACTTGGATGGGCAAAGAGAAGCTCTGGGCTGCAGCTGCAGTTGTTTTTCCTCCCCATCTGTGTCCCAGTGACTCTTGGTGAGCAGGCCTGGGGAGAAATCTCCTCCCCACAGAGCTGGCCAGCCCAGCCAGATGTGCAGTGCAGAGCAGGCTGTGGCTGCTCTGCGCGCTCTGCAGGACATCCCCTCCATGAGTAGCTGTATCTCTGGCTTTGCAGGATGGAAAGCAAATGTCAGGGCCAAAGTGGGGTAAATCCTTGCAGGCAGCACTCTCAGTGCGCAGCACGGCTGTGATGTCCCTGTGTGTGGGTGAGGTGGGACCTGGTTCCTGATTGCTAATCTCAAAGCAAGGCTGGGCTGTGCCCCCAGCTGAGTGGGCTCTGAGCTGTCACGTGCTCAGTCTGTTTGGCCCAAAGCAAGAGATGCCTTAAGGATCCTGCAGAGAGAAGCTGCATTAGGGTGCTTTGCATCACATTCTAGTTCCTGATCCCATCCTCACTTTCTTTTGCTGTAGCTTCTTCTCACTGACAACTCACTCTTTATATGTGTTGAAAAAGGTGGGAGTGTTGGCAGGCTGAGCAGGGAATTGGACAGCTTGAATTCTCAGAGTAAATGCTGGCTCTGGGTGCACACTCATCACTGAGCGAGAACTGGTGCTGGTTTGGGGCAGGTGAGGGAGCTGGTCCCCATCACAAAGAGAGAAGCTTGCAGTGTTCAGCAGGGCTAGGAGTGGGCATTTTCAAGGCTGCAGTCTGGAATCTGTGTCAAAGGGAACTAAGTGACGATTAATTCCTCACACAGCTTCTGGCTGAGCTGTAGTTCAGATCATAAAGAGCTCAACTCCAATCCCACTTTGATCCTGCCAGGATCTTGCCCCCAGGATCATGCCCTGCTGGGTGCCTGAATGGCTGTTTGTGTCCTTGCCCAGGCTTTCCCTACACGCAGCGCTGCCGCCTCACCAACAGCTCCGCGGTGCCCCTGACGTTCCAGCTCCGCATGTCGGACGATGGCACGCAGCCGGCTGTGGACAGCGTGGATCAGATCCGCAGGGACAGCGACCCGGCCTGGAGCAAGGGAATCCATTTCCATGTGGAGCCCAGGGAGTTCACCATCAATCCCAGCAGAGGCACCATCCTCCCCCAGGGACACCAGGACATCGAGGTACGGCAAGAGCCCGGCCACAGCCGCTGCAGCACCAGGGCTGGAGCTGCACGGCAGGGTGGGAGGGCTTTAGCTCTGGTGCCAGCTTGGAGCATCCTGGCACGGAGAGATCTGCACTGCTGGGAGGCCTCTGCTGGCTGGCTTAGTCGGGATGTTCCTCAAGGAGCACTGTTTGCTTTCCAAAATCATATGCTGAGCTCACAGACCTTATGGTCAAGGCGTGAAACCATTCTTGTGTTTTTGAGAGCGATGGATTTGATTGCAACGGGGCAGAGCAAGGATGAGGGCAGAAGGTGGCTGTTAGAGAGATGTCATTGTATCAAGCAGTGAGCTTTTCTTCTTGGTGCCATTTCCCCCCTCCTGGGGAGCAGAATGATTTGTGTTCACTGCAGGAAGCTCCAGTGGAGACAAAAAAATCTGCAGCCATGTGTAGCGGTTCAAATTGATTGTATTGATTCCTTGTTAAGTGGTTTGTTCTGTTGTACCCCGTGTTGTCCCCGAGTTAGTTTACCCCTGGGTTTTACCCTCCCTCAAAGCTGTCCCTCATGCCATTCCCTGCCCCTTGTTCCAGCTCTTTCCCTGCCTGTCAAACCCAGCCCCTTTTGTTCCCCAACTTTCTTTGCCAATTTAACCTGGAGCCAATCCCTGTATGCAACGCCCCTTTGGAATTCCCCTGTTCCTGGAGGCCCCATTGGCCCAAGTGAGCCATCCTCCCCACCCTCCAACCCAAAGTGGCCCCAGACACTTGATGTAATCCCCTCAGTGCTCCCCTGAGGATTCCCTTTTGGTTTGCTGTTTGTATCCACCTCCTGATTTGTGTCTGTACAAAAGCCCTTGCACAGGAGTGTCCAGGGCTCTTTTGGCTCTGATCCTTTTGCTTGGAATAAACCCTTTCTTGTGTAATTTCAAGACACAGATCCTCCTCCTTTCTCCTCTGCCTGGTCCCGTTGGTGGCTTGTCTCTTGCAGTGTAGAGAAAGAGGCTCTGAGGGTTCTGCCTGTGGTCAATGCCCAGCCTGGGGCAGTTCTGAGGGTTCTGCCTGTGGTCATTGCCCACCCTGGGGCAGTTCTGAGGTTTCTGCCTGTGGTCATTGCCCAGCCTGGGGCAGTTCCCCACTCCTGGCGTGGGGCCGGAGTTCTCAGAGCCAGCCGGGGCTCGGGGTCCCAGGGCAGCCATGAACTGCCCAGCACCTGCTGGGCCACACTTTGCCCTCAGCCTCCTGCTGTGAAGCTGAACTCGTTGTGGTCAAGTCAGATTTCCTCTGCATGGATGTCTTTGTAGTCAGATGAGAAATTGGCCCCTTCATTTGAATGCAGTGGTGCATGGAGCTGTAGTCTAATGTTTTAATGTAGCTGACCTGTGCCCTGATAGCAAGGTGTGTTTAACAAATGTGGTATTGCCAGAAGGCTTTTGTTACTCTGAGACTGTGCTCTACACATGGAGCAGCAGAAGAATGAAGGGCAAATCCTCCCTCAGGAACTGGAGGATATCACCCGTGGGTAATGAGCTTTTGGAAGGAAGCATTGACTGTTCTTCTCTTCCACCAGGTGACCCTGTGCTCCAACACGGTGATGGAGTTCTACCGGAGATTGCTGGTGGACCTGGAGGGTGTTGGCAAGGGAGTGGCAGCCCTGATCATCACAGCCAGGTACCAGCACTTGCCTGGCCTCCCCCAGGCACTGCCTTGCCCAGGCTGTGCTGGCTGCAGCTGCCAAGGAGAAGTGCTGCTGAATGCCCTCATGTTGTGCCAGCTGGACACGAGAACAGCAGTGCTTGGGCAGCAGCCTGTAGTGAAAAGCACATTTGCTGCCAGCCCAGCACGGTCCTGGGCCCTCTTCTAAAGGCACCAGGAATGATATCATTGATTGGCCTTGTTTTTGGTGCTTGAGGTGGAACAAATTTCCTGAGGGCCTCCTCTCCTTCAGGCTGCAAGAGGTGGAGTTGTGCTGGCTGTGAGCACCGTGCACTGGTTTGGGCCACACCAAGCAGCTGCTGAGAGTCAGGCTCTGGCTCTGTCCCTGAGGGCACATGGCAGGGGGGAAGTGGCTCCCAGCAAGAGTGGGGAGGGCAAGGTCTGACAAGGGGAAAGCAGCCCTTGATGTGGCAGGTCAGCTCCAGTTGTTTTCCTTCCCTCTGCTTCCCATTTTGAGCTTTAATGTTGTCAGAGTTGAGAGCAAAAGTCGTTGTTGCTGCAGCAGAATTCCATGCTGCTGTGCTGCTGTGGGTGTCAGTGTGATGCCCAGAGGGATGCAGCTCCCTGGTGCTGTTCCCTGTGCCAGGCAGAGCCATGCAGGCAGTGCCTGGGCTGCCACTGTGTACAGCAGGTGGAGCTGGGGCCAGGCAGTGCCTGGAGCTGTGCAGTGAAGGAGCCAGGGAGCTGCAGGGCCTGGCAGGGGCTGATCAGCCCCTCTGTGGGGCAGCTGCTGTCTCGTGCCCTCCAGGGCTGGGGCAAAGAGCTGAGTTCTCAGGCAGGGCAACAGCACCATGGCAGAGAAGGGCGTCATTTTTACTGAGACACTGGAGCTGTGTGTTCCTTGAGCCTTAGGGAGCACTGATCCTTGTTGGGAAGGCTTCCCCAGAGCTCGTGGGTCAGTGGCACTGTTGCAGGAGTCCTTGCAAGCCTTCTTGGGTAAAGGAGGGGCTGAGGCAGCTGTGGGGCAAAGTGCTCTGCCTGGGGCACTTGGCAGCCTCTGGGTGCTGCCTCTCAGGGTTTGCCCCTCCTTGACAAGACATGTTGGAGTGGGAAGAGGTAGAAGGCAATTTATCCCTGTAGGGCTCTTCAGTGTGCATTTGACAGTGACCAATGTGTTCTGCTCCATTGCACAATCTTTGGGGGTAGGCATTCTCCATTCTCTCAGTACCTCTGATTGTCCTGGGCTCATCTCTTTGCCCAGGTGTCTCGTTCCTGAGCTCCAAGTGTCCTCCCCAGTGCAGCTGTGTGATGAGTGCCACCTGAAGGTGCCCTATGAGAGGAAGATCCTCATTAGGAATCCCAGCCACCTTCCTGGCTGCTACGGGCTTATTCCCCAGGTTTGGCACCACATCCACCTCCTCCTGTCAAATCTTCCTGAGGAGATTATTAGGGGAACAAAGGGTTTGGATAAGACCTTGCTGGTTTCTATTCGGTCTTAAAGATCTGCTGAGAACAGGATCCTACCCAACTGTAAACTTGAGGAGGCAGTTTAAGCTCCTGAGGAAACAGTTGATGCTCTAGTCCTCAGGCTGTTTTCCTGTGGGAGATCTTAGAGGGTTGTGAAAAGCTGCTGCACCCACAGACACCAGTGCCTGTGCTGGCAGCCTCCTTGCAGGATGCCCTGGGAGTGCTAAGCCTACAATTCTTGCATCTTGTTTGTGCCTTTGACCTTTGTCCTGGGGAGCTTTAAAGGTGTGTGTAAGTTGCTGTTGTGGTGGATGTTAAGGAGCCTAAAGTTTCTTGAGAGGTCCCTCTGAATGTGCGTTTCATTGTGTCCCTTCCAGAAGCGCAAGGAGGACTCTGCTGTGCTCTACTCCAGCCCCAAGCCCTGTGGGATTGTGCAGCCCCAGAGCACAGCAGAGATCCCAGTTGTGGTGGCAGTGCAGGCCCTGGGCACTCATCGCACCGACGTTCTCATCGGCGTGTTCGGGGATGAGAGGAACCCCCTGGTGAGGGCAAGGGGAGCTGTGAGCCTGTGTGCAGCTGCTCCTGGCAGGGTGCACGGGGACAGGGATTCTGCCGGGGAAAACAGGCACAGGCTGCTGGGGAGAAGGACAGGAGGGATGGGGGCACAAACAGCTCCTGCCTTAGAGGTGGGAATCTCAGTGTCTGACACAGAATGGAGTTGGGCTAAGCTGGAATCCAGGGGGATTTCAGGTCATTTTTCTTTCAAATGCTGTTAACTTTGGAAACATCTGTTTGACAATGTCATCTCTCTGAGCGCAAGAGAGGATGTCAGAAGTCTTCTGGGAACCTTGAGCTTTCTGTAAAAGAAAGGAAAGCTGGCATTTGAAGAGTGGTTGCAAGGACTGAAGCTTCGATTAAAACATATGGAAATGGCAATGCCAAATTCCCTGGATGGCACCAAACATCTGAACCCGGGCCATCGTGGCACTGCCTGTAAATCAGTGAACAGGAAGGAAAGGCAATGCAGGCTGTGCCAGGGAGCCTGAAGTTTGACCAAACAGTTGCTTTTAACTATCAGGCTGCTTCTGTTAAAGAGAAGGGTTTCTCCCCACCAGAAGAACCAGTTGTTTAACTGTCAGGCTGGTCTTACCTAGAGATTTCTTGCAAAGATGAAAGCTTTCGGACAGTAATTTTTAGTTTGAAAGGTTCTCTTACCTTAATCCTTTCCAATTTGGAGGTGAACATGTAATTTTCTTTTTCCCCAAAAGCCCAGCATTTCAGCTGGTAGTGGTAGCTGTCCCTAAAGAAATAACTTGAGCAGGGTTGAGCTGTTGAAGGTTTTTTAGGTTTCTCTGTTGTGGTTTGTTTTGGGTTTTTTAAAATCTTTCTTGCTTGCTTCCTGGAACAGAGAGCACAATTACGGAGCTCAGGACGGCTGGCAGAAATCTCCCCAAGCCCAAGGCTGGCAGAGCTTGGCAGGATCCCAGCACCACAGCCTGTGTATGTATGTATGGATGGATGGATGTATGGATGGATGGATGGATGGATGGATGGGGAATGCGACCTGAGTCACCTGGGAGTGTTGTAAAATGTCAACCAAGCCCCCAGCGGTGTCAGGGGAACATTGCTGATAAATCCCTGGTGGAGCTGCAGAGTTTCTGGCCTTGGGCACTGGGTGGGCTGTGCTGGCTGGGCACTGGCTGGGTCTGCCCCTCGGTGTCTCAAATCTCACCTTTTTGCTGCCTTCTCTGTCTTTTCCTCTCCCACTGTGCTTTTTGCATCCCCACCAGGTGTAAATGCCTGTCCTCTGTAATTGCTCAATGCGAGCAGTTGCAGCTGCTGCAGCCCCTCAGTGCCATCCCTGGGCTGCCTTTAGAACAGACCTGCCCCAGCCTGGATTGGGAAGGGCTGGATCAAAGCATTTCTCAGTTCAACGAGCCAGCACCCAGCCAGGGGCTGCATCCTGGCCAGGAGCTGCTGGTGCAGGTGTCCCTCCCTCCCTCCCTCCCACTGCAGGTCCCTGTTGATAGTTATTTATTTTCCAGAGATGAGCTCCACCCACCTAAATTCAAACCCCAGCCACCAAAGGAGATGAGAACCAGTCTGGATTGCTCGGCAACTCGATGGAGGCACTTCAGGACTGGACAGGAGGAGGCAGCCAGAGCCCTGTCCAGGTTTAGACCAAATTTGGGGAAGAATCCCCCGAAGCAGCTCCGGTGGGAAAAAAGCAGATCCAATCGGCCCCTCCCCCCAACTGGTCCAGCAGGAAAAAATACCTCCCTGGAGAAAGGTGGAAAACAACCTGTTTGTTAAACAATAAAACCAAAACAATATCAAACAATGAGACCCCTTGCCACTCTAAAAGAGATGACAAACGGAGAAAAGCCCGTCCCTGGGTTGCAGCTCACTCAGTCTCTGATCAGTCCCTCCGGTGCTGGAATTGTCTCAGGCCAGGCCCGGCCCGGTGGGCCGCAGGTGCAGCTGCAGGTGCTCTCCTGGGTGTTCAGTCCAGAGCAGGTTTCAAGAGGTCCAAAGAAAAGAAAATACACAGTCCAGGGAACTTCTTTGCCTCAGCTAGCTAACACTAACTAAAAAGCCAAAGAAGAGCTCTGTCCCGCTGTCTGTCCGCAGACAACAGCAGTCCAGGAGCAGGAATGTGGGGGAGTGGAGTGCAGTGTATGAAAACAAACTGCACGCTTCTTCTCTCCCCCCTTCACTCTCTGGAACACTCTTAAAGATGCAAAACTTATTATCCAACATAAACAGAATGAGACGACTGGGGATAAAAGCATCAAATGGTCAACCCAGGACATTCCATCCCTTATCCCCATATCATCTGCTCACTACTAAAACTAATATAAACTCTAACTCTACAAGTACATACATGAAACATCCATTATACAGCTATACACAGACAATGGTAATAACATTCAGCAAACAGTGATATTTACAGAGGTTTTATCCAACATTCAGATCTCCCTGAGGTACTCATCGTGTTCTTCCATCTTTTTGCATTATCCACCATGTGCAACCTGGTCCCTGAGCAAAAACAACCCCACTAATGGGTTTGTCTGTATTCGAGGCAGGATTAATCCAAACTGTCTTCCCTAATAAACCTCTGACGTGTACCACTGGGACTTTGTCTCCATCTACTCTCTGCAAAGGCTCAGATTGGGCAGGGCCCACTCGGTTAGTAGAGCCTCGGGTGTGAACTAACCAGGTGGCTTTTGCCAGATGCTGCTCCCAGTTTTTGAAAGATCCCCCACCTAATGCTTTCAATGTGGTTTTTAACAGTTCTTTGTACCTCTCTCCTTTTCCTGCAGCTGGTGCATGGTAGGGGATATGGTACACCCCCTCAATGCCATGTTCCCTAGCCCAGGTGTTGATAAGGCTGTTCTTGAAATGAGTCCCATTGTCTGACTGAATCCTCTCAGGGGTGCCATGTCTCCACAGAACTTGCTTTTCCAGGCCCAGGATGGTGTTCCGGGCTGTAGCATGAGACACAGGGTAGGTTTCCAACCATCCCGTGGTGGCTTCCACCATGGTCAGCACATAGCGCTTGCCCTGGCATGTCTGGGGCAGTGTGATGGAGTCAATCTGCCAGGCCTCCCCATACTTGTACTTGGACCACCGCCCACCGTACCAGAGGGGCTTCACTCCCTTGGCCTGCTTGATGGCAGCACACGTCTCACAGTCATGGATAACCTCAGCAATACTGTCCATGGTTAAATCCACCCCTCGGTCTCGTGCCCACTTATAGGGGGCATCCCTGCCCTGATGGCCTGAGGCATCGTGGGCCCATCGAGCTAGGAATAACTCTCTTTTATGTTGCCAATCTAAGTCTATCTTTGACACCTCTATCTTTGCAGCCTGGTCTACTTGCTCATTGTTTTGGTGCTCCTCATTGGCCCTACTCTTGGGAACGTCAGCATCCACATGGCGGACTTTCACAGGTAGCCTCCCTACCCTGGGAGCAATGTCTTTCCACTCTTCAGCAGCCCAAATTGGTTTTCCTCGACGCTGCCAGTTAGCCTGTTTCCACCTCTCCGGCCATCCCCACAGAGCATTGGCTGCCATCCATGAATCAGTGTAGAGGTAGAGCTTTGGCCACTTCTCTCTCTCAGCAATGTCCAGGGCCAGTTGAACAGCTTTGAGTTCAGCAAGTTGGCTTTGATCCACCTTCTCCTTCAGTGGCCTCTGCCACCTGTCGTGTGGGGCTCCATGCGGCTGCTTTCCACTTCCGGTTCATTCCCACAATGCGGCACCAACCATCAGTAAAGAGAGCGTATCGTGGATCTTCTGCTGGCAGTTGGTTGGATGGTGGAGCTTCCTCAGCCCATGTCGCTTCTTGTTCCCCTCCATCAGTGAGACCAAAGTTTTCACCCTCTGGCCAGTTTGTAATTATTTCCAGAATCCCAGGGCGATTCAGGTTTCCAAAACGGGCGCGCTGTGTGATAACAGCAATGCATTTGCTACATGTAGCACTGGTGGCATGTTGCGTAGAGGGAACTTTTGCTTTGGACATCCACCCCAGTACTGGTAGTCGGGGTGCCAGGAGGAGTTGTGCTTCAGGGCCTATTACCTCTGAGGCAGCCTGGACTCCTTCATAGGCAGCCAAGATTTCCTTCTCTGTGGGAGTGTAGTTGGCTTCAGAGCCTCTGTAGCTTCGACTCCAAAATCCCAGTGGTCGGCTTTGAGTCTCCCCAGGCACCTTCTGCCAAAGGCTCCAGGACAAGCCATGGTTCCTGGCTGCCGAGTAGAGCATGTTCTTCACCTCTGGTCCTGTCCTGACTGGGCCAAGGGCCACTCCATGAGCGATCTCCTGCTTGATCTGTGCAAAGGCTTGTTGCTGCTCAGGGCCCCAGTGGAAAGTGTTCTTCTTACGGGTGACCAGGTAGAGAGGGCTCACGATCTGACTGTATTCGGGAATGTGCATCCTCCAAAAACCGATGGCACCTAGGAAAGCTTGTGTTTCTTTCTTGCTGGATGGTGGAGACATTGCTGTGATCTTGTTGATGACATCGGTGGGAATCTGACACCATCCATCTTGCCACTTCACTCTTAGAAACTGGGTCTCTCAGGCAGGTCCCTTGACTTTGCTCCTCTTGATGGCAAAGCCAGCTTTTAGGAGAATCTGGATGATTTTCTCCTCTTTCTGGAACACATCTGCTGCTGTCTTCCCCCACACAATGATGTCATCAATACATTGCAGGTGTTCTGGAGCCTCACCCTTTTCCAGTGCAGCCTGGATCAGTCCATGGCAGATGGTGGGGCTGTGCTTCCACCCCTGGGGCAGTCGGTTCCAGGTGTACTGCACGCCTCTCCAGGTGAAGGCAAACTGAGGCCTGCATTCTGCTGCCAGGGGAATGGAGAAAAATGCATTGGCAATGTCTATAGTGGCGTACCACCTTGCTGCCTTGGACTCCAGCTCGTACTGGAGTTCCAGCCTGTCCGGCACAGCAGCGCTCAGGGCTGGAGTCACTTCATTCAATGCACGATAGTCCACTGTCAGTCTCCATTCTCCTTCAGGTTTACCCACGGGCCAAATGGGGCTGTTGAAGAGTGAGTGGGTCTTGCTGAGCACCCCTTGGCTCCACGGATCATTTTGTGCAAGGGGATCACAGCATCTCGATTCGTTCGGTACTGTCGGCGGTGCACTGTTGAGGTGGCAATTGGTACTCGTTGCTCTTCCACCTTCAGGAGACCAACTGCAGATGGGCTTTCTGACAGTCCAGGCACGCTGTTCAACTGCTTGACACCCTCTGTCTCTACAGCAGCTATTCCAAATGCCCATCTGAGTCCCTTTGGGTCTTTGAAATACCCACTTTGGGGGAAGTCTGTGCCTAAAATGCATGGGGCCTCTGGGCCAGTCACAATAGAGTGTTTCTTCCACTCATTTCCAGTCAGGCTCACCTCAGCTTCCACCTAAGTAAAATCCTGTGGTCCCCCTGTCACACCAGCAATAGAAACAGACTCTGGCCCCACATGTCTCGATGGGATTAATGTACATTGCGTACCAGTGTCAACCTAAGCTTTGTATACTTGCGGTTCAGATGTGCCAGGCCAACGAATCCACACAGTCCAAAAAACACGGTTTTCCCCAGCCTCTACTTGGCTAGAGGCAGGGCCCCCCTAAGCCTGGTTATCCTTCTTTCCCTAGGCATATGCCTTGGAGGGTCTTTCAAGGGGATCAAAAATATTGTCATTATCATCATATGTGACAGTTCGGTTACTGGCCACTGGAGCTGCTTCCCTTTTGGAACTTCCTCTCTGAGTCTTCAGTTCAAACACCCTTTGTGCCAGAGCAGCAGTCGGTTTTCTGTGCCATCTCCCCATGTCTTCTCCACAATCACGCAGGTAGAACCACAGCTCAGCTCATGGGGTGCTCCTTCTCTCGCCATCTGGGGAACGTCTGCGTTGGGTACCAGAACCTCTGATCTGTACTGCCGAGATTTGGAGAAAGCCCTCTTTAATCTCCTCCCTCAGTTTCTTGTGACCCTCCTCCGTCTTGTCTTCTAATTTTTGCAGACATGTTTCCACTGCTGCGATTCTGGCATGTGTTGAGCCATGCACAGCACCTGCATAAGCTCGGAGCTTCCTTGCCATATCCAGCACAGTCTCCTCACCATCATCCTGCTTCATTATTGCTAACGCAGAAGCGTATTCTCGTGGCCCAAGTCGTACAAGTTTTCTCCACATCAGAGATGTGCATGGTACCAAGTCTGGATTTACAGTGTTTCCATCATCTGAGAAGACAATCTTGGCCACTGCCATTTCCCTCAAGCGTTGAATCCCTTGCTCCATGGTTTTCCACTGGGTTTGCTGCATATAGAGATCGTCTGCGCACAGGTATCTTTGTGCTACACTTCTTAGGACCCGTTGCCCGAGGCTGTGAGGGTTAGCCCCGCTAATCATTCCTTGGTCAATGACAGGATCCTGTGACGGGGATCCCAAATGCTTGGCTTCAGTGCCATCCAGAATTGTAGCCTTGCCTGCAGCATCCCAGAGACGGAGCAGCCAACAAATTATGGATTCATCAGACCTTCGAGTGTAATCCTTCCCTTGGCCACGAAGGTCCTTCAGGAAAAAGGACTCAATATTTGCGTCTGATCTTGCACCTGCTGCTTTGACTCCTGATTTTATGTCAGGAGGCATCAAGGCTTCTTCTCCTGTATCACCATCATCATCATCATCCACTGGTTGATTAGTTTTTTCTGTGCATTTCCCACTTCTAGTACTGGTAGCAACAGCCATGGGTTTAGATGCTGGCTTAGGCTCACTATCTGGTTTGGCTGCTGGCTTCAAGCCTGGGCTGTTGGCTACAGCTCGAGTGACTGGGATAGCTGATTTATCTCCCTGCCCCCCCTGCCCCTGTCTGCTGCCCTACACTATCTAACAGAATGCGATAAGCATAGGGCATGTCCCAGCTTATTGCAATGAGCCTTTTCTCCTTAGAATCGTCATGGCACTTCTCTTTTAGGTATTTCCCCACCTCAGCTGGGTTCTGAATTTGTTCCCATGGAAAATTCCGGTCTACAGCATCAGAAAATTCCTTCAGGGTTTGGCTTATATTTTCCCATTGTCCACAGCACTCAGGATTTTTCACGCCTGCATCTGCTTCTGGGTCAGAGGAGGGAGAAATAGGAGAGTTTTCCTTGGAGAAGCTGACTCAGATCCTGCAGGCCTGTGCTGAGTGTGGGATTTTTTGCCTTGTTTCCTTCCCCATGTAAGATGAGGCTTTTCTCTGCATCATCATGGTAACCCCTCCAGCTTCCCTCCCAGAGCAAGCTGGGATGATCCTGGTCTCCATGGAGCCTCTTCCCAAGGCAGCCAGACTCCCTGTCTGCAGGGCTCTGCTTTCACCCAGAGCTGCTGTTGCGCTGCTGGCCCTGGAGCTGTCTGACAAAGGCAGACTTTGCAGAGGGGCTGTCTCTTCCTCCCAGCATAGAAAATGGCTTGTTTTTCGGGTGCCAGCACCAAGTCCTGAGCACCCTCACCTGCCTCGAGGCTTGGAGGGATTCAGGTGCTCCCTGGACGTGGCGCACACTGCCCTGGGAGCGGAGAAGGCAAGAGGGAATCTGTCTCCCTTGCCCATTGTCAGTGTGGCAAGCAGGGCTGGAGCTGCCAGTGCCCCTGGGGGCCCTCAGCATTGGCCACAGAGGGGCCTCCCATCCCTGCAGGCCCATCACCAAGTGCTGCTGGAGCAGCTGCTTGTTGGAGAGGCCGTGCAGGGCATGTTGCAGGGCTGCCCAAGGACGCTGTGCAGCACCTGTGGAGGGCACTGCTTCCTCTGCAACTCCTCAGGTGCTCCACAGGAAATTTTTGCAGGAGCTTTTGCTGTAGCACCTTGAGAAAGCAGCATTTAAATCAGAGAGAGAGGGGAAGAGCCTCAGGAGTCAGATGAGCTGGGCTGGACTCCTTCCCTCAGCTCCAAGAGCTCTCACTCTGAGTCTCCTCCTTTTCTAAAAGCAGGAAGTTTTGAAACTTTGTAATGGCAAGTTGTGCATCAGAGAGAATTTCTGCTGCCAGGAGCCATCCCAGTTCACTTTCATGTGATGTACTAATTAATGCATTGACCTGTGAGTATGGGAGAAGATTTTCCCCATGGTCCCTGCACTGGTCAATGGCATGGATGCAGGATGAGGTGAGGGTGATTCTGGCAGTGTTTGGGGAATAGGCCCCTCTGGCTACAGCTGCAAGATGGTCTTCTTCATCCATTTCCATGCTCAACACCTCAATCTCTCCTGTCTTCCATCCAGGCTTTCAATATCCTGCCACTGCCAGGTGTGCTGCAGCCAGGAGAGAGCCAGCAGGTCTCCTCCACCTTCTCTGGCCACCTCACCACCACCTGCAATGTCCTGGAGCTGTGCCACATGGAGGGAGGCTCCACCTCCGAGGTGCCAGTGCCCGAGGAGGCCTCACGTGTCAGCTCCTCCCTGAGCCCCCAGGAGATCAACTGTGGCTCTCAGGCCCCTCTCAGGGACAGGTGAGTCAGCCTTCCGTGGGTTCCTGCTCTGCCATGGGTTATTGTCCCTGCAGGGCTTCCCTGCTCCAAGGCCTCTGAGCTCAGAGGAGCTGCAGAGCAAAGGCCAGCAGCAACACAGGGATGGCCACTCTGAGCTCCCTGGCTGCCAAGAGAGGAAGGACCTTCTTCTGTTGAGACAGAACATCTTCTTCTCTATTTGAGTGCTGAGCCCTGCTGGCTTAGCTGCTGCCTGCAGGGAGCTAGACTCTGGGCTTGCCTTGGCACCGCCTCTAGAGGTGTCTTGAAGTCCATGGTGTTGAGTGGCATCTTCTTCATCACCTGCCTTCTTCACCAGAACAGTGGGATTGTGGTATGGGCAGGCGTGGGGCACAGAGCAAACCTTGCTTTGGGTCCTGCTCCTGCCACAGATGAAGTCCTTGCACTGCTGATCTGCCAGGGTTCTCCTTATGGTGGCACAGCAGCCAGAAAAGCTCCTGTGCTTTAGGCTCCCCTGCAGCTGCAGCCGTAGGCAAGCACAGGAGAAGCTCAGCTCCAGCAAGGCAGCCCAGCTCAGGACACACAGGCCAAATGTGGAGCTGGGAGTGGAGGCTGCTTAAAGCCAGCCTGTGCATCAGGACTTCTTCAGGCCAGGCTGAAGTTGGTTTCATGGGGAGGAGAGGGACGAGGCTGCTTCCAATGGTTTCCACGGCAGCCAGCACTGGTTTGCTTGGTCCCAGCTGGGTTCCAGCAGGAAATCTGCCTGACAAGAGCCTGTCTTGCAGGAGAGGTGTTCCTGCAGCCTTTGCTTTCTGACTGATAGGATTGTTCTCATGAAGGAGCAGGCTAGGAGTCGTTAAAACCGAAGATCACGGGCAGAGACTCTCTAACTAATTCAAGTTAGACAGTGGGATGTTTATTAACACCGGTGGGTGGCACCAGAGCCGTCCCTAAAAGGCGTGACCGCGCTGTCCAAGGTTCTTTGCCCTCTCTGTATTTCCCAAGATCTTACACACAATACATCTGCACAATCCCAGCACCTCCCATGCCTGCTCTGTATTCAAATGAGGTCATTGGTCCTTCACTCCTGTGCACTTCTTCCCTTGAATTGGGTTGGTGGTCTCAAATTGGGTCAGTGGTCTTAAGGGATGAGGTCAGGAATGTCTTCATCAGGTCTCTGTGACCCTCTGGCACCATCCAAGGTCCCCAACTTAGTGATTGATTGACATCAAGCCCAGGTGCTAACCATTGTTCTCCTGGTTTCAAGATGTTCTTATCACAGTTCACTTCCTCCACTTCCTTCTAGAAAGAAGCTCGTAATGGTAAACAATAGAATAATCAGCTCCAGCTTAAGCATCTCATAACCATTAACCTATGGTCTGCCTATCTAACTTACATCCTGATCAATGGGAATTGCTTCTAACCCTCAGCTGAAATCTGAACTCTTTAAAATCATGCTTCAGCTGTGCCCAGGGAGAAGGGGGCTGAATGAGCTGAGTAAGAACTGGAGGAGAGCTAAGCAGATGTCAGCAATCAGTGCTCTGCTTTACTGGGAACTGGGAAGCCAAGAGACAAAGGGCGTTTCCAGGCACCAGCGCAGAGAGCTGCTGGATCAGCCTTTGGCAGGAGCTGAGGGGTCTGGCTGTGCCTTCAGAGGGAGCGTGCACAGTCAACACCTTATGATGGCAAAGCTCAGGTTTGGCCGGTCCTGGAGGTCCCCTTCCACCCATGCCCTCACTTGGGATGTTCCCAACCTCTGTGGGTTGAGGAGAATTGACGGAAATGGCCTCAGGGTCAAGGAATGAAGTGCAGGGCCAGCCAGGAGGGAGCCCAAGGTTCTGGTGGGACTCTCAGCAGTGTTTTCTGTTTTGTCTGCACAAGGGAGCTGAAGGAGCCAGCTCAAAATGTCGAGGAGGAGGCAAAGGCCTTACAGGAGGAAGAGAGGAGGAAGGAGGATGAGAGGCAGAAGAAGGAAAAGAAGAGTGTCTCTGTTGGGAAGCAAGCTCCAAAACCAGCAAAGGGGAAAACCAAGACCCAGGAGAAGAAAGAAGCCCATGCGAAAGCATCAGAGAAAGGAAAGCAGAATCCCAGAGAAGAAGGAAAGCAAAATCCCAGAGAGGAAGGAAACCAAAATCCCAGAGAGGAAGGAAACCAAAGCACCAGAAAAGAAGGAAACCAAAGGCCTAAAGAAGAAGGAACCCAAAGCTCCAGAGAAGAGCGAAACCAAAGCCCTAAAGAAGAGCAAAACCAAAGCCCTAAAGAAGGGGGGAACTGGAATCCCAGAAGACCCAGCTGAGCTGGAGAACTCTTTACTCTTTATTCACAAAACTCATTTTACACAGTTTGGCAGACCTCGTGTGCAACATTAGTTAGTTCATAAATTTCTTAGCAGTTCTTCTGTTATTGGTTAATAAATTAGATTTTACTTGTGCATCAAACCTCTCTATTGTATTGTTTACCTGTTCTCTTCACTGATTCTCATGGGACAAATCCCCTGATGCAGGTGCATTTGTTTTTCACCCTCAGAATAGATTGTTCACAAAGTCTCATTCTCAAAATAGCTTCACATGGGAACTTGTAACTGCTTAGCTGCACTCAGAATATGTTCTGCCATATTATGCTTTTAATAAGGCAGAACAAGGCCTGATTTAAAAAGGCCTTTCTTTTATCATTATTCTACCTGTCTACGACATCTCCCCCTTTTTGTTCATTTAAAAAGGCTCCTATGTTCTGATGTTGAAACAGCTCACTCTTGTGAGGGTATTATCTCATCAGAGTTGTCACTGGTTATCTGTTAGATATGGGATAAGATAGACAAAAGACCAATTACAATCAACAAAACTTAGCAAATTCTATCAAGTCATTGACACAGGGTTTTGCAGCATGAGAAAACAAAAGAATAATGTCCAATGTCTCTTAGGGAAATGGAAAGAAATGACCATTGTTTCCAATGAGTTGAGAAGGATGAAAAAGTCTATGAGCTGAAAACGTTGATCTTTGACATGACTGAATGTCCTCCTGGGCGCTGGAACAGGGAATAACTGCAGAAGGTTCGTAGGAGCACTGTACCATGAGGATGCCATGAGGCTTTTGTTGGCAAATTGCCTCTGTCAGTTTCCAGCCACAGCCATGTCTTGGCAGTCCTCCTTCTGCTCCTGCTCTGGCCACAAAGGCTGCAAGGTGATGAGGTTATTTCTCCTTTCACTGGGCCTCATGTTTTCAGAGCTGATCAGTATCTGATGGAATGAGCAGGTGACTGCTTTGAACTGCTGATGATAAAACACAGGCACATCTTCTCCTGAAGTTAATGAATCAATCAGGCTTCACTGTGGTACACTCAATTGGGATTTAGATGTGATGATCTTTTTTCCAAATTTCTCATGTAAATATTGCATTATTCAAAATGATTAGTTGTCCAGATTTCTCATGTACACATTGCCTTATTTGAACGTTCTTAAGGTGTTCATTCCTCTTCTATTTTATTTTTTAAGAATGAGATGCATGTCTTTTGTTATGAGTATGAAACAACACCATAGCAAAATCTTACATGCAGTGGACAAGAAACTTACAGCAATTAGGAATAATATGGATACAACAATCAGGAATATTTCAAATAGCAGAGAAAGCTAACAACATAGGTGGAATTAGGTAAATAGCAATCTCTGAAATAATGTACCATCACCTCAGAGTCTGCAAACAGCTGACAAACCTCGATTCAGTGGGGACTTGGATAATTATTTCCAGATAATAATTCCCAAGCTCCCTTTAAAAATGGTTCAACTGTCATGTCTAGAGGGTCAAATTGCCAAGTCAAAGCAACTCAAATCTAGCTTTGATGCAGAAAACATCTGGGTCTGTTGGCAAATTCCCATCCAGGTAGAGCTAAGGCCTGGCCACCACCCAAGCTCTAAGTGGGAGAGAATTCCTTAAATGTAATTTTAAACAAGGCTCTTGAGAATAGCACTTAGGAGTAAAGGTCTAGGGGTGACAGACTAATGAAGCATCCAATAGCTGTCTCCTCCAAAATTTCCTCAGCACAGAGATGCTTTAAACCCAGCAACCTGTTGGAGTGGTTCTGTAATAATAATTGGGGCAGCATCTGATTATTTAGAGTAGATGCCACAATACCATCAGTTTAGAGGAGACTTCCGACAAAGCTGAGATCTCATTTCTTGGAACTGTGAAAAATACTTAAAAATGATGAGACAGCACTGGGTCAAACCGCAGAGCCACAGTGTGAAGCCCAGCTAGAGGGGTAGTCTGGTCTGAGAGATACATAAGCAGCTAGGGAACAAAAGGAGGATCTTGAAATGACACGTGTCTTGTAGATAACTACACCAAAAGATGGTAAGGCATATGGAAAGCTGGCTATAAAAACAGTAATACAAACATTTATATATTTATGACAGAATAAATGCATCATAGGAAAACACTGAACACCTCACTATAAAATTGATGATACCTCAGACTAAATAACACTCAAACCTGATAGAAATTTATTTGGACAGCGCTAGAGCTTAACAAGAGGAACCTAAACTCAGCCTTAAAAGGATTTCAAATTAATAAACATAATTTCATTATCACCTCAGTAGAACAAAAAGCGCGCTCAAATGAACTCAAAGTTAATTCCTATTAATACCAAACATAACTGGATCCATAAAACCTGGAATAGAACATTGTTCAAACTTAGTAATACTGAAACTTAACAGAAATAAAATCTACCAAAATTAACCAAATAAAACTTTGCCTTATTTAATTTAACAGAACAAAACTGAGCATTGCAATATTGGACTTTAATTTAACAGAGTTAAAATGAACATCCTTAAAAGGTATAGGTATGACATGGTGTAATTTTGTCTAAGGTTATTAACACAAAAAGACTACTTCAAGATGAATAAGCCATAAGTGAAATAACAGCATGATGGTGTACTAGAGGGATTCAAGGTGTTACAAGCATATTAGAATTAAGTAATTATTAATAAATCAGTTATGAGAAAACCCATGGTAACTGCAAATTCCATGGAAACAGAAATTCAGTTAGACTTTTTAAAGTGCGGGGTTACTGGAAAATAAATATAATAACATGCAATTTAACATATTGCTGAACAACCCAACAGCTTTTTGTGACTGTATCTGGCATCATTTTATATGGCAAATTTGTTAGCATTCTTGTTAAAGAAATCAGACCATGTTAAAATTTGATAGGTAATAAGGCATTGCATTTACTGCTTCTCAATATAGTTGATATTTATCCATAGGGATAGTTACAGGCTTTGTTAATTGCTGATATGTCTTTTTGGTATGTGTTTTTTGCCTGGTCAATTTCTGGCCAATTGTTTTTCAGACGTCTCAAGTAAAATTTGACTCAGGATGTGGCCTTGGATGACTCCAACAGGTCCAGTTCTTGGGATTCCTCTAGAGCATTGGGCAGCATTTTTGTCCTCCTGTCCCAAGTATCTGCCAGGTTGGGTCTCTTACCTGTGGTGCAGAGGAGCTCCGAGTTACAGACAGGCCAGGCATCTGCTACAAAGGTGTCACGGTTTGACACAATGCCACTTTGGCACAATGCCAGTGCCCCCAGGAAAATACATTCTCCCTGGTGTCTGCTGTGAGATGGGACCAGGAATAGAGCAAAGCAGGCTCCAGCTTAGGAATAAAAAGGAAAAAAAAAAAAACTTTATTAACTTAGAATATATAAGAGAAACACACAGAACTCAGGACGAAAACCTTCCAAATATTCCTCCTCCCCCCACCAAATTCCCAATACATCACAGTAAGCAAAACCTTGGATTCTCAATTCAGATACTACCCCTCAGATCGCCAACTCTCAGACCATCACCACCCTTTAGATAATCAATTCTGAATTCATCAAGAAGAGAGGAGTCCCTCTTGTGCCATAGGCTTCCCCTGGAAACACAGTTGAGACCTCTTGTGTTTCCATGTTACACGTGGCACCGCCCAGAGATCATTTGCCATCTTGACATCTTCCTTCCGCGCCCAGTGCTCTCACCACTGCACATGGACCTGAGCTGCTTCCAGCGTTCCTCTTTTAAGGATGCTTTGCCCAGTTCCAAAAAAAGCGCAGTCTCTCACTTTTAGGACACCTGTCAGCCCCAAATTCACCCCCTGGGTCCGATGGGTCTTGAGAACAGAGATCTTCTTCCCTGAAGACACAGGGCACCACCACCCTCCTCACCCGTCGTCCCTGTTCACGCCACTCCTTCACATAACAACACCACACTCTCTTGGCTCCAAAATTGCCTCCCCCAAAATGCAGTCTCTGTGTCACAGGAGAAATGCTTCTGTCCATGGCTATACAAGAGAAGTCCAGCCAAAGGCCACTCCATCATCTCCTCCCACCTAGGATTTTTCTCAACTCTTCTGATATCTTTCACTTGCACGGACTTTCATCACACTTGTCCATTTCCTTCTATTTCATCTCAATCTCTCTTGTCATTCAGATCCAGAAGGATCTGTATTTGTAAGGTTTCATCATCCAAGAAAGAGTTCAAATCTCAGGCTCTGCCTGTCCAGGACTCCCATGCTGGCCCTGCTGGGCACCTGCTCGCCGCACCCTTGCTGCACGCCCCCCTTCTCCTTCAGCCGCGCTGCCAGCACATGATATCAAATTTCAAGGTGGCACAAGCATAGGCACAATCTCTCTCTCTCTCTGTCTCGGGGGCCGGGGGCTGCCTGCTGCCTCTCAGTGCTCCTCCACCCTTCCATCCTGCAGGGGCCTTCACCTCCCCTGTCTGTACAAGGCCCCGGCCTACCTCACCCGGCTCCATGGCTTCCTCTCACGCGCCCAGCCCGCAGCTGGGCAGGGGAGCTCTGATCTCTTTCACCCACTGGAACCAAAAGACAGTTTTCTTGGCAGCTCTTTGCTTTTAACCCCCTGTGTTCTCAGCGGCGTATCCATGTCCTCAGTGGCCACACCACATGCCAATATTCAAATCTGAGCACCTATTAGTTTGACTACAGCATATCCCAGAAAACTTACTTCCTTTCAAACCACGACAGGTCCATTTACATATTGGGATTAATTGTCCAATTACAGCCTCAGGTTATGCAATCCCATCCTTCCGGTTTGCTCTCCTCAATTCACTGTTTTTGGCGCTTTTTGGGCCTGAAGCTGCAACAGTGTCCAGTTCTGGGTCTGGAAAAGAATTGTTTTGTCTAACTACACTGTGAAGAAAACTTGCTAACACTCTGTATGAAGTCCAGAGTTACAGACTAATGCAGTACAGAATCTGGAAATATGCCAGCTAAAACTGAAGGCATCAGCCTGTTCCGTGTTCCCTTGGTTCCATGGGGATCCAGAGCATCACAATGGCCGCTTGTTCCCATGAGGCTCCCGAGTGTCACCGTGGTGTCCTTGGACCCACCTGGTCACAACTGACCCAAGGTTCCATGAGGTTCCCCAGTGTCACCATGGTCACTGTCAGAGGCTGGATGTGATCAGTGTCCTGAGACAGCCTGGGATGAGCTGTCAATCAGTCACACAGTGGGGACAGTGCTAACCCAGCCCTGATTGCCTGAGCGATCAGAAATCCCACCTGGGGGAGGCCCACAAGGGCCGGGGGCTTAAAAACACAGAGCACAAGGTGAGCCCCTGGTATGGACTCTGCCTTCTCCTGGGGTTTGTGTCTCACCCACACTGGAACCCTAGGAACTGATAGTCATGTGCGTGTCTTTCTATAGAGCTTCTGTCTTTCTGTCTCTCTCTCTTTCTTCTCCTTCTAATGGTCTTTATATGCAACATTTTTGGGTACCTCAACAGCTTACATATTTAAAGGTTTTTAGGTTAAATGAGCTAAGTTAATGAAGTTGCTGCTATGAAAAGTGTTTTCTGTGTAATTGGAGGTTGCATTAAATCCTCTTCCAAAGTTTCTTGGTTTTTTGCACTTTGCCAGTAGAATTTTGTGTCATTTTGACCTCTTGAAAATATCTGGCTGGTGTTTCTCCTGTGCACCAAACTCGAGTAAAGGAGCCTTTGGTTACCTCCAGCATTTCAGTGTTCTGGGCTGTTGCGCCCCACAGGCTCACAACGGCCTCTTGTTTCCACACTGGCCCCTTGGTTCCATGGGCCCCAACAGTGCCACGATGATCCCCCTGGTTCTGCAACTTCCCACAGTGTTGTAGAGAATTCATTGTTAAAGGAGTTAATATAAAGTTCCAATGATAGTTATAGATTGTTTGCTTAATGTTTTATAGTTATGTAATGTTCCAATGTTAGTTATTAATTGTTTGTTAAAGGTTTTATAATTATGTAAATCCCCTTCCCGTTGGGTATTACCGCCGCTGCTCCCACTCTCGTCTAAAATGGCGAACCATCCAAGACCATAAAGAAGATGCTTACGTCACCTAATAGGCAAATATGAAACTCCCATAAGACTTAGCAGAAAAGGATTACATAACAAAAACCTCTAGAACAATGAAGCACCATGCAAATAAAGAATCAAAATAACACCTCTAAACAGAGAGAAACTTGAGACAATATCAAAGACACAGGTCAGAACTTTTTGCCTACGTCACCCTAACCAGAGTGGGCCAAGAGCAGTATAAAGATTATGAACCTGAAACCAACAGGCGTCTACTCAGAGACTCTTATGAGGAAAGAAGACCCAGCTCTGCTGAACGACGGAGTTGACCTCCTCCTCCTCCTCCACGCCGTCTCGGGAGGAGCGGTGGTGTGCGCACACCCCCATGGGTCCCCTACCTAGACTGCTTCCAGTAAAGCTGAAATCACTAAAGAGCTGGACATGTGCCGTTCATAACAGTCTTGGGGACTGGTCCAGGCCAGACCACACCCGAAGAGGACTGAGGGCCTCCGGGACATCTGGCCCTATCTGGACCGATCGGCAGCAGCCTAGGACCAGTGTGGAGGAGCATCGGTGAGTAAAGGCGGTGGCAGAAGTAGGAGGCAAGCGAAAGAAGTGTGTGTGAGACGGGGCCCAGCAGCTCGGAGCCCGAAGCAGCTGTGGCCCTCCGAGTACCGCAGTTCCGGACTCCTGCGAGGAGACCGGCCAGAAAGAGAGGGAAGCAAGAGAAGCCTGAGTGAGTGAGACGCCTCCCAGGGGAATGAGGTGGGCCCCCCGTCTGGGCGTGGGAAGGAATAGAAAGGTGAGTGGCACACAAGGGGTCGGCCTTTCCCCTTAAGACTTGGTAGGTGCCCTCAGGGTGTGCTGAGGGTGGCAGACGCATTGGTGAGCTGGCACGCAAACCCCGAATGGCGCTCCGGGTGCGTGGAGGATCGCGGCAGTGTGAGTCGCGCACAATCCCTGCAGTGGGGGGACACGGGTCCCTAGCAGGGTTTAGGGTGCCCCGAGTACAGCAGCAGCACTGAGTAGAGCCAAGAGGGCCCCAGTGCCCAGAGTGGAACGGCGGTGCTGGGGGTTCAGTGTGCCGCGGTTCAGGTAGAAACCGTAAACCCACTGGAGGCCCCTGGAGGGATTGGGGTCACAGGGCAGGGCAGGGCTGGGCTCACAGGGCAGGGCAAGGCTGGACCTGCCCCTTCGTCCCCCACACACAAAATGTTTAGAGCCAACAATCTCCTCCAGTCTGTCACAACAGGCAGTGTTGGAGGTGAAATCCCATTTGTGGCCATGGGCACCTGGCTGAGAAGGACAGTTCTTTTCCGTGGGAAGGAAAACACAGAGCCCCAAGGTTTGGAAGGCAGGTGACAGCCTCAGCAGGCCAAGGCCAGCTAGACTTGTCAGTAATAGCACAGTTTGGATTTAGGGAATTTTGGAGGTGGAAACCCAATCTCGGCCATGGGCACCTGGAAAAGCAGGACAGTTCTTTCCCATGGGAAGGAGAGCATGGAGCCTCCCTCAGTGTTTTGGGGACGGATGAGAGGTGACCCTTGTGAAACCACTGCCAGCCAGACTTGTCCTGGCAATATTCCTATGGGAAGAATCCCTGGATATAAAGGAAATTTGGAGGTGAAATCCCACTTCTGGCCATGGGTGCCTGGAGCAGAAGGACAGTTCTTTTCCATAGGAAGGAAAGCACAGAGCCCCAGTGTTTCGGCAGCACATGAGAAGTGACACTCAACATGCAAAGGTCAGTTGGACCAGTCAGGCAGTCCATGGGAGGCCAAACCAGCCAGAGCTGTTCTGTGTTCCCTTGGTTTTATGGGGCTCCATAGTGTCACAATGGTGCCTTGGATCCATGGGGCCCCACAGTGTCATAATGGTGACTTGATTCCATGGGTTCCAGCAGTGTCACAATGGCCCCTTGATTACAAGAAGACCTGCAGTGCCACAATGGACCTTTGGTTCCATGCAGCCCTGCAGTGTCACAAAGGCCTCTTGGTTTCACAAGGCCCCACAATATCACAATGGTCCTCCCAGGGTCACAATGGTCTCACTGATTCCATGAGGCCTCACAGCGTCACAATGGTCTGCATGTTTCCATGAGTCCCCTGAGTGTCACAATGGTCTCTGTGTTTCCGTGGTGCCCCTCAGTGTCACAATGGCCCCTTGGTTCCATGAGGCTGTAAAGTGTCTTAATTGTCTTTGCATGGTTCCATGAGGCCTTGCAATGTCACAATGGACCTTTGCTTCCATGGAGTCTCGCAGTGTCACAATGGCCCCTTGGTTCCATAACACCCCACAGTGTCATAATGGTCTCAATGGTTCCATAAGGCCCCACGGTGTCAATGGAAGGGAACCAGGACATCAGTCTGATCATCACAGGCTCGATTTTATTGATCAGTACGGCGGGTTAAATACAGTTAATAATGAGCTTCATACATATTGCAAAAGTTGAGCTCAGGATTGGTCAGTTACATATCAGCACCTACGCCTACTTCTGCATTCCTATGGTTCTACTTTTGATACTTTCTACATATTCTTAGGATATATTCAGGACTAATCTCTACTCCCTATCCTCATGTTGCAGCAAGGTCACTGCTGACTTTTCCTTTCAGCTTGCTGACTGCTGACTTTTCTCCTTCAGCTTAACCAGCGGCATTATGTCAGTATGGCCTTTCTCAGCTAACCAATTATTAATAATACTCTCCACATTTCCCCCATTTTCTTCTTCTGCAGAGATTAGTTTGCCATGTTTTTGCTATTGTATGGCTGACCATGTTTTGAATACAGTTAAAGATACATGGCAAAATAAGCAAAAACAGTAAAATTACACCCAGAAGTCCTATAGCATAGATCACAAGGTTCCTCAGCCACGGTCCAAGTCCTAAGCCTTTAAGCCATTCGTCAATTCCTAAACCGTCTTCTTCCTTAAGTTTGTGAAGTCCCTGTTGCAGATCTTTTATCTTAGTGTGAATGGACACCGAATGATCAGACAGATTCATGCAACACATTCCCTCAAACTCTTCACATCCATGCCCTTGTGCTAAGAGCAAAAAATCTACAGCAGCTCCATTTTGCAAAACAGCATGGTTAACACTTTGCACATCTGCGGTTAACATGTCTAGAATTTGTGATGTCTTGTTCAGCTCACCCCTTGCCCAGCATCCTAATTGTTTTGCTAAATTCATAGCTTTATTAGCAGATCCTCCTGGCAAGATAGTTGAAACCACCACCTGTTTGAATGTCCCCAACACCGTGGATCTCCTATCTGGCTGCAGTCTAAGTCATGTATGCTACGTTTTTTCCTGTTTGAATTTTGACTCAGCTGCATTAGCAAGGACACATTAGGGTGAAACAGTGACAATTTTCCCAAAAAACAGGGTCCACCCTGTGGTTTAGCTGGTATACCATTCCACGCCCTGTCTCCACAAATCAAAAATATTCCTGTGGGTAATTTCATTGGTGCTGTGATATTTGTGCCGTTACATTGACTGTAATGCTGTGGAGAGAATTCACTCACATTCAGGGATGAATCTAGGGTAGCCCATGTTTCTTTAGGTTGGTTTAAATTCTGAGCACCCGAAAGTTTGAAGCTAAACCATCCACCAGCTGTAGTGTTAGATATGCTGGCATCTGTACTTCCAAAAAGATCCAGTTCCTCAGGAGGAGAATGCAAAGAGGTGTTAAGTGATTGGATTAGTAAGCATTGACGATAGCCATCACTCTGACCTGCAGTATACCCTTGTTGTACTGGCAATGTGATGTTTGACATGTTAGACATGCATGAGGTTTGATTGTTTATCAAACTGCAAAATTCTCCAGGAGACCACACCGGAAATCCCACCAGGCATGTTCGAAATGGGTTAGTGACTCCTCCAAGACTAAGACAAAGTGATGATTGGTTAGTTTGATTAGCAAGTGTCACCCATAAATTTTCCCTTGGTTGACTAAAGTGTGTTATTCCTACTGCTTCACTTGCTACAGCATTGAGCAGTATAACAAAAACAAACCTCATTTTTCTTTCTGCTTGCTTTGCTTCTCCCTTTCTTCCTTCTGCTTGCGTTGTTTTTCCTTTCTTCGCTGTCTTTTCCCTGGTTTGCTAGATTGTCTATTGTAAGGCTGAGTCAATTTTTGAATATACTGATCTAATTCTAAAACAGCATCCTTGCTCACAGGTATAGCATGAGGTAAGTTTGAAGGCAAATCAGCTTTACAGCGAGCTGCTATGATGTGTGAGGCTTTATTAATTTCAAATATTCTAAGGTTTTCCTGTAACTTCCACCTAAGATATGCTATAACCACTTGTTCTGCACTCTCAAAGAGCTGTAATCCTGTCCGTCCTGGCAGGCCAGTACTTTGTTCAAGAGCTCTAACCCAGAAAAAATTTCGAATCCACCTTCCAGAACAAGGTGCACACCATAAATAATCTACTGATCTCTGTGAATACCAATAAACCTGATTACAATCTGCACAATGCAAAGCTACCCATGCATAGCACTTATCATTATCCCTTTTGCAAACATAACAAGGAAGTGAATATAAGTAAGGACCAGTATAAAAGTCTGTTTCTTCAATCCAAAGCAACCAATTCAATGGTGGTGATCGCAAAGCCTCTTCAGCTTTTTTACTATATGAGGCTAACAGCTCAAGGTCTTTCTTTAACACAAGGCGTATCTTATTTCGTAATCGTAGTTCTTGTTCGTTATCCTCCTCAACAACTATATCCTCCTGAGGGTCCCACAACTGTAAAAGTGTTCTAATCATAGAAAATTAATTAGCAATCACTGATATCCTTGTTCAAATGAGACCATTCCCTTTTTACCTTCTTTTTCTTATCTATCTTCAATCTTGCTGCTCCTGATTTTACTGGTCCTGCCTCTTGCAAACTTAATTTTTGCAACTTGTCAATGCAGCAATATAATGCCCTATCAGGATCCCCTTTGAAGGCTCCTACAATTGAATGCTGTGTTAAAGGCACTAATGTCCTACACCTTATAGAAACTATACGTGATTTACTTTGAACCTTAATTCTATTTACAATACATTGTACTTCCCATCGATAATAAGCAAGAATTTTCTGTTCAGGAGACTCATAAAGACTTAAAGCTATGTATGCGTTTTGCCCCGTTTGTCTCCTTAATTCATCTTGCCAGCTTTTTCCCCACGTATGCTCGTGTTCACAAGTATGACACCACAAATCCCGTAATAATGATTGTTCTATCCAAAAAGTTCTTTCACGACCTCCACAACGTAGAGCTATCCAGGCAGCACAATGTGGATTGTGACAGTCAAGGCAATGTAGTTTCGCTGGATTTGTTAAGTGAAAAGTTGATAATGAGTCAATGAAACCAATCAACTACTGGACCGTCCGGTAGTGACGTGTCAGTGCTCTGTCCACCACTTCCGAGTGCCCCTTCAATTGTAACAGTAGTGGTCATAGGACTAGAAGCAGTTTCTTCCCCAGTCGCTCCCTGTCCTCCTCCATAAGGCGATCCACCAGAGGCTGCATCAAAAACAGGTTTAGTCCACTTAGCAGGCACCCACAAAGGCCCTGTAGGTGAGGAAACACAAAGATACCCCCGACCCCAATGTAATACCTTTGCAGGTTTTTCCCATAGTACTGTACTTGGGTTCTTATACTTATCCCAGACCCCTGTTTCCTTAGTATTTTCCTGACCTGACCTCGGATGATGTTTCATTGCAGGAGGGGTATCATCTTCCCCAAAAATGCATAAATGATTAATCACATACAAAACCGTAGCCAAACATGCTTGTGGATCTGCCAAATCTTGATGTTTTTCAATATACTGCTTAAGGGTACCGTTTGCTCTTTCCACTATTGCCTGTCCAGTAGGAGAGTGTGGAATACCTGTCACGTGCTTAACAGACCACTGATTCAAAAATTTCCGAACCCTAGCACTTACATAAGCTGGACCATTATCCGTTTTAATAGTCTTTGGAACTCCCATAACAGCGAAACAACTTAACAGGTGTCTGATAACCTGTATAGCTTTCTCTCCTCCCTGAGCCGTAGCCCATATGTAATGACTATATGTACCTATGGTGACGTGCACATGCTTGACTTTACCAAATCTGGCTATATGTGTGTAACATCCATTTGCCATTTCTCATTTATTTCTAAACCTCGAGGATTAACCCCGATGCCTAGACCTATCCCACCATTATGATAACTACATGTTGGACATGCTCTGACAATGGCCTTGGCTTCTGACAAACTCAGCTCAAAGTGTTTTGCTAAACCTCTTGCATTTTGATGATATCTACTATGTGCTTCTCTGGCCAATGTGTGCTTGTCAATAGGACAAGAATTATCAATGGGTAGGGTAACCAATTTATCTGCACGTTCATTCCCTTCTCCTAAACCTTCAGACCACTTATGACTCCTAATATGAATCACAGAATATGCTGCATTTCTCTCTCGTAAAGCCTTCCTTAACTGTATCAGTAACTCATACAATCGTTTATTATTCACTTCCTTAATTGCCGCTTCCTTTATTCGTTTGACTACTCCTGCAACATACATAGAGTCTGTGACCACATTTAAAGGCTCCTGTAAGTTGGACACTGCCCATACTTCTGCTAACAATTCCAGGGTTTGTAAGCTATCCCTGTGTGTATTGTTCCTTTACCAATTCATGGGCATGCATAAGACTCTCCCCTCTTAATGGCCATTGCTTAACCATCACCGGTGTATCCGTTTTCCAGGTAAGTGGAATGGGGAAAGTCCAAGCAATGGCAATTACCCCAAAGGGTGCTGATTAGTTAACACCACTCCCAATTGTGTTAAAATGTCCCTTCCAATTAAGCAGGAAACTGTAGGAGGCAGTTGAACAATTGAAAATACAGCAGATACTTGTTGATTCTCAATGCACACAGACAAAGACGGTGATCTGCTTGCCAATGTAAATCCTCCTACTCCTGTGAGCATGTTTGATGAAGGAAATAGGGGCCAATGTTGTGGCCATGCTTCTGGAGAAATGATGCTGGTATCTGCTCCTGTATCCAGTAATCCATAAAGGGTTATGCTTTGATGCCCATAGGTAATTTCAACCTTTTGCTTTGGTCTATTTTGTAAATCCGCAGTTAAAAGTGTAACACCAGTAGAGCCAAAACCTTTTTCATCCCGTGTTTGCCCAGTAAATGATCGTATTCCTGATGTCATTTGTGATAGTGGTACCAATTGTGCAATGCATTGTCCCTTTGTAATTTTAATCGGAGGATAAAGGGTGTAAGCCATGATTTGTATTTCCCCTGTAAAGTCCGCATCGATAACACCAGGCAAAACAAATAATCCCAACATAGTTATAGAGGAACGTCCCAGCAATAATGCTCCACATGTTTGTCCATTTAATATAAGAGGACCCTTTACTCCAGTGGGTATCCTCTCAGGCCGATTCGTCCTTAGCGTGACGTCTACTGCTGCTGATAAATCCAAGCCGAGGCTCCCGGTTGTTGCGGGTTGCAGACAGGAGGTGGCAGCGATGTCACGGCAGCTGCTGGTGTCTCCGATGTCACGGCGGCAACTTGTGTCTGGGCGCGGCCCCCGAGATGCGCGCTCCGCGGATGGTTTCCCGACCGGCGCCTACAAGCCGTAGTGTTGTGGGAGCTGGATCGGCAGTGTTGACACCATACGCCAGTCGCTCGGCACGTTCGGCGTGTGTGTCCTTCGTTGCCGCATCGGTAACACTTGAGGAATGGCTTCGAACCTCCTTGCGTGAATGCCAGGGAGCCACTTCGGAGAGGAGCAAGAGCAGCTAACACCTGATTCTGAGTAGACTCTGCTTGCTTTTGCAACCCCAATCCTAATTCCTTTAAGGCTTCTGGTTTAAATGCCTGTGAAGCTGTTGGCATTAATGCCATTCGCTCTAGTGCTTCCTCAATAGTCTAATTTGCCCCTAAAGTAGCTAACACTCTTTGAGTTGCTGGATTGCTATTTTGCAAGGCATACCTGCCAATGTGCATTAAACAATAACTGCTGATGCTGAGTGAATATCAACTGAACTATTCCTCTTAAATCACTAGGACATAAAACCTGAGTATTAAAAAGATAATCTAACATTTGCCTAACAGGTTCACTTTTTACTCCAAACTGACTAACCGTAGAATGTAGCTGAGTTAACAGCTTCCAATCTAAGGGAGTATATTCTGCTATATTATGCGTAAGGTTCCCCTGTGCATCATACTGTGGTGTGTATGTGACTGGACATGCAAGACTAGAAGCTATTTCCACCGCTTCACCATCCCCCATTTGCATTACTTCCTTTGCCAAAGCAGCCCAAGCTTCCCTCCTTTGTTTAGCCATCTCCCCCCATGGATCACGGTGTGCCCCTGGGATGGGATCTGACTCTTTAAGGGTGCTATGCTGCTGGTGCTTCGGTGCAGACACCGAGGTTTCGCGCGGGGAAGGCAGTGAAGCAGGGGCTGGCTCGCGCGGAGGAATCAGCCCCCCCGCTGGAGCCGGCTCGCGCGGAGGAATGGGCCCTTCCCCTGCTGAAGCTGTAACCGGAGCCGGCTCGCTGAGGGGAAGCGGCGTAGGCAAAGCTGGCGGCGGAGGCGAAGCTGGCTTGCTCCCACCCCCACCATCCGACCCGCCTGAAGCTGGTGGCGGAGGCAAAGCTGGTTTGCTCTTACCCCCACCATCCGACTCGCCCTCCCCCTCTGACAGGAAAGGTGCAGACAGTTCCACTGCGCCTATAGGAAAATCCTCCACACCACTTTGCTGGGGACTCTTAGGCATAAGTACCTTAGTTACAGAAGGTGCCAAGGGATCATCTTCACGACCATACCCTATATTCCTCTTATGAGCTTCTGTCGCCCTTTCTGCTGCCTTTCTCTCAGAGACCTGCTGAAGTAACATGTTATACACCACCCGCCATACCTTTCCGAATTTCTTCGCTGACTTATCATCGTCTAGCACTGTATCCCACAGTATTTCCCCAAACTTCTTCCACTCTGCTAGCTCATGAACTGTATGAGGGTTAGAAAAGATACCCTTAGCATGGCCATAAGCTAATAACCCTGGTAACTCCTTTTTTAAATCTATCCCTTTTATCCCACGCCGCTCTAAATAGGCGGTAAATAAATCATATGCCGCTTGCCTATCCATACCTATTGATCAGCGCGCGCTGTTGCAGCTCTCCAGGCTCCAGCGGACACGTATTGGCTTGAGTCACCGTTGTGAACCTCAAGGGTGCTTCGAATTCCTGCATCGTCCCGGCTGCAAGGACCCAAACCCAACTTCCTCGACCGTGGCGTAATCCCTTTTTCTTTTAATCTGAGAAAAAAGGGCAGAGATTCGGCTTTGCCCGCATTCTCCACCATTTGTCGATGGAAGGGAACCAGGACATCAGTCTGATCATCACAGGCTTGATTTTATTGATCAGTACGGCGGGTTAAATACAGTTAATAATGAGCTTCATACATATTGCAAAAGTTGAGCTCAGGATTGGTCAGTTACATATCAGCACCTACGCCTACTTCTGCATTCCTATGGTTCTACTTTTGATACTTTCTACATATTCTTAGGATATATTCAGGACTAATCTCTACTCCCTATCCCCATGTTGCAGCAAGGTCACTGCTGACTTTTCCTTTCAGCTTGCTGACTGCTGACTTTTCTCCTTCAGCTTAACCAGCGGCATTATGTCAGTATGGCCTTTCTCAGCTAACCAATTATTAATAATACTCTCCACACCACGGTGCCACAATGGACCCTTGGTTGGAAGGGGCCTCTCAGTGTCACAATGATCCCTACATTCCATGGAGCCACACTGCATCAGTACAGTCCCCTTGGTTCCATGAGGCCCCACAGTGTCACACTGGTCCCTTGGTCTCACACGGCCCCACAGTGTCCCAATGGTCCCTTGGTCTCACAGGGCCCCACAGTGTCATAATTGTCCCTTGGTCTCACAGGGCTCCACAGTGTCACAATGGTCCCTTGGTTCCATGGCCCTGTGCTGCTGCATTCCCCCCTGCCCTTCTCAGGCCGCCCCTGCCAGCTGAGAAATGCTCCCTGGGCCTCGGCCTTGGCCAACAGCCCCTGGGCTCAGCTCCTCTGCAGCTCATCACAAACACTGTCTGCTCCAGGCACTGCTGCTGCCCAACCAGCTCCTGGTTCCTTTAGCAGCAGCCCTGGGAAGTGTTTTTGTTCCCTCCGTGGCACAACAACCCTGTTCTCACACTGCCAAAGAAAGCTGTTGGTGCCAAGTGCGGCCAGGATGAACCATTGCTGGGACTGAAGCCCCTCTCTTGGGGCCCTGCAAACAGCGCTCCAAAAGGAGTCCTTGGAGCTCTCCTGGGCCAGCCACTCCCTCTGAGTGGGGCCTCTCCCAGCCGGGAACTCTCCCGTTTGCAGCACCCGGGGATCCTGAACAACGACGGAGCCTGGGCCGATCCCCCCACTCCTCCAGGCTCAGCCCTTTGCCCTTTGCTGGGGAGATGCCAAAGCGTCAGCAGTGAGCATTGCCTGCCCTCAGGGGAATTGCTCACAGCTGCCGTGCACTGACTCTTTGTGTCTGTGTGCACACGAGTGCCTGTGCTGGGGAAATGTGGCAGAAATGCCACAGAACTCTGAGGGGTTGGAGTGCCTTGGATAGCTGAGTCAGTCAGGCCTGTAGCTAAATTAAATCACACGATCTACGTGAAGATAAATGCTGCTAAGAGTTGTTCTTAGTTGCTGAGT
Source organism: Melospiza georgiana (assembly GCF_028018845.1). Classification (NCBI taxonomy): domain Eukaryota; kingdom Metazoa; phylum Chordata; class Aves; order Passeriformes; family Passerellidae; genus Melospiza; species Melospiza georgiana. The sequence goes on along the minus strand of NW_026652216.1, from coordinate 2,905,335 downwards.
TGTTACCTTTAATATAAGTTATAAGATAAGTATTGTAAAGTGTTATTCCTATGTTAAATTGCAAAGTCATAGGTTTAAGTTAGGTTAAATGCCGTTAGACTCTGCTCTTTTGCTAAATTGTGAAGTTGAAAATATCAGTTAAGGTTAAGGTATCAGTTAAGTCCTGTTGAGTTTGAGCTCTGTTAAGCTTTTAGGCCGTATTCCTTTGATCCTTGCCCTCACTGTCCTTGTGTCACACACACACACAGAGGGACAGTTCTGGGTTAATTTTTGGTTTGATTGCCTGGATTCTGTTTGGCGTTGCTGTTGCTTTGTTTCCCTGGTGTGCCTGAAGTGTCCAGTCAGGAGCAGAGTGACTCTTGCCAAGGAACTCTGTGCTGCTGTCCCTTAATATTCAATCTGGTTTTTGCTGCTCCCTTGCTGGGGATTTTTTCAGCGCTCTCAAGCCCTTGTTCGTACCAGGGTGAAGGAGCCCTGGCCCAGGCTCTGGCCCTGGGGCACACGGGGACGCTGCCGGGGGGTCCCTGTCCCCCTGTGCCACCCCCAGGGCCCCGGCCCCCGTCCCCGTGTCAGGCTCTGGGGTCGATCTCGTGGAACATCCTCTGGGGGAGGCTGCGGGGCCGGGGGACCCGGGGGGACAGGGGACCCCACTGTGCACGAGCAGGGTTGGACTGCTCTGGGGGGAACTGTGAGGGGGGCCGGGGCAGAGTGACCTCCCCGGGATGAAGCAAAGTGAAAATTTTCCAGGGTAGAAATCCATTTTAATTTAGGTGAAATGTACATTTTTGAGTTGCGTCTGTGGTAAGAAATCGTAGTTATTTAGCCAGACTGCAAGGCCTAAGCTCAGTGAAGTTACTTCAGCGAAGGACAGAGATAAAGGGGAGGAGACAGAAGATGATAGAGAGAGACAGGGATTGCTGTAAGGGCAAGTCAGCCTGACCTCGGAATTCTTGCTGATAAAAAGGAACTAGTGGTAAAAGTCGCACAAAACCTATAAAAATGAATATGTATGAACCCATTGTGAAACTGTATGCATATGTATTGGAGAGGGGGATAAAAGGAGATCTGAAGTTCTCAGAGGTACGCAGGCCTTTTTGAGGAGAGTTTTCTCCGCATGTGTCCGGCGCCCTAAATAAACATACCGAGCTTTACAACTTTTATAAAGTTGTGAGGTTTCTTCTTTTCTCTGCAAAACAGGGGACCTCACACTGCCCCTGTGATGTCACAATGCCCCCTGTGAGTTCACACAGCCCATGTGATGTCACACAGCCCCCTTTGATGTCACACAGCCATTGCTGTGATGTTCCACAGCCATCTCTGTGATGTCACACAGCCCCCTGTGATGTCACAGAACCAACTTTATGTCACCTTGTGATGTCATACAGCAGTGCTGTGATGTCACACAAGAGTGATGTCACAAAGTCACCCTGTGATGTCACCATCTGTTCTGTGAGGTCACAGCCTGCTCTATGATGTTCCACAGCCACCAGGTGATGTCACAACACTCTCTGATGCCACAGAGCCACCCTCTATGATGGCAGACTCTGCTCTATGGCCTCACACCCTACTCTGGGGTGTCACAGCCAGCACTGTGATGTCACCACCCACTCAGTGATGTCACAAAACCCTCAAGAACTCACTTCTATTGAAACACTGAAGTTCCTTGTACTTTGAAGAGATCCCTGTCAGGGACACGACTGAGAAAGTGTCCCCAGGCCCCAGGCAGAGCAGAGAACTGGAGGCAGTGATGACAGGTGGGGACAAAGAGAAGCCAGTTCTTGGTGCCCTGGGGCACAGCAGGGTCTGTGCCACCAAGGGCTGTGAGGACACACCTTGTCCTGAGGCCCTGGGGCCTCCTGGCACAGCCCCAGCCAGGCTGGGCACTGTCAGCCCCTTGTCCTGCCCTCAGCATCCCCCCCTAGCCCACATCCCAGTGGCCTCAAGGATCTGCTGGAAGGAGTCCCTGGGGAGCCTTGCTCAGCAATGGCCCTGGGGGCTCCTGAATGCTCCCTGCAGGGACTGCAAGTTTTTCAAAGGACCTTTTTTGGGTTTGGCTTTTGCCTTGGAGTCTCTGAGAGGTTTGTGCAATCGTGGCCTCCAATTTTCTGCTGTAATTAGTCCCTGGAGAGGCTGGGCCCTGCCCTATGCTTATCGCACTCTGTGAGATAGTGTAGGGCAGCAGACAGAGGCAGATGGCAGGGAGATAAATCAGCTATCCCAGTCACTCGAGCTGTAGCCAACAGCCCAGGCTTGAAGCCAGCAGCCAAACCAGATAGTGAGCCTAAGCCAGCATCTAAACCCATGGCTGTTGCTACCAGTACTAGAAGTGGGAAATGCATAGAAAAAACTAATCAACCAGTGGATGATGATGATGATGGTGATACAGGAGAAGAAGCCTTGATGCCTCCTGACATAAAATCAGGAGTCAAAGCAGCAGGTGCAAGATCAGACGCAAATATTGAGTCCTTTTTCCTGAAGGACCTTCGTGGCCAAGGGAAGGATTACACTCGAAGGTCTGATGAATCCATAATTTGTTGGCTGCTCCGTCTCTGGGATGCTGCAGGCAAGGCTACAATTCTGGATGGCACTGAAGCCAAGCATTTGGGATCCCCGTCACAGGATCCTGTCATCGACCAAGGAATGATGAGCGGGGCTAACCCTCACAGCCTCGGGCAACGGGTCCTAAGAAGTGTAGCACAAAGATACCTGTGCGCAGACGATCTCTATATGCAGCAAACCCAGTGGAAAACCATAGAGCAAGGGATTCAACGCTTGAGGGAAATGGCAGTGGCCGAGATTGTCTTCTCAGATGATGGAAACACTGTAAATCCAGACTTGGTACCATGCACATCTCTGATGTGGAGAAAACTTGTACGACTTGGGCCATGAGAATACGCTTCTGCGTTAGCAATAATGAAGCAGGATGATGGTGAGGAGACTGTGCTGGATATGGCAAGGAAGCTCTGAGCATATGCAGGTGCTGTGCATGGCCCAACACAGGCCAGAATCGCAGCAGTGGAAACATGTCTGCAAAATTAGAAGACAAGACGGAGGAGGGTCACAAGAAACTGAGGGAGGAGATTAAAGAGGGCTGTCTCCAAATCTCAGCAGTACAGATCAGAGGTTCTGGTACCCAACGCAGACGTTCCCCAGATGGCGAGAGAAGGAGCACCCCATGAGCTGAGCTGTGGTTCTACCTGCGTGATTGTGGAGAAGACATGGGGAGATGGCACAGAAAACCTACCGCTGCTCTGGCACAAAGGGTGTGTGAACTGAAGACTCAGAGAGGAAGTTCCAAAAGGGAAGCAGCTCCAGTGGCCAGTAACCGAACTGTCACATATGATGATAATGACAATATTTTTGATCCCCTTGAAAGACCCTCCAAGGCATATGCCTAGGGAAAGAAGGATAACCAGGCTTAGGGGGGCCCTGCCTCTAGCCAAGTAGAGGCTGGGGAAAACCGTGTTTTTTGGACTGTGTGGATTTGTTGGCCTGGCACATCTGAACCACAAGTATACAAAGCTTAGGTTGACACTGGTACGCAATGTACATTAATGCCATCGAGACATGTGGGGCCAGAGTCTGTTTCTATTGCTGGTGTGACAGGGGGACCACAGGATTTTACTTTAGTGGAAGCTGAGGTGAGCCTGACTGGAAATGAGTGGAAGAAACACTCTATTGTGACTGGCCCAGAGGCCCCATGCATTTTAGGCACAGACTTCCCCCAAAGTGGGTATTTCAAAGACCCAAAGGGACTCAGATGGGCATTTGGAATAGCTGCTGTAGAGACAGAGGGTGTCAAGCAGTTGAACCACTTGTCTGGACTGTCAGAAAGCCCATCTTCTGTAGGTCTCCTGAAGGTGGAAGAGCAACGAGTACCAATTGCCACCTCAACAGTGCACCGCCGACAGTACCGAACGAATCGAGATGCTGTGATCCCCATGCACAAAATGATCTGTGAGCTGGAGAGCCAAGGGGTGCTCAGCAAGACCCACTCACCCTTCAACAGCCCCATTTGGCCCGTGGGTAAACCTGAAGGAGAATGGAGATTGACAGTGGACTATCGTGCATTGAATGAAGTGACTCCAGCCCTGAGCGCTGCTGTGCCGGACAGGCTGGAACTCCTGTACGAGCTGGAGTCCAAGGCAGCAAGGTGGTACGCCACTATAGACATTGCCAATGCATTTTTCTCCATTCCCCTGGCAGCAGAATGCAGGCCTCAGTTTGCCTTCACCTGGAGAGGCGTGCAGTACACCTGGAACCGACTGCCCCAGGGGTGGAAGCACAGCCCCACCATCTGCCATGGACTGATCCAGGCTGCACTGGAAAAGGGTGAGGCTCCAGAACACCTGCAATGTATTGATGACATCATTGTGTGGGGGAAGACAGCAGCAGATGTGTTCCAGAAAGAGGAGAAAATCATCCAGATTCTCCTAAAAGCTGGCTTTGCCATCAAGAAGAGCAAAGTCAAGGGACCTGCCGCAGAGACCCAGTTTCTAAGAGTGAAGTGGCAAGATGGATGGTGTCAGATTCCCACCGATGTCATCAACAAGATCACAGCAATGTCTCCACCATCCAGCAAGAAAGAAACACAAGCTTTCCTAGGTGCCATCGGTTTTTGGAGGATGCACATTCCCGAATACAGTCGGATCGTGAGCCCTCTCTACCTGGTCACCCGTAAGAAGAACACTTTCCACTGGGGCCCTGAGCAGCAACAAGCCTTTGCACAGATCAAGCAGGAGATCGCTCATGGAGTGGCCCTTGGCCCAGTCAGGACAGGACCAGAGGGGAAGAACGTGCTCTACTCTGCAGCCGGGAACCATGGCTTGTCCTGGAGCCTTTGGCAGAAGGTGCCTGGGGAGACTCGAGGCCAACCACTGGGATTTTGGAGTCGAAGCTACAGAGGCTCTGAAGCCAACTACACTCCCACAGAGAAGGAAATCTTGGCTGCCTATGAAGGAGTCCAGGCTGCCTCAGAGGTAATAGGCCCTGAAGCACAACTCCTCCTGGCACCCTGACTACCAGTACTGGGGTGGATGTCCAAAGCAAAAGTTCCCTCTACGCAACATACCACCAGTGCTACATGTAGCAAATGCATTGCTGTTATCACACAGCGCGCCCGTATTGGAAACCTGAATCGCCCTGGGATTCTGGAAATAATTACAAACTGGCCGGAGGGTGAAAACTTTGGTCTCGCTGATGGAGGGGAACAAGAAGCGACACGGGCTGAGGAAGCTCCACCATCCAACCAACTGCCAGCAGAAGATCCACGATACGCTCTCTTTACTGATGGTTGGTGCCGCATTGTGGGAATGAACCGGAAGTGGAAAGCAGCCGCATGGAGCCCCACACGACAGGTGGCAGAGGCCACTGAAGGAGAAGGTGGATCAAGCCAACTTGCTGAACTCAAAGCTGTTCAACTGGCCCTGGACATTGCTGAGAGAGAGAAGTGGCCAAAGCTCTACCTCTACACTGATTCATGGATGGCAGCCAATGCTCTGTGGGGATGGCTGGAGAGGTGGAAACAGGCTAACTGGCAGCGTAGAAGAAAACCAATTAGGGCTGCTGAAGAGTGGAAAGACATTGCTCCCAGGTTAGGGAGGCTACCTGTGAAAGTCCGCCATGTGGACGCTCACGTTCCCAAGAGTAGGGCCAATGAGGAGCACCAAAACAATGAGCAAGTAGACCAGGCTGCAAAGATAGAGGTGTCAAAGATAGACTTAGATTGGCAACATAAAAGAGAGTTATTCCGAGCTCGATGGGCCCACGATGCCTCAGGCCATCAGGGCAGGGATGCCACCTATAAGTGGGCACGAGACCGAGGGGTGGATTTAACCATGGACAGTATTGCTGAGGTTATCCATGACTGTGAGACGTGTGCTGCCATCAAGCAGGCCAAGGGAGTGAAGCCCCTCTGGTACGGTGGGCGGTGGTCCAAGTACAAGGATGGGGAGGCCTGGCAGATTGACTCCATCACACTGCCCCAGACACGCCAGGGCAAGCGCTACGTGCTGACCATGGTGGAAGCCACCACGGGATGGTTGGAAACCTACCCTGTGTCTCATGCTACAGCCCGGAACACCATCCTGGGCCTGGAAAAGCAAGTTCTGTGGAGACATGGCACCCCTGAGAGGATTGAGTCAGACAATGGGACTCATTTCAAGAACAGCCTTATCAACATCTGGGCTAGGGAACATGGCATTGAGGGGGTGTACCATATCCCCTACCATGCACCAGCTGCAGGAAAAGGAGAGAGGTACAACGGACTGTTAAAAACCACATTGAAAGCATTAGGTGGGGGATCTTTCAAAAACTGGGAGCAGCATCTGGCAAAAGCCACCTGGTTAGTTAACACCCGAGGCTCTACTAACTGAGTGGGCCCTGCCCAATCTGAGCCTTTGCAGAGAGTAGATGGAGACAAAGTCCCAGTGGTACATGTCAAAGGTTTATTAGGGAAGACAGTTTGGAGTAATCCTGCCTCGAATACAGACAAACCCATTCGTGGGGTTGTTTTTGCTCAGGGACCAGGTTGCACATGGTGGATAATGCAAAAAGATGGAAGAACACGATGTGTACCTCAGGGAGATCTGAATGTTGGATAAAACCTCTGTAAATATCACTGTTTGCTGAATGTTATTACCATTGTCTGTGTATAGCTGTATAATGGATGTTTCATGTATGTACTTGTAGAGTTAGAGTTTATATTAGTTTTAGTAGTGAGCAGGTGATATGGGGATAAGGGGTGGAATGTCCTGGGTTGACCATATGATGCTTTTATCCCCAGTTGTCTCATTCTGTTTATGTTGAATAATAAGTTTTGCATCTTTAAGAGTGTTCCAGAGAGTGAAGGGGGGAGAGAAGAAGCGCGCAGTTTGTTTTCATACACTGCACTCCACTCCCCCACATTCCTGCCCCTGGACTGCTGTTGTCTGCGGACAGACAGCGGGACAGAGCTCTTCTTTGGCTTTTTAGTTAGTGTTAGCTAGCTGAGGCAAAGAAGTTCCCTGGACTGTGTATTTTCTTTTCTTTGGACCTCTTGAAACCTGCTCTGGACTGAACACCCAGGAGAGCACCTGCAGCTGCACCTGTGGCCCACCGGGCCGGGTCTGGCCTGAGACAATTCCAGCACCGGAGGGACTGATCAGAGACTGAGTGAGCTGCAACCCAGGGACGGGCTTTTCTCAGTTTGTCATCTCTTGTAGAGTGGCAAGGGGTCTCATTGTTTGATATTGTTTTGGGTTTATTGTTTAACAAACAGGTTGTTTTCCACCTTTCTCCAGGGAGGTATTTTTTCCTGCTGGACCAGTTGGGGGGAGGGGCCGATTGGATCTGCTTTTTTCCCACCGGAGCTGCTTCGGGGGATTCTTCCCCAAATTTGGTCTAAACCTGGACAGGGCTCTGGCTGCCTCCTCCTGTCCAGTCCTGAAGTGCCTCCATCGAGTTGCCGGGCAATCCAGACTGGTTCTCATCTCCTTTGGTGGCTGGGGTTTGAATTTAGGTGGGTGGAGCTCATCTCTGGAAAATAAATAACTATGAACAGGGACCTGCAGTGGGAGGGAGGGAGGGAGGGACACCTGCACCAGCAGCTCCTGGCCAGGATGCAGCCCCTGGCTGGGTGCTGGCTCGTTGAACTGAGAAATGCTTTGATCCAGCCCTTCCCAATCCAGGCTGGGGCAGGTCTGTTCTAAAGGCAGCCCAGGGATGGCACTGAGGTGCTGCAGCAGCTGCAACTGCTCGCATTGAGCAATTACAGAGGACAGGCATTTACACCTGGTGGGGATGCAAAAAGCACAGTGGGAGAGGAAAAGACAGAGAAGGCAGCAAAAAGGTGAGATTTGAGACACCGAGGGGCAGACCCAGCCAGTGCCTAGCCAGCACAGCCCACCCAGTGCCCAAGGCCAGAAACTCTGCAGCTCCACCAGGGATTTATCAGCAATGTTCCCCTGACACCGCTGGGGGCTTGGTTGACATTTTACAACACTCCCAGGTGACTCAGGTCGCATTCCCCATCCATCCATCCATCCATCCATCCATCCATCCATCCATCCATCCATCCATCCATCCATCCATCCTTCCATCCATACATACATACACAGGCTGTGGTGCTGGGATCCTGCCAAGCTCTGCCAGCCTTGGGCTTGGGGAGATTTCTGCCAGCCGTCCTGAGCTCCGTAATTGTGCTCTCTGTTCCAGGAAGCAAGCAAGAAAGATTTTAAAAAACCCAAAACAAACCACAACAGAGAAACCTAAAAAACCTTCAACAGCTCAACCCTGCTCAAGTTATTTCTTTAGGGACAGCTACCACTCTCCAGCTGAAATGCTGGGCTTTTGGGAAAAAAGAAAATTACATGTTCACCTCCAAATTGGAAAGGATTAAGGTAAGAGAACCTTTCAAACTAAAAATTACTGTCCGAAAGCTTTCATCTTTGCAAGAAATCTCTAGGTAAGACCAGCCTGACAGTTAAACAACTGGTTCTTCTGGTGGGGAGAAACCCTTCTCTTTAACAGAAGCAGCCTGATAGTTAAAAGCAACTGTTTGGTCAAACTTCAGGCTCCCTGGCACAGCCTGCATTGCCTTTCCTTCCTGTTCACTGATTTACAGGCAGTGCCACGATGGCCCGGGTTCAGATGTTTGGTGCCATCCAGGGAATTTGGCATTGCCATTTCCATATGTTTTAATCGAAGCTTCAGTCCTTGCAACCACTCTTCAAATGCCAGCTTTCCTTTCTTTTACAGAAAGCTCAAGGTTCCCAGAGGACTTCTGACATCCTCTCTTGCGCTCAGAGAGATGACATTTTCAAACAGATGTTTCCAAAGTTAACAGCATTTGAAAGAAAAATGACCTGAAATCCCCCTGGATTCCAGCTTAGCCCAACTCCATTCTGTGTCAGACACTGAGATTCCCACCTCTAAGGCAGGAGCTGTTTGTGCCCCCATCCCTCCTGTCCTTCTCCCCAGCAGCCTGTGCCTGTTTTCCCCAGCAGAATCCCTGTCCCCGTGCACCCTGCCAGGAGCAGCTGCACACAGGCTCACAGCTCCCCTTGCCCTCACCAGGGGGTTCCTCTCATCCCCGAACACGCCGATGAGAACGTCGGTGCGATGAGTGCCCAGGGCCTGCACTGCCACCACAACTGGGATCTCTGCTGTGCTCTGGGGCTGCACAATCCCACAGGGCTTGGGGCTGGAGTAGAGCACAGCAGAGTCCTCCTTGCGCTTCTGGAAGGGACACAATGAAACGCACATTCAGAGGGACCTCTCAAGAAACTTTAGGCTCCTTAACATCCACCACAACAGCAACTTACACACACCTTTAGAGCTCCCCAGGACAAAGGTCAAAGGCACAAACAAGATGCAAGAATTGTAGGCTTAGCACTCCCAGGGCATCCTGCAAGGAGGCTGCCAGCACAGGCACTGGTGTCTGTGGGTGCAGCAGCTTTTCACAACCCTCTAAGATCTCCCACAGGAAAACAGCCTGAGGACTAGAGCATCAACTGTTTCCTCAGGGGCTTAAACTGCCTCCTCAAGTTTACAGTTGGGTAGGATCCTGTTCTCAGCAGATCTTTAAGACTGAATAGAAACCAGCAAGGTCTTATCCAAACCCTTTGTTCCCCTAATAATCTCCTCAGGAAGATTTGACAGGAGGAGGTGGATGTGGTGCCAAACCTGGGGAATAAGCCCGTAGCAGCCAGGAAGGTGGCTGGGATTCCTAATGAGGATCTTCCTCTCATAGGGCACCTTCAGGTGGCACTCATCACACAGCAGCACTGGGGAGGACACTTGGAGCTCAGGAACGAGACACCTGGGCAAAGAGATGAGCCCAGGACAATCAGAGATCCTGAGAGAATGGAGAATGCCTACCCGCAAAGATTGTGCAATGGAGCAGAACACATTGGTCACTGTCAAATGCACACTGAAGAGCCTTACAGGGATAAATTGCCTTCTACCTCTTCCCACTCCAACATGTCTTGTCAAGGAGGGGCAAACCCTGAGAGGCAGCACCCAGAGGCTGCCAAGTGCCCCAGGCAGAGCACTTTGCCCCACAGCTGCCTCAGCCCCTCCTTTACCCAAGAAGGCTTGCAAGGACTCCTGCAACAGTGCCACTGACCCACGAGCTCTGGGGAAGCCTTCCCAACAAGGATCAGTGCTCCCTAAGGCTCAAGGAACACACAGCTCCAGTGTCTCAGTAAAAATGACTCCCTTCTCTGCCATGGTGCTGTTGCCCTGCCTGAGAACTCAGCTCTTTGCCCCAGCCCTGGAGGGCACGAGACAGCAGCTGCCCCACAGAGGGGCTGATCAGCCCCTGCCAGGCCCTGCAGCTCCCTGGCTCCTTCACTGCACAGCTCCAGGCACTGCCTGGCCCCAGCTCCACCTGCTGTACACAGTGGCAGCCCAGGCACTGCCTGCATGGCTCTGCCTGGCACAGGGAACAGCACCAGGGAGCTGCATCCCTCTGGGCATCACACTGACACCCACAGCAGCACAGCAGCATGGAATTCTGCTGCAGCAACAACGACTTTTGCTCTCAACTCTGACAACATTAAAGCTCAAAATGGGAAGCACAGGGAAGGACAACAACTGGAGCTGACCTGCCACATCAAGGGCTGCTTTCCCCTTGTCAGACCTTGCCCTCCCCACTCTTGCTGGGAGCCACTTCCCCCCTGCCATGTGCCCTCATGCACAGAGCCAGAGCCTGACTCTCAGCAGCTGCTTGGTGTGGCCCAAACCAGTGCACGGTGCTCACAGCCAGCACAACTCCACCTCTTGCAGCCTGAAGGAGAGGAGGCCCTCAGGAAATTTGTTGCACCTCAAGCACCAAAAACAAGGCCAATCAATGATATCGTTCCTGGTGCCTTTAGAAGAGGGCCCAGGACCGTGCTGGGTTGGCAGCAAACGTGCTTTTCACTACAGGCTGCTGCCCAAGCACTGCTGTTCTCGTGTCCAGCTGGCACAACATGAGGGCATTCAGCAGCACTTCTCCTTGGCAGCTGCAGCCAGCACAGCCTGGGCAAGGCAGTGCCTGGGGGAGGCCAGGCAAGGGCTGGTACCTGGCTGTGATGATCAGGGCTGCCACTCCTTTGCCAACACCCTCCAGGTCCACCAGCAATCTCCGGTAGAACTCCATCACCGTGTTGGAGCACAGGGTCACCTGGTGGAAGAGAAGAACAGTCAATGCTTCCTTCCAAAAGCTCATTACCCACAGGTGATATCCTCCAGTTCCTGAGGGAGGATTTGCCCTTCATTCTTCTGCTGCTCCATGTGTAGAGCACAGTCTCAGAGTAACAAAAGCCTTCTGGCAATACCACATTTGTTAAACACACCTTGCTATCAGGGCACAGGTCAGCTACATTAAAACATTAGACTACAGCTCCATGCACCACTGCATTCAAATGAAGGGGCCAATTTCTCATCTGACTACAGACATCCATGCAGAGGAAATCTGACTTGACCACAATGAGTTCAGCTTTACAGCAGGAGGCTAAGGGCAAAGTGTGGCCCAGCAGGTGCTGGGCAGTTCATGGCTGCCCTGGGACCCCGAGCCCGGGCTGGCTCTGAGAACTCCGGCCCCACGCCAGGAGTGGGGAACTGCCCCAGGCTGGGCACTGACCACAGGCAGAACCCTCAGAACTGCCCCAGGGTGGGCACTGACCACAGGCAGAACCCTCAGAACTGCCCCAGGCTGGGCAATGACCAAAGGCAGAACCCTCAGAACTGCCCCAGGCTGGGCATTGACCACAGGCAGAACCCTCAGAACTGGCCCAGGCTGGGCACTGACCACAGGCAGAACCCTCAGAGCCTCTTGCTCTACACTGCAAGAGACAAGCCACCAACGGGACCAGGCAGAGGAGAAAGGAGGAGGATCTGTGTCTTGAAATTACACAAGAAAGGGTTTATTCCAAGCAAAAGGATCAGAGCCAAAAGAGCCCTGGACACTCCTGTGCAAGGGCTTTTGTACAGACACAAATCAGGAGGTGGATAAGAACAGCAAACCAAAAGGGAATCCTCAGGGCAGCACTGAGGGGATTACATCAAGTGTCTGGGGCCACTTTGGGTTGGAGGGTGGGGAGGATGGCTCACTTGGGCCAATGGGGCCTCCAGGAACAGGGGAATTCCAAAGGGGCGTTGCAGACAGGGATTGGCTCCAGGTTAAATTGGCAAAGAAAGTTGGGGAACAAAAGGGGCTGGGTTTGACAGGCAGGGAAAGAGCTGGAACAAGGGAAAGGGAATGGCATAAGGGACAGCTTTGAGGGAGGGTAAAACCCAGGGGTAAACTAACTCGGGGACAACACGGGGTACAACAGAACAAACCACTTAACAAGGAATCAATACAATCAATTTGAACCGCTACACATGGCTGCAGATTTTTTTGTCTCCACTGGAGCTTCCTGCAGTGAACACAAATCATTCTGCTCCCCAGGAGGGGGGAAATGACACCAAGAAGAAAAGCTCACTGCTTGATACAATGACATCTCTCTAACAGCCACCTTCTGCCCTCATCCTTGCTCTGCCCCGTTGCAATCAAATCCATCGCTCTCAAAAACACAAGAATGGTTTCACGCCTTGACCATAAGGTCTGTGAGCTCAGCATATGATTTTGGAAAGCAAACAGTGCTCCTTGAGGAACATCCCGACTAAGCCAGCCAGCAGAGGCCTCCCAGCAGTGCAGATCTCTCCGTGCCACGATGCTCCAAGCTGGCACCAGAGCTAAAGCCCTCCCACCCTGCAGTGCAGCTCCAGCCCTGGTGCTGCAGCGGCTGTGGCCGGGCTCTTGCCGTACCTCGATGTCCTGGTGTCCCTGGGGGAGGATGGTGCCTCTGCTGGGATTGATGGTGAACTCCCTGGGCTCCACATGGAAATGGATTCCCTTGCTCCAGGCCGGGTCGCTGTCCCTGCGGATCTGATCCACGCTGTCCACAGCCGGCTGCGTGCCATCGTCCGACATGCGGAGCTGGAACGTCAGGGGCACCGCGGAGCTGTTGGTGAGGCGGCAGCGCTGCGTGTAGGGAAAGCCTGGGCCAGGACACAAACAGCCATTCAGGCACCCAGCAGGGCATCATCCTGGGGGCAAGATCCTGGCAGGATCAAAGTGGGATTGGAGTTGAGCTCTTTATGGTCTGAACTACAGCTCAGGCAGAAGCAGCGTGAGGAATTAATCGTCACTTAGTTCCCTTTGACACAGATTCCAGACTGCAGCCTTGAAAATGCCCACTCCTAGCCCTGCTGAACACTGCAAGCTTCTCTCTTTGTGATGGGGACCAGCTCCCTCACCTGCCCCAAACCAGCATCAGTTCTCTCTCAGTGATGAGTGTGCACCCAGAGCCAGCATTTACTCTGAGAATTCAAGCTGTCCAATTCCCTGCTCAGCCTGCCAACACTCCCACCTTTTTCAAGACATATAAAGAGTGAGTTGTCAGTGAGAAGAAGCTACAGCAAAAGAAAGTGAGGATGGGATCAGGAACTAGAACGTGATGCAAAGCACCCTAATGCAGCTTCTCTCTGCAGGATCCTTAAGGCATCTCTTGCTTTGGGCCAAACAGACTGAGCACGTGACAGCTCAGAGCCCACTCAGCTGGGGGCACAGCCCAGCCTTGCTTTGAGATTAGCAATCAGGAACCAGGTCCCACCTCACCCACACACAGGGACATCACAGCCGTGCTGCGCACTGAGAGTGCTGCCTGCAAGGGTTTACCCCACTTTGGCTCTGAGATTTGCTTTCCATCCTGCAAAGCCAGAGATACAGCTACTCATGGAGGGGATGTCCTGCAGAGCGCGCAGAGCAGCTACAGCCTGCTCTGCACTGCACATCTGGCTGGGCTGGCCAGCTCTGCGGGGAGGAGATTTCTCCCCAGGCCTGCTCACCAAGAGTCACTGGGACACAGATGGGGAGGAAAAACAACTGCAGCTGCAGCCCAGAGCTTCTCTGTGCCCATCCAAGTGACCACTGCCAGCTCCAGCAGGGACTCCAGCAGGGAGGCAAGAGAGGCACACAAAGGACAAACCCAGATGTCAAAACCTCCAACGACACTGAGGCCAGCACAGGCAGACAACAGTCAACAGTTACAAAGAAGCAAAGATACAACAGCTGCCTTCAGCCGAAGAGCCCTAGGCATGAAATTGGATTCAGCAGGATCAGTCTCCTGCTTCAGACCCATATTTCCATCTGTTGCCTTTCTTGTTTCATTCCTTCCAAAGTCAACTTGACAAGCGCCTCCGTGGTGATGCAGGCTGGGGAAGAAGCAGCTCAAGAAAGGCAATGAGTTTCCTTCAGAAGTTCATGAACTTCATTGTTGTGGCTTTAGGCTTGGCCGTGAACGTTGCCCTGGCTCTGGGAAGGGGGACAGGGGTTCTGGGGGGTTTTGGGCGGTTTTGGCCCTGGGCCGGGCTTTTCCCTGGGGGGTTTTTGGGAGTTGTGGCGTGATGCCGTGGGCGGCTGTGCAGTGGGAGCTGAGGCTGGGCAGGGAGCGGAGCTTCCCTTCCTCCCGCTCGGGGCTCGCAGCTCGGCCGCTGCTGCTGCGGGAGGGTTTGTGCTTGGCCCGGGGCTGCCCTGGCTGCAGCTCAGCGCTGGCACCGACCCTGCCTGCCTGCCCCGCTGCTGCTGCTGCTGCTGCTGGGCACTGCCCGCATTCCCCTGCCCTCTGGGGCTCTGCAAAAGGAGCATTTCCTCCTTCCCTTCCCTTCCCGCACCGGCTGGGGGGGATCCCTGCCCTGCCAGAGCCCACAGCTCCTCCTGCTGTCACCAGACCTCCACCAAAGGGGAAAAACAGGACTTGGCATCTGGGAAATGTCTGTTCTTGCCTTCTTGTCTGTGCTCTCCTGAGACAGTCTACCAAAGAACTGGTATTCCATTTCCCACAGTTTTGCCCGAGAGCCCTGTCATTTCAAAGGGATAATCATTTGGAGGGAGGGGCTCATCTTTCCATTGCAGCAAGATTCCCACCTTCCTTGGCAGACATCTGTCTTTTAAAGCAGCACAGAGACACCAGAAAATTCTGCCTTTCTATTCCTTGCTTCCATTGGATCTCACAATGGCAAGATGCCCCCTGAGGCAGCAGCAGCAGCAGCAGCAGCAGCCCTGCAGTTCACAGCCTGAAGAGGCTGCTGGGGCAGAGCAGGAGTGAGGGATGCTTTTCTGTTGGAAGGCACAGATCCCTGAGGCTGTGTCCCAGCCCAGGGAACACTCACCAAAGGAGATGTCCCCGAAGTCGAGCTCAGCGAGGTCGAAGTGTAAACTCGGTGCAGTGACGCTGCCCCTGCAGGCCGAGGACAGAGCAGGCAATGGCTCGGTTAAAGGCATTGCACAGGTCCGGCTGTCGTGGCTCGGGGGCACAAAACCCGGGCTCAGGGCACCCTGGGTTTCCAACCAACACAGCCCCGTGTGCTCAGCACAGGGCCCTGGGCACAGGAGGCAGCTCCAGCCAAGGGGCAGCAGCCAACAGCCCCTGATGGGCTCTGGGCACAGGGCAGGCAGGAGAAGCCCCCGGGTTGCTGCGGGTCCCATGAAGGACCCTGAACACACACCCAGACATGGCTCTGTGCCTCAATTTCCCCATCTGCAATGGCATGGACATCAAGGTGTCCCCACTAACTTCTGAAAGCAGCCCTTCCAGCCACAGCTTCCCTGCTTTGCTCCTTCTGAGCTGCAACTGCTGTTCCCATGGAGGAGCTTTCTCAAGAGAGTTTGACCCACACAATCATTACAGACACTGTTCTGAGACACGAATCCAGGGCATTCCCAAACATCCACTGAAAAGAGCAGCAACAGTTCTACCCAGGGCACAGATGAATCCTAGAGGAAAGGACCAGCTTGTCAGCAGTGCACCAGCTGGCACAGCCAAGAGCAAGAGCTTCAACAACCAAACTTGGCTGTCCTGAATCTAGCACAGCACCTCACCTGCCCTTGAACTCAGCAGACACACTCCAAAAGCCACCAACATCCACTGAAATCAGCACTTGAAGCTGCACAACATTCACCAGTTGATTTCATGGTTGATGCCAATCAGTGCCCACTCTGCCTTTTGGTTCAAAATCAAGGACCAGTGAGCTGTGTCCTCTATTGTACTCACAGGACTGCCCCTGGCTCTGCTCTGCACATCTCAACAAGAGACACCTGCCCCTGCTCAAGGAGAAAGCTGCTTATGCAGAAACACCCCATGGCCATTTTGGGGGAGGGACAGAGGAGAATCAATTATTTGATGGTGAAAGGTTCCCTCTTGATTTCCAAATGAAAAAAGCAGCACTTTTCCTCCAAAAACAAAGGCAGCATCATTGTTTCTCCACTATGGGCGCACCTGCTCACCACTTTTCTCTTGCTAAGGAATAACTCCCTTGTTCTTCTTTACCCATCTCCCTTATCTCTTTGCTATCATCCAGTGCAGATTGCTTTCATTTCTTCACTGCCTTGAGCCAGTGCCGCCCAGGAGCAGCAGCCCAGCTCCAAAGCTGCAGAGCAGCCAGCATCAGCTCTCCTGCTTCCACTCCATTATCCTGCAGCACATGGCTCAGGCTGGCAGGGACAAGGCCTCACGCTGCTGTGGTGCTGAGCACTGAGCTCTGCCTCCCCTATGATCCGCCCTTCTCCCTGTGCCTGGGCCAGGATTGTCTCTTGCCATGGCACCAGCCCACGGGACGGTGCCCAAGTCCTTGGCACAGTTCCTGACTCCCACATCAGCGCTTTGCTGGCTGTGCAGAGGAGGCACCAGAGCCCTCTGTGCACAGGAGCTGGGGGCACAGCTTGTGCCCCACAGCATGGCCATGAGAGGTGAGCTGAGGCTGCTGCTGCCCATCTGGCACGGATTATTCACACAAGGTTTTACTACCACTGCTGCAGCTGCAGAATCAGCCAGGCTGGCCCATCTGCAAAGCCCTGAGGGCCTTGCTGGCTGTTCAGGTGGGACATCCCAGAGCAGCTGCTGCCCAAAGCTGATCCATCCCACTGCCTGCCATGGCCCAAGGCACAGGGAGATCCCTGCAGGGAGGAGTCATTCCGGCTCCCGCCTACCACACAGGGCAGCAGGCAGCCCTGACAGTGCTGAGGAAGCATTTCAGAAGCTGCTTGTGCTCAGCAGGGTGCAAGCCAGCTCCCAACATGTTCCAGCAGCCTCCAGGAAATCTGGGACACAGCAAGCTCCAAGGCCACTGAAAGCAAGAGCAGATGCCTTCCATCCTGCTCACTTCCAGCCAGGCTGCAGGGCAGCAGATCCGGTGCTTGGTTCCTTCTGTAGCTCTTTCCCAACTCCGCTCTCACCCAAAGGTGTTTGCACAGGGACAGATGAGCTGCCTCACCTCTGGGTGCCCAGCTGGTACCGAGCTGCCCGGGCACCGACATTGCGCACCAGCAGAGTCTGCTGGGTGCTGACCTTGACTGGACACTTGGAGAAGTCCAGCTGGGCAGGGAAGTCCAGCACAGCTCGGGCACCAATGGCCCGAATTGGCACAACGATCCTTTCCCTTCCAGTGAGGCACACCAGCTCGTGGCAATAATCCTGCAGGAAAAGAAACTGGCTCAGCACAGCACATTTAGTGCCATCCCCATGGCAGAAGAAAAACCATTTCCTATACCTCTCCAAGGGCATCAATTTACCTATTGCACCCTCAAATGAACACTAAGTTCTACTACTATGTCACATTTTAAAGGCACCAGCGCACTTTGCAAAATCTGTCTCAGTGGAATTCAGCTCTTGTGTCACTTGGCTCATACAGATAACAGCCCTAGGCCACCATCATTTTTACTCTAAACTTTAATGATGTTAAAGAATTCCTAAGCCCCTTCTAAGCAACATGGAGCTGGGGAACACAGGACATTGCTCTTTAGGCTTCTATATTCCCACTGTCTGAGAATAGGACAAAGTGTTCAACTGACTCTAAGCAGCAAAAGGAAGAGGAGAAAACAGCTGCACCCAAAGACATCCTGCACCTCTGGCCTGGTGCAGAAACATCAGTTGGCTCACAACTCCCCTCTAACTTTGCCTGTCCAACCAAGTCAGGAGAAGAACGGTGCTAAGAGGTAGCAGGATGCTGTTGGAAAGGGCCTCTCTTTGTTTCCCTGCAAGGCTTCCTCCCTTCCATGCCATGCCCTCAACCCTTCTGTATGAACAAGCCTCCAGATCAGAACATGAACCCTCCAGATCCCAGCACTGAGATCAGACTTGCCAGGGCCTCAGCACTGCTGTTCAAACCTCCCCGCAAAAGCACCTTTGTCACGGAATGGGTGCCAGCTGACAGAGCAAGCACAGGGACAGGCATGAAGACAGAGCCCCAGCAGTGTCACTGCCACGGGCTCTGGGCTCACAGCTCTGCCTGCAGCTTGTACCTGCCCTACACCAGCTCCTTCAGGCAGGTGTCCAAGTGCCCTGCAGCTCAGCAACCTCCTGCTGACCAAGGGCACCCAGGGCCCAGAGTGCCTGTGCCAGGCCGGGCTCACGGGCACAGCACATCCTCTGCCCTGGCCCTGCAGCTGTGCCATGCTCACTTGTGCTCTGGGAGAGCACAGCTGCAAGGCTGCACAACGGAGGGGGTGAAAAAGCAGCGGCTTTGCTCCAGCCCAGGGGCAGGCAGGGAAGCTGTTGGCAGTCCAGGAAGGAGGAAAGCTCTCTGACCTCTTTGTTCCTCTGGTGTTTTCCATCAGAATGAAACCCCTTCCACTGGACCTAGAGATGGCCCAACATCTATCAACAGCCCTCTGTCATTTTCATCCTCTTTCCCGTGCATCTTCCCTTGGCAATGCTCAGCAATGTGCAGGGAGGGGAAGCAGAGCCTGTCAGGCCTGGCTGCAGTGCCTGCCAGCAGTGCCAAGGTGTGACTGGCTGCAGGCTGCCTGCCCACGCCTGGAGCCCAGCTCACAGCATGCAATGGGCTGCAGCCAGAGTGCAGGCAAAACAAGGCTGTGGAGATCATTGTGTGCTTTGGCTCCTCCAGCCTCACCTTGTTCTTGCTGGGGGTGAAGCGGATGCGCACAGGGACAGAGGCGCCCGGCGGCACGGCACGGTACGCATCGCTGGAGCTCACCAGCTGGAAGTAAGGTGAGCTCTCCATGGAGACCTTCACCACGTGAAGAAACTGCAGCAAAGACATGAAATTATGATTTTGCCACTTGTGGAAACAGGACGAGAGGAGACCTGTCCATGCCCTGCTAACATCCCTCCCCTGCCCCTTTTCCAAAGCACTTTCAGCTGAGCAGGCACAGGGACATCATTCACAAGGCTGAACTTGAATCCCTTCTCTCTGGCTCCAGCATTTTGGCCAGGGGCAGTAGGGCAGTGCCTGCTGGGAAGGAAGGGCCGAGCAGGTCAGCACCAGCAGCATGGAGACACAGCACCTGAACCAAGTCACCTGCATATTCAACAAGGCCACAAAACCTGCTGGCTTCTGCCTGCACACAGCCATGAAGTGGTCATGTTCCAGAGGGGGAATGTGCTACCTAAAAGCAAACCAGCCCATTTCTGTGGGGGAAGGAAGAAATTCCCTTCTAGCAGATCAGCTTTGGGTAGGGACCTTCTGGGGATACAGTCAGGCAGGCAGAGCAGCAAGACAGGAGACCAAACACTGTGGTCTTACTGGGAATAAAAGCAAACCTGAAAAGCAAAAGAAGGAATGAACACAGGAAGACAATCCCTAAAACAAGGAGATGGCAAAGAGAATTTAAATGGGCAGTAAAGCAGCAAGCAAGAATCATAAAACCATGAGAGCAACCAGCTTGCCAAAAGTGACAGAAACACAGACAGGCGGTGTCTATTGACCATGGGGCTTCAGAGGCATTTTCTGCCTGGAGAAACAGGACCAGCACTGACTGACAGTGTGGTTCCAGTATGAAAAGCCAATCTTGGCTCTCCAGGGCTTCCTGCTGCCTGTGCAGGCAAGCTGGGCTGCTGGGCATTCCTGCCTGCAGCCAGCAGGCCAGGTTCGGCCCTCTGGGCTACTACATGCACAGCACACATGCATTTTCTAGCACACTGATCTCATCAACCCCTGAGCACCAAAATGCTCTCCAAAAGTCTAAACCAGGTGATTTGGACTCCCTCCTGTCTCCTCCCACCAGCCCACTCTTGGCACAAGCCTCACTTGAGAAAATGTTTCCCAGACTGAAATTCAAATGGTCTCAAGTTTTCCTCTTTACAGTGGAACACAATTGACATTTTTCAACTTTTTCCCTCTCAGCTCTCTTGGGAAACTGCAAAACAATGCCAATTTCTTCAGGTGAAGGTGGAAACCTCCAGGAACACATGCCTTTGGATGTGCTGTGCTTCTGCAAAGGGAAAGCAGAGCACCATGTTGCTTTTGGAAAAGCTGAGCAGAGCTGGATGAAGCTGAGCAGGAGCCTCAAGTGGCACCTAAAGGCCTCTCACTGCTTCTGCTCCATCACTCTGATTGCAGGGCTCTTGCAGAACATGGTTCCTGCAGGGCCAATGCCATTAATGAGAAGTGATTCCAGCATAAAGTGCAGAAGGCTCAGCCCCTGAGCTTAGGCTGTGAGCTGCACAAAGGGAGCCAAACTGGCTGAGAGAGGCAGAGATTCCTACCAGGAGCCAAGATGAACCAAGGAGACACAGGGTGTGCTATAGAGCCAAGGCAAAGCATGAGAGCAGGTAAGAACTGTACAGCCCTCAACATTCCAGTCAATCCAGAGCTTTCAAGAGAAGGAAACTCCTTTGGGATAGACACCATCAACGCCTGGCCAAAATCTGGGGACAATTCCCAGCACAGGAAGATTTCCACCATCTTGCAGAAGAAGGTGCTGAGACATTTTCTTCTGCATGTGCTGCAGCAGATAACTTGCTTTGCTGTACACTGCGGGAATGAGAGCACTCTCCTCTTCCAGCACAGCGTTAAAGCTCTGGGTGCCAGCACTTACCTTGTCCTTATTCCTGAGAGACAGCACCATTTCCGAGACCTCCTGAGCGACAAAGTTCTGAAATACCAGCTCTGGTGGGGAAACCCCAAACCAGCTCTGTTTTGGGGCAGCTGACGGCAGCTGGAGAGGAGAGAGAGCAGGGAGAGCTTCAGCTGCTGGGAGGAAGGTTCATGCAGGAGAATCTTCCTCTGATCCCCAGTGAAGTACAGACTCTGAGGGAGCACGTCTGCCCAGCCCACACTGGGCAAACAGTGGCTCACCCACCTCTGCTCTGAGCTCATCCACAGCTGCTGGGCCACACAGAGCAGGCTCAAGCCAAGCTGCTCTTTCGGCATGGATTTCTCCAGGTTTCTCTCTCCAGAATGCCAGGCAGCACTTTCCTAAAACACAGCCCTGTGCCCATGCGGTCACAGAGCTCTGGGGCACTGACTGAGCACTCATGGAGTAAGTAAAACCCATGAATTTACAGGAGACTCCATGGGAAAGGATTTGGGATGTCTTTTACTCTGAGACAGGGAAACCGAGGCCCACACAATTGCAAATATCTTTTTTTGCTCTAGAACTTAGACATCAGTAAGAAGAGCACAGGACCAGAGCAAGTGTGAGAGATGAGGTGACATTTGGCTGAAGCCAAAAGGTTATTAAGCAAAAGAATGGAATTTGTTGGTTCTTTGTGTTATTTGTGGTTTGGATTTGTTCAGGTTGGTTTGTTGAGTGTCACAGTGAGAGGGACAGGGTTGAAGACCTGAACAAAAGGAAGGAGGACGAGAAGGGAGCGGACAGAAAAGTTGGTGCTCAGCAGAGAATGGAAGCTCCTGAGTACCCATCCAATGGCAAAGGTCACAGGGACTAAGAAACACTTTCCTTTTGCTTTGATGATTTTGTTCCTTTTCATTGTATTTAAAAGTCAGTGTGTTCCAAAGAGAGGAAAAGGCAAAAATAAATAGACAAATGAGATGAAAAGAAAAAGACAAGTGAGGTGAATGCTGAATGTGGATAAGTTTCAGTTATTTTCTCAGCAACTTGGGTAAAAGCAGAGTTGGTATCTCCTTTTTCAATGGCCTTTAAATGGGTGCTTTCTTGTCATTACTGCAACCTTATTTCATGCCATTGTAGAGGCACATCTGGAATGACACAACAACAGCAAATGCTTCTGGAGCAGAGACATTGCTTGGAGAAAACTCTGCCCTGCTTTGTCTGCCTTCTCCAGCCACACTGCTGTCACTGCAGAGACACAAGCAGGTCTCCTCTGTGACTTCACAGAAGACACATTTCGCTGAAGGGAGTGGCTGCAGCACACTGTCCCTTAGCTGTGCCCTTCCCTGAGGTGTTCCCAAGGCCCCTCTCCAGGACAATCCTTAACCTGGATTGTGTTCCGTGTCTCTTGCTGCCAATTTCCTGCTCAACAGCCCACCTCAGTCACCTACCCGTTTGGACTGTGCTTTATACTGAGCTAGTCCTGCCAGAAAAGCAGCTTTAAACACACCTCTGAGTAGGCACTGATCCAGACAAAGCACATCCATTCCCCTCTGCCCAGGGCCAGTCCCCTGTACATCTGGCAGCCTGCAAAATCTAACACCCCGTCAGGGTCCAACACATTGTTCCAGCCCAAAGCAGTAATGACATTTGTTTTGTTCAATCTGAAGTAATTCCTGCAGATCCTTGGCCTTCAAAGGCCAAGGCTGCCACTCTGCAGGGAATCCTGGGACCCCGAGCATTTGATGGTGACCACACCAAAGCAAGAGGTGGCTCCTTCAGCAGGAGAATGGCAAAGGGCAATTTTGGGCCTCTGTGTCCCCAGCCTTCCTCCCATTGTTTTAGCAATGGCAGCTGCACTCCAGCACACCGCAGCAGCTTCAGCAGAGGGTATTTGTGTTGGCTTAGTGCAGATCAGGACTCCCAGTCCACCACTCCCAGCACCTTGCAATGACAGCAGGACCTGGACACTGAGGCATTTTGCTGGAGGCAAGCCTGTCACAAACACACACACCCTCTTCAAACTTCATGTGAAACAGAAAGGAAAAGAGCAGGAAAAGGCTACCTTTGGGCGAGTCTCACTCCTGTCTAGAAATGGGCCAAGTCTGGGCAGAATACTCCCCCCAGTGCTGGCCTCCTTCTTCCTGCTGAGAAACTTCTCCCTCTGGAACTTACAGGGAAGCAGCTGAAAGGCAAAAGTAAACCAGCTAGAGCCTCAGAGTTGTGCTTGTTCAGAAAGGCTTTTCTTCAACAAGTGACACTGGTGAATAACTTGTGATCACAGCCACTAGGACATTCCTGGAAGCCCTGGGAGTTTCCTGCTGAAATACTTAGCATCAGTGAATTAATAATACAGAGAGGAACACACATACTCCAGCCATATGGCTCGGTCCAATTGGCTTCTCCATGACTGGATGGGACATGGTTGGGGATTTCTGCTCTTTGGGCATTTGTTTCCTCTTACGTTTCATTGAATTGAGGCAGTGACCTTTCCAGAGAATGGGGAGGGGCTCTCAGAACTGCCTGAACTCCATCCCTGCACAACGCTCAGAACTCACAGCAAGGAGATATCGCTGCTGGATGAGTCCAAGAGATGCAAGAAAGGATCACTGTACCAAGAGTGAGGTGCACAGGAATGTCTCTAGGTTTTAGTTCTCCCTGTGAATTGTTTTCTCTGTCTGGGCTGACAGAGCCCTCCACAGAAGAAAACAGAGGCATCTCCTTGACAGAGCCTCAGCAGTGGGGCATCTTCAGCCAAGTGAGCTGCAGACAGCAAGGGACCTTTGTGGCCCTGGCTCCAGCGCTGCCTGCAGGGCTGCATCTGTGCCCACACAGGAGCTGGGAGAGAACAGCTGCTTTGGAAGCTCTTCCAGCTGGGACCAGCCGTGGCTCTCAAGGCTTTGGGCAGAGTTTGAGCTTCCCCCCCCCAACACGCCCAGGTGCCCAAGGGCAGCATGGTCAGAGCAGCACAGGTGAGTGGTGCCCAGCCTGACAGAAGGAATTCCTGTGGCACAGGGAAAGGGACAGAACACATGCTCAGGGCTTCAGCTGTACATTGGTTTCACTTGGCTCTGCTGGCACAGCCAGGCAAGACACAGCTGAAGCATCCCACAGTGTTCCCTATTGCACCAGGACAGCCCCAGCAACAGCAGCACAGCACAAAGGGCTGGGCAGGGGCTCTGCAGCTTCACAGCACTGCTGGACAACAGGGGCACGGAGAGCAGGCACACCAGGGCAGTGCCAGCCTGAACACAGCCCCAGTGGGTACTCACAGCATTAGGCTTCAGCCCTTCCCTGGACAAAAGACGAGGTGTCGGTGTCTTCTTTGGCAATCCAGACGCCATTTCCAAGGGACGGTGTCGCAGGTGAGCGACAATGCCTCAACAAAACTGGAAGGAGCAACAATGGAACTCTGAAAATCCACAACCCAATTCATGGCAGATTCAAGGCATATTCTGGTGCTAAAAATGTTACATTACTTGAAAGTAGCTAAGTGCTTGTTTGGTGTAAGCAGCTAGTATAGTTAGGCCTCTAGTTGGACTTTATTTGAACTCGATGGCTACCTTCTGCAATTCAAAGTTAGATCATACTGAAACCTGGAGCTAAAAATCTGAACATTAATAACACTTCAAACAGACAAAGCTGTAGCTTGAATATTACTCAAAAATAGCTAGAGTGGGCCTCCTCTTCTTTAGGCTAAAGCACCCTTGCTCTCTCAGCTGCTCCTCACAGCTGAGAGACTAATGAGAGACTGGAATGTTATGGCTAATGGCTTAAATATCATTATAAAGGACTTTCTGCCCA
Organism: Melospiza georgiana; assembly: GCF_028018845.1. Lineage (NCBI taxonomy): Eukaryota > Metazoa > Chordata > Aves > Passeriformes > Passerellidae > Melospiza > Melospiza georgiana. Next base: position 2,880,710 of record NW_026652216.1, on the reverse strand, counting down.
TTGTGACAAAACTCTATAAAGAAGCTGCGACCACCCAAGCCCACCCTTCCCTGAAAATGCCTCCTGACTGGAACTTGGCACTGTGAGTTAAGCTGCCTAAGGGAACTTGAGACCAGATCAAGGTGACACTATTGTCCCATTAGCTCAGGTCTGGGGAGAAGTAAACAAGGCTGAGGAGAAAAACCTATCCACAACAAAGCCAAACCCAGCAGCTGTCCTGAAAATCAGCTCTATCTGCGTTCAGGCTGGGGAAGTCACAGCCACAGACTCTTCTGCTGAGGCCAGCTTTGCACACAAACCTCCCAGCAAAGACCTCCGCAGTGCCTCCCGACCCATTCCTGAGGCCTCGCACCAGACGACTGCAGGGCATGCAAGCTAACAGAACAAATCTGAAAATCCAGAACCCAACTCATGGCAGACTCAAAGGATATACGGGTGCTACAGATTTTATATGATTTGAAAGTAGCAAGAGACAGAGTCCAACTTGCCCCACTCCTGGGAGGTACCTGGGCAAGGTATCACCTTGCCCAAATCTGCATTAATCCATTGGAGTCTTACATTTTGCCAGACCTCACCACACAGAAGACCAGAAGAGGATTTAATGGTAGGCCAATGGGATCCATGGAATGGTGATATTTTCTACTAAATCTCTCTCTGTCACTCTCTTTCTCCTCCCCCCCTTCCCAACCTCCATCCCCCTCCCACTTTTTCTTTTCATTCTCTCTCTTTCTCCGTCACATTTACTGTTCCATAAAATCCAGACCATTGACTTTGGCATATGCTCTCCTTTGCACCTCAATACAGAGGCATCTCCCTCAAAATTTTAAAACCCAGATGATAAAAACCCACTGAAACTTGAACAGAGCTCATTCACCTTTAAGCAGTTCAAGCACTTACCATAGGAAAAAAATGTATAGACTACTATCTTTAGAAAATGTTGCATTTCTTCAGTAAAAAAAGCACAATCAGTAGTCCATTTATTGTTCATCCTCTCAGGCGTACATGTCAGTGAACTACTGCGCCAGAAGACTGGCATGATCACATCCTCTATTTCCCTTTGGCATTCTCTTTCAGAGCACAGATGAAACAAAACCAAAAAGTTCAACTTTAGTCGCTCTTTACCTTCAAATGAAATTCAGGACTCCCTAGCAGACACCAGTCTTCTGCACGCTGCGGAGCTTTTCGCAGAGGCCAATGCTCTGCACCTTTAGCAATTCTCTACGCCGACAATTCACCCGGCGAATGGCCCGGTGCAGCCGCCTGCAGGAGCCCGGGCTGCGCACACCCAGCCAGGGCCGCGCTCTCAGGCAGCTGAGGCCGCGCCGCTGTCACAGGCGCTGAGGGCCCGGCCGCGGTTACCGGGCAACCGCGGCGCCGAGTGCGGGGCCGGGCGGGGCCGGGCCGGGCCGCAAGGCTTTACAAAGGACATTGGCACTGCAGCGACTGACTGCAGTTTGGGGCTTCCCAAGAGTCTTTCTGTAACTAATGAAAGGTTAAAATGTGGTGACAAAGGCACCTATGCCAGGGCTGTACATTGCTCTTTGCAGCACTAGTATCCGACCCTGGCTGGAACAGCAGGAGGGGCTGAGGCAGCAGGGAAGGGGGCTCAGCCTGGAGAAAAGGAGGCTCAGGGGGGACCTTCTGGCTCTGCACAACTCCCTGACAGGAGGGGACAAGAGGCTGCTGCAAGTTCAGGCAGCGCCGGAGCCGCCTGGCTCCCCCTCTCCTCCCCCGCTCCGCCTCTTCCTCCCTCCCTCCTCCTCCTCCTCCTCCGCTCCCGCAGCCCTCGCAGCCCCCGGCAGGGGCGGGGATGGAGCCGGGACAGGCCGGAACGCAGAGAGGCCTGGGGGGATGCCAGGACTGGGAGTGACTGGGCTGTACTGGGATCATCCTGGGAGCAGCTCCTGGGTGACTCAGTTCTACTGGGATCATCGTGGGATCACACTGGCAGTGAGGAGGAGCAGCGCGATGGCTCCAGCGCTGGGGCTGGGGGCGATCCTGGGCGGCCAGGCGTGAGTGGGACCCCCGGCACCGGGACCCTGAACCGCCACTGCCAGCACCGGAACCCCCCTGCTCCCCTTAGCCTGCACAGGGACCCCCTGAATTGCCCTGTTCTGGACATCAGGTCCCGCTGCTCCCCTTTTCCCGGCCATCCCATGGCTCCCAGCCTCCAGACTTGGCGTAGGCCTGACTCTGGGACAACCTGGAACGCCTTGGTCTCCCATTCCTGCCTTTCCCAGGCACACCTTTCTGCAAAACCAGAGACAGCCTGAACTCCCCCTTTCCGAACATCCCGGGTGTCCCCACTCTGGTCCCCCCTTTCTGGGAAACCCTGGACTCCCCTTTCCTGGGCTCAAGGACCCCCTGGAACTCCCTTCTACCTCTCCACGTCCCTGCCCACCCCCCCCATTCCCATGACCTTGAGACCCCCCTGGCACCCCCATTCCTGAGAACCCACACCCCCCTGCATCTCTTCATCCAGCACCAACGCAACCTTTTCCCAGCCCCCTGCCTCTCCCAGCCCCCAGCCCCACCCTTTTCTCTGGCCTGGGATCAGAACTGCAACTGACTGAAAACAAATGTGACAGAAAGAAATAATTTTGCACCTTTTATTTACTATTGAAATACAATTTCCTCCCTTTCTCAAAAATCTCCTCCCAGTGTCATTCAGCAGGGCTGTCAGAAAGTCCTTAATTCTGAGTGGGTGTTCCAAGCTGCAGCCACAAGGAAACAGGGAATGGGGATTTTCCTGCTCCTGGGAAATTTGACATCCTCAGCTGAGGAGAGGAGGAGGCACCAGAAGGAAAGGGCAGCTGGGCTTCATCTTTCCACAGGGAAGAGGGGGGGAAATCTCTCATCCTGTCTGCAGCTGCTCCCACAGGGATGTGAGGGCTGATCCCAGAGCCCTAAGGGTCACAGTCAGGGCTGCCCTCAGGGAATGCTCGCCTGGTATTGAGGGGCAGCGTGAGAGCACCTGGATCTTGGGGCACCCAGCTGCCCTTCATGTTTGGAGGAGCCTGAGGAGGGCTGGGATGATGCCAGGGACATCCTGCAGTGACATCCCCTCTGTCCTGCTCTGGGTGAGCTCAGTCCCAAACCTGACCTGATCCTGGTCTCAATCTCACTCCACGTTTAGACACACTCACAGTTCTGTATTTAATCACATCCCAATTCCAAACTTGTGTAGCCCCAGAGCACAACCCAACCCCAGCCCAAAGCCAATCCCATGTCTAGCCTTAACCCCAATCCCAGCTCTAATCCAAATCTCAGCCCCAACTCCAAGCCAGCCCCAATTCCAGCCCCTTCCTAAATCCTCAGCCCCAAACCAAATCCCAGGTTCTGCCGTTCTGGGGGTTTGCGGGTGTCTCTGTCCCTCTGACCCCGATGATGGTGGGGTCACACCAGGGCTGAGAGGGACAGAGACTGCCCCGACCTGCGCAGGTGTGAGAAGGTCGGAGAGCCCCTCCAGCCCCAAGCACCCTCATCCGTGAGCAGCACCCCTGCCGTGTCCTTTCTCCGGTGACAGCACAGACAATTCTTTGTGCCTGGGTCTGTGCCCCGCACACAGCACTGCTCTGCGGCAACGGGGACACGGGAAACGGTGCCCGTCATGTGTCCCCTTTGTGTTGCTGTGTGTCCTCCCATGTCCAGCTGTGTTGCCCCGGCCAGGGAGCTGCTCTGGCCCGGGATGGCCGGGCCCAGCCGCTGGGCCTCGCCGGCGGCGGGCAAGAGCCGGCCCGGGCTGCGGGACACGGCGGGGCTGCCCGGCTGGAAAGCAGCTCTGGCTCCCGCCAGGGAGCTGTGGGCCGGGGGCTGCCGGCTGTGCGGGAGGAAAGCCGCTGGGCCGGCCCCTAACGCTGCCCCGCAGAAAGGAAGGGGAGGAGGGAGCTGACAAATGAGCTCGGAATGTGGCAGAGCAGAAATGAAGGGACAAGTGCCCTTGGGGGCCGCGGGTTGGTGCCAGCCCTCGGGCACGGCTCCGAGCGGCTCCTGAGCCGGCATGAGGGCTGCCTGTGAGGATTGCAGGCGGCAGCCGAGAGCAGCAGCGCCGGCATTGCCAGCCGGGCCCCATGGCCATCTGCCCGTGCCTTCGCAGCCCGTGAGGGCCGCGGGCTCTGCAGCGCGGCTCCTGCTCCCACAGCCGGCCCCGAGCCTCAGGGCTGCCCCGCAGGCGCCACGGGAGCAGCAGCGGCCTCAGGGCCTGGCCCGGGGCTCGATCTGCTCAGCCCGGGGGCAGAGCCACAGCAGGGGGGAAGGACCTGAAGATGCACCAGGTGAAATAAACAGGGCCAGGAGACTTCTCCTTTTTAAATGCCTTTATTAAAAGTATCAGCTCACGATTGGACGGCTCGACGGGCGGGTCTGCAGCGTCCAGTCGTCTGCCAGGGCGACTCAGAGGAGGAGGATATGCACAGCTCCGTTCACTAGGGGCAGAGCTGGGGGATCCGGTCCTCGTGGGAGCCTTTAGGGCGTGGTATCCCCGTCAGATATTAGTTCGGTCCGAGTCTCGCTCCCCTCCCAGACCTGGCCCGGGGGATCTCGAAGACAGGGTGAGGAACGATGAAGGTTTCCAGCATCTCTTGCAGGCCCAGCACTCCGCTCCTCACATCCAGACATCACTCTAGTCTCTCAACTCTTAGGTGGCTCGTTGTTTTTGGAGTTTCTCCGTGAGTTTGGAGTCGGGGGTCCCACAAAGCATTCTGGTCTTGGGAGTCACTTTGCATAACCCCCCCACCTTCTCAGGTGTCTTCCCTATTCTGAGAAAAGTAAAACTTAGCCTCGGGCAAGGCTCTGCTAATACAAAAGGAGCAATTAGCCACAACGACCCGTGATTACAATAACAAAACACACAGAACTTGGGCAGGGCCAGTGATCTGGCTGCCTCTTTGTAACTTTTTCTCACAAAAAAATATTAACCGAATTTTTGTTCATAACACCAGGGAGCCCGGGGAGAGACAGGCTGTGAGACAAGGCTCTGCCCGTAATTTTAACAGTTTTTATTAACCTAATAACTATATACAACTAACTTAGTTCTTATATACAAGTAAAAAGTCAAGTTCCTTATGACATTGTCACAGGTGTTTCTCGCTTCGGACAAGATGTCCCAGGCCGAGCATTGGGCGCTGAGTCCTTTCCAGCTGGCCGGGGGCTGTTGATGTCTGGCGGGGCTGGAGAGGCTGCTCGAGCCCTGGGGCCCATGAGACCTGTCAAGGAGCTGTGCCTGGCCAGTGCTGTCCTGAGGCAGCAGGGCCTGGGCGGTGAAGGACAAGGGTGAGCTGCCACAGGTGCTGGCCCCAGCGCACCAGGACTCAAGGTCTTGTCCCACACTGGGCATGGCCATTCTCCCACGTAACTCCGGCTCCAAGCTCAGTTGCCCCATGTGCCAGTCCTCCTGCTCCATTCTGCCCCTTCCTTCTTACCCCAGACGCAAAATACCCATGCCACATTACCCAGCTCACTACACAGAGCCCCACTCATCCCCCAGCTAGCACCCTGCAGATAATCAGCCCCCTGTCGTCACTGACCCCCTTGCCCCGACAGGGCCGTGTCTGACGCATCCTGTGTCCTGATCGCCGTGCGATGCTGGTCATTACGGCCCCTCGAGATGTGTCCATCACCGTGCAGCAGGGTCACACGAGGCTGAGGAGGAGAGGCCAGCTGGCTGCAATGCAGGGCCCAATCCAGCACCCCCCAATAATCCTCCTAACCCAGGTCTCCCTGGGGACTGAAGGCACAGATTCCTCCTGGATAGTCAGCAATGCTTAAAGCCTCAGTCACCATTCTGTGTCTCTACCTTCATCACACCTACCTTGTTGTGGTGTACCAGGAGACGCTGCAGCTGTGCACTTGTATGTGGGGAAGCCTTGATGTTCTGCATCGTGAAACTGCTGCTTTGATGGTCCCCAGAGATCTGAGGCATACGGGGGACACTGGCACACACCAGCAGCCTCCTGTGGGATGGGACACAGGAGGCTCAGTGCCCAGCCCTGTGGCATGCAGGGCATCACCCTGCTGTGCCAGGGAGGGCACTAGCAGTGCTGCTTGCAGGGGCGTGTCCCTGCCAGCTCCTGTCCACCTGCTGCAGGAGCCCCAAGCCCATCCCACCAGGCTTGATCTGCTGGCTCTGTCTCCACAGCAAGGTGTGCTGGCCATGGCCATGGCAGGTCCCTGTGCATAGGACACCAGCTGGCAGGAGCTGCACTGTCCCAGCTGCAGGGATTGGTTTTGGGAACTCCTTTCACAGGAGGCACACAACTCCCCACCAAGCCTGAGCTCAGACTGAAAACAGACACAGCTCATCAGATGTGCTTTCAGCAACCTTGGGACAGAGAGGTGGGCCAGACAGGGCAGTGCAAGGCAAGGAATGCAAAAGCCCCCAGCCCTGGGGCAAGCACTGGCCCTCCACAGCTGCCTTCTGCTCCCCTACCCTGCCCCGTCCCCCCAGGCTCCTCTGCCCCAGCCCAGGTGCAGAGCCCTCCTTGCTGTGTCAGGGCTACCCTGCACCCCAGGCGCGGGGAATGTGTCCTCAGAGCCCTTACCTTTGGCTGTGCGGTGGCTCCTTGCAAGGGGGAATTGGCTGCAAATACGGGAGTTTTTTGGGGTACCTGGGGAGGGCAGGAGTCACAGGTGTGTGGCAGGGGACAACGAACCTGTTCCTGTTGGAGGCAGCACCCCCAAAGCCATGGGATTGTAGCCCATGGCATCTCGCTGCCTGTAGCCCTTGGGATGAGCCCCCACAGGCCCTGCTGATGGGCAGGGCCGCAGAGGGGGCTCCCCACATCAGCCCCTCCCAAGCCGACACTCTCACCCCTGTGCCCAGCACAGCGGGTCACCGCTGGCACCCATCTCCCCCCATGCCAGCCCCGCTGCCCCCCATGCACGGGAGCTACTCACTGGCCAGGAACCTGCACGCTGAGCATGCGGTCACAGGACAGGCACGTGAAAGGGACTGGCAGCTGCCTTAGGAGGATGAGGGAAGAGGGCCGGCTGAGCTCCTGGGGCCACAGGCCTGCAGCACACAGGCAGCAGCTCCCTGCAGCAGCCAGCTGCTGGGCAGGTCACTGCACGGGGTCACGGCCATTGCAGGGTGAACCGTGGGCTGTTGAGCCTGTTTCTCCCCATCCCCAAGGTGCTGGCTGATGCCAGGTGAAGGGCACAGGCACCCATGCCACCATCTCAAGCAGCCCCTGCAGCGCTTTCAGCCCCTCTCTGGCACCAAAGTCCCCCTGTGTGCACGGCCAGGAGGGCAGGGCACGGCCCAGCTCAGGGACATAGTGTGTGACAGCCCTGCCTGGGAGGAGCAGTTGCCGTCTCTGTTCCCAAAGCCATCAGAATCTCCATCGCACTCACTTCTTAATCCCAGCGGCGTTTTCACGCAACAGCCTATCCTCGACTTCCTCCATGTTCCTGTTCCAGGAGTCCTCCAGGTGTTTACGGAAAGTCTTCAGCTCCAGGCGATCCAGCTGTGAACAGGTGCACAGCCTCAGCCAGCTGCTCCAGGATGTGACATGGAGCTCTCCAGGGAAAAGCCTGGAGGGGGATCCTCAGAGGGATGCTGCCGCAGGCTGTCAAGTCCCAAAGGTGCCAGTTCCTCATGGTGGGGTCGAAATACCCCTCACCTTGTCTTCAATTGCATTGCTGAACTGCTGCTGCATATTGTTCCAGTGCTGCTCCTGGCCTGAAATCTGGCTCTGCAACTCCTGCATTCTCTCATCCAGCTCCTCCATGTTCTCTTCAAACTGGCTGCAATTGACTTTGCTGTCCAAGGCAGCTTTGTCCACCTTCTAGCAGAGGGGAACGGCAGGAGAGCGGCGGGGAAAGGGATGAGGAATGCCAGTGTCCTGGTTTAGGACAAATAAGGGAAAATATCCAAAAGGGAGCCCCCCAAACAAAACAAACCTCCAACCACCCCTCCCCCAACACCGGGTTTGGGAAGGAATTTCTCGGAGGAGCAAAGTGGAAAACAAAACCTATTTATTTACAAGTAACAAAAGAACACTCCCCAACACAAGAAAAGAAAACAGACTGTGTTGTGAGGGCGCCAAGCTTCTCTCACAAGCTCCGGGTGTCCTGGACGTCTCAGGTCAGGTCTGGAGCCGGTCCAGTATCTTCAGGGGAGGGTAAGAAAGAGGGAACAAAAGAAAAGGAAAAAAAAACAGCGCAAAAAGCAGAAAGCAAGCAAACAAAGCGGCCAGCCAAGCCAAGCAGCTAAAAGCCAAAAGCAAAAAAAAAGGACCTGGTCAAACACTCCCCCCCTCTCTTCCCCGCCCCGCCGCAGCAAGACGGCCAGGGAGGGGGGGGAAGAGAGAAAAGGCACAGCTGCCAGACACAACACAGGATATTGGGATAAAGGCTGTCAACCCACGACAGCCAGGCAGGGCCAGCGTGTGAGGGGCAGAGGGAGGAGTGCTTCCTCCAGGCCATCATGCCCCTTTCAGGCTGCTGTGGCCCCATTTGCCCCATCACCCTGGTGAGCTTGGTCCCACCATGTGAAGGGTGAGGGACCCCATGAGCTCAGGAAATTCCCTCTCCCAAGGGGACAATTTCTGCCACCCAGCCCCCAAGGGACAAGGGGCATTTGTCACCCTGCCTGGGAAGCCCTGGGCTGGCACAGAGGCCCCTTAGACTCTACCATGTCCATGGCAGCCATCATGTCCTGCTGATCTGCTTTGTCCTTCTGCAGCTTCTCCAGGAACTGGGACAGCATCTTTCAGCACAGAAAGGAACCCATGACACCACAGCAAGGTTGGGGCACACCCCAGGATGTAGGAGCACACTCCTCTCCCCCTGTCTGCACACACTCTGTCCCTGATTTGTCACAAGCCTTCTGCCCAGTTGGGTCTGTCAGAGACGAGCAAAATGGACCACAAACAGGGTGAACAAAAGGGTGATAGAAGCAATGAGCAAAGCAATGATAAAAAGGACGAGCAGCCAGCAGGCTCCTTCTCCTTCCACATCCCTTGCAGGACTGAGGCCCCCCTCAACACAACTCCTGTTGCCAGGCAACGCACCCCACTCCACTCCTGGGAGCCAGTGGGGCCCATGAAGTCAGAGATTAATGGAGCCTTGGAATGGCATGGGCTGGAAGGGACCTAAAAGATCATCTCATTTCACCCCCTGTCAGGGACAGGTAAAGGAACATTTTCCACTAGACCTGGTTGCGGCAAGATCCCATCTAAGCTGGTCTTAGACACTTCCAGGAATGGGGCAGGCTCTGTTAAGGCATCACCATGCTCACAAGGAAGAATTTCTTCCCAATATCCCACCTATCTCTCCCCTCTGTCATTGTGACGCCATTTCCATGCCAAGCCCTTGTACAAAGTCCACCTCCAGCCCTTTGATAGTCCTTTTAATTCCCATAAAGTGCTCAAAGTTCTCCCAGGAGAGTACAGCCTCATTGTTTTTCTTTTGATCAGTTTAAGATGTGCGTCACATCTGAGCCAGTTCCCCCACTGCTGCAAACCCTCAGCCTGGTTTGGAGCATCCATTGGGATCAGCCTTTGCCAGGGGGGCTGTGCATGAGCCCCTGGCTGAGCTATGGGGTTGTTGGGGCTCAGAATCCTTTCTTCTCAGGAGTTCGGGCAAAAAGTCTCTGTGGGTGAAGCCTTTGGACATTTTCCTTCAAGTCACGTTTTATGTCAGCTTGACAGTCCATAAAGAAGACAATGACAAAATTTCTCCTGCCAATGTCCCCAAGACTGTTGGGGAAGACAGATCAAGTTCTTCCCTTCAATACCTGCCATTTACTAAACGTTCTACTTGAGGTGTCCACAGAGCCCCAGAATTACCTTGGGCCGCCTTGATTTGTTACTGAGCTCTCAAGGTAGCGCTGACTGTTCCATTAACTGCCACTTTTGCAAAATTTGCTCAACTTTCAGCTAGGTTTTATTGTCCTCTGGGGAATGGCCTGGGGTGATAGGGACAGGGATAACCTCCCAAGCCCCTCCCAAGCATCCCCCAGGGCCAGAGGCACAGAGACCCCTTGAGCATCTCCTGGGCACTGGACAAAATAAACTTGGCAGAAATCAAACTTAACTCTGCATAAATCACTTTGAAGAATATTTGCTCTTCCCACAAGTAACTTGTGATGGAAATGCAAACAAATCCCAAATATGAATAAACCGACAATCCAAGCAGTGATGTGGCAATTCCAAGTTTCATTGGTTCCTGCACAGCTCCAGCTCAGCTGCTGGCAGGTTCTGATAGAAGAAAAGAGAAAAACTGGTCCAATACAGATTATTAAAAGGAAGGGGAAGCTTTGTGTAGCTGTCACAAAGGTGACAGGGATCAAGAGAAAAATGATTCTCACATTTGGCAAAGAACCCAAGCCTGGGAATTCAGGAGATATTCAGGAATTTAGGTACTTGAGCTGGGCTTCTTCTTGTAGGACTTTCAGCAGCCTTATGTTCCTCACCGTGGGGTGAATGAACCTTGTCAGTCTCGCTGGTAACATTTGCTCCCTTTCCTCCAATGATTTTAACACACTTTTCAAGGAAGGACAACAAAATATTTTCTTTTCACTGGCCACCCACAACAGCCATTTTCCTCATCAGTTCTCCCATAAGTTGCTCAGAGGAAGCTGTGTCCAAGTTTCCAAGAGTTCCTCCAGAGAGAACCACAACCTCCTCAGAGGACGGGAACCATGCTGTTGTCAAAGGCAGCTGGGGACAGACAACAGTGCCCTGAACTCACTGTGCCAAAATCATGTGGCAATCTGGTTAAGAAAATTGTTAGAGAGATGCCTCAGCCCCAATTAAGGTGCTAAATCCAAATCCAAAAGTGGATTTTATTGAACAGTAAATGTGGGGTAGAGAGAGAGCTGGAAAGAAAGAGAAAAGGGGGGGAGAGCAAGGGAGTGACAGGGACAGAGACCTCCCCTTGAGCAGGTGTAAGAGTCTGTCCGAATTTTCCCTCATCTGCCTCACGATCATCATTTGAGGACCACTGAAGAGAAGATCCCCCCCGTCTCCTCTGTAGGAGAAAGTCATATGCCACAAGGCCCTGAGACCTGAGAGCATTGCTAAGCTACTGTTTCCACAAGCGTTGTTTGCTGTATGCTACACTGAGCCCAATGAGAAGAAGGGGGCCTTTTTGCAACAACAGCCTTGGAAGCTGCCCCACCTCTCGGTCTGGCTGGACTTCTCCTGAGTGGTGGAACCCTGCAGAAGACCCCTCTCACTCGTTTGCAACCACCGTGACACACAGACTGAGATGTAAGAAGCCTCTTCATCAAGAGACCGAGACATCAAACCCCCATGTGAGAAGTCCCCCTCTTATACTTTCCAAGGACTGGGACTGAGACCCCCAACCCGGGGGAGGTGTGTGGGGAGAGGCAAGCTGACCAAAGCGAGATGGATGTTGCAGGTGTGAGCATTGGGCCACAAAAACAATGGCTCACGCCCACTGCTGAACATGGACTGTGTGTACCCTTTCGAAGCACCATTCTTTCCCCAAAACTACCTTTTGATTCGGTTGCAAAATTCATTCTCCCTTCCCCCATTGGAAAAGAGTACAATTGGGGTCCAGATGAACTGCGCCTCTGAGATCTCCCTGACGTAACAGGTGGATCCTCAAGTGGACTGGACCAAAGGACTTCATCTTTACGTTTGGTAGCTATATCCCTCTCTCTCTCTCTCTTTTCTCTCTATTTCTCTGTATTTTTCTCTCCCTTAATCCCTCTATCGCATTTTGTTGTGGTCATTCAATAAAGGTGCGTTTGTTTTGATTATTACTGCAAATAATAATCAATCCTGATTATTATTTGCAGTAATAATCAATCCATGAGATCAATCCTAAGGACGGATCGTGACGCTGGGGTTACTGGGAGCTACCAGGCCCATGCTGGGAGCTCTCTGTGCACACACTGGGAGCAACTGGGAATGACAGGATGCATGCTAGTGACAATTGGGATGTCCTGGCAGTGACTGGGATAAAACTGGGGGCAGCTGAACCATGCTGAGGTAACTGGGAGTGCCTGGCGATGACTACGAGAATGTTCAGGGCAGCTGGGATATACTGGGAGTGCCTGAGACCATGCAGGCGATGACTGGGACTGGACTGGGAGCGACTGGGAGCCACTGGGAGCGTGCTGCGGGGAACTGGGACCATGCTGGGGGCAACTGGGGGCAAGTGTGAATGACTGCAGCCCTGCTGGGAGAGACTGGCATCATACTGGGAGTTACTTGGGGCTACACTAGGGGCAACTGGGAGAACTGGGAACACACTGGATCAAAGGGGGAGCAACTGAGACCAACTGGAACTGTGCCAGAGGCAAATTGCATCATAATGAAGAATGACTGGGAGCAACTGGGATCATACTAGGAGCAGCTCCTGGGTGACTGAGTTCTACTGGGATCATCCTGGGATCATCCTGGGAGTGAGGAGGAGCAGTGCGATGGCTCCAGCGCTGGGGCTGGGGGCGCTCCTGGGCGGCCAGGGGGGAGTGGGACCCCCGGCACCGGCACCCCCCTGCTCCTCTTATCCTGCACAGGGACCCCCTGAATCCCCCATTCTGGACATCAGGACCCCCTGCTCCCCTTTTCCTGGCCTTCCCATGGCTCCCAGCCTCCAGACTTGCCATAGGCGTCACCCTAGGATGCCCTGGAGCACCTTGGATCCCCATTCCTGCCTTTCCCAGCCCCCAGCCCCACTTTCTGCAAAACCAGAGACCCCCTGAACTCCCCCTTCCCGAACATCCCGAGTGTTCCCACCCTGGTCCCCCCTTTTTGGGAAACCCTGGACTCCCCTTTCCTGGGCTCAAGGACCCCCTGGAACTCCTTCTACCTCTCCACGTCCCTGCCCCTGTCTCCTGTCCCTCAGCTGTCCCCTGTCCCTCGGCTCTGTGGGGCCAAGGACAGCAGCAGGACCCAGGGCAGCCCTGGGGGAGAACAACCCTGAGCCCCAGCTGGGCCAGTTCCCCCCAGGTCACTCCCAGCATGGGCCCTGTGGCTCCCAGTCACCCCCAGGATGGTCCCAGTCACTTCCAGTTACACTCAGTGTGATCCCAGTGTCATCCCAGTCACTCCCAGTATGATCCCAGCATGGTCCCAGCACAGTCCCAGCTCTTCCCATTCACCCCTACCATAGTTCCAGGCACTCCCAGTATGGTTCCAGTCCTTCCCAGTATGATTCCAATATGAACCCAGTCACTCTCAGTATAGTGCCATTTGCCCCCAGTATGATTCCAGTCACTCCCAGATACTCCCACTATCATTCCAGTAACTTTAAGCTTCCTCTGTGGTCCCAGTCACTCCTGGTCTCCCCCAGTATATCCCAGTTGTCCTTAACGTGTTTCCACTCACTCCCAGTTGCTCCCAGTAGTTTCTAGCACTATTCCAGTTGCTCATAACCACTCCCAGTCACCTCCAACATGATTCCTGTCACTTCCTGTATATCCCAGTTGCCCCAGCATGGTCCCAGTTGCCCTCAGCCTGCTCCCAATCACTTCCAGTATGATTCCAGAAGGATCCCAGTCACCCTCAGTATGGTGCCAGTTGCTCCCAGTATGATCCCATTTGTCCCCAGCATGTCCCCATTTCCTCCCAGTGTGATCCCAGTTGCCTCTAGCACTGACCCAGTCCCTCTCAGTATGATCCTACTCTGATGCCATGATAATGCCAGTTGCTCCTAGTATGGTCCTGGTTGCTCCCAGTTGCTCCCAGTCTGATCCCAGTTGCTCCCAGCGGCCCTGTGTTATGCTTTGGAGTGGGAGGAAATTTAGGGAAGTGATGCAAAGTTTTTTGTGTATCTGACAGTCTGTTGAGCTACTGAAAAGCTAGACACGCTTTTGTGAAACACACATGGTAAAGATGAAAAAATTCAGAAACTTTTTTTCTTTGTTGGTCGGCAGGGAGCTGCTGGGTTTGGCTTCTGCTCTGTGTCTGGGCTGGGCTGGCAGTCTTGCTGCAGGCTGGGCTTCTTTTCTATTTCCTGGGCTGCTTGCTGGCTTCTCTCTCCATGGGCTCTGGTTTGGCCGGGCTGGGCTTCAGCAGCTGCCGGGCAAGGAGACAGGGGAGGCTGCGGAGCTTTAGCCAGAGCAGGGCTGGCTGTGGCTGTGAAGATCTCGCTGTCAGGCTGCTGCTTCTTCTTCTTCTTAGCATGGCTGAGACCAGAGACTTCTGTGGCTGGTGTAGAAAACTAAACACTAACTATAAAGCTGATCTGAACACAACTGAGCCACAGCTTTCTGTTACAAGTTATTGGTGGGTTAGGTAGGCCTCATGCGTGATGTTAAGTTTTTCAGTACTTCAGTCTTCTTCTGAGTGAGAGAAAAGAACAAAATGCAAGGATATAAAAAACAATATGAAGACACTAAAGTCAATAAAGAAGAAGTTAAGTCCTAGATGAGAGGGCTGAGAAGATGCTTTGTTTTTAGAGCTGAAATCTTCTTGTAAGCTGTAAAGGAGAGGAATAGTGGATTTGTTTTCACTAAAAATCTGTGGGTCTGCTCGTAGATAAAACTAGCTCTGGAAGATAAAAGAAACAATGGGAAGGATTCCACTGATCGATGAAGGGAAAAAGATATTTGCTTTTACAAATACACTTTAGGTTTGCAGATAAACAAAATAAGCCATTGAGAAATGAAAGAAACAATGGGGAAGAAAAACCCCTAAACTCCGTAAGAATTAAAAACTAAAAGGGAGGGTTATACATTAGAGGGAAATCTTTGGGAAATCTTCGGTGTCAGGCATATCAGGGCATCTGTACCTCTCAAGCACCTCAGCCAAGGGGAAAGAGAGAAGGGAAATGTGGCCAGGAAATTAGGATAAAAAGAAGGCTGCATCCTCCAAAAATTCAAAGATCCCAGGGGAATGCCCCATGGCCTCTCCCTTTATTGGAATAAAGCCAGAAAGGACTCCTCTGTCTTCTTTGTGAACAAAAACTTCTGGTGTTTCTGGATTAATTTTCCTAACAACAAGAAAATACTCTTTTTCTTCATAACACATAAAACTATAAGGAGATTAAATGTTCAAATTGATATCAAATAAAGGCTTCTATGTTAAAGTAAGCAGACGTTAAAATAGCGGTAATTCCATGAGAAGTTCGAACAGAGAAAGAGTAGTCTTGTGCTTCAAAAAACGAAGAAGGGGCTGGGAAAAGGTTGAGTTGGTGCCGGATAAAGGGGTGTAGGGGGGTCTCAGTACTGCGCAAAGGGGTAAAATGGTATCTGGGTTCTCAGGCATGGGGGTGCCAGGGGGGTCTCAGGGTCATGGGAATGGGGGGGGTGGGCAGGGACGTGGAGAGGTAGAAGGGAGTTCCAGGGGGTCCTTGAGCCCAGGAAAGGGGAGTCCAGGGTTTCCCAGAAAGGGGGGACCAGAGTGGGGACACCCGGGATGTTCGGAAAGGGGGAGTTCAGGCTGTCTCTGGTTTTGCAGAAAGGTGTGCCTGGGAAAGGCAGGAATGGGAGACCAAGGCGTTCCAGGTTGTCCCAGAGTCAGGCCTACGCCAAGTCTGGAGGCTGGGAGCCATGGGATGGCCGGGAAAAGGGGAGCAGCGGGACCTGATGTCCAGAACAGGGCAATTCAGGGGGTCCCTGTGCAGGCTAAGGGGAGCAGGGGGGTTCCGGTGCTGGCAGTGGCGGTTCAGGGTCCCAGTGCCGGGGGTCCCACTCGCGCCTGGCCGCCCAGGAGCGCCCTCAGCCCCAGCGCTGGAGCCATCGCGCTGCTCCTCCTCACTGCCAGTGTGATCCCACGATGATCCCAGTAGAACTGAGTCACCCAGGAGCTGCTCCCAGGATGATCCCAGTACAGCCCAGTCACTCCCAGTCCTGGCATCCCCCCAGGCCTCTCTGCGTTCCGGCCTGTCCCGGCTCCATCCCCGCCCCTGCCGGGGACTGCGAGGGCTGCGGGAGCGGAGGAGGAGAAGGAGGAGGGAGGGAGGAAGAGGCGGAGCGGGGAAGGAGAGGGGGAGCCAGGCGGCTCCGGCGCTGCCTGAACTTGCAGCAGCCTCTTGTCCCCTCCTGTCAGGGAGTTGTGCAGAGCCAGAAGGTCCCCCCGAGCCTCCTTTTCTCCAGGCTGAGCCCCCTTCCCTGCTGCCTCAGCCCCTCCTGCTGTTCCAGCCAGGGTCGGATACTAGTGCTGCAAAGAGCAATGTACAGCCCTGGCATAGGTGCCTTTGTCACCACATTTTAACCTTTCATTAGTTACAGAAAGACTCTTGGGAAGCCCCAAACTGCAGTCAGTCGCTGCAGTGCCAATGTCCTTTGCAAAGCCCTGCGGCCCGGCCCGGCCCCGCCCGGCCCCGCACTCGGCGCCGCGGTTGCCCGGTAACCGCGGCCGGGCCCTCAGCGCCTGTGACAGCGGCGCGGCCTCAGCTGCCTGAGAGCGCGGCCCTGGCTGGGTGTGCGCAGCCCGGGCTCCTGCAGGCGGCTGCACCGGGCCCTTCGCCAGGTGAATTGTCGGCGTAGAGAATTGCTAAAGGTGCAGAGCATTGGCCTCTGCGAAAAGCTCCGCAGCGTGCAGAAGACTGGTGTCTGCTAGGGAGTCCTGAATTTCATTTGAAGGTAAAGAGCGACTAAAGTTGAACTTTTTGGTTTTGTTTCATCTGTGCTCTGAAAGAGAATGCCAAAGGGAAATAGAGGATGTGATCATGCCAGTCTTCTGGCGCAGTAGTTCACTGACATGTACGCCTGAGAGGATGAACAATAAATGGACTACTGATTGTGCTTTTTTTACTGAAGAAATGCAACATTTTCTAAAGATAGTAGTCTATACATTTTTTTCCTATGGTAAGTGCTTGAACTGCTTAAAGGTGAATGAGCTCTGCTCAAGTTTCAGTGGGTTTTTATCATCTGGGTTTTAAAATATTTAGGGAGATGCCTCTGTATTGAGGTGCAAAGGAGAGCATATGCCAAAGTCAATGGTCTGGATTTTATGGAACAGTAAATGTGAGGGAGAAAGAGAGAGAATGAAAAGAAAAAGTGGGAGGGGGATGGAGGTTGGGAAGGGGGGGAGGAGAAAGAGAGTGACAGAGAGAGATTTAGTAAAAGATATCACCATTCCATGGATCCCATTGGCCTACCATTAAATCTTCTTCTGGTCTTCTGTGTGGTGAGGTCTGGCAAAATGTAAGACTCCAATGGATTAATGCAGATTTGGGCAAGGTGATACCTTGCCCAGGTACCTCCCAGGAGTGGGGCAAGTTGGACTCTGTCTCTTGCTACTTTCAAATCATATAAAATCTTTAGCACCTGTATATCCTTTGAGTCTGCCATGAGTTGGGTTCTGGATTTTCAGATTTGTTCTGTTAGCTTGCATGCCCTGCAGTCGTCTGGTGCGAGGCCTCAGGAATGGGTCGGGAGGCACTGCGGAGGTCTTTGCTGGGAGGTTTGTGTGCAAAGCTGGCCTCAGCAGAAGAGTCTGTGGCTGTGACTTCCCCAGCCTGAACGCAGACAGAGCTGATTTTCAGGACAGCTGCTGGGTTTGGCTTTGTTGTGGATAGGTTTTTCTCCTCAGCCTTGTTTACTTCTCCCCAGACCTGAGCTAATGGGACAATAGTGTCACCTTGATCTTGTCTCAAGTTCCCTTAGGCAGCTTAACTCACAGTGCCAAGTTCCAGTCAGGAGGCATTTTCAGGGAAGGGTGGGCTTGGGTGGTCGCAGCTTCTTTATAGAGTTTTGTCACAATGGGCAGAAAGTCCTTTATAATGATATTTAAGCCATTAGCCATAACATTCCAGTCTCTCATTAGTCTCTCAGCTGTGAGGAGCAGCTGAGAGAGCAAGGGTGCTTTAGCCTAAAGAAGAGGAGGCCCACTCTAGCTATTTTTGAGTAATATTCAAGCTACAGCTTTGTCTGTTTGAACTGTTATTAATGTTCAGATTTTTAGCTCCAGGTTTCAGTATGATCTAACTTTGAATTGCAGAAGGTAGCCATCGAGTTCAAATAAAGTCCAACTAGAGGCCTAACTATACTAGCTGCTTACACCAAACAAGCACTTAGCTACTTTCAAGTAATGTAACATTTTTAGCACCAGAATATGCCTTGAATCTGCCATGAATTGGGTTGTGGATTTTCAGAGTTCCATTGCTGCTCCTTCCAGTTTTGTTGAGGCATTGTCGCTCACCTGCGACACCGTCCCTTGGAAATGGCGTCTGGATTGCCAAAGAAGACACCGACACCTCGTCTTTTGTCCAGGGAAGGGCTGAAGCCTAATGCTGTGAGTACCCCCTGGGGCTGTGTTAAGGCTGGCACTGCCCTGGTGTGCCTGCTCTCCCTGCCCCCGTTGTCCAGCAGTGCTGTGAAGCTGCAGAGCCCCTGCCCAGCCCTTTGTGCTGTGCTGCTGTTGCTGGGGCTGTCCTGGTGCAATAGGGAACACTGTGGGATGCTTCAGCTGTGTCTTGCCTGGCTGTGCCAGCAGAGCCAAGTGAAACCAATGTACAGCTGAAGCCCTGAGCATGTGTTCTGTCCCTTTCCCTGTGCCACAGGAATTCCTTCTGTCAGGCTGGGCACCACTCACCTGTGCTGCTCTGACCATGCTGCCCTTGGGCACCTCACCTGGGCGTGTTGGGGGAGGGGGAAGCTCAAACTCTGCCCAAAGCCTTGAGAGCCACGGCTGGTCCCAGCTGGAAGAGCTTCCAAAGCAGCTGTTCTCTCCCAGCTCCTGTGTGGGCACAGATGCAGCCCTGCAGGCAGCGCTGGAGCCAGGGCCACAAAGGTCCCTTGCTGTCTGCAGCTCACTTGGCTGAAGATGCCCCAGTGCTGAGGCTCTGTCAAGGAGATGCCTCTGTTTTCTTCTGTGGAGGGCTCTGTCAGCCCAGACAGAGAAAACAATTCACAGGGAGAACTAAAACCTAGAGACATTCCTGTGCACCTCACTCTTGGTACAGTGTTCCTTTCTTGCATCTCTTGGACTCATCCAGCAGCGATATCTCCTTGCTGTGAGTTCTGAGCGTTGTGCAGGGATGGAGTTCAGGCAGTTCTGAGAGCCCCTCCCCATTCTCTGGAAAGGTCACTGCCTCAATTCAATGAAACGTAAGAGGAAACAAATGCCCAAAGAGCAGAAATGCCCAACCATGTCCCATCCAGTCATGGAGAAGCCAATGGGACAGAGCCATATGGCTGGAGTATGTGTGTTCCACTCTGTATTATTAATTCCCTGATGCTAAGTATTTCAGCAGGAAACTCCCAGGGCTTCCAGGAATGTCCTAGTGGCTGTGATCACAAGTTATTCACCAGTGTCACTTGTTGAAGAAAAGCCTTTCTGAACAAGCACAACTCTGAGGCTCTAGCTGGTTTACTTTTGCCTTTCAGCTGCTTCCCTGTAAGTTCCAGAGGGAGAAGTTTCTCAGCAGGAAGAAGGAGGCCAGCACTGGGGGGAGTATTCTGCCCAGACTTGGCCCATTTCTAGACAGGAGTGAGACTCGCCCAAAGGTAGCCTTTTCCTGCTCTTTTCCTTTCTGTTTCACATGAAGTTTGAAGAGGGTGTGTGTTTGTGACAGGCTTGCCTCCAGCAAAATGCCTCAGTGTCCAGGTCCTGCTGTCATTGCAAGGTGCTGGGAGTGGTGGACTGGGAGTCCTGATCTGCACTAAGCCAACACAAATACCCTCTGCTGAAGCTGCTGGGGTGTGCTGGAGTGCAGCTGCCATTGCTAAAACAATGGGAGGAAGGCTGGGGACACAGAGGCCCAAAATTGCCCTTTGCCATTCTCCTGCTGAAGGAGCCACCTCTTGCTTTGGTGTGGTCACCATCAAATGCTCGGGGTCCCAGGATTCCCTGCAGAGTGGCAGCCTTGGCCTTTGAAGGCCAAGGATCTGCAGGAATTACTTCAGATTGAACAAAACAAATGTCATTATTGCTTTGGGCTGGAACAATGTGTTGGACCCTGACGGGGTGTTAGATTTTGCAGGCTGCCAGATGTACAGGGGACTGGCCCTGGGCAGAGGGGAATGGATGTGCTTTGTCTGGATCAGTGCCTACTCAGAGGTGTGTTTAAAGCTGCTTTTCTGGCAGGACTAGCTCAGTATAAAGCACAGTCCAAACGGGTAGGTGACTGAGGTGGGCTGTTGAGCAGGAAATTGGCAGCAAGAGACACGGAACACAATCCAGGTTAAGGATTGTCCTGGAGAGGGGCCTTGGGAACACCTCAGGGAAGGGCACAGCTAAGGGACAGTGTGCTGCAGCCACTCCCTTCAGCAGAATGTGTCTGCTGTGAAGTCACAGAGGAGACCTGCTTGTGTCTCTGCAGTGACAGCAGTGTGGCTGGAGAAGGCAGACAAAGCAGGGCAGAGTTTTCTCCAAGCAATGTCTCTGCTCCAGAAGCATTTGCTGTTGTTGTGTCATTCCAGACGTGCCTCTACAATGGCATGAAATAAGATGTCAGTAATGACAAGAAAGCACCCATTTAAAGGCCATTGAAAAAGGAGATACCAACCCTGCTTTTACCCAAGTTGCTGAGAAAATAACTGAAACTTATCCTCATTCAGCATTCACCTCACTTGTCTTTTTCTTTTCATCTCATTTGTCTATTTATTTTTGCCTTTTCCTCTCTTTGGAACACACTAACTTTTAAATACAATGAAAAGGAACAAAATCATGAAAGCAAAAGGAAAGTTTCTTAGTCCCTGTGACCTTTGCCATTGGATGGGTACTCAGGAGCTTCCATTCTCTGCTGAGCACCAACTTTTCTGTCCGCTCCCTTCTCGTCCTCCTTCCTTTTGTTCAGGTCTTCAACCCTGTCCCTCTCACTGTGGCACTCAACAAACCAACCTGAACAAATCCAAACCACAAATAACACACAGAACCAACAAATTCCATTCTTTTGCTTAATAACCTTTTGGCTTCAGCCAAATGTCACCTCATCTCTCACACCTGCTCTGGTCCTGTGCTCTTCTTACCGATGTCTAAGTTCTAGAGCAAAAAAAGATATTTGCAGTTGTGTGGGCCTCGGTTTCCCTGTCTCAGAGTAAAAGACATCCCAAATCCTTTCCCATGGAGTCTCCTGTAAATTCATGGGTTTTACTTACTCCATGAGTGCTCAGTCAGTGCCCCAGAGCTCTGTGACCGCATGGGCACAGGGCTGTGTTTTAGGAAAGTGCTGCCTGGCATTCTGGAGAGAGAAACCTGGAGAAATCCATGCCGAAAGAGCAGCTTGGCTTGAGCCTGCTCTGTGTGGCCCAGCAGCTGTGGATGAGCTCAGAGCAGAGGTGGGTGAGCCACTGTTTGCCCAGTGTGGGCTGGGCAGACGTGCTCCCTCAGAGTCTGTACTTCACTGGGGATCAGTGGAAGATTCTCCTGCATGAACCTTCCTCCCAGCAGCTGAAGCTCTCCCTGCTCTCTCTCCTCTCCAGCTGCCGTCAGCTGCCCCGAAACAGAGCTGGTTTGGGGTTTCCCCACCAGAGCTGGTATTTCAGAACTTTGTTGCTCGGGAGGTCTCGGAAATGGTGCTGTCTCTCATGAATAAGGACAAGGTAAGTGCTGGCACGCAGAGCTTTAACGCTGTGCTGGAAGAGGAGAGTGCTCTCATTCCCTCAGTGTACAGCAAAGCAAGTTATCTGCTGCAGCACATGCAGAAGAAAATGTCTCAGCACCTTCTTCTGCAAGATGGTGGAAATCTTCCTGTGCTGGGAATTGTCCCCAGATTTTGGCCAGGCGTTGATGGTGTCTATCCCAAAGGAGTTTCCTTCTCTTGAAAGCTCTGGATTGACTGGAATGTTGAGGGCTGTACAGTTCTTAGCTGCTCTCATGCTTTGCCTTGGCTCTATAGCACACCCTGTGTCTCCTTGGTTCATCTTGGCTCCTGGTAGGAATCTCTGCCTCTTTCAGCCAGTTTGGCTCCCTTTGTGCAGCTCACAGCCTAAGCTCAGGGGCTGAGCCTTCTGCACTTTATGCTGGAATCACTTCTCATTCATGGCATTGGCCCTGCAGGAACCATGTTCTGCAAGAGCCCTGCAATCAGAGTGATGGAGCAGAAGCAGTGAGAGGCCTTTAGGTGCCACTTGAGGCTCCTGCTCAGCTTCATCCAGCTCTGCTCAGCTTTTCCAAAAGCAACATGGTGCTCTGCTTTCCCTTTGCAGAAGCACAGCACATCCAAAGGCATGTGTTCCTGGAGGTTTCCACCTTCACCTGAAGAAATTGGCATTGTTTTGCAGTTTCCCAAGAGAGCTGAGAGGGAAAAAGTTGAAAAATGTCAATTGTGTTCCACTGTAAAGAGGAAAACTTGAGACCATTTGAATTTCAGTCTGGGAAACATTTTCTCAAGTGAGGCTTGTGCCAAGAGTGGGCTGGTGGGAGGAGACAGGAGGGAGTCCAAATCACCTGGTTTAGACTTTTGGAGAGCATTTTGGTGCTCAGGGGTTGATGAGATCAGTGTGCTAGAAAATGCATGTGTGCTGTGCATGTAGTAGCCCAGAGGGCCGAACCTGGCCTGCTGGCTGCAGGCAGGAATGCCCAGCAGCCCAGCTTGCCTGCACAGGCAGCAGGAAGCCCTGGAGAGCCAAGATTGGCTTTTCATACTGGAACCACACTGTCAGTCAGTGCTGGTCCTGTTTCTCCAGGCAGAAAATGCCTCTGAAGCCCCATGGTCAATAGACACCGCCTGTCTGTGTTTCTGTCACTTTTGGCAAGCTGGTTGCTCTCATGGTTTTATGATTCTTGCTTGCTGCTTTACTGCCCATTTAAATTCTCTTTGCCATCTCCTTGTTTTAGGGATTGTCTTGCTGTGTTCATTCCTTCTTTTGCTTTTCAGGTTTGCTTTTATTCCCAGTAAGACCACAGTGTTTGGTCTCCTGTCTTGCTGCTCTGCCTGCCTGACTGTATCCCCAGAAGGTCCCTACCCAAAGCTGATCTGCTAGAAGGGAATTTCTTCCTTCCCCCACAGAAATGGGCTGGTTTGCTTTTAGGTAGCACATTCCCCCTCTGGAACATGACCACTTCATGGCTGTGTGCAGGCAGAAGCCAGCAGGTTTTTTGGCCTTGTTGAATATGCAGGTGACTTGGTTCAGGTGCTGTGTCTCCATGCTGCTGGTGCTGACCTGCTCGGCCCTTCCTTCCCAGCAGGCACTGCCCTACTGCCCCTGGCCAAAATGCTGGAGCCAGAGAGAAGGGATTCAAGTTCAGCCTTGTGAATGATGTGCCTGTGCCTGCTCAGCTGAAAGTGCTTTGGAAAAGGGGCAGGGGAGGGATGTTAGCAGGCCATGGACAGGTCTCCTCTCGTCCTGTTTCCACAAGTGGCAAAATCATAATTTCATGTCTTTGCTGCAGTTTCTTCACGTGGTGAAGGTCTCCATGGAGAGCTCACCTTACTTCCAGCTGGTGAGCTCCAGCGATGCGTACCGTGCCGTGCCGCCGGGCGCCTCTGTCCCTGTGCGCATCCGCTTCACCCCCAGCAAGAACAAGGTGAGGCTGGAGGAGCCAAAGCACACAATGATCTCCACAGCCATTGTTTTGCCTGCACTCTGGCTGCAGCCCATTGCATGCTGTGAGCTGGGCTCCAGGTGTGGGCAGGCAGCCTGCAGCCAGTCACACCTTGGCACTGCTGGCAGGCACTGCAGCCAGGCCTGACAGGCTCTGCTTCCCCTCCCTGCACATTGCTGAGCATTGCCAAGGGAAGATGCACGGGAAAGAGGATGAAAATGACAGAGGGCTGTTGATAGATGTTGGGCCATCTCTAGGTCCAGTGGAAGGGGTTTCATTCTGAATGAAGAACACCAGAGGAACAAAGAGGTCAGAGAGCTTTCCTCCTTCCTGGACTGCCAAGAGCTTCCCTGCCTGCCCCTGGGCTGGAGCAAAGCCGGTGCTTTTTCACCCGCTCTGTTGTGCAGCCTTGCAGCTGTGCTGTCCCAGAGCACAATTGAGCATGGCACAGCTGCAGGGCCAGGGCAGAGGATGTGCTGTGCCCGTGAGCCCGGCCTGGCACAGGCACACTGGGCCCTGGGTGCCCTTGGTCAGCAGGAGGTTGCTGAGCTGCAGGGCACTTGGACACCTGCCTGAAGGAGCTGGTGTAGGGCAGGTACAAGCTGCAGGCAGAGCTGTGAGCCCAGAGCCCGTGGCAGTGACACTGCTGGGGCTCTGTCTTCATGCCTGTCCCTGTGCTTGCTCTGTCAGCTGGCACCCATTCCGTGACAAAGGTGCTTTTGCGGGAGGTTTGAACAGCAGTGCTGAGGCCCTGGCAAGTCTGATCTCAGTGCTGGGATCTGGAGGGTTCATGTTCTGATCTGGAGGCTTGTTCATACAGAAGGGTTGAGGGCATGGCATGGAAGGGAGGAAGTCTTGCAGGGAAACAAAGAGAGGCCCTTTCCAACATCATCCTGCTACCTCTTAGCACCATTCTTCTCCTGACTTGGTTGGACAGGCAAAGTTAGAGGGGAGTTGTGAGCCAACTGATGTTTCTGCACCAGGCCAGAGGTGCAGGATGTCTTTGGGTGCAGCTGTTTTCTCCTCTTCCTTTTGCTGCTTAGAGTCAGTTGAACACTTTGTCCTATTCTCAGACAGTGGGAATATAGAAGCCTAAGGAGCAATGTCCTGTGTTCCCCAGCTCCATGTTGCTTAGAAGGGGCTTAGGAATTCTTTAACATCATTAAAGTTTAGAGTAAAAATGATGGTGGCCTAGGTCTGTTATCTGTATGAGCCAAGTGACACAAGAGCTGAATGCCACTGAGACAGATTTTGCAAAGTGCGCTGGTGCCTTTAAAATGTGACATAGTAGTAGAACTTAGTGTTCATTTGAGGGTGCAATAGGTAAATTGATGCCCTTGGAGAGGTATAGGAAATGGTTTTTCTTCTGCCATGGGGATGGCACTAAATGTGCTGTGCTGAGCCAGTTTCTTTTCCTGCAGGATTATTGCCACGAG
This sequence comes from Melospiza georgiana, assembly GCF_028018845.1. NCBI lineage: Eukaryota > Metazoa > Chordata > Aves > Passeriformes > Passerellidae > Melospiza > Melospiza georgiana. Next base: position 2,855,923 of record NW_026652216.1, on the reverse strand, counting down.
CTGGTGTGCCTCACTGGAAGGGAAAGGATTGTTGTGCCAATTCGGGCCATTGGTGCCCGAGCTGTGCTGGACTTCCCTGCCCAGCTGGACTTCTCCAAGTGTCCAGTCAAGGTCAGCACCCAGCAGACTCTGCTGGTGCGCAATGTCGGTGCCCGGGCAGCTCGGTACCAGCTGGGCACCCAGAGGTGAGGCAGCTCATCTGTCCCTGTGCAAACACCTTTGGGTGAGAGCGGAGTTGGGAAAGAGCTACAGAAGGAACCAAGCACCGGATCTGCTGCCCTGCAGCCTGGCTGGAAGTGAGCAGGATGGAAGGCATCTGCTCTTGCTTTCAGTGGCCTTGGAGCTTGCTGTGTCCCAGATTTCCTGGAGGCTGCTGGAACATGTTGGGAGCTGGCTTGCACCCTGCTGAGCACAAGCAGCTTCTGAAATGCTTCCTCAGCACTGTCAGGGCTGCCTGCTGCCCTGTGTGGTAGGCGGGAGCCGGAATGACTCCTCCCTGCAGGGATCTCCCTGTGCCTTGGGCCATGGCAGGCAGTGGGATGGATCAGCTTTGGGCAGCAGCTGCTCTGGGATGTCCCACCTGAACAGCCAGCAAGGCCCTCAGGGCTTTGCAGATGGGCCAGCCTGGCTGATTCTGCAGCTGCAGCAGTGTTTGTAAAACCTTGTGTGAATAATCCGTGCCAGATGGGCAGCAGCAGCCTCAGCTCACCTCTCATGGCCATGCTGTGGGGCACAAGCTGTGCCCCCAGCTCCTGTGCACAGAGGGCTCTGGTGCCTCCTTTGCACAGCCAGCAAAGCGCTGATGTGGGAGTCAGGAACTGTGCCAAGGACTTGGGCACCGTCCCGTGGGCTGGTGCCATGGCAAGAGACAATCCTGGCCCAGGCACAGGGAGAAGGGCGGATCATAGGGGAGGCAGAGCTCAGGGCTCAGCACCACAGCAGCGTGAGGCCTTGTCCCTGCCAGCCTGAGCCATGTGCTGCAGGATAATGGAGTGGAAGCAGGAGAGCTGATGCTGGCTGCTCTGCAGCTTTGGAGCTGGGCTGCTGCTCCTGGGCGGCACTGGCTCAAGGCAGTGAAGAAATGAAAGCAATCTGCACTGGATGATAGCAAAGAGATAAGGGAGATGGGTAAAGAAGAACAAGGGAGTTATTCCTTAGCAAGAGAAAAGTGGTGAGCAGGTGCGCCCATAGTGGAGAAACAATGACGCTGCCTTTGTTTTTGGAGGAAAAGTGCTGCTTTTTTCATTTGGAAATCAGGAGGTAACCTTTCCCCATCAAATAATTGATTCCCCTCTGTCCCTCCCCCAAAATGGCCATGGGGTGTTTCTGCATAAGCAGCTTTCTCCTTGAGCAGGGGCAGGTGTCTCTTGTTGAGATGTGCAGAGCAGAGCCAGGGGCAGTCCTGTGAGTACAATAGAGGACACAGCTCACTGGTTCTTGATTTTGAACCAAAAGGCAGAGTGGGCACTGATTGGCATCAACCATGAAATCAACTGGTGAATGTTGTGCAGCTTCAAGTGCTGATTTCAGTGGATGTTGGTGGCTTTTGGAGTGTGTCTGCTGAGTTCAAGGGCAGGTGAGGTGCTGTGCTAGATTCAGGACAGCCAAGTTTGGTTGTTGAAGCTCTTGCTCTTGGCTGTGCCAGCTGGTGCACTGCTGACAAGCTGGTCCTTTCCTCTAGGATTCATCTGTGCCCTGGGTAGAACTGTTGCTGCTCTTTTCAGAGGATGTTTGGGAATGCCCTGGATTCATGTCTCAGAACAGTGTCTGTAATGATTGTGTGGGTCAAACTCTCTTGAGAAAGCTCCTCCATGGGAACAGCAGTTGCAGCTCAGAAGGAGCAAAGCAGGGAAGCTGTGGCTGGAAGGGCTGCTTTCAGAAGTTAGTGGGGACACCTTGATGTCCATGCCATTGCAGATGGGGAAACTGAGGCACGGAGCCATGTCTGGGTGTGTGTTCAGGGTCCTTCATGGGACCCGCAGCAACCCGGGGGCTTCTCCTGCCTGCCCTGTGCCCAGAGCCCAGCAGGGGCTGTTGGCTGCTGCCCCTTGGCTGGAGCTGCCTCCTGTGCCCAGGGCCCTGTGCTGAGCACACGGGGCTGTGTTGGTTGGAAACCCAGGGTGCCCTGAGCCCGGGTTTTGTGCCCCCGAGCCACGACAGCCGGACCTGTGCAATGCCTTTAACCGAGCCATTGCCTGCTCTGTCCTCGGCCTGCAGGGGCAGCGTCACTGCACCGAGTTTACACTTCGACCTCGCTGAGCTCGACTTCGGGGACATCTCCTTTGGTGAGTGTTCCCTGGGCTGGGACACAGCCTCAGGGATCTGAGCCTTCCAACAGAAAAGCATCCCTCACTGCTGCTCTGCCCCAGCAGCCTCTTCAGGCTGTGAACTGCAGGGCTGCTGCTGCTGCTGCTGCCTCAGGAGGCATCTTGCCATTGTGAGATCCAATGGAAGCAAGGAATAGAAAGGCAGAATTTTCTGGTGTCTCTGTGCTGCTTTAAAAGACAGATGTCTGCCAAGAAAGGTGGGAATCTTGCTGCAATGGAAAGATGAGCCCCTCCCTCCCAATGATTATCCCTTTGAAATGACAGGGCTCTCGGGCAAAACTGTGGGAAAAGGAATACCAGTTCTTTGCTAGACTGTCTCAGGAGAGCACAGACAAGAAGGCAAGAACAGACATTTCCCAGATGCCAAGTCCTGTTTTTCCCCTTTGGTGGAGGTCTGGTGACAGCAGGAGGAGCTGTGGGCTCTGGCAGGGCAGGGATCCCCCCCAGCCGGTGCGGGAAGGGAAGGGAAGGAGGAAATGCTCCTTTTGCAGAGCCCCAGAGGGCAGGGGGATGCAGGCAGTGCCCAGCAGCAGCAGCAGCAGCAGCGGGGCAGGCAGGCAGGGTCGGTGCCAGCGCTGAGCTGCAGCCAGGGCAGCCCCGGGCCAAGCACAAACCCTCCCGCAGCAGCAGCGGCCGAGCTGCGAGCCCCGAGCGGGAGGAAGGGAAGCTCCGCTCCCTGCCCAGCCTCAGCTCCCACTGCACAGCCGCCCACGGCATCACGCCACAACTCCCAAAAACCCCCCAGGGAAAAGCCCAGCCCAGGGCCAAAACCGCCCAAAAACCCCCAGAACGCCTGTCCCCCTTCCCAGAGCCAGGGCAACATTCACGGCCAAGCCTAAAGCCACAACAATGAAGTTCATGAACTTCTGAAGGAAACTCATTGCCTTTCTTGAGCTGCTTCTTCCCCAGCCTGCATCACCACGGAGGCGCTTGTCAAGTTGACTTTGGAAGGAATGAAACAAGAAAGGCAACAGATGGAAATATGGGTCTGAAGCAGGAGACTGATCCTGCTGAATCCAATTTCATTCCTAAGGGCTCTTCGGCTGAAGGCAGCTGTTGTATCTTTGCTTCTTTGTAACTGTTGACTGTTGTCTGCGTGTGCTGGCCTCAGTGTCCTTGGAGGTTTTGACATCTGGGTTTGTCCTTTGTGTGCCTCTCTTGCCTCCCTGCTGGAGTCCCTGCTGGAGCTGGCAGTGGTCACTTGGATGGGCACAGAGAAGCTCTGGGCTGCAGCTGCAGTTGTTTTTCCTCCCCATCTGTGTCCCAGTGACTCTTGGTGAGCAGGCCTGGGGAGAAGTCTCCTCCCCGCAGAGCTGGCCAGCCCAGCCAGATGTGCAGTGCAGAGCAGGCTGTGGCTGCTCTGCGCGCTCTGCAGGACATCCCCTCCATGAGTAGCTGTATCTCTGGCTTTGCAGGATGAAAAGCAAATGTCAGGGCCAAAGTGGGGTAAATCCTTGCAGGCAGCACTCTCAGTGCGCAGCACGGCTGTGATGTCCCTGTGTGTGGGTGAGGTGGGACCTGGTTCCTGATTGCTAATCTCAAAGCAAGGCTGGGCTGTGCCCCCAGCTGAGTGGGCTTTGAGCTGTCACGTGCTCAGTCTGTTTGGCCCAAAGCAAGAGATGCCTTAAGGATCCTGCAGAGAGAAGCTGCATTAGGGTGCTTTGCATCACGTTCTAGTTCCTGATCCCATCCTCACTTTCTTTTGCTGTAGCTTCTTCTCACTGACAACTCACTCTTTATATGTGTTGAAAAAGGTGGGAGTGTTGGCAGGCTGAGCAGGGAATTGGACAGCTTGAATTCTCAGAGTAAATGCTGGCTCTGGGTGCACACTCATCACTGAGAGAGAACTGGTGCTGGTTTGGGGCAGGTGAGGGAGCTGGTCCCCATCACAAAGAGAGAAGCTTGCAGTGTTCAGCAGGGCTAGGAGTGGGCATTTTCAAGGCTGCAGTCTGGAATCTGTGTCAAAGGGAACTAAGTGACGATTAATTCCTCACGCAGCTTCTGGCTGAGCTGTAGTTCAGATCATAAAGAGCTCAACTCCAATCCCACTTTGACCCTGCCAGGATCTTGCCCCCAGGATCATGCCCTGCTGGGTGCCTGAATGGCTGTTTGTGTCCTTGCCCAGGCTTTCCCTACACGCAGCGCTGCCGCCTCACCAACAGCTCCGCGGTGCCCCTGACGTTCCAGCTCCGCATGTCGGACGATGGCACGCAGCCGGCTGTGGACAGCGTGGATCAGATCCGCAGGGACAGCGACCCGGCCTGGAGCAAGGGAATCCATTTCCATGTGGAGCCCAGGGAGTTCACCATCAATCCCAGCAGAGGCACCATCCTCCCCCAGGGACACCAGGACATCGAGGTACGGCAAGAGCCCGGCCACAGCCGCTGCAGCACCAGGGCTGGAGCTGCACTGCAGGGTGGGAGGGCTTTAGCTCTGGTGCCAGCTTGGAGCATCGTGGCACGGAGAGATCTGCACTGCTGGGAGGCCTCTGCTGGCTGGCTTAGTCGGGATGTTCCTCAAGGAGCACTGTTTGCTTTCCAAAATCATATGCTGAGCTCACAGACCTTATGGTCAAGGCGTGAAACCATTCTTGTGTTTTTGAGAGCGATGGATTTGATTGCAACGGGGCAGAGCAAGGATGAGGGCAGAAGGTGGCTGTTAGAGAGATGTCATTGTATCAAGCAGTGAGCTTTTCTTCTTGGTGCCATTTCCCCCCTCCTGGGGAGCAGAATGATTTGTGTTCACTGCAGGAAGCTCCAGTGGAGACAAAAAAATCTGCAGCCATGTGTAGCGGTTCAAATTGATTGTATTGATTCCTTGTTAAGTGGTTTGTTCTGTTGTACCCCGTGTTGTCCCCGAGTTAGTTTACCCCTGGGTTTTACCCTCCCTCAAAGCTGTCCCTCATGCCATTCCCTGCCCCTTGTTCCAGCTCTTTCCCTGCCTGTCAAACCCAGCCCCTTTTGTTCCCCAACTTTCTTTGCCAATTTAACCTGGAGCCAATCCCTGTCTGCAACGCCCCTTTGGAATTCCGCTGTTCCTGGAGGCCCCATTGGCCCAAGTGAGCCATCCTCCCCACCCTCCAACCCAAAGTGGCCCCAGACACTTGATGTAATCCCCTCAGTGCTCCCCTGAGGATTCCCTTTTGGTTTGCTGTTTGTATCCACCTCCTGATTTGTGTCTGTACAAAAGCCCTTGCACAGGAGTGTCCAGGGCTCTTTTGGCTCTGATCCTTTTGCTTGGAATAAACCCTTTCTTGTGTAATTTCAAGACACGGATCCTCCTCCTTTCTCCTCTGCCTGGTCCCGTTGGTGGCTTGTCTCTTGCAGTGTAGAGCAAGAGGCTCTGAGGGTTCTGCCTGTGGTCAATGCCCAGCCTGGGGCAGTTCTGAGGGTTCTGCCTGTGGTCAGTGCCCACCCTGGGGCAGTTCTGAGGGTTCTGCCTGTGGTCATTGCCCAGCCTGGGGCAGTTCCCCACTCCTGGCGTGGGGCCGGAGTTCTCAGAGCCAGCCCGGGCTCGGGGTCCCAGGGCAGCCATGAACTGCCCAGCACCTGCTGGGCCACACTTTGCCCTCAGCCTCCTGCTGTAAAGCTGAACTCGTTGTGGTCAAGTCAGATTTCCTCTGCATGGATGTCTTTGTAGTCAGATGAGAAATTGGCCCCTTCATTTGAATGCAGTGGTGCATGGAGCTGTAGTCTAATGTTTTAATGTAGCTGACCTGTGCCCTGATAGCAAGGTGTGTTTAACAAATGTGGTATTGCCAGAAGGCTTTTGTTACTCTGAGACTGTGCTCTACACATGGAGCAGCAGAAGAATGAAGGGCAAATCCTCCCTCAGGAACTGGAGGATATCACCCGTGGGTAATGAGCTTTTGGAAGGAAGCATTGACTGTTCTTCTCTTCCACCAGGTGACCCTGTGCTCCAACACGGTGATGGAGTTCTACCGGAGGTTGCTGGTGGACCTGGAGGGTGTTGGCAAGGGAGTGGCAGCCCTGATCATCACAGCCAGGTACCAGCACTTGCCTGGCCTCCCCCAGGCACTGCCTTGCCCAGGCTGTGCTGGCTGCAGCTGCCAAGGAGAAGTGCTGCTGAATGCCCTCATGTTGTGCCAGCTGGACACGAGAACAGCAGTGCTTGGGCAGCAGCCTGTAGTGAAAAGCACATTTGCTGCCAGCCCAGCACGGTCCTGGGCCCTCTTCTAAAGGCACCAGGAATGATATCATTGATTGGCCTTGTTTTTGGTGCTTGAGGTGGAACAAATTTCCTGAGGGCCTCCTCTCCTTCAGGCTGCAAGAGGTGGAGTTGTGCTGGCTGTGAGCACCGTGCACTGGTTTGGGCCACACCAAGCAGCTGCTGAGAGTCAGGCTCTGGCTCTGTCCCTGAGGGCACATGGCAGGGGGGAAGTGGCTCCCAGCAAGAGTGGGGAGGGCAAGGTCTGACAAGGGGAAAGCAGCCCTTGATGTGGCAGGTCAGCTCCAGTTGTTGTCCTTCCCTCTGCTTCCCATTTTGAGCTTTAATGTTGTCAGAGTTGAGAGCAAAAGTCGTTGTTGCTGCAGCAGAATTCCATGCTGCTGTGCTGCTGTGGGTGTCAGTGTGATGCCCAGAGGGATGCAGCTCCCTGGTGCTGTTCCCTGTGCCAGGCAGAGCCATGCAGGCAGTGCCTGGGCTGCCACTGTGTACAGCAGGTGGAGCTGGGGCCAGGCAGTGCCTGGAGCTGTGCAGTGAAGGAGCCAGGGAGCTGCAGGGCCTGGCAGGGGCTGATCAGCCCCTCTGTGGGGCAGCTGCTGTCTCGTGCCCTCCAGGGCTGGGGCAAAGAGCTGAGTTCTCAGGCAGGGCAACAGCACCATGGCAGAGAAGGGCGTCATTTTTACTGAGACCCTGGAGCTGTGTGTTCCTTGAGCCTTAGGGAGCACTGATCCTTGTTGGGAAGGCTTCCCCAGAGCTCGTGGGTCAGTGGCACTGTTGCAGGAGTCCTTGCAAGCCTTCTTGGGTAAAGGAGGGGCTGAGGCAGCTGTGGGGCAAAGTGCTCTGCCTGGGGCACTTGGCAGCCTCTGGGTGCTGCCTCTCAGGGTTTGCCCCTCCTTGACAAGACATGTTGGAGTGGGAAGAGGTAGAAGGCAATTTATCCCTGTAGGGCTCTTCAGTGTGCATTTGACAGTGACCAATGTGTTCTGCTCCATTTCACAATCTTTGCGGGTAGGCATTCTCCATTCTCTCAGGATCTCTGATTGTCCTGGGCTCATCTCTTTGCCCAGGTGTCTCGTTCCTGAGCTCCAAGTGTCCTCCCCAGTGCTGCTGTGTGATGAGTGCCACCTGAAGGTGCCCTATGAGAGGAAGATCCTCATTAGGAATCCCAGCCACCTTCCTGGCTGCTACGGGCTTATTCCCCAGGTTTGGCACCACATCCACCTCCTCCTGTCAAATCTTCCTGAGGAGATTATTAGGGGAACAAAGGGTTTGGATAAGACCTTGCTGGTTTCTATTCGGTCTTAAAGATCTGCTGAGAACAGGATCCTACCCCACTGTAAACTTGAGGAGGCAGTTTAAGCTCCTGAGGAAACAGTTGATGCTCTAGTCCTCAGGCTGTTTTCCTGTGGGAGATCTTAGAGGGTTGTGAAAAGCTGCTGCACCCACAGACACCAGTGCCTGTGCTGGCAGCCTCCTTGCAGGATGCCCTGGGAGTGCTAAGCCTACAATTCTTGCATCTTGTTTGTGCCTTTGACCTTTGTCCTGGGGAGCTTTAAAGGTGTGTGTAAGTTGCTGTTGTGGTGGATGTTAAGGAGCCTAAAGTTTCTTGAGAGGTCCCTCTGAATGTGCGTTTCATTGTGTCCCTTCCAGAAGCGCAAGGAGGACTCTGCTGTGCTCTACTCCAGCCCCAAGCCCTGTGGGATTGTGCAGCCCCAGAGCACAGCAGAGATCCCAGTTGTGGTGGCAGTGCAGGCCCTGGGCACTCATCGCACCGACGTTCTCATCGGCGTGTTCGGGGATGAGAGAAACCCCCTGGTGAGGGCAAGGGGAGCTGTGAGCCTGTGTGCAGCTGCTCCTGGCAGGGTGCACGGGGACAGGGATTCTGCCGGGGAAAACAGGCACAGGCTGCTGGGGAGAAGGACAGGAGGGATGGGGGCACAAACAGCTCCTGCCTTAGAGGTGGGAATCTCAGTGTCTGACACAGAATGGAGTTGGGCTAAGCTGGAATCCAGGGGGATTTCAGGTCATTTTTCTTTCAAATGCTGTTAACTTTGGAAACATCTGTTTGCCAATGTCATCTCTCTGAGCGCAAGAGAGGATGTCAGAAGTCTTCTGGGAACCTTGAGCTTTCTGTAAAAGAAAGGAAAGCTGGCATTTGAAGAGTGGTTGCAAGGACTGAAGCTTCGATTAAAACATATGGAAATGGCAATGCCAAATTCCCTGGATGGCACCAAACATCTGAACCCGGGCCATCGTGGCACTGCCTGTAAATCAGTGAACAGGAAGGAAAGGCAATGCAGGCTGTGCCAGGGAGCCTGAAGTTTGACCAAACAGTTGCTTTTAACTATCAGGCTGCTTCTGTTAAAGAGAAGGTTTTCTCCCCACCAGAAGAACCAGTTGTTTAACTGTCAGGCTGGTCTTACCTAGAGATTTCTTGCAAAGATGAAAGCTTTCGGACAGTAATTTTTAGTTTGAAAGGTTCTCTTACCTTAATCCTTTCCAATTTGGAGGTGAACATGTAATTTTCTTTTTTCCCAAAAGCCCAGCATTTCAGCTGGTAGTGGTAGCTGTCCCTAAAGAAATAACTTGAGCAGGGTTGAGCTGTTGAAGGTTTTTTAGGTTTCTCTGTTGTGGTTTGTTTTGGGTTTTTTTAAATCTTTCTTGCTTGCTTCCTGGAACAGAGAGCACAATTACGGAGCTCAGGACGGCTGGCAGAAATCTCCCCAAGCCCAAGGCTGGCAGAGCTTGGCAGGATCCCAGCACCACAGCCTGTGTAAGTATGGATGGAAGGATGGATGGATGGATGGATGGATGGATGGATGGATGGATGGATGGATGGATGGATGGATGGATGGGGAATGCGACCTGAGTCACCTGGGAGTGTTGTAAAATGTCAACCAAGCCCCCAGCGGTGTCAGGGGAACATTGCTGATAAATCCCTGGTGGAGCTGCAGAGTTTCTGGCCTTGGGCACTGGGTGGGCTGTGCTGGCTGGGCACTGGCTGGGTCTGCCCCTCGGTGTCTCAAATCTCACCTTTTTGCTGCCTTCTCTGTCTTTTCCTCTCCCACTGTGCTTTTTGCATCCCCACCAGGTGTAAATGCCTGTCCTCTGTAATTGCTCAATGCGAGCAGTTGCAGCTGCTGCAGCCCCTCAGTGCCATCCCTGGGCTGCCTTTAGAACAGACCTGCCCCAGCCTGGATTGGGAAGGGCTGGATCAAAGCATTTCTCAGTTCAACGAGCCAGCACCCAGCCAGGGGCTGCATCCTGGCCAGGAGCTGCTGGTGCAGGTGTCCCTCCCTCCCTCCCTCCCACTGCAGGTCCCTGTTCATAGTTATTTATTTTCCAGAGATGAGCTCCACCCACCTAAATTCAAACCCCAGCCACCAAAGGAGATGAGAACCAGTCTGGATTGCTCGGCAACTCGATGGAGGCACTTCAGGACTGGACAGGAGGAGGCAGCCAGAGCCCTGTCCAGGTTTAGACCAAATTTGGGGAAGAATCCCCCGAAGCAGCTCCGGTGGGAAAAAAGCAGATCCAATTGGCCCCTCCCCCCAACTGGTCCAGCAGGAAAAAATACCTCCCTGGAGAAAGGTGGAAAACAACCTGTTTGTTAAACAATAAAACCAAAACAATATCAAACAATGAGACCCCTTGCCACTCTAAAAGAGATGACAAACGGAGAAAAGCCCGTCCCTGGGTTGCAGCTCACTCAGTCTCTGATCAGTCCCTCCGGTGCTGGAATTGTCTCAGGCCAGGCCCGGCCCGGTGGGCCGCAGGTGCAGCTGCAGGTGCTCTCCTGGGTGTTCAGTCCAGAGCAGGTTTCAAGAGGTCCAAAGAAAAGAAAATACACAGTCCAGGGAACTTCTTTGCCTCAGCTAGCTAACACTAACTAAAAAGCCAAAGAAGAGCTCTGTCCCGCTGTCTGTCCGCAGACAACAGCAGTCCAGGAGCAGGAATGTGGGGGAGTGGAGTGCAGTGTATGAAAACAAACTGCACGCTTCTTCTCTCCCCCCTTCACTCTCTGGAACACTCTTAAAGATGCAAAACTTATTATCCAACATAAACAGAATGAGACGACTGGGGATAAAAGCATCAAATGGTCAACCCAGGACATTCCATCCCTTATCCCCATATCATCTGTTCACTACTAAAACTAATATAAACTCTAACTCTACAAGTACATACATGATACATCCATTATACAGCTATACACAGACAATGGTAATAACATTCAGCAAACAGTGATATTTACAGAGGTTTTATCCAACATTCAGATCTCCCTGAGGTACTCATCGTGTTCTTCCATCTTTTTGCATTATCCACCATGTGCAACTTGGTCCCTGAGCAAAAACAACCCCACTAATGGGTTTGTCTGTATTCGAGGCAGGATTAATCCAAACTGTCTTCCCTAATAAACCTCTGACATGTACCACTGGGACTTTGTCTCCATCTACTCTCTGCAAAGGCTCAGATTGGGCAGGGCCCACTCGGTTAATAGAGCCTCGGGTGTGAACTAACCAGGTGGCTTTTGCCAGATGCTGCTCCCAGTTTTTGAAAGATCCCCCACCTAATGCTTTCAATGTGGTTTTTAACAGTTCTTTGTACCTCTCTCCTTTTCCTGCAGCTGGTGCATGGTAGGGGATATGGTACACCCCCTCAATGCCATGTTCCCTAGCCCAGGTGTTGATAAGGCTGTTCTTGAAATGAGTCCCATTGTCTGACTGAATCCTCTCAGGGGTGCCATGTCTCCACAGAACTTGCTTTTCCAGGCCCAGGATGGTGTTCCGGGCTGTAGCATGAGACACAGGGTAGGTTTCCAACCATCCCGTGGTGGCTTCCACCATGGTCAGCACGTAGCGCTTGCCCTGGCGTGTCTGGGGCAGTGTGATGGAGTCAATCTGCCAGGCCTCCCCATCCTTGTACTTGGACCACCGCCCACCGTACCAGAGGGGCTTCACTCCCTTGGCCTGCTTGATGGCAGCACACGTCTCACAGTCATGGATAACCTCAGCAATACTGTCCATGGTTAAATCCACCCCTCGGTCTCGTGCCCACTTATAGGGGGCATCCCTGCCCTGATGGCCTGAGGCATCGTGGGCCCATCGAGCTAGGAATAACTCTCTTTTATGTTGCCAATCTAAGTCTATCTTTGACACCTCTATCTTTGCAGCCTGGTCTACTTGCTCATTGTTTTGGTGCTCCTCATTGGCCCTACTCTTGGGAACGTGAGCATCCACATGGCGGACTTTCACAGGTAGCCTCCCTACCCTGGGAGCAATGTCTTTCCACTCTTCAGCATCCCAAATTGGTTTTCCTCGACGCTGCCAGTTAGCCTGTTTCCACCTCTCCGGCCATCCCCACAGAGCATTGGCTGCCATCCATGAATCAGTGTAGAGGTAGAGCTTTGGCCACTTCTCTCTCTCAGCAATGTCCAGGGCCAGTTGAACAGCTTTGAGTTCAGCAAGTTGGCTTTGATCCACCTTCTCCTTCAGTGGCCTCTGCCACCTGTCGTGTGGGGCTCCATGCGGCTGCTTTCCACTTCCGGTTCATTCCCACAATGCGGCACCAACCATCAGTAAAGAGAGCGTATCGTGGATCTTCTGCTGGCAGTTGGTTGGATGGTGGAGCTTCCTCAGCCCATGTCGCTTCTTGTTCCCCTCCATCAGCGAGACCAAAGTTTTCACCCTCTGGCCAGTTTGTAATTATTTCCAGAATCCCAGGGCGATTCAGGTTTCCAAAACGGGCGCGCTGTGTGATAACAGCAATGCATTTGCTACATGTAGCACTGGTGGCATGTTGCGTAGAGGGAACTTTTGCTTTGGATATCCACCCCAGTACTGGTAGTCGGGGTGCCAGGAGGAGTTGTGCTTCAGGGCCTATTACCTCTGAGGCAGCCTGGACTCCTTCATAGGCAGCCAAGATTTCCTTCTCTGTGGGAGTGTAGTTGGCTTCAGAGCCTCTGTAGCTTCGACTCCAAAATCCCAGTGGTCGGCTTTGAGTCTCCCCAGGCACCTTCTGCCAAAGGCTCCAGGACAAGCCATGGTTCCTGGCTGCCGAGTAGAGCATGTTCTTCACCTCTGGTCCTGTCCTGACTGGGCCAAGGGCCACTCCATGAGCGATCTCCTGCTTGATCTGTGCAAAGGCTTGTTGCTGCTCAGGGCCCCAGTGGAAAGTGTTCTTCTTACGGGTGACCAGGTAGAGAGGGCTCACGATCCGACTGTATTCGGGAATGTGCATCCTCCAAAAACCGATGGCACCTAGGAAAGCTTGTGTTTCTTTCTTGCTGGATGGTGGAGACATTGCTGTGATCTTGTTGATGACATTGGTGGGAATCTGACACCATCCATCTTGCCACTTCACTCTTAGAAACTGGGTCTCTGCGGCAGGTCCCTTGACTTTGCTCTTCTTGATGGCAAAGCCAGCTTTTAGGAGAATCTGGATGATTTTCTCCTCTTTCTGGAACACATCTGCTGCTGTCTTCCCCCACACAATGATGTCATCAATACATTGCAGGTGTTCTGGAGCCTCACCCTTTTCCAGTGCAGCCTGGATCAGTCCATGGCAGATGGTGGGGCTGTGCTTCCACCCCTGGGGCAGTCGGTTCCAGGTGTACTGCACGCCTCTCCAGGTGAAGGCAAACTGAGGCCTGCATTCTGCTGCCAGGGGAATGGAGAAAAATGCATTGGCAATGTCTATAGTGGCGTACCACCTTGCTGCCTTGGACTCCAGCTCGTACTGGAGTTCCAGCCTGTCCGGCACAGCAGCGCTCAGGGCTGGAGTCACTTCATTCAATGCACGATAGTCCACTGTCAGTCTCCATTCTCCTTCAGGTTTACCCACGGGCCAAATGGGGCTGTTGAAGAGTGAGTGGGTCTTGCTGAGCACCCCTTGGCTCCACGGATCATTTTGTGCATGGGGATCACAGCATCTCGATTCGTTCGGTACTGTCGGCGGTGCACTGTTGAGGTGGCAATTGGTACTCGTTGCTCTTCCACCTTCAGGAGACCTACTGCAGATGGGCTTTCTGACAGTCCAGGCACGCTGTTCAACTGCTTGACACCCTCTGTCTCTACAGCAGCTATTCCAAATGCCCATCTGAGTCCCTTTGGGTCTTTGAAATACCCACTTCGGAGGAAGTCTGTGCCTAAAATGCATGGGGCCTCTGGGCCAGTCACAATAGAGTGTTTCTTCCACTCATTTCCAGTCAGGCTCACCTCAGCTTCCACCTAAGTAAAATCCTGTGATCCCCCTGTCACACCAGCAATAGAAACAGACTCTGGCCCCACATGTCTCGATGGGATTAATGTACATTGCGTACCAGTGTCAACCAAAGCTTTGTATACTTGTAGTTCAGATGTGCCAGGCCAACGAATCCACACAGTCCAAAAAACACGGTTTTCCCCAGCCTCTACTTGGCTAGAGGCAGGGCCCCCCTAAGCCTGGTTATCCTTCTTTCCCTAGGCATATGCCTTGGAGGGTCTTTCAAGGGGATCAAAAATATTGTCATTATCATCATATGTGACAGTTCGGTTACTGGCCACTGGAGCTGCTTCCCTTTTGGAACTTCCTCTCTGAGTCTTCAGTTCACACACCCTTTGTGCCAGAGCAGCAGTCGGTTTTCTGTGCCATCTCCCCATGTCTTCTCCACAATCACGCAGGTAGAACCACAGCTCAGCTCATGGGGTGCTCCTTCTCTCGCCATCTGGGGAACGTCTGCGTTGGGTACCAGAACCTCTGATCTGTACTGCCGAGATTTGGAGAAAGCCCTCTTTAATCTCCTCCCTCAGTTTCTTGTGACCCTCCTCCGTCTTGTCTTCTAATTTTTGCAGACATGTTTCCACTGCTGCGATTCTGGCATGTGTTGAGCCATGCACAGCACCTGCATAAGCTCGGAGCTTCCTTGCCATATCCAGCACAGTCTCCTCACCATCATCCTGCTTCATTATTGCTAACGCAGAAGCGTATTCTCGTGGCCCAAGTCGTACAAGTTTTCTCCACATCAGAGATGTGCATGGTACCAAGTCTGGATTTACAGTGTTTCCATCATCTGAGAAGACAATCTCGGCCACTGCCATTTCCCTCAAGCGTTGAATCCCTTGCTCCATGGTTTTCCACTGGGTTTGCTGCATATAGAGATCGTCTGCGCACAGGTATCTTTGTGCTACACTCCTTAGGACCCGTTGCCCGAGGCTGTGAGGGTTAGCCCCCATTATCATTCCTTGGTCGATGACAGGATCCTGTGACGGGGATCCCAAATGCTTGGCTTCAGTGCCATCCAGAATTGTAGCCTTGCCTGCAGCATCCCAGAGACGGAGCAGCCAACAAATTATGGATTCATCAGACCTTCGAGTGTAATCCTTCCCTTGGCCACGAAGGTCCTTCAGGGAAAAGGACTCAATATTTGCGTCTGATCTTGCACCTGCTGCTTTGACTCCTGATTTTATGTCAGGAGGCATCAAGGCTTCTTCTCCCGTATCACCATCATCATCATCATCCACTGGTTGATTAGTTTTTTCTGTGCATTTCCCACTTCTAGTACTGGTAGCAACAGCCATGGGTTTAGATGCTGGCTTAGGCTCACTATCTGGTTTGGCTGCTGGCTTCAAGCCTGGGCTGTTGGCTACAGCTTGAGTGACTGGGATAGCTGATTTATCTCCCTGCCCCCCTGCCCCTGTCTGCTGCCCTACACTATCTAACAGAGTGCGATAAGCATAGGGCAGGGCCCAGCTTATTGCAATGAGCCTTTTCTCCTTAGAATCGTCATGGCACTTCTCTTTTAGGTATTTCCCCACCTCAGCTGGGTTCTGAATTTGTTCCCATGGAAAATCCCAGTCTACAGCATCAGAAAATTCCTTCAGGGTTTGGCTTATATTTTCCCATTGTCCACAGCACTCAGGATTTTTCACGCCTGCATCTGCTTCTGGGTCAGGGGAGGGAGAAATAGGAGAGTTTTCCTTGGAGAAGCTGACTCAGATCCTACAGGCCTGTGCTGAGTGTGGGATTTTTTGCCTTGTTTCCTTCCCCATGTAAGATGAGGCTTTTCTCTGCATCATCATGGTAACCCCTCCAGCTTCCCTCCCAGAGCAAGCTGGGATGATCCTGGTCCATGGAGCCTCTTCCCAAGGCAGCCAGACTCCCTGTCTGCAGGGCTCTGCTTTCACCCAGAGCTGCTGTTGCGCTGCTGGCCCTGGAGCTGTCTGACAAAGGCAGACTTTGCAGAGGGGCTGTCTCTTCCTCCCAGCATAGAAAATGGCTTGTTTTTCGGGTGCCAGCACCAAGTCCTGAGCACCCTCACCTGCCTCGAGGCTTGGAGGGATTCAGGTGCTCCCTGGACGTGGCGCACACTGCCCTGGGAGCGGAGAAGGCAAGAGGGAATCTGTCTCCCTTGCCCATTGTCAGTGTGGCAAGCAGGGCTGGAGCTGCCAGTGCCCCTGGGGGCCCTCAGCATTGGCCACAGAGGGGCCTCCCATCCCTGCAGGCCCATCACCAAGTGCTGCTGGAGCAGCTGCTTGTTGGAGAGGCCGTGCAGGGCATGTTGCAGGGCTGCCCAAGGACGCTGTGCAGCACCTGTGGAGGGCACTGCTTCCTCTGCAACTCCTCAGGAGCACCACAGGAAATTTTTGCAGGAGCTTTTGCTGTAGCACCTTGAGAAAGCAGCATTTAAATCAGAGAGAGAGGGGAAGAGCCTCAGGAGTCAGATGAGCTGGGCTGGACTCCTTCCCTCAGCTCCAAGAGCTCTCACTCTGAGTCTCCTCCTTTTCTAAAAGCAGGAAGTTTTGAAACTTTGTAATGGCAAGTTGTGCATCAGAGAGAATTTCTGCTGCCAGGAGCCATCCCAGTTCACTTTCATGTGATGTACTAATTAATGCATTGACCCGTGAGTATGGGAGAAGATTTTCCCCATGGTCCCTGCACTGGTCAATGGCATGGATGCAGGATGAGGTGAGGGTGATTCTGGCGGTGTTTGGGGAATAGGCCCCTCTGGCTACAGCTGCAAGATGGTCTTCTTCATCCATTTCCATGCTCAACACCTCAATCTCTCCTGTCTTCCATCCAGGCTTTCAATATCCTGCCACTGCCAGGTGTGCTGCAGCCAGGAGAGAGCCAGCAGGTCTCCTCCACCTTCTCTGGCCACCTCACCACCACCTGCAATGTCCTGGAGCTGTGCCACATGGAGGGAGGCTCCACCTCCGAGGTGCCAGTGCCCGAGGAGGCCTCACGTGTCAGCTCCTCCCTGAGCCCCCAGGAGATCAACTGTGGCTCTCAGGCCCCTCTCAGGGACAGGTGAGTCAGCCTTCCGTGGGTTCCTGCTCTGCCATGGGTTATTGTCCCTGCAGGGCTTCCCTGCTCCAAGGCCTCTGAGCTCAGAGGAGCTGCAGAGCAAAGGCCAGCAGCAACACAGGGATGGCCACTCTGAGCTCCCTGGCTGCCAAGAGAGGAAGGACCTTCTTCTGTTGAGACAGAACATCTTCTTCTCTATTTGAGTGCTGAGCCCTGCTGGCTTAGCTGCTGCCTGCAGGGAGCTGGGCTCTGGGCTTGCCTTGGCATCGCCTCTAGAGGTGTCTTGAAGTCCATGGTGTTGAGTGGCATCTTCTTCATCACCTGCCTTCTTCACCAGAACAGTGGGATTGTGGTATGGGCAGGCGTGGGGCACAGAGCAAACCTTGCTTTGGGTCCTGCTCCTGCCACAGATGAAGTCCTTGCACTGCTGATCTGCCAGGGTTCTCCTTATGGTGGCACAGCAGCCAGAAAAGCTCCTGTGCTTTAGGCTCCCCTGCAGCTGCAGCCGTAGGCAAGCACAGGAGAAGCTCAGCTCCAGCAAGGCAGCCCAGCTCAGGACACACAGGCCAAATGTGGAGCTGGGAGTGGAGGCTGCTTAAAGCCAGCCTGTGCATCAGGACTTCTTCAGGCCAGGCTGAAGTTGGTTTCATGGGGAGGAGAGGGACGAGGCTGCTTCCAATGGTTTCCACGGCAGCCAGCACTGGTTTGCTTGGTCCCAGCTGGGTTCCAGCAGGAAATCTGCCTGACAAGAGCCTGTCTTGCAGGAGAGGAGTTCCTGCAGCCTTTGCTTTCTGACTGATAGGATTGTTCTCATGAAGGAGCAGGCTAGGAGTCGTTAAAACCGAAGATCACGGGCAGAGACTCTCTAACTAATTCAAGTTAGACAGTGGGATGTTTATTAACACCGGTGGGTGGCACCAGAGCCGTCCCTAAAAGGCGTGACCGCGCTGTCCAAGGTTCTTTGCCCTCTCTGTATTTCCCAAGATCTTACACACAATACATCTGCACAATCCCAGCACCTCCCATGCCTGCTCTGTATTCAAATGAGGTCATTGGTCCTTCACTCCTGTGCACTTCTTCCCTTGAATTGGGTTGGTGGTCTCAAATTGGGTCAGTGGTCTTAAGGGATGAGGTCAGGAACGTCTTCATCAGGTCTCTGTGACCCTCTGGCACCATCCAAGGTCCCCAACTTAGTGATTGATTGACATCAAGCCCAGGTGCTAACCATTGTTCTCCTGGTTTCAAGATGTTCTTATCACAGTTCACTTCCTCC
The DNA here is from genome assembly GCF_028018845.1 of Melospiza georgiana. Taxonomy (NCBI): domain Eukaryota; kingdom Metazoa; phylum Chordata; class Aves; order Passeriformes; family Passerellidae; genus Melospiza; species Melospiza georgiana. The sequence continues at coordinate 2,837,857 of NW_026652216.1, read as the reverse complement.
ACTTCCTTCTAGAAAGAAGCTCGTAATGGTAAACAATAGAACAATCAGCTCCAGCTTAAGCATCTCATAACCATTAACTTATGGTCTGCCTATCTAACTTACATCCTGATCAATGGGAATTGCTTCTAACCCTCAGCTGAAATCTGAACTCTTTAAAATCATGCTTCAGCTGTGCCCAGGGAGAAGGGGGCTGAATGAGCTGAGTAAGAACTGGAGGAGAGCTAAGCAGATGTCAGCAATCAGTGCTCTGCTTTAAACTGGGAAGCCAAGAGACAAAGGGCGTTTCCAGGCACCAGCGCAGAGAGCTGCTGGATCAGCCTTTGGCAGGAGCTGAGGGGTCTGGCTGTGCCTTCAGAGGGAGCGTGCACAGTCAACACCTTATGATGGCAAAGCTCAGGTTTGGCCGGTCCTGGAGGTCCCCTTCCACCCATGCCCTCACTTGGGATGTTCCCAACCTCTGTGGGTTGAGGAGAATTGACGGAAATGGCCTCAGGGTCAAGGAATGAAGTGCAGGGCCAGCCAGGAGGGAGCCCAAGGTTCTGGTGGGACTCTCAGCAGTGTTTTCTGTTTTGTCTGCACAAGGGAGCTGAAGGAGCCAGCTCAAAATGTCGAGGAGGAGGCAAAGGCCTTACAGGAGGAAGAGAGGAGGAAGGAGGATGAGAGGCAGAAGAAGGAAAAGAAGAGTGTCTCTGTTGGGAAGCAAGCTCCAAAACCAGCAAAGGGGAAAACCAAGACCCAGGAGAAGAAAGAAGCCCATGCGAAAGCATCAGAGAAAGGAAAGCAGAATCCCAGAGAAGAAGGAAAGCAAAATCCCAGAGAGGAAGGAAACCAAAATCCCAGAGAGGAAGGAAACCAAAGCACCAGAAAAGAAGGAAACCAAAGGCCTAAAGAAGAAGGAACCCAAAGCTCCAGAGAAGAGCGAAACCAAAGCCCTAAAGAAGAGCAAAACCAAAGCCCTAAAGAAGGGGGGAACTGGAATCCCAGAAGACCCAGCTGAGCTGGAGAACTCTTTACTCTTTATTCACAAAACTCATTTTACACAGTTTGGCAGACCTCGTGTGCAACATTAGTTAGTTCATAAATTTCTTAGCAGTTCTTCTGTTATTGGTTAATAAATTAGATTTTACTTGTGCATCAAACCTCTCTATTGTATTGTTTACCTGTTCTCTTCACTGATTCTCATGGGACAAATCCCCTGATGCAGGTGCATTTGTTTTTCACCCTCAGAATAGATTGTTCACAAAGTCTCATTCTCAAAATAGCTTCACATGGGAACTTGTAACTGCTTAGCTGCACTCAGAATATGTTCTGCCATATTATGCTTTTAATAAGGCAGAACAAGGCCTGATTTCAAAAGGCCTTTCTTTTATCATTATTCTACCTGTCTACGACATCTCCCCCTTTTTGTTCATTTAAAAAGGCTCCTATGTTCTGATGTTGAAACAGCTCACTCTTGTGAGGGTATTATCTCATCAGAGTTGTCACTGGTTATCTGTTAGATATGGGATAAGATAGACAAAAGACCAATTACAATCAACAAAACTTAGCAAATTCTATCAAGTCATTGACACAGGGTTTTGCAGCATGAGAAAACAAAAGAATAATGTCCAATGTCTCTTAGGGAAATGGAAAGAAATGACCATTGTTTCCAATGAGTTGAGAAGGATGAGAAAGTCTATGAGCTGAAAACGTTGATCTTTGACATGACTGAATGTCCTCCTGGGCACTGGAACAGGGAATAACTGCAGAAGGTTCGTAGGAGCACTGTACCATGAGGATGCCATGAGGCTTTTGTTGGCAAATTGCCTCTGTCAGTTTCCAGCCACAGCCATGTCTTGGCAGTCCTCCTTCTGCTCCTGCTCTGGCCACAAAGGCTGCAAGGTGATGAGGTTATTTCTCCTTTCACTGGGCCTCATGTTTTCAGAGCTGATCAGTATCTGATGGAATGAGCAGGTGACTGCTTTGAACTGCTGATGATAAAACACAGGCACATCTTCTCCTGAAGTTAATGAATCAATCAGGCTTCACTGTGGTACACTCAATTGGGATTTAGATGTGATGATCTTTTTTCCAAATTTCTCATGTAAATATTGCATTATTCAAAATGATTAGTTGTCCAGATTTCTCATGTACACATTGCCTTATTTGAACGTTCTTAAGGTGTTCATTCCTCTTCTATTTTATTTTTTAAGAATGAGATGCATGTCTTTTGTTATGAGTATGAAACAACACCATAGCAAAATCTTACATGCAGTGGACAAGAAACTTACAGCAATTAGGAATAATATGGATACAACAATCAGGAATATTTCAAATAGCAGAGAAAGCTAACAACATAGGTGGAATTAGGTAAATAGCAATCTCTGAAATAATGTACCATCACCTCAGAGTCTGCAAACAGCTGACAAACCTCGATTCAGTGGGGACTTGGATAATTATTTCCAGATAATAATTCCCAAGCTCCCTTTAAAAATGGTTCAACTGTCATGTCTAGAGGGTCAAATTGCCAAGTCAAAGCAACTCAAATCTAGCTTTGATGCAGAAAACATCTGGGTCTGTTGGCAAATTCCCATCCAGGTAGAGCTAAGGCCTGGCCACCACCCAAGCTCTAAGTGGGAGAGAATTCCTTAAATGTAATTTTAAACAAGGCTCTTGAGAATAGCACTTAGGAGTAAAGGTCTAGGGGTGACAGACTAATGAAGCATCCAATAGCTGTCTCCTCCAAAATTTCCTCAGCACAGAGATGCTTTAAACCCAGCAACCTGTTGGAGTGGTTCTGTAATAATAATTGGGGCAGCATCTGATTATTTAGAGTAGATGCCACAATACCATCAGTTTAGAGGAGACTTCCGACAAAGCTGAGATCTCATTTCTTGGAACTGTGAAAAATACTTAAAAATGATGAGACAGCACTGGGTCAAACCGCAGAGCCACAGTGTGAAGCCCAGCTAGAGGGGTAGTCTGGTCTGAGAGATACATAAGCAGCTAGGGAACAAAAGGAGGATCTTGAAATGACACGTGTCTTGTAGATAACTACACCAAAAGATGGTAAGGCATATGGAAAGCTGGCTATAAAAACAGTAATACAAACATTTATATATTTATGACAGAATAAATGCATCATAGGAAAACACTGAACACCTCACTATAAAATTGATGATACCTCAGACTAAATAACACTCAAACCTGATAGAAATTTATTTGGACAGCGCTAGAGCTTAACAAGAGGAACCTAAACTCAGCCTTAAAAGGATTTCCAATTAATAAACATAATTTCATTATCACCTTAGTAGAACAAAAAGCGCGCTCAAATGAACTCAAAGTTAATTCCTATTAATACCAAACATAACTGGATCCATAAAACCTGGAATAGAACATTGTTCAAACTTAGTAATACTGAAACTTAACAGAAATAAAATCTACCAAAATTAACCAAATAAAACTTTGCCTTATTTAATTTAACAGAACAAAACTGAGCATTGCAATATTGGGCTTTAATTTAACAGAGTTAAAATGAACATCCTTAAAAGGTATAGGTATGACATGGTGTAATTTTGTCTAAGGTTATTAACACAAAAAGACTACTTCAAGATGAATAAGCCATAAGTGAAATAACAGCATGATGGTGTACTAGAGGGATTCAAGGTGTTACAAGCATATTAGAATTAAGTAATTATTAATAAATCAGTTATGAGAAAACCCATGGTAACTGCAAATTCCATGGAAACAGAAATTCAGTTAGACTTTTTAAAGTGCGGGGTTACTGGAAAATAAATATAATAACATGCAATTTAACATATTGCTGAACAACCCAACAGCTTTTTGTGACTGTATCTGGCATCATTTTATATGGCAAATTTGTTAGCATTCTTGTTAAAGAAATCAGACCATGTTAAAATTTGATAGGTAATAAGGCATTGCATTTACTGCTTCTCAATATAGTTGATATTTATCCATAGGGATAGTTACAGGCTTTGTTAATTGCTGATATGTCTTTTTGGTATGTGTTTTTTGCCTGGCCAATTTCTGGCCAATTGTTTTTCAGACGTCTCAAGTAAAATTTGACTCAGGATGTGGCCTTGGATGACTCCAACAGGTCCAGTTCTTGGGATTCCTCTAGAGCATTGGGCAGCATTTTTGTCCTCCTGTCCCAAGTATCTGCCAGGTTGAGTCTCTTACCTGTGGTGCAGAGGAGCTCCGAGTTACAGACAGGCCAGGCATCTGCTACAAAGGTGTCACGGTTTGACACAATGCCACTTTGGCACAATGCCAGTGCCCCCAGGAAAATACATTCTCCCTGGTGTCTGCTGTGAGATGGGACCAGGAATAGAGCAAAGCAGGCTCCAGCTTAGGAATAAAAAGGAAAAAAAAAACAAACTTTATTAACTTAGAATATATAAGAGAAACACACAGAACTCAGGACGAAAACCTTCCAAATATTCCTCCTCCCCCCACCAAATTCCCAATACATCACAGTAAGCAAAACCTTGGATTCTCAATTCAGATACTACCCCTCAGATCGCCAACTCTCAGACCATCACCACCCTTTAGATAATCAATTCTGAATTCATCAAGAAGAGAGGAGTCCCTCTTGTGCCATAGGCTTCCCCTGGAAACACAGTTGAGACCTCTTGTGTTTCCATGTTACACGTGGCACCGCCCAGAGATCATTTGCCATCTTGACATCTTCCTTCCGCGCCCAGTGCTCTCACCACTGCACATGGACCTGAGCTGCTTCCAGCGTTCCTCTTTTAAGGATGCTTTGCCCAGTTCCAAAAAAAGCACAGTCTCTCACTTTTAGGACACCTGTCAGCCCCAAATTCACCCCCTGGGTCCGATGGGTCTTGAGAACAGAGATCTTCTTCCCTGAAGACACAGGGCACCACCACCCTCCTCACCCGTCGTCCCTGTTCACGCCACTCCTTCACATAACAACACCACACTCTCTTGGCTCCAAAATTGCCTCCCCCAAAATGCAGTCTCTGTGTCACAGGAGAAATGCTTCTGTCCATGGCTATACAAGAGAAGTCCAGCCAAAGGCCACTCCATCATCTCCTCCCACCTAGGATTTTTCTCAACTCTTCTGATATCTTTCACTTGCACGGACTTTCATCACACTTGTCCATTTCCTTCTATTTCATCTCAATCTCTCTTGTCATTCAGATCCAGAAGGATCTGTATTTGTAAGGTTTCATCATCCAAGAAAGAGTTCAAATCTCAGGCTCTGCCTGTCCAGGACTCCCATGCTGGCCCTGCCGGGCACCTGCTCGCCGCACCCTTGCTGCACGCCCCCCTTCTCCTTCAGCCGCGCTGCCAGCACATGATATCAAATTTCAAGGTGGCACAAGCATAGGCACAATCTCTCTCTCTCTCTGTCTCGGGGGCCGGGGGCTGCCTGCTGCCTCTCAGTGCTCCTCCACCCTTCCATCCTGCAGGGGCCTTCACCTCCCCTGTCTGTACAAGGCCCCGGCCTACCTCACCCGGCTCCATGGCTTCCTCTCACGCGCCCAGCCCGCAGCTGGGCAGGGGAGCTCTGATCTCTTTCACCCACTGGAACCAAAAGACAGTTTTCTTGGCAGCTCTTTGCTTTTAACCCCCTGTGTTCTCAGCGGCGTATCCATGTCCTCAGTGGCCACACCACATGCCAATATTCAAATCTGAGCACCTATTAGTTTGACTACAGCATATCCCAGAAAACTTACTTCCTTTCAAACCACGACAGGTCCATTTACATATTGGGATTAATTGTCCAATTACAGCCTCAGGTTATGCAATCCCATCCTTCCGGTTTGCTCTCCTCAATTCACTGTTTTTGGCGCTTTTTGGGCCTGAAGCTGCAACAGTGTCCAGTTCTGGGGCTGGAAAAGAATTGTTTTGTCTAACTACACTGTGAAGAAAACTTGCTAACACTCTGTATGAAGTCCAGAGTTACAGACTAATGCAGTACAGAATCTGGAAATATGCCAGCTAAAACTGAAGGCATCAGCCTGTTCCGTGTTCCCTTGGTTCCATGGGGATCCAGAGCATCACAATGGCCGCTTGTTCCCATGAGGCTCCCGAGTGTCACCGTGGTGTCCTTGGACCCACCTGGTCACAACTGACCCAAGGTTCCATGAGGTTCCCCAGTGTCACCATGGTCACTGTCAGAGGCTGGATGTGATCAGTGTCCTGAGACAGCCTGGGATGAGCTGTCAATCAGTCACACAGTGGGGACAGTGCTAACCCAGCCCTGATTGCCTGAGCGATCAGAAATCCCACCTGGGGGAGGCCCACAAGGGCCGGGGGCTTAAAAACACAGAGCACAAGGTGAGCCCCTGGTATGGACTCTGCCTTCTCCTGGGGTTTGTGTCTCACCCACACTGGAACCCTAGGAACTGATAGTCATGTGCGTGTCTTTCTATAGAGCTTCTGTCTTTCTGTCTCTCTCTCTTTCTTCTCCTTCTAATGGTCTTTATATGCAACATTTTTTGGTACCTCAACAGCTTACATATTTAAAGGTTTTTAGGTTAAATGAGCTAAGTTAATGAAGTTGCTGCTATGAAAAGTGTTTTCTGTGTAATTGGAGGTTGCATTAAATCCTCTTCCAAAGTTTCTTGGTTTTTTGCACTTTGCCAGTAGAATTTTGTGTCATTTTGACCTCTTGAAAATATCTGGCTGGTGTTTCTCCTGTGCACCAAACTCGAGTAAAGGAGCCTTTGGTTACCTCCAGCATTTCAGTGTTCTGGGCTGTTGCGCCCCACAGGCTCACAACGGCCTCTTGTTTCCACACTGGCCCCTTGGTTCCATGGGCCCCAACAGTGCCACGATGATCCCCCTGGTTCTGCAACTTCCCACAGTGTTGTAGAGAATTCATTGTTAAAGGAGTTAATATAAAGTTCCAATGATAGTTATAGATTGTTTGCTTAATGTTTTATAGTTATGTAATGTTCCAATGTTAGTTATTAATTGTTTGTTAAAGGTTTTATAATTATGTAAATCCCCTTACCGTTGGGTATTACCGCCGCTGCTCCCACTCTCGTCTAAAATGGCGAACCATCCAAGACCATAAAGAAGATGCTTACGTCACCTAATAGGCAAATATGAAACTCCCATAAGACTTAGCAGAAAAGGATTACATAACAAAAACCTCTAGAACAATGAAGCACCATGCAAATAAAGAATCAAAATAACACCTCTAAACAGAGAGAAACTTGAGACAATATCAAAGACACAGGTCAGAACTTTTTGCCTATGTCACCCTAACCAGAGTGGGCCAAGAGCAGTATAAAGATTATGAACCTGAAACCAACAGGCGTCTACTCAGAGACTCTTATGAGGAAAGAAGACCCAGCTCTGCTGAACGACGGAGTTGACCTCCTCCTCCTCCTCCACGCCGTCTCGGGAGGAGCGGTGGTGTGCGCACACCCCCATGGGTCCCCTACCTAGACTGCTTCCAGTAAAGCTGAAATCACTAAAGAGCTGGACATGTGCCGTTCATAACAGTCTTGGGGACTGGTCCAGGCCAGACCACACCCGAAGAGGACTGAGGGCCTCCGGGACATCTGGCCCTATCTGGACCGATCGGCAGCAGCCTAGGACCAGTGTGGAGGAGCATCGGTGAGTAAAGGCGGTGGCAGAAGTAGGAGGCAAGCGAAAGAAGTGTGTGTGAGACGGGGCCCAGCAGCTCGGAGCCCGAAGCAGCTGTGGCCCTCCGAGTACCGCAGTTCCGGACTCCTGCGAGGAGACCGGCCAGAAAGAGAGGGAAGCAAGAGAAGCCTGAGTGAGTGAGACGCCTCCCAGGGGAATGAGGTGGGCCCCCCGTCTGGGCGTGGGGAGGAATAGAAAGGTGAGTGGCACACAAGGGGTCGGCCTTTCCCCTTAAGACTTGGTAGGTGCCCTCAGGGTGTGCTGAGGGTGGCAGACGCATTGGTGAGCTGGCACGCAAACCCCGAATGGCGCTCCGGGTGCGTGGAGGATCGCGGCAGTGTGAGTCGCGCACAATCCCTGCAGTGGGGGGACACGGGTCCCTAGCAGGGTTTAGGGTGCCCCGAGTACAGCAGCAGCACTGAGTAGAGCCAAGAGGGCCCCAGTGCCCAGAGTGGAACGGCGGTGCTGGGGGTTCAGTGTGCCGCGGTTCAGGTAGAAACCGTAAACCCACTGGAGGCCCCTGGAGGGATTGGGGTCACAGGGCAGGGCAGGGCTGGGCTCACAGGGCAGGGCAAGGCTGGACCTGCCCCTTCGTCCCCCACACACAAAATGTTTAGAGCCAACAATCTCCTCCAGTCTGTCACAACAGGCAGTGTTGGAGGTGAAATCCCATTTGTGGCCATGGGCACCTGGCTGAGAAGGACAGTTCTTTTCCGTGGGAAGGAAAACACAGAGCCCCAAGGTTTGGAAGGCAGGTGACAGCCTCAGCAGGCCAAGGCCAGCTAGACTTGTCAGTAATAGCACAGTTTGGATTTAGGGAATTTTGGAGGTGGAAACCCAATCTCGGCCACGGGCACCTGGAAAAGCAGGACAGTTTTTTTCCATGGGAAGGAGAGCATGGAGCTTCCCTCAGTGTTTTGGGGACGGATGAGAGGTGACCCTTGTGAAACCACTGCCAGCCAGACTTGTCCTGGCAATATTCCTATGGGAAGAATCCCTGGATATAAAGGAAATTTGGAGGTGAAATCCCACTTCTGGCCATGGGTGCCTGGAGCAGAAGGACAGTTCTTTTCCATAGGAAGGAAAGCACAGAGCCCCAGTGTTTTGGCAGCACATGAGAAGTGACACTCAACATGCAAAGGTCAGTTGGACCAGTCAGGCAGTCCATGGGAGGCCAAACCAGCCAGAGCTGTTCTGTGTTCCCTTGGTTTTATGGGGCTCCATAGTGTCACAATGGTGCCTTGGATCCATGGGGCCCCACAGTGTCATAATGGTGACTTGATTCCATGGGTTCCAGCAGTGTCACAATGGCCCCTTGATTACAAGAAGACCTGCAGTGCCACAATGGACCTTTGGTTCCATGCAGCCCTGCAGTGTCACAAAGGCCTCTTGGTTTCACAAGGCCCCACAATATCACAATGGTCCTCCCAGGGTCACAATGGTCTCACTGATTCCATGAGGCCTCACAGCGTCACAATGGTCTGCATGTTTCCATGAGTCCCCTGAGTGTCACAATGGTCTCTGTGTTTCCGTGGTGCCCCTCAGTGTCACAATGGCCCCTTGGTTCCATGAGGCTGTAAAGTGTCTTAATTGTCTTTGCATGGTTCCATGAGGCCTTGCAATGTCACAATGGACCTTTGCTTCCATGGAGTCTCGCAGTGTCACAATGGCCCCTTGGTTCCATAACACCCCACAGTGTCATAATGGTCTCCATGGTTCCATAAGGCCCCACGGTGTCAATGGAAGGGAACCAGGACATCAGTCTGATCATCACAGGCTCGATTTTATTGATCAGTACGGCGGGTTAAATACAGTTAATAATGAGCTTCATACATATTGCAAAAGTTGAGCTCAGGATTGGTCAGTTACATATCAGCACCTACGCCTACTTCTGCATTCCTATGGTTCTACTTTTGATACTTTCTACATATTCTTAGGATATATTCAGGACTAATCTCTACTCCCTATCCTCATGTTGCAGCAAGGTCACTGCTGACTTTTCCTTTCAGCTTGCTGACTGCTGACTTTTCTCCTTCAGCTTAACCAGCGGCATTATGTCAGTATGGCCTTTCTCAGCTAACCAATTATTAATAATACTCTCCACATTTCCCCCATTTTCTTCTTCTGCAGAGATTAGTTTGCCATGTTTTTGCTATTGTATGGCTGACCATGTTTTGAATACAGTTAAAGATACATGGCAAAATAAGCAAAAACAGTAAAATTACACCCAGAAGTCCTATAGCATAGATCACAAGGTTCCTCAGCCACGGTCCAAGTCCTAAGCCTTTAAGCCATTCGTCAATTCCTAAACCGTCTTCTTCCTTAAGTTTGTGAAGTCCCTGTTGCAGATCTTTTATCTTAGTGTGAATGGACACCGAATGATCAGACAGATTCATGCAACACATTCCCTCAAACTCTTCACATCCATGCCCTTGTGCTAAGAGCAAAAAATCTACAGCAGCTCCATTTTGCAAAACAGCATGGTTAACACTTTGCACATCTGCGGTTAACATGTCTAGAATTTGTGATGTCTTGTTCAGCTCACCCCTTGCCCAGCATCCTAATTGTTTTGCTAAATTCATAGCTTTATTGGCAGATCCTCCTGGCAAGATAGTTGAAACCACCACCTGTTTGAATGTCCCCAACACCGTGGATCTCCTATCTGGCTGCAGTCTAAGTCATGTATGCTACGTTTTTTCCTGTTTGAATTTTGACTCAGCTGCATTAGCAAGGACACATTAGGGTGAAACAGTGACAATTTTCCCAAAAAACAGGGTCCACCCTGTGGTTTAGCTGGTATACCATTCCACGCCCTGTCTCCACAAATCAAAAATATTCCTGTGGGTAATTTCATTGGTGCTGTGATATTTGTGCCGTTACATTGACTGTAATGCTGTGGAGAGAATTCACTCACATTCAGGGATGAATCTAGGGTAGCCCATGTTTCTTTAGGTTGGTTTAAATTCTGAGCACCCGAAAGTTTGAAGCTAAACCATCCACCAGCTGTAGTGTTAGATATGCTGGCATCTGTACTTCCAAAAAGATCCAGTTCCTCAGGAGGAGAATGCAAAGAGGTGTTAAGTGATTGGATTAGTAAGCATTGACGATAGCCATCACTCTGACCTGCAGTATACCCTTGTTGTACTGGCAATGTGATGTTTGACATGTTAGACATGCATGAGGTTTGATTGTTTATCAAACTGCAAAATTCTCCAGGAGACCACACCGGAAATCCCACCAGGCATGTTCGAAATGGGTTAGTGACTCCTCCAAGACTAAGACAAAGTGATGATTGGTTAGTTTGATTAGCAAGTGTCACCCATAAATTTTCCCTTGGTTGACTAAAGTGTGTTATTCCTACTGCTTCACTTGCTACAGCATTGAGCAGTATAACAAAAACAAACCTCATTTTTCTTTCTGCTTGCTTTGCTTCTCCCTTTCTTCCTTCTGCTTGCGTTGTTTTTCCTTTCTTCGCTGTCTTTTCGCTGGTTTGCTAGATTGTCTATTGTAAGGCTGAGTCAATTTTTGAATATACTGATCTAATTCTAAAACAGCATCCTTGCTCACAGGTATAGCATGAGGTAAGTTTGAAGGCAAATCAGCTTTACAGCGAGCTGCTATGATGCGTGAGGCTTTATTAATTTCAAATATTCTAAGGTTTTCCTGCAACTTCCACCTAAGATATGCTATAACCACTTGTTCTGCACTCTCAAAGAGCTGTAATCCTGTCCGTCCTGGCAGGCCAGTACTTTGTTCAAGAGCTCTAACCCAGAAAAAATTTCGAATCCACCTTCCAGAACAAGGTGCACACCATAAATAATCTACTGACCTCTGTGAATACCAATAAACCTGATTACAATCTGCACAATGCAAAGCTACCCATGCATAGCACTTATCATTATCCCTTTTGCAAACATAACAAGGAAGTGAATATAAGTAAGGACCAGTATAAAAGTCTGTTTCTTCAATCCAAAGCAACCAATTCAATGGTGGTGATCGCAAAGCCTCTTCAGCTTTTTTACTATATGAGGCTAACAGCTCAAGGTCTTTCTTTAACACAAGGCGTATCTTATTTCGTAATCGTAGTTCTTGTTCGTTATCCTCCTCAACAACTATATCCTCCTGAGGGTCCCACAACTGTAAAAGTGTTCTAATCATAGAAAATTAATTAGCAATCACTGATATCCTTGTTCAAATGAGACCGTTCCCTTTTTACCTTCTTTTTCTTATCTATCTTCAATCTTGCTGCTCCTGATTTTACTGGTCCTGCCTCTTGCAAACTTAATTTTTGCAACTTGTCAATGCAGCAATATAATGCCCTATCAGGATCCCCTTTGAAGGCTCCTACAATTGAATGCTGTGTTAAAGGCACTAATGTCCTACACCTTATAGAAACTATACGTGATTTACTTTGAACCTTAATTCTATTTACAATACATTGTACTTCCCATCGATAATAAGCAAGAATTTTCTGTTCAGGAGACTCATAAAGACTTAAAGCTATATATGCGTTTTGCCCCGTTTGTCTCCTTAATTCATCTTGCCAGCTTTTTCCCCACGTATGCTCGTGTTCACAAGTATGACACCACAAATCCCGTAATAATGATTGTTCTATCCAAAAAGTTCTTTCACGACCTCCACAACGTAGAGCTATCCAGGCAGCACAATGTGGATTGTGACAGTCAAGGCAATGTAGTTTCGCTGGATTTGTTAGGCGAAAAGTTGATAATGAGTCAATGAAACCAATCAACTACTGGACCGTCCGGTAGTGACGTGTCAGTGCTCTGTCCACCACTTCCGAGTGCCCCTTCAATTGTAACAGTAGTGGTCATAGGACTAGAAGCAGTTTCTTCCCCAGTCGCTCCCTGTCCTCCTCCATAAGGCGATCCACCAGAGGCTGCATCAAAAACAGGTTTAGTCCACTTAGCAGGCACCCACAAAGGCCCTGTAGGTGAGGAAACACAAAGATAACCCCGACCCAAATGTAATACTTTTGCAGGTTTTTCCCATAGTCCTGTACTTGGGTTCTTATACTTATCCCAGACCTCTGTTTCCTTAGTATTTTCCTGACCTGACCTCGGATGATGTTTCATTGCAGGAGGGGTATCATCTTCCCCAAAAATGCATAAATGATTAATCACATACAAAACCGTAGCCAAACATGCTTGTGGATCTGCCAAATCTTGATGTTTTTCAATATACTGCTTAAGGGTACCGTTTGCTCTTTCTACTATTGCCTGTCCAGTAGGAGAGTGTGGAATACCTGTCACGTGCTTAACAGACCACTGATTCAAAAATTTCCGAACCCTAGCACTTACATAAGCTGGACCATTATCCGTTTTAATAGTCTTTGGAACTCCCATAACAGCGAAACAACTTAACAGATGTCTGATAACATGTATAGCTTTCTCTCCTCCCTGAGCCGTAGCCCATATGTAATGACTATATGTATCTATGGTAACGTGCACATGCTTGACTTTACCAAATCTGGCTATATGTGTGTAACATCCATTTGCCATTTCTCATTTATTTCTAAACCTCGAGGATTAACCCCGATGCCTAGACCTATCCCACCATTATGATAACTACATGTTGGACATGCTCTGACAATGGCCTTGGCTTCTGACAAACTCAGCTCAAAGTGTTTTGCTAAACCTCTTGCATTTTGATGATATCTACTATGTGCTTCTCTGGCCAATGTGTGCTTGTCAATAGGACAAGAATTATCAATGGGTAGGGTAACCAATTTATCTGCACGTTCATTCCCTTCTCCTAAACCTTCAGACCACTTATGACTCCTAATATGAATCACAGAATATGCTGCATTTCTCTCTCGTAAAGCCTTCCTTAACTGTATCAGTAACTCATACAATCGTTTATTATTCACTTCCTTAATTGCCGCTTCCTTTATTCGTTTGACTACTCCTGCAACATACATAGAGTCTGTGACCACATTTAAAGGCTCCTGTAAGTTGGACACTGCCCATACTTCTGCTAACAATTCCAGGGTTTGTAAGCTATCCCTGTGTGTATTGTTCCTTTACCAATTCATGGGCATGCATACGACTCTCCCCTCTTAATGGCCATTGCTTAACCATCACCGGTGTATCCGTTTTCCAGGTAAGTGGAATGGGGAAAGTCCAAGCAATGGCAATTACCCCAAAGGGTGCTGATTAGTTAACACCACTCCCAATTGTGTTAAAATGTCCCTTCCAATTAAGCAGGAAACTGTAGGAGGCAGTTGAACAATTGAAAATACAGCAGATACTTGTTGATTCTCAATGCACACAGACAAAGACGGTGATCTGCTTGCCAATGTAAATCCTCCTACTCCTGTGAGCATGTTTGATGAAGGAAATAGGGGCCAATGTTGTGGCCATGCTTCTGGAGAAATGATGCTGGTATCTGCTCCTGTATCCAGTAATCCATAAAGGGTTATGCTTTGATGCCCATAGGTAATTTCAACCTTTTGCTTTGGTCTATTTTGTAAATCCGCAGTTAAAAGTGTAACACCAGTAGAGCCAAAACCTTTTTCATCCCGTGTTTGCCCAGTAAATGATCGTATTCCTGATGTCATTTGTGATAGTGGTACCAATTGTGCAATGCATTGTCCCTTTGTAATTTTAATCGGAGGATAAAGGGTGTAAGCCATGATTTGTATTTCCCCTGTAAAGTCCGCATCGATAACACCAGGCAAAACAAATAATCCCAACATAGTTATAGAGGAACGTCCCAGCAATAATGCTCCACATGTTTGTCCATTTAATATAAGAGGACCCTTTACTCCAGTGGGTATCCTCTCAGGCCGATTCGTCCTTAGCGTGACATCTACTGCTGCTGATAAATCCAAGCCGAGGCTCCCGGTTGTTGCGGGTTGCAGACAGGAGGTGGCAGCGATGTCACGGCAGCTGCTGGTGTCTCCGATGTCAAGGCGGCAACTTGTGTCTGGGCGCGGCCCCCGAGATGCGCGCTCCGCGGATGGTTTCCCGACCGGCGCCTACAAGCCGTAGTGTTGTGGGAGCTGGATCGGCAGTGTTGACACCATACGCCAGTCGCTCGGCACGTTCGGCGTGTGTGTCCTTCGTTGCCGCATCGGTAACACTTGAGGAATGGCTTCGAACCTCCTTGCGTGAATGCCAGGGAGCCACTTCGGAGAGGAGCAAGAGCAGCTAACACCTGATTCTGAGTAGACTCTGCTTCCTTTTGCAACCCCAATCCTAATTCCTTTAAGGCTTCTGGTTTAAATGCCTGTGAAGCTGTTGGCATTAATGCCATTCGCTCTAGTGCTTCCTCAATAGTCTAATTTGCCCCTAAAGTAGCTAACACTCTTTGAGTTGCTGGATTGCTATTTTGCAAGGCATACCTGCCAATGTGCATTAAACAATAACTGCTGATGCTGAGTGAATATCAACTGAACTATTCCTCTTAAATCACTAGGACATAAAACCTGAGTATTAAAAAGATAATCTAACATTTGCCTAACAGGTTCACTTTTTACTCCAAACTGACTAACCGTAGAATGTAGCTGAGTTAACAGCTTCCAATCTAAGGGAGTATATTCTGCTATATTATGCGTAAGGTTCCCCTGTGCATCATACTGTGGTGTGTATGTGACTGGACATGCAAGACTAGAAGCTATTTCCACCGCTTCACCATCCCCCATTTGCATTACTTCCTTTGCCAAAGCAGCCCAAGCTTCCCTCCTTTGTTTAGCCATCTCCCCCCCATGGATCACGGTGTGCCCCTGGGATGGGATCTGACTCTTTAAGGGTGCTATGCTGCTGGCGCTTCGGTGCAGACACCGAGGTTTCGCGCGGGGAAGGCAGTGAAGCAGGGGCTGGCTCGTGCGGAGGAATCAGCCCCCCCGCTGGAGCCGGCTCGCGCGGAGGAATGGGCCCTTCCCCTGCTGAAGCTGTAACCGGAGCCGGCTCGCTGAGGGGAAGCGGCGTAGGCAAAGCTGGCGGCGGAGGCGAAGCTGGCTTGCTCCCACCCCCACCATCCGACCCGCCTGAAGCTGGTGGCGGAGGCAAAGCTGGTTTGCTCTTACCCCCACCATCCGACTCGCCCTCCCCCTCTGACAGGAAAGGTGCAGACAGTTCCACTGCGCCTATAGGAAAATCCTCCACACCACTTTGCTGGGGACTCTTAGGCATAAGTACCTTAGTTACAGAAGGTGCCAAGGGATCATCTTCACGACCATACCCTATATTCCTCTTATGAGCTTCTGTCGCCCTTTCTGCTGCCTTTCTCTCAGAGACCTGCTGAAGTAACATGTTATACACCACCCGCCATACCTTTCCGAATTTCTTTGCTGACTTATCAACGTCTAGCACTGTATCCCACAGTATTTCCCCAAACTTCTTCCACTCTGCTAGCTCATGAACTGTATGAGGGTTAGAAAAGATACCCTTAGCATGGCCATAAGCTAATAACCCTGGTAACTCCTTTTTTAAATCTATCCCTTTTATCCCACGCCGCTCTAAATAGGCGGTAAATAAATCATATGCCGCTTGCCTATCCATACCTATTGATCAGCGCGCGCTGTTGCAGCTCTCCAGGCTCCAGCGGACACGTATTGGCTTGAGTCACCGTTGTGAACCTCAAGGGTGCTTCGAATTCCTGCATCGTCCCGGCTGCAAGGACCCAAACCCAACTTCCTCGACCGTGGCGTAATCCCTTTTTCTTTTAATCCGAGAAAAAAGGGCAGAGATTCGGCTTTGCCCGCATTCTCCACCATTTGTCGATGGAAGGGAACCAGGACATCAGTCTGATCATCACAGGCTTGATTTTATTGATCAGTACGGCGGGTTAAATACAGTTAATAATGAGCTTTATACATATTGCAAAAGTTGAGCTCAGGATTGGTCAGTTACATATCAGCACCTACGCCTACTTCTGCATTCCTATGGTTCTACTTTTGATACTTTCTACATATTCTTAGGATATATTCAGGACTAATCTCTACTCCCTATCCTCATGTTGCAGCAAGGTCACTGCTGACTTTTCCTTTCAGCTTGCTGACTGCTGACTTTTCTCCTTCAGCTTAACCAGCGGCATTATGTCAGTATGGCCTTTCTCAGCTAACCAATTATTAATAATACTCTCCACACCACGGTGCCACAATGGACCCTTGGTTGGAAGGGGCCTCTCAGTGTCACAATGATCCCTACATTCCATGGAGCCACACTGCATCAGTACAGTCCCCTTGGTTCCATGAGGCCCCACAGTGTCACACTGGTCCCTTGGTCTCACACGGCCCCACAGTGTCCCAATGGTCCCTTGGTCTCACAGGGCCCCACAGTGTCATAATTGTCCCTTGGTCTCACAGGGCTCCACAGTGTCACAATGGTCCCTTGGTTCCATGGCCCTGTGCTGCTGCATTCCCCCCTGCCCTTCTCAGGCCGCCCCTGCCAGCTGAGAAATGCTCCCTGGGCCTCGGCCTTGGCCAACAGCCCCTGGGCTCAGCTCCTCTGCAGCTCATCACAAACACTGTCTGCTCCAGGCACTGCTGCTGCCCAACCAGCTCCTGGTTCCTTTAGCAGCAGCCCTGGGAACTGTTTTTGTTCCCTCCGTGGCACAACATCCCTGTTCTCACACTGCCAAAGAAAGCTGTTGGTGCCAAGTGCGGCCAGGATGAACCATTGCTGGGACTGAAGCCCCTCTCTTGGGGCCCTGCAAACAGCGCTCCAAAAGGAGTCCTTGGAGCTCTCCTGGGCCAGCCACTCCCTCTGAGTGGGGCCTCTCCCAGCCGGGAACTCTCCCGTTTGCAGCACCCAGGGATCCTGAACAACGACGGAGCCTGGGCCGATCCCCCCACTCCTCCAGGCTCAGCCCTTTGCCCTTTGCTGGGGAGATGCCAAAGCATCAGCAGTGAGCATTGCCTGCCCTCAGGGGAATTGCTCACAGCTGCCGTGCACTGACTCTTTGTGTCTGTGTGCACACGAGTGCCTGTGCTGGGGAAATGTGGCAGAAATGCCACAGAACTCTGAGGGGTTGGAGTGCCTTGGATAGCTGAGTCAGTCAGGCCTGTAGCTAAATTAAATCACACGATCTACGTGAAGATAAATGCTGCTAAGAGTTGTTCTTAGTTGCTGAGTTGTTACCTTTAATATAAGTTATAAGATAAGTATTGTAAAGTGTTATTCCTATGTTAAATTGCAAAGTCATAGGTTTAAGTTAGGTTAAATGCCGTTAGACTCTGCTCTTTTGCTAAATTGTGAAGTTGAAAATATCAGTTAAGGTTAAGGTATCAGTTAAGTCCTGTTGAGTTTGAGCTCTGTTAAGCTTTTAGGCCGTATTCCTTTGATCCTTGCCCTCACTGTCCTTGTGTCACACACACACACAGAGGGACAGTTCTGGGTTAATTTTTGGTTTGATTGCCTGGATTCTGTTTGGCGTTGCTGTTGCTTTGTTTCCCTGGTGTGCCTGAAGTGTCCAGTCAGGAGCAGAGTGACTCTTGCCAAGGAACTCTGTGCTGCTGTCCCTTAATATTCAATCTGGTTTTTGCTGCTCCCTTGCTGGGGATTTTTTCAGCGCTCTCAAGCCCTTGTTCGTACCAGGGTGAAGGAGCCCTGGCCCAGGCTCTGGCCCTGGGGCACACGGGGACGCTGCCAGGGGGTCCCTGTCCCCCTGTGCCACCCCCAGGGCCCCGGCCCCCGTCCCCGTGTCAGGCTCTGGGGTCGATCTCGTGGAACATCCTCTGGGGGAGGCTGCGGGGCCGGGGGACCCAGGGGGAAAGGGGACCCCGCTGTGCACGAGCAGGGTTGGACTGCTCTGGGGGGAACTGTGAGGGGGGCCGGGGCAGAGTGACCTCCCCGGGATGAAGCAAAGTGAAAATTTTCCAGGGTAGAAATCCATTTTAATTTAGGTGAAATGTACATTTTTGAGTTGTGTCTGTGGTAAGAAATCGTAGTTATTTAGCCAGACTGCAAGGCCTAAGCTCAGTGAAGTTACTTCAGCGAAGGACAGAGATAAAGGGGAGGAGACAGAAGATGATAGAGAGAGACAGGGATTGCTGTAAGGGCAAGTCAGCCTGACCTCGGAATTCTTGCTGATAAAAAGGAACTAGTGGTAAAAGTTGCACAAAACCTATAAAAATGAATATGTATGAACCCATTGTGAAACTGTATGCATATGTATTGGAGAGGGGGATAAAAGGAGATCTGAAGTTCTCAGAGGTACGCAGGCCTTTTTGAGGAGAGTTTTCTCCGCATGTGTCCGGCGCCCTAAATAAACATACCGAGCTTTACAACTTTTATAAAGTTGTGAGGTTTCTTCTTTTCTCTGCAAAACGGGGGACCTCACACTGCCCCTGTGATGTCACACTGCCCCCAGTGAGTTCACACAGCCCATGTGATGTCACACAGCCCATGTGATGTCACACAGCCCCCTGTGATGTCACACAGCCATTGCTGTGATGTCCCACAGCCATCTCTGTGATGTCACACAGCCCCCTGTGATGTCACAGAACCAACTTTATGTCACCTTGTGATGTCATACAGCAGTGCTGTGATGTCACACAAGAGTGATGTCACAAAGTCACCCTGTGATGTCACCATCTGTTCTGTGAGGTCACAGCCTGCTCTATGATGTTCCACAGCCACCAGGTGATGTCACAACACTCTCTGATGCCACAGAGCCACCCTCTATGATGGCAGACTCTGCTCTATGGCCTCACACCCTACTCTGGGGTGTCACAGCCAGCACTGTGATGTCACCACCCACTCAGTGATGTCACAAAACCCTCAAGAACTCACTTCTATTGAAACACTGAAGTTCCTTGTACTTTGAAGAGATCCCTGTCAGGGACACGACTGAGAAAGTGTCCCCAGGCCCCAGGCAGAGCAGAGAACTGGAGGCAGTGATGACAGGTGGGGACAAAGAGAAGCCAGTTCTTGGTGCCCTGGGGCACAGCAGGGTCTGTGCCACCAAGGGCTGTGAGGACACACCTTGTCCTGAGGCCCTGGGGCCTCCTGGCACAGCCCCAGCCAGGCTGGGCACTGTCAGCCCCTTGTCCTGCCCTCAGCATCCCCCCCTAGCCCACATCCCAGTGGCCTCAAGGATCTGCTGGAAGGAGTCCCTGGGGAGCCTTGCTCAGCAATGGCCCTGGGGGCTCCTGAATGCTCCCTGCAGGGACTGCAAGTTTTTCAAAGGACCTTTTTTGGGTTTGGCTTTTGCCTTGGAGTCTCTGAGAGGTTTGTGCAATCGTGGCCTCCAATTTTCTGCTGTAATTAGTCCCTGGAGAGGCTGGGCCCTGCCCTATGCTTATCGCACTCTGTGAGATAGTGTAGGGCAGCAGACAGAGGCAGGGGGGCAGGGAGATAAATCAGCTATCCCAGTCACTCGAGCTGTAGCCAACAGCCCAGGCTTGAAGCCAGCAGCCAAACCAGATAGTGAGCCTAAGCCAGCATCTAAACCCATGGCTGTTGCTACCAGTACTAGAAGTGGGAAATGCATAGAAAAAACTAATCAACCAGTGGATGATGATGATGATGGTGATACAGGAGAAGAAGCCTTGATGCCTCCTGACATAAAATCAGGAGTCAAAGCAGCAGGTGCAAGATCAGACGCAAATATTGAGTCCTTTTTCCTGAAGGACCTTCGTGGCCAAGGGAAGGATTACACTCGAAGGTCTGATGAATCCATAATTTGTTGGCTGCTCCGTCTCTGGGATGCTGCAGGCAAGGCTACAATTCTGGATGGCACTGAAGCCAAGCATTTGGGATCCCCGTCACAGGATCCTGTCATCGACCAAGGAATGATGAGCGGGGCTAACCCTCACAGCCTCGGGCAACGGGTCCTAAGAAGTGTAGCACAAAGATACCTGTGCGCAGACGATCTCTATATGCAGCAAACCCAGTGGAAAACCATGGAGCAAGGGATTCAATGCTTGAGGGAAATGGCAGTGGCCGAGATTGTCTTCTCAGATGATGGAAACACTGTAAATCCAGACTTGGTACCATGCACATCTCTGATGTGGAGAAAACTTGTACGACTTGGGCCACGAGAATACGCTTCTGCGTTAGCAATAATGAAGCAGGATGATGGTGAGGAGACTGTGCTGGATATGGCAAGGAAGCTCCGAGCATATGCAGGTGCTGTGCATGGCCCAACACAGGCCAGAATCGCAGCAGTGGAAACATGTCTGCAAAAATTAGAAGACAAGACGGAGGAGGGTCACAAGAAACTGAGGGAGGAGATTAAAGAGGGCTGTCTCCAAATCTCAGCAGTACAGATCAGAGGTTCTGGTACCCAACGCAGACGTTCCCCAGATGGCGAGAGAAGGAGCACCCCATGAGCTGAGCTGTGGTTCTACCTGCGTGATTGTGGAGAAGACATGGGGAGATGGCACAGAAAACCTACCGCTGCTCTGGCACAATGGGTGTGTGAACTGAAGACTCAGAGAGGAAGTTCCAAAAGGGAAGCAGCTCCAGTGGCCAGTAACCGAACTGTCACATATGATGATAATGACAATATTTTTGATCCCCTTGAAAGACCCTCCAAGGCATATGCCTAGGGAAAGAAGGATAACCAGGCTTAGGGGGGCCCTGCCTCTAGCCAAGTAGAGGCTGGGGAAAACCGTGTTTTTTGGAGTGTGTGGATTTGTTGGCCTGGCACATCTGAACCACAAGTATACAAAGCTTAGGTTGACACTGGTACGCAATGTACATTAATGCCATCGAGACATGTGGGGCCAGAGTCTGTTTCTATTGCTGGTGTGACAGGGGGACCACAGGATTTTACTTTAGTGGAAGCTGAGGTGAGCCTGACTGGAAATGAGTGGAAGAAACACTCTATTGTGACTGGCCCAGAGGCCCCATGCATTTTAGGCACAGACTTCCCCCGAAGTGGGTATTTCAAAGACCCAAAGGGACTCAGATGGGCATTTGGAATAGCTGCTGTAGAGACAGAGGGTGTCAAGCAGTTGAACAGCGTCTCTGGACTGTCAGAAAGCCCATCTGCAGTAGCTCTCCTGAAGGTGGAAGAGCAACGAGTACCAATTGCCACCTCAACAGTGCACCGCCGACAGTACCGAACGAATCGAGATGCTGTGATCCCCATGCACAAAATGATCTGTGAGCTGGAGAGCCAAGGGGTGCTCAGCAAGACCCACTCACCCTTCAACAGCCCCATTTGGCCCGTGGGTAAACCTGAAGGAGAATGGAGACTGACAGTGGACTATCGTGCATTGAATGAAGTGACTCCAGCCCTGAGCGCTGCTGTGCCGGACAGGCTGGAACTCCTGTACGAGCTGGAGTCCAAGGCAGCAAGGTGGTACGCCACTATAGACATTGCCAATGCATTTTTCTCCATTCCCCTGGCAGCAGAATGCAGGCCTCAGTTTGCCTTCACCTGGAGAGGCGTGCAGTACACCTGGAACCGACTGCCCCAGGGGTGGAAGCACAGCCCCACCATCTGCCATGGACTGATCCAGGCTGCACTGGAAAAGGGTGAGGCTCCAGAACACCTGCAATGTATTGATGACATCATTGTGTGGGGGAAGACAGCAGCAGATGTGTTCCAGAAAGAGGAGAAAATCATCCAGATTCTCCTAAAAGCTGGCTTTGCCATCAAGAAGAGCAAAGTCAAGGGACCTGCCGCAGAGACCCAGTTTCTAAGAGTGAAGTGGCAAGATGGATGGTGTCAGATTCCCACCGATGTCATCAACAAGATCACAGCAATGTCTCCACCATCCAGCAAGAAAGAAACACAAGCTTTCCTAGGTGCCATCGGTTTTTGGAGGATGCACATTCCCAAATAGAGTCGGATCGTGAGCCCTCTCTACCTGGTCACGCGTAAGAAGAACACTTTCCACTGGGGCCCTGAGCAGCAACAAGCCTTTGCACAGATCAAGCAGGAGATCGCTCATGGAGTGGCCCTTGGCCCAGTCAGGACAGGACCAGAGGGGAAGAACGTGCTCTACTCTGCAGCCGGGAACCATGGCTTGTCCTGGAGCCTTTGGCAGAAGGTGCCTGGGGAGACTCGAGGCCAACCACTGGGATTTTGGAGTCGAAGCTACAGAGGCTCTGAAGCCAACTACACTCCCACAGAGAAGGAAATCTTGGCTGCCTATGAAGGAGTCCAGGCTGCCTCAGAGGTAATAGGCCCTGAAGCACAACTCCTCCTGGCACCCCGACTACCAGTACTGGTGTGGATGTCCAAAGCAAAAGTTCCCTCTACGCAACATGCCACCAGTGCTACATGTAGCAAATGCATTGCTGTTATCACACAGCGCGCCCGTTTTGGAAACCTGAATCGCCCTGGGATTCTGGAAATAATTACAAACTGGCCGGAGGGTGAAAACTTTGGTCTCGCTGATGGAGGGGAACAAGAAGCGACACGGGCTGAGGAAGCTCCACCATCCAACCAACTGCCAGCAGAAGATCCACGATACGCTCTCTTTACTGATGGTTGGTGCCGCATTGTGGGAATGAACCGGAAGTGGAAAGCAGCCGCATGGAGCCCCACACGACAGGTGGCAGAGGCCACTGAAGGAGAAGGTGGATCAAAGCCAACTTGCTGAACTCAAAGCTGTTCAACTGGCCCTGGACATTGCTGAGAGAGAGAAGTGGCCAAAGCTCTACCTCTACACTGATTCATGGATGGCAGCCAATGCTCTGTGGGGATGGCCGGAGAGGTGGAAACAGGCTAACTGGCAGCGTCGAGGAAAACCAATTTGGGCTGCTGAAGAGTGGAAAGACATTGCTCCCAGGGTAGGGAGGCTACCTGTGAAAGTCCGCCATGTGGATGCTGACGTTCCCAAGAGTAGGGCCAATGAGGAGCACCAAAACAATGAGCAAGTAGACCAGGCTGCAAAGATAGAGGTGTCAAAGATAGACTTAGATTGGCAACATAAAAGAGAGTTATTCCTAGCTCGATGGGCCCACGATGCCTCAGGCCATCAGGGCAGGGATGCCCCCTATAAGTGGGCACGAGACCGAGGGGTGGATTTAACCATGGACAGTATTGCTGAGGTTATCCATGACTGTGAGACGTGTGCTGCCATCAAGCAGGCCAAGGGAGTGAAGCCCCTCTGGTACGGTGGGCGGTGGTCCAAGTACAAGGATGGGGAGGCCTGGCAGATTGACTCCATCACACTGCCCCAGACACGCCAGGGCAAGCGCTACGTGCTGACCATGGTGGAAGCCACCACGGGATGGTTGGAAACCTACCCTGTGTCTCATGCTACAGCCCGGAACACCATCCTGGGCCTGGAAAAGCAAGTTCTGTGGAGACATGGCACCCCTGAGAGGATTCAGTCAGACAATGGGACTCATTTCAAGAACAGCCTTATCAACACCTGGGCTAGGGAACATGGCATTGAGGGGGTGTACCATATCCCCTACCATGCACCAGCTGCAGGAAAAGGAGAGAGGTACAAAGAACTGTTAAAAACCACATTGAAAGCATTAGGTGGGGGATCTTTCAAAAACTGGGAGCAGCATCTGGCAAAAGCCACCTGGTTAGTTCACACCCGAGTCTCTACTAACCGAGTGGGCCCTGCCCAATCTGAGCCTTTGCAGAGAGTAGATGGAGACAAAGTCCCAGTGGTACATGTCAGAGGTTTATTAGGGAAGACAGTTTGGATTAATCCTGCCTCGAATACAGACAAACCCATTAGTGGGGTTGTTTTTGCTCAGGGACCAGGTTGCACATGGTGGATAATGCAAAAAGATGGAAGAACACGATGAGTACCTCAGGGAGATCTGAATGTTGGATAAAACCTCTGTAAATATCACTGTTTGCTGAATGTTATTACCATTGTCTGTGTATAGCTGTATAATGGATGTATCATGTATGTACTTGTAGAGTTAGAGTTTATATTAGTTTTAGTAGTGAGCAGATGATATGGGGATAAGGGATGGAATGTCCTGGGTTGACCATTTGATGCTTTTATCCCCAGTCGTCTCATTCTGTTTATGTTGGATAATAAGTTTTGCATCTTTAAGAGTGTTCCAGAGAGTGAAGGGGGGAGAGAAGAAGCGTGCAGTTTGTTTTCATACACTGCACTCCACTCCCCCACATTCCTGCTCCTGGACTGCTGTTGTCTGCGGACAGACAGCGGGACAGAGCTCTTCTTTGGCTTTTTAGTTAGTGTTAGCTAGCTGAGGCAAAGAAGTTCCCTGGACTGTGTATTTTCTTTTCTTTGGACCTCTTGAAACCTGCTCTGGACTGAACACCCAGGAGAGCACCTGCAGCTGCACCTGCGGCCCACCGGGCCGGGCCTGGCCTGAGACAATTCCAGCACCGGAGGGACTGATCAGAGACTGAGTGAGCTGCAACCCAGGGACGGGCTTTTCTCCGTTTGTCATCTCTTTTAGAGTGGCAAGGGGTCTCATTGTTTGATATTGTTTTGGTTTTATTGTTTAACAAACAGGTTGTTTTCCACCTTTCTCCAGGGAGGTATTTTTTCCTGCTGGACCAGTTGGGGGGAGGGGCCGATTGGATCTGCTTTTTTCCCACCGGAGCTGCTTCGGGGGATTCTTCCCCAAATTTGGTCTAAACCTGGACAGGGCTCTGGCTGCCTCCTCCTGTCCAGTCCTGAAGTGCCTCCATCGAGTTGCCGAGCAATCCAGACTGGTTCTCATCTCCTTTGGTGGCTGGGGTTTGAATTTAGGTGGGTGGAGCTCATCTCTGGAAAATAAATAACTATCAACAGGGACCTGCAGTGGGAGGGAGGGAGGGAGGGACACCTGCACCAGCAGCTCCTGGCCAGGATGCAGCCCCTGGCTGGGTGCTGGCTCGTTGAACTGAGAAATGCTTTGATCCAGCCCTTCCCAATCCAGGCTGGGGCAGGTCTGTTCTAAAGGAAGCCCAGGGATGGCACTGAGGGGCTGCAGCAGCTGCAACTGCTCGCATTGAGCAATTACAGAGGACAGGCATTTACACCTGGTGGGGATGCAAAAAGCACAGTGGGAGAGGAAAAGACAGAGAAGGCAGCAAAAAGGTGAGATTTGAGACACCGAGGGGCAGACCCAGCCAGTGCCTAGCCAGCACAGCCCACCCAGTGCCCAAGGCCAGAAACTCTGCAGCTCCACCAGGGATTTATCAGCAATGTTCCCCTGACACCGCTGGGGGCTTGGTTGACATTTTACAACACTCCCAGGTGACTCAGGTCGCATTCCCCATCCATCCATCCATCCATCCATCCATCCATCCATCCATCCATCCATCCATCCATCCATCCATCCATCCATACATACACAGGCTGTGGTGCTGGGATCCTGCCAAGCTCTGCCAGCCTTGGGCTTGGGGAGATTTCTGCCAGCCGTCCTGAGCTCCGTAATTGTGCTCTCTGTTCCAGGAAGCAAGCAAGAAAGATTTTAAAAAACCCAAAACAAACCACAACAGAGAAACCTAAAAAACCTTCAACAGCTCAACCCTGCTCAAGTTATTTCTTTAGGGACAGCTACCACTCTCCAGCTGAAATGCTGGGCTTTTGGGAAAAAAGAAAATTACATGTTCACCTCCAAATTGGAAAGGATTAAGGTAAGAGAACCTTTCAAACTAAAAATTACTGTCCGAAAGCTTTCATCTTTGCAAGAAATCTCTAGGTAAGACCAGCCTGACAGTTAAACAACTGGTTCTTCTGGTGGGGAGAAACCCTTCTCTTTAACAGAAGCAGCCTGATAGTTAAAAGCAACTGTTTGGTCAAACTTCAGGCTCCCTGGCACAGCCTGCATTGCCTTTCCTTCCTGTTCACTGATTTACAGGCAGTGCCACGATGGCCCGGGTTCAGATGTTTGGTGCCATCCAGGGAATTTGGCATTGCCATTTCCATATGTTTTAATCGAAGCTTCAGTCCTTGCAACCACTCTTCAAATGCCAGCTTTCCTTTCTTTTACAGAAAGCTCAAGGTTCCCAGAGGACTTCTGACATCCTCTCTTGCGCTCAGAGAGATGACATTTTCAAACAGATGTTTCCAAAGTTAACAGCATTTGAAAGAAAAATGACCTGAAATCCCCCTGGATTCCAGCTTAGCCCAACTCCATTCTGTGTCAGACACTGAGATTCCCACCTCTAAGGCAGGAGCTGTTTGTGCCCCCATCCCTCCTGTCCTTCTCCCCAGCAGCCTGTGCCTGTTTTCCCCGGCAGAATCCCTGTCCCCGTGCACCCTGCCAGGAGCAGCTGCACACAGGCTCACAGCTCCCCTTGCCCTCACCAGGGGGTTCCTCTCATCCCCGAACACGCCGATGAGAACGTCGGTGCGATGAGTGCCCAGGGCCTGCACTGCCACCACAACTGGGATCTCTGCTGTGCTCTGGGGCTGCACAATCCCACAGGGCTTGGGGCTGGAGTAGAGCACAGCAGAGTCCTCCTTGCGCTTCTGGAAGGGACACAATGAAACGCACATTCAGAGGGACCTCTCAAGAAACTTTAGGCTCCTTAACATCCACCACAACAGCAACTTACACACACCTTTAGAGCTCCCCAGGACAAAGGTCAAAGGCACAAACAAGATGCAAGAATTGTAGGCTTAGCACTCCCAGGGCATCCTGCAAGGAGGCTGCCAGCACAGGCACTGGTGTCTGTGGGTGCAGCAGCTTTTCACAACCCTCTAAGATCTCCCACAGGAAAACAGCCTGAGGACTAGAGCATCAACTGTTTCCTCAGGGGCTTAAACTGCCTCCTCAAGTTTACAGTTGGGTAGGATCCTGTTCTCAGCAGATCTTTAAGACTGAATAGAAACCAGCAAGGTCTTATCCAAACCCTTTGTTCCCCTAATAATCTCCTCAGGAAGATTTGACAGGAGGAGGTGGATGTGGTGCCAAACCTGGGGAATAAGCCCCTAGCAGCCAGGAAGGTGGCTGGGATTCCTAATGAGGATCTTCCTCTCATAGGGCACCTTCAGGTGGCACTCATCACACAGCAGCACTGGGGAGGACACTTGGAGCTCAGGAACGAGACACCTGGGCAAAGAGATGAGCCCAGGACAATCAGAGATCCTGAGAGAATGGAGAATGCCTACCCGCAAAGATTGTGAAATGGAGCAGAACACATTGGTCACTGTCAAATGCACACTGAAGAGCCTTACACGGATAAATTGCCTTCTACCTCTTCCCACTCCAACATGTCTTGTCAAGGAGGGGCAAACCCTGAGAGGCAGCACCCAGAGGCTGCCAAGTGCCCCAGGCAGAGCACTTTGCCCCACAGCTGCCTCAGCCCCTCCTTTACCCAAGAAGGCTTGCAAGGACTCCTGCAACAGTGCCACTGACCCACGAGCTCTGGGGAAGCCTTCCCAACAAGGATCAGTGCTCCCTAAGGCTCAAGGAACACACAGCTCCAGGGTCTCAGTAAAAATGACTCCCTTCTCTGCCATGGTGCTGTTGCCCTGCCTGAGAACTCAGCTCTTTGCCCCAGCCCTGGAGGGCACGAGACAGCAGCTGCCCCACAGAGGGGCTGATCAGCCCCTGCCAGGCCCTGCAGCTCCCTGGCTCCTTCACTGCACAGCTCCAGGCACTGCCTGGCCCCAGCTCCACCTGCTGTACACAGTGGCAGCCCAGGCACTGCCTGCATGGCTCTGCCTGGCACAGGGAACAGCACCAGGGAGCTGCATCCCTCTGGGCATCACACTGACACCCACAGCAGCACAGCAGCATGGAATTCTGCTGCAGCAACAACGACTTTTGCTCTCAACTCTGACAACATTAAAGCTCAAAATGGGAAGCAGAGGGAAGGACAACAACTGCAGCTGACCTGCCACATCAAGGGCTGCTTTCCCCTTGTCAGACCTTGCCCTCCCCACTCTTGCTGGGAGCCACTTCCCCCCTGCCATGTGCCCTCATGGACAGAGGCAGAGCCTGACTCTCAGCAGCCTCTTGGTGTGGCCCAAACCAGTGCACGGTGCTCACAGCCAGCACAACTCCACCTCTTGCAGCCTGAAGGAGAGGAGGCCCTCAGGAAATTTGTTCCACCTCAAGCACCAAAAACAAGGCCAATCAATGATATCATTCCTGGTGCCTTTAGAAGAGGGCCCAGGACCGTGCTGGGCTGGCAGCAAACGTGCTTTTCACTACAGGCTGCTGCCCAAGCACTGCTGTTCTCGTGTCCAGCTGGCACAACATGAGGGCATTCAGCAGCACTTCTCCTTGGCAGCTGCAGCCAGCACAGCCTGGGCAAGGCAGTGCCTGGGGGAGGCCAGGCAAGGGCTGGTACCTGGCTGTGATGATCAGGGCTGCCACTCCTTTGCCAACACCCTCCAGGTCCACCAGCAATCTCCGGTAGAACTCCATCACCGTGTTGGAGCACAGGGTCACCTGGTGGAAGAGAAGAACAGTCAATGCTTCCTTCCAAAAGCTCATTACCCACAGGTGATATCCTCCAGTTCCTGAGGGAGGATTTGCCCTTCATTCTTCTGCTGCTCCATGTGTAGAGCACAGTCTCAGAGTAACAAAAGCCTTCTGGCAATACCACATTTGTTAAACACACCTTGCTATCAGGGCACAGGTCAGCTACATTAAAACATTAGACTACAGCTCCATGCACCACTGCATTCAAATGAAGGGGCCAATTTCTCATCTGACTACAAAGACATCCATGCAGAGGAAATCTGACTTGACCACAATGAGTTCAGCTTTACAGCAGGATGCTGAGGGCAAAGTGTGGCCCAGCAGGTGCTGGGCAGTTCATGGCTGCCCTGGGACCCCGAGCCCGGGCTGGCTCTGAGAACTCCGGCCCCACGCCAGGAGTGGGGAACTGCCCCAGGCTGGGCATTGACCACAGGCAGAACCCTCAGAACTGCCCCAGGGTGGGCACTGACCACAGGCAGAACCCTCAGAACTGCCCCAGGGTGGGCATTGACCACAGGCAGAACCCTCAGAACTGCCCCAGGCTGGGCAATGACCACAGGCAGAACCCTCAGAACTGGCCCAGGCTGGGCATTGACCACAGGCAGAACCCTCAGAGCCTCTTGCTCTACACTGCAAGAGACAAGCCACCAACGGGACCAGGCAGAGGAGAAAGGAGGAGGATCTGTGTCTTGAAATTACACAAGAAAGGGTTTATTCCAAGCAAAAGGATCAGAGCCAAAAGAGCCCTGGACACTCCTGTGCAAGGGCTTTTGTACAGACACAAATCAGGAGGTGGATAAGAACAGCAAACCAAAAGGGAATCCTCAGGGGAGCACTGAGGGGATTACATCAAGTGTCTGGGGCCACTTTGGGTTGGAGGGTGGGGAGGATGGCTCACTTGGGCCAATGGGGCCTCCAGGAAAAGGGGAATTCCAAAGGGGCGTTGCAGACAGGGATTGGCTCCAGGTTAAATTGGCAAAGAAAGTTGGGGAACAAAAGGGGCTGGGTTTGACAGGCAGGGAAAGAGCTGGAACAAGGGAAAGGGAATGGCATAAGGGACAGCTTTGAGGGAGGGTAAAACCCAGGGGTAAACTAACTCGGGGACAACACGGGGTACAACAGAACAAACCACTTAACAAGGAATCAATACAATAAATTTGAACCGCTACACATGGCTGCAGATTTTTTTGTCTCCACTGGAGCTTCCTGCAGTGAACACAAATCATTCTGCTCCCCAGGAGGGGGGAAATGACACCAAGAAGAAAAGCTCACTGCTTGATACAATGACATCTCTCTAACAGCCACCTTCTGCCCTCATCCTTGCTCTGCCCCGTTGCAATCAAATCCATCGCTCTCAAAAACACAAGAATGGTTTCACGCCTTGACCATAAGGTCTGTGAGCTCAGCATATGATTTTGGAAAGCAAACAGTGCTCCTTGAGGAACATCCCGACTAAGCCAGCCAGCAGAGGCCTCCCAGCAGTGCAGATCTCTCAGTGCCACGATGCTCCAAGCTGGCACCAGAGCTAAAGCCCTCCCACCCTGCAGTGCAGCTCCAGCCCTGGTGCTGCAGCGGCTGTGGCCGGGCTCTTGCCGTACCTCGATGTCCTGGTGTCCCTGGGGGAGGATGGTGCCTCTGCTGGGATTGATGGTGAACTCCCTGGGCTCCACATGGAAATGGATTCCCTTGCTCCAGGCTGGGTCGCTGTCCCTGCGGATCTGATCCACGCTGTCCACAGCCGGCGGCGTGCCATCGTCCGACATGCGGAGCTGGAACGTCAGGGGCACCGCGGAGCTGTTGGTGAGGCGGCAGCGCTGCGTGTAGGGAAAGCCTGGGCAAGGACACAAACAGCCATTCAGGCACCCAGCAGGGCATCATCCTGGGGCAAGATCCTGGCAGGATCAAAGTGGGATTGGAGTTGAGCTCTTTATGATCTGAACTACAGCTCACCCAGAAGCTGCGTGAGGAATTAATCGTCACTTAGTTCCCTTTGACACAGATTCCAGACTGCAGCCTTGAAAATGCCCACTCCTAGCCCTGCTGAACACTGCAAGCTTCTCTCTTTGTGATGGGGACGAGCTCCCTCACCTGCCCCAAACCAGCATCAGTTCTCTCTCAGTGATGAGTGTGCACCCAGAGCCAGCATTTACTCTGAGAATTCAAGCTGTCCAATTCCCTGCTCAGCCTGCCAACACTCCCACCTTTTTCAAGACATATAAAGAGTGAGTTGTCAGTGAGAAGAAGCTACAGCAAAAGAAAGTGAGGATGGGATCAGGAACTAGAACGTGATGCAAAGCACCCTAATGCAGCTTCTCTCTGCAGGATCCTTAAGGCATCTCTTGCTTTGGGCCAAACAGACTGAGCACGTGACAGCTCAGAGCCCACTCAGCTGGAGGCACAGCCCAGCCTTGCTTTGAGATTAGCAATCAGGAACCAGGTCCCACCTCAGCCCACACACAGAGACATCACAGCCGTGCTGCGCACTGAGAGTGCTGCCTGCAAGGGTTTACCCCACTTTGGCTCTGACATTTGCTTTCCATCCTGCAAAGCCAGAGATACAGCTACTCATGGAGGGGATGTCCTGCAGAGCGCGCAGAGCAGCCACAGCCTGCTCTGCACTGCACATCTGGCTGGGCTGGCCAGCTCTGCGGGGAGGAGATTTCTCCCCAGGCCTGCCCACCAAGAGTCACTGGGACACAGATGGGGAGGAAAAACAACTGCAGCTGCAGCCCAGAGCTTCTCTGTGCCCATCCAAGTGACCACTGCCAGCTCCAGCAGGGACTCCAGTAGGGAGGCAAGAGAGGCACACAAAGGACAAACCCAGATGTCAAAACCTCCAACGACACTGAGGCCAGCACAGGCAGACAACAGTCAACAGTTACAAAGAAGCAAAGATACAACAGCTGCCTTCAGCCGAAGAGCCCTAGGCATGAAAGTGGATTCAGCAGGATCAGTCTCCTGCTTCAGACCCATATTTCCATCTGTTGCCTTTCTTGTTTCATTCCTTCCAAAGTCAACTTGACAAGCGCCTCCGTGGTGATGCAGGCTGGGGAAGAAGCAGCTCAAGAAAGGCAATGAGTTTCCTTCAGAAGTTCATGAACTTCATTGTTGTGGCTTTAGGCTTGGCCGTGAACGTTGCCCTGGCTCTGGGAAGGGGGACAGGGGTTCTGGGGGGTTTTGGGCGGTTTTGGCCCTGGGCTGGGCTTTTCCCTGGGGGGTTTTTGGGAGTTGTGGCGTGATGCCGTGGGCGGCTGTGCAGTGGGAGCTGAGGCTGGGCAGGGAGCGGAGCTTCCCTTCCTCCCGCTCGGGGCTCGCAGCTCGGCCGCTGCTGCTGCGGGAGGGTTTGTGCTTGGCCCGGGGCTGCCCTGGCTGCAGCTCAGCGCTGGCACCGACCCTGCCTGCCTGCCCCGCTGCTGCTGCGGCTGCTGGGCACTGCCCGCATTCCCCTGCCCTCTGGGGCTCTGCAAAAGGAGCATTTCCTCCTTCCCTTCCCTTCCCGCACCGGCTGGGGGGGATCCCTGCCCTGCCAGAGCCCACAGCTCCTCCTGCTGTCACCAGACCTCCACCAAAGGGGAAAAACAGGACTTGGCATCTGGGAAATGTCTGTTCTTGCCTTCTTGTCTGTGCTCTCCTGAGACAGTCTACCAAAGAACTGGTATTCCATTTCCCACAGTTTTGCCCGAGAGCCCTGTCATTTCAAAGGGATAATCATTTGGAGGGAGGGGCTCATCTTTCCATTGCAGCAAGATTCCCACCTTTCTTGGCACACATCTGTCTTTTAAAGCAGCACAGAGACACCAGAAAATTCTGCCTTTCTATTCCTTGCTTCCATTGGATCTCACAATGGCAAGATGCCCCCTGAGGCAGCAGCAGCAGCAGCAGCAGCAGCCCTGCAGTTCACAGCCTGAAGAGGCTGCTGGGGCAGAGCAGCAGTGAGGGATGCTTTTCTGTTGGAAGGCACAGATCCCTGAGGCTGTGTCCCAGCCCAGGGAACACTCACCAAAGGAGATGTCCCCGAAGTCGAGCTCAGCGAGGTCGAAGTGTAAACTCGGTGCAGTGACGCTGCCCCTGCAGGCCGAGGACAGAGCAGGCAATGGCTCGGTTAAAGGCATTGCACAGGTCCGGCTGTCGTGGCTCGGGGGCACAAAACCCGGGCTCAGGGCACCCTGGGTTTCCAACCAACACAGCCCCGTGTGCTCAGCACAGGGCCCTGGGCACAGGAGGCAGCTCCAGCCAAGGGGCAGCAGCCAACAGCCCCTGCTGGGCTCTGGGCACAGGGCAGGCAGGAGAAGCCCCCGGGTTGCTGCGGGTCCCATGAAGGACCCTGAACACACACCCAGACATGGCTCTGTGCCTCAGTTTCCCCATCTGCAATGGCATGGACATCAAGGTGTCCCCACTAACTTCTGAAAGCAGCCCTTCCAGCCACAGCTTCCCTGCTTTGCTCCTTCTGAGCTGCAACTGCTGTTCCCATGGAGGAGCTTTCTCAAGAGAATTTGACCCACACAATCATTACAGACACTGTTCTGAGACACGAATCCAGGGCATTCCCAAACATCCTCTGAAAAGTGCAGCAACAGTTCTACCCAGGGCACAGATGAATCCTAGAGGAAAGGACCAGCTTGTCAGCAGTGCACCAGCTGGCACAGCCAAGAGCAAGAGCTTCAACAACCAAACTTGGCTGTCCTGAATCTAGCACAGCACCTCACCTGCCCTTGAACTCAGCAGACACACTCCAAAAGCCACCAACATCCACTGAAATCAGCACTTGAAGCTGCACAACATTCACCAGTTGATTTCATGGTTGATGCCAATCAGTGCCCACTCTGCCTTTTGGTTCAAAATCAAGGACCAGTGAGCTGTGTCCTCTATTGTACTCACAGGACTGCCCCTGGCTCTGCTCTGCACATCTCAACAAGAGACACCTGCCCCTGCTCAAGGAGAAAGCTGCTTATGCAGAAACACCCCATGGCCATTTTGGGTGAGGGACAGAGGAGAATCAATTATTTGATGGTGAAAGGTTCCCTCTTGATTTCCAAATGAAAAAAGCAGCACTTTTCCTCCAAAAACAAAGGCAGCGTCATTGTTTCTCCACTATGGGCGCACCTGCTCACCACTTTTCTCTTGCTAAGGAATAACTCCCTTGTTCTTCTTTACCCATCTCCCTTATCTCTTTGCTATCATCCAGTGCAGATTGCTTTCATTTCTTCACTGCCTTGAGCCAGTGCCGCCCAGGAGCAGCAGCCCAGCTCCAAAGCTGCAGAGCAGCCAGCATCAGCTCTCCTGCTTCCACTCCATTATCCTGCAGCACATGGCTCAGGCTGGCAGGGACAGACAAGGCCTCACGCTGCTGTGGTGCTGAGCACTGAGCTCTGCCTCCCCTATGATCCGCCCTTCTCCCTGTGCCTGGGCCAGGATTGTCTCTTGCCATGGCACCAGCCCACGGGACGGTGCCCAAGTCCTTGGCACAGTTCCTGACTCCCACATCAGCGCTTTGCTGGCTGTGCAGAGGAGGCACCAGAGCCCTCTGTGCACAGGAGCTGGGGGCACAGCTTGTGCCCCACAGCATGGCCATGAGAGGTGAGCTGAGGCTGCTGCTGCCCATCTGGCATGGATTATTCACACAGGTTTTACAAACACTGCTGCAGCTGCAGAATCAGCCAGGCTGGCCCATCTGCAAAGCCCTGAGGGCCTTACTGGGTGTTCAGGTGGGACATCCCAGAGCAGCTGCTGCCCAAAGCTGATCCATCCCACTGCCTGCCATGGCCCAAGGCACAGGGAGATCCCTGCAGGGAGGAGTCATTCCGGCTCCCGCCTACCACACAGGGCAGCAGGCAGCCCTGACAGTGCTGAGGAAGCATTTCAGAAGCTGCTTGTGCTCAGCAGGGTGCAAGCCAGCTCCCAACATGTTCCAGCAGCCTCCAGGAAATCTGGGACACAGCAAGCTCCAAGGCCACTGAAAGCAAGAGCAGATGCCTTCCATCCTGCTCACTTCCAGCCAGGCTGCAGGGCAGCAGATCCAGTGCTTGGTTCCTTCTGTAGCTCTTTCCCAACTCCGCTCTCACCCAAAGGTGTTTGCACAGGGACAGATGAGCTGCCTCACCTCTGGGTGCTCAGCTGGTACCGAGCTGCCCGGGCACCGACATTGCGCACCAGCAGAGTCTGCTGGGTGCTGACCTTGACTGGACACTTGGAGAAGTCCAGCTGGGCAGGGAAGTCCAGCACAGCTCGGGCACCAATGGCCCGAATTGGCACAACGATCCTTTCCCTTCCAGTGAGGCACACCAGCTCGTGGCAATAATCCTGCAGGAAAAGAAACTGGCTCAGCACAGCACATTTAGTGCCATCCCCATGGCAGAAGAAAAACCATTTCCTATACCCCTCCAAGGGCATCAATTTACCTATTGCACCCTCAAATGAACACTAAGTTCTACTACTATGTCACATTTTAAAGGCACCAGCGCACTTTGCAAAATCTGTCTCAGTGGAATTCAGCTCTTGTGTCACTTGGCTCATACTGATAACAGCCCTAGGCCACCATCATTTTTACTCTAAACTTTAATGATGTTAAAGAATTCCTAAGCCCCTTCTAAGCAACATGGAGCTGGGGAACACAGGACATTGCTCTTTAGGCTTCTATATTCCCACTGTCTGAGAATAGGACAAAGTGTTCAACTGACTCTAAGCAGCAAAAGGAAGAGGAGAAAACAGCTGCACCCAAAGACATCCTGCACCTCTGGCCTGGTGCAGAAACATCAGTTGGCTCACAACTCCCCTCTAACTTTGCCTGTCCAACCAAGTCAGGAGAAGAACGGTGCTAAGAGGTAGCAGGATGCTGTTGGAAAGGGCCTCTCTTTGTTTCCCTGCAAGGCTTCCTCCCTTCCATGCCATGCCCTCAACCTTTCTGTGTGAACAAGCCTCCAGATCAGAACATGAACCCTCCAGATCCCAGCACTGAGATCAGACTTGCCAGGGCCTCAGCACTGCTGTTCAAACCTCCCCGCAAAAGCACCTTTGTCACGGAATGGGTGCCAGCTGACAGAGCAAGCACAGGGACAGGCATGAAGACAGAGCCCCAGCAGTGTCACTGCCACGGGCTCTGGGCTCACAGCTCTGCCTGCAGCTTGTACCTGCCCTACACCAGCTCCTTCAGGCAGGTGTCCAAGTGCCCTGCAGCTCAGCAACCTCCTGCTGACCAAGGGCACCCAGGGCCCAGCGTGCCTGTGCCAGGCCGGGCTCACGGGCACAGCACATCCTCTGCCCTGGCCCTGCAGCTGTGCCATGCTCACTTGTGCTCTGGGACAGCACAGCTGCAAGGCTGCACAACAGAGGGGGTGAAAAAGCAGCGGCTTTGCTCCAGCCCAGGGGCAGGCAGGGAAGCTGTTGGCAGTCCAGGAAGGAGGAAAGCTCTCTGACCTCTTTGTTCCTCTGGTGTTTTCCATCAGAATGAAACCCCTTCCACTGGACCTAGAGATGGCCCAACATCTATCAAGAGCCCTCTGTCATTTTCATCCTCTTTCCCGCGCATCTTCCCTTGGCAATGCTCAGCAATGTGCAGGGAGGGGAAGCAGAGCCTGTCAGGCCTGGCTGCAGTGCCTGCCAGCAGTGCCAAGGTGTGACTGGCTGCAGGCTGCCTGCCCACGCCTGGAGCCCAGCTCACAGCATGCAATGGGCTGCAGCCAGAGTGCAGGGAAAACAATGGCTGTGGAGATCATTGTGTGCTTTGGCTCCTCCAGCCTCACCTTGTTCTTGCTGGGGGTGAAGCGGATGCGCACAGGGACAGAGGCGCCCGGCGGCACGGCACGGTACGCATCGCTGGAGCTCACCAGCTGGAAGTAAGGTGAGCTCTCCATGGAGACCTTCACCACGTGAAGAAACTGCAGCAAAGACATGAAATTATGATTTTGCCACTTGTGGAAACAGGACGAGAGGAGACCTGTCCATGCCCTGCTAACATCCCTCCCCTGCCCCTTTTCCAAAGCACTTTCAGCTGAGCAGGCACAGGGACATCATTCACAAGGCTGAACTTGAATCCCTTCTCTCTGGCTCCAGCATTTTGGCCAGGGGCAGTAGGGCAGTGCCTGCTGGGAAGGAAGGGCCGAGCAGGTCAGCACCAGCAGCATGGAGACACAGCACCTGAACCAAGTCACCTGCATATTCAACAAGGCCAAAAAACCTGCTGGCTTCTGCCTGCACACAGCCATGAAGTGGTCATGTTCCAGAGGGGGAATGTGCTACCTAAAAGCAAACCAGCCCATTTCTGTGGGGGAAGGAAGAAATTCCCTTCTAGCAGATCAGCTTTGGGTAGGGACCTTCTGGGGATACAGTCAGGCAGGCAGAGCAGCAAGACAGGAGACCAAACACTGTGGTCTTACTGGGAATAAAAGCAAACCTGAAAAGCAAAAGAAGGAATGAACACAGCAAGACAATCCCTAAAACAAGGAGATGGCAAAGAGAATTTAAATGGGCAGTAAAGCAGCAAGCAAGAATCATAAAACCATGAGAGCAACCAGCTTGCCAAAAGTGACAGAAACACAGACAGGCGGTGTCTATTGACCATGGGGCTTCAGAGTCATCTTCTGCCTGGAGAAACAGGACCAGCACTGACTGACAGTGTGGTTCCAGTATGAAAAGCCAATCTTGGCTCTCCAGGGCTTCCTGCTGCCTGTGCAGGCAAGCTGGGCTGCTGGGCATTCCTGCCTGCAGCCAGCAGGCCAGGTTCGGCCCTCTGGGGTACTCCATGCACAGCACACATGCATTTTCTAGCACACTGATCTCATCAACCCCTGAGCACCAAAATGCTCTCCAAAAGTCTAAACCAGGTGATTTGGACTCCCTCCTGTCTCCTCCCACCAGCCCACTCTTGGCACAAGCCTCACTTGAGAAAATGTTTCCCAGACTGAAATTCAAATGGTCTCAAGTTTTCCTCTTTACAGTGGAACACAATTGACATTTTTCAACTTTTTCCCTCTCAGCTCTCTTGGGAAACTGCAAAACAATGCCAATTTCTTCAGGTGAAGGTGGAAACCTCCAGGAACACATGCCTTTGGATGTGCTGTGCTTCTGCAAAGGGAAAGCAGAGCACCATGTTGCTTTTGGAAAAGCTGAGCAGAGCTGGATGAAGCTGAGCAGGAGCCTCAAGTGGCACCTAAAGGCCTCTCACTGCTTCTGCTCCATCACTCTGATTGCAGGGCTCTTGCAGAACATGGTTCCTGCAGGGCCAATGCCATTAATGAGAAGTGATTCCAGCATAAAGTGCAGAAGGCTCAGCCCCTGAGCTTAGGCTGTGAGCTGCACAAAGGGAGCCAAACTGGCTGAGAGAGGCAGAGATTCCTACCAGGAGCCAAGATGAACCAAGGAGACACAGGGTGTGCTATAGAGCCAAGGCAAAGCATGAGAGCAGGTAAGAACTGTACAGCCCTCAACATTCCAGTCAATCCAGAGCTTTCAAGAGAAGGAAACTCCTTTGGGATAGACACCATCAACGCCTGGCCAAAATCTGGGGACAATTCCCAGCACAGGAAGATTTCCACCATCTTGCAGAAGAAGGTGCTGAGACATTTTCTTCTGCATGTGCTGCAGCAGATAACTTGCTTTGCTGTACACTGCGGGAATGAGAGCACTCTCCTCTTCCAGCACAGCGTTAAAGCTCTGGGTGCCAGCACTTACCTTGTCCTTATTCCTGAGAGACAGCACCATTTCCGAGACCTCCTGAGCGACAAAGTTCTGAAATACCAGCTCTGGTGGGGAAACCCCAAACCAGCTCTGTTTTGGGGCAGCTGACGGCAGCTGGAGAGGAGAGAGAGCAGGGAGAGCTTCAGCTGCTGGGAGGAAGGTTCATGCAGGAGAATCTTCCTCTGATCCCCAGTGAAGTACAGACTCTGAGGGAGCACGTCTGCCCAGCCCACACTGGGCAAACAGTGGCTCACCCACCTCTGCTCTGAGCTCATCCACAGCTGCTGGGCCACACAGAGCAGGCTCAAGCCAAGCTGCTCTTTCGGCATGGATTTCTCCAGGTTTCTCTCTCCAGAATGCCAGGCAGCACTTTCCTAAAACACAGCCCTGTGCCCATGCGGTCACAGAGCTCTGGGGCACTGACTGAGCACTCATGGAGTAAGTAAAACCCATGAATTTACAGGAGACTCCATGGGAAAGGATTTGGGATGTCTTTTACTCTGAGACAGGGAAACCGAGGCCCACACAATTGCAAATATCTTTTTTTGCTCTAGAACTTAGACATCAGTAAGAAGAGCACAGGACCAGAGCAAGTGTGAGAGATGAGGTGACATTTGGCTGAAGCCAAAAGGTTATTAAGCAAAAGAATGGAATTTGTTGGTTCTTTGTGTTATTTGTGGTTTGGATTTGTTCAGGTTGGTTTGTTGAGTGTCACAGTGAGAGGGACAGGGTTGAAGACCTGAACAAAAGGAAGGAGGACGAGAAGGGAGCGGACAGAAAAGTTGGTGCTCAGCAGAGAATGGAAGCTCCTGAGTACCCATCCAATGGCAAAGGTCACAGGGACTAAGAAACACTTTCCTTTTGCTTTGATGATTTTGTTCCTTTTCATTGTATTTAAAAGTCAGTGTGTTCCAAAGAGAGGAAAAGGCAAAAATAAATAGACAAATGAGATGAAAAGAAAAAGACAAGTGAGGTGAATGCTGAATGTGGATAAGTTTCAGTTATTTTCTCAGCAACTTGGGTAAAAGCAGAGTTGGTATCTCCTTTTTCAATGGCCTTTAAATGGGTGCTTTCTTGTCATTACTGCAACCTTATTTCATGCCATTGTAGAGGCACATCTGGAATGACACAACAACAGCAAATGCTTCTGGAGCAGAGACATTGCTTGGAGAAAACTCTGCCCTGCTTTGTCTGCCTTCTCCAGCCACACTGCTGTCACTGCAGAGACACAAGCAGGTCTCCTCTGTGACTTCACAGAAGACACATTTCGCTGAAGGGAGTGGCTGCAGCACACTGTCCCTTAGCTGTGCCCTTCCCTGAGGTGTTCCCAAGGCCCCTCTCCAGGACAATCCTTAACCTGGATTGTGTTCCGTGTCTCTTGCTGCCAATTTCCTGCTCAACAGCCCACCTCAGTCACCTGCCCGTTTGGACTGTGCTTTATACTGAGCTAGTCCTGCCAGAAAAGCAGCTTTAAACACACCTCTGAGTAGGCACTGATCCAGACAAAGCACATCCATTCCCCTCTGCCCAGGGCCAGTCCCCTGTACATCTGGCAGCCTGCAAAATCTAACACCCCGTCAGGGTCCAACACATTGTTCCAGCCCAAAGCAGTAATGACATTTGTTTTGTTCAATCTGAAGTAATTCCTGCAGATCCTTGGCCTTCAAAGGCCAAGGCTGCCACTCTGCAGGGAATCCTGGGACCCTGAGCATTTGATGGTGACCACACCAAAGCAAGAGGTGGCTCCTTCAGCAGGAGAATGGCAAAGGGCAATTTTGGGCCTCTGTGTCCCCAGCCTTCCTCCCATTGTTTTAGCAATGGCAGCTGCACTCCAGCACACCCCAGCAGCTTCAGCAGAGGGTATTTGTGTTGGCTTAGTGCAGATCAGGACTCCCAGTCCACCACTCCCAGCACCTTGCAATGACAGCAGGACCTGGACACTGAGGCATTTTGCTGGAGGCAAGCCTGTCACAAACACACACCCTCTTCAAACTTCATGTGAAACAGAAAGGAAAAGAGCAGGAAAAGGCTACCTTTGGGCGAGTCTCACTCCTGTCTAGAAATGGGCCAAGTCTGGGCAGAATACTCCCCCCAGTGCTGGCCTCCTTCTTCCTGCTGAGAAACTTCTCCCTCTGGAACTTACAGGGAAGCAGCTGAAAGGCAAAAGTAAACCAGCTAGAGCCTCAGAGTTGTGCTTGTTCAGAAAGGCTTTTCTTCAACAAGTGACACTGGTGAATAACTTGTGATCACAGCCACTAGGACATTCCTGGAAGCCCTGGGAGTTTCCTGCTGAAATACTTAGCATCAGGGAATTAATAATACAGAGAGGAACACACATACTCCAGCCATATGGCTCGGTCCCATTGGCTTCTCCATGACTGGATGGGACATGGTTGGGCATTTCTGCTCTTTGGGCATTTGTTTCCTCTTACGTTTCATTGAATTGAGGCAGTGACCTTTCCAGAGAATGGGGAGGGGCTCTCAGAACTGCCTGAACTCCATCCCTGCACAACGCTCAGAACTCACAGCAAGGAGATATCGCTGCTGGATGAGTCCAAGAGATGCAAGAAAGGATCACTGTACCAAGAGTGAGGTGCACAGGAATGTCTCTAGGTTTTAGTTCTCCCTGTGAATTGTTTTCTCTGTCTGGGCTGACAGAGCCCTCCACAGAAGAAAACAGAGGCATCTCCTTGACAGAGCCTCAGCACTGGGGCATCTTCAGCCAAGTGAGCTGCAGACAGCAAGGGACCTTTGTGGCCCTGGCTCCAGCGCTGCCTGCAGGGCTGCATCTGTGCCTACACAGGAGCTGGGAGAGAACAGCTGCTTTGGAAGCTCTTCCAGCTGGGACCAGCCGTGGCTCTCAAGGCTTTGGGCAGAGTTTGAGCTTCCCCCCCCCAACACGCCCAGGTGCCCAAGGGCAGCATGGTCAGAGCAGCACAGGTGAGTGGTGCCCAGCCTGACAGAAGGAATTCCTGTGGCACAGGGAAAGGGACAGAACACATGCTCAGGGCTTCAGCTGTACATTGGTTTCACTTGGCTCTGCTGGCACAGCCAGGCAAGACACAGCTGAAGCATCCCACAGTGTTCCCTATTGCACCAGGACAGCCCCAGCAACAGTAGCACAGCACAAAGGGCTGGGCAGGGGCTCTGCAGCTTCACAGCACTGCTGGACAACAGGGGCACGGAGAGCAGGCACACCAGGGCAGTGCCAGCCTTAACACAGCCCCAGGGGGTACTCACAGCATTAGGCTTCAGCCCTTCCCTGGACAAAAGACGAGGTGTCGGTGTCTTCTTTGGCAATCCAGACGCCATTTCCAAGGGACGGTGTCGCAGGTGAGCGACAATGCCTCAACAAAACTGGAAGGAGCAACAATGGAACTCTGAAAATCCACAACCCAATTCATGGCAGATTCAAGGCATATTCTGGTGCTAAAAATGTTACATTACTTGAAAGTAGCTAAGTGCTTGTTTGGTGTAAGCAGCTAGTACAGTTAGGCCTCTAGTTGGACTTTATTTGAACTCGATGGCTACCTTGTGCAATTCAAAGTTAGATCATACTGAAACCTGGAGCTAAAAATCTGAACATTAATAACAGTTCAAACAGACAAAGCTGTAGCTTGAATATTACTCAAAAATAGCTAGAGTGGGCCTCCTCTTCTTTAGGCTAAAGCACCCTTGCTCTCTCAGCTGCTCCTCACAGCTGAGAGACTAATGAGAGACTGGAATGTTATGGCTAATGGCTTAAATATCATTATAAAGGACTTTCTGCCCATTGTGACAAAACTCTATAAAGAAGCTGCGACCACCCAAGCCCACCCTTCCCTGAAAATGCCTCCTGACTGGAACTTGGCACTGTGAGTTAAGCTGCCTAAGGGAACTTGAGACCAGATCAAGGTGACACTATTGTCCCATTAGCTCAGGTCTGGGGAGAAGTAAACAAGGCTGAGGAGAAAAACCTATCCACAACAAAGCCAAACCCAGCAGCTGTCCTGAAAATCAGCTCTATCTGCGTTCAGGCTGGGGAAGTCACAGCCACAGACTCTTCTGCTGAGGCCAGCTTTGCACACAAACCTCCCAGCAAAGACCTCCGCAGTGCCTCCAGACCCATTCCTGAGGCCTCGCACCAGACGACTGCAGGGCATGCAAGCTAACAGAACAAATCTGAAAATCCAGAACCCAACTCATGGCAGACTCAAAGGATATACGGGTGCTACAGATTTTATATGATTTGAAAGTAGCAAGAGACAGAGTCCAACTTGCCCCACTCCTGGGAGGTACCTGGGCAAGGTATCACCTTGCCCAAATCTGCATTAATCCATTGGAGTCTTACATTTTGCCAGACCTCACCACAGAGAAGACCAGAAGAGGATTTAATGGTAGGCCAATGGGATCCATGGAATGGTGATATTTTCTACTAAATCTCTCTCTGTCACTCTCTTTCTCCTCCCCCCCTTCCCAACCTCCATCCCCCTCCCACTTTTTCTTTTCATTCTCTCTCTTTCTCCCTCACATTTACTGTTCCATAAAATCCAGACCATTGACTTTGGCATATGCTCTCCTTTGCACCTCAATACAGAGGCATCTCCCTCAAAATTTTAAAACCCAGATGATAAAAACCCACTGAAACTTGAACAGAGCTCATTCACCTTTAAGCAGTTCAAGCACTTACCATAGGAAAAAAATGTATAGACTACTATCTTTAGAAAATGTTGCATTTCTTCAGTAAAAAAAGCACAATCAGTAGTCCATTTATTGTTCATCCTCTCAGGCGTACATGTCAGTGAACTACTGCGCCAGAAGACTGGCATGATCACATCCTCTATTTCCCTTTGGCATTCTCTTTCAGAGCACAGATGAAACAAAACCAAAAAGTTCAACTTTAGTCGGTCTTTACCTTCAAATGAAATTCAGGACTCCCTAGCAGACACCAGTGTTCTGCACGCTGCGGAGCTTTTCGCAGAGGCCAATGCTCTGCACCTTTAGCAATTCTCTACGCCGACAATTCACCCGGCGAATGGCCCGGTGCAGCCGCCTGCAGGAGCCCGGGCTGTGCACACCAGCCAGGGCCGCGCTCTCAGGCAGCTGAGGCCGCGCCGCTGTCACAGGCGCTGAGGGCCCGGCCGCGGTTACCGGGCAACCGCGGCGCCGAGTGCGGGGCCGGGCGGGGCCGGGCCGGGCCGCAGGGCTTTGCAAAGGACATTGGCACTGCAGCGACTGACTGCAGTTTGGGGCTTCCCAAGAGTCTTTCTGTAACTAATGAAAGGTTAAAATGTGGTGACAAAGGCACCTATGCCAGGGCTGTACATTGCTCTTTGCAGCACTAGTATCCGACCCTGGCTGGAACAGCAGGAGGGGCTGAGGCAGCAGGGAAGGGGGCTCAGCCTGGAGAAAAGGAGGCTCAGGGGGGACCTTCTGGCTCTGCACAACTCCCTGACAGGAGGGGACAAGAGGCTGCTGCAAGTTCAGGCAGCGCCGGAGCCGCCTGGCTCCCCCTCTCCTCCCCCGCTCCGCCTCTTCCTCCCTCCCTCCTCCTCCTCCGCTCCCGCAGCCCTCGCAGCCCCCGGCAGGGGCGGGGATGGAGCCGGGACAGGCCGGAACGCAGAGAGGCCTGGGGGGATGCCAGGACTGGGAGTGACTGGGCTGTACTGGGATCATCCTGGGAGCAGCTCCTGGGTGACTCAGTTCTACTGGGATCATCGTGGGATCACACTGGCAGTGAGGAGGAGCAGCGCGATGGCTCCAGCGCTGGGGCTGGGGGCGATCCTGGGCGGCCAGGCGCGAGTGAGACCCCCGGCACCGGGACCCTGAACCGCCACTGCCAGCACCGGAACCCCCCTGCTCCCCTTAGCCTGCACAGGGACCCCCTGAATCGCCCTGTTCTGGACATCAGGTCCCGCTGCTCCCCTTTTCCCGGCCATCCCATGGCTCCGAGCCTCCAGACTTGGCGTAGGCCTGACTCTGGGACAACCTGGAACGCCTTGGTCTCCCATTCCTGCCTTTCCCAGGCACACCTTTCTGCAAAACCAGAGACAGCCTGAACTCCCCCTTTCCGAACATCCCGGGTGTCCCCACTCTGGTCCCCCCTTTCTGGGAAACCCTGGACTCCCCTTTCCTGGGCTCAAGGACCCCCTGGAACTCCCTTCTACCTCTCCACGTCCCTGCC
This sequence comes from Melospiza georgiana, assembly GCF_028018845.1. NCBI lineage: Eukaryota > Metazoa > Chordata > Aves > Passeriformes > Passerellidae > Melospiza > Melospiza georgiana. The sequence continues at coordinate 2,793,103 of NW_026652216.1, read as the reverse complement.
CACCCCCCCCATTCCCATGACCTTGAGACCCCCCTGGCACCCCCATTCCTGAGAACCCACACCCCCCTGCATCTCTTCATCCAGCACCAACGCAACCTTTTCCCAGCCCCCTGCCTCTCCCAGCCCCCAGCCCCACCCTTTTCTCTGGCCTGGGATCAGAACTGCAACTGACTGAAAACAAATGTGACAGAAAGAAATAATTTTGCACCTTTTATTTACTATTGAAATACAATTTCCTCCCTTTCTCAAAAATCTCCTCCCAGTGTCATTCAGCAGGGCTGTCAGAAAGTCCTTAATTCTGAGTGGGTGTTCCAAGCTGCAGCCACAAGGAAACAGGGAATGGGGATTTGCGCGAGGGCGTATTTGGCCCAAGTGTCCGGCTAGCTGAAGCTGCGGATGGAGGCGGCCGACACCCCCGGCGCATGTAATGCCAGCCCCCTTTGGCGTCTCGGGCCTCAGGCTGGGCTGGATGCGCGGTGTGGACGGAAGCGCAGAGGAACGAAAGACGAGGTGACCACAGGCTGGGGGCTAACTCCGGTTTATTGATCGTCCGATGGTAGGAACAGGAAGGGAGGACGCCAACCAGCTTGTGGCAGGGAATGGAGGGAGAGGTGCAGTTTTAAAACGAAGGGGCGGAGAGAGGAGGGGAGCCCAACTAGCCAATCCGGGAAGGATACCAACACAACTGACATAAGTAACCAACCAATCGATACAACATAAAGGAGGAGCCCCGGGACCACAGCCAACCACAACCCCCAGCGAGGAGAAGATTCCAGAAAGCTAGGAGGAGTGGGGGGTGATTGACTGGGCCCAGGGAGGAGGAAAAACTTACATATAAGGTGTACAGAGGAGGGGAAATTATATAACAAAGGGAGATTGGCAGTTGAGGGGGAAGGGGGTTACCATGGAGATCAACTGGGAAGGGAGGCAGTGGCGGGAAAACCAAGGGGAGGGAGGAACCATCTTGCAGAAACTAGGGGGAGAATACATAGAACAGGGGAATAACTGGGGAAACTGAACAACACACCACAACATCTCCCCGTTTCTTAACAAATAAAATAAAAGAACGCAAAAGTCCATATAAACTTAAACTTCAGGGACCCGCGGCTGGTCCGGCCAATCTTCGCCTTCTCCGAGCTGGGGCTCGTCCGCCCATAGATGTTCCTCGGGCGGCACGGTCGACCCCTCCTCATCTGCAGCTTCTTCAGCCTCCGAGGAGAGGTCCCCCAGCTCGAAGTGCTCTTCTTTGGGCACTGTCGCATGATTGACGCTGGGAGAAGTGGCCCTGGATATCAGTCTCTGGACCAGACCGCGGATCACCATAACGAAAACTGAAAGGACAATCAAACTCAAAACGATCTTAATAATACTTTCAATAATGGAAGTGGCCCACCCGCTCAGGCCCCAACCCTTGAAGAGGTCCCCCAGCCAGTCCGAAGTCTCTTGTTGGACTTTATGGATGAGGTCTTGCAGCTTGCGTATGGATTGTCTGGCGTCCTCGGCTCGAGTGGACAGGTTCAAGCAGCAGAGGCCCTCAAACTCCTCACAGTGATGGTGGTGGAGCAGCAATAGAAAATCTATTGCTGCCCTGTTTTGGAGTGTCGCCTTCCTTGTAATCTCCTCGTCTGACAGGAGGTCGTATAACGCAGCTGATGTAAAATTGGCTTGCTTCGCCACCCAACACTCTAGGCGGCCCAATTCTCCTAGAGCCTTCGCCACCGATACCCACGGCAACAAAATGGTAAAGGCGACGGACTTTGAGTGTGACCAATGAGTAATTTCGGCATCACAATCCTCGGTGAGATCCTTAAGATCTCTTTTAGACCTGCCCAATTCGGATGTGATGTTGGATCTTTTCCAATCAATAATTTGGGACATGTTGGGTGTGAACAGCGTCAGCCGGCCAAAAGTGCACGGCCCTCCCACCAGGCCAGAGGGGATGCCTGCCCACGCTCGGTCTCCGCAAATTAAAAACACACCCCGAGGAAGGGAGTAAGGGGTCCGGCCAGTAGTGGTGGGGCCGAGGATCTTCAGGACAGCCTGACACCACTGTCTGGCCTGATATTCTTTTTTGGTCTGGAGGACCACCTCACTGCCCCTCTCTACGGGGGTGATAGTATAGTCGAACTGAAAACAAATAGAGGCATTGGCGGAGCCGAGTAGATGTAATTCTGTGGGCTCGGAGGTTGCAGGAGCCAGCCTGAACACTCCGTCTCTCCAGGCATTCGAGGAGTCAAAACCGGGGAGGATAGTAAGGCTCCGGGCCAGAACAGGGTAAAAGGAACGTTGGAAAGTGGGAGGGAACTCGCCTGGAGAGAATGGGATCCCCACAAGGCAAGACGACATCGGGTCCTCTGCTGCGCCGGTGTCTAGGCAAATACTGTCCTGTCTGAGGGATTGAGCCAAGGCACGCCAGACGTTGACCTTGGGCTGGGGGACAACCCACGGCTCCGCAGGTGACATCAGGAGCCCGAAGGTGGTCATAAGGATGGTCAGCGCTCCGGGGTTTGGGGCCAGCGGTGTTGCAGCGGGGGCCATTGGGGAGAGGTAACTGAAATGATACAAAACAGTAAAAGTACATCGAACTCATAGAAATGGTTCCTCCCCGAAAAGCCAACTTAAGTAAAGCATGCGGGGTGACATATCCGGGAGTGGGGGAGAACAAGAGGAAACATGAAGGAGGAGGTCCAGTGGTGGAGGAGAGGCTGGAGGGGAAGGCTCTTCCTCCACGGAGGGAAGGTCTGGAGGAGCAGATGGCAGTGGATGGTCTTGCCTCCTCCGCCGCCGCCAACACGCCTGCCGGACTTGTGGTACAGTCCCTGCTTTTGTCCCCTGCTTCGGGACGAAGGGTCTTACCCACTTAGATGGAACCCACTTGGGACCTGAGGGGGTAGACACGCAAGCGTATCCCCTCCCCCAGGTCACCAAGTCGAAGGGGCCCTCCGTCCGCCAGGTCTCCGGATCCTTAACCAGAACCGGAGGCCTGACTTTAGGCTGCAGCTGCTGGTGGCTGCCAAAGTGCCGGACCACTGGAGGATTTTGGCTGTCGAAAGAGCAATTAAGGAAGTTAAGGGTATACAAAGCTCTCGACAGCCGGACGTGGGGGGTCTCCACCTTCATCGCCGGTTGTTGGCGGGACAGGGTCTTCTTAAGGCTCTGGTGGGCCCTCTCCACCATGGCTTGGCCTGTCGGGGAATAGGGGATGCCGGTCTTATGGACTATTCCCCATTGCTGCAGGAAGCTCCGCAGCTCCTTAGAAACATACGCAGGGCCATTATCAGTTTTTAGGGCCCTAGGGATGCCCAAGACAGCGAATGCCTGAAGCAGATGCTTCTGAACATCCGCTGCCTTTTCCCCTGTATGGGCAGAAGCGTAGATGGCACCGGAGAAGGTGTCTACCGAGACGTGGACGTAACACAGCCGGCCAAAAGATGGGACATGTGTTACGTCCGTCTGCCACACCTCGCAGCTCGCCAGGCCTCGGGGATTAGCTCCCGAGACCACGGTGGGCATCTGATGTTGCTGGCATTGGGGACATGTGGCCACAATCGCCTTGGCCTGGTCCTGCGTCAGATTGAATTGCCGAACCAGGCCGGGCGCATTTTGGTGAAAGAGCTGGTGGCTGATCTTAGCCTGGCCGAACACATCTGGGAGCGGGCCCTGCGTAACGGCAGCCGCGGCCAAAGAGTCGGCACGGTGGTTGCCCTCCGCGATGAACCCGGGCAGGTCAGTGTGTGACCTCACATGCATCACATAAAATGGGTGCTCGCGGTGGGAGACCAACTCGACGAGCCTGTTTAATAATTCGAACAATCTCTTGTTCGTGACCTCTTGAAGAACTGCATGTTCTGCTCGAGACACTACCCCTGCGACGTACGCAGAATCTGTAACCAAATTGAAAGGTCCAGGGAATCTCTGGAAGGCCCTGACGACTGCATCTAACTCAGCAACCTGTGGAGAGCCCTCCACAGTAACAACATCGGTCTCCCACTGCTGAGTCTGAGGATCTTTCCAAGTCATAACCGACTTGTGGGATGCTCCAGACGCGTCAGTAAAAACAGTCACGGCATCCAGTGGTTCCCTACTTTGGACCTTAGTTAGAGACAATTTGAATTCCGAATTAAATAATTTGTGGGCCGGCCGATCAACTGCGACGCGCCCAGTGTAGCTGTCCAACGCAAACTGTAGATATTCGTTAGTCTGCAGCAGTTCTTCAAAGGTCTTTAATTTCAATTGGCCCGCTTCCAATTTAATTGGAATGTGAATGCATGCAAAGTCACATCCTGCCAACTCCCTGATCCTCGATCTTGCCTTGAGGATCAGTTCGGCTACCAACTCTTGTGGCCGTGTCATCCTTTTGGACCTATGGTGGCTGAGGAACACCCACTCTATGATCAAGAGGGGGTCACCCAGACCCTGGTCCTTCAGGTCTTGGTCCCACTGATGGATCATGCCATGGAGGTGTGGCAGTTTTCCCAGTATAATAAATTTGAATGGCAGGCCCGGATGGTACCGATGGGCCTGCCTGGCCGAAATAATTTTTTGCACCTTCTCCAGAGCCACCCCCGCCTCTGGGGTGAGTGTCCTAGGGGAACTAAGCCCCTCTCCCCCTTTCAACAAATTGAAAAGGGGGGCTAGGTCTTCGGTGGGAATGCCCAGCCAGGGTCTCACCCAATTTAAAGACCCACACAGTTGATGGACGTCCGCTAGGGTCTGGACTTTCGTCCGAATAGCCAATTTTTGCGGAACAATGGTCCGCTTTGTGATTTGGAGGCCCAGGTATTTCCAAGGTGGCATCCGCTGAATCTTATCCTGCTGGAGCTCAAACCCTGCAGCAACCAACACATTGGTTGTCAGGTCAAGCGCATGGGCAAGTAGACTGTGGTCGGCCGCACACACGAGGATGTCGTCCATATAGTGATAAATGATGACGGCATCCCCGAGGGCTGTACGTAAAGGTGACAGCAGCGAAGCGACGTACCATTGACAGATCACAGGGCTGTTCTTCATGCCCTGTGGTAATACCCGCCAATGATAGCGCTTGGCCGGGGACTCACGGTTGATAGACGGAACCGTGAAAGCAAAGCGCGGAGCATCGTCCGGGTGAAGGGGAATTTGGAAGAAACAGTCTTTTATGTCAATTACTGCCAAATTCCAATTTTGGGGGAGCATTGCTGGGGAGGGCATCCCTGGTTGGAGAGATCCCATGTCAACAATTAAATCGTTAATTTGGCGGAGGTCGGTCAGGAGCCGCCACTTATCTTTATTGGGCTTCTTGATGACAAAGACCGGGGAGTTCCATGGTGACATGGACTCCTCGATGTTGCCCTTAAGTAGCTGCTCCTGCACGAGCTCGTTGAGCGCCTTCAATTTCTGTTTGTTAAGTGGCCACTGTTGGACTTGTACTGGTCTATCAGAAAGCCAATCCAGCTTCCAAGTCCGGCGCTCATCAGTGGCCACTGCCCGAAAAACCTGGGGAGCCTTTGGCAGGTCAATTCTGGCTCCCCACTGGGCTAGCAGATCTCTCCCCCAGAGAGGCTCGCTGTAATCCAAAACGAACGGGCGTACTGAAGCCAATTGCCCGTCGGGCCCCTTAATTTGGACAACGCTCTTCGATTGTTTGGCCAATTGTAAACCCCCGACACCAGAAATCGTGCCCGCTGCACTTTGCAAGTCCCAATGCGACGGCCACTCCCGAGAGGGAATGATTGTCACATCTGCACCCGTGTCCAAAAGACCCCTGATGACCTTTCGATCCCCGCCCAACGAGAGCTGGCATGTCAGGCGGGGCTTCTCCCTCCCCACGAGCTGCGCCCAGGCCACTGACGGAGGCGATGTCTTCTCTGCGCCGCTGCTCCAGTGGTCTTGATCGGGCACGGGGATGGCCTGGGCGATGACCTGTCCCTTGGGAAGGAGAAGTGGGGGTCGGACACAGTACAGCCCTACCGCGAAACGATCCCGGTCGGTAGTGACCAGACCGGGGATGATGTGCACGTCTCGCGGCGTGTGCTTAGTGTCACCGATGACAGTCCACCTGCAGCGTCCTAGTTTCCTCCAGCGACCCGGATGTTGGAGGTCGACAGACACCAGCTGGATGTTACTGCTAGGGATATAAAAATCCCTAGTTAGCTGCAGCCTGTAAGGGGAAGCAGAGGACAAGGTGTTAAGCGCAGGAACTGCACCACAGGTATTAGTCAAGTCCGTGAAGTGTGTCAAGTCCGGCAAAGTGAAATTTGGCGGCGGCATTCCCTCATCTCCTTCCTCCCCGCGTTGTGATCTTTTGCCCGCCGCATTTTTGTCTTGGCGCAGGGAGGGGCTGCGCTCTTGGCTTAGTTTTTTGCCAACTTTTTCTCCCTCTCCCTCTGTTTCCGATAGTTCAAATAGTCCAATCTCATTGGACACTGGGGCATCCAGTGCCCAATCTCACCACATAAGTGGCAGGGGTGGGTGTCTGATGTTCTTCTGCTGGGCCCTGGTGTCGGTGGCCCAGCAGCGGGGGCAGCTTCAAGATCGAACGGCAAAGGCTACGGAGTTACGGCGCGGGCGCACAGGGAGTGGAACCTGAGCCACTACCACCTCCATCATTGCCTCCACCGTGGGCCGGGGAGTTCGGGGGAGAGTCCGAATTGCCTTCCGGCATTCGGCATTGGCATTATAATATGCCATCTTTCTTAACATGGACTCTCTCTCCCGGTCCCCGGACACCTGTGCCTCTACGAAACGGTAGAGGCGTTCGATGAAGGCTAAGTAGGGCTCCTGCGCGCCCTGCCGCACCTCGTCTTCCTCCCATTGGGAGGTGACGGTTGCCAGTTTGAAAAAAGCTCGCTCCGCAGCCTGAGCCGATACCGTCAGGTGTTGAGAAAAGAGAGCCCGAGCCTGGGCTGCCCCATTTGCCCACTGCCCCTCGCCCAACAGCTGTTCCTCCTGCACTAACAGGCCGTCTGCATCGTGAGAAGTGGCAGGACTCCCCCAAAGATCAGGGAGAGCCTCCACAATCTCCCTCTTCCACTCCTTCACCCAAATGCGAAACTCCATAGGGCCGGTTAGGCTGGAGAAAAGAGCCCTCAGGTCAGCGGGCACCAGATCTCCCTGCGCAAGGGCATTACGGAGCAACCCCCGGAAGTATTCAGACTCCCGGGAGTAGTCCTTCTGCGCCTTGCACAGTTCCTTGATCCGGGCCGGTGCTAAAGGCACCCACTGCGCCAGAGAACTCCCCTCTCCAGTCAGGGTGTAAGAAACCGGGGCGGCTTCCAACAAGGGCACCGGCCCCGGCCTCCGGTCATCCACTCCCCCCCCCCCGGAACACAAAGCGTGGGAACCGGAAGGGGGGGCGTGGGAACCGGAAGTGGAAGAGGTCGAGGCGGGGCCCGACAGTGAGGCGGGACGAGGGGATGGGCACGGCACACCACCCCTCTCCGCCCCCTGGGCGGAGCCGAACAAGAAGGAGTAACGGGAGAGGGATCCACGGGGGGCTGAACCGGGGGAGGAGCCGAAGGAGGAGCCGAAGCAACAGGAGAGGGATCTACGGGGGGCTGAACTGGGGGAGGAGCCGGAGGGAGTGTCGACTGAGGGGGAGGAACATGGGCTGGGTCAGCGGAGGGCTGTACCGGAGTCGGCACAGGAGGCGGAGAAACGGGAGGAGTCGGGGGAGGGACTGAGTACGAGGGAGGAGCAGAGGCGGGGTCAATAGGAGGCTGGACCGGGGGCGGAGCAACGGGCGGGATTGAAGGAGGAGCGGTAGGCGGGACCAAGGAGGGGTACGAGGGAGGGGTAACCGATGAAGGGGTCGGGTCAGGAGGGAGAAAGGGGTTGGGATTCGGGAGAAAGGGATTCTGGGGAAGAGAAGGGGCCATGTGGCCGGCGCCATTTTGGGCACCCTGGGAGCCATCTTCTAACTCCTCAATAAACCGAACTTTAGGTCTAACAACCGGGGACTTGGGGGCAGGGACAGGGGGGTCGGGACGGAGAGAAGCCTGGCCAGGGCTCCTCGAAGGGGGAGGCCGAGCAGGTCGAGGGGGAGCAGGGGCAGGTGGAACCCCCTGCTTCTTGTCGGCCTTTAAAATCCCCCTCGAGGGCTCCTGCCTGTGGGATGGGGGGGCGGAAAGAGGGACAAGGGCAAGCGAACGAGGAGAACGTGGGGACAAACCAGAACTTGCGGGCCCTTTCTTCGGCTCCCCTACTGGGCGGAGAGTGGCAAGCACAACACCCGCCCAGTACGCCACGTTAGCCAGATTCGTCTCCCCAGACTTTACTGCTTCATTTAATTTGGCCACAACGGCTGTCCAAAAACGTGGCTGCTTCACAACTTCTGGGGAGACGTTGGGGAACTTTGAAAAGACCCACTTAACTAATAACTTTAACTCTGGTTTGGGCGCTTTGTGCCCACCAGTGAATAACAACCCTCTAACATAATAATACACCTCTTTCTGTTCCTTTCCCAAGCCCGCACCCATGGCACCTTTCTAGCAGCAAAGATTTCACTACTAGAAAGAGGGAAAGGAAACCGATGACACTCCCCTCTCGCCCGGGGAAAAACGCAAACGAAAACACCAAACCGCTAACGACGAGCCTCCGCCCTCCCACCGCCCCGAAGTCCGGGAAAAGGTGCGAGGGACAAGGAAGTAGGGTGGTGGGTCCGGCCCCCGCGTCCGGGGAGAGTCCGGCTCCCACAGGAATATTAAAACAATAAAATTGGGGTTTTAGAGAAGAGGGTGGGGGGCAGGTCCCCAGAGCAGGGCCCGTACCCCTAGGGGAATGTTTAAAAAGGCGGAGGGGAAGCCCGGAGAGTCCCCAGGGAGAAGGGGCCCGGACTTACCAATCTCGTCGACGCGGCAACCAAAAATCCTGGAGTCCTCCTCAGGCGGTGCGGAGGGCTGGGACTCCAATCCTCGGGGAGCGCTACCCCTAAAACGGGGTCTGCTACCACCCGAGGTAGGTTGACGGCCAAGGGAAACTGTAAATTCCACACCGCGGGGTCTGGTCAGTGGTCCGATGTCCAAATGTCCACTCTCAGGCCCCACGTTGGGCGCCAACCTGCGCGAGGGCGTATTTGGCCCAAGTGTCCGGCTAGCTGAAGCTGCGGATGGAGGCGGCCGACACCCCCGGCGCATGTAATGCCAGCCCCCTTTGGCGTCTCGGGCCTCAGGCTGGGCTGGATGCGCGGTGTGGACGGAAGCGCAGAGGAACGAAAGACGAGGTGACCACAGGCTGGGGGCTAACTCCGGTTTATTGATCGTCCGATGGTAGGAACAGGAAGGGAGGACGCCAACCAGCTTGTGGCAGGGAATGGAGGGAGAGGTGCAGTTTTAAAACGAAGGGGCGGAGAGAGGAGGGGAGCCCAACTAGCCAATCCGGGAAGGATACCAACACAACTGACATAAGTAACCAACCAATCGATACAACATAAAGGAGGAGCCCCGGGACCACAGCCAACCACAACCCCCAGCGAGGAGAAGATTCCAGAAAGCTAGGAGGAGTGGGGGGTGATTGACTGGGGCCAGGGAGGAGGAAAAACTTACATATAAGGTGTACAGAGGAGGGGAAATTATATAACAAAGGGAGATTGGCAGTTGAGGGGGAAGGGGGTTACCATGGAGATCAACTGGGAAGGGAGGCAGTGGCGGGAAAACCAAGGGGAGGGAGGAACCATCTTGCAGAAACTAGGGGGAGAATACATAGAACAGGGGAATAACTGGGGAAACTGAACAACACACCACAACAGGGATTTTCCTGCTCCTGGGAAATTTGACATCCTCAGCTGAGGAGAGGAGGAGGCACCAGAAGGAAAGGGCAGCTGGGCTTCATCTTTCCACAGGGAAGAGGGGGGGAAATCTCTCATCCTGTCTGCAGCTGCTCCCACAGGGATGTGAGGGCTGATCCCAGAGCCCTAAGGGTCACAGTCAGGGCTGCCCTCAGGGAATGCTCGCCTGGTATTGAGGGGCAGCGTGAGAGCACCTGGATCTTGGGGCACCCAGCTGCCCCTCATGTTTGGAGGAGCCTGAGGAGGGCTGGGATGATGCCAGGGACATCCTGCAGTGACATCCCCTCTGTCCTGCTCTGGGTGAGCTCAGTCCCAAACCTGACCTGATCCTGGTCTCAATCTCACTCCACGTTTAGACACACTCACAGTTCTGTATTTAATCACATCCCAATTCCAAACTTGTGTAGCCCCAGAGCACAACCCAACCCCAGCCCAAAGCCAATCCCGTGTCTAGTCTTAACCCCAATCCCAGCTCTAATCCAAATCTCAGCCCCAACTCCAAGCCAGCCCCAATTCCAGCCCCTTCCTAAATCCTCAGCCCCAAACCAAATCCCAGGTTCTGCCGTTCTGGGGGTTTGCGGGTGTCTCTGTCCCTCTGACCCCGATGATGGTGGGGTCACACCAGGGCTGAGAGGGACAGAGACTGCCCCGACCTGCGCAGGTGTGAGAAGGTCGGAGAGCCCCTCCAGCCCCAAGCACCCTCATCCGTGAGCAGCACCCCTGCCGTGTCCTTTCTCCGGTGACAGCACAGACAATTCTTTGTGCCCGGGTCTGTGCCCCGCACACAGCACTGCTCTGCGGCAACGAGGACACGGGAAACGGTGCCCGTCGTGTGTCCCCTTTGTGTTGCTGTGTGTCCTCCCATGTCCAGCTGTGTTCCCCCGGCCAGGGAGCTGCTCTGGCCCGGGATGGCCGGGCCCAGCCGCTGGGCCTCGCCGGCGGCGGGCAAGAGCCGGCCCGGGCTGCGGGACACGGCGGGGCTGCCCGGCTGGAAAGCAGCTCTGGCTCCCGCCAGGGAGCTGTGGGCCGGGGGCTGCCGGCTGTGCGGGAGGAAAGCCGCTGGGCCGGCCCCTAACGCTGCCCCGCAGAAAGGAAGGGGAGGAGGGAGCTGACAAATGAGCTCGGAATGTGGCAGAGCAGAAATGAAGGGACAAGTGCCCTTGGGGGCCGCGGGTTGGTGCCAGCCCTCGGGCACGGCTCCGAGCGGCTCCTGAGCCGGCATGAGGGCTGCCTGTGAGGATTGCAGGCGGCAGCCGAGAGCAGCAGCGCCGGCATTGCCAGCCGACCCCATGGCCATCTGCCCGTGCCTTCGCAGCCCGTGAGGGCCGCGGGCTCTGCAGCGCGGCTCCTGCTCCCACAGCCGGCCCCGAGCCTCAGGGCTGCCCCGCAGGCGCCACGGGAGCAGCAGCGGCCTCAGGGCCTGGCCCGGGGCTCGATCTGCTCAGTCCGGGGGCTGAGACACAGCAGGGGGGAAGGACCTGAAAGTGCACCAGGTGAAATAAACAGGGCCAGGAGACTTCTCCTTTTTAAATGCCTTTATTAAAAGTATCAGCTCACGATTGGACGGCTCGACGGGCGGGTCTGCAGCGTCCAGTCGTCTGCCAGGGCGACCCAGAGGAGGAGGATATGCACAGCTCCGTTCACTAGGGGCAGAGCTGGGGGATCCGGTCCTCGTGGGAGCCTTTAGGGTGTGGTATCCCCGTCAGATATTAGTTCGGTCCGAGTCTCGCTCCCCTCCCAGACCTGGCCCGGGGGATCTCGAAGACAGGGTGAGGAACGATGAAGGTTTCCAGCATCTCTTGCAGGCCCAGCACTCCGCTCCTCACATCCAGACATCACTCTAGTCTCTCAACTCTTAGGTGGCTCGTTGTTTTTGGAGTTTCTCCGTGAGTTTGGAGTCGGGGGTCCCACAAAGCATTCTGGTATTGGGAGTCACTTTGCATAACCCCCCCACCTTCTCAGGTGTCTTCCCTATTTTGAGAAAAGTAAAACTTAGCCTCGGGCAAGGCTCTGCTAATACAAAAGGAGCAATTAGCCACAACGACCCGTGATTACAATAACAAAACACACAGAACTTGGGCAGGGCCAGTGATCTGGCTGCCTCTTTGTAACTTTTTCTCACAAAAAAATATTAACCGAATTTTTGTTCATAACACCAGGGAGCCCAGGGAGAGACAGGCTGTGAGACAAGGCTCTGCCCGTAATTTTAACAGTTTTTATTAACCTAATAACTATATACAACTAACTTAGTTCTTATATACAAGTAAAAAGTCAAGTTCCTTATGACATTGTCACAGGTGTTTCTCGCTTCGGACAAGATGTCCCAGGCCGAGCATTGGGCGCTGAGTCCTTTCCAGCTGGCCGGGGGCTGTTGATGTCTGGCGGGGCTGGAGAGGCTGCTCGAGCCCTGGGGCCCATGAGACCTGTCAAGGAGCTGTGCCTGGCCGGTGCTGTCCTGAGGCAGCAGGGCCTGGGCGGTGAAGGACAAGGGTGAGCTGCCACAGGTGCTGGCCCCAGCGCACCAGGACTCAAGGTCTTGTCCCACACTGGGCATGGCCATTCTCCCACGTAACTCCGGCTCCAAGCTCAGTTGCCCCATGTGCCAGTCCTCCTGCTCCATTCTGCCCCTTCCTTCTTACCCCAGACGCAAAATACCCATGCCACATTACCCAGCTCACTACACAGAGCCCCACTCATCCCCCAGCTAGCACCCTGCAGATAATCAGCCCCCTGTCGTCACTGACCCCCTTGCCCCGACAGGGCCGTGTCTGACGCATCCTGTGTCCTGATCGCCGTGCGATGCTGGTCATTACGGCCCCTCGAGATGTGTCCATCACCGTGCAGCAGGGTCACACGAGGCTGAGGAGGAGAGGCCAGCTGGCTGCAATGCAGGGCCCAATCCAGCACCCCCCAATAATCCTCCTAACCCAGGTCTCCCTGGGGACTGAAGGCACAGATTCCTCCTGGATAGTCAGCAATGCTTAAAGCCTCAGTCACCATTCTGTGTCTCTACCTTCATCACACCTACCTTGTTGTGGTGTACCAGGAGACGCTGCAGCTGTGCACTTGTATGTGGGGAAGCCTTGATGTTCTGCATCGTGAAACTGCTGCTTTGATGGTCCCCAGAGATCTGAGGCATACGGGGGACACTGGCACACACCAGCAGCCTCCTGTGGGATGGGACACAGGAGGCTCAGTGCCCAGCCCTGTGGCATGCAGGGCATCACCCTGCTGTGCCAGGGAGGGCACTAGCAGTGCTGCTTGCAGGGGCGTGTCCCTGCCAGCTCCTGTCCACCTGCTGCAGGAGCCCCAAGCCCATCCCACCAGGCTTGATCTGCTGGCTCTGTCTCCACAGCAAGGTGTGCTGGCCATGGCCATGGCAGGTCCCTGTGCACAGGACACCAGCTGGCAGGAGCTGCACTGTCCCAGCTGCAGGGATTGGTTTTGGGAACTCCTTTCACAGGAGGCACACAACTCCCCACCAAGCCTGAGCTCAGACTGAAAACAGACACAGCTCATCAGATGTGCTTTCAGCAACCTTGGGACAGAGAGGTGGGCCAGACAGGGCAGTGCAAGGCAAGGAATGCAAAAGCCCCCAGCCCTGGGGCAAGCACTGGCCCTCCACAGCTGCCTTCTGCTCCCCTACCCTGCCCCGTCCCCCCAGGCTCCTCTGCCCCAGCCCAGGTGCAGAGCCCTCCTTGCTGTGTCAGGGCTACCCTGCACCCCAGGCGCGGGGAATGTGTCCTCAGAGCCCTTACCTTTGGCTGTGCGGTGGCTCCTTGCAAGGGGGAATTGGCTGCAAATACGGGAGTTTTTTGGGGTACCTGGGGAGGGCAGGAGTCACAGGTGTGTGGCAGGGGACAACGAACCTGTTCCTGTTGGAGGCAGCACCCCCAAAGCCATGGGATTGTAGCCCATGGCATCTCGCTGCCTGTAGCCCTTGGGATGAGCCCCCACAGGCCCTGCTGATGGGCAGGGCCGCAGAGGGGGCTCCCCACATCAGCCCCTCCCAAGCCGACACTCTCACCCCTGTGCCCAGCACAGCGGGTCACCGCTGGCACCCATCTCCCCCCATGCCAGCCCCGCTGCCCCCCATGCACGGGAGCTACTCACTGGCCAGGAACCTGCACGCTGAGCATGCGGTCACAGGACAGGCACGTGAAAGGGACTGGCAGCTGCCTTAGGAGGATGAGGGAAGAGGGCCGGCTGAGCTCCTGGGGCCACAGGCCTGCAGCACACAGGCAGCAGCTCCCTGCAGCAGCCAGCTGCTGGGCAGGTCACTGCACGGGGTCACGGCCATTGCAGGGTGAACCGTGGGCTGTTGAGCCTGTTTCTCCCCATCCCCAAGGTGCTGGCTGATGCCAGGTGAAGGGCACAGGCACCCATGCCACCATCTCAAGCAGCCCCTGCAGCGCTTTCAGCCCCTCTCTGGCACCAAAGTGCCCCTGTGTGCACGGCCAGGAGGGCAGGGCACGGCCCAGCTCAGGGACATAGTGTGTGACAGCCCTGCCTGGGAGGAGCAGTTGCCGTCTCTGTTCCCAAAGCCATCAGAATCTCCATCGCACTCACTTCTTAATCCCAGCGGCGTTTTCATGCAACAGCCTATCCTCGACTTCCTCCATGTTCCTGTTCCAGGAGTCCTCCAGGTGTTTATGGAAAGTCTTCAGCTCCAGGCGATCCAGCTGTGAACAGGTGCACAGCCTCAGCCAGCTGCTCCAGGATGTGACATGGAGCTCTCCAGGGAAAATCCTGGAGGGGGATCCTCAGAGGGATGCTGCCGCAGGCTGTCAAGTCCCAAAGGTGCCAGTTCCTCATGGTGGGGTCGAAATACCCCTCACCTTGTCTTCAATTGCATTGCTGAACTGCTGCTGCATATTGTTCCAGTGCTGCTCCTGGCCTGAAATCTGGCTCTGCAACTCCTGCATTCTCTCATCCAGCTCCTCCATGTTCTCTTCAAACTGGCTGCAATTGACTTTGCTGTCCAAGGCAGCTTTGTCCACCTTCTAGCAGAGGGGAACGGCAGGAGAGCGGCGGGGAAAGGGATGAGGAATGCCAGTGTCCTGGTTTAGGACAAATAAGGGAAAATATCCAAAAGGGAGCCCCCCAAACAAAACAAACCTCCAACCACCCCTCCCCCAACACCGGGTTTGGGAAGGAATTTCTCGGAGGAGCAAAGTGGAAAACAAAACCTATTTATTTACAAGTAACAAAAGAACACTCCCCAACACAAGAAAAGAAAAGAAAACAGACTGTGTTGTGAGGGCGCCAAGCTTCTCTCACAAGCTCCGGGTGTCCTGGACGTCTCAGGTCAGGTCTGGAGCCGGTCCAGTATCTTCAGGGGAGGGTAAGAAAGAGGGAACAAAAGAAAAGGAAAAAAAAAACAGCGCAAAAAGCAGAAAGCAAGCAAGCAAAGCGGCCAGCCAAGCCAAGCAGCTAAAAGCCAAAAGCAAAAAAAAAGGACCTGGTCAAACACTCCCCCCCTCTCTTCCCCGCCCCGCCGCAGCAAGACGGCCAGGGAGGGGGGGGAAGAGAGAAAAGGCACAGCTGCCAGACACAACACAGGATATTGGGATAAAGGCTGTCAACCCACGACAGCCAGGCAGGGCCAGCGTGTGAGGGGCAGAGGGAGGAGTGCTTCCTCCAGGCCATCATGCCCCTTTCAGGCTGCTGTGGCCCCATTTGCCCCATCACCCTGGTGAGCTTGGTCCCACCATGTGAAGGGTGAGGGACCCCATGAGCTCAGGAAATTCCCTCTCCCAAGGGGACAATTTCTGCCACCCAGCCCCCAAGGGACAAGGGGCATTTGTCACCCTGCCTGGGAAGCCCTGGGCTGGCACGGAGGCCCCTTAGACTGTACCATGTCCATGGCAGCCATCATGTCCTGCTGATCTGCTTTGTCCTTCTGCAGCTTCTCCAGGAACTGGGACAGCATCTTTCAGCACAGAAAGGAACCCATGACACCACAGCAAGGTTGGGGCACACCCCAGGATGTAGGAGCACACTCCTCTCCCCCTGTCTGCACACACTCTGTCCCTGATTTGTCACAAGCCTTCTGCCCAGTTGGGTCTGTCAGAGACGAGCAAAATGGACGACAAACAGGGTGAACAAAAGGGTGATAGAAGCAATGAGCAAAGCAATGATAAAAAGGACGAGCAGCCAGCAGGCTCCTTCTCCTTCCACATCCCTTGCAGGACTGAGGCCCTCCTCAACACAACTCCTGTTGCCAGGCAATGCAACCCACTCCACTCCTGGGAGCCAGTGGGGCCCATGAAGTCATAGATTAATGGAGCCTTGGAATGGCATGGGCTGGAAGGGACCTAAAAGATCATCTCATTTCACCCCCTGTCAGGGACAGGTAAAGGAACATTTTCCACTAGACCTGGTTGCGGCAAGATCCCATCTAAGCTGGTCTTAGACACTTCCAGGAATGGGGCAGGCTCTGTTAAGGCATCACCATGCTCACAAGGAAGAATTTCTTCCCAATATCCCACCTATCTCTCCCCTCTGTCATTGTGACGCCATTTCCATGCCAAGCCCTTGTACAAAGTCCACCTCCAGCCCTTTGATAGTCCTTTTAATTCCCATAAAGTGCTCAAAGTTCTCCCAGGAGAGTACAGCCTCATTGTTTTTCTTTTGATCAGTTTAAGATGTGCGTCACATCTGAGCCAGTTCCCCAACTGCTGCAAACCCTCAGCCTGGTTTGGAGCATCCATTGGGATCAGCCTTTGCCAGGGGGGCTGTGCATGAGCCCCTGGCTGAGCTATGGGGTTGTTGGGGCTCAGAATCCTTTCTTCTCAGGAGTTCGGGCAAAAAGTCTCTGTGGGTGAAGCCTTTGGACATTTTCCTTCAAGTTAGGTTTTATGTCAGCTTGACAGTCCATAAAGAAGACAATGACAAAATTTCTCCTGCCAATGTCCCCAAGACTGTTGGGGAAGACAGATCAAGTTCTTCCCTTCAATACCTGCCATTTACTAAACGTTCTACTTGAGGTGTCCACAGAGCCCCAGAATTACCTTGGGCCGCCTTGATTTGTTACTGAGTTCTCAAGGTAGCGCTGACTGTTCCATTAACTGCCACTTTTGCAAAATTTGCTCAACTTTCAGCTAGGTTTTATTGTCCTCTGGGGAATGGCCTGGGGTGACAGGGACAGGGATAACCTCCCAAGCCCCTCCCAAGCATCCCCCAGGGCCAGAGGCACAGAGACCCCTTGAGCATCTCCTGGGCACTGGACAAAATAAACTTGGCAGAAATCAAACTTAACTCTGCATAAATCACTTTGAAGAATATTTGCTCTTCCCACAAGTAACTTGTGATGGAAATGCAAACAAATCCCAAATATGAATAAACCGACAATCCAAGCAGTGATGTGGCAATTCCAAGTTTCATTGGTTCCTGCACAGCTCCAGCTCAGCTGCTGGCAGGTTCTGATAGAAGAAAAGAGAAAAACTGGTCCAATACAGATTATTAAAAGGAAGGGGAAGCTTTGTGTAGCTGTCACAAAGGTGACAGGGATCAAGAGAAAAATGATTCTCACATTTGGCAAAGAACCCAAGCCTGGGAATTCAGGAGATATTCAGGAATTTAGGTACTTGAGCTGGGCTTCTTGTAGGAAGGACTTTCAGCAGCCTTATGTTCCTCACCGTGGGGTGAATGAACCTTGTCAGTCTCGCTGGTAACATTTGCTCCCTTTCCTCCAATGATTTTAACACACTTTTCAAGGAAGGACAACAAAATATTTTCTTTTCACTGGCCACCCACAACAGCCATTTTCCTCATCAGTTCTCCCATAAGTTGCTCAGAGGAAGCTGTGTCCAAGTTTCCAAGAGTTCCTCCAGAGAGAACCACAACCTCCTCAGAGGACGGGAACCATGCTGTTGTCAAAGGCAGCTGGGGACAGACAACAGTGCCCTGAACTCACTGTGCCAAAATCATGTGGCAATCTGGTTAAGAAAATTGTTAGAGAGATGCCTCAGCCCCAATTAAGGCGCTAAATCCAAATCCAAAAGTGGATTTTATTGAACAGTAAATGTGGGGTAGAGAGAGAGCTGGAAAGAAAGAGAAAAGGGGGGGAGAGCAAGGGAGTGACAGGGACAGAGACCTCCCCTTGAGCAGGTGTAAGAGTCTGTCCGAATTTTCCCTCATCTGCCTCACGATCATCATTTGAGGACCACTGAAGAGAAGATCCCCCCCGTCTCCTCTGTAGGAGAAAGTCATATGCCACAAGGCCCTGAGACCTGAGAGCATTGCTAAGCTACTGTTTCCACAAGCGTTGTTTGCTGTATGCTACACTGAGCCCAATGAGAAGAAGGGGGCACCGTGCCCTTTTTGCAACAACAGCCTTGGAAGCTGCCCCACCTCTCGGTCTGGCTGGACTTCTCCTGAGTGGTGGAACCCTGCAGAAGACCCCTCTCACTCGTTTGCAACCACCGTGACACACAGACTGAGATGTAAGAAGCCTCTTCATCAAGACCCCCATGTGAGAAGTCCCCCTCTTAAACTTTCCAAGGACTGGGACTGAGACCCCCAACCCGGGGGAGGTGTGTGGGGAGAGGCAAGCTGACCAAAGCGAGATGGATGTTGCAGGTGTGAGCATTGGGCCACAAAAACAATGGCTCACGCCCACTGCTGAACATGGACTGTGTGTACCCTTTCGAAGCACCATTCTTTCCCCAAAACTACCTTTTGATTCGGTTGCAAAATTCATTCTCCCTTCCCCCATTGGAAAAGAGTACAATTGGGGTCCAGATGAACTGCGCCTCTGAGATCTCCCCGACGTAACAGGCGGATCCTCAAGTGGACTGGACCAAAGGACTTCATCTTTACGTTTGGTAGCTATATCCCTCTCTCTCTCTCTCTTTTCTCTCTATTTCTCTGTATTTTTCTCTCCCTTAATCCCTCTATCGCATTTTGTTGTGGTCATTCAATAAAGGTGCGTTTGTTTTGATTATTACTGCAAATAATAATCAATCCTGATTATTATTTGCAGTAATAATCAATCCATGAGATCAATCCTAAGGACGGATCGTGACGCTGGGGTTACTGGGAGCTACCAGGCCCATGCTGGGAGCTCTCTGTGCACAAACTGGGAGCAACTGGGAATGACAGGATGCATGCTAGTGACAATTGGGATGTCCTGGCAGTGACTGGGATAAAACTGGGGGCAGCTGAACCATGCTGAGGTAACTGGGAGTGCCTGGCGATGACTACGAGAATGTTCAGGGCAGCTGGGATATACTGGGAGTGCCTGAGACCATGCAGGCGATGACTGGGACTGGACTGGGAGCGACTGGGAGCCACTGGGAGCGTGCTGCGGGGAACTGGGACCATGCTGGGGCAACTGGGGGCAAGTGTGAATGACTGCAGCCCTGCTGGGAGAGACTGGCATCATACTGGGAGTTACTTGGGGCTACACTAGGGGCAACTGGGAGAACTGGGAACACACTGGATCAAAGGGGGAGCAACTGAGACCAACTGGAACTGTGCCAGAGGCAAATTGCATCATAATGAAGAATGACTGGGAGCAACTGGGATCATACTAGGAGCAGCTCCTGGGTGACTCAGTTCTACTGGGATCATCCTGGGATCATCCTGGGAGTGAGGAGGAGCAGCGCGATGGCTCCAGCGCTGGGGCTGGGGGCGCTCCTGGGCGGCCAGGGGGGAGTGGGACCCCCGGCACCGGCACCCCCCTGCTCCTCTTATCCTGCACAGGGACCCCCTGAATCCCCCATTCTGGACATCAGGACCCCCTGCTCCCCTTTTCCTGGCCTTCCCATGGCTCCCAGCCTCCAGACTTGCCATGGGCGTCACCCTAGGATGCCCTGGAGCACCTTGGATCCCCATTCCTGCCTTTCCCCGCCCCCAGCCCCACTTTCTGCAAAACCAGAGACCCCCTGAACTCCCCCTTCCCGAACATCCCGAGTGTTCCCACCCTGGTCCCCCCTTTTTGGGAAACCCTGGACTCCCCTTTCCTGGGCTCAAGGACCCCCTGGAACTCCTTCTACCTCTCCACGTCCCTGCCCCTGTCTCCTGTCCCTCAGCTGTCCCCTGTCCCTCGGCTCTGTGGGGCCAAGGACAGCAGCAGGACCCAGGGCAGCCCTGGGGGAGAACAACCCTGAGCCCCAGCTGGGCCAGTTCCCCCCAGGTCACTCCCAGCATGGGCCCTGTGGCTCCCAGTCACCCCCAGGATGGTCCCAGTCACTTCCAGTTACACTCAGTGTGATCCCAGTGTCATCCCAGTCACTCCCAGTATGATCCCAGCATGGTCCCAGCACAGTCCCAGCTCTTCCCATTCACCCCTACCATAGTTCCAGGCACTCCCAGTATGGTTCCAGTCCTTCCCAGTATGATTCCAATATGAACCCAGTCACTCTCAGTATAGTGCCATTTGCCCCCAGTATGATTCCAGTCACTCCCAGATACTCCCACTATCATTCCAGTAACTTTAAGCTTCCTCTGTGGTCCCAGTCACTCCTGGTCTCCCCCAGTATATCCCAGTTGTCCTTAACGTGTTTCCACTCACTCCCAGTTGCTCCCAGTAGTTTCTAGCACTATTCCAGTTGCTCATAACCACTCCCAGTCACCTCCAACATGATTCCTGTCACTTCCTGTATATCCCAGTTGCCCCAGCATGGTCCCAGTTGCCCTCAGCCTGCTCCCAATCACTTCCAGTATGATTCCAGAAGGATCCCAGTCACCCTCAGTATGGTGCCAGTTGCTCCCAGTATGATCCCATTTGTCCCCAGCATGTCCCCATTTCCTCCCAGTGTGATCCCAGTTGCCTCTAGCACTGACCCAGTCCCTCTCAGTATGATCCTACTCTGATGCCATGATAATGCCAGTTGCTCCTAGTATGGTCCTGGTTGCTCCCAGTTGCTCCCAGTCTGATCCCAGTTGCTCCCAGCGGCCCTGTGTTATGCTTTGGAGTGGGAGGAAATTTAGGGAAGTGATGCAAAGTTTTTTGTGTATCTGACAGTCTGTTGAGCTACTGAAAAGCTAGACACGCTTTTGTGAAACACACATGGTAAAGATGAAAAAATTCAGAAACTTTTTTTCTTTGTTGGTCGGCAGGGAGCTGCTGGGTTTGGCTTCTGCTCTGTGTCTGGGCTGGGCTGGCAGTCTTGCTGCAGGCTGGGCTTCTTTTCTATTTCCTGGGCTGCTTGCTGGCTTCTCTCTCCATGGGCTCTGGTTTGGCCGGGCTGGGCTTCAGCAGCTGCCGGGCAAGGAGACAGGGGAGGCTGCGGAGCTTTAGCCAGAGCAGGGCTGGCTGTGGCTGTGAAGATCTCGCTGTCAGGCTGCTGCTTCTTCTTCTTAGCATGGCTGAGACCAGAGACTTCTGTGGCTGGTGTAGAAAACTAAACACTAACTATAAAGCTGATCTGAACACAACTGAGCCACAGCTTTCTGTTACAAGTTATTGGTGGGTTAGGTAGGCCTCATGCGTGATGTTAAGTTTTTCAGTACTTCAGTCTTCTTCTGAGTGAGAGAAAAGAACAAAATGCAAGGATATAAAAAACAATATGAAGACACTAAAGTCAATAAAGAAGAAGTTAAGTCCTAGATGAGAGGGCTGAGAAGATGCTTTGTTTTTAGAGCTGAAATCTTCTTGTAAGCTGTAAAGTAGAGGAATAGTGGATTTGTTTTTACTAAAAATCTGTGGGTCTGCTCGTAGATAAAACTAGCTCTGGAAGATAAAAGAAACAATGGGAAGGATTCCACTGATCGATGAAGGGAAAAAAGATATTTGCTTTTACAAATACACTTTAGGTTTGCAGATAAACAAAATAAGCCATTGAGAAATGACAGAAACAATGGGGAAGAAAAACCCCTAAACTCCGTAAGAATTAAAAACTAAAAGGGAGGGTTATACATTAGAGGGAAATCTTTGGGAAATCTTCGGTGTCAGGCATATCAGGGCATCTGTACCTCTCAAGCACCTCAGCCAAGGGGAAAGAGAGAAGGGAAATGTGGCCAGGAAATTAGGATAAAAAGAAGGCTGCATCCTCCAAAAATTCAAAGATCCCAGGGGAATGCCCCATGGCCTCTCCCTTTATTGGAATAAAGCCAGAAAGGACTCCTCTGTCTTCTTTGTGAACAAAAACTTCTGGTGTTTCTGGATTAATTTTCCTAACAACAAGAAAATACTCTTTTTCTTCATAACACATAAAACTATAAGGAGATTAAATGTTCAAATTGATATCAAATAAAGGCTTCTATGTTAAAGTAAGCAGACGTTAAAATAGCGGTAATTCCATGAGAAGTTCGAACAGAGAAAGAGTAGTCTTGTGCTTCAAAAAGCGAAGAAGGGGCTGGGAAAAGGTTGAGTTGGTGCCGGATAAAGGGGTGTAGGGGGGTCTCAGTACTGCGCAAAGGGGTAAAATGGTATCTGGGTTCTCAGGCATGGGGGTGCCAGAGGGGTCTCAGGGTCATGGGAATGGGGGGGGTGGGCAGGGACGTGGAGAGGTAGAAGGGAGTTCCAGGGGGTCCTTGAGCCCAGGAAAGGGGAGTCCAGGGTTTCCCAGAAAGGGGGGACCAGAGTGGGGACACCCGGGATGTTCGGAAAGGGGGAGTTCAGGCTGTCTCTGGTTTTGCAGAAAGGTGTGCCTGGGAAAGGCAGGAATGGGAGACCAAGGCGTTCCAGGTTGTCCCAGAGTCAGGCCTACGCCAAGTCTGGAGGCTGGGAGCCATGGGATGGCCGGGAAAAGGGGAGCAGCGGGACCTGATGTCCAGAACAGGGCAATTCAGGGGGTCCCTGTGCAGGCTAAGGGGAGCAGGGGGGTTCCGGTGCTGGCAGTGGCGGTTCATGGTCCCGGTGCCGGGGGTCCCACTCGCGCCTGGCCGCCCAGGAGCGCCCTCAGCCCCAGCGCTGGAGCCATCGCGCTGCTCCTCCTCACTGCCAGTGTGATCCCAGGATGATCCCAGTAGAACTGAGTCAACCAGGAGCTGCTCCCAGGATGATCCCAGTACAGCCCAGTCACTCCCAGTCCTGGCATCCCCCCAGGCCTCTCTGCGTTCCGGCCTGTCCCGGCTCCATCCCCGCCCCTGCCGGGGACTGCGAGGGCTGCGGGAGCGGAGGAGGAGAAGGAGGAGGGAGGGAGGAAGAGGCGGAGCGGGGAAGGAGAGGGGGAGCCAGGCGGCTCCGGCGCTGCCTGAACTTGCAGCAGCCTCTTGTCCCCTCCTGTCAGGGAGTTGTGCAGAGCCAGAAGGTCCCCCCGAGCCTCCTTTTCTCCAGGCTGAGCCCCCTTCCCTGCTGCCTCAGCCCCTCCTGCTGTTCCAGCCAGGGTCGGATACTAGTGCTGCAAAGAGCAATGTACAGCCCTGGCATAGGTGCCTTTGTCACCACATTTTAACCTTTCATTAGTTACAGAAAGACTCTTGGGAAGCCCCAAACTGCAGTCAGTCGCTGCAGTGCCAATGTCCTTTGCAAAGCCCTGCGGCCCGGCCCGGCCCCGCCCGGCCCCGCACTCGGCGCCGCGGTTGCCCGGTAACCGCGGCCGGGCCCTCAGCGCCTGTGACAGCGGCGCGGCCTCAGCTGCCTGAGAGCGCGGCCCTGGCTGGGTGTGCGCAGCCCGGGCTCCTGCAGGCGGCTGCACCGGGCCCTTCGCCGGGTGAATTGTCGGCGTAGAGAATTGCTAAAGGTGCAGAGCATTGGCCTCTGCAAAAAGCTCCGCAGCGTGCAGAAGACTGGTGTCTGCTAGGGAGTCCTGAATTTCATTTGAAGGTAAAGACCGACTAAAGTTGAACTTTTTGGTTTTGTTTCATCTCTGCTCTGAAAGAGAATGTCAAAGGGAAATAGAGGATGTGATCATGCCAGTCTTAGGCGCAGTAGTTCACTGACATGTACGCCTGAGAGGATGAACAATAAATGGACTACTGATTGTGCTTTTTTTACTGAAGAAATGCAACATTTTCTAAAGATAGTAGTCTATACATTTTTTTCCTATGGTAAGTGCTTGAACTGCTTAAAGGTGAATGAGCTCTGTTCAAGTTTCAGTGGGTTTTTATCATCTGGGTTTTAAAATTTTGAGGGAGATGCCTCTGTATTGAGGTGCAAAGGAGAGCATATGCCAAAGTCAATGGTCTGGATTTTATGGAACAGTAAATGTGAGGGAGAAAGAGAGAGAATGAAAAGAAAAAGTGGGAGGGGGATGGAGGTTGGGAAGGGGGGGAGGAGAAAGAGAGTGACAGAGAGAGATTTAGTAGAAAATATCACCATTCCATGGATCCCATTGGCCTACCATTAAATCCTCTTCTGGTCTTCTCTGTGGTGAGGTCTGGCAAAATGTAAGACTCCAATGGATTAATGCAGATTTGGGCAAGGTGATACCTTGCCCAGGTACCTCCCAGGAGTGGGGCAAGTTGGACTCTGTCTCTTGCTACTTTCAAATCATATAAAATCTGTAGCACCCGTATATCCTTTGAGTCTGCCATGAGTTGGGTTCTGGATTTTCAGATTTGTTCTGTTAGCTTGCATGCCCTGCAGTCGTCTGGTGCGAGGCCTCAGGAATGGGTCTGGAGGCACTGCGGAGGTCTTTGCTGGGAGGTTTGTGTGCAAAGCTGGCCTCAGCAGAAGAGTCTGTGGCTGTGACTTCCCCAGCCTGAACGCAGACAGAGCTGATTTTCAGGACAGCTGCTGGGTTTGGCTTTGTTGTGGATAGGTTTTTCTCCTCAGCCTTGTTTACTTCTCCCCAGACCTGAGCTAATGGGACAATAGTGTCACCTTGATCTTGTCTCAAGTTCCCTTAGGCAGCTTAACTCACAGTGCCAAGTTCCAGTCAGGAGGCATTTTCAGGGAAGGGTGGGCTTGGGTGGTCGCAGCTTCTTTCTTGAGTTTTGTCACAATGGGCAGAAAGTCCTTTATAATGATATTTAAGCCATTAGCCATAACATTCCAGTCTCTCATTAGTCTCTCAGCTGTGAGGAGCAGCTGAGAGAGCAAGGGTGCTTTAGCCTAAAGAAGAGGAGGCCCACTCTAGCTATTTTTGAGTAATATTCAAGCTACAGCTTTGTCTGTTTGAACTGTTATTAATGTTCAGATTTTTAGCTCCAGGTTTAAGTATGATCTAACTTTGAATTGCAGAAGGTAGCCATCGAGTTCAAATAAAGTCCAACTAGAGGCCTAACTATACTAGCTGCTTACACCAAACAAGCACTTAGCTACTTTCAAGTAATGTAACATTTTTAGCACCAGAATATGCCTTGAATCTGCCATGAATTGGGTTGTGGATTTTCAGAGTTCCATTGTTGCTCCTTCCAGTTTTGTTGAGGCATTGTCGCTCACCTGCGACACCGTCCCTTGGAAATGGCGTCTGGATTGCCAAAGAAGACACCGACACCTCGTCTTTTGTCCAGGGAAGGGCTGAAGCCTAATGCTGTGAGTACCCACTGGGGCTGTGTTAAGGCTGGCACTGCCCTGGTGTGCCTGCTCTCCCTGCCCCTGTTGTCCAGCAGTGCTGTGAAGCTGCAGAGCCCCTGCCCAGCCCTTTGTGCTGTGCTGCTGTTGCTGGGGCTGTCCTGGTGCAATAGGGAACACTGTGGGATGCTTCAGCTGTGTCTTGCCTGGCTGTGCCAGCAGAGCCAAGTGAAACCAATGTACAGCTGAAGCCCTGAGCATGTGTTCTGTCCCTTTCCCTGTGCCACAGGAATTCCTTCTGTCAGGCTGGGCACCACTCACCTGTGCTGCTCTGACCATGCTGCCCTTGGGCACCTCACCTGGGCGTGTTGGGGGAGGGGGAAGCTCAAACTTTGCCCAAAGCCTTGAGAGCCACGGCTGGTCCCAGCTGGAAGAGCTTCCAAAGCAGCTGTTCTCTCCCAGCTCCTGTGTGGGCACAGATGCAGCCCTGCAGGCAGCGCTGGAGCCAGGGCCACAAAGGTCCCTTGCTGTCTGCAGCTCACTTGGCTGAAGATGCCCCACTGCTGAGGCTCTGTCAAGGAGATGCCTCTGTTTTCTTCTGTGGAGGGCTCTGTCAGCCCAGACAGAGAAAACAATTCACAGGGAGAACTAAAACCTAGAGACATTCCTGTGCACCTCACTCTTGGTACAGTGTTCCTTTCTTGCATCTCTTGGACTCATCCAGCAGCGATATCTCCTTGCTGTGAGTTCTGAGCGTTGTGCAGGGATGGAGTTCAGGCAGTTCTGAGAGCCCCTCCCCATTCTCTGGAAAGGTCACTGCCTCAATTCAATGAAACGTAAGAGGAAACAAATGCCCAAAGAGCAGAAATGCCCAACCATGTCCCATCCAGTCATGGAGAAGCCAATGGGACCGAGCCATATGGCTGGAGTATGTGTGTTCCACTGTGTATTATTAATTCCCTGATGCTAAGTATTTCAGCAGGAAACTCCCAGGGCTTCCAGGAATGTCCTAGTGGCTGTGATCACAAGTTATTCACCAGTGTCACTTGTTGAAGAAAAGCCTTTCTGAACAAGCACAACTCTGAGGCTCTAGCTGGTTTACTTTTGCCTTTCAGCTGCTTCCCTGTAAGTTCCAGAGGGAGAAGTTTCTCAGCAGGAAGAAGGAGGCCAGCACTGGGGGGAGTATTCTGCCCAGACTTGGCCCATTTCTAGACAGGAGTGAGACTCGCCCAAAGGTAGCCTTTTCCTGCTCTTTTCCTTTCTGTTTCACATGAAGTTTGAAGAGGGTGTGTGTTTGTGACAGGCTTGCCTCCAGCAAAATGCCTCAGTGTCCAGGTCCTGCTGTCATTGCAAGGTGCTGGGAGTGGTGGACTGGGAGTCCTGATCTGCACTAAGCCAACACAAATACCCTCTGCTGAAGCTGCTGGGGTGTGCTGGAGTGCAGCTGCCATTGCTAAAACAATGGGAGGAAGGCTGGGGACACAGAGGCCCAAAATTGCCCTTTGCCATTCTCCTGCTGAAGGAGCCACCTCTTGCTTTGGTGTGGTCACCATCAAATGCTCGGGGTCCCAGGATTCCCTGCAGAGTGGCAGCCTTGGCCTTTGAAGGCCAAGGATCTGCAGGAATTACTTCAGATTGAACAAAACAAATGTCATTATTGCTTTGGGCTGGAACAATGTGTTGGACCCTGACGGGGTGTTAGATTTTGCAGGCTGCCAGATGTACAGGGGACTGGCCCTGGGCAGAGGGGAATGGATGTGCTTTGTCTGGATCAGTGCCTACTCAGAGGTGTGTTTAAAGCTGCTTTTCTGGCAGGACTAGCTCAGTATAAAGCACAGTCCAAACGGGTAGGTGACTGAGGTGGGCTGTTGAGCAGGAAATTGGCAGCAAGAGACACGGAACACAATCCAGGTTAAGGATTGTCCTGGAGAGGGGCCTTGGGAACACCTCAGGGAAGGGCACAGCTAAGGGACAGTGTGCTGCAGCCACTCCCTTCAGCGAAATGTGTCTGCTGTGAAGTCACAGAGGAGACCTGCTTGTGTCTCTGCAGTGACAGCAGTGTGGCTGGAGAAGGCAGACAAAGCAGGGCAGAGTTTTCTCCAAGCAATGTCTCTGCTCCAGAAGCATTTGCTGTTGTTGTGTCATTCCAGACGTGCCTCTACAATGGCATGAAATAAGATGTCAGTAATGACAAGAAAGCACCCATTTAAAGGCCATTGAAAAAGGAGATACCAACTCTGCTTTTACCCAAGTTGCTGAGAAAATAACTGAAACTTATCCTCATTCAGCATTCACCTCACTTGTCTTTTTCTTTTCATCTCATTTGTCTTTTTATTTTTGCCTTTTCCTCTCTTTGGAACACACTAACTTTTAAATACAATGAAAAGGAACAAAATCATGTAAGCAAAAGGAAAGTTTCTTAGTCCCTGTGACCTTTGCCATTGGATGGGTACTCAGGAGCTTCCATTCTCTGCTGAGCACCAACTTTTCTGTCCGCTCCCTTCTCGTCCTCCTTCCTTTTGGTCAGGTCTTCAACCCTGTCCCTCTCACTGTGGCACTCAACAAACCAACCTGAACAAATCCAAACCACAAATAACACACAGAACCAACAAATTCCATTCTTTTGCTTAATAACCTTTTGGCTTCAGCCAAATGTCACCTCATCTCTCACACCTGCTCTGGTCCTGTGCTCTTCTTACCGATGTCTAAGTTCTAGAGCAAAAAAAGATATTTGCAGTTGTGTGGGCCTCGGTTTCCCTGTCTCAGAGTAAAAGACATCCCAAATCCTTTCCCATGGAGTCTCCTGTAAATTCATGGGTTTTACTTACTCCATGAGTGCTCAGTCAGTGCCCCAGAGCTCTGTGACCGCATGGGCACAGGGCTGTGTTTTAGGAAAGTGCTGCCTGGCATTCTGGAGGAAGAAACCTGGAGAAATCCATGCCGAAAGAGCAGCTTGGCTTGAGCCTGCTCTGTGTGGCCCAGCAGCTGTGGATGAGCTCAGAGCAGAGGTGGGTGAGCCACTGTTTGCCCAGTGTGGGCTGGGCAGACGTGCTCCCTCAGAGTCTGTACTTCACTGGGGATCAGAGGAAGATTCTCCTGCATGAACCTTCCTCCCAGCAGCTGAAGCTCTCCCTGCTCTCTCTCCTCTCCAGCTGCCGTCAGCTGCCCCGAAACAGAGCTGGTTTGGGGTTTCCCCACCAGAGCTGGTATTTCAGAACTTTGTCGCTCGGGAGGTCTCGGAAATGGTGCTGTCTCTCAGGAATAAGGACAAGGTAAGTGCTGGCACGCAGAGCTTTAACGCTGTGCTGGAAGAGGAGAGTGCTCTCATTCCCTCAGTGTACAGCAAAGCAAGTTATCTGCTGCAGCACATGCAGAAGAAAATGTCTCGGCACCTTCTTCTGCAAGATGGTGGAAATCTTCCTGTGCTGGGAATTGTCCCCAGATTTTGGCCAGGCGTTGATGGTGTCTATTCCAAAGGAGTTTCCTTCTCTTGAAAGCTCTGGATTGACTGGAATGTTGAGGGCTGTACAGTTCTTACCTGCTCTCATGCTTTGCCTTGGCTCTATAGCACACCCTGTGTCTCCTTGGTTCATCTTGGCTCCTGGTAGGAATCTCTGCCTCTCTCAGCCAGTTTGGCTCCCTTTGTGCAGCTCACAGCCTAAGCTCAGGGGCTGAGCCTTCTGCACTTTATGCTGGAATCACTTCTCTTTAATGGCATTGGCCCTGCAGGAACCGGGTTCTGCAAGAGCCCTGCAATCAGAGTGATGGAGCAGAAGCAGTGAGAGGCCTTTAGGTGCCACTTGAGGCTCCTGTTCAGCTTCATCCAGCTCTGCTCAGCTTTTCCAAAAGCAACACGGTGCTCTGCTTTCCCTTTGCAGAAGCACAGCACATCCAAAGGCATGTGTTCCTGGAGGTTTCCACCTTCACCTGAAGAAATTGGCATTGTTTTGCAGTTTCCCAAGAGAGCTGAGAGGGAAAAAGTTGAAAAATGTCAATTGTGTTCCACTGTAAAGAGGAAAACTTGAGACCATTTGAATTTCAGTCTGGGAAACATTTTCTCAAGTGAGGCTTGTGCCAAGAGTGGGCTGGTGGGAGGAGACAGGAGGGAGTCCAAATCACCTGGTTTAGACTTTTGGAGAGCATTTTGGTGCTCAGGGGTTGATGAGATCAGTGTGCTAGAAAATGCGTGTGTGCTGTGCATGGAGTACCCCAGAGGGCCGAACCTGGCCTGCTGGCTGCAGGCAGGAATGCCCAGCAGCCCAGCTTGCCTGCACAGGCAGCAGGAAGCCCTGGAGAGCCAAGATTGGCTTTTCATACTGGAACCACACTGTCAGTCAGTGCTGGTCCTGTTTCTCCAGGCAGAAAATGCCTCTGAAGCCCCAAGGTCAATAGACACCGCCTGTCTGTGTTTCTGTCACTTCTGGCAAGCTGGTTGCTCTCATGGTTTTATGATTCTTGCTTGCTGCTTTACTGCCCATTTAAATTCTCTTTGCCATCTCCTTGTTTTAGGGATTGTCTTGCTGTGTTCATTCCTTCTTTTGCTTTTCAGGTTTGCTTTTATTCCCAGTAAGACCACAGTGTTTGGTCTCCTGTCTTGCTGCTCTGCCTGCCTGACTGTATCCCCAGAAGGTCCCTACCCAAAGCTGATCTGCTAGAAGGGAATTTCTTCCTTCCCCCACAGAAATGGGCTGGTTTGCTTTTAGGTAGCACATTCCCCCTCTGGAACATGACCACTTTGTGGCTGTGTGCAGGCAGAAGCCAGCAGGTTTTTTGGCCTTGTTGAATATGCAGGTGACTTGGTTCAGGTGCTGTGTCTCCATGCTGCTGGTGCTGACCTGCTCGGCCCTTCCTTCCCAGCAGGCACTGCCCTACTGCCCCTGGCCAAAATGCTGGAGCCAGAGAGAAGGGATTCAAGTTCAGCCTTGTGAATGATGTGCCTGTGCCTGCTCAGCTGAAAGTGCTTTGGAAAAGGGGCAGGAGAGGGATGTTAGCAGGCCATGGACAGGTCTCCTCTCGTCCTGTTTCCACAAGTGGCAAAATCATAATTTCATGTCTTTGCTGCAGTTTCTTCACGTGGTGAAGGTCTCCATGGAGAGCTCACCTTACTTCCAGCTGGTGAGCTCCAGCGATGCGTACCGTGCTGTGCCGCCGGGCGCCTCTGTCCCTGTGCGCATCCGCTTCACCTCCAGCAAGAACAAGGTGAGGCTGGAGGAGCCAAAGCACACAATGATCTCCACAGCCATTGTTTTCCCTGCACTCTGGCTGCAGCCCATTGCATGCTGTGAGCTGGGCTCCAGGCGTGGGCAGGCAGCCTGCAGCCAGTCACACCTTGGCACTGCTGGCAGGCACTGCAGCCAGGCCTGACAGGCTCTGCTTCCCCTCCCTGCACATTGCTGAGCATTGCCAAGGGAAGATGCGCGGGAAAGAGGATGAAAATGACAGAGGGCTGTTGATAGATGTTGGGCCATCTCTAGGTCCAGTGGAAGGGGTTTCATTCTGATGGAAAACACCAGAGGAACAAAGAGGTCAGAGAGCTTTCCTCCTTCCTGGACTGCCAACAGCTTCCCTGCCTGCCCCTGGGCTGGAGCAAAGCCGCTGCTTTTTCACCCCCTCTGTTGTGCAGCCTTGCAGCTGTGCTGTCCCAGAGCACAAGTGAGCATGGCACAGCTGCAGGGCCAGGGCAGAGGATGTGCTGTGCCCGTGAGCCCGGCCTGGCACAGGCACGCTGGGCCCTGGGTGCCCTTGGTCAGCAGGAGGTTGCTGAGCTGCAGGGCACTTGGACACCTGCCTGAAGGAGCTGGTGTAGGGCAGGTACAAGCTGCAGGCAGAGCTGTGAGCCCAGAGCCCGTGGCAGTGACACTGCTGGGGCTCTGTCTTCATGCCTGTCCCTGTGCTTGCTCTGTCAGCAGTGCTGAGGCCCTGGCAAGTCTGATCTCAGTGCTGGGATCTGGAGGGTTCATGTTCTGATCTGGAGGCTTGTTCATACAGAAGGGTTGAGGGCATGGCATGGAAGGGAGGAAGCCTTGCAGGGAAACAAAGAGAGGCCCTTTCCAACAGCATCCTGCTACCTCTTAGCACCGTTCTTCTCCTGACTTGGTTGGACAGGCAAAGTTAGAGGGGAGTTGTGAGCCAACTGATGTTTCTGCACCAGGCCAGAGGTGCAGGATGTCTTTGGGTGCAGCTGTTTTCTCCTCTTCCTTTTGCTGCTTAGAGTCAGTTGAACACTTTGTCCTATTCTCAGACAGTGGGAATATAGAAGCCTAAAGAGCAATGTCCTGTGTTCCCCAGCTCCATGTTGCTTAGAAGGGGCTTAGGAATTCTTTAACATCATTAAAGTTTAGAGTGAAAATGATGGTGGCCTAGGGCTGTTATCTGTATGACCCAAGTGACACAAGAGCTGAATGCCACTGAGACAGATTTTGCAAAGTGCGCTGGTGCCTTTAAAATGTGACATAGTAGTAGAACTTAGTGTTCATTTGAGGGTGCAATAGGTAAATTGATGCCCTTGGAGGGGTATAGGAAATGGTTTTTCTTCTGCCATGGGGATGGCACTAAATGTGCTGTGCTGAGCCAGTTTCTTTTCCTGCAGGATTATTGCCACGAGCTGGTGTGCCTCACTGGAAGGGAAAGGATTGTTGTGCCAATTCGGGCCATTGGTGCCCGAGCTGTGCTGGACTTCCCTGCCCAGCTGGACTTCTCCAAGTGTCCAGTCAAGGTCAGCACCCAGCAGACTCTGCTGGTGCGCAATGTCGGTGCCCGGGCAGCTCGGTACCCGAGTCAGTTGAACACTTTGTCCTATTCTCAGACAGTGGGAATATAGAAGCCTAAAGAGCAATGTCCTGTGTTCCCCAGCTCCATGTTGCTTAGAAGGGGCTTAGGAATTCTTTAACATCATTAAAGTTTAGAGTGAAAATGATGGTGGCCTAGGGCTGTTATCTGTATGACCCAAGTGACACAAGAGCTGAATGCCACTGAGACAGATTTTGCAAAGTGCGCTGGTGCCTTTAAAATGTGACATAGTAGTAGAACTTAGTGTTCATTTGAGGGTGCAATAGGTAAATTGATGCCCTTGGAGGGGTATAGGAAATGGTTTTTCTTCTGCCATGGGGATGGCACTAAATGTGCTGTGCTGAGCCAGTTTCTTTTCCTGCAGGATTATTGCCACGAGCTGGTGTGCCTCACTGGAAGGGAAAGGATTGTTGTGCCAATTCGGGCCATTGGTGCCCGAGCTGTGCTGGACTTCCCTGCCCAGCTGGACTTCTCCAAGTGTCCAGTCAAGGTCAGCACCCAGCAGACTCTGCTGGTGCGCAATGTCGGTGCCCGGGCAGCTCGGTACCAGCTGGGCACCCAGAGGTGAGGCAGCTCATCTGTCCCTGTGCAAACACCTTTGGGTGAGAGCGGAGTTGGGAAAGAGCTACAGAAGGAACCAAGCACCGGATCTGCTGCCCTGCAGCCTGGCTGGAAGTGAGCAGGATGGAAGGCATCTGCTCTTGCTTTCAGTGGCCTTGGATCTTTCTGTGTCCCAGATTTCCTGGAGGCTGCTGGAACATGTTGGGAGCTGGCTTGCACCCTGCTGAGCACAAGCAGCTTCTGAAATGCTTCCTCAGCACTGTCAGGGCTGCCTGCTGCCCTGTGTGGTAGCCGGGAGCTGGAATGACTCCTCCCTGCAGGGATCTCCCTGTGCCTTGGGCCATGGCAGGCAGTGGGATGGATCAGCTTTGGGCAGCAGCTGCTCTGGAATGTCCCACCTGAACACCCAGCAAGGCCCTCAGGGCTTTGCAGATGGGCCAGCCTGGCTGATTCTGCAGCTGCAGCAGTGCTTGTAAAACCTTGTGTGAATAATCCATGCCAGATGGGCAGCAGCAGCCTCAGCTCACCTCTCATGGCCATGCTGTGGGGCACAAGCTGTGCCCCCAGCTCCTGTGCACAGAGGGCTCTGGTGCCTCCTTTGCACAGCCAGCAAAGCGCTGATGTGGGAGTCAGGAACTGTGCCAAGGACTTGGGCACCGTCCCGTGGGCTGGTGCCATGGCAAGAGACAATCCTGGCCCAGGCACAGGGAGAAGGGCGGATCATAGGGGAGGCAGAGCTCAGTGCTCAGCACCACAGCAGCGTGAGGCCTTGTCCCTGCCAGCCTGAGCCATGTGCTGCAGGATAATGGAGTGGAAGCAGGAGAGCTGATGCTGGCTGCTCTGCAGCTTTGGAGCTGGGCTGCTGCTCCTGGGCGGCACTGGCTCAAGGCAGTGAAGAAATGAAAGCAATCTGCACTGGATGATAGCAAAGAGATAAGGGAGATGGGTAAAGAAGAACAAGGGAGTTATTCCTTAGCAAGAGAAAAGTGGTGAGCAGGTGCGCCCATAGTGGAGAAACAATGACGCTGCCATTGTTTTTGGAGGAAAAGTGCTGCTTTTTTCATTTGGAAATCAAGAGGGAACCTTTCACCATCAAATAATTGATTCTCCTCTGTCCCTCACCCAAAATGGCCATGGGGTGTTTCTGCATAAGCAGCTTTCTCCTTGAGCAGGGGACGTGTCTCTTGTTGAGATGTGCAGAGCAGAGCCAGGGGCAGTCCTGTGAGTACAATAGAGGACACAGCTCACTGGTTCTTGATTTTGAACCAAAAGGCAGAGTGGGCACTGATTGGCATCAACCATGAAATCAACTGGTGAATGTTGTGCAGCTTCAAGTGCTGATTTCAGTGGATGTTGGTGGCTTTTGGAGTGTGTCTGCTGAGTTCAAGGGCAGGTGAGGTGCTGTGCTAGATTCAGGACAGCCAAGTTTGGTTGTTGAAGCTCTTGCTCTTGGCTGTGCCAGCTGGTGCACTGCTGACAAGCTGGTCCTTTCCTCTAGGATTCATCTGTGCCCTGGGTAGAACTGTTGCTGCTCTTTACAGAGGATGTTTGGGAATGCCCTGGATTGGTGTCTCAGAACAGTGTCTGTAATGATTGTGTGGGTCAAACTCTCTTGAGAAAGCTCCTCCATGGGAACAGCAGTTTCAGCTCAGAAGGAGCAAAGCAGGGAAGCTGTGGCTGGAAGGGCTGCTTTCAGAAGTTAGTGGGGACACCTTGATGTCCATGCCATTGCAGATGGGGAAACTGAGGCACGGAGCCATGTCTGGGTGTGTGTTCAGGGTCCTTCATGGGACCGCCAGCAACCTGGGGGCTTCTCCTGCCTGCCCTGTGCCCAGAGCCCATCAGGGGCTGTTGGCTGCTGCCCCTTGGCTGGAGCTGCCTCCTGTGCCCAGGGCCCTGTGCTGAGCACACGGGGCTGTGTTGGTTGGAAACCCAGGGTGCCCTGAGCCCGGGTTTTGTGCCCCCGAGCCACGACAGCCGGACCTGTGCAATGCCTTTAACCGAGCCATTGCCTGCTCTGTCCTCGGCCTGCAGGGGCAGCGTCACTGCACCGAGTTTACACTTCGACCTCGCTGAGCTCGACTTCGGGGACATCTCCTTTGGTGAGTGTTCCCTGGGCTGGGACACAGCCTCAGGGATCTGTGCCTTCCAACAGAAAAGCATCCCTCACTCCTGCTCTGCCCCAGCAGCCTCTTCAGGCTGTGAACTGCAGGGCTGCTGCTGCTGCTGCTGCTGCCGCCTCAGGGGGCATCTTGCCATTGTGAGATCCAATGGAAGCAAGGAATAGAAAGGCAGAATTTTCTGGTGTCTCTGTGCTGCTTTAAAAGACAGATGTGTGCCAAGGAAGGTGGGAATCTTGCTGCAATGGAAAGATGAGCCCCTCCCTCCAAATGATTATCCCTTTGAAATGACAGGGCTCTCGGGCAAAACTGTGGGAAATGGAATGCCAGTTCTTTGGTAGACTGTCTCAGGAGAGCAGAGACAAGAAGGCAAGAACAGACATTTCCCAGATGCCAAGTCCTGTTTTTCCCCTTTGGTGGAGGTCTGGTGACAGCAGGAGGAGCTGTGGGCTCTGGCAGGGCAGGGATCCCCCCCAGCTGGTGCGGGAAGGGAAGGGAAGGAGGAAATGCTCCTTTTGCAGAGCCCCAGAGGGCAGGGGAATGCGGGCAGTGCCCAGCAGCAGCAGCAGCAGCAGCGGGGCAGGCAGGCAGGGTCGGTGCCAGCGCTGAGCTGCAGCCAGGGCAGCCCCGGGCCAAGCACAAACCCTCCCGCAGCAGCAGCGGCCGAGCTGCGAGCCCCAAGCGGGAGGAAGGGAAGCTCCGCTCCCTGCCCAGCCTCAGCTCCCACTGCACAGCCGCCCATGGCATCACGCCACAACTCCCAAAAACCTCCCAGGGAAAAGCCCAGCCCAGGGCCAAAACCGCCCAAAACCCCCCAGAACCTCTGTCCCCCTTCCCAGAGCCAGGGCAACGTTCACGGCCAAGCCTAAAGCCACAACAATGAAGTTCATGAACTTCTGAAGGAAACTCATTGCCTTTCTTGAGCTGCTTCTTCCCCAGCCTGCATCACCACGGAGGCGCTTGTCAAGTTGACTTTGGAAGGAATGAAACAAGAAAGGCAACAGATGGAAATATGGGTCTGAAGCAGGAGACTGATCCTGCTGAATCCAATTTCATGCCTAAGGCTCTTGGCTGAAGGCAGCTGTTGTATCTTTGCTTCTTTGTAACTGTTGACTGTTGTCTGCGTGTGCTGGCCTCAGTGTCGTTGGAGGTTTTGACATCTGGGTTTGTCCTTTTTGTGCCTCTCTTGCCTCCCTGCTGGAGTCCCTGCTGGAGCTGGCAGTGGTCACTTGGATGGGCACAGAGAAGCTCTGGGCTGCAGCTGCAGTTGTTTTTCCTCCCCATCTGTGTCCCAGCGACTCTTGGTGAGCAGGCCTGGGGAGAAGTCTCCTCCCCACAGAGCTGGCCAGCCCAGCCAGATGTGCAGTGCAGAGCAGGCTGTGGCTGCTCTGCGCGCTCTGCAGGACATCCCCACCATGAGTGGCTGTATCTCTGGCTTTGCAGGGTGGAAAGCAAATCTCAGAGCCAAAGTGGGGTAAACCCTTGCAGGCAGCACCCTCAGTGCGCAGCACGGCTGTGATGTCCGTGTGTGGGGGTGAGGTGGGACCTGGTTCCTGATTGCTAATCTCAAAGCAAGGCTGGGCTGTGCCCTCAGCTGAGTGGGCTCTGAGCTGTCACGTGCTCAGTCTGTTTGGCCCAAAGCAAGAGATGCCTTAAGGATCCTGCAGAGAGAAGCTGCATTAGGGTGCTTTGCATCACGTTCTAGTTCCTGATCCCATCCTCACTTTCTTTTGCTGTAGCTTCCTCTCACTGACAACTCACTCTTTATATGTCTTGAAAAAGGTGGGAGTGTTGGCAGGCTGAGCAGGGAATTGGACAGCTTGAATTCTCAGAGTAAATGCTGGCTCTGGGTGCACACTCATCACTGAGAGAGAACTGGTGCTGGTTTGGGGCAGGTGAGGGAGCTCGTCCCCATCACAAAGAGAGAAGCTTGCAGTGTTCAGCAGGGCTAGGAGTGGGCATTTTCAAGGCTGCAGTCTGGAATCTGTGTCAAAGGGAACTAAGTGACGATTAATTCCTCACGCAGCTTCTGGCTGAGCTGTAGTTCAGATCATAAAGAGCTCAACTCCAATCCCACTTTGATCCTGCCAGGATCTTGCCCCCAGGATCATGCCCTGCTGGGTGCCTGAATGGCTGTTTGTGTCCTTGCCCAGGCTTTCCCTACACGCAGTGCTGCCGCCTCACCAACAGCTCCGCGGTGCCCCTGACGTTCCAGCTCCGCATGTCGGACGATGGCACGCAGCCGGCTGTGGACAGCGTGGATCAGATCC
Organism: Melospiza georgiana; assembly: GCF_028018845.1. Classification (NCBI taxonomy): domain Eukaryota; kingdom Metazoa; phylum Chordata; class Aves; order Passeriformes; family Passerellidae; genus Melospiza; species Melospiza georgiana. The sequence goes on along the minus strand of NW_026652216.1, from coordinate 2,756,254 downwards.
GCAGGGACAGCGACCCGGCCTGGAGCAAGGGAATCCATTTCCATGTGGAGCCCAGGGAGTTCACCATCAATCCCAGCAGAGGCACCATCCTCCCCCAGGGACACCAGGACATCGAGGTACGGCAAGAGCCCGGCCACAGCCGCTGCAGCACCAGGGCTGGAGCTGCACTGCAGGGTGGGAGGGCTTTAGCTCTGGTGCCAGCTTGGAGCATCGTGGCACGGAGAGATCTGCACTGCTGGGAGGCCTCTGCTGGCTGGCTTAGTCGGGATGTTCCTCAAGGAGCACTGTTTGCTTTCCAAAATCATATGCTGAGCTCACAGACCTTATGGTCAAGGCGTGAAACCATTCTTGTGTTTTTGAGAGCGATGGATTTGATTGCAACGGGGCAGAGCAAGGATGAGGGCAGAAGGTGGCTGTTAGAGAGATGTCATTGTATCAAGCAGTGAGCTTTTCTTCTTGGTGTCATTTCCCCCCTCCTGGGGAGCAGAATGATTTGTGTTCACTGCAGGAAGCTCCAGTGGATCTTCTGCTGGCAGTTGTTTGTATGGTGGAGCTTCCTCAGCCCGTGTCGCTTCTTGTTCCCCTCCATCAGAGAGACCAAAGTTTTCACCCTCTGGCCAGCTTGTAATTATTTCCAGAGACCCAGGGTTATTCAGGTTTCCAACACGGGCACGCTGTGTGATAACAGCAATGCATTTGCTCCATGTAGCACTGGTGGCATGGTGCGTAGAGGGAACTTTTGCTTTGGACATCCACCCCAGTACTGGTAGTCGGCGTGCCAGGAGGAGTTGTGCTTCAGGGCCTATTACCTCTGAGGCAGCCTGGACTCCTTCATAGGCAGCCAAGATTTCCTTCTCTGTGGGAGTGTAGTTGGCTTCAGAGCCTCTGTAGCTTCGACTCCAAAATCCCAGTGGTCGGCTTTGAGTCTCCCCAGGCACCTTCTGCCAAAGGCTCCAGGACAAGCCATGGTTCCCGGCTGCAGAGTAGAGCACGTTCTTCACCTCTGGTCCTGTCCTGACTGGGCCAAGGGCCACTCCATGAGCGATCTCCTGCTTGATCTGTGCAAAGGCTTGTTGCTGCTCAGGGCCCCAGTGGAAAGTGTTCTTCTTACGGGTGACCAGGTAGAGAGGGCTCACGATCCAACTGTATTCGGGAATGTGCATCCTCCAAAAACCTATGACACCTAGGAAAGCTTGTGTTTCTTTCTTGCTGGATGGTGGAGACATTGCTGTGATCTTGTTGATGACATCGGTGGGAATCTGACACCATCCATCTTGCCACTTCACTCTTAGAAACTGGGTCTCTGCGGCAGGTCCCTTGACTTTGCTCTTCTTGATGGCAAAGCCAGCTTTTAGGAGAATCTGGATGATTTTCTCCTCTTTCTGGAACACATCTGCTGCTGTCTTCCCCCACACAATGATGTCATCAATACATTGCAGGTGTTCTGGAGCCTCACCCTTTTCCAGTGCAGCCTCGATCAGTCCATGGCAGATGGTGGGGCTGTGCTTCCACCCCTGGGGCAGTCGGTTCCAGGTGTACTGCACGCCTCTCCAGGTGAAGGCAAACTGAGGCCTGCGTTCCGCTGCCAGGGGAATGGAGAAAAATGCATTGGCAATTTGTCTATAGTGGCGTACCACCTTGCTGCCTTGGACTCCAGCTCGTACAGGAGCTGTCCGGCACAGCCTGTACTCCAGCCTGTCCGGCACAGCAGCGCTCAGGGCTGGAGTCACTTCATTCAATGCACGATAGTCCACTGTCAATCTCCATTCTCCTTCAGGTTTACCCACGAGCCAAATGGGGCTGTTGAAGTGTGAGTGGGTCTTGCTGAGCACCCCTTGGCTCTCCAGCTCACGGATCATTTTGTGCATGAGGATCACAGCATCTCGATTCGTTCGGTACTGTCAGCGGTGCACTGTTGAGGTGGCAATGGGTACTCTTTGCTCTTCCACCTTCAGGAGACCTACTGCAGATGGGCTTTCTGACAGTCCAGACAAGTGGTTCACCTGCTTGACACCCTCTGTCTCTACAGCAGCTATTCCAAATGCCCATCTGAGTCCATTTAGGTCTTTGAAATACCCACTTCGGGGGAAGTCTGTGCCTAAAATGCATGGGGCCTCTGGGCCAGTCACAATAGAGTGTTTCTTCCACTCATTTCCAGTCAGGCTCACCTCAGCTTCCACCAAAGTAAAATCCTGTGATCCCCCTGTCACACCAGCAATAGAAACAGACTCTGGCCCCACATGTCTCAATGGGATTAATGTACATTGCGTACCAGTGTCAACCAAAGCTTTGTATACTTGCGGTTCAGATGTGCCAGGCCAATGAATCCACACAGTCCAAAAAACACGGTTTTCCCCAGCCTCTACTTGGCTAGAGGCAGGGCCCCCCTAAGCCTGGTTATCCTTCTTTCCCTAGGCATATGCCTTGGAGGGTCTTTCAGGGGGATCAAAAATATTGTCATTATCATCATATGTGACAGTTCGGTTACTGGCCACTGGAGCTGCTTCCCTTTTGGAACTTCCTCTCTGAGTCTTCAGTTCACACGCCCATTGTGCCAGAGCAGCGGTAGGTTTTCTGTGCCATCTCCCCATGTCTTCTCCACAATCACGCAGGTAGAACCACAGCTCAGCTCATGGGGTGTTCCTTCTCTCGCCATCTGGGGAACGTCTGCGTTGGGTACCAGAACCTCTGATCTGTACTGCCGAGATTTGGAGAAAGCCCTCTTTAATCTCCTCCCTCAGTTTCTTGTGACCCTCCTCCGTCTTGTCTTCTAATTTTGCAGACATGTTTCCACTGCTGCGATTCTGGCATGTGTTGGGCCATGCACAGCACCTGCATATGCTCGGAGCTTCCTTGCCATATCCAGCACAGTCTCCTCACCATCATCCTGCTTCATTATTGCTAACGCAGAAGCGTATTCTCGTGGCCCAAGTCGTACAAGTTTTCTCCACATCAGAGATGTGCATGGTACCAAGTCTGGATTTACAGTGTTTCCATCATCTGAGAAGACAATCTCGGCCACTGCCATTTCCCTCAAGCGTTGAATCCCTTGCTCTATGGTTTTCCACTGGGTTTGCTGCATATAGAGATCGTCTGCGCACAGGTATCTTTGTGCTACACTCCTTAGGACCCGTTGCCCGAGGCTGTGAGGGTTAGCCCCGCTCATCATTCCTTGGTCGATGACAGGATCCTGTGACGGGGATCCCAAATGCTTGGCTTCAGTGCCATCCAGAATTGTAGCCTTGCCTGCAGCATCCCAGAGACGGAGCAGCCAACAAATTATGGATTCATCAGACCTTCGAGTGTAATCCTTCCCTAGGCCACGAAGGTCCTTCAGGGAAAAGGATTCAATATTTGCGTCTGATCTTGCACCTGCTGCTTTGACTCCTGATTTTATGTCAGGAGGCATCAAGGCTTCTTCTCCTGTATCACCATCATCATCATCATCCACTGGTTGATTAGTTTTTTCTGTGCATTTCCCACTTCTAGTACTGGTAGCAACAGCCATGGGTTTAGATGCTGGCTTAGGCTCACTATCTGGTTTGGCTGCTGGCTTCAAGCCTGGGCTGTTGGCTACAGCTCGAGTGACTGGGATAGCTGATTTATCTCCCTGCCCCCCTGCCCCTGTCTGCTGCCCTACACTATCTAACAGAGTGCGATAAGCATAGGGCAGGGCCCAGCTTATTGCAATGAGCCTTTTCTCCTTAGAATCGTCATGGCACTTCTCTTTTAGGTATTTGTCGACGGAAGGGAACTAGGACATCATTTTGATCATCACAGGCTCGATTTTATTGATCAGTACGGCGGGTTAAATACAGTTGGTAATGAGCTTCATGCATATTGCAAAAGTTGAGCTCAGGATTGGTCAGCTTGCATATCAGCATCTACGCCTACTTCTACATTCCTATGGTTCTACTTTTGATACTTTCTACATATTCTTAGGATGTATTCAGGGCTAATCTCAACTCCCTATCCTCATGTTGCAGCAAGGTCGCTGCTGACTCTTCCTTTTAGCTTGCTGACTGCTGACTTTTCTCCTTCAGTTTAACCAGTGGCATTATATCAGTGTGGCCTTTCTCAGCTAACCAATTATTAATAATGCTCTCCACATTTCCTTCGTTTTCTTCTTGTGCAAGGAGATTAGTTTGCCATGTTTTTGCTATTGTACGGCTGACTATGTTTTGGATACAGTTAAAGATACAAGGCAAAATAAGCAAAAACAGTAAAATTACACCCAGCAGTCTTATAGCATAGATCACAAGGTTCCTCAGCTACGGTCCGAGTCTCAGGCTTTTAAGCCATTCGTCAATTCCTAAACCGTCTTCTTCCTTAAGTTTGTGAAGTTCCTGTTGTAACTCTTTTATCTTAGTGTGAATGGACACTGAATGATCAGACAGATTCATGCAACACATTCCCTCGAACTCTTCACATCCATGCCCTTGTGCTAAGAGCAAAAAATCTACAGCAGCTCTATTTTGCAAAACAGCATGGTTAACACTTTGCACATCTGCAGTTAACATGTCTAGAATTTTTGATGTCTTGTTCAGCTCATTCTTTGCCTAGCATCCTAATTGTTTTGCTAAATTCATGGCTTTATTGGCAGATCTTCCTGGTAAGATAGTTGAAACCACCACCTGTTTGAATGTGCTCCAAAACCGTGGATCTCTTATCTTGCTGCAGTCTAAGTCATGTATGCTACGTTTTCTCCTGTTTGAATTTTGACTCAGCTGCATTAGCAAGGACACATTAGGATGAAACAGTGACAATTTTCCCAAAAAACAGGGTCCACCTTGTGGTTTAGCTGGTATACCATTCTATGCTCTGTCTCCACAAATCAAAAATATTCTTGTGGGTAATTTCATTGGTGCTGTGATATTTGTGCCGTTACATTGACTGTAATGCTGTGGAGAGAATTCACTCACATTCAGGGATGAATCTAGGGTGGCCCATGTTTCTTTAGGTTGGTTTAAATTCTGAGCACCCGAAAGTTTGAAGCTAAACCATCCACCAGCTGTAGTGTTAGATATGCTGGCATTTGTACTTCCAAAAAGATCTAATTCCTCAGGAGGAGAATGCAAAGAGGTGTTAAGTGATTGGATTAGTAAGCATTGACGATAGCCATCACTCTGACCTGCAGTATACTCCTGTTGCACTGGCAATGTGATGTTTGACATGTTAGACCTACATAAGGTTTGATTGTCTATCAAACTACAAAATTCTCTAGGAGACCACACCGGAAGTCCCACCAGGCATGTTTGAAATGGGTTAGTGACTCCTCTAAGGCTAAGACAAAGTGATGATTGGTTAGTTTAATTAGCAAGTGTTACCTATAAATTTTCCCTTGGTTGACTAAAGTGTGTTACTCCTACTGCTTCACTTGCTACAGCATTGAGCAGTATTACAAAAACAAACCTCATTTTTCTTTCTGCTTACTTTGCTTCTCCTTTTCTTCCTTCTGCTTACGTTGTTTTTTCTTTCTTCGCTGTCTTTTCCCTGGTTTGCTAGATTGACTATTGTAAGGCTGAGTCAACTTTTGAATATACTGATCTAATTCTAAATCAGCATCCTTGCTCACAAGTATAGCACGAGGTAAGTTTGAAGGCAAATCAGCTTTGCAGCGAGCTGCTATGATACGTGAGGCTCTAGTAATTTCAAATATTCTAAGGTTTTCCTGTAACTTCCACCTAAGATATGCTATAACTACTTGTTCTGCACTCTCAAAGAGCTGTAATCCTGTCCGTCCTGGCAGGCCAGTACTTTGTTCAAGAGCTCTAACCCAGATATGATTTCGAATCTACTTTCCAAAACAAGGGGCACACCATAAATATCCCAGTGACTTCTGTGAATACTAATAAACCTGATTACAATCTGCACAATGCAAAGCTACCCATGCATAGCATTTATCTTTATCCTTTTTGCAAACATAACAAGGAAGCGAATGCAAGTAAGGACTAGTATAAAATTGTGTATCTTCAACCCAAAGCAACCAATTCAATGGTGGTGATCGCAAAGCCTCTTCAGCTTTTTTACTATATGAGGCTAACAGCTCAAGGTCCTTCTTTAACACAAGGTGTATCTTATTTCGTAATCGTAGTTCTTGTTCGTTATCCTCCTCAACAACTATATCCTCCCGAGGGTCCCACAACAGTAAAATTGTTCTAATCATAGAAAATTAATTAGCAATCACTGATACCCCTATTCAAATGAGTTCTCCTTTTTGCTTTCTTTTTCTTATCTGTCTTCAATCTTGCTGCTCTTAATTTCACTGGTCCTGCCACTTTCAAACTTAATTTTTTCAACTTATCAATGCAGCAATCTAGTGCTCTATCAGGATCTCCTTGGAAGGGTCCTACAACTGAATGCTGTGTTAAAGGCACTAATTTTCTACACCTTATAGAAACTATACGTGATTTACTTTGAACCTTAATTCTATTTACAATACATTGTATTTTCCATCGATAATAAGCAAGAACCTTCTGTTCAGGAGACTCATAAAGATTTAAAGCTATATGTGCGTTTTGCCCCGTTTGTCTCTTTAGTTCATCTTGCCAGCTTTTACCCCACGTGTGCTCGTGTTCACAAGTATGACACCACAAATCCCGTAATAATGATTGTTCTATCCAAAAAGTTCTTTTACAACCCCCACAACGTAGAGCTATCCAGGCAGCACAATGTGGATTGTGACAGTCAAGGCAATATAGTTTCGCTGGATCTGTTAAATGAAAAGTTGATAATGAGTCAATGAAACGAATCAACTCCTGGGCTGTCCGATAGTGACGTGTCAGTGCTCTGTCCACCGCTTCCGAGTACCTCTTCAATTGAAACAGTAGTGGTTGTAGGACTAGAAGCAGTTTCTTCCCCAGTCGCTCCTTGTCCTCCTCCGTAAGGCGATCCACCAGAGGCTGCATCAAAAACAGGTTTAGTCCACTTAGCAGGCACTCACAAAGGCCCTGTAGGTGAGGAAACACAAAGATACCCCCGACCCCAATATAATACTTTTGCAGGTTTTTCCCATAATCCTGTGCTTGGGTTCTTATACTTAACTCAGACCTCTGTTTCCTTAGTATTTTCTTGACCTGACCTTGGATGATGTTTCATTGCAGGGGGGGTATCATCTTCCCCAAAAATGCATAAATGATTAATCACATACAAAACCTTAGCCAAACATGCTTGTGGATCTGTCAAATCTTGATGTTTTTCAATATACTGCTTAAGGGTACCGTTTGCTCTTTCCACTATTGCCTGTCCAGTAGAAGAGTGTGGAATACCTGTCACGTGCTTAACAGACCACTGATTCAAAAATTTCCGGACCCTAGCACTTACATAACCTCGACCATTATCTGTTTTGATACTCTTTGGAACTCCCATAACAGCAAAACAACTTAACAGATGTCTGATAACCTGTATAGCTTTCTGTCCTGCCTGAGCCGTAGCCCATATATAATGACTGTATGTATCTATGGTGACGTGCACATGCTTGACTTTACCGAATCTAGCTACGTGTGTAACATCCATTTGCCATATCTCATTTATTTTTAAACCTCGAGGATTAACTCCGATGCCTAGACCTATCCCTCCATTATGATAACTACATGTTGGACATGCTCTGACAATGGCCTTGGCTTCTGACAAACTCAGCTCAAAGTGTTTTGCCAAACCTCTTGCATTTTGATGATATCTACTATGTGCTTCTCTGGCCAATGTGTGCTTGTCAATAGGACAAGAATTATCAATGGGTAGGGTAACCAATTTATCTGCACGTTCATTCCCTTCTCCTAAACCTTCAGACCACTTATGGCTCTTAATATGAATCACAGAATATGCTGCATTTCTTTCTCGTAAAGCCTTCCTTAACTGTATCAGTAACTCATACAATCGTTTATTATTCACTTCCTTAATTGCTGCTTCCTCTATTCGTTTGACTACTCCTGCAACATACATAGAGTCTGTGACCACATTTAAAGGCTCTTGTAAGTTGGACACCGCCCATACTACTGCTAACAATTCCAAAGTTTGTAAGCTATCTGCAGGGTCTGCGGTGAGGAGTTGATGCTTCCATTGTCCTTTTTCTTGCCAGGTAACAGCAGCACGCCTTGATTTCTTTCCTGCATCTGTAAAAACTGTAATAGCTCCTTCTATGGGGTTTTCTTCTCTCAAAGGTCGAGTAATCCAGTTCCATTCTGTCATCCATTGCAAAACTCTAGGCACCAATTTACTAGTCTCTACTTTAGCAGGTGACATCAATAATGCTTCTTGTAAATTCTTTGAATTTATCAAGTACCAGTCCAAGGTTTCTTTTTCCATAGGCAATCTAATAGTAGCAGGCTCTCTACCATCCACTTCAAGAATTCTGAGACGCTCTTTTTTGATTAATGCAGCTAATTGTTCAATTTTTGAAGATATTGTTTTCTTATGCTGTAGTGGTGGTGATAACCATTCCAACACCCGTATCTCCCCCGTTTTCTTTTGCAACTGAGAGAGAGCACTAAGCAAGTGACAAGGGCTATTCTAAATAGTAAGGTCAATGGGGTGGTCGAGTTGTCGACGAGACACATACTCTTGCTGTACACAGTTACTAATTTGCTGCAAGGCAAGATGATGCTCTTTTGTCAGGTGTACAGGAGTAGTAGGGTCTACACTTTTTAACAAGGGCTGTAGGGCTTCTAATAAGTGATTTGGTATTCTCACAATAGGCTTCAGCCACTGTAAGTCTCTCAGCAACTTCTGTGCATCATGTAGTGTTTTAATGTCTAATTGTAATTCTAGTTTTTGTGGTATCACTATTTGATCTGTCAAAGTCTATCTCAAATATTTCTAGGGCTTTGTAGTCTGAATTTTCTCTGCAGCAATAACAAGTGAATATGCAGCAAGAGTATTTTTAATGGTGTTAATCTGTAAAGAGGAGAATGGCTGTTGCTGTGTAAACAAAATATCGTCTATGTAATGATATATTATAGTTGCTGGCTATTTACGACGTAGTGGCTGTAATGCTGCATCAACATAAAGCTGACATAAAGTGGGGGAGTTGCGCATGCCCTGCGGAAGAGATGTCTATTCAAATCTTTTATCTGGTTCTCTACGATTTATTGCTGGTAAAGTAAAAGCAAATCTCTTCATGTCATCAGGATGCAGGCTAATAGTGAAAAAACAATCTTTTAGGTCAATAATTAAAAGTGGCCAGTGTTCTGGAATTATAGCTGGATTTGGAAGACTAGGCTGTAAGGCTTCCATTGGTTCTATTTGGTCATTTACAGCTTTCAAATCATGTATCAAACGATATTTCTTTGATTTCTTTTTGATTACAAAAATAGGTGTATTCCAAGGGCTTGTGGATAGTCGTAGGTGCTCTTTTGTATATTGTTCTTGTACTAATTCATGGGCATGCATAAGACTCTCTCTTTTTAATGGCCATTGCTTAACTATCACCGGTGTATCCGTTTTCCAGGTGAGTGGAATGGGGAAAGTCTAAGCAATGGCAATTACCCCAAAGGGTGCTGATTAGTTAACACTACTCTTAATTGTGTTAAAATGTCTTTTCTAATTAAACAGGAAACTGTAGGAGGCAGTTGAACAATTGAAAACACAGCAGATATTTGTTGATTCTCAATGCACACAGACAAAGACGGCGACCTGCTTGCCAATGTAAATCTTCTTACTCTTGTGAGCATGTTTGATGAAGGAAATAGAGGCTAATGTTGTGGCTAGGCTTCTGGAGAAATGATGCTAGTATCTGCTCCTGTGTCCAATAATCTATAAAGGGTTATGCTTTGATGCTCATAGGTAATTTCAACTTTTTGTTTTGGTCTATTTTGTAAATCTACAGTTAAAAGTGTAACACCAGTAGAGCTAAAACTTTTTTCATCTCGTGCTTGTCTAGTAAATGGTTGTATTCTTGATGTCATTTGTGACAGTGGCACTAATTGTGCAATGCGTTGTCTTTTTGTAATTTTAATTGGAGGATAAAGGGTGTAAGCCATAATTTGTATTTCTCTTGTAAAGTCTGCATCGATAACACTAGGCAAGACAAATAATCTTAACATAGTTATAGAGGAACGTCTCAGCAATAATGCTCTACATGTTTGTCTATTTAGTATAAGAGGACCCTTTATTCCAGTGGGTATCTTCTCAGGCCGGTTTGTCATTAGTGTGACGTCTACTGCTGCTGATAAGTCTAAGCTGAGGCTCCCGGTTGTTGCGGGTTGCAGACAGGAGGTGGCGGCGATGTCACAGCAGCTGCTGGTGTCTCTGATGTCACGGCGGCAACTTGTGTCTGGGCGCGGCTTCCATGATTCGCGCTCTGCAAATGGTTTCTCGACCGGCGCTTACAAGCCGTAGTGTTGTGGGAGCTGGATCGGCAGTGTTGGCACTATACGCCAGTTGCTCGGCACGTTCGACGTGTATGTCCTTCGTTGTCGCATCGGTAACACTTGAGGAATGGCTTTGAACTTCTTTGAGTGAATGCCAGAGAGCCATTTCGGAGAGGAGCAAGAGCAGCTAGCACCTGATTTTGAGTGGACTCTGCTTGCTTTTGCAACTCTAATCTTAATTCTTTTAAGGCTTCTGCTATAAATGCTTGTGAAGCTGTTGGCATTAATGCTATTCGCTCTAATGCTTCCTCAATAGTCTAATTTGCTCCTAAAGTAGCTAACACTCTCTGGGTTGCTGGATTGCTATTTTGCAAGGCACACTGCTTCAATAGCGCCTCCTTCATGTAATCTGCCACACTAGCTTGATCTATAGCAGTAGCTGCTCTATCTATAAAATTTCTAAATGATTCCTCCCTTCCTTGCTTAATACTTATATAAGCTGGTAGCCTTCCTGGCTCTTTAACCATATCTATTGCAGCACGCACCAACCTCATAGACTCTCTAAGTTTATCAGCTCCCGATATCATCTGTGCTTCTGTACGCAAATATGCCTCTAAGCTCATCAGCTCTTCTACTGTCACTCCATGTAATGGGTCTCTCTGGGCTCGTTGTACAGCAACTGATTCATTTACCAACGCGTGCTAATGGGCATTAAACAATAACTGCTGATGCTGAGTGAATATCAACCGAACTATTCTTCTTAAATCATTAGGACATAAAACCTGAGTATTAAAAAGATAATCTAACATTTGCTTAACAGGTTCACTTTTTACTCTAAACTGACTAACCGTAGAACGTAGCTGAGTTAACAGCTTCCAATCTAAGGGAGTATATTCTGCTATATTATGCGTAAGGTTCCCCTGTGCATCATACTGTGGTGTGTATGTAACTGGACATGCAAGACTAGAAGCTATTTCCACCGCTTCACCATCTCCCATTTGCATTACTTCTTTCGCCAAAGCAGCTCAAGCTTCCCTCCTCTGTTTAGCTATCTCCCCCCATGGATCACGGTGCGCCCCTGGGATGGGATCTGGCCCTTTAAGGGTGCTATGCTGCTGGCGCTTCGGTGCAGACACCGAGGTTTCGCGCGGGGGGGGCAGTGAGGCAGAGGCTGGCTCAAGCGGGGGAAGCGGGAGCCCCCCCTCCCCCGCTGGAGCTGACAGTGAAACCGGAGCCGGCTCACGCTGAGCTAACCTGCGGGGAGGAACCAGCCCCCCCGCTGGAGCCGCCTCGGGCGGGGAAATGGGCCCCTCCCCCACCGAAGCTGTAACCGGAGCCGGCTCATTGAGGGGTAGCGGCGGAGGCAAGGCTGGCGGTGGAGGCGAAGCTGGCTTGCCCCTCCCCCCACTATCTGACTCGCCCTCCCCCTCTGACAGGAAAGGTGCAGACGGTTCCACTGCGCCTATAGGAAAATCTTCCACACTACTTTGCTGGGGACTCTTAGGCATAAGTACCTTAGTTACAGAGGGTGCCAGGGGATCATCTTCACGACCATACCCTATATTCCTCTTATGAGCTTCTGTTGCCCTTTCTGCTGCCTTTTTCTCAGAGACCTGCTGAAGTAACGTGTTATACACCACCCGCCATAACTTCTCAAATTTCTTTGCTGACTTATCATCGTCTAGCACTGTATCTCACAATATTTCTCCAAACTTTCTCCACTCTGATAACTCATGAACTGTATGAGGATTAGAAAAGATACCTTTAGAATGGCCATAAGCTAATAACCCGGGTAAATCCTTTTTTAAATCTATCTCTTTTATCCCACGCCGCTCTAAATAGGCGGTAAATAAATCATATGCCGCTTGCTTATCTATACCTATTAATCAGCGCGCGCTGTTGCAGCTCTCCAGGCTCCTGCGACACGTATTGGCTTAAGTCACGGTTGTGAACCTTAAGGGTGCTTCAAATTCTGGCACTGTCTCGGCTGCGGGGACTCAAACTCAACTTCTGGACCGTGGCGTAATCTCTTTTTCTTTTAATCCGAGAAAAAGGGCAGAGATTCGGTTATGCCCGCATTCTCCACCATTTGTCGACGGAAGGGAACCAGGACATCATTTTGATCATCACAGGCTCGATTTTATTGATCAGTACGGCGGGTTAAATACAGTTGGTAATGAGCTTCATGCATATTGCAAAAGTTGAGCTCAGGATTGGTCAGCTTGCATATCAGCATCTACGCCTACTTCTACATTCCTATGGTTCTACTTTTGATACTTTCTACATATTCTTAGGATGTATTCAAGGCTAATCTCAACTCCCTATCCTCATGTTGCAGCAAGGTCGCTACTGACTCTTCCTTTTAGCTTGCTGACTGCTGACTTTTCTCCTTCAGTTTAACCAGTGGCATTATATCAGTGTAGCCTTTCTCAGCTAACCAATTATTAATAATGCTCTCCACAGGTATTTCCCCACCTCAGCTGGGTTCTGAATTTGTTCCCATGGAAAATCCCAGTCTACAGCATCAGAAAATTCCTTCAGCGTTTGGCTTATATTTTCCCATTGTCCACAGCACTCAGGATTTTTCACGCCTGCATCTGCTTCTGGGTCAGGGGAGGGAGAAATAGGAGAGTTTTCCTTGGAGAAGCTGACTCAGATCCTACAGGCCTGTACTGAGTGTGGGATTTTTTGCCTTGTTTCCTTCCCCATGTAAGATGAGGCTTTTCTCTGCATCATCATGGTAACACCTCCAGCTTCCCTCCCAGAGCAAGCTGGGATGATCCTGGTCTCCATGGAGCCTCTTCCCAAGGCAGCCAGACTCCCTGTTTGCAGGGCTCTGCTTTCACCCAGAGCTGCTGTTGCACTGCTGGCCCTGGAGCTGTCTGACAAAGGCAGACTTTGCAGAGGGGCTGTCTCTTCCTCCCAGCATAGAAAATGGCTTGTTTTTCGGGTGCCAGCACCAAGTCCTGAGCACCCTCACCTGCCTCGAGGCTTGGAGGGATTCAGGTGCTCCCTGGACGTGGCGCACACTGCCCTGGGAGCGGAGAAGGCAAGAGGGAATCTGTCTCCCTTGCCCATTGTCAGTGTGGCAAGCAGGGCTGGAGCTGCCAGTGCCACTGGGGGCCCTCAGCATTGGCCACAGAGGGGCCTCCCATCCCTGCAGGCCCATCACCAAGTGCTGCTGGAGCAGCTGCTTGTTGGAGAGGCCGTGCAGGGCGTGTTGCAGGGCTGCCCAAGGACGCTGTGCAGCACCTGTGGAGGGCACTGCTTCCTCTGCAACTCCTCAGGTGCTCCACAGGAAATTTTTGCAGGAGCTTTTGCTGTAGCACCTTGAGAAAGCAGCATTTAAATCAGAGAGAGAGGGGAAGAGCCTCAGGAGTCAGATGAGCTGGGCTGGACTCCTTCCCTCAGCTCCAAGAGCTCTCACTCTGAGTCTCCTCCTTTTCTAAAAGCAGGAAGTTTTGAAACTTTGTAATGGCAAGTTGTGCATCAGAGAGAATTTCTGCTGCCAGGAGCCATCCCAGTTCACTTTCATGTGATGTACTAATTAATGCATTGACCTGTGAGTATGGGAGAAGATTTTCCCCATGGTCCCTGCACTGGTCAATGGCATGGATGCAGGATGAGGTGAGGGTGATTCTGGCAGTGTTTGGGGAATAGGCCCCTCTGGCTACAGCTGCAAGATGCTCTTCTGCATCCATTTCCATGCTCAACACCTCAATCTCTCCTGTCTTCCATCCAGGCTTTCAATATCCTGCCACTGCCAGGTGTGCTGCAGCCAGGAGAGAGCCAGCAGGTCTCCTCCACCTTCTCTGGCCACCTCACCACCACCTGCAATGTCCCAAGCTGTGCCACGTGGAGGGAGGCTCCACATCCGAGGTGCTGGTGCCCATGGAGGCCTCACGTGTCAGCTCCTCCCTGAGCCCCCAGGAGATCAATAGTGGCTCTCAGGCCCCTCTCAGGGACAGGTGAGTCAGCCTTCCGTGGGTTCCTGCTCTGCCATGGGTTATTGTCCCTGCAGGGCTTCCCTGCTCCAAGGCCTCTGAGCTCAGAGGAGTTGCAGAGCAAAGGCCAGCAGCAACACAGGGATGGCCACTCTGAGCTGCCTGGCTGCCAAGAGAGGAAGGACCTTCTTCTGTTGAGACAGAACATCTTCTTCTCTATTTGAGTGCTGAGCCCTGCTGGCTTAGCTGCTGCCTGTAGGGAGCTGGGCTCTGGGCTTGCCTTGGCACCGCCTCTAGAGGTGTCTTGAAGTCCATGGTGTTGAGTGGCATCTTCTTCATCATCTGCCTTCTTCACCAGAACAGTGGCATTGTGGTATGGGCAGGCGTGGGGCACAGAGCAAACCTTGCTTTGGGTCCTGCTCCTGCCACAGATGAAGTCCTTGCACTGCTGATCTGCCAGGGTTCTCCTTATGGTGGCACAGCAGCCAGAAGAGCTCCTGTGCTTTAGGCTCCCCTGCAGCTGCAGCCGTAGGCAAGCACAGGAGAGGCTCAGCTCCAGCAAGGCAGCCCATCTCAGGACACTCAGGCCAAGTGTGGAGCTGGGAGTGGAGGCTGCTTAAAGCAAGCCTGTTTGATGCAGAAAACATCTGGGTCTGTTGGCAAATTCCCATCCAGGTAGAGCTAAGGCCTGGCCACCACCCAAGCTCTAAGTGGGAGAGAATTCCTTAAATGTAATTTTAAACAAGGCTCTTGAGAATAGCACTTAGGAGTAAAGGTCTAGGGGTGACAGACTAATGAACCATCCAATAGCTGTCTCCTCCAAAATTTCCTCAGCACAGAGATGCTTTAAACCCAGCAACTGTTGGAGTGGTTCTGTAATAATAATTGGGGCAGCATCTGATTATTTAGAGTTGATGCCACAATACCATCAGTTTAGAGGAGACTTCTGACAAAGCTGAGATCTCATTTCTTGGAACTGTGAAAAATACTTAAAAATGATGAGACAGCACTGGGTCAAACCGCAGAGCCACAGTGTGAAGCCCAGCTAGAGGGGTAGTCTGGTCTGAGAGATGCATAAGCAGCTAGGGAACAAAAGGAGGATCTTGAAATGACACGTGTCTTGTAGATAACTACACCAAAAGATGGTAAGGCATATGGAAAGCTGGCTATAAAAACAGTAATACAAACATTTATATATTTATGACAGAATAAATGCATCATAGGAAAACACTGAACACCTCACTAGTAAAATTGATGATACTTCAGATTAAATAACACTCAAACCTGATAGAAATTTATTTGGACAGCGCTAGAGCTTAACAAGAGGAACCTAAACTCAGCCTTAAAAGGATTTCCAATTAATAAACATAATTTCATTATCACCTTAGTAGAACAAAAAGCGCGCTCAAATGAACTCAAAGTTAATTCCTATTAATACCAAACATAACTGGATCCATAAAACCTGGAATAGAACATTGTTCAAACTTAGTAATACTGAAACTTAACAGAAATAAAATCTACCAAAATTAACCAAATAAAACTTTGCCTTATTTAATTTAACAGAACAAAACTGAGCATTGCAGTATTGGGCTTTAATTTAACAGAGTTAAAATGAACATCCTTAAAAGTTATAGGTATGGTGTAGACATGGTGTAATTTTGTCTAAGATTATTAACACAAAACGACTACTTCAAGATGAATAAGCCATAAGTGAAATAACAGCATGATGGTGTACTAGAGGGATTCAAGGTGTTACAAGCATATTAGAATTATTATTAAGTAATTATTAATAAATCAGTTATGAGAAGACCCATGGTAACTGCAAATTCCATGGAAACAGAAATTCAGTTAGACTTTTTAAAGTGCAGGGTTACTGGAAAATAAATATAATAACATGCAATTTAACATATTGCTGAACAACCCAACAGCTTTTTGTGACTGTATCTGGCATCATTTTATTTGGCAAATTTGTTAGCATTCTTGTTAAAGAAATCAGACCATGTTAAAATTTGATAGGTAATAAGGCATTGCATTTACTGCTTTTCAATATAGTTGATATTTATCCATAGGGATAGTTACAGGCTTTGTTAATTGCTGATATGTCTTTTTGGTATGTGTTTTTTGCCTGGTCAATTACTGGCCAACTGTTTTTCAGACGTCTCAAGTAAAATTTGACTCAGGATGTGGCCTTGGATGACTCCAACAGGTCCAGTTCTTGGGATTCCTCTAGAGCATTGGGCAGCATTTTTGTCCACCTGTCCCAAGTATCTGCCAGGTTGGGTCTCTTACCTGTGGTGCAGAGGAGCTCCGAGTTATAGACAGGCCAGGCATCTGCTACAAAGGTGTCACGGTTTGACACAATGCCACTTTGGCACAATGCCAGTGCCCCCAGGAAAATACATTCTCCCTGGTGTCTGCTGTGAGATGGGACCAGGAATAGAGCAAAGCAGGCTCCAGCTTAGGAATAAAAAGGAAAAAAAAAACTTTATTAACTTAGAATATATAAGAGAAACACACAGAACTCAGGACAAAAACCTTCCAAATATTCCTCCTCCCCCCACCAAATTCCCAATACATCACAGTAAGCAAAACCTTGGGTTCTCAATTCAGATACTACCCCTCAGATCGCCAACTCTCAGACTATCACCACCCTTTAGATAATCAATTCTGAGTTCATCAAGAAGAGAGGAGTCCCTCTTGTGCCATAGGCTTCCCCTGGAAACACAGTTGAGACCTCTTGTGTTTCCATGTTACACGTGGCACCGCCCGGAGATCATTTGCCATCTTGACATCTTCCTTCCGTGCCCAGTGCTCTCACCACTGCACATGGACCTGAGCTGCTTCCAGCGTTCCTCTTTTAAGGATGCTTTGCCCAGTTCCAAAAAAAGCGCAGTCTCTCACTTTTAGGACACCTGTCACCCCCAAATTCACCCCCTGGGTCCGATGGGTCTTGAGAACAGAGATCTTCTTCCTTGAAGACAGAGGGCACCACCACCCTCCTCACCTGTCGTCCCTGTTCACGCCACTCCTTCACATAACAACACCACACTCTCTTGGCTCCAAAATTGCCTCCCCCAAAATGCAGTCTCTGTGTCACAGGAGAAATGCTTCTGTCCATGGCTATACAAGAGAAGGCCAGCCAAAGGCCACTCCATCATCTCCTCCCACCTAGGATTTTTCCCAACTCTTCTATCTTTCACTTGCACGGACTTCCATCACACTTGTCCATTTCCTTCTATTTCATCTCAATCTCTCTTGTCATTCAGATCCAGAAGGATCTGTATTTGTAAGGTTTCATCATCCAAGACAGAGTTCAAATCTCAGGCTCTGCCTGTCCAGGACTCCCATGCTGGCCCTGCCGGGCACCTGCTCGCCGCACCCTTGCTGCACGCCCCCCTTCTCCTTCAGCCGCGCTGCCAGCACATGATATCAAATTTCAAGGTGGCACAAGCATAGGCACAATCTCTCTCTCTCTCTGTCTCGGGGGCCGGGGGCTGCCTGCTGCCTCTCAGTGCTCCTCCACCCTTCCATCCTGCAGGGGCCTTCACCTCCCCTGTCTGTACAAGGCCCCGGCCTACCTCACCCGGCTCCATGGCTTCCTCTCACGCGCCCAGCCCGCAGCTGGGCAGGGGAGCTCTGACCTCTTTCACCCACTGGAACCAAAAGACAGTTTTCTTGGCAGCTCTTTGCTTTTAACCCCCTGTCTTCTCAGAGGCGTATCCATGTCCTCAGTGGCCACACCACATGCCAATATTCAAATCTGAGCACCTATTAGTTTGACTACAGCATATCCCAGAAAACTTACTTCCTTTCAAACCACGACAGGTCCATTTACATATTGGGATTAATTGTCCAATTACAGCCTCAGGTTATGCAATCCCATCCTTCCAGTTTGCTCTCCTCAATTCACTGTTTTTGGCGCTTTTTGGGCCTGAAGCTGCAACAGTGTCCAGTTCTGGGGCTGGAAAAGAATTGTTTTGTCTAACTACACTGTGAAGAAAACTTGCTAACACTCTGTATGAAGTCCAGAGTTACAGACTAATGCAGTACAGAATCTGGAAATATGCCAGCTAAAACTGAAGGCATCGGCCTGTTCCATGTTCCCTGGGTTCCATGGGGATCCAGAGCATCACAATGGCCGCTTGTTCCCATGAGGCTCCCGAGTGTCACCGTGGTGTCCTTGGACCCACCTGGTCACAACTGACCCAAGGTACCATGAGGTTCCCCAGTGTCACCATGGTCACTGTCAGAGGCTGGATGTGATCAGTGTCCTGAGACAGCCTGGGATGAGCTGTCAATCAGTCACACAGTGGGGACAGTGCTAACCCAGCCCTGATTGCCTGAGCGATCAGAAATCCCACCTGGGGGAGGCCCACAAGGGCCGGGGGGCTTAAAAACACAGAGCACAAGGTGAGCCCCTGGTATGGACTCTGCCTTCTCCTGGGGTTTGTGTCTCACCCACACTGGAACCCTAGGAACTGATAGTCATGTGCGTGTCTTTCTATAGAGCTTCTGTCTTTCTGTCTCTCTCTCTTTCTTCTCCTTCTAATGGTCTTTATATGCAACATTTTTGGGTACCTCAACAGCTTACATATTTAAAGTTAATGAAGTTGCTGCTATGAAAAGTGTTTTCTGTGTAATTGGAGGTTGCATTAAATCCTCTTCCAAAGTTTCTTGGTTTTTTGCACTTTGCCAGTAGAATTTTGTGTCATTTTGACCTCTTGAAAATATCTGGCTGGTGTTTCTCCTGTGCACCAAACTCGAGTAAAGGAGCCTTTGGTTACCTCCAGCATTTCAGTGTTCTGGGCTGTTGCGCCCCACAGGCTCACAACGGCCTCTTGTTTCCACACTGGCCCCTTGGTTCCATGGGCCCCAACAGTGCCACGATGATCCCCCTGGTTCCACAACTTCCCACAGTGTTGTAGAGAATTCATTGTTAAAGGAGTTAATATAAAGTTCCAATGATAGTTATAGATTGTTTGCTTAATGTTTTATAGTTATGTAATGTTCCAATGTTAGTTATTAATTGTTTGTTAAAGGTTTTATAATTATGTAAATCCCCTTACCGTTGGGTATTACCGCCGCTGCTCCCACTCTCGTCTAAAATGGCGAACCATCCAAGACCATAAAGATGATTACGTCACCTAATAAGCAAATATGAAACTCCCATAAGACTTAGCAGAAAAGGATTACATAACAAAAACCTCTAGAACAATGAAGCACCATGCAAATAAAGAATCAAAATAACACCTCTAAACAGAGAGAAACTTGAGACAATATCAAAGACACAGGTCAGAACTTTTTGCCTACGTCACCCTAACCAGAGTGGGCCAAGAGCAGTATAAAGATTATGAACCTGAAAGCAACAGGCATCTACTCAGAGACTCTTATGAGGAAAGAAGACCCAGCTCTGCTGGACGACGGAGTTGACCTCCTCCTCCTCCTCCACGCCGTCTCGGGAGGAGCGGTGGTGTGCGCACACCCCCATGGGTCCCCTACCTAGACTGTTTCCAGTAAAGCTGAAATCACTAAAGAGCTGGTCATGTGCCATTCATAACAGTCTTGGGGACTGGTCCAGGCCAGACCACACCCGAAGAGGACTGAGGGCCTCCGGGATATCTGGCCCTATCTGGACCGGTCGGCAGCAGCCTAGGACCAGTGTGGAGGAGCATCGGTGAGTAAAGGCGGTGGCAGAAGTAGGAGGCAAGCGAAAGAAGTGTGTGTGAGACGGGGCCCAGCAGCTCGGAGCCCGAAGCAGCTGTGGCCCTCCGAGTACCACGGTTCCGGACTCCTGCGAGGAGACCGGCCAGAAAGAGAGGGAAGCAAGAGAAGCCTGAGTGAGTGAGACGCCTCCCAGGGGAATGAGGTGGGCCCCCCGTCTGGGCGTGGGGAGGAATAGAAAGGTGAGTGGCACACAAGGGGTCGGCCTTTCCCCTTAAGACTTGGTAGGTGCCCTCAGGGTGTGCTGAGGGTGGCAGACGCATTGGTGAGCTGGCACGCAAACCCCGAATGGCGCTCCGGGTGCGTGGAGGATCGGGGCAGTGTGAGTCGCGCACAATCCCTGCAGTGGGGGGACACGGGTCCCTAGCAGGGTTTAGGGTGCCCCGAGTACAGCAGCAGCACTGAGTAGAGCCAAGAGGGCCCCAGTGCCCAGGGTGGAACGGCGGTGCTGGGGGTTCAGTGTGCCGCGGTTCAGGTAGAAACCGTAAACCCACTGGAGGCCCCTGGAGGGATTGGGGTCACAGGGCAGGGCAGGGCTGGGCTCACAGGGCAGGGCAAGGCTGGACCTGCCCCTTCGTCCCCCACACACAAAATGTTTAGAGCCAACAATCTCCTCCAGTCTGTCACAACAGGCAGTGTTGGAGGTGAAATCCCATTTGTGGCCATGGGCACCTGGCTGAGAAGGACAGTTCTTTTCCATGGGAAGGAAAACACAGAGCCCCAAGGTTTGGAAGGCAGGTGACAGCCTCAGCAGGCCAAGGCCAGCTAGACTTGTCAGTAATAGCACAGTTTGGATTTAGGGAATTTTGGAGGTGGAAACCCAATCTCGGCCATGGGCACCTGGAAAAGCAGGACAGTTCTTTCCCATGGGAAGGAGAGCATGGAGCCTCCCTCAGTGTTTTGGGGACGGATGAGAGGTGACCCTTGTGAAACCACTGCCAGCCAGACTTGTCCTGGCAATATTCCTATGGGAAGAATCCCTGGATATAAAGGAAATTTGGAGGTGAAATCCCACTTCTGGCCATGGGTGCCTGGAGCAGAAGGACAGTTCTTTTCCATAGGAAGGAAAGCACAGAGCCCCAGTGTTTCGGCAGCACATGAGAAGTGACACTCAACATGCAAAGGTCAGTTGGACCAGTCAGGCAGTCCATGGGAGGCCAAACCAGCCAGAGCTGTTCTGTGTTCCCTTGGTTTTATGGGGCTCCATAGTGTCACAATGGTGCCTTGGATCCATGGGGCCCCGCAGTGTCATAATGGTGACTTGATTCCATGGGTTCCAGCAGTGTCACAATGGCCCCTTGATTACAAGAAGACCTGCAGTGTCACACTGGCCCCTAGGTTCAATGGGGTCCCACAATGTCACAGTAGCCCCTAGGTGTCATAAGGCCCCGCAGTGTCACAATGGTCCCAAGGATTCCATGAGGCTTTGCAGTGTCACAATGGTCTCTGCGGTCCCTCAGGCCCCACTCTGTTCCATGAGGTCTGCAATGTCACAATGGACCTTTGGACACTGGGGGTTTGCTGTGTCTCAATGGTCTCCTTTGGTTGCCCAGTGTCACAATGGACCATTGATGACAGGAGGCCACTCTGTGTCACCCTGGAGCTTTGATTCCATGTAGCCCTGCAGTGTCACAAGGGTCTCCTTTGGTTGCCCAGTGTCACAATGGACCACCGATGACATGAGGCCCTGCAGTGCCACAATGGACCTTTGGTTCCATGCAGCCCTGCAGTGTCACAAAGGCCTCTTGGTTTCACAAGGCCCCACAATATCACAATGGTCCTCCCAGGGTCACAATGGTCTCACTGATTCCATGAGGCCTCACAGCGTCACAATGGTCTGCATGTTTCCATGAGTCCCCTGAGTGTCACAATGGTCTCTGTGTTTCCGTGGTGCCTCTCAGTGTCACAATGGCCCCTTGGTTCCATGAGGCTGTAAAGTGTCTTAATTGTTTTTGCATGGTTCCATGAGGCCTTGCAATGTCACAATGGACCTTTGGTTCCATGGAGTCTCGCAGTGTCACAATGGCCCCTTGGTTCCATAACACCCCACAATGTCAGAATGGTCTCCATTGTTCCATAAGGCCCCACGGTGCCACAATGGACCCTTGGTTGGAAGGGGCCTCTCAGTGTCACAATGATCCCTACATTCCATGGAGCCACACTGCATCAGTACAGTCCCCTTGGTTCCATGAGGCCCAGCTATGTCACAGTGCTCTCCATGATTCCATGAGGCCCCACAGTGTCACACTGGTCCCTTGGTCTCACACGGCCCCACAGTGTCCCAATGGCCCCTTGGTCTCACAGGGCCCCACAGTGTCATAATTGTCCCTTGGTCTCACAGGGCTCCACAGTGTCACAATGGTCCCTTGGTTCCATGGCCCTGTGCTGCTGCATTCCCCCCTCCCCTTCTCAGGCCGCCCCTGCCAGCTGAGAAATGCTCCCTGGGCCTCGGCCTTGGCCAACTGCCCCTGGGCTCAGCTCCACTGCAGCTCATCACAAACACTGTCTGCTCCAGGCACTGCTTCTGCCCAACCAGCTCCTGGTTCCTTTAGCAGCAGCCCTGGGAACTGTTTTTGTTCCCTCCGTGGCACAACATCCCTGTTCTCACACTGCCAAAGAAAGCTGTTGATGCCAAGTGCGGCCAGGATGAACCATTGCTGGGACTGAAGCCCCTCTCTTGGGGCCCTGCAAACAGCGCTCCAAAAGGAGCCCTTGGAGCTCTCCTGGGCCAGCCACTCCCTCTGAGTGGGGCCTCTCCCAGCCGGGAACTCTCCCGTTTGCAGCACCCGGGGATCCTGAACAACGACGGAGCCTGGGCCGATCCCCCCACTCCTCCAGGCTCAGCCCTTTGCCCTTTGCTGGGGAGATGCCAAAGCATCAGCAGTGAGCATTGCCTGCCCTCAGGGGAATTGCTCACAGCTGCCGTGCACTGACTCTTTGTGTCTGTGTGCACACAGGAGTGCCTGTGCTGGGGAAATGTGGCAGAAATGCCACAGAACTCTGAGGGGTTGGAGTGCCTTGGATAGCTGAGTCAGTCAGGCCCGTAGCTAAGTTAAATCACACGATCTACGTGAAGATAAATGCTGCTAAGAGTTGTTCTTAGTTGCTGAGTTGTTACCTTTAATATAAGTTATAAGATAAGTATTGTAAAGTGTTATTCCTCTGTTAAATTGCAAAGTCATAGGTTTAAGTTAGGTTAAATGCCGTTAGACTCTGCTCTTTTGCTAAATTGTGAAGTTGAAAATATCAGTTAAGGTTAAGGTATCAGTTAAGTCCTGTTGAGTTTGAGCTCTGTTAAGCTTTTAGGCCGTATTCCTTTGATCCTTGCGCTCACTGTCCTTGTGTCACACACACACGCAGAGGGACAGTTCTGGGTTAATTTCTGGTTTGATTGCCTGGATTCTGTTTGGCGTTGCTGTTGCTTTGTTTCCCTGGTGTGCCTGAAGTGTCCAGTCAGGAGCAGAGTGACTCTTGCCAAGGAACTCTGTGCTGCTGTCCCTTAATATTCAATCTGGTTTTTGCTGCTCCCTTGCTGGGGATTTTTTCAGCGCTCTCAAGCCCTTGTTCGTACCAGGGTGAAGGAGCCCTGGCCCAGGCTCTGGCCCTGGGGCACACGGGGACGCTGCCGGGGGGGGGGGGGTCCCTGTCCCCCTGTGCCACCCCCAGGGCCCCGGCCCCCGTCCCCGTGTCAGGCTCTGGGGTCGATCTCGTGGAACATCCTCTGGGGGAGGCTGCGGGGCCGGGGGACCCGGGGGGACAGGGGACCCCGCTGTGCACAAGCAGGGTTGGACTGCTCTGGGGGGAACTGTGAGGGGGGCCGGGGCAGAGTGACCTCCCCGGGATGAAGCAAAGTGAAAATTTTCCAGGGTAGAAATCCATTTTTATTTAGGTGAAATGTACATTTTTGAGTTGAGTCTGTGGTTAGAAATCGTAGTTATTTAGCCAGACTGCAAGGCCTAAGCTCAGTGAAGTTACTTCAGCGAAGGACAGAGATAAAGGGGAGGAGACAGAAGATGATAGAGAGAGACAGGGATTGCTGTAAGGGCAAGTCAGCCTGACCTCGGAATTCTTGCTGATAAAAAGGAACTAGTGGTAAAAGTCGCACAAAACCTATAAAAATGAATATGTATGAACCCATTGTGAAACTGTATGCATATGTATTGGAGAGGGGGATAAAAGGAGATCTGAAGTTCTCAGAGGTACGCAGGCCTTTTTGAGGAGACTTTTCTCCGCATGTGTCCGGCGCCCTAAATAAACATACCGAGCTTTACAACTTTTAAAAAGTTGTGAGGTTTCTTCTTTTCTCTGCAAAACGGGGGACCTCACACTGCCCCTTTGATGTCACACTGCCCCCTGTGAGTTCACACAGCCCATGTGATGTCACACAACCCCCTGTGATGTCACACAGCCATTGCTGTGATGTCCCACAGCCATCTCTGTGATGTCACACAGCCCCCTGTGATGTCACAGAACCAACTTTATGTCACCTTGTGATGTCATACAGCAGTGCTCTGATGTCACACAAGAGTGATGTCACAAAGTCACCCTGTGATGTCACCATCTGTTCTGTGAGGTCACAGCCTGCTCTATGATGTTACACAGCCACCAGGTGATGTCACAACTCACTCTCTGATGCCACAGAGCCACCCTCTATGATGGCAGACTCTGCTCTATGGCCTCACACCCTACTCTGGGGTGTCACAGCCAGCTCTGTGATGTCACCACCCACTCAGTGATGTCACAAAACCCTCAAGAACTCAGTTCTATTGAAACACTGAAGTTCCTTGTACTTTGAAGAGATCCCTGTCAGGGACACGACTGAGAAAGTGTCCCCAGGCCCCAGGCAGAGCAGAGAACTGGAGGCAGTGATGACAGGTGGGGACAAAGAGAAGCCAGTTCTTGGTGCCCTGGGGCACAGCAGGGTCTGTGCCACCAAGGGCTGTGAGGACACACCTTGTCCTGAGGCCCTGGGGCCTCCTGGCACAGCCCCAGCCAGGCTGGGCACTGTCAGCCCCTTGTCCTGCCCTCAGCATCCCCCCCTAGCCCACATCCCAGTGGCCTCAAGGATCTGCTGGAAGGAGTCCCTGGGGAGCCTTGCTCAGCAATGGCCCTGGGGGCTCCTGAATGCTCCCTGCAGGGACTGCAAGTTTTTCAAAGGACCTTTTTTGGGTTTGGCTTTTGCCTTGGAGTCTCGGAGAGGTTTGTGCAATCATGGCCTCCAATTTTCTGCTGTACTTAGTCCCTGGAGAGGCTTTGTCAGTAACAACCCTCAGTGGGGCTCATTAATGCCTTGAGATACTCAAAGTTTTTAAGGTACTTTGGATTTTCCTTCCCACACTGAGTGTCTGAAAGGTTTCTGTGCCATCCTGGCCACCAGTTCTCTCCTCCAAGGAGTCCATGAGGAGCCTGTGTTGGAGAGGGACCTCAGTGGGAGCCATGAATGCCTGGAGACACTCGGGGTGTTTCCTCTGACTGTGACTCCTGGCAAGGTTTGTGCAATCTCCTCCTAGGCCCTGGGCTTCAAGGGCTCAGCTCCAAATGCACCACGGAGCTCATCAGGATCAGGCAAGTCCTGACAAACCATGGCTCTGCCTTGATTTCCCTCTGCTCTCATGCAGTTCATCAGGAGGGTTTCTGTAGACGTTTTGGGTCACCAATTTGAGATTTCTTGGCCAAAGCATCAATTAGTGTGGTGTGGTTGGGTAATTACCAGTGCACTCACTAGAATACATTGAGATAGGCTGTGAGATAGGATTAAGAGAAAGGCAAAGTAGGCTCAAAGCTTAAAAGGGTATAAAGAAAAGTTTGTCAATAATAACTAAGAGTAGTAGGAATTCAGAACACTTCTCCTCTCTCTACACCCTTTTCTTTCTTACTGACAATGAAAAGAGACGAAACCTAAAATTTTCAGTCAGTTTACCACCTCTAGAATAGTCTTTCTTCAGTTCACTTAGGGAGAGGAGTCTCACTTTCATGCCATGGAGACTTCTCTATAAGAAAACAGTTCTCTTGTGGTTCTCAATTCCCATGAAGAGCAGCTGCCGTGAAAATCTGCAATTGTGAATCCCTTCCATTTTTTCCACAGCTTTTCCCAAAGCTGTGTTTATGGGTCATGTGAACTCATGGGGTATTAGTTTAAAGATGAGCTGTTGAAGAGCAAAGGTGCACTTCATCTATTTCTGAAATCATCTTCATCCCTGAAAATAGAGATCTTCTTCTCCTGTGAGGGCACAGGGTCTCATCACTCTTTTCTCTTTCTCTGTGAAGCTTCTCATGGGATCACAGCTACTTCAATATTTGCTTACTTTAGCATGGAGGCCTTTGCTGAACAAGTCATCTCTCCATAGTTTTCAACGTGTTATAGGGAATAAGAGAGTCTAATGTATCAATTACATCCTTCTCCATGGCTTTACAAGAGGATTTCAGCCCCAAGATCAAGGTATCTCCTCATCCCTCCCATCTGGGACTCAACTTGCTCTTCAGGGATCTTGGTGTCTTCCTGTTGCTCCTCTGTGAGCCTGAACTTTGTCCTTTTCTCTCACTCGATGGAGGATGGAGGCACTGAAAGAGTTCATATCTCACCCGGAGCCTGCAGATGGTTCCGTGACCCCGGCCGGGCTCGGTGTTTGGGCCAGAGCTGTTTTACTATGGGGGTTTCTGCAGCGGCTGCGCTGGGGCTGTGTCAGGATGGGCCGCGCTGGGGCAGGGCCAGGATCTCAGCAGCCAGGCCAGAGCACAGCAGCAGCACGGCCGGGGCCAATGGCTTCTGAAATAAACAGGGCCAGGAGACTTCTTCTCCTTTTTAATGCCTTTATTAAAAGTGATCAGCTCAGGATTGGGCGGCTCAACGGGTCTGCAGCATCCGTCATCTCTCCCAGGGCGACTCAGAGGAGGAGGATATGCACAGCTCTGTCCACCAGGGCCAGAGCTGGGGGAAATCCAGTCCTCGTGGGAGCCTTTAGGGCGTGATGTCCCCGTCAGATGTTACCCCTCCCACTCTGTCAGCTTGGTCTCACCGCCGGGGTCAACTCCCATGGTCAGGGCGAGAGGGTCCGAAGGTGTTCCGCGTTTCTGCAGGCTCAGCACTCGGTTCCTCACGTCCAGACATCACTTCAGTCTTTCAACTCTCAGGTGGCTCGTTGTTTTTGGGGTTTCTCCATGAGTTTGGAGATGGGGGTCTCACAAAGCATTCTGGTCTTGGGAGTCACTTTGCATAACCCCCCCCCCCACCTTCTCAGGTGTCTTCCCTATTCTGAGAAAGGTAAAACTTAGCTTCGGGCAAGGTCCCCACCCAGGAGAAGGGCCATTACCTCACCCCAGCCAGGGCTTTTACTAATACAAAAACAACCATTAACGACAACGACCCGTCATTACAATAACAAAGGCAGCAGCCCAGCAGTAGTGGTAACTTTTTCTCACAGAAAAAAATATTAACCAATTTTTTGTTCATAACAGTCCCCCCTCTTTTTCTTTGATCGAGCTTAAATTCTAAGCTCGCATCAACTCCCAATTTTTGTTTTGAATCTACTATAAATCTCTTGTGCACTTTGGTAATCATGGTTACTTAACCTTGTTACTTTCCTTGGTTTCTTCTTGTTGGTCTGCACGGCCAGTACTATTTTACTAAAACAGATAAACAAGCATAATAAAAAGAGCAATCCTCCAAGTACACACACTGTGAGAAAAAGTACTTTTTCCCATACATCCTTTTTGAAAATCTCCAGGCTCCCCCACCCACTGGGATCAAGTGTAGGAGTTTGTTCCTCATTATTTACACATGCTAACCTTTTTATTTAATTTGAAATGTTCCTAATGATTGAATTCTTTATTTTTAATACTGCCTGGAGCCAGATAACTTTGTTTAACATAGATATTGGCATCCAAATTTGGCTTTTGCAATTTTGGATTTTCTCAATTTCTATTTCACTGTGCCTGTTCTGTTTAATTTCTCCCAAATTATTATATATATGAACTCCCAAACTTGATCCAGTTTCTTTGGGTAATAAGAAAATTGGTTTTATCACTCTAGCAGTGCAGCTGCCAGATACGATCAAACCTAGGGGTTGAGCTCCCCTGAAATGTGTTCTAAAGGGGTTTATCTCTTTTCCAGTACACTCATATAAATACTTGTAACAAACAATTTTTCTTACCATTTTCACCATTTCTTTGCTTTTTACTAGATCTGCTGAGCTTGTTTCAGCAGTATCCCATTCAAAGCACAACCAGGCTTCCCCTATAGGGTACTCTCCTAGGAGTGGCTGCCTAAAAGTGGCAGTATTGTATGCTCTCCAATACACTCTCTTATTTTTCTGATAAAGGACCAATTGGGAGAGGTTAACACAATTAGGGTTAGAACTGATGTGGACTCTCGACAAGGAGCTCACTTCCTCCTCACAGCGGGGTTGGTAGCATTCATTGCACGGCTCAGCTGGGCTCCCCTGAGCACCACCAGCAATCAGAGCCATCAGCACTACCCTTCCCAAGAGTCCGCTATGGGTCATCTCACACAGCCTGCCCACCCGGCCTTGCATCTTGGGAAATTTTACTGAGGAAAAGCTTCCAAGCTCTTTAGAGTCCCTTCTACCCGTTTCTCTGGTTAAACCTCTCTTGGTCTGTTCCCTACCAATTTTGGTTTCCCCTCCCAGGGGAGTGTTCTGTAGAGGATTAACCTGGAGTCTTTAGAAATAAATTGGGGAACTTAACCAGAATTACTTATTTACAGTCTTAAACTTTTTACCAACATAGTTTACACAGAACAGTCTTAAAACATTTTAAGCAATATTAGAACTCTTAACAAACATTTTTTTTTTTCCCACACAGTTCAGTCTTTTTGACTCTTCCTTCTGAGAGTCAACTTTAAATCCTTTGGTCCTTTTACCACAGTGTACTCAGGTGATTTAGCTTGTGAAGCAGATGAATCTCGTCCAGCGCCGGGGGGTGAGAGTGGTGTAGACTCTGGTCCAATGCCAGTGGGGGAAGCTGATGTTGGATCCAGTCCCGTACCTGGGGGTGAGACTGGCCCTTTTATTCTTGTGATATGATGTTGTGGTGTGCTGTATTGTCCCATTTGTGCCTTCCAGGTCACTTTCCCAGGTGTGCCTATGTCTCTCTCCCTTCCCCCTTACCCCCATGGTGAGTGAGTCCTGTCACTCAGACCTAACATTCCAGCAAGGCGTCGTGTGGTTGGTCAAGTTCAAAAGATGCCCCTATGCCCAGAGGTCATTGGCCTGTCTGGGTGTCATCTTCCCCTGAGACTCTGCCCCTCTCACATGGTTGGTGGCTCACCTGTACCTCCCCTCCCCCTGTCCCTGAGCTTAAAAAGGTGATCAGACCATGCGGTTGGTGTTCTGTTGGAGCAGGTCCTCACGTTCAGACCTCTGTAACCATGGAATAAACCTCTGGACATTAAACCCTCCAGCAGAATCCTCTCCTTTTTCTCTTCACCATCGCCTGAAGCTATCCTCCTGAGGTAACGGGGTCCCTTACAAGCCTGGACTTGTTCAGTGCCCAGCTGAAACCACCAGCAAGCTAAGGTATCTCTGGGGTGACACGCCGCAGTTGCTGCCTTTGGCCCAGCAGCGAGGGTCAGACTGGTCCAGGCACAATCTAACTGGTAATATTGGGAGCATTTTTTCCCGATATTTGGCGCCCAACGTAGGGCAAAGCGACTCTGCAGCCCAAGACGGACCCGCAGCACCTTGGAGGAGCTTCTGGCAGCCGTGCATCCAGCTGAAAGGGGCTTTGGTTGCAAGGCCCTCGGCTGGAGACTTTGGGAATATTCCCAGAAGAAGTTTCGTGGACTGTTCGGCGCCTCTGGAAAGCCCAGCTCCTTTCTGGTGAGCAGATTTTCCAGAGGAAGAACAGGGGAGCCTCTCTCGCCCACAGAGGGGTCCTGTTCCGGTGAAGAGACCTGCCTGTACCCAGCCAGCTACAGCTTCCATTTTGGGTGAGTATCTCTGCTCTCGGTAGGGCAGGAGCTCAAGAACAGACTCTGCCGTGAGTTCTGTTCCTTTTTGCCTTTGCATTTTTGGCTGCGCAGCCCCACAGACGGGAATTCATTGATTTCTAGCTATTAGCTTTCTGCCGCGTGTTTTGCTGTCTTTTGGAATTCGCGTGGGAGCTCTCTGCCCTTCCCTCCCAGCTCTGCAGGCTCAACTCTCTCCACGTGGTCAGGAGATCTTTCTCTCTCTCTCTGTGCGGGGGAGGGGGGGTTCTCGGCTCTCTTGCCGCGGGGGACTCTCTCTCTCTCTCTCTGTGGAGGAAGGGGGATTCTCTGCACACGCGGCGCGGGGGGCCCTGGTTTCGGCTTGCCACGTGGCGTGGCTGCTCTCCCTGCTCCGCGGGGGGGTGCATTCCACAGCGGGGGGAGGCTTTGTTTCCACCTCAGCTAGGCAGGGCGTGCCCTGCTGCTGCTGCCCGGGAATTTTAAAAGCAGTATATACAGCTGCATTGTGAAGCTTTTGTCGGCTCGTTATCCCTTTCCATCTGTGGTTTTTTTTTTTTAGAAATCGGTAGCTGATTTTGGCTTTGTTTTTGGTCAGGCGGGATTTAGTACTTTGCTTTTAACATCTAACATGGGTTTGAAACTCAGCATTGTACAAAAAGGAGTGTATTATAATATTGTTAGCATTTTAAATAGTGGTAATGTGAAGTTCTCAAAGGGAAAATTGAAACAGTTTATAAGATGGCTTTTCCTCCACTTCCCACAAATCTCCCCTGAAGAAATCCACAATATTCAATTCTGGGATAAAGTTGGAAATGAATTGATAACCTTAGGACAATCTGGCAATGCCCCCTCAGCTAAATTTGTGTTTTGGAGTTTACAAATTCGAACAGCATTGCTCAAACAAAAGGAAATGGAGAAAAAGCCAAATGTAAAGCCATGTACCTCTACTCTCCCTGTTTCTCCCTCTCCTAGTTCTAAAACCCCTAAACCTCTTTCCCCAAAACTTAGTATTTTAAACAGATCAAACTCATTGGGAAGTCGACGCCCAAAGTCTGTTGAAATGCCTGAGTTGCCCTGTCCACAAGGCCCTGGCCAGGCTGTGTGGAACCTTTCCCAATCCCCTGTGTCCCCTCCTCTGAAACCCACAGCACGTGTTAGCTTTCCTGAGAGCAGTGATAACCAAAATGGCCCCCAGTCCCTAGGGGGTCCACAAGATGGTGGATGCCACGTGGCATCTTCCCAAACCTGGTCTTCTTCTTCCCAAAATCCTCTTAAGCATCCCGAAACTCCAGCCCCATCCCCCCCTCCTCCTGTTCCTCCTGATACCTTCCCCCCTCCCCCTCCCTTTCCTGCTATACCCTCAGCTCCGCCCCTCTACTCCTCCCAGGGGGCGTCTGCTGACGTGATGTCACCAGGTGTCCCCGCCCCCTGCTTGCCCCCTGACCCCGCCCCCTGTTCCCACGGTTTCCCCGCCCCTTGCCGGCCTCCTATCCCCGCCCCCGGTACCCGTTGCGTCCCCGCCCCCTCCCCGGTCTCCCACAGTGGGGACACACCCACTGCCATCCCCCAAACCTGTAGCTGTGATCCCAATGCTTCTGTTTCAAGGGATACAGAGCACGGAACAGCAGATCCAATGCATAGTCCCATGTTGTCACTGGCTCCTGTTACCTTTCAGCCTGCTGCTCAGGGGGGAGCAGCTCCAACTGCTAATTGGAGTTCTTTTGGACGGCAATTGATTAAAGAGATCTGTAAGTCTCATAAAGAATATGGTCCACACAGTCCATATTTCCGTGGCCTTTTAAATTCTGAATTGAGTAGGACTGTAGTGATTCCACATGATTTAAAACAGCTTTTTTCCTGTCTAATGACCTCCACGGAATTTAAATTATGGGAAATAGCATGGAAACAAATCTAAAAGATGCTCTCCCAGGCTTGCATGCTGATCCAAACACAGCCAAAGACAACAGTGGTAACCCTATCACCATTGAGCACCTCTGTGGTGAGGGCCAATGGTCTTCTCCCTCGATCCAAGCTACTGCAATTCCTGCAGAAACACTCGAGAAAGTAAAAGAAGCAGCTGAAAAAGCATTCTTTTCTCTACAACCTGAGGGGCCTTTTGAGCCCTATAGTAAAATTAAACAGCTACCATCAGAGCCTTTTTTGAAATTTGTAGAAAAGTTAACTAGAGCTATTGAAATACAAGTTAAAAAAGAGAATGCTAGGGAAGCAATTTTAGAGGAAATGGCGTTTACAAATGCAAATGAACAGTGTCAAGCGGCAATCCTGAGCCTTCCTCTCGAACCTACCCCTACGTTAAAGGACATGCTTCTAGTGTGTAACAGGAAAGTGCCTCTGATGAGTGTGGCTGAAGACACCAGACCAAGGCTGCTGCCAAGACCACCTCAGCGTGTCACCGTTGCCAGCCCTGCGCCTTTCCCCTCAGCACAGCAGTACCCTGGGCAGCAGCGGAGACCAGCAATGGTTGAGCCCACAAAACCATGCCTGCTTTGTAACAACCTAGGGCACTGGAGTAACCAGTGCCCCCTGAAAAGGGAATTTGATGAATTTAGAAATGGCAGGGGAGGAGAACTACAAGCCCTCCCCAGGGGTCAACAACAACAAAAAAACTGAAGAGCCAGTGCCGGCCTGCCAGGCGCGTAGACACAAAAAGAGCAGGCCAAGGGAATAAAGGTAGCAAAACAAATCAAGCGCGCGATAATATTAATGTTTGTGTAAGTGAAGCAGGTGCTTCAAAGACTGTGTATGATTTAAGTGATCCTGTGTTAACCACGTCTTCTGTCAATGAGCCTTACAGGTTGCAGCTGACTGAGTCACTCCATCTGGAGGACACTGATTGGCATTTTGTGTCTGTAAATCCTGAACAGAAAGGTACTTGGAACTGGATTAGTTGTAAGTACATCGTCATTGGGGACACCAAACACACACCACAAGAGATCGAAATTGCTCCGGGAATGACAACATCAGATCCTGAGCAATTCGTTCTCGGCCTGCATTGTTTCCATCCACCCCTGTTTCTTCCCAAGGGACAAATTGTTGCACAAGCTATCCCTGTGCCATCTTTACCTGAAAATATCAAAAAACAAGGGCCCACAGTCGCCCAGGTCCAAGTTATTGGAAAAGACAAACCCAAATTATGGTGTAATGTCAGTGGGGGTGGGGAGTCTAAACGCATTGAGATGCTTGTAGACACAGGTGCAGACTGCACAGTGATTCCAGTACAAGACTGGCCAGCACATTGGCCTTTGCAAAATGTTGCCGGTCACCTTCAAGGTGTAGGAGGTCTACAATTGGCAAGACAATCCAAAAGCATTATTCAATTTGAGGGACCAAACGGACAATTGGCTAATATCCGTCCATTTGTGTTGGATTATTCAGAACCTTTGTTAGGGAGAGATTTAATGGCCCAGTGGGGTGTCACAATTGATATTCCAGACTCTCCACAGCATATTTGTACAGCAGCCATTGAACAACAGCGCCCCACCCAAAAACTGAAGTGGATAACAGACAAACCAGTTCAGGTGAAACAGTGGCCGCTCAGTAAACAAAAAATAAAGGTTCTTGAGGAGCTAGTAGAAGAGCAACTAAAAAAGGGCCACGTTGTGGAGACCATGTCCCCATGGAACTCTCCAGTGTTTGTCATCCAAAAAGCTGACAAAAAGAGATGGCGGCTCCTCTGTGATCTCCGACAAATTAATAATGTAATTGAAGATATGGGTTCTCCCCAACCTGGTATGCCATCCCCAACAATGCTTCCCCAAGATTGGAAATTAGCTGTTATTGATATTAAGGATTGTTTTTTCCAAATCCCCTTGCACCCTGACGATGCACCGTGTTTTGCATTTTCAGTTCCTTCTATTAATATGGAATCCCCTATGAAAAGGTACCATTGGACCGTTCTTCCTCAGGGATTAAAGGTATCTCCAGCTATCTGCCAGTGGTATGTCTCTTCCCTGCTTTCCCCAATATGTGCAGCCGCAGAGAAGGCCATTATCTATCATTATATGGATGATATCCTTGTGTGTGCCCCCAATGATGATTTACTCACACATGCGCTTGACCTAACGATCGATGCATTGATTGTTGCAGGGTTCGAGCTCCAGGAAAAGAAAATTCAAAAGATGCCACCTTGGAAGTATTTGGGCTTAGAAATTGGAAATAGGACCATTGTTCCTCAAAAACTAGAAATCAATCCAAACATCAAGACCCTTGCGGATGTCCACAAGTTGTGTGGCTCTTTGAATTGGGTAAGACCATGGCTCGGTCTGACTAATGAAGACCTTGCCCCTCTTTTCAATTTATTGAAAGGGGGAGAGGACCCAGGTGCTCCTAGATCTGTTACCCCAGAGGCACGGAAAGCTCTAGAAAAGGTTCAGATTGCAATGTCCACAAGACAGGCCAACCGATGCCGGCCTGACCTGCCATTCAAATTTATCATCCTAGGTAAGTTGCCACACCTCCATGGAATTATTTTCCAGTGGGAGGAAAAACAAACACCTAAGGCAAAGAACACACCAAAAACGGACCGGGACCAGAGGGACCCCTTCTTGATCATAGAATGGGTTTTCCTCAGTCACAAAAGGTCCAAGAGACTGACAAAGCCTCAGGAGCTGGTAGCAGAACTGATCCGAAAGGCAAGGACCCGGATCAGGGAGTTAGCAGGATGTGATTTTAAGTGCATTCACATTCCAGTTGAGTTAAAATCAGGTCAAAATACTGTGAAAATACTGGAACAATTGTTTCAAGAAAATGAAGTGTTGCAGTTTGCTCTGGATTCCTACTCAGGATAAATTTCGGTAGCGCGGCCCGCTCATAAATTGTTCGAACAAGATGTTCAATTTACCTTAAAACTGAGAAGTGCTCTAAGTAGGAGACCTTTAAAAAGGGCTCTAACTGTCTTCACAGATGCATCCGGGAGGTCCCACAAGTCCGTTATGACTTGGAAGGATCCTCAAACCCAGCAGTGGGAGACAGACATTGCTGAGGTGGAAGGTTCACCTCAGGTTGCTGAATTGGCTGCAGTTGTTGGGGCCTTTGAAAGGTTCTCAGAACCATTTAATCTGATTACAGACTCTGCATACGTTGCAGGAGTAGTATCCAGGGCAGATCAAGCAATACTGCAAGATGTGTCTAACATTGCACTTTTCGAATTGCTCTCAAAGCTGGTAAAGTTAGTCACTCACCGAGAGCAACCATTTTATGTGATGCATGTCAGGTCACACACTGACTTGCCAGGGTTTATCGCTGAAGGCAACAGAAGGGCAGATGCCCTTGCTGCACCTGCAGTGATGGCCACTCTCCCAAATGTTTTTGAACAGGCAAAAATCAGCCACCAGCTTTTCCACCAAAATGCACCTGGCCTGGTTCGTCAGTTTAACATCACTCGAGAACAGGCCAAAGCGATTGTGGCCACATGCCCAAATTGCCAACAACATGCACTCCCTACAGTGAGTACGGGAGCAAACCCAAGGGGACTGAACAGTTGTGAACTGTGGCAAACAGATGTAACACACATACAGTCTTTTGGACGGCAGAAATATGTTCATGTTAGTGTAGATACCTTTTCTGGAGTGGTCTATGCTTCTGCCCACACAGGAGAATCATCTATTGATGCTACTAAGCACCTCTTGCAGGCTTTTTCTTTCATGGGCATCCCCAAGGAGCTGAAAACTGATAATGGGCCTGCTTACAAATCCAAGGAATTCGGGAGCTTCCTGCAGCAATGGGGAGTAGAGCACAAAACTGGCATCCCCTACTCCCCTACAGGTCAAGCCATTGTAGAAAGAACTCACTGTGATATTAAAAGGGTCCTGGACCAGCAACAACAGGTTCTGAAGGTAGAACCTCCCCACATCCGGTTATCCAGGGCGCTATTCACAATAAATTTTCTGAATTGTTCTTTTGACAGCCTGAACCCGCCCATCCTACGCCACTTTGGGGGGAGCAATCATAAGTTAATGAAAGAAAAACCTCCAGTTTTAGTAAAGGACCCTGAGACTTGGAAAATGGTGGGACCCTACAAATTGGTTACTTGGGGACGTGGATACGCCTGTGTGTCCACCCCCTCTGGTTTAAGGTGGGTTCCTTCCAAATGGATAAAGCCCTATGTTCCCAAGGTCTCAGAGAAATCTACAGAAGCATCCCAGGTTGCTCATGCTGCCTGGAGAAGAAAACGCCGCACATGTTCTCTAGAGGAAATTCCATTTAAGCCTCCTATCTGGAATAGTTTATAATATATGTTTGTTTCAAGTTTTTGTACCAGTTTAGATCCCACTGTTCGTGTGTAGCCTCGAGATGCCATGAGACCGAGCCTGCTTCTCGTCCTACTCGTGATCATCCCACCTGTGACCTTCTGCATAGTGCCGCAGCCCAAACCACATATGGACTACCTTGACAAAGGCTCTCAGACATCAACAGAGAAACTGACAACTGGCTGAATGGACTGTTCAAAGGCTGGTTGGGATCTATTCTGAAAACTGTGTTTTTAGTGCTGTTTATTTTAGTTATAGTTATTGTAGTTTTTAGCATTGTTTTTGGACTAATCAAACGCATGGTTCTCAAGTTAGTTTCAAGCTCATCTCCCCCTCCTGAGGTCTACCATTTGGAAGCCCTCAGTGCTCCAATGGATGACCTAGAAGCCTCAGTGGAAAACACTGACCCTCCTGTAGAGGAAGAACTGATTTACCAACCATGGTTTGGCAATCATTCTGCACCACAAACACAGTCCTCTTCTTTTTAAACAAAACTAGGGGGAGATGTTGTGGTGTGCTGTATTGTCCCATTTTGGCCTTCCAGGTCACTTTCCCAGGTGTGCCTATGTCTCTCTCCCTTCCCCCTTGCCCCCATGCTGAGTGAGTCCTGTCACTCAGACCTAACATTGCAGCAAGGCGTCGTGTGGTTGGTCAAGTTCAAAAGATGCCCCTATGCCCAGAGGTCATTGGCCTGTCTGGGTGTCATCTTCCCCTGAGACCCTGCCCCTCTCACCTGGTTGGTGGCTCACCTGTACCTCCCCTTCCCCTGTCCCTGAGCTTAAAAAGGTGATCAGACCATGCGGTCGGTGTTCTGTTGGAGCAGGTCCTCACGTTCAGACCTCTGTAACCATGGAATAAACCTCTGGACATTAAACCCTCCAGCAGAATCCTCTCCTTTTTCTCTTCACCATCGCCTGAAGCTATCCTCCTGAGGTAACGGGGTCCCTTACAAGCCTGGACTTGTTCAGTGCCCAGCTGCAACCACCAGCAAGCCAAGGTATCTCTGGGGTGATACACCGCAGTTGCTGCCTTTGGCCCAGCAGCGAGGGTCAGACTGGTCCAGGCACAATCTAACTGGTAATATTGGGAGCTTTTTTCCCGATAATATGAGTCCAACCTTTTTCTTTGGTCCGCACAGCTGAATTTGTGATCAGGAGCACCTGGAAGGGGCCTTCAAATTTAGGCATTAATGTTCCCGTAGTCCATGATTTTATCAAAACCCAATCTCCTGGACTAATGTTGTGAACTTTTGTGTCGAGAGGGGAAGTTTGAGAAAGGTATCCTTTCTTTCTAAGTCCCTCCAGAGTTCTTCCAATTATTTCTAAATATTTTCTGGTAGCTTCTTCCCCTTCCAGATAGTCTCCTGTGCTATAAGGTGTTAACAAGAATGGCAGCCCAAACATCATTTCATAAGGTGAAATTCTTATGTCAGCTCGAGGTCTTGTTCTGATGCACAATAGCGCTAGGGGCAAACACTTCAGCCAATTCATCTTTGTTTCCTCAATCAATTTAGTTAATACATTTTTGATAGTTTTGTTCATTCGCTCCACCCTTCCAGAACTCTGGGGGTGCCACGGAGTATGCAACCTCCATTTCATTCCTAAAGCCTCAATTATATTTTGTAATGTTTGGGACACAAAATGTGGACCTCGGTCTGAGTCTATGGTGTTCACAATACCATATCTGGGGATAATATTCTCTAGGATTGCTTTTGCCATGACTTGAGCTGTTTCCCTCCTGGTCAGGAAGGCTTCTACCCAATTTGTGAGATGATCAACTATAACCACTAAATATCTGTATCCTTGCACTGGGGGCATTTCAGTGAAATCTATCTGTATGCTTTGGAAGGGTCTCAAGGCTAATTCCCTTCCTCCAGGTGCTACTTTTCTAATAACTTTCTGGTTCACTTTTTGACAAATGATACACCCTCTGGTAACAGCTTTAGCCGGGCTCTATACCCCAATGCATAGGTTATTTCTTAGGAAATGATCACATAGTCCTTGGACTCCCCAGTGAGTTAATTTATGTAGTTCTGTTAGCACTGTCCGAGCCAGTGCTTTATTCAAAAACACCCGTCCATCTGAGGTTAACCACTCTCCCTGTTGTCCTTTATGTAACTTTAAATCTTTTAGTGCTTCTAATTCTTCTTCACTAAATATAGGTTCCTCCCCTTTTTCAGGTGTCATTTTTGTCTTCAAAATTTTTACTGGGTCCCCTGGTTCTAGAGCTGCTTCTTTCTGATCAGCCAGTCGGTTTCCTTTAACTTCTAAACTGTCTCCTCTTTGGTGCCCCTCTATATGGACCACTGCTATTTCTGTAGGTTTTTGTAGGGCCTCTAGTACTGATCGGACTTGGTTCTCATGGGCTAAGCTCTTTCCCTTTGAACTTAAATACCCACGTTCCTCCCATATTTTCCCAAATGTATGAACTGTCCCATACGCATATTGGGAGTCCGTATAAATGGTTCCCCGGTCCCCCTCCAGTAAGTCCAGTCCCCTTTTCAGGGCATATATTTCACATTTTTGGGCTGACCAGCTTGGGGATAGTTTCCCTTTTTCTGCAATTTGTAATGTTTCTCCATCTATAATGGCATAACCTGAAGCTCTTTTTCCATTTACTACCCTCGAAGAGCCATCTATGAATAAGCTTCTTCCAGTTGCTAGAGGCTCATCTTCCTTTTACTTTTCTTTGGAGATAAACCAATTCTAGACAATCATGTTCTAAATTCTCTATAGGCTCTCCCATTAGGAATTGTGCTGGATTGAGGGCATTTGATGTGATAAATTCTAAGTCCTCTGTATTCATTAGTATTATCTCATATTTTAATATTCTAGCATCGGTTAAGACCTCTCTGTCTCAGTACTGCCTTAAGATCATGAGGAGTATGTACTTTAATTTTTCCCTGTAAGGTCAATTTTTGAGTCTCCTCTATCAGGATTGCAGTTGCTGCTACTGCCTGTATACCAACTGGCCAGCCTCTAGCCACTGGATCTAACAATTTGGAGATGTATGCCACGGGTTTCCTGCACCCTCCCCACTCTTGAGTTAAGACTCCATAGGCAATACCTCCTTCTGCACTCACAAACAGGTCAAAGCCCTTCCTGAGGTCTTGTAAGCTTAGGACCGGGGCAGAAGACAATTTGTTTTTTAAGTTTTCCAATTGTTGATCATCTTCAGCTGTCCAAATTAGGGGTTCTGGATCCACTAGTTTATTGTACAGAAATTTCACACTCTGTGTGTATTGATCCAACCATAACTTACAATACCCGAACAAGTCCAGGAGTTTTCTCACATCTCTTTTCGTTTTTGGGGCCGGGAGAGGTAAAATACCTGAAATTCTGTCAGGGCTTAGTTTCTTATACCCTCCCCCTATTATGTGCCCCAAGTATGTTACTTCTGATTGCACAAATTGTAGTTTCCCTTGGGAAACTATTAGTCCTTTCTCCCCCAGAAAATTCAAAAGTTTAATACTAGTTTGTCTGACCTGATCTTTTTCCTTTCCTGATACCATCAGGTCATCAACATACTGCAAGATCTGCACTTCTTGTTCAGGGACAGATTGTTCCAACAAACTCTCTAAAGCTTGTCCAAAGAGATTGGGGGATTCAGCGAACCCCTGTGGTAATCGGGTCCACCTTAACTGTTGTCTCCGTTTCGTACTCGGGTCCTCCCATTCAAAGGCAAACCAATCCCTACATTCTGTTGCCAGAGGACATGCCCAGAAAGCATCCTTCAGATCTATGACAGTGAACCAAGCATGTTCTCTTGGAATTCTGCTTAGGAGACTATATGGGTTGGGCACAACTGGATGTCTGGCAATGGTTCTTTTGTTGACTTCCCTCAGATCTTGTACCAGCCTATATTTCCCTTCAGCCTTTCTAACTGCCAGTATAGGGGTATTATGTGGTGAAATGCGGGGTTCTAAAATTCCCTCCTGCAACAGTTGCTCGATGACTATAGCAAGCCCCTTCTTTCCTTCTAGGGAAATTGGATACTGTTTAACCCATATGGGTGAGGTATCATCCTGCATTTTTATTGTTATCGGTGGAATGTCTAATAAGCCTCTCTTTCCCCCCTCAGCCCATACCTCAGGATTTATTTCTGCAACATCTCCTTGAGACAGCTTCATCACTTGTACTACCATCCTCCCTTCCCTTGGAACAATCCCAACCCCCAAATGGACTTGCAGATCCCTTCCTAACAAACTTTTTTCTAAGTTGGGCAGATAAAGAAAATTAGCTTTACATTGCCTTGAGTTTCCAATTATTTTCATTTCTTCAATCACCGATGCTCTAAATGGTCTCCCCTCTGCACCCAATACTTCACAAAATTGTCTCCCAATTTCCATACCTTGTGGTATTTTGTTGAGACAGGACTTATCTGCCCCTGTATCAACCAAAAATTCAAATTCCTCATTTAGGGGTCCCACTTCAAAGTTTACCAAGGGCTCTTCTAGATGTTTCATCGGGTCCCCTATAGTAAAAAGCCCTTGACACCCCTAGTCCTCCCCCTTAAGAATCCTTCCTAAATTGTCCTGTTCCTTGGCTATTGCCTCATCGAGACTGAGCTTTTTACAAAACCTCCTGATGTGTCCTGCCTCCCCACAGTAATACCACTGTCGTCCTCTCAAAGGGACTTCTTGAGGTCTCTCCACCCTTCGTGCACCGGTCAGTACTGGCCTTCCTCTGCCTCCTCCTGATGGTGGACCCGCCCCCCCTGCACTTTCTCTAGCTACAGCAACCATGATCTTAGCCTTGGCCTTTACTTTTTCTTCCTCCCTCCTTAAATACACCTTCATTGCCTCCTTTAATAACTCATTAATGTCCTTCTCTTGCCAATCTTCCATCTTTTCCAGTTTTCTCCATATATCAGCCCAAGATTTGGTAACAAATTGGACTTTTAGTAGCATTTGACCTTCTGGGGTGTCTGGGTCTATTCTAGAGTACAACTGGAAGTTCCGCCTTAAGGCGGTTAAGCCAGGCAGCAGGAGCTTCATCTTTCTCTTGTGTACCCTCAAATGCCAATTGGGTATTAGTTCCTTTGGGAACTGACTCTTTGATCCCCCATATTATCAAAGACCTATATTCCCTCATGGCCTTCCTCCCCTCCTCCTGATTAGGGTTCCAGTTGGGCTCCGTTAGTGGCAATTTCTGTTCACCTGATGGCACCTGGGGTCCTGGACTGTTATCTTTCTCCCAAATTTTTATGCCAGCCGCGCTTATCATCTGGACCTCTTCTGGGGAAAATAATATACTCAGGATGGAATTTATCTCCCCCCAAGTGTAGATATTTGGACCTAGAAATTGATCCACTTGGTTGGCTATGCCCACTGGGTCCTCAACTAAATGCCCCAACTCTTTCTTGAATCCTCTCACCTCAGAAGCAGTTAGGGGAGCATTCACAAAGCCAACACCTCCCGCTACTCCTCCCATAGGAACCTCTCTGAGGGGAAAGAGTCTCTCTGCCTTGGAGGTCTTGGATCTGGTGCTAAAGTAAGGCCCATCTTCAGATGCCAAACTACTTTGTGGGTTCTCTGGGTTACCCTGAATGTTCTGCCCATCAGCAGGTGTATTTGCTGATAGCTGTTTACTGGGCGAGGAGGCATTTGTGTCCCAACTAGGAGGAGGTAAAGGGACAGCAATAGGAGGGGGAGAAGAGCCTGAGTAGATATTAAGCGGAGCTGGAGAAGGGGTGGAGAATGCAGCAGGTGGAGTAGGCACTCGTGGTGGTGCAGAAGGAACTGGAGGAGATACTGGGTTTATCATAGCGGAAGCTGAAGAGGTAGAAGGAGGAATTTGAGCAGGTGGTAATGAGATGGCAGCTGGGGGAAGAACCGGACCTGCCATTTGAGGTGCTTGAAGAAGAGGATTATAAGGTGGAGGGGCAGAAGGAGGGAAATAATCCAGGGGGTCCCATCTTTTACTAGTTCTATCATCCCCTCCTTCATTCCCCTCTTTCTTCCTCTGTACCTTACAAATTTGCACCCCTTCATCCCCAACAGCACTCTTTAACCAGCAAGCCACATACAATAATTGCTCAGGATCAGTATCTCTTCGAGCTGTCAGATAATTATTTAATTGTTGGCACATCCACTTATCCTTTGTCCCACACCAAGGCCATCCTCCTTGCAACTCTAATTCTGGCCACGCTTCCATACAATAATGGATCATTTTCACTTTATCTAATCCCTCCGTGGCCTCTATAGAATCCCATTTTACTAACAATTCTCCTAAGGGACTACTAAGAGGTATATCTCTCAGTCTCTTGCCAGTCTTTTTACTATTACAACCTCCCATTTTTCAAGTCTCAAAAAAAATCCTGAAGGTGCCTCTACTGACCGGGAATTTAAAAAAAAACTTTCTTTGAGGAGCTCCAGCCTCCTCCACTGAACTTCAAATTTCTGCCTGATGCTCAGGACTTTATACTGAAACAACTGCCCAATCTCTTGATTGCCCAACTTCCCAATGTCAAGTCTTACATCTATGGGGACTTGAACACATGAAGCCTTGGCCAAGAATCCGGGTCGTGCCTGACTCCCTCAGTCAGGAAAAACAACTGCCTGATTTTTTAGTTTGCCTAACCTGCCAATTTTTAGGCTTCACCATATCAGGACTTAAAAGCAAATCGCAGCCTCCTTCGCTGGGGTTTGTGCCTGACTCCCTTTGTCAGGACTTACTTTGCCTGCAGGGCTTGGGAAACACCCAAATCCTTCTCGGGACTGACAAATCTTACTCGAATCTTTCTCGAGACTTACAAAAGTGCCTGACCTCCCTTTGTCAGGACTTTGGGGTGCGTGCCACTCATACACAGTAATTCACTCCACACGCCCGGAGTGGGGGGGCCCTTTATTCCCCCTTGGGAGACGACTTCACTCACGCTAATTCCACTCGCTTCCCCCTGTTCCTGGCCGCTTTTCTCGCGAAAAGCCGGAACCGCAGTACTGAGGGGTCCCTCTCACTTTGAAGGTCCGGCTGCTGGCCCTTGTCTCACTCACACACACATGCACACGTCTCCCACTCCCGCCACCAGATTTCTCACCAGTCCGGTGCTCCGGTGCTCCTCTGCGTCACTGTCCTGAGCCGGTCCCTCTGGTCCTGGTAGCCAGCTGTCCTCTGAAGATCCAAGATAGCCAGTCCTGAGTCCTCTTGCGGCGTGGCTATCCCGGACGAGAGCCCCCAGCTGAAATAAACAGGGCCAGGAGACTTCTTCTCCTTTTTAATGCCTTTATTAGAAGTGATCAGCTCAGGATTGGGCGGCTCGACGGGTCTGCAGCATCCGTCATCTCTCCCAGGGCGACTCAGAGGAGGAGGATATGCGCAGCTCTGTCCACTAGGGCCAGAGCTGGGGGAAATCCAGTCCTCGTGGGAGCCTTTAGGGCGTGGTGTCTCCGTCAGATGTTACCCCTCCCACTCTGTCAGCTTGGTCTCACCGCCGGGGTCAACTCCCATGGTCAGGGCGAGAGGGTCCGAAGGTGTTCCGCGTTTCTGCAGGTTCAGCACTCGGTTCCTCACGTCCAGACATCACTCCAGTCTTTCAACTCTTAGGTGGCTCGTTGTTTTTGGGGTTTCTCCATGAGTTTGGAGATGGGGGTCTCACAAAGCATTCTGGCCTTGGGAGTCACTTTGCATAACCCCCCCCCCCACCTTCTCAGGTGTCTTCCCTATTCTGAGAAAGGTAAAACTTAGCTTCGGGCAAGGTCCCCACCCAGGAGAAGGGCCATTACCTCACCCCAGCCAGGGCTTTTACTAATACAAAAACAACCATTAACGACAACGACCCGTGATTACAATAACAAAGGCAGCAGCCCAGCAGTAGTGGTAACCTTTTTCTCACAGGAAAAAATATTAACCGAATTTTTGTTCATAACAGCTTCTCCTTCCCCTGCCCGGGGCTTGCGGCTGAACCCCAATGGTGGCAGAATCTTGGTCGAGCCGGCCCGGCCTGGGGCTGCTCCTGGGGCCCGGCGGATCCTGGCTGGGCCCGG
This sequence comes from Melospiza georgiana, assembly GCF_028018845.1. Taxonomy (NCBI): domain Eukaryota; kingdom Metazoa; phylum Chordata; class Aves; order Passeriformes; family Passerellidae; genus Melospiza; species Melospiza georgiana. Next base: position 2,712,083 of record NW_026652216.1, on the reverse strand, counting down.
GCTGGTGGCGGGGCAGGGCTCAGCAGTGCCCAGATGGTCACAACTGCAGCCATGGCCTCCCCTGCCCTGCCTGGCAGCCGATGGGGCCTGTAATGGGTTAAAACTTTAAGATTGTTCATCAAAACTTACAAAGTTATTCCTGTAAGACTGTTGCACCACCTCTAGTTTGTTTAAGTAAATTTCCAGACTTTAAAGCATAAGGAAGGTGAAACCAAAAGGCAATAGGTTTCACAAATATTTGTTTATCTGTTTTGTAAACTGTTAATATGGGTGGGGGATTTGCTATGATTGATAACACAGTATCAGCTTATCCGCTCAGTAAACCTAGGATTCCAGGAACTCAGCAGATTGAGCCTAAAAGTTCCAGGAATCAGACAAAGGAAAATTACCAACCTTCATCTTCAGACCCCAGGAGGTGGACTATAACCACCTAAACACAAAAGAAGAATACGCTGAGTACTACACATCAACCTGGAAGAAGGACTGTATAAGAACTCCGCGGAAAATCAGAAGAGTGCGGCAGTGGCGGAGCGGAGACTCCCCTGTCGCCCAGCGCTGATTTGCTTATTGCCTTGCCCTCTGTAATCAATAAATTCTCAATTGGTTTTACTTGGCAAATTGTCGTCTCAATTTATAACAGGGCCTGGCGGGGTCCCTGGGAAGGGGCCCGGCCCCACGGCAGGAGCCGCCTGGCCCGGCCTGGCTGAGATGGTGGCCGGGTCAGACTTGTTACCTCTTTGCCAGCCAGAAGGGAAAGAGAACCTCTATCCTGCTTTGAAAAGGAAGTGAGTTTTTGTAAGGCTGTGGTTAAACCAATAGGTACTCAGATTTGAATATTGGCACGTGGTGTGGCAACTGAAGACATGAATACGCCTCTGAGAACACAGGGGGTTAAAAGCAGAGAACTGCCAAGAAAACTTTCTTTTTTTCCGGTGGGTGAAAGAAACCTGTTACCTTTGTCTGCTATTTGAAATATTCCTGATTGTTGTATCCAAATTATTCCTAATTGCTGTAAATTTCTTGTCCACTGCATGTAAGATTTTGCTATGATGTTTCGTCGTACTCATACTAAAAGACATTCTTAAAAAACAAAATAGAAGAGGAATGAATGCCTTAAGAACGTTCAAATAAGGCAATTGTACATGAGAAATTTGGACAACTAATCATTTTGAATAATGCAATATTTACATGAGAAATTTGGAAAAAGATCATCACATCTAAATCCCAATTGAGTGTACCACAGTGAAGCCTGATTGATTCATTAACTTCAGGAGAAGATGTGCCTGTGTTTTATCATCAGCAGTTCAAAGCAGTCACCTGCTCATTCCATCAGATACTGATCAGCTCTGAAAACATGAGGCCCAGTGAAAGGAGAAATGACCTCATCACCTTGCAGCCTTTGTGGCCAGAGCAGGAGCAGAAGGAGGACTGCCAAAACATGGCTGTGGCTGGAAACTGACAGAGGCAATTTGCCAACAAAAGCCTCATGGCATCCTCATGGTACAGTGCTCCTACGAACCTTCTGCAGTTATTCCCTGTTCCAGCGCCCAGGAGGACATTCAGTCATGTCAAAGATCAACATTTTCAGCTCATAGACTTTCTCATCCTTCTCAACTCATTGGAAACAATGGTCATTTCTTTCCATTTCCCTAAGAGACATTGGACATTATTCTTTTGTTTTCTCATGCTGCAAAACCCTGTGTCAATGACTTGATAGAATTTGCTAAGTTTTGTTGATTGTAATTGGTCTTTTGTCTATCTTATCCCATATCTAACAGATAACCAGTGACAACTGTGATGAGATAATACCCTCACAAGAGTGAGCTGTTTCAACATCAGAACATAGGAGCCTTTTTAAATGAACAAAAAGGGGGAGATGTCGTAGACAGGTAGAATAATGATAAAAGAAAGGCCTTTTGAAATCAGGCCTTGTTCTGCCTTATTAATAGCATAATATGGCAGAACATATTCTGAGTGCAGCTAAGCAGTTACAAGTTCCCATGTGAAGCTATTTTGAGAATGAGACTTTGTGAACAATCTCTTCTGAGGGTGAAAAACAAATGCACCTGCAACAAGGGATTTGTCCCATGAGAATCAGTGAAGAGAACAGGTAAACAATACAATAGAGAGGTTTGATGCACAAGTAAAATCTAATTTATTAACCAATAACAGAAGAACTGCTAAGAAATCTATGAACTAACTAATGTTGCACACGAGGTCTGTCAAACTGTGTAAAATGAGTTTTGTGAATAAAGAGTAAAGAGTTCTCCAGCTCAGCTGGGTCTTCTGGGATTGCAGTTCCCCCCTTCTTTAGGGCTTTGGTTTTGCTCTTCTTTAGGGCTTTGGTTTCGCTCTTCTCTGGAGCTTTGGGTTCCTTCTTCTTTAGGGCTTTGGTTTCCTTCTTTTCTGGCGCTCTGGTTTCCTTCTCTGGGATTTTGGTTTCTTTCTTCTCTGGGATTTTTGCTTTCCTTCTTCTCTGGGATTCTGCTTTCCTTCCTCTCTGATGCTTTCGCATGGGCTTCTTTCTTCTCCCGGGTCTTGGTTTTCCCCTTCGCTGGTTTTGGAGCTTGCTTCCCAACAGAGACACTCTTCTTTTCCTTCTTCTGCCTCTCATCCTCCTTCCTCCTCTCTTCCTCCTCTAAGGCCTTTGCCTCCTCCTCGACATTTTGAGCTGGCTCCTTCAGCTCCCTTGTGCAGACAAAACAGAAAACACTGCTGAGAGTCCCACCAGAACCTTGGGCTCCCTCGTCCTGACTGGCCCTGCACTTCATTCCTTGACCCTGAGGCCATTTCCGTCAATTCTCCTCAACCCACAGAGGTTGGGAACATCCCAAGTGAGGGCAAGGGTGGAAGGGGACCTCCAGGACCGGCCAAACCTGAGCTTTGCCATCATAAGGTGTTGACTGTGCACGCTCCCTCTGAAGGCACAGCCAGACCCCTCAGCTCCTGCCAAAGGCTGATCCAGCAGCTCTCTGTGCTGGTGCCTGGAAACGCCCTTTGTCTCTTGGCTTCCCAGTTTAAAGCAGAGCACTGATTGCTGACATCTGCTTAGCTCTCCTCCAGTTCTTACTGAGCTCATTCAGCCCCCTTCTCCCTGGGCACAGCTGAAGCATGATTTTAAAGAGTTCAGATTTCAGCTGAGGGTTAGAAGCAATTGCCATTGATCAGGATGTAAGTTAGATAGGCAGACCATAGGTTAATGGTTATGAGATGCTTAAGCTGGAGCTGATTGTTCTATTGTTTACCATTAGGAGCTTCTTTCTAGAAGGAAGTGGAGGAAGTGAACTGTGATAAGAACATCTTGAAACCAGGAGAACAATGGTTAGCACCTGGGCTTGATGTCAATCAATCACTAAGTTGGGGACCTTGGATGGTGCCAGAGGGTCACAGAGACCTGATGAAGACATTCCTGACCTCATCCCTTAAGACCACTGACCCAATTTGAGACCATCAACCCAATTCAAGGGAAGAAGTGCACAGGAGTGAAGGACCAATGACCTCATTTGAATACAGAGCAGGCATGGGAGGTGCTGGGGTTGTGCAGATGTATTGTGTGTAAGATCTTGGGAAATAAAGAGAGGGCAAAGAACCTTGGACAGCGCGGTCACGCCTTTTAGGGACGGCTCTGGTGCCACCCGCCGGTGTTAATAAACATCCCACTGTCTAACTTGAATTAGTTAGAGAGTCTCTGCCCGTGATCTTCAGTTTTAACGACTCCTAGCCTGCTCCTTCATGAGAACAATCCTATCAGTCAGAAAGCAAAGGCTGCAGGAACCCCTCTCCTGCAAGATAGGCTCTTGTCAGGCAGATTTCCTGCTGGAACCCAGCTGGGACCAAGCAAACCAGTGCTGGCTGCCATGGAAACCATTGGAAGCAGCCTCGTCCGTCTCCTCCCCATGAAACCAACTTCAGCCTGGCCTGAAGAAGTCCTGATGCACAGGCTTGCTTTAAGCAGCCTCCACTCCCAGCTCCACACTTGGCCTGTGTGTCCTGAGCTGGGCTGCCTTGCTGGAGCTGAGCTTCTCCTGTGCTTGCCTACGGCTGCAGCTGCAGGGGAGCCTAAAGCACAGGAGCTTTTCTGGCTGCTGTGCCACCATAAGGAGAACCCTGGCAGATCAGCAGTGCAAGGACTTCATCTGTGGCAGGAGCAGGACCCAAAGCAAGGTTTGCTCTGTGCCCCACGCCTGCCCATACCACAATGCCACTGTTCTGGTGAAGAAGGCAGGTGATGAAGAAGATGCCACTCAACACCATGGACTTCAAGACACCTCTAGAGGCGGTGCCAAGGCAAGCCCAGAGCCCAGCTCCCTGCAGGCAGCAGCTAAGCCAGCAGGGCTCAGCACTCAAATAGAGAAGAAGATGTTCTGTCTCAACAGAAGAAGGTCCTTCCTCTCTTGGCAGCCAGGCAGCTCAGAGTGGCCATCCCTGTGTTGCTGCTGGCCTTTGCTCTGCAGCTCCTCTGAGCTCAGAGGCCTTGGAGCAGGGAAGCCCTGCAGGGACAATAACCCATGGCAGAGCAGGAACCCACTGAAGGCTGACTCACCTGTCCCTGAGAGGGGCCTGAGAGCCACAGTTGATCTCCTGGGGGCTCAGGGAGGAGCTGACACGTGAGGCCTCCCCGGGCACCGGCACCTCGGAGGTGGAGCCTCCCTCCATGTGGCACAGCTTGGGACATTGCAGGTGGTGGTGAGGTGGCCAGAGAAGGTGGAGGAGACCTGCTGGCTCTCTCCTGGCTGCAGCACACCTGGCAGTGGCAGGATATTGAAAGCCTGGATGGAAGACAGGAGAGATTGAGGTGTTGAGCATGGAAATGGATGCAGAAGAGCATCTTGCAGCTGTAGCCAGAGGGGCCTATTCCCCAAACACTGCCAGAATCACCCTCACCTCATCCTGCATCCATGCCATTGACCAGTGCAGGGACCATGGGGAAAATCTTCTCCCATACTCACAGGTCAATGCATTAATTAGTACATCACATGAAAGTGAACTGGGATGGCTCCTGGCAGCAGAAATTCTCTCTGATGCACAACTTGCCATTACAAAGTTTCAAAACTTCCTGCTTTTAGAAAAGGAGGAGACTCAGAGTGAGAGCTCTTGGAGCTGAGGGAAGGAGTCCAGCCCAGCTCATCTGACTCCTGAGGCTCTTCCCCTCTCTCTCTGATTTAAATGCTGCTTTCTCAAGGTGCTACAGCAAAAGCTCCTGCAAAAATTTCCTGTGGAGCACCTGAGGAGTTGCAGAGGAAGCAGTGCCCTCCACAGGTGCTGCACAGCGTCCTTGGGCAGCCCTGCAACATGCCCTGCACGGCCTCTCCAACAAGCAGCTGCTCCAGCAGCACTTGGTGATGGGCCTGCAGGGATGGGAGGCCCCTCTGTGGCCAATGCTGAGGGCCCCCAGGGGCACTGGCAGCTCCAGCCCTGCTTGCCACACTGACAATGGGCAAGGGAGACAGATTCCCTCTTGCCTTCTCCGCTCCCAGGGCAGTGTGCGCCACGTCCAGGGAGCACCTGAATCCCTCCAAGCCTCGAGGCAGGTGAGGGTGCTCAGGACTTGGTGCTGGCACCCGAAAAACAAGCCATTTTCTATGCTGGGAGGAAGAGACAGCCCCTCTGCAAAGTCTGCCTTTGTCAGACAGCTCCAGGGCCAGCAGTGCAACAGCAGCTCTGGGTGAAAGCAGAGCCCTGCAAACAGGGAGTCTGGCTGCCTTGGGAAGAGGCTCCATGGAGACCAGGATCATCCCAGCTTGCTCTGGGAGGGAAGCTGGAGGGGTAACCATGATGATGCAGAGAAAAGCCTCATCTTACATGGGGAAGGAAACAAGGCAAAAAATCCCACACTCAGCACAGGCCTGTAGGATCTGAGTCAGCTTCTCCAAGGAAAACTCTCCTATTTCTCCCTCCCCTGACCCAGAAGCAGATGCAGGCGTGAAAAATCCTGAGTGCTGTGGACAATGGGAAAATATAAGCCAAACGCTGAAGGAATTTTCTGATGCTGTAGACTGGGATTTTCCATGGGAACAAATTCAGAACCCAGCTGAGGTGGGGAAATACCTAAAAGAGAAGTGCCATGACGATTCTAAGGAGAAAAGGCTCATTGCAATAAGCTGGGCCCTGCCCTATGCTTATCACACTCTGTTAGATAGTGTAGGGCAGCAGACAGGGGCAGGGGGGCAGGGAGATAAATCAGCTATCCCAGTCACTCGAGCTGTAGCCAACAGCCCAGGCTTGAAGCCAGCAGCCAAACCAGATAGTGAGCCTAAGCCAGCATCTAAACCCATGGCTGTTGCTACCAGTACTAGAAGTGGGAAATGCATAGAAAAAACTAATCAACCAGTGGATGATGATGATGATGGTGATACAGGAGAAGAAGCCTTGATGCCTCCTGACATAAAATCAGGAGTCAAAGCAGCAGGTGCAACATCAGACGCAAATATTGAGTCCTTTTCCCTGAAGGACCTTCGTGGCCCAGGGAAGGATTACACTCGAAGGTCTGATGAATCCATAATTTGTTGGCTGCTCCGTCTCTGGGATGCTGCAGGCAAGGCTACAATTCTGGATGGCACTGAAGCCAAGCATGTGGGATCCCCGTCACAGGATCCTGTCATCGACCAAGGAATGATGAGCGGGGCTAACCCTCACAGCCTCGGGCAACGGGTCCTAAGGAGTGTAGCACAAAGATACCTGGGCGCAGACGATCTCTATATGCAGCAAACCCAGTGGAAAACCATGGAGCAAGGGATTCAACGCTTGAGGGAAATGGCAGTGGCCGAGATTGTCTTCTCAGATGATGGAAACACTGTAAATCCAGACTTGGTACCATGCACATCTCTGATGTGGAGAAAACTTGTACGACTTGGGCCACGAGAATACGCTTCTGCGTTAGCAATAATGAAGCAGGATGATGGTGAGGAGACTGTGCTGGATATGGCAAGGAAGCTCCGAGCATATGCAGGTGCTGTGCATGGCCCAACACAGGCCAGAATCGCAGCAGTGGAAACATGTCTGCAAAAATTAGAAGACAAGACGGAGGAGGGTCACAAGAAACTGAGGGAGGAGATTAAAGAGGGCTTTCTCCAAATCTCGGCAGTACAGATCAGAGGTTCTGGTACCCAACGCAGACGTTCCCCAGATGGCGAGAGAAGGAGCACTCCATGAGCTGAGCTGTGGTTCTACCTGCGTGATTGTGGAGAAGACATGGGGAGATGGCACAGAAAACCTACCGCTGCTCTGGCACAATGGGTGTGTGAACTGAAGACTGAGAGAGGAAGTTCCAAAAGGGAAGCAGCTCCAGTGGCCAGTAACCGAACTGTCACATATGATGATAATGACAATATTTTTGATCCCCCTGAAAGACCCTCCAAGGCATATGCCTAGGGAAAGAAGGATAACCAGGCTTAGGGGGGCCCTGCCTCTAGCCAAGTAGAGGCTGGGGAAAACCGTGTTTTTTGGACTGTGTGGATTCATTGGCCTGGCACATCTGAACCGCAAGTATACAAAGCTTTGGTTGACACTGGTACGCAATGTACATTAATCCCATTGAGACATGTGGGGCCAGAGTCTGTTTCTATTGCTGGTGTGACAGGGGGATCACAGGATTTTACTTTGGTGGAAGCTGAGGTGAGCCTGACTGGAAATGAGTGGAAGAAACACTCTATTGTGACTGGCCCAGAGGCCCCATGCATTTTAGGCACAGACTTCTCCCGAAGTGGGTATTTCAAAGACCAAAGGGACTCAGATGGGCATTTGGAATAGCTGCTGTAGAGACAGAGGGTGTCAAGCAGGTGAACAGCTTGCCTGGACTGTCAGAAAGCCCATCTGCAGTAGCTCTCCTGAAGGTGGAAGAGCAAAGAGTACCAATTGCCACCTCAACAGTGCACCGCCGACAGTACCGAAGGAATCGAGATGCTGTGATCCCCATGCACAAAATGATCCGTGAGCTGGAGAGCAGAGGGGTGCTCAGCAAGACCCACTCACCCTTCAACAGCCCCATTTGGCCTGTGCGTAAACCTGAAGGAGAATGGAGATTGACAGTGGACTATCATGCATTGAATGAAGTGACTCCAGCCCTGAGCGCTGCTGTGCCGGACAGGCTGGAACTCCAGTACGAGCTGGAGTCCAAGGCAGCAAGGTGGTACGCCACTATAGACATTGCCAATGCATTTTTCTCCATTCCCCTGGCAGCGGAACGCAGGCCTCAGTTTGCCTTCACCTGGAGAGGCGTGCAGTACACCTGGAACCGACTGCCCCAGGGGTGGAAGCACAGCCCCACCATCTGCCATGGACTGATCCAGGCTGCACTGGAAAAGGGTGAGGCTCCAGAACACCTGCAATGTATTGATGACATCATTGTGTGGGGGAAGACAGCAGCAGATGTGTTCCAAAAAGGGGAGAAAATCATCCAGATTCTCCTAAAAGCTGGCTTGGCCATCAAGAGCAAAGTCAAGGGACCTGCCTGAGAGACCCAGTTTCTAAGAGTGAAGTGGCAAGATGGATGGCGTCAGATTCCCACCGATGTCATCAACAAGATCACAGCAATGTCTCCACCATCCAGCAAGAAAGAAACACAAGCTTTCCTAGGTGCCATAGGTTTTTGGAGGATGCACATTCCCGAATACAGTCGGATCGTGAGCCCTCTCTACCTGGTCACCCGTAAGAAGAACACTTTCCACTGGGGCCCTGAGCAGCAACAAGCCTTTGCACAGATCAAGCAGGAGATCGCTCATGGAGTGGCCCTTGGCCCAGTCAGGACAGGACCAGAGGTGAAGAACGTGCTCTACTCTGCAGCCGGGAACCATGGCTTGTCCTGGAGCCTTTGGCAGAAGGTGCCTGGGGAGACTCAAAGCCGACCACTGGGATTTTGGAGTCGAAGCTACAGAGGCTCTGAAGCCAACTACACTCCCACAGAGAAGGAAATCTTGGCTGCCTATGAAGGAGTCCAGGCTGCCTCAGAGGTAATAGGCCCTGAAGCACAACTCCTCCTGGCACCCCGACTACCAGTACTGGGGTGGATGTATAAAGCAAAAGTTCCCTCTACGCACCATGCAACCAGTGCTACATGGAGCAAATGCATTGCTGTTATCACACAGCGCGCCCGTATTGGAAACCTGAATCGCCCTGGGATTCTGGAAATAATTACAAACTGGCCAGAGGGTGAAAACTTTGGTCTCGCTGATGAAGGGGAACAAGAAGCGACACGGGCTGAGGAAGCTCCACCATACAACCAACTGCCAGCAGAAGATCCACGATACGCTCTCTTTACTGATGGTTGGTGCCGCATTGTGGGAATGAACCGGAAGTGGAAAGCAGCCGCATGGAGCCCCACACGACAGGTGGCAGAGGCCACTGAAGGAGAAGGTGGATCAAAGCCAACTTGCTGAACTCAAAGCTGTTCAACTGGCCCTGGACATTGCTGAGAGAGAGAAGTGGCCAAAGCTCTACCTCTACACTGATTCATGGATGGCAGCCAATGCTCTGTGGGGATGGCTGGAGAGGTGGAAACAGGCTAACTGGCAGCGTAGAAGAAAACCAATTAGGGCTGCTGAAGAGTGGAAAGACATTGCTCCCAGGGTAGGGAGGCTACCTGTGAAAATCCGCTATGTGGATGCTCAGGTTCCCAAGAGTAGGGCCAATGAGGAGCACCAAAACAATGAGCAAGTAGACCAGGCGGCAAAGATAGAGGTGTCAAAGATAGACTTAGATTGGCAACATAAAAGAGAGTTATTCCGAGCTCGATGGGCCCACGATGCCTCAGGCCATCAGGGCAGGGATGCCACCTATAAGTGGGCACGAGACCGAGGGGTGGATTTAACCATGGACAGTATTGCTGAGGTTATCCATGACTGTGAGACTTGTGCTGCCATCAAGCAGGCCAAGGGAGTGAAGCCCCTCTGGTACGGTGGGCGGTGGTCCAAGTACAAGTATGGGGAGGCCTGGCAGATTGACTCCATCACACTGCCCCAGACACGCCAGGGCAAGCGCTACGTGCTGACCATGGTGGAAGCCACCACGGGATGGTTGGAAACCTACCCTGTGTCTCATGCTACAGCCCGGAACACCATCCTGGGCCTGGAAAAGCAAGTTCTGTGGAGACATGGCACCCCTGAGAGGACTGAGTCAGACAATGGGACTCATTTCAAGAACAGCCTTATCAACACCTGGGCTAGGGAACATGGCATTGAGGAGGTGTACCATATCCCCTACCATGCACCAGCTGCAGGAAAAGTAGAGAGGTACAACGGACTGTTAAAAACCACATTGAAAGCATTAGGTGGGGGATCTTTCAAAAACTAGGAGCAGCATCTGGCAAAAGCCACCTGGTTAGTTCACACCCGAGGCTCTACTAACCGAGTGGGCTCCGCCCAATCTGAGCCTTTGCAGAGAGTAGATGGAGACAAAGTCCCAGTGATACATGTCAGAGGTTTATTAGGGAAGACAGTTTGGATTAATCCTGCCTCGAATACAGACAAACCCATTCGTGGGGTTGTTTTTGCTCAGGGACCGAGTTGCACATGGTGGATAATGCAAAAAGATGGAAGAACACGATGTGTACCTCAGGGAGATCTGAATGTTGGATAAAACCTCTGTAAATATCACTGTTTGCTGAATGTTATTACCATTGTCTGTGTATAGCTGTATAATGGATGTATCATGTATGTACTTGTAGAGTTAGAGTTTATATTAGTTTTAGTAGTGAGCAGATGATATGGGGATAAGGGGTGGAATGTCCTGGCTTGACCATTTGATGCTTTTATCCCCAGTCGTCTCATTCTGTTTATGTTGGATAATAAGTTTTGCACCTTTAAGAGTGTTCCAGAGAGTGAAGGGGGGAGAGAAGAAGCGCGCAGTTTGTTTTCATACACTGCACTCCACTCCCCCACATTCCTGCCCCTGGACTGCTGTTGTCTGTGGACAGACAGCGGGACAGAGCTCTTCTTTGGCTTTTTAGTTAGTGTTAGCTAGCTGAGGCAAAGAAGTTCCCTGGACTGTGTATTTTCTTTTCTTTGGACCTCTTGAAACCTGCTCTGGACTGAACACCCAGGAGAGCACCTGCAGCTGCACCTGTGGCCCACCGGGCCGGGCCTGGCCTGAGACAATTCCAGCACCGGAGGGACTGATCAGAGACTGAGTGAGCTGCAACCCAGGGAGGGGCTTTTCTCAGTTTGTCATCTCTTTTAGAGTGGCAAGGGGTCTCATTGTTTGATATTGTTTTGGGTTTATTGTTTAACAAACAGGTTGTTTTCCATCTTTCTCCAGGGAGGTATTTTTTCCTACTGGACCAGTTGGGGGGAGGGGCCGATTGGATCTGCTTTTTTCCCACTGGAGCTGCTTCGGGAGATTCTTCCCCAAATTTGGTCTAAACCTGGACAGGACTCTGGCTGCCTCCTCCTTTCCAGTCCTGAAGTGCCTCCATCGAGTTGCCGAGCAATCCAGACTGGTTCTCATCTCCTTTGTTGGCTGGGGTTTGAATTTAGGTTGGTGGAGCTCATCTCTGGAAAATAAATAACTATGAACAGGGACCTGCAGTTGGAGGGAGGGAGGGACACCTGCACCAACAGCTCCTGGCCAGGATGCAGCCCCTGGCTGGGTGCTGGCTCGTTGAACTGAGAAATGCTTTGATCCAGCCCTTCCCAATCCAGGCTGGGGCAGGTCTGTTCTAAAGGCAGCCCAGGGATGGCACTGAGGGGCTGCAGCAGCTGCAACTGCTCGCATTGAGCACTTACAGAGGACAGGCATTTACACCTGGTGGGGATGCAAAAAGCACAGTGGGAGAGGAAAAGACAGAGAAGGCAGCAAAAAGGTGAGATTTGAGACACCGAGGGGCAGACCCAGCCAGTGCCCAGCCAGCACAGCCCACCCAGTGCCCAAGGCCAGAAACTCTGCAGCTCCACCAGGGATTTATCAGCAATGTTCCCCTGACACCGCTGGGGGCTTGGTTGACATTTTACAACACTCCCAGGTGACTCAGGTCGCATTCCCCATCCATCCATCCATCCATCCATCCATCCATCCATCCATCCATCCATCCATCCATCCATCCATCCATCCTTCCATCCATACATACACAGGCTGTGGTGCTGGGATCCTGCCAAGCTCTGCCAGCCTTGGGCTTGGGGAGATTTCTGCCAGCCGTCCTGAGCTCCGTAATTGTGCTCTCTGTTCCAGGAAACAAGCAAGAAAGAGTTTATAAAACCCAAAACAAACCACAACAGAGAAACCTAAAAAACCTTCAACAGCTCAACCCTGCTCAAGTTATTTCTTTAGGGACAGCTACCACTATCCAGCTGAAATGCTGGGCTTTTGGGGAAAAAGAAAATTACATGTTCACCTCCAAATTGGAAAGGATTAAGGTAAGAGAACCTTTCAAACTAAAAATTACTGTCCGAAAGCTTTCATCTTTGCAAGAAATCTCTAGGTAAGACCAGCCTGACAGTTAAACAACTGGTTCTTCTGGTGGGGAGAAACTCTCCTCTTTAAGGGAAGCAGACTGATAGTTAAAAGCAACTGTTTGGTCAAACTTCAGGCTCCCTGGCACAGCCTGCATGGCCTTTCCTTCCTGTTCACTGATTTACAGGCAGTGCCACGATGGCCCGGGTTCAGATGTTTGGTGCCATCCAGGGAATTTGGCATTGCCATTTCCATATGTTTTAATTGAAGTTTCAGTCCTTGCAACCACTCTTCAAATGCCAGCTTTCCTTTCTTTTACAGAAAGCTCAAGGTTCCCAGAAGACTTCTGACATCCTCTCTTGCGCTCAGAGAGATGACATTTTCAAACAGATGTTTCCAAAGTTAACAGCATTTGAAAGAAAAATGACCTCAAATCCCCCTGGATTCCAGCTTAGCCCAACTCCATTCTGTGTCAGACACTGAGATTCCCACCTCTAAGGCAGGAGCTGTTTGTGCCCCCATCCCTCCTGTCCTTCTCCCCAGCAGCCTGTGCCTGTTTTCCCCGGCAGAATCCCTGTCCCCGTGCACCCTGCCAGGAGCAGCTGCACACAGGCTCACAGCTCCCCTTGCCCTCACCAGGGGGTTCCTCTCATCCCCGAACACGCCGATGAGAACGTCGGTGCGATGAGTGCCCAGGGCCTGCACTGCCACCACAACTGGGATCTCTGCTGTGCTCTGGGGCTGCACAATCCCACAGGGCTTGGGGCTGGAGTAGAGCACAGCAGAGTCCTCCTTGCGCTTCTGGAAGGGACACAATGAAACGCACATTCAGAGGGACCTCTCCAGAAACTTTAGGCTCCTTAACATCCACCACAACAGCAACTTACACACACCTTTAAAGCTCCCCAGGACAAAGGTCAAAGGCACAAACAAGATGCAAGAATTGTAGGCTTAGCACTCCCAGGGCATCCTGCAAGGAGGCTGCCAGCACAGGCACCGGTGTCTGTGGGTGCAGCAGCTTTTCACAACCCTCTAAGATCTCCCACAGGAAAACAGCCTGAGGACTAGAGCATCAACTGTTTCCTCAGGAGCTTAAACTGCCTCCTCAAGTTTACAGTTGGGTAGGATCCTGTTCTCAGCAGATCTTTAAGACTGAATAGAAACCAGCAAGGTCTTATCCAAACCCTTTGTTCCCCTAATAATCTCCTCAGGAAGATTTGACAGGAGGAGGTGGATGTGATGCCAAACCTGGGGAATAAGCCCGTAGCAGCCAGGAAGGTGGCTGGGATTCCTAATGAGGATCTTCCTCTCATAGGGCACCTTCAGGTGGCACTCATCACACAGCAGCACTGGGGAGGACACTTGGAGCTCAGGAACGAGACACCTGGGCAAAGAGATGAGCCCAGGACAATCAGAGATCCTGAGAGAATGGAGAATGCCTACCCGCAAAGATTGTGAAATGGAGCAGAACACATTGGTCACTGTCAAATGCACACTGAAGAGCCCTACAGGGATAAATTGCCTTCTACCTCTTCCCACTCCAACATGTCTTGTCAAGGAGGGGCAAACCCTGAGAGGCAGCACCCAGAGGCTGCCAAGTGCCCCAGGCAGAGCACTTTGCCCCACAGCTGCCTCAGCCCCTCCTTTACCCAAGAAGGCTTGCAAGGACTCCTGCAACAGTGCCACTGACCCACGAGCTCTGGGGAAGCCTTCCCAACAAGGATCAGTGCTCCCTAAGGCTCAAGGAACACACAGCTCCAGGGTCTCAGTAAAAATGACTCCCTTCTCTGCCATGGTGCTGTTGCCCTGCCTGAGAACTCAGCTCTTTGCCCCAGCCCTGGAGGGCACGAGACAGCAGCTGCCCCACAGAGGGGCTGATCAGCCCCTGCCAGGCCCTGCAGCTCCCTGGCTCCTTCACTGCACAGCTCCAGGCACTGCCTGGCCCCAGCTCCACCTGCTGTACACAGTGGCAGCCCAGGCACTGCCTGCATGGCTCTGCCTGGCACAGGGAACAGCACCAGGGAGCTGCATCCCTCTGGGCATCACACTGACACCCACAGCAGCACAGCAGCATGGAATTCTGCTGCAGCAACAACGACTTTTGCTCTCAACTCTGACAACATTAAAGCTCAAAATGGGAAGCAGAGGGAAGGACAACAACTGCAGCTGACCTGCCACATCAAGGGCTGCTTTCCCCTTGTCAGACCTTGCCCTCCCCACTCTTGCTGGGAGCCACTTCCCCCCTGCCATGTGCCCTCATGGACAGAGCCAGAGCCTGACTCTCAGCAGCTGCTTGGTGTGGCCCAAACCAGTGCACAGTGCTCACAGCCAGCACAACTCCACCTCTTGCAGCCTGAAGGAGAGGAGGCCCTCAGGAAATTTGTTCCACCTCAAGCACCAAAAAGAAGGCCAATCAATGATATCATTCCTGGTGCCTTTAGAAGAGGGCCCAGGACCGTGCTGGGCTGGCAGCAAACGTGCTTTTCACTACAGGCTGCTGCCCAAGCACTGCTGTTCTCGTGTCCAGCTGGCACAACATGAGGGCATTCAGCAGCACTTCTCCTTGGCAGCTGCAGCCAGCACAGCCTGGGCAAGGCAGTGCCTGGGGGAGGCCAGGCAAGGGCTGCTACCTGGCTGTGATGATCAGGGCTGCCACTCCCTTGCCAACACCCTCCAGGTCCACCAGCAACCTCCGGTAGAACTCCATCACCGTGTTGGAGCACAGGGTCACCTGGTGGAAGAGAAGAACAGTCAATGCTTCCTTCCAAAAGCTCATTACCCACGGGTGATATCCTCCAGTTCCTGAGGGAGGACTTGCCCTTCATTCTTCGGCTGCTCCATGTGTAGAGCACAGTCTCAGAGTAACAAAAGCCTTCTGGCAATACCACATTTGTTAAACACACCTTGCTATCAGGGCACAGGTCAGCTACATTAAAACATTAGACTACAGCTCCATGCACCACTGCATTCAAATGAAGGGGCCAATTTCTGATCTGACTACAAAGACATCCATGCAGAGGAAATCTGACTTGACCACAACGAGTTCAGCTTTACAGCAGGAGGCTGAGGGCAAAGTGTGGCCCAGCAGGTGCTGGGCAGTTCATGGCTGCCCTGGGACCCCGAGCCCGGGCTGGCTCTGAGAATTCCGGCCCCACGCCAGGAGTGGGGAACTGCCCCAGGCTGGGCAATGACCACAGGCAGAACCCTCAGAACTGCCCCAGGGTGGGCACTGACCACAGGCAGAACCCTCAGAACTGCCCCAGGGTGGGCATTGACCACAGGCAGAACCCTCAGAACTGCCCCAGGCTGGGCATTTACCACAGGCAGAACCCTCAGAACTGCCCCAGGCTGGGCAATGACCACAGGCAGAACCCTCAGAACTGCCCCAGGGTGGGCATTGACCACAGGCAGAACCCTCAGAACTGCCCCAGGCTGGGCACTGACCACAGGCAGAACCCTCAGAACTGGCCCAAGGTGGGCATTGACCACAGGCAGAACCCTCAGAACTGCTCTAGGCTGGGCATTGACCACAGGCAAACCCTCAGAGCCTCTTGCTCTACACTGCAAGAGACAAGCCACCAACGGGACCAGGCAGAGGAGAAAGGAAGAGGATCTGTGTCTTGAAATTACACAAGAAAGGGTTTATTCCAAGCAAAAGGATCAGAGCCAAAAGAGCCCTGGACACTCCTGTGCAAGGGCTTTTGTACAGACACAAATCAGGAGGTAGATAAGAACAGCAAACCAAAAGGGAATCCTCAGGGGAGCACTGAGGGGATTACATCAAGTGTCTGGGGCCACTTTGGGTTGGAGGGTGGGGAGGATGGCTCACTTGGGCCAATGGGGCCTCCAGGAACAGGGGAATTCCAAAGGGGTGTTGCAGACAGGGATTGGCTCCAGGTTAAATTGGCAAAGAAAGTTGGGGAACAAAAGGGGCTGGGTTTGACAGGCAGGGAAAGAGCTGGAACAAGGGGCAGGGAATGGCATGAGGGACAGCTTTACAGGGGTAAACTAACTCGGGGACAACACGGGGTACAACAGAACAAACCACTTAACAAGGAATCAATACAAAAAATTTGAACCGCTACACATGGCTGCAGATTTTTTTGTCTCCACTGGAGCTTCCTGCAGTGAACACAAATCATTCTGCTCCCCAGGAGGGGGGAAATGACACCAAGAAGAAAAGCTCACTGCTTGATACAATGACATCTCTCTAACAGCCACCTTCTGCCCTCATCCTTGCTCTGCCCCGTTGCAATCAAATCCATCGCTCTCAAAAACACAAGAATGGTTTCACGCCTTGACCATAAGGTCTGTGAGCTCAGCATATGATTTTGGAAAGCAAACAGTGCTCCTTGAGGAACATCCCGACTAAGCCAGCCAGCAGAGGCCTCCCAGCAGTGCAGATCTCTCCGTGCCAGGATGCTCCAAGCTGGCACCAGAGCTAAAGCCCTCCCACCCTGCAGTGCAGCTCCAGCCCTGGTGCTGCAGCGGCTGTGGCCGGGCTCTTGCCGTACCTCGATGTCCTGGTGTCCCTGGGGGAGGATGGTGCCTCTGCTGGGATTGATGGTGAACTCCCTGGGCTCCACATGGAAATGGATTCCCTTGCTCCAGGCCGGGTCGCTGTCCCTGCGGATCTGATCCACGCTGTCCACAGCCGGCTGCGTGCCATCGTCCGACATGCGGAGCTGGAACGTCAGGGGCACCGCGGAGCTGTTGGTGAGGCGGCAGCGCTGCGTGTAGGGAAAGCCTGGGCAAGGACACAAACAGCCATTCAGGCACCCAGCAGGGCATGATCCTGGGGGCAAGATCCTGGCAGGATCAAAGTGGGATTGGAGTTGAGCTCTTTATGATCTGAACTACAGCTCAGCCAGAAGCTGCGTGAGGAATTAATCGTCACTTAGTTCCCTTTGACACAGATTCCAGACTGCAGCCTTGAAAATGCCCACTCCTAGCCCTGCTGAACACTGCAAGCTTCTCTCTTTGTGATGGGGACCAGCTCCCTCACCTGCCCCAAACCAGCACCAGTTCTCTCTCAGTGATGAGTGTGCACCCAGAGCCAGCATTTACTCTGAGAATTCAAGCTGTCCAATTCCCTGCTCAGCCTGCCAACACTCCCACCTTTTTCAAGACATATAAAGAGTGAGTTGTCAGTGAGAAGAAGCTACAGCAAAAGAAAGTGAGGATGGGATCAGGAACTAGAACGTGATGCAAAGCACCCTAATGCAGCTTCTCTCTGCAGGATCCTTAAGGCATCTCTTGCTTTGGGCCAAACAGACTGAGCACGTGACAGCTCAGAGCCCACTCAGCTGGGGGCACAGCCCAGCCTTGCTTTGAGATTAGCAATCAGGAACCAGGTCCCACCTCAGCCCACATACAGGGACATCACAGCCGTGCTGCGCACTGAGGGTGCTGCCTGCAAGGGTTTACCCCACTTTGGCTCTGAGATTTGCTTTCCATCCTGCAAAGCCAGAGATACAGCCACTCATGGTGGGGATGTCCTGCAGAGCGCGCAGAGCAGCCACAGCCTGCTCTGCACTGCGCATCTGGCTGGGCTGACCAGCTCTGCAGGGAGGAGACTTCTCCCCAGGCCTGCTCACCAAGAGTCACTGGGACACAGATGGGGAGGAAAAACAACTGCAGCTGCAGCCCAGAGCTTCTCTGTGCCCATCCAAGTGACCACTGCCAGCTCCAGCAGGGACTCCAGTAGGGAGGCAAGAGAGGCACACAAAGGACAAACCCAGATGTCAAAACCTCCAACGAGACTGAGGCCAGCACACGCAGACAACAGTCAACGCTTACAAAGAAGCAAAGATACAACAGCTGCCTTCAGCCGAAGAGCCCTTAGGCATGAAAGTGGATTCAGCAGGATCAGTCTCCTGCTTCAGACCCATATTTCCATCTGTTGCCTTTCTTGTTTGATTCCTTCCAAAGTCAACTTGACAAGCGCCTCCGTGGTGATGCAGGCTGGGGAAGAAGCAACTCAAGAAAGGCAATGAGTTTCCTTCAGAAGTTCATGAACTTCATTGTTGTGGCTTTAGGCTTGGCCGTGAACGTTGCCCTGGCTCTGGGAAGGGGGACAGGGGTTCTGGGGGGTTTTGGGCGGTTTTGGCCCTGGGCTGGGCTTTTCCCTGGGGGGTTTTTGGGAGTTGTGGCGTGATGCCGTGGGCGGCTGTGCAGTGGGAGCTGAGGCTGGGCAGGGAGCGGAGCTTCCCTTCCTCCCGCTCGGGGCTCGCAGCTCGGCCGCTGCTGCTGCGGGAGGGTTTGTGCTTGGCCCGGGGCTGCCCTGGCTGCAGCTCAGCGCTGGCACCGACCCTGCCTGCCTGCCCCGCTGCTGCTGCTGCTGCTGGGCACTGCCCGCATTCCCCTGCCCTCTGGGGCTCTGCAAAAGGAGCATTTCCTCCTTCCCTTCCCTTCCCGCACCGGCTGGGGGGGATCCCTGCCCTGCCAGAGCCCACAGCTCCTCCTGCTGTCACCAGACCTCCACCAAAGGGGAAAAACAGGACTTGGCATCTGGAAAATGTCTGTTCTTGCCTTCTTGTCTCTGCTCTCCTGAGACAGTCTAGCAAAGAACTGTTATTCCTTTTCCCACAGTTTTGCCTGGGAGCCCTGTCATTTCAAAGGGATAATCATTTGGAGGGAGGGGCTCATCTTTCCATTGCAGCAAGATTCCCACCTTCCTTGGCACACATCTGTCTTTTAAAGCAGCACAGAGACACCAGAAAATTCTGCCTTTCTATTCCTTGCTTCCATTGGATCTCACAATGGCAAGATGCCCCCTGAGGCAGCAGCAGCAGCAGCAGCAGCCCTGCAGTTCACAGCCTGAAGAGGCTGCTGGGGCAGAGCAGGAGTGAGGGATGCTTTTCTGTTGGAAGGCACAGATCCCTGAGGCTGTGTCCCAGCCCAGGGAACACTCACCAAAGGAGATGTCCCCGAAGTCGAGCTCAGCGAGGTCGAAGTGTAAACTCGGTGCAGTGACGCTGCCCCTGCAGGCCGAGGACAGAGCAGGCAATGGCTCAGTTAAAGGCATTGCACAGGTCCGGCTGTCGTGGCTCGGGGGCACAAAACCCGGGCTCAGGGCACCCTGGGTTTCCAACCAACACAGCCCCGTGTGCTCAGCACAGGGCCCTGGGCACAGGAGGCAGCTCCAGCCAAGGGGCAGCAGCCAACAGCCCCTGATGGGCTCTGGGCACAGGGCAGGCAGGAGAAGCCCCCGGGTTGCTGCGGGTCCCATGAAGGACCCTGAACACACACCCAGACATGGCTCCGTGCCTCAGTTTCCCCATCTGCAATGGCATGGACATCAAGGTGTCCCCACTAACTTCTGAAAGCAGCCCTTCCAGCCACAGCTTCCCTGCTTTGCTCCTTCTGAGCTGCAACTGCTGTTCCCATGGAGGAGCTTTCTCAAGAGAGTTTGACCCACACAATCATTACAGACACTGTTCTGAGACACCAATCCAGGGCATTCCCAAACATCCTCTGAAAAGAGCAGCAACAGTTCTACCCAGGGCACAGATGAATCCTAGAGGAAAGGACCAGCTTGTCAGCAGTGCACCAGCTGGTACAGCCAAGAGCAAGAGCTTCAACAACCAAACTTGGCTGTCCTGAATCTAGCACAGCACCTCACCTGCCCTTGAACTCAGCAGACACACTCCAAAAGCCACCAACATCCACTGAAATCAGCACTTGAAGCTGCACAACATTCACCAGTTGATTTCATGGTTGATGCCAATCAGTGCCCACTCTGCCTTTTGGTTCAAAATCAAGAACCAGTGAGCTGTGTCCTCTATTGTACTCACAGGACTGCCCCTGGCTCTGCTCTGCACATCTCAACAAGAGACACCTGCCCCTGCTCAAGGAGAAAGCTGCTTATGCAGAAACACCCCATGGCCATTTTGGGGGAGGGACAGAGGAGAATCAATTATTTGATGGGGAAAGGTTCCCTCTTGATTTCCAAATGAAAAAAGCAGCACTTTTCCTCCAAAAACAAAGGCAGCATCATTGTTTCTCCACTATGGGCGCACCTGCTCACCACTTTTCTCTTGCTAAGGAATAACTCCCTTGTTCTTCTTTACCCATCTCCCTTATCTCTTTGCTATCATCCAGTGCAGATTGCTTTCATTTCTTCACTGCCTTGAGCCAGTGCCACCCAGGAGCAGCAGCCCAGCTCCAAAGCTGCAGAGCAGCCAGCATCAGCTCTCCTGCTTCCACTCCATTATCCTGCAGCACATGGCTCAGGCTGGCAGGGACAAGGCCTCACGCTGCTGTGGTGCTGAGCCCTGAGCTCTGCCTCCCCTATGATCCGCCCTTCTCCCTGTGCCTGGGCCAGGATTGTCTCTTGCCATGGCACCAGCCCACGGGACAGTGCCCAAGTCCTTGGCACAGTTCCTGACTCCCACATCAGCGCTTTGCTGGCTGTGCAAAGGAGGCACCAGAGCCCTCTGTGCACAGGAGCTGGGGGCACAGCTTGTGCCCCACAGCATGGCCATGAGAGGTGAGCTGAGGCTGCTGCTGCCCATCTGGCATGGATTATTCACACAGGTTTTACAAACACTGCTGCAGCTGCAGAATCAGCCAGGCTGGCCCATCTGCAAAGCCCTGAGGGCCTTGCTGGGTGTTCAGGTGGGACATCCCAGAGCAGCTGCTGCCCAAAGCTGATCCATCCCACTGCCTGCCATGGCCCAAGGCACAGGGAGATCCCTGCAGGGAGGAGTCATTCCGGCTCCCGGCTACCACACAGGGCAGCAGGCAGCCCTGACAGTGCTGAGGAGGCATTTCAGAAGCTGCTTGTGCTCAGCAGGGTGCAAGCCAGCTCCCAACATGTTCCAGCAGCCTCCAGGAAATCTGGGACACAGAAAGATCCAAGGCCACTGAAAGCAAGAGCAGATGCCTTCCATCCTGCTCACTTCCAGCCAGGCTGCAGGGCAGCAGATCCGGTGCTTGGTTCCTTCTGTAGCTCTTTCCCAACTCCGCTCTCACCCAAAGGTGTTTGCACAGGGACAGATGAGCTGCCTCACCTCTGGGTGCCCAGCTGGTACCGAGCTGCCCGGGCACCGACATTGCGCACCAGCAGAGTCTGCTGGGTGCTGACCTTGACTGGACACTTGGAGAAGTCCAGCTGGGCAGGGAAGTCCAGCACAGCTCGGGCACCAATGGCCCGAATTGGCACAACGATCCTTTCCCTTCCAGTGAGGCACACCAGCTCGTGGCAATAATCCTGCAGGAAAAGAAACTGGCTCAGCACAGGACATTTAGTGCCATCCCCACGGCAGAAGAAAAACCATTTCCTATACCTCTCCAAGGGCATCAATTTACCTATTGCACCCTCAAATGAACACTAAGTTCTACTACTATGTCACATTTTAAAGGCACCAGCGCACTTGGCAAAATCTGTCTCAGTGGCATTCAGCTCTTGTGTCACTTGGCTCATACAGATAACAGCCCTAGGCCACCATCATTTTTACTCTAAACTTTAATGATGTTAAAGAATTCCTAAGCCCTTTCTAAGCAACATGGAGCTGGGGAACACAGGACATTGCTCTTTAGGCTTCTATATTCCCACTGTCTGAGAATAGGACAAAGTGTCCAACTGACTCTAAGCAGCAAAAGGAAGAGGAGAAAACAGTTCACCCAAAGACATCCTGCACCTCTGGCCTGGTGCAGAAACATCAGTTGGCTCACAACTCCCCTCTAACTTTGCCTGTCCAACCAAGTCAGGAGAAGAACGGTGCTAAGAGGTAGCAGGATGATGTTGGAAAGGGCCTCTCTTTGTTTCCCTGCAAGGCTTCCTCCCTTCCATGCCATGCCCTCAACCCTTCTGTATGAACAAGCCTCCAGATCAGAACATGAACCCTCCAGATCCCAGCACTGAGATCAGACTTGCCAGGGCCTCAGCACTGCTGTTCAAACCTCCCCGTAAAAGCCCCTTTGGCACGGAATGGGTGCCAGATGACAGAGCAAGCACAGGGACAGGCATGAAGACAGAGCCCCAGCAGTGTCACTGCCACGGGCTCTGGGCTCACAGCTCTGCCTGCAGCTTGTACCTGCCCTACACCAGCTCCTTCAGGCAGGTGTCCAAGTGCCCTGCAGCTCAGCAACCTCCTGCTGACCAAGGGCACCCAGGGCCCAGCGTGCCTGTGCCAGGCCGGGCTCACGGGCACAGCACATCCTCTGCCCTGGCCCTGCAGCTGTGCCATGCTCACTTGTGCTCTGGGACAGCACAGCTGCAAGGCTGCACAACAGAGGGGGTGAAAAAGCACCGGCTTTGCTCCAGCCCAGGGGCAGGCAGGGAAGCTGTTGGCAGTCCAGGAAGGAGGAAAGCTCTCTGACCTCTTTGTTCCTCTGGTGTTTTCCATCAGAATGAAACCCCTTCCACTGGACCTAGAGATGGCCCAACATCTATCAACAGCCCTCTGTCATTTTCATCCTCTTTCCCGCGCATCTTCCCTTGGCAATGCTCAGCAATGTGCAGGGAGGGGAAGCAGAGCCTGTCAGGCCTGGCTGCAGTGCCTGCCAGCAGTGCCAAGGTGTGACTGGCTGCAGGCTGCCTGCCCACGCCTGGAGCCCAGCTCACAGCATGCAATGGGCTGCAGCCAGAGTGCAGGGAAAACAATGGCTGTGGAGGTCATTGTGTGCTTTGGCTCCTCCAGCCTCACCTTGTTCTTGCTGGCGGTGAAGCGGATGCGCACAGGGACAGAGGCGCCCGGCGGCACGGCACGGTACGCATCGCTGGAGCTCACCAGCTGGAAGTAAGGTGAGCTCTCCATGGAGACCTTCACCACGTGAAGAAACTGCAGCAAAGACATGAAATTATGATTTTGCCACTTGTGGAAACAGGACGAGAGGAGACCTGTCCATGCCCTGCTAACATCCCTCCCCTGCCCCTTTTCCAAAGCACTTTCAGCTGAGCAGGCACAGGCACATCATTCACAAGGCTGAACTTGAATCCCTTCTCTCTGGCTCCAGCATTTTGGCCAGGGGCAGTAGGGCAGTGCCTGCTGGGAAGGAAGGGCCGAGCAGGTCAGCACCAGCAGCATGGAGACACAGCACCTGAACCAAGTCACCTGCATATTCAACAAGGCCAAAAAACCTGCTGGCTTCTGCCTGCACACAGCCACAAAGTGGTCATGTTCCAGAGGGGGAATGTGCTACCTAAAAGCAAACCAGCCCATTTCTGTGGGGGAAGGAAGAAATTCCCTTCTAGCAGATCAGCTTTGGATAGGGACCTTCTGGGGATACAGTCAGGCAGGCAGAGCAGCAAGACAGGAGACCAAACACTGTGGTCTCACTGGGAATAAAAGCAAACCTGAAAAGCAAAAGAAGGAATGAACACAGCAAGACAATCCCTAAAACAAGGAGATGGCAAAGAGAATTTAAATGGGCAGTAAAGCAGCAAGCAAGAATCATAAAACCATGAGAGCAACCAGCTTGCCAGAAGTGACAGAAACACAGACAGGCGGTGTCTATTGACCATGGGGCTTCAGAGGCATTTTCTGCCTGGAGAAACAGGACCAGCACTGACTGACAGTGTGGTTCCAGTATGAAAAGCCAATCTTGGCTCTCCAGGGCTTCCTGCTGCCTGTGCAGGCAAGCTGGGCTGCTGGGCATTCCTGCCTGCAGCCAGCAGGCCAGGTTCGGCCCTCTGGGGTACTACATGCACAGCACACATGCATTTTCTAGCACACTGATCTCATCAACCCCTGAGCACCAAAATGCTCTCCAAAAGTCTAAACCAGGTGATTTGGACTCCCTCCTGTCTCCTCCCACCAGCCCACTCTTGGCACAAGCCTCACTTGAGAAAATGTTTCCCGGACTGAAATTCAAATGGTCTCAAGTTTTCCTCTTTACAGTGGAACACAATTGACATTTTTCAACTTTTTCCCTCTCAGCTCTCTTGGGAAACTGCAAAACAATGCCAATTTCTTCAGGTGAAGGTGGAAACCTCCAGGAACACATGCCTTTGGATGTGCTGTGCTTCTGCAAAGGGAAAGCAGAGCACCATGTTGCTTTTGGAAAAGCTGAGCAGAGCTCGATGAAGCTGAGCAGGAGCCTCAAGTGGCACCTAAAGGCCTCTCACTGCTTCTGCTCCATCACTCTGATTGCAGGGCTCTTGCAGAACCCAGTTCCTGCAGGGCCAATGCCATTAATGAGAAGTGATTCCAGCATAAAGTGCAGAAGGCTCAGCCCCTGAGCTTTGGCTGTGAGCTGCACAAAGGGAGCCAAACTGGCTGAGAGAGGCAGAGATTCCTACCAGGAGCCAAGATGAACCAAGGAGACACAGGTTGTGCTATAGAGCCAAGGCAAAGCATGAGAGCAGCTAAGAACTGTACAGCCCTCAACATTCCAGTCAATCCAGAGCTTTCAAGAGAAGGAAACTCCTTTGGGATAGACACCATCAACGCCTGGCCAAAATCTGGGGACAATTCCCAGCACAGGAAGATTTCCACCATCTTGCAGAAGAAGGTGCCGAGATATTTTCTTCTGCATGTGCTGCAGCAGATAACTTGCTTTGCTGTACACTGAGGGAATGAGAGCACTCTCCTCTTCCAGCACAGCGTTAAAGCTCTGGCAGCCAGCACTTACCTTGTCCTTATTCATGAGAGACAGCACCATTTCCGAGACCTCCCGAGCGACAAAGTCCTGAAATACCAGCTCTGGTGGGGAAACCCCAAACCAGCTCTGTTTCGGGGCAGCTGACGGCAGCTGGAGAGGAGAGAGAGCAGGGAGAGCTTCAGCTGCTGGGAGGAAGGTTCATGCAGGAGAATCTTCCTCTGATCCCCAGTGAAGTACAGACTCTGAGGGAGCACGTCTGCCCAGCCCACACTGGGCAAACAGTGGCTCACCCACCTCTGCTCTGAGCTCATCCACAGCTGCTGGGCCACACAGAGCAGGCTCAAGCCAAGCTGCTCTTTCGGCATGGATTTCTCCAGGTTTCTTTCTCCAGAATGCCAGGCAGCACTTTCCTAAAACACAGCCCTGTGCCCATGCGGTCACAGAGCTCTGGGGCACTGACTGAGCACTCATGGAGTAAGTAAAACCCATGAATTTACAGGAGACTCCATGGGAAAGGATTTGGGATGTCTTTTACTCTGAGACAGGGAAACCGAGGCCCACACAACTGCAAATATCTTTTTTTGCTCTAGAACTTAGACATCAGTAAGAAGAGCACAGGACCAGAGCAGGTGTGAGAGATGAGGTGACATTTGGCTGAAGCCAAAAGGTTATTAAGCAAAAGAATGGAATTTGTTGGTTCTGTGTGTTTTTTGTGGTTTGGATTTGTTCAGGTTGGTTTGTTGAGTGTCACAGTGAGAGGGACAGGGTTGAAGACCTGACCAAAAGGAAGGAGGACGAGAAGGGAGCGGACAGAAAAGTTGGTGCTCAGCAGAGAATGGAAGCGCCTGAGTACCCATCCAATGGCAAAGGGCACAGGCACCGCCCCAGCCGGGTACAAAGGGGATACAAAGATTGCCATTTTCTCAGAGGGTGTGTGTGTGCGCTTGGCTCTCAGGGAGGGAGACACCCTCAGCTCAGCTGAATCGTTACTAAGAAACACTTTCCTTTTGCTTTGATGATTTTGTTCCTTTTCATTGTATTTAAAAGTTAGTGTGTTCCAAAGAGAGGAAAAGGCAAAAATAAAAAGACAAATGACATGAAAAGAAAAAGACAAGTGAGGTGAATGCTGAATGAGGATAAGTTTCAGTTATTTTCTCAGCAACTTGGGTAAAAGCAGAGTTGGTATCTCCTTTTTCAATGGCCTTTAAATGGGTGCTCTCTTGTCATTACTGACATCTTATTTCATGCCATTGTAGAGGCACGTCTGGAATGACACAACAACAGCAAATGCTTCTGGAGCAGAGACATTGCTTGGAGAAAACTCTGCCCTGCTTTGTCTGCCTTCTCCAGCCACACTGCTGTCACTGCAGAGACACAAGCAGGTCTCCTCTGTGACTTCACAGCAGACACATTCTGCTGAAGGGAGTGGCTGCAGCACACTGTCCCTTAGCTGTGCCCTTCCCTGAGGTGTTCCCAAGGCCCCTCTCCAGGACAATCCTTAACCTGGATTGTGTTCCGTGTCTCTTGCTGCCAATTTCCTGCTCAACAGCCCACCTCAGTCACCTACCCGTTTGGACTGTGCTTTATACTGAGCTAGTCCTGCCAGAAAAGCAGCTTTAAACACACCTCTGAGTAGGCACTGATCCAGACAAAGAACATCCATTCCCCTCTGCCCAGGGCCAGTCCCCTGTACATCTGGCAGCCTGCAAAATCTAACACCCCGTCAGGGTCCAACACATTGTTCCAGCCCAAAGCAGTAATGACATTTGTTTTGTTCAATCTGAAGTAATTCCTGCAGATCCTTGGCCTTCAAAGGCCAAGGCTGCCACTCTGCAGGGAATCCTGGGACCCCGAGCATTTGATGGTGACCACACCAAAGCAAGAGGTGGCTCCTTCAGCAGGAGAATGGCAAAGGGCAATTTTGGGCCTCTGTGTCCCCAGCCTTCCTCCCATTGTTTTAGCAATGGCAGCTGCACTCCAGCACACCCCAGCAGCTTCAGCAGAGGGTATTTGTGTTGGCTTAGTGCAGATCAGGACTCCCAGTCCACCACTCCCAGCACCTTGCAATGACAGCAGGACCTGGACACTGAGGCATTTTGCTGGAGGCAAGCCTGTCACAAACACACACCCTCTTCAAACTTCATGTGAAACAGAAAGGAAAAGAGCAGGAAAAGGCTACCTTTGGGCGAGTCTCACTCCTGTCTAGAAGTGGGCCAAGTCTGGGCAGAATACTCCCCCCAGTGCTGGCCTCCTTCTTCCTGCTGAGAAACTTCTCCCTCTGGAACTTACAGGGAAGCAGCTGAAAGGCAAAAGTAAACCAGCTAGAGCCTCAGAGTTGTGCTTGTTCAGAAAGGCTTTTCTTCAACAAGTGACACTGGTGAATAACTTGTGATCACAGCCACTAGGACATCCCTGGAAGCCCTGGGAGTTTCCTGCTGAAATACTTAGCATCAGGGAATTAATAATACAGAGTGGAACACACATACTCCAGCCATATGGCTCTGTCCCATTGGCTTCTCCATGACTGGATGGGACATGGTTGGGCATTTCTGCTCTTTGGGCATTTGTTTCCTCTTACGTTTCATTGGATTGAGGCAGTGACCTTTCCAGAGAATGGGGAGGGGCTCTCAGAACTGCCTGAACTCCATCCCTTCACAACGCTCAGAACTCACAGCAAGGAGATATCGCTGCTGGATGAGTCCAAGAGATGCAAGAAAGGAACACTGTACCAAGAGTGAGGTGCACAGGAATGTCTCTAGGTTTTAGTTCTCCCTGTGAATTGTTTTTTCTGTCTGGGCTGACAGAGCCCTCCACAGAAGAAAACAGAGGCATCTCCTTGACAGAGCCTCAGCAGTGGGGCATCTTCAGCCAAGTGAGCTGCAGACAGCAAGGGACCTTTGTGGCCCTGGCTCCAGCGCTGCCTGCAGGGCTGCATCTGTGCCCACACAGGAGCTGGGAGAGAACAGCTGCTTTGGAAGCTCTTCCAGCTGGGACCAGCCGTGGCTCTCAAGGCTTTGGGCAGAGTTTGAGCTTCCCCCCCCCCCCCAACACGCCCAGGTGCCCAAGGGCAGCATGGTCAGAGCAGCACAGGTGAGTGGTGCCCAGCCTGACAGAAGGAATTCCTGTGGCACAGGGAAAGGGACAGAACACATGCTCAGGGCTTCAGCTGTACATTGGTTTCACTTGGCTCTGCTGGCACAGCCAGGCAAGACACAGCTGAAGCATCCCACAGTGTTCCCTATTGCACCAGGACAGCCCCAGCAACAGCAGCACAGCACAAAGGGCTGGGCAGGGGCTCTGCAGCTTCACAGCACTGCTGGACAACAGGGGCAGGGAGAGCAGGCACACCAGGGCAGTGCCAGCCTTAACACAGCCCCAGTGGGTACTCACAGCATTAGGCTTCAGCCCTTCCCTGGACAAAAGACGAGGTGTCGGTGTCTTCTTTGGCAATCCAGACGCCATTTCCAAGGGACGGTGTCGCAGGTGAGCGACAATGCCTCAACAAAACTGGAAGGAGCAACAATGGAACTCTGAAAATCCACAACCCAATTCATGGCAGATTCAAGGTATATTCTGGTGCTAAAAATGTTACATTACTTGAAAGTAGCTAAGTGCTTGTTTGGTGTAAGCAGCTAGTACAGTTAGGCCTCTAGTTGGACTTTATTTGAACTCGATGGCTACCTTGTGCAATTCAAAGTTAGATCATACTGAAACCTGGAGCTAAAAATCTGAACATTAATAACAGTTCAAACAGACAAAGCTGTAGCTTGAATATTACTCAAAAATAGCTAGAGTGGGCCTCCTCTTCTTTAGGCTAAAGCACCCTTGCTCTCTCAGCTGCTCCTCACAGCTGAGAGACTAATGAGAGACTGGAATATTATGGCTAATGGCTTAAATATCATTATAAAGGACTTTCTGCCCATTGTGACAAAACTCTATAAAGAAGCTGCGACCACCCAAGCCCACCCTTCCCTGAAAATGCCTCCTGACTGGAACTTGGCACTGTGAGTTAAGCTGCCTAAGGGAACTTGAGACAAGATCAAGGTGACACTATTGTCCCATTAGCTCAGGTCTGGGGAGAAGTAAACAAGGCTGAGGAGAAAAACCTATCCACAACAAAGCCAAACCCAGCAGCTGTCCTGAAAATCAGCTCTGTCTGCGTTCAGGCTGGGGAAGTCACAGCCACTGACTCTTCTGCTGAGGCCAGCTTTGCACACAAACCTCCCAGCAAAGACCTCCGCAGTGCCTCCAGACCCATTCCTGAGGCCTCGCACCAGACGACTGCAGGGCATGCAAGCTAACAGAACAAATCTGAAAATCCAGAACCCAACTCATGGCAGACTCAAAGGATATACGGGTGCTACAGATTTTATATGATTTGAAAGTAGCAAGAGACAGAGTCCAACTTGCCCCACTCCTGGGAGGTACCTGGGCAAGGTATCACCTTGCCCAAATCTGCATTAATCCATTGGAGTCTTACATTTTGCCAGACCTCACCACAGAGAAGACCAGAAGAGGATTTAATGGTAGGCCAATGGGATCCATGAAATGGTGATATTTTCTACTAAATCTCTCTCTGTCACTCTCTTTCTCCTCCCCCCCTTCCCAACCTCCATCCCCCTCCCACTTTTTCTTTTCATTCTCTCTCTTTCTCCCTCACATTTACTGTTCCATAAAATCCAGACCATTGACTTTGGCATATGCTCTCCTTTGCACCTCAATACAGAGGCATCTCCCTAAAAGTTTTAAAACCCAGATGATAAAAACCCACTGAAACTTGAACAGAACTCATTCACCCTGCATTGCAGCCAGCTGGCCTCTCCTCCTCAGCCTAGTGTGACTTTGCTGCACGGTGATGGACACATCTCGAGGGGCCGTAATGACCAGCATCGCACGGCGATCAGGACACAGGATGCGTCAGACACGGCCCTGTCGGGGCAAGGGGGTCAGTGACGACAGGGGGCTGATTATCTGCAGGGTGCTAGCTGGGGGATGAGTGGGGCTCTGTGTAGTGAGCTGGGTAATGTGGCATGGGTATTTTGCGTCTGGGGTAAGAAGGAAGGGGCAGAATGGAGCAGGAGGACTGGCACATGGGGCAACTGAGCTTGGAGCCGGAGTTACGTGGGAGAATGGCCATGCCCAGTGTGGGACAAGACCTTGAGTCCTGGTGCGCTGGGGCCAGCACCTGTGGCAGCTCACCCTTGTCCTTCACCGCCCAGGCCCTGCCGCCTCAGGAGAGCACCGGCCAGGCACAGCTCCTTGACAGGTCTCATGGGCCCCAGGGCTCGAGCAGCCTCTCCAGCCCCGCCAGACATCAACAACCCCCGGCCAGCTGGAAAGGACTCAGCGCCCAATGCTCGGCCTGGGACATCTTGTCCGAAGCGAGAAACACCTGTGACAATGTCATAAGGAACTTGACTTTTTACTTGTATATAAGAACTAAGTTAGTTGTATATAGTTATTAGGTTAATAAAAACTGTTAAAATTATGGGCAGAGCCTTGTCTCACAGCCTGTCTCTCCCCGGGCTCCCTGGTGTTATTAAAACAAATTCGGTTAATATTTTTTTGTGAGAAAAAGTTACAAAGAGGCAGCCAGATCACTGGCCCTGCCCAAGTTCTGTGTGTTTTGTTATTGTAATCACGGGTCGTTGTGGCTAATTGCTCCTTTTGTATTAGCAGAGCCTTGCCCGAGGCTAAGTTTTACCTTTCTCAGAATAGGGAAGACACCTGAGAAGGTGGGGGGGTTATGCAAAGTGACTCCCAATACCAGAATGCTTTGTGGGACCCCCGACTCCAAACTCACGGAGAAACCCCAAAAACAACGAGCCACCTAAGAGTTGAGAGACTAGAGTGATGTCTGGATGTGAGGAGCAGAGTGCTGGGCCTGCAAGAGATGCTGGAAACCTTCATCGTTCCTCACCCTGTCTTCGAGATCCCCCGGGCCAGGTCTGGGAGGGGAGCGAGACTCAGACCGAACTAACATCTGACGGAGATACCACGCCCTAAAGGCTCCCACGAGGACCGGATCCCCCAGCTCTGTCCCTAGTGGACAGAGCTGTGCATATCCTCCTCCTCTGAGTCGCTCTGGCAGACAACGGGACGCTGCAG
Organism: Melospiza georgiana; assembly: GCF_028018845.1. Classification (NCBI taxonomy): domain Eukaryota; kingdom Metazoa; phylum Chordata; class Aves; order Passeriformes; family Passerellidae; genus Melospiza; species Melospiza georgiana. Next base: position 2,681,045 of record NW_026652216.1, on the reverse strand, counting down.
ACATGCCCGTCGAGACGCCCAATGGTGAGCTGATCACTTTTAATAAAGGCATTAAAAAAGGAGAAGAAGTCTCCTGGCCCTGTTTATTTCACCTGGTGCACTTTCAGCTCCTTCCCCCCTGCTGTGTCTCTGCCCCCGGACTGAGCAGATCGAGCCCCGGGCCAGGCCCTGAGGCCGCTGCTGCTCCCGTGGCGCCTGCGGGGCAGCCCTGAGGCTCCGGGCCGGCTGTGGGAGCAGGAGCCGTGCTGCAGAGCCCGCGGCCCTCACGGGCTGCGAAGGCACGGGCAGATGGCCATGGGGCCTGGGTGGCAATGCCGGCGCTGCTGCTCTCGGCTGCCGCCTGCAATCCTTACAGGCAGCCCTCATGCGGCTCAGGAGCCGCTCGGAGCCGTGCCCGAGGGCTGGCACCGACCCGCGGCCCCCAAGGGCACTTGTCCCTTCATCTCTGCACTGCCACATTCCGAGCTCATTTGTCAGCTCCCTCCTCCCCTTCCTTTCTGCGGGGCAGCGTTAGGGGCCGGCCCAGCGGCTTTCCTCCCACACAGCCGGCAGCCCCCGGCCCACAGCTCCCTGGCGGGAGCCAGAGCTGCTTTCCAGCCGGGCAGCCCCGCCGTGTCCCGCAGCCCGGGCCGGCTCTTGCCCGCCACCAGCGAGGCCCAGCGGCTGGGCCCGGCCATCCCGGGCCAGAGCAGCTCCCTGGCCGGGGGAACACAGCTGGACATGGGAGGACACACAGCAACACAAAGGGGACACACGACGGGAACCGTTTCCCGTGTCCCCGTTGCCGCAGAGCAGTGCTGTGTGCGGGGCTGGCATAGACAATGCAATGTCTGTGCTGTCACCGGAGAAAGGACACGGCAGGGGTGCTGCTCACGGATGAGGGTGCTTGGGGCTGGAGGGGCTCTCCGACCTTCTCACACCTGCGCAGGTCGGGGCAGTCTCTGTCCCTCTCAGCCCTGGTGTGACCCCACCATCATCGGGGTCAGAGGGACAGAGACACCCGCAAACCCCCAGAACGGCAGAACCTGGGATTTGGTTTGGGGCTGAGGATTTAGGAAGGGGCTGGAATTGGGGCTGGCTTGGAGTTGGGGCTGAGATTTGGATTAGAGCTGGGATTGGGGTTAAGACTAGACACGGGATTGGCTTTGGGCTGGGGTTGGGTTGTGGTCTGGGGCTAGACAAGTTTGGAATTGGGATGTGATTAAATACAGAACTGTGAGTGTGTCTAAATGTGGAGTGAGATTGAGACCAGGATCAAGGTCAGGTTTGGGACTGAGCTCACCCAGAGCGGGACAGAGGGGATGTCACTGCAGGATGTCCCTGGCATCATCCTAGCCCTCCTCAGGCACCTCCAAACATGAGGGGCAGCTGGGTGCCCCAAGATCCAGGTGCTCTCACGCTGCCCCTCAATACCAGGCAAGCATTCCCTGAGGGCAGCCCTGACTGTGACCCTTAGGGCTCTGGGATCAGCCCTCACATCCCTGTGGGAGCAGCTGCAGACAGGATGAGAGATTTCCCCCCCTCTTCCCTGTGGAAAGATGAAGCCCAGCTGCCCTTTCCTTCTGGTGCCTCCTCCTCTCCTCAGCTGAGGATGTCAAATTTCCCAGGAGCAGGAAAATCCCCATTCCCTGTTTCCTTGTGGCTGCAGCTTGGAACACCCACTCAGAATTAAGGACTTTCTGACAGCCCTGCTAAATGACACTGGGAGGAGATTTGTGAGAAAGGGAAGAAATTGTATTTCAATAGTAAATAAAAGGTGCAAAATTATTTCTTTCTGTAACATTTGTTTTCAGTCAGTTGCACTTCTGGTCCCAGGCCAGAGAAAAGGGTGGGGCTGGGGGCTGGGAAAAGGTTGCGTTGGTGCTGGATGAAGAGATGCAGGGGGGTGTGGGTTCTCAGGAATGGGGGTGCCAGGGGGGTCTCAAGGTCATGGGAATGGGGGGGGGTGGGCAGGGACGTGGAGAGGTAGAAGGGAGTTCCAGGGGGTCCTTGAGCCCAGGAAAGGGGAGTCCAGGTTTTCCCAGAAAGGGGGGACCAGAGTGGGGACACCCGGGATGTTCGGAAAGGGGGAGTTCAGGCTGTCTCTGGTTTTGCAGAAAGGTGTGCCTGGGAAAGGCAGGAATGGGAGACCAAGGCGTTCCAGGTTGTCCCAGAGTCAGGCCTACGCCAAGTCTGGAGGCTGGGAGCCATGGGATGGCCGGGAAAAGGGGAGCAGCGGGACCTGATGTCCAGAACAGGGCGATTCAGGGGGTCCCTGTGCAGGCTAAGGGGAGCAGGGGGGTTCCGGTGCTGGCAGTGGCGGTTCAGGGTCCCGGTGCCGGGGGTCCCACTCGCCCCTGGCCGCCCAGGAGCGCCCTCAGCCCCAGCGCTGGAGCCATCGCGCTGCTCCTCCTCACTGCCAGTGTGATCCCAGGATGATCCCAGTAGAACTGAGTCACCCAGGAGCTGCTCCCAGGATGATCCCAGTACAGCCCAGTCACTCCCAGTCCTGGCATCCCCCCAGGCCTCTCTGCTTTCCGGCCTGTCCCGGCTCCATCCCCGCCCCTGCCGGGGGCTGCGAGGGCTGCGGGAGCGGGGGAGGAGGAGGAGGAGGAGGGAGGAAGAGGCAGAGCGGGGGAGGAGAGGGGGAGCCAGGCGGCTCCCGCGCTGCCTGAACTTGCAGCAGCCTCTTGTCCCCTCCTGTCAGGGAGTTGTGCAGAGCCAGAAGGTCCCCCCTGAGCCTCCTTTTCTCCAGGCTGAGCCCCCTTCCCTGCTGCCTCAGCCCCTCCTGCTGTTCCAGCCAGGGTCGGATACTAGTGCTGCAAAGAGCAATGTACAGCCCTGGCATAGGTGCCTTTGTCACCACATTTTAACCTTTCATTAGTTACAGAAAGACTCTTGGGAAGCCCCAAACTGCAGTCAGTCGCTGCAGTGCCAATGTCCTTTGCAAAGCCCTGCGGCCCGGCCCGGCCCCGCCCGGCCCCGCACTCGGCGCCGCGGTTGCCCGGTAACCGCGGCCGGGCCCTCAGCGCCTGTGACAGCGGCGCGGCCTCAGCTGCCTGAGAGCGCGGCCCTGGCTGGGTGTGCGCAGCCCGGGCTCCTGCAGGCGGCTGCACCGGGCCCTTCGCCAGGTGAATTGTCGGCGTAGAGAATTGCTAAAGGTGCAGAGCATTGGCCTCTGCGAAAAGCTCCGCAGCGTGCAGAAGACTGGTGTCTGCTAGGGAGTCCTGAATTTCATTTGAAGGTAAAGAGCGACTAAAGTTGAACTTTTTGGTTTTGTTTCATCTGTGATCTGAAAGAGATTGCCAAAGGGAAATAGAGGATGTGATCATGCCAGTGTTCTGGCGCAGTAGTTCACTGACATGTACGCCTGAGAGGATGAACAATAAATGGACTACTGATTGTGCTTTTTTTACTGAAGAAATGCAACATTTTCTAAAAATAGTAGTCTATACATTTTTTTCCTATGGTAAGTGCTTGAACGACTTAAAGGTGAATGAGTTCTGTTCAAGTTTCAATGGGTTTTTATCATCTGGGTTTTAAAATTTTGAGGGAGATGCCTCTGTATTGAGGTGCAAAGGAGAGCATATGCCAAAGTCAATGGTCTGGATTTTATGGAACAGTAAATGTGAGGGAGAAAGAGAGAGAATGAAAAGAAAAAGTGGGAGGGGGATGGAGGTTGGAAAGGGGGGGAGGAGAAAGAGAGTGACAGAGAGAGACTTAGTAAAAGATATCACCATTCCATGGATCCCATTGGCCTACCATTAAATCCTCTTCTGGTCTTCTCTGTGGTGAGGTCTGGCAAAATGTAAGACTCCAATGGATTAATGCAGATTTGGGCAAGGTGATACCTTGCCCAGGTACCTCCCAGGAGTGGGGCAAGTTGGACTCTGTCTCTTGCTACTTTCAAATCATATAAAATCTGTAGCACCCGTATATCCTTTGAGTCTGCCATGAGTTGGGTTCTGGATTTTCAGATTTGTTCTGTTAGCTTGCATGCCCTGCAGTCGTCTGGTGCGAGGCCTCAGGAATGGGTCTGGAGGCACTGCGGAGGTCTTTGCTGGGAGGTTTGTGTGCAAAGCTGGCCTCAGCAGAAGAGTCAGTGGCTGTGACTTCCCCAGCCTGAACGCAGACAGAGCTGATTTTCAGGACAGCTGCTGGGTTTGGCTTTGTTGTGGATAGGTTTTTCTCCTCAGCCTTGTTTACTTCTCCCCAGACCTGAGCTAATGGGACAATAGTGTCACCTTGATCTTGTCTCAAGTTCCCTTAGGCAGCTTAATTCACAGTGCCAAGTTCCAGTCAGGAGGCATTTTCAGGGAAGGGTGGGCTTGGGTGGTTGCAGCTTCTTTATAGAGTTTTGTCACAATGGGCAGGAAGTCCTTTATAATGATATTTAAGCCATTAGCCATAACATTCCAGTCTCTCATTAGTCTCTCAGCTGTGAGGAGCAGCTGAGAGAGCAAGGGTGCTTTAGCCTAAAGAAGAGGAGGCCCACTCTAGCTATTTTTGAGTAATATTTAAGCTACAGCTTTGTCTGTTTGAACTGTTATTAATGTTCAGATATTTTTAGCTCCAGGTTTCAGTATGATCTAACTTTGAATTGCACAAGGTAGCCATCGAGTTCAAATAAAGTCCAACTAGAGGCCTAACTATACTAGCTGCTTACACCAAACAAGCACTTAGCTACTTTCAAGTAATGTAACATTTTTAGCACCAGAATATGCCTTGAATCTGCCATGAATTGAGTTGTGGATTTTCAGAGTTCCATTGTTGCTCCTTCCAGTACCTGCGACACCGTCCCTTGGAAATGGCGTCTGGATTGCCAAAGAAGACACCGACACCTCGTCTTTTGTCCAGGGAAGGGCTGAAGCCTAATGCTGTGAGTACCCACTGGGGCTGTGTTCAGGCTGGCACTGCCCTGGTGTGCCTGCTCTCCCTGCCCCTGTTGTCCAGCAGTGCTGTGAAGCTGCAGAGCCCCTGCCCAGCCCTTTGTGCTGTGCTGCTGTTGCTGGGGCTGTCCTGGTGCAATAGGGAACACTGTGGGATGCTTCAGCTGTGTCTTGCCTGGCTGTGCCAGCAGAGCCAAGTGAAACCAATGTACAGCTGAAGCCCTGAGCATGTGTTCTGTCCCTTTCCCTGTGCCACAGGAATTCCTTCTGTCAGGCTGGGCACCACTCACCTGTGCTGCTCTGACCATGCTGCCCTTGAGCACCTGGGCGTGTTGGGGGGGGGAAGCTCAAACTCTGCCCAAAGCCTTGAGAGCCACGGCTGGTCCCAGCTGGAAGAGCTTCCAAAGCAGCTGTTCTCTCCCAGCTCCTGTGTGGGCACAGATGCAGCCCTGCAGGCAGCGCTGGAGCCAGGGCCACAAAGGTCCCTTGCTGTCTGCAGCTCACTTGGCTGAAGATGCCCCACTGCTGAGGCTCTGTCAAGGAGATGCCTCTGTTTTCTTCTGTGGAGGGCTCTGTCAGCCTAGACAGAGAAAACAATTCACAGGGAGAACTAAAACCTAGAGACATTCCTGTGCACCTCACTCTTGGTACAGTGTTCCTTTCTTGCATCTCTTGGACTCATCCAGCAGCGATATCTCCTTGCTGTGAGTTCTGAGCGTTGTGCAGGGATGGAGTTCAGGCAGTTCTGAGAGCCCCTCCCCATTCTCTGGAAAGGTCACTGCCTCAATTCAATGAAACGTAAGAGGAAACAAATGCCCAAAGAGCAGAAATGCCCAACCATGTCCCATCCAGTCATGGAGAAGCCAATGGGACCGAGCCATATGGCTGGAGTATGTGTGTTCCACTGTGTATTATTAATTCCCTGATGCTAAGTATTTCAGCAGGAAACTCCCAGGGCTTCCAGGGATGTCCTAGTGGCTGTGATCACAAGTTATTCACCAGTGTCACTTGTTGAAGAAAAGCCTTTCTGAACAAGCACAACTCTGAGGCTCTAGCTGGTTTACTTTTGCCTTTCAGCTGCTTCCCTGTAAGTTCCAGAGGGAGAAGTTTCTCAGCAGGAAGAAGGAGGCCAGCACTGGGGGGAGTATTCTGCCCAGACTTGGCCCATTTCTAGACAGGAGTGAGACTCGCCCAAAGGTAGCCTTTTCCTGCTCTTTTCCTTTCTGTTTCACATGAAGTTTGAAGAGGGTGTGTGTTTGTGACAGGCTTGCCTCCAGCAAAATGCCTCAGTGTCCAGGTCCTGCTGTCATTGCAAGGTGCTGGGAGTGGTGGACTGGGAGTCCTGATCTGCACTAAGCCAACACAAATACCCTCTGCTGAAGCTGCTGGGGTGTGCTGGAGTGCAGCTGCCATTGCTAAAACAATGGGAGGAAGGCTGGGGACACAGAGGCCCAAAATTGCCCTTTGCCATTCTCCTGCTGAAGGAGCCACCTCTTGCTTTGGTGTGGTCACCATCAAATGCTCGGGGTCCCAGGATTCCCTGCAGAGTGGCAGCCTTGGCCTTTGAAGGCCAAGGATCTGCAGGAATTACTTCAGATTGAACAAAACAAATGTCATTATTGCTTTGGGCTGGAACAATGTGTTGGACCCTGACGGGGTGTTAGATTTTGCAGGCTGCCAGATGTACAGGGGACTGGCCCTGGGCAGAGGGGAATGGATGTGCTTTGTCTGGATCAGTGCCTACTCAGAGGTGTGTTTAAAGCTGCTTTTCTGGCAGGACTAGCTCAGTATAAAGCACAGTCCAAACGGGTAGGTGACTGAGGTGGGCTGTTGAGCAGGAAATTGGCAGCAAGAGACACGGAACACAATCCAGGTTAAGGATTGTCCTGGAGAGGGGCCTTGGGAACACCTCAGGGAAGGGCACAGCTAAGGGACAGTGTGCTGCAGCCACTCCCTTCAGCAGAATGTGTCTGCTGTGAAGTCACAGAGGAGACCTGCTTGTGTCTCTGCAGTGACAGCAGTGTGGCTGGAGAAGGCAGACAAAGCAGGGCAGAGTTTTCTCCAAGCAATGTCTCTGCTCCAGAAGCATTTGCTGTTGTTGTGTCATTCCAGACGTGCCTCTACAATGGCATGAAATAAGATGTCAGTAATGACAAGAAAGCACCCATTTAAAGGCCATTGAAAAAGGAGATACCAACTCTGCTTTTACCCAAGTTGCTGAGAAAATAACCGAAACTTATCCTCATTCAGCATTCACCTCACTTGTCTTTTTCTTTTCATCTCATTTGTCTATTTATTTTTGCCTTTTCCTCTCTTTGGAACACACTAACTTTTAAATACAATGAAAAGGAACAAAATCATCAAAGCAAAAGGAAAGTGTTTCTTAGTAACGATTCAGCTGAGCTGAGGGTGTCTCCCTCCCTGAGAGCCAAGCGCACACACACACCCTCTGAGAAAATGGCAATCTTTATATCCCCTTTGTACCCGGCTGGGGCGGTGCCTGTGCCCTTTGCCATTGGATGGGTACTCAGGAGCTTCCATTCTCTGCTGAGCACCAACTTTTCTGTCCACCCCCTTCTCATGCTCCTTCCTTTTGGGCAGGTCTTCAACCCTGTCCCTCTCACTGTGACACTCAACAAACCAACCTGAACAAATCCAAACCACAAAAAACACACAGAACCAACAAATTCCATTCTTTTGCTTAATAACCTTTTGGCTTCAGCCAAATGTCACCTCATCTCTCACACCTGCTCTGGTCCTGTGCTCTTCTTACTGATGTCTAAGTTCTAGAGCAAAAAAAGATATTTGCAGTTGTGTGGGCCTCGGTTTCCCTGTCTCAGAGTAAAAGACATCCCAAATCCTTTCCCATGGAGTCTCCTGTAAATTCATGGGTTTTACTTACTCCATGAGTGCTCAGTCAGTGCCCCAGAGCTCTGTGACCGCATGGGCACAGGGCTGTGTTTTAGGAAAGTGCTGCCTGGCATTCTGGAGAAAGAAACCTGGAGAAATCCATGCCGAAAGAGCAGCTTGGCTTGAGCCTGCTCTGTGTGGCCCAGCAGCTGTGGATGAGCTCAGAGCAGAGGTGGGTGAGCCACTGTTTGCCCAGTGTGGGCTGGGCAGACGTGCTCCCTCAGAGTCTGTACTTCACTGGGGATCAGAGGAAGATTCTCCTGCATGAACCTTCCTCCCAGCAGCTGAAGCTCTCCCTGCTCTCTCTCCTCTCCAGCTGCCGTCAGCTGCCCCGAAACAGAGCTGGTTTGGGGTTTCCCCACCAGAGCTGGTATTTCAGAACTTTGTTGCTCGGGAGGTCTCGGAAATGGTGCTGTCTCTCAGGAATAAGGACAAGGTAAGTGCTGGCACCCAGAGCTTTAACGCTGTGCTGGAAGAGGAGAGTGCTCTCATTCCCTCAGTGTACAGCAAAGCAAGTTATCTGCTGCAGCACATGCAGAAGAAAATGTCTCAGCACCTTCTTCTGCAAGATGGTGGAAATCTTCCTGTGCTGGGAATTGTCCCCAGATTTTGGCCAGGCGTTGATGGTGTCTATCCCAAAGGAGTTTCCTTCTCTTGAAAGCTCTGGATTGACTGGAATGTTGAGGGCTGTACAGTTCTTACCTGCTCTCATGCTTTGCCTTGGCTCTATAGCACACCCTGTGTCTCCTTGGTTCATCTTGGCTCCTGGTAGGAATCTCTGCCTCTTTCAGCCAGTTTGGCTCCCTTTGTGCAGCTCACAGCCAAAGCTCAAGGGCTGAGCCTTCTGCACTTTATGCTGGAATCACTTCTCATTAATGGCATTGGCCCTGCAGGAACCGGGTTCTGCAAGAGCCCTGCAATCAGAGTGATGGAGCAGAAGCAGTGAGAGGCCTTTAGGTGCCACTTGAGGCTCCTGCTCAGCTTCATCCAGCTCTGCTCAGCTTTTCCAAAAGCAACATGGTGCTCTGCTTTCCCTTTGCAGAAGCACAGCACATCCAAAGGCATGTGCACATGGAGGTTTCCACCTTCACCTGAAGAAATTGGCATTGTTTTGCAGTTTCCCAAGAGAGCTGAGAGGGAAAAAGTTGAAAAATGTCAATTGTGTTCCACTGTAAAGAGGAAAACTTGAGACCATTTGAATTTCAGTCCGGGAAACATTTTCTCAAGTGAGGCTTGTGCCAAGAGTGGGCTGGTGGGAGGAGACAGGAGGGAGTCCAAATCACCTGGTTTAGACTTTTGGAGAGCATTTTGGTGCTCAGGGGTTGATGAGATCAGTGTGCTAGAAAATGCATGTGTGCTGTGCGTGTAGTACCCCAGAGGGCCGAACCTGGCCTGCTGGCTGCAGGCAGGAATGCCCAGCAGCCCAGCTTGCCTGCACAGGCAGCAGGAAGCCCTGGAGAGCCAAGATTGGCTTTTCATACTGGAACCACACTGTCAGTCAGTGCTGGTCCTGTTTCTCCAGGCAGAAAATGCCTCTGAAGCCCCAAGGTCAATAGACACCGCCTGTCTGTGTTTCTGTCACTTCTGGCAAGCTGGTTGCTCTCATGGTTTTATGATTCTTGCTTGCTGCTTTACTGCCCATTTAAATTCTCTTTGCCATCTCCTTGTTTTCGGAATTGTCTTGCTGTGTTCATTCCTTCTTTTGCTTTTCAGGTTTGCTTTTATTCCCAGTGAGACCACAGTGTTTGGTCTCCTGTCTTGCTGCTCTGCCTGCCTGCCTGACTGTATCCCCAGAAGGTCCCTACCCAAAGCTGATCTGCTAGAAGGGAATTTCTTCCTTCCCCCACAGAAATGGGCTGGTTTGCTTTTAGGTAGCACATTCCCCCTCTGGAACATGACCACTTCATGGCTGTGTGCAGGCAGAAGCCAGCAGGTTTTTTGGCCTTGTTGAATATGCAGGTGACTTGGTTCAGGTGCTGTGTCTCCATGCTGCTGGTGCTGACCTGCTCGGCCCTTCCTTCCCAGCAGGCAGTGCCCTATTGCCCCTGGCCAAAATGCTGGAGCCAGAGAGAAGGGATTCAAGTTCAGCCTTGTGAATGATGTGCCTGTGCCTGCTCAGCTGAAAGTGCTTTGGAAAAGGGGCAGGGGAGGGATGTTAGCAGGCCATGGACAGGTCTCCTCTCGTCCTGTTTCCACAAGTGGCAAAATCATAATTTCATGTCTTTGCTGCAGTTTCTTCACGTGGTGAAGGTCTCCATGGAGAGCTCACCTTACTTCCAGCTGGTGAGCTCCAGCGATGCGTACCGTGCCGTGCCGCCGGGCGCCTCTGTCCCTGTGCGCATCCGCTTCACCGCCAGCAAGAACAAGGTGAGGCTGGAGGAGCCAAAGCACACAATGATCTCCACAGCCATTGTTTTCCCTGCACTCTGGCTGCAGCCCATTGCATGCTGTGAGCTGGGCTCCAGGCGTGGGCAGGCAGCCTGCAGCCAGTCACACCTTGGCACTGCTGGCAGGCACTGCGGCCAGGCCTGACAGGCTCTGCTTCCCCTCCCTGCACATTGCTGAGCATTGCCAAGGGAAGATGCGCGGGAAAGAGGATGAAAATGACAGAGGGCTGTTGATAGATGTTGGGCCATCTCTAGGTCCAGTGGAAGGGGTTTCATTCTGATGGAAAACACCAGAGGAACAAAGAGGTCAGAGAGCTTTCCTCCTTCCTGGACTGCAACAGCTTCCCTGCCTGCCCCTGGGCTGGAGCAAAGCCGCTGCTTTTTCACCCCCTCTGTTGTGCAGCCTTGCAGCTGTGCTCTCCCAGAGCACAAGTGAGCATGGCACAGCTGCAGGGCCAGGGCAGAGGATGTGCTGTGCCCGTGAGCCCGGCCTGGCACAGGCACGCTGGGCCCTGGGTGCCCTTGGTCAGCAGGAGGTTGCTGAGCTGCAGGGCACTTGGACACCTGCCTGAAGGAGCTGGTGTAGGGCAGGTACAAGCTGCAGGCAGAGCTGTGAGCCCAGAGCCCGTGGCAGTGACACTGCTGGGGCTCTGTCTTCATGCCTGTCCCTGTGCTTGCTCTGTCAGCTGGCACCCATTCCGTGCCAAAGGGGCTTTTGCGGGGAGGTTTGAACAGCAGTGCTGAGGCCCTGGCAAGTCTGATCTCAGTGCTGGGATCTGGAGGGTTCATGTTCTGATCTGGAGGCTTGTTCATACAGAAGGGTTGAGGGCATGGCATGGAAGGGAGGAAGCCTTGCAGGGAAACAAAGAGAGGCCCTTTCCAACATCATCCTGCTACCTCTTAGCACCGTTCTTCTCCTGACTTGGTTGGACAGGCAAAGTTAGAGGGGAGTTGTGAGCCAACTGATGTTTCTGCACCAGGCCAGAGGTGCAGGATGTCTTTGGGTGCAGCTGTTTTCTCCTCTTCCTTTTGCTGCTTCGAGTCAGTTGAACACTTTGTCCTGTTCTCAGAGAGTGGGAATATAGAAGCCTAAAGAGCAATGTCCTGTGTTCCCCAGCTCCATGTTGCTTAGAAAGGGCTTAGGAATTCTTTAACATCATTAAAGTTTAGAGTAAAAATGATGGTGGCCTAGGGCTGTTATCTGTATGAGCCAAGTGACACAAGAGCTGAATGCCACTGAGACAGATTTTGCCAAGTGCGCTGGTGCCTTTAAAATGTGACATAGTAGTAGAACTTAGTGTTCATTTGAGGGTGCAATAGGTAAATTGATGCCCTTGGAGGGGTATAGGAAATGGTTTTTCTTCTGCCATGGGGATGGCACTAAATGTCCTGTGCTGAGCCAGTTTCTTTTCCTGCAGGATTATTGCCACGAGCTGGTGTGCCTCACTGGAAGGGAAAGGATCGTTGTGCCAATTCGGGCCATTGGTGCCCGAGCTGTGCTGGACTTCCCTGCCCAGCTGGACTTCTCCAAGTGTCCAGTCAAGGTCAGCACCCAGCAGACTCTGCTGGTGCGCAATGTCGGTGCCCGGGCAGCTCGGTACCAGCTGGGCACTCAGAGGTGAGGCAGCTCATCTGTCCCTGTGCAAACACCTTTGGGTGAGAGCGGAGTTGGGAAAGAGCTACAGAAGGAACCAAGCACCGGATCTGCTGCCCTGCAGCCTGGCTGGAAGTGAGCAGGATGGAAGGCATCTGCTCTTGCTTTCAGTGGCCTTGGAGCTTGCTGTGTCCCAGATTTCCTGGAGGCTGCTGGAACATGTTGGGAGCTGGCTTGCACCCTGCTGAGCACAAGCAGCTTCTGAAATGCCTCCTCAGCACTGTCAGGGCTGCCTGCTGCCCTGTGTGGTAGCGGGGAGCATGAATGACTCCTCCCTGCAGGGATCTCCCTGTGCCTTGGGCCATGGCAGGCAGTGGGATGGATCAGCTTTGGGCAGCAGCTGCTCTGGGATGTCCCACCTGAACACCCAGCAAGGCCCTCAGGGCTTTGCAGATGGGCCAGCCTGGCTGATTCTGCAGCTGCAGCAGTGTTTGTAAAACCTCTTGTGAATAATCCGTGCCAGATGGGCAGCAGCAGCCTCAGCTCACCTCTCATGGCCATGCTGTGGGGCACAAGCTGTGCCCCCAGCTCCTGTGCACAGAGGGCTCTGGTGCCTCCTTTGCACAGCCAGCAAAGCGCTGATGTGGGAGTCAGGAACTGTGCCAAGGACTTGGGCACCGTCCCGTGGGCTGGTGCCATGGCAAGAGACAATCCTGGCCCAGGCACAGGGAGAAGGGCGGATCATAGGGGAGGCAGAGCTCAGTGCTCAGCACCACAGCAGCGTGAGGCCTTGTCCCTGCCAGCCTGAGCCATGTGCTGCAGGATAATGGAGTGGAAGCAGGAGAGCTGATGCTGGCTGCTCTGCAGCTTTGGAGCTGGGCTGCTGCTCCTGGGTGGCACTGGCTCAAGGCAGTGAAGAAATGAAAGCAATCTGCACTGGATGATAGCAAAGAGATAAGGGAGATGGGTAAAGAAGAACAAGGGAGTTATTCCTTAGCAAGAGAAAAGTGGTGAGCAGGTGCGCCCATAGTGGAGAAACAATGATGCTGCCTTTGTTTTTGGAGGAAAAGTGCTGCTTTTTTCATTTGGAAATCAAGGGGGAACCTTTCCCCATCAAATAATTGATTCTCCTCTGTCCCTCCCCCAAAATGGCCATGGGGTGTTTCTGCATAAGCAGCTTTCTCCTTGAGCAGGGGCAGGTGTCTCTTGTTGAGATGTGCAGAGCAGAGCCAGGGGCAGTCCTGTGAGTACAACAGAGGACACAGCTCACTGGTTCTTGATTTTGAACCAAAAGGCAGAGTGGGCACTGATTGGCATCAACCATGAAATCAACTGGTGAATGTTGTGCAGCTTCAAGTGCTGATTTCAGTGGATGTTGGTGGCTTTTGGAGTGTGTCTGCTGAGTTCAAGGGCAGGTGAGGTGCTGTGCTAGATTCAGGACAGCCAAGTTTGGTTGTTGAAGCTCTTGCTCTTGGCTGTGCCAGCTGGTGCACTGCTGACAAGCTGGTCCTTTCCTCTAGGATTCATCTGTGCCCTGGGTAGAACTGTTGCTGCTCTTTTCAGAGGATGTTTGGGAATGCCCTGGATTGGTGTCTCAGAACAGTGTCTGTAATGATTGTGTGGGTCAAATTCTCTTGAGAAAGCTCCTCCATGGGAACAGCAGTTGCAGCTCAGAAGGAGCAAAGCAGGGAAGCTGTGGCTGGAAGGGCTGCTTTCAGAAGTTAGTGGGGACACCTTGATGTCCATGCCATTGCAGATGGGGAAACTGAGGCACGGAGCCATGTCTGGGTGTGTGTTCAGGGTCCTTCATGGGACCCGCAGCAACCCGGGGGCTTCTCCTGCCTGCCCTGTGCCCAGAGCCCATCAGGGGCTGTTGGCTGCTGCCCCTTGGCTGGAGCTGCCTCCTGTGCCCAGGGCCCTGTGCTGAGCACACGGGGCTGTGTTGGTTGGAAACCCAGGGTGCCCTGAGCCCGGGTTTTGTGCCCCCGAGCCACGACAGCCGGACCTGTGCAATGCCTTTAACCGAGCCATTGCCTGCTCTGTCCTCGGCCTGCAGGGGCAGCGTCACTGCACCGAGTTTACACTTCGACCTCGCTGAGCTCGACTTCGGGGACATCTCCTTTGGTGAGTGTTCCCTGGGCTGGGACACAGCCTCAGGGATCTGTGCCTTCCAACAGAAAAGCATCCCTCACTCCTGCTCTGCCCCAGCAGCCTCTTCAGGCTGTGAACTGCAGGGCGGCTGATGCTGCTGCTGCTGCTGCCTCAGGGGGCATCTTGCCATTGTGAGATCCAATGGAAGCAAGGAATAGAAAGGCAGAATTTTCTGGTGTCTCTGTGCTGCTTTAAAAGACAGATGTGTGCCAAGGAAGGTGGGAATCTTGCTGCAATGGAAAGATGAGCCCCTCCCTCCAAATGATTATCCCTTTGAAATGACAGGGCTCCCAGGCAAAACTGTGGGAAAAGGAATACCAGTTCTTTGCTAGACTGTCTCAGGAGAGCAGAGACAAGAAGGCAAGAACAGACATTTTCCAGATGCCAAGTCCTGTTTTTCCCCTTTGGTGGAGGTCTGGTGACAGCAGGAGGAGCTGTGGGCTCTGGCAGGGCAGGGATCCCCCCCAGCTGGTGCGGGAAGGGAAGGGAAGGAGGAAATGCTCCTTTTGCAGAGCCCCAGAGGGCAGGGGAATGCGGGCAGTGCCCAGCAGCAGCAGCAGCAGCAGCGGGGCAGGCAGGCAGGGTCGGTGCCAGCGCTGAGCTGCAGCCAGGGCAGCCCCGGGCCAAGCACAAACCCTCCCGCAGCAGCAGCGGCCGAGCTGCGAGCCCCGAGCGGGAGGAAGGGAAGCTCCGCTCCCTGCCCAGCCTCAGCTCCCACTGCACAGCCGCCCACGGCATCACGCCACAACTCCCAAAAACCCCCCAGGGAAAAGCCCAGCCCAGGGCCAAAACCGCCCAAAACCCCCCAGAACCCCTGTCCCCCTTCCCAGAGCCAGGGCAACATTCACGGCCAAGCCTAAAGCCACAACAATGAAGTTCATGAACTTCTGAAGGAAACTCATTGCCTTTCTTGAGCTGCTTCTTCCCCAGCCTGCATCACCACGGAGGCGCTTGTCAAGTTGACTTTGGAAGGAATGAAACAAGAAAGGCAACAGATGGAAATATGGGTCTGAAGCAGGAGACTGATCCTGCTGAATCCACTTTCATGCCTAAGGGCTCTTCGGCTGAAGGCAGCTGTTGTATCTTTGCTTCTTTGTAAGCGTTGACTGTTGTCTGCGTGTGCTGGCCTCAGTCTCGTTGGAGGTTTTGACATCTGGGTTTGTCCTTTTTGTGCCTCTCTTGCCTCCCTGCTGGAGTCCCTGCTTGAGCTGGCAGTGGTCACTTGGATGGGCACAGAGAAGCTCTGGGCTGCAGCTGCAGTTGTTTTTCCTCCCCATCTGTGTCCCAGTGACTCTTGGTGAGCAGGCCTGGGGAGAAGTCTCCTCCCCACAGAGCTGGCCAGCCCAGCCAGATGTGCAGTGCAGAGCAGGCTGTGGCTGCTCTGCGCGCTCTGCAGGACATCCCCTCCATGAGTGGCTCTATCTCTGGCTTTGCAGGATGGAAAGCAAATCTCAGAGCCAAAGTGGGGTAAACCCTTGCAGGCAGCACCCTCAGTGCGCAGCACGGCTGTGATGTCCCTGTGTGTGGGTGAGGTGGGACCTGGTTCCTGATTGCTAATCTCAAAGCAAGGCTGGGCTGTGCCCCCAGCTGAGTGGGCTCTGAGCTGTCACGTGCTCAGTCTGTTTGGCCCAAAGCAAGAGATGCCCTAAGGATCCTGCAGAGAGAAGCTGCATTAGGGTGCTTTGCATCACCTTCTAGTTCCTGATCCCATCCTCACTTTCTTTTGCTGTAGCTTCTTCTCACTGACAACTCACTCTTTATATGTGTTGAAAAAGGTGGGAGTGTTGGCAGGCTGAGCAGGGAATTGGACAGCTTGAATTCTCAGAGTAAATGCTGGCTCTGGGTGCACACTCATCACTGAGAGAGAACTGGTGCTGGTTTGGGGCAGGTGAGGGAGCTGGTCCCCATCACAAAGAGAGAAGCTTGCAGTGTTCAGCAGGGCTAGGAGTGGGCATTTTCAAGGCTGCAGTCTGGAATCTGTGTCAAAGGGAACTAAGTGACGATTAATTCCTCACGCAGCTTCTGGGTGAGCTGTAGTTCAGATCATAAAGAGCTCAACTCCAATCCCACTTTGATCCTGCCAGGATCTTGCCCCCAGGATCATGCCCTGCTGGGTGCCTGAATGGCTGTTTGTGTCCTTGCCCAGGCTTTCCCTACACGCAGCGCTGCCGCCTCACCAACAGCTCCGCGGTGCCCCTGACGTTCCAGCTCCGCATGTCGGACAATGGCACGCAGCCGGCTGTGGACAGCGTGGATCAGATCCGCAGGGACAGCGACCCGGCCTGGAGCAAGGGAATCCATTTCCATGTGGAGCCCAGGGAGTTCACCATCAATCCCAGCAGAGGCACCATCCTCCCCCAGGGACACCAGGACATCGAGGTACGGCAAGAGCCCGGCCACAGCCGCTGCAGCACCAGGGCTGGAGCTGCACTGCAGGGTGGGAGGGCTTTAGCTCTGGTGCCAGCTTGGAGCATCGTGGCACGGAGAGATCTGCACTGCTGGGAGGCCTCTGCTGGCTGGCTTAGTCGGGATGTTCCTCAAGGAGCACTGTTTGCTTTCCAAAATCATATGCTGAGCTCACAGACCTTATGGTCAAGGCGTGAAACCATTCTTGTGTTTTTGAGAGCGATGGATTTGATTGCAACGGGGCAGAGCAAGGATGAGGGCAGAAGGTGGCTGTTAGAGAGATGTCATTGTATCAAGCAGTGAGCTTTTCTTCTTGGTGTCATTTCCCCCCTCCTGGGGAGCAGAATGATTTGTGTTCACTGCAGGAAGCTCCAGTGGATCTTCTGCTGGCAGTTGTTTGTATGGTGGAGCTTCCTCAGCCCGTGTCGCTTCTTGTTCCCCTCCATCAGAGAGACCAAAGTTTTCACCCTCTGGCCAGCTTGTAATTATTTCCAGAGACCCAGGGTTATTCAGGTTTCCAACACGGGCACGCTGTGTGATAACAGCAATGCATTTGCTCCATGTAGCACTGGTGGCATGGTGCGTAGAGGGAACTTTTGCTTTGGACATCCACCCCAGTACTGGTAGTCGGCGTGCCAGGAGGAGTTGTGCTTCAGGGCCTATTACCTCTGAGGCAGCCTGGACTCCTTCATAGGCAGCCAAGATTTCCTTCTCTGTGGGAGTGTAGTTGGCTTCAGAGCCTCTGTAGCTTCGACTCCAAAATCCCAGTGGTCGGCTTTGAGTCTCCCCAGGCACCTTCTGCCAAAGGCTCCAGGACAAGCCATGGTTCCCGGCTGCAGAGTAGAGCACGTTCTTCCCCTCTGGTCCTGTCCTGACTGGGCCAAGGGCCACTCCATGAGCGATCTCCTGCTTGATCTGTGCAAAGGCTTGTTGCTGCTCAGGGCCCCAGTGGAAAGTGTTCTTCTTACGGGTGACCAGGTAGAGAGGGCTCACGATCCGACTGTATTCGGGAATGTGCATCCTCCAAAAACCTATGACACCTAGGAAAGCTTGTGTTTCTTTCTTGCTGGATGGTGGAGACATTGCTGTGATCTTGTTGATGACATCGGTGGGAATCTGACACCATCCATCTTGCCACTTCACTCTTAGAAACTGGGTCTCTGCGGCAGGTCCCTTGACTTTGCTCTTCTTGATGGCAAAGCCAGCTTTTAGGAGAATCTGGATGATTTTCTCCTCTTTCTGGAACACATCTGCTGCTGTCTTCCCCCACACAATGATGTCATCAATACATTGCAGGTGTTCTGGAGCCTCACCCTTTTCCAGTGCAGCCTGGATCAGTCCATGGCAGATGGTGGGGCTGTGCTTCCACCCCTGGGGCAGTCGGTTCCAGGTGTACTGCACGCCTCTCCAGGTGAAGGCAAACTGAGGCCTGCGTTCCGCTGCCAGGGGAATGGAGAAAAATGCATTGGCAATTTGTCTATAGTGGCGTACCACCTTGCTGCCTTGGACTCCAGCTCGTACAGGAGCTGTCCGGCACAGCCTGTACTCCAGCCTGTCCGGCACAGCAGCGCTCAGGGCTGGAGTCACTTCATTCAATGCACGATAGTCCACTGTCAATCTCCATTCTCCTTCAGGTTTACCCACGGGCCAAATGGGGCTGTTGAAGGGTGAGTGGGTCTTGCTGAGCACCCCTTGGCTCTCCAGCTCACGGATCATTTTGTGCATGAGGATCACAGCATCTCGATTCGTTCGGTACTGTCAGCGGTGCACTGTTGAGGTGGCAATGGGTACTCTTTGCTCTTCCACCTTCAGGAGACCTACTGCAGATGGGCTTTCTGACAGTCCAGACAAGTGGTTCACCTGCTTGACACCCTCTGTCTCTACAGCAGCTATTCCAAATGCCCATCTGAGTCCATTTAGGTCTTTGAAATACCCACTTCGGGGGAAGTCTGTGCCTAAAATGCATGGGGCCTCTGGGCCAGTCACAATAGAGTGTTTCTTCCACTCATTTCCAGTCAGGCTCACCTCAGCTTCCACCAAAGTAAAATCCTGTGATCCCCCTGTCACACCAGCAATAGAAACAGACTCTGGCCCCACATGTCTCAATGGGATTAATGTACATTGCGTACCAGTGTCAACCAAAGCTTTGTATACTTGCGGTTCAGATGTGCCAGGCCAATGAATCCACACAGTCCAAAAAACACGGTTTTCCCCAGCCTCTACTTGGCTAGAGGCAGGGCCCCCCTAAGCCTGGTTATCCTTCTTTCCCTAGGCATATGCCTTGGAGGGTCTTTCAGGGGGATCAAAAATATTGTCATTATCATCATATGTGACAGTTCGGTTACTGGCCACTGGAGCTGCTTCCCTTTTGGAACTTCCTCTCTGAGTCTTCAGTTCACACGCCCATTGTGCCAGAGCAGCGGTAGGTTTTCTGTGCCATCTCCCCATGTCTTCTCCACAATCACGCAGGTAGAACCACAGCTCAGCTCATGGGGTGTTCCTTCTCTCGCCATCTGGGGAACGTCTGCGTTGGGTACCAGAACCTCTGATCTGTACTGCCGAGATTTGGAGAAAGCCCTCTTTAATCTCCTCCCTCAGTTTCTTGTGACCCTCCTCCGTCTTGTCTTCTAATTTTGCAGACATGTTTCCACTGCTGCGATTCTGGCATGTGTTGGGCCATGCACAGCACCTGCATATGCTCGGAGCTTCCTTGCCATATCCAGCACAGTCTCCTCACCATCATCCTGCTTCATTATTGCTAACGCAGAAGCGTATTCTCGTGGCCCAAGTCGTACAAGTTTTCTCCACATCAGAGATGTGCATGGTACCAAGTCTGGATTTACAGTGTTTCCATCATCTGAGAAGACAATCTCGGCCACTGCCATTTCCCTCAAGCGTTGAATCCCTTGCTCTATGGTTTTCCACTGGGTTTGCTGCATATAGAGATCGTCTGCGCACAGGTATCTTTGTGCTACACTCCTTAGGACCCGTTGCCCGAGGCTGTGAGGGTTAGCCCCGCTCATCATTCCTTGGTCGATGACAGGATCCTGTGACGGGGATCCCAAATGCTTGGCTTCAGTGCCATCCAGAATTGTAGCCTTGCCTGCAGCATCCCAGAGACGGAGCAGCCAACAAATTATGGATTCATCAGACCTTCGAGTGTAATCCTTCCCTAGGCCACGAAGGTCCTTCAGGGAAAAGGATTCAATATTTGCGTCTGATCTTGCACCTGCTGCTTTGACTCCTGATTTTATGTCAGGAGGCATCAAGGCTTCTTCTCCTGTATCACCATCATCATCATCATCCACTGGTTGATTAGTTTTTTCTGTGCATTTCCCACTTCTAGTACTGGTAGCAACAGCCATGGGTTTAGATGCTGGCTTAGGCTCACTATCTGGTTTGGCTGCTGGCTTCAAGCCTGGGCTGTTGGCTACAGCTCGAGTGACTGGGATAGCTGATTTATCTCCCTGCCCCCCTGCCCCTGTCTGCTGCCCTACACTATCTAACAGAGTGCGATAAGCATAGGGCAGGGCCCAGCTTATTGCAATGAGCCTTTTCTCCTTAGAATCGTCATGGCACTTCTCTTTTAGGTATTTGTCGACGGAAGGGAACTAGGACATCATTTTGATCATCACAGGCTCGATTTTATTGATCAGTACGGCGGGTTAAATACAGTTGGTAATGAGCTTCATGCATATTGCAAAAGTTGAGCTCAGGATTGGTCAGCTTGCATATCAGCATCTACGCCTACTTCTACATTCCTATGGTTCTACTTTTGATACTTTCTACATATTCTTAGGATGTATTCAGGGCTAATCTCAACTCCCTATCCTCATGTTGCAGCAAGGTCGCTGCTGACTCTTCCTTTTAGCTTGCTGACTGCTGACTTTTCTCCTTCAGTTTAACCAGTGGCATTATATCAGTGTGGCCTTTCTCAGCTAACCAATTATTAATAATGCTCTCCACATTTCCTTCGTTTTCTTCTTGTGCAAGGAGATTAGTTTGCCATGTTTTTGCTATTGTACGGCTGACTATGTTTTGGATACAGTTAAAGATACAAGGCAAAATAAGCAAAAACAGTAAAATTACACCCAGCAGTCTTATAGCATAGATCACAAGGTTCCTCAGCTACGGTCCGAGTCTCAGGCTTTTAAGCCATTCGTCAATTCCTAAACCGTCTTCTTCCTTAAGTTTGTGAAGTTCCTGTTGTAACTCTTTTATCTTAGTGTGAATGGACACTGAATGATCAGACAGATTCATGCAACACATTCCCTCGAACTCTTCACATCCATGCCCTTGTGCTAAGAGCAAAAAATCTACAGCAGCTCTATTTTGCAAAACAGCATGGTTAACACTTTGCACATCTGCAGTTAACATGTCTAGAATTTGTGATGTCTTGTTCAGCTCATTCTTTGCCTAGCATCCTAATTGTTTTGCTAAATTCATGGCTTTATTGGCAGATCTTCCTGGTAAGATAGTTGAAACCACCACCTGTTTGAATGTGCTCCAAAACCGTGGATCTCTTATCTTGCTGCAGTCTAAGTCATGTATGCTACGTTTTCTCCTGTTTGAATTTTGACTCAGCTGCATTAGCAAGGACACATTAGGATGAAACAGTGACAATTTTCCCAAAAAACAGGGTCCACCTTGTGGTTTAGCTGGTATACCATTCTATGCTCTGTCTCCACAAATCAAAAATATTCTTGTGGGTAATTTCATTGGTGCTGTGATATTTGTGCCGTTACATTGACTGTAATGCTGTGGAGAGAATTCACTCACATTCAGGGATGAATCTAGGGTGGCCCATGTTTCTTTAGGTTGGTTTAAATTCTGAGCACCCGAAAGTTTGAAGCTAAACCATCCACCAGCTGTAGTGTTAGATATGCTGGCATTTGTACTTCCAAAAAGATCTAATTCCTCAGGAGGAGAATGCAAAGAGGTGTTAAGTGATTGGATTAGTAAGCATTGACGATAGCCATCACTCTGACCTGCAGTATACTCCTGTTGCACTGGCAATGTGATGTTTGACATGTTAGACCTACATAAGGTTTGATTGTCTATCAAACTACAAAATTCTCTAGGAGACCACACCGGAAGTCCCACCAGGCATGTTTGAAATGGGTTAGTGACTCCTCTAAGGCTAAGACAAAGTGATGATTGGTTAGTTTGATTAGCAAGTGTTACCTATAAATTTTCCCTTGGTTGACTAAAGTGTGTTACTCCTACTGCTTCACTTGCTACAGCATTGAGCAGTATTACAAAAACAAACCTCATTTTTCTTTCTGCTTACTTTGCTTCTCCTTTTCTTCCTTCTGCTTACGTTGTTTTTTCTTTCTTCGCTGTCTTTTCCCTGGTTTGCTAGATTGACTATTGTAAGGCTGAGTCAACTTTTGAATATACTGATCTAATTCTAAATCAGCATCCTTGCTCACAAGTATAGCACGAGGTAAGTTTGAAGGCAAATCAGCTTTGCAGCGAGCTGCTATGATACGTGAGGCTCTAGTAATTTCAAATATTCTAAGGTTTTCCTGTAACTTCCACCTAAGATATGCTATAACTACTTGTTCTGCACTCTCAAAGAGCTGTAATCCTGTCCGTCCTGGCAGGCCAGTACTTTGTTCAAGAGCTCTAACCCAGATATGATTTCGAATCTACTTTCCAAAACAAGGGGCACACCATAAATATCCCAGTGACTTCTGTGAATACTAATAAACCTGATTACAATCTGCACAATGCAAAGCTACCCATGCATAGCATTTATCTTTATCCTTTTTGCAAACATAACAAGGAAGCGAATGCAAGTAAGGACTAGTATAAAATTGTGTATCTTCAACCCAAAGCAACCAATTCAATGGTGGTGATCGCAAAGCCTCTTCAGCTTTTTTACTATATGAGGCTAACAGCTCAAGGTCCTTCTTTAACACAAGGTGTATCTTATTTCGTAATCGTAGTTCTTGTTCGTTATCCTCCTCAACAACTATATCCTCCCGAGGGTCCCACAACAGTAAAATTGTTCTAATCATAGAAAATTAATTAGCAATCACTGATACCCCTATTCAAATGAGTTCTCCTTTTTGCTTTCTTTTTCTTATCTGTCTTCAATCTTGCTGCTCTTAATTTCACTGGTCCTGCCACTTTCAAACTTAATTTTTTCAACTTATCAATGCAGCAATCTAGTGCTCTATCAGGATCTCCTTGGAAGGGTCCTACAACTGAATGCTGTGTTAAAGGCACTAATTTTCTACACCTTATAGAAACTATACGTGATTTACTTTGAACCTTAATTCTATTTACAATACATTGTATTTTCCATCGATAATAAGCAAGAACCTTCTGTTCAGGAGACTCATAAAGATTTAAAGCTATATGTGCGTTTTGCCCCGTTTGTCTCTTTAGTTCATCTTGCAGGCTTTTACCCCACGTGTGCTCGTGTTCACAAGTATGACACCACAAATCCCGTAATAATGATTGTTCTATCCAAAAAGTTCTTTTACAACCCCCACAACGTAGAGCTATCCAGGCAGCACAATGTGGATTGTGACAGTCAAGGCAATATAGTTTCGCTGGATCTGTTAAATGAAAAGTTGATAATGAGTCAATGAAACGAATCAACTCCTGGGCTGTCCGATAGTGACGTGTCAGTGCTCTGTCCACCGCTTCCGAGTACCTCTTCAATTGAAACAGTAGTGGTTGTAGGACTAGAAGCAGTTTCTTCCCCAGTCGCTCCTTGTCCTCCTCCGTAAGGCGATCCACCAGAGGCTGCATCAAAAACAGGTTTAGTCCACTTAGCAGGCACTCACAAAGGCCCTGTAGGTGAGGAAACACAAAGATACCCCCGACCCCAATATAATACTTTTGCAGGTTTTTCCCATAATCCTGTGCTTGGGTTCTTATACTTAACTCAGACCTCTGTTTCCTTAGTATTTTCTTGACCTGACCTTGGATGATGTTTCATTGCAGGGGGGGTATCATCTTCCCCAAAAATGCATAAATGATTAATCACATACAAAACCTTAGCCAAACATGCTTGTGGATCTGTCAAATCTTGATGTTTTTCAATATACTGCTTAAGGGTACCGTTTGCTCTTTCCACTATTGCCTGTCCAGTAGAAGAGTGTGGAATACCTGTCACGTGCTTAACAGACCACTGATTCAAAAATTTCCGGACCCTAGCACTTACATAACCTCGACCATTATCTGTTTTGATACTCTTTGGAACTCCCATAACAGCAAAACAACTTAACAGATGTCTGATAACCTGTATAGCTTTCTGTCCTGCCTGAGCCGTAGCCCATATATAATGACTGTATGTATCTATGGTGACGTGCACATGCTTGACTTTACCGAATCTAGCTACGTGTGTAACATCCATTTGCCATATCTCATTTATTTTTAAACCTCGAGGATTAACTCCGATGCCTAGACCTATCCCTCCATTATGATAACTACATGTTGGACATGCTCTGACAATGGCCTTGGCTTCTGACAAACTCAGCTCAAAGTGTTTTGCCAAACCTCTTGCATTTTGATGATATCTACTATGTGCTTCTCTGGCCAATGTGTGCTTGTCAATAGGACAAGAATTATCAATGGGTAGGGTAACCAATTTATCTGCACGTTCATTCCCTTCTCCTAAACCTTCAGACCACTTATGGCTCTTAATATGAATCACAGAATATGCTGCATTTCTTTCTCGTAAAGCCTTCCTTAACTGTATCAGTAACTCATACAATCGTTTATTATTCACTTCCTTAATTGCTGCTTCCTCTATTCGTTTGACTACTCCTGCAACATACATAGAGTCTGTGACCACATTTAAAGGCTCTTGTAAGTTGGACACCGCCCATACTACTGCTAACAATTCCAAAGTTTGTAAGCTATCTGCAGGGTCTGCGGTGAGGAGTTGATGCTTCCATTGTCCTTTTTCTTGCCAGGTAACAGCAGCACGCCTTGATTTCTTTCCTGCATCTGTAAAAACTGTAATAGCTCCTTCTATGGGGTTTTCTTCTCTCAAAGGTCGAGTAATCCAGTTCCATTCTGTCATCCATTGCAAAACTCTAGGCACCAATTTACTAGTCTCTACTTTAGCAGGTGACATCAATAATGCTTCTTGTAAATTCTTTGAATTTATCAAGTACCAGTCCAAGGTTTCTTTTTCCATAGGCAATCTAATAGTAGCAGGCTCTCTACCATCCACTTCAAGAATTCTGAGACGCTCTTTTTTGATTAATGCAGCTAATTGTTCAATTTTTGAAGATATTGTTTTCTTATGCTGTAGTGGTGGTGATAACCATTCCAACACCCGTATCTCCCCCGTTTTCTTTTGCAACTGAGAGAGAGCACTAAGCAAGTGACAAGGGCTATTCTAAATAGTAAGGTCAATGGGGTGGTCGAGTTGTCGACGAGACACATACTCTTGCTGTACACAGTTACTAATTTGCTGCAAGGCAAGATGATGCTCTTTTGTCAGGTGTACAGGAGTAGTAGGGTCTACACTTTTTAACAAGGGCTGTAGGGCTTCTAATAAGTGATTTGGTATTCTCACAATAGGCTTCAGCCACTGTAAGTCTCTCAGCAACTTCTGTGCATCATGTAGTGTTTTAATGTCTAATTGTAATTCTAGTTTTTGTGGTATCACTATTTGATCTGTCAAAGTCTATCTCAAATATTTCTAGGGCTTTGTAGTCTGAATTTTCTCTGCAGCAATAACAAGTGAATATGCAGCAAGAGTATTTTTAATGGTGTTAATCTGTAAAGAGGAGAATGGCTGTTGCTGTGTAAACAAAATATCGTCTATGTAATGATATATTATAGTTGCTGGCTATTTACGACGTAGTGGCTGTAATGCTGCATCAACATAAAGCTGACATAAAGTGGGGGAGTTGCGCATGCCCTGCGGAAGAGATGTCTATTCAAATCTTTTATCTGGTTCTCTACGATTTATTGCTGGTAAAGTAAAAGCAAATCTCTTCATGTCATCAGGATGCAGGCTAATAGTGAAAAAACAATCTTTTAGGTCAATAATTAAAAGTGGCCAGTGTTCTGGAATTATAGCTGGATTTGGAAGACTAGGCTGTAAGGCTTCCATTGGTTCTATTTGGTCATTTACAGCTTTCAAATCATGTATCAAACGATATTTCTTTGATTTCTTTTTGATTACAAAAATAGGTGTATTCCAAGGGCTTGTGGATAGTCGTAGGTGCTCTTTTGTATATTGTTCTTGTACTAATTCATGGGCATGCATAAGACTCTCTCTTTTTAATGGCCATTGCTTAACTATCACCGGTGTATCCGTTTTCCAGGTGAGTGGAATGGGGAAAGTCTAAGCAATGGCAATTACCCCAAAGGGTGCTGATTAGTTAACACTACTCTTAATTGTGTTAAAATGTCTTTTCTAATTAAACAGGAAACTGTAGGAGGCAGTTGAACAATTGAAAACACAGCAGATATTTGTTGATTCTCAATGCACACAGACAAAGACGGCGACCTGCTTGCCAATGTAAATCTTCTTACTCTTGTGAGCATGTTTGATGAAGGAAATAGAGGCTAATGTTGTGGCTAGGCTTCTGGAGAAATGATGCTAGTATCTGCTCCTGTGTCCAATAATCTATAAAGGGTTATGCTTTGATGCTCATAGGTAATTTCAACTTTTTGTTTTGGTCTATTTTGTAAATCTACAGTTAAAAGTGTAACACCAGTAGAGCTAAAACTTTTTTCATCTCGTGCTTGTCTAGTAAATGGTTGTATTCTTGATGTCATTTGTGACAGTGGCACTAATTGTGCAATGCGTTGTCTTTTTGTAATTTTAATTGGAGGATAAAGGGTGTAAGCCATAATTTGTATTTCTCTTGTAAAGTCTGCATCGATAACACTAGGCAAGACAAATAATCTTAACATAGTTATAGAGGAACGTCTCAGCAATAATGCTCTACATGTTTGTCTATTTAGTATAAGAGGACCCTTTATTCCAGTGGGTATCTTCTCAGGCCGGTTTGTCATTAGTGTGACGTCTACTGCTGCTGATAAGTCTAAGCTGAGGCTCCCGGTTGTTGCGGGTTGCAGACAGGAGGTGGCGGCGATGTCACAGCAGCTGCTGGTGTCTCTGATGTCACGGCGGCAACTTGTGTCTGGGCGCGGCTTCCATGATTCGCGCTCTGCAAATGGTTTCTCGACCGGCGCTTACAAGCCGTAGTGTTGTGGGAGCTGGATCGGCAGTGTTGGCACTATACGCCAGTTGCTCGGCACGTTCGACGTGTATGTCCTTCGTTGTCGCATCGGTAACACTTGAGGAATGGCTTTGAACTTCTTTGAGTGAATGCCAGAGAGCCATTTCGGAGAGGAGCAAGAGCAGCTAGCACCTGATTTTGAGTGGACTCTGCTTGCTTTTGCAACTCTAATCTTAATTCTTTTAAGGCTTCTGCTATAAATGCTTGTGAAGCTGTTGGCATTAATGCTATTCGCTCTAATGCTTCCTCAATAGTCTAATTTGCTCCTAAAGTAGCTAACACTCTCTGGGTTGCTGGATTGCTATTTTGCAAGGCACACTGCTTCAATAGCGCCTCCTTCATGTAATCTGCCACACTAGCTTGATCTATAGCAGTAGCTGCTCTATCTATAAAATTTCTAAATGATTCCTCCCTTCCTTGCTTAATACTTATATAAGCTGGTAGCCTTCCTGGCTCTTTAACCATATCTATTGCAGCACGCACCAACCTCATAGACTCTCTAAGTTTATCAGCTCCCGATATCATCTGTGCTTCTGTACGCAAATATGCCTCTAAGCTCATCAGCTCTTCTACTGTCACTCCATGTAATGGGTCTCTCTGGGCTCGTTGTACAGCAACTGATTCATTTACCAACGCGTGCTAATGGGCATTAAACAATAACTGCTGATGCTGAGTGAATATCAACCGAACTATTCTTCTTAAATCATTAGGACATAAAACCTGAGTATTAAAAAGATAATCTAACATTTGCTTAACAGGTTCACTTTTTACTCTAAACTGACTAACCGTAGAACGTAGCTGAGTTAACAGCTTCCAATCTAAGGGAGTATATTCTGCTATATTATGCGTAAGGTTCCCCTGTGCATCATACTGTGGTGTGTATGTAACTGGACATGCAAGACTAGAAGCTATTTCCACCGCTTCACCATCTCCCATTTGCATTACTTCTTTCGCCAAAGCAGCTCAAGCTTCCCTCCTCTGTTTAGCTATCTCCCCCCATGGATCACGGTGCGCCCCTGGGATGGGATCTGGCCCTTTAAGGGTGCTATGCTGCTGGCGCTTCGGTGCAGACACCGAGGTTTCGCGCGGGGGGGGCAGTGAGGCAGAGGCTGGCTCAAGCGGGGGAAGCGGGAGCCCCCCCTCCCCCGCTGGAGCTGACAGTGAAACCGGAGCCGGCTCACGCTGAGCTAACCTGCGGGGAGGAACCAGCCCCCCCGCTGGAGCCGCCTCGGGCGGGGAAATGGGCCCCTCCCCCACCGAAGCTGTAACCGGAGCCGGCTCATTGAGGGGTAGCGGCGGAGGCAAGGCTGGCGGTGGAGGCGAAGCTGGCTTGCCCCTCCCCCCACTATCTGACTCGCCCTCCCCCTCTGACAGGAAAGGTGCAGACGGTTCCACTGCGCCTATAGGAAAATCTTCCACACTACTTTGCTGGGGACTCTTAGGCATAAGTACCTTAGTTACAGAGGGTGCCAGGGGATCATCTTCACGACCATACCCTATATTCCTCTTATGAGCTTCTGTTGCCCTTTCTGCTGCCTTTTTCTCAGAGACCTGCTGAAGTAACGTGTTATACACCACCCGCCATAACTTCTCAAATTTCTTTGCTGACTTATCATCGTCTAGCACTGTATCTCACAATATTTCTCCAAACTTTCTCCACTCTGATAACTCATGAACTGTATGAGGATTAGAAAAGATACCTTTAGAATGGCCATAAGCTAATAACCCGGGTAACTCCTTTTTTAAATCTATCTCTTTTATCCCACGCCGCTCTAAATAGGCGGTAAATAAATCATATGCCGCTTGCTTATCTATACCTATTAATCAGCGCGCGCTGTTGCAGCTCTCCAGGCTCCTGCGACACGTATTGGCTTAAGTCACGGTTGTGAACCTTAAGGGTGCTTCAAATTCTGGCACTGTCTCGGCTGCTGGGACTCAAACTCAACTTCTGGACCGTGGCGTAATCTCTTTTTCTTTTAATCCGAGAAAAAGGGCAGAGATTCGGTTATGCCCGCATTCTCCACCATTTGTCGACGGAAGGGAACCAGGACATCATTTTGATCATCACAGGCTCGATTTTATTGATCAGTACGGCGGGTTAAATACAGTTGGTAATGAGCTTCATGCATATTGCAAAAGTTGAGCTCAGGATTGGTCAGCTTGCATATCAGCATCTACGCCTACTTCTACATTCCTATGGTTCTACTTTTGATACTTTCTACATATTCTTAGGATGTATTCAAGGCTAATCTCAACTCCCTATCCTCATGTTGCAGCAAGGTCGCTACTGACTCTTCCTTTTAGCTTGCTGACTGCTGACTTTTCTCCTTCAGTTTAACCAGTGGCATTATATCAGTGTAGCCTTTCTCAGCTAACCAATTATTAATAATGCTCTCCACAGGTATTTCCCCACCTCAGCTGGGTTCTGAATTTGTTCCCATGGAAAATCCCAGTCTACAGCATCAGAAAATTCCTTCAGCGTTTGGCTTATATTTTCCCATTGTCCACAGCACTCAGGATTTTTCACGCCTGCATCTGCTTCTGGGTCAGGGGAGGGAGAAATAGGAGAGTTTTCCTTGGAGAAGCTGACTCAGATCCTACAGGCCTGTACTGAGTGTGGGATTTTTTGCCTTGTTTCCTTCCCCATGTAAGATGAGGCTTTTCTCTGCATCATCATGGTAACACCTCCAGCTTCCCTCCCAGAGCAAGCTGGGATGATCCTGGTCTCCATGGAGCCTCTTCCCAAGGCAGCCAGACTCCCTGTTTGCAGGGCTCTGCTTTCACCCAGAGCTGCTGTTGCACTGCTGGCCCTGGAGCTGTCTGACAAAGGCAGACTTTGCAGAGGGGCTGTCTCTTCCTCCCAGCATAGAAAATGGCTTGTTTTTCGGGTGCCAGCACCAAGTCCTGAGCACCCTCACCTGCCTCGAGGCTTGGAGGGATTCAGGTGCTCCCTGGACGTGGCGCACACTGCCCTGGGAGCGGAGAAGGCAAGAGGGAATCTGTCTCCCTTGCCCATTGTCAGTGTGGCAAGCAGGGCTGGAGCTGCCAGTGCCACTGGGGGCCCTCAGCATTGGCCACAGAGGGGCCTCCCATCCCTGCAGGCCCATCACCAAGTGCTGCTGGAGCAGCTGCTTGTTGGAGAGGCCGTGCAGGGTGTGTTGCAGGGCTGCCCAAGGACGCTGTGCAGCACCTGTGGAGGGCACTGCTTCCTCTGCAACTCCTCAGGTGCTCCACAGGAAATTTTTGCAGGAGCTTTTGCTGTAGCACCTTGAGAAAGCAGCATTTAAATCAGAGAGAGAGGGGAAGAGCCTCAGGAGTCAGATGAGCTGGGCTGGACTCCTTCCCTCAGCTCCAAGAGCTCTCACTCTGAGTCTCCTCCTTTTCTAAAAGCAGGAAGTTTTGAAACTTTGTAATGGCAAGCTGTGCATCAGAGAGAATTTCTGCTGCCAGGAGCCATCCCAGTTCACTTTCATGTGATGTACTAATTAATGCATTGACCTGTGAGTATGGGAGAAGATTTTCCCCATGGTCCCTGCACTGGTCAATGGCATGGATGCAGGATGAGGTGAGGGTGATTCTGGCAGTGTTTGGGGAATAGGCCCCTCTGGCTACAGCTGCAAGATGGTCTTCTGCATCCATTTCCATGCTCAACACCTCAATCTCTCCTGTCTTCCATCCAGGCTTTCAATATCCTGCCACTGCCAGGTGTGCTGCAGCCAGGAGAGAGCCAGCAGGTCTCCTCCACCTTCTCTGGCCACCTCACCACCACCTGCAATGTCCCAAGCTGTGCCACGTGGAGGGAGGCTCCACATCCGAGGTGCTGGTGCCCATGGAGGCCTCACGTGTCAGCTCCTCCCTGAGCCCCCAGGAGATCAATAGTGGCTCTCAGGCCCCTCTCAGGGACAGGTGAGTCAGCCTTCCGTGGGTTCCTGCTCTGCCATGGGTTATTGTCCCTGCAGGGCTTTCCTGCTCCAAGGCCTCTGAGCTCAGAGGAGTTGCAGAGCAAAGGCCAGCAGCAACACAGGGATGGCCACTCTGAGCTGCCTGGCTGCCAAGAGAGGAAGGACCTTCTTCTGTTGAGACAGAACATCTTCTTCTCTATTTGAGTGCTGAGCCCTGCTGGCTTAGCTGCTGCCTGTAGGGAGCTGGGCTCTGGGCTTGCCTTGGCACCGCCTCTAGAGGTGTCTTGAAGTCCATGGTGTTGAGTGGCATCTTCTTCATCATCTGCCTTCTTCACCAGAACAGTGGCATTGTGGTATGGGCAGGCGTGGGGCACAGAGCAAACCTTGCTTTGGGTCCTGCTCCTGCCACAGATGAAGTCCTTGCACTGCTGATCTGCCAGGGTTCTCCTTATGGTGGCACAGCAGCCAGAAGAGCTCCTGTGCTTTAGGCTCCCCTGCAGCTGCAGCCGTAGGCAAGCACAGGAGAGGCTCAGCTCCAGCAAGGCAGCCCATCTCAGGACACTCAGGCCAAGTGTGGAGCTGGGAGTGGAGGCTGCTTAAAGCAAGCCTGTTTGATGCAGAAAACATCTGGGTCTGTTGGCAAATTCCCATCCAGGTAGAGCTAAGGCCTGGCCACCACCCAAGCTCTAAGTGGGAGAGAATTCCTTAAATGTAATTTTAAACAAGGCTCTTGAGAATAGCACTTAGGAGTAAAGGTCTAGGGGTGACAGACTAATGAACCATCCAATAGCTGTCTCCTCCAAAATTTCCTCAGCACAGAGATGCTTTAAACCCAGAAACTGTTGGAGTGGTTCTGTAATAATAATTGGGGCAGCATCTGATTTTTTAGAGTTGATGCCACAATACCATCAGTTTAGAGGAGACTTCTGACAAAGCTGAGATCTCATTTCTTGGAACTGTGAAAAATACTTAAAAATGATGAGACAGCACTGGGTCAAACCGCAGAGCCACAGTGTGAAGCCCAGCTAGAGGGGTAGTCTGGTCTGAGAGATACATAAGCAGCTAGGGAACAAAAGGAGGATCTTGAAATGACACGTGTCTTGTAGATAACTACACCAAAAGATGGTAAGGCATATGGAAAGCTGGCTATAAAAACAGTAATACAAACATTTATATATTTATGACAGAATAAATGCATCATAGGAAAACACTGAACACCTCACTAGTAAAATTGATGATACTTCAGATTAAATAACACTCAAACCTGATAGAAATTTATTTGGACAGCGCTAGAGCTTAACAAGAGGAACCTAAACTCAGCCTTAAAAGGATTTCCAATTAATAAACATAATTTCATTATCACCTTAGTAGAACAAAAAGCGCGCTCAAATGAACTCAAAGTTAATTCCTATTAATACCAAACATAACTGGATCCATAAAACCTGGAATAGAACATTGTTCAAACTTAGTAATACTGAAACTTAACAGAAATAAAATCTACCAAAATTAACCAAATAAAACTTTGCCTTATTTAATTTAACAGAACAAAACTGAGCATTGCAGTATTGGGCTTTAATTTAACAGAGTTAAAATGAACATCCTTAAAAGTTATAGGTATGGTGTAGACATGGTGTAATTTTGTCTAAGATTATTAACACAAAACGACTACTTCAAGATGAATAAGCCATAAGTGAAATAACAGCATGATGGTGTACTAGAGGGATTCAAGGTGTTACAAGCATATTAGAATTATTATTAAGTAATTATTAATAAATCAGTTATGAGAAGACCCATGGTAACTGCAAATTCCATGGAAACAGAAATTCAGTTAGACTTTTTAAAGTGCAGGGTTACTGGAAAATAAATATAATAACATGCAATTTAACATATTGCTGAACAACCCAACAGCTTTTTGTGACTGTATCTGGCATCATTTTATTTGGCAAATTTGTTAGCATTCTTGTTAAAGAAATCAGACCATGTTAAAATTTGATAGGTAATAAGGCATTGCATTTACTGCTTTTCAATATAGTTGATATTTATCCATAGGGATAGTTACAGGCTTTGTTAATTGCTGATATGTCTTTTTGGTATGTGTTTTTTGCCTGGTCAATTACTGGCCAACTGTTTTTCAGACGTCTCAAGTAAAATTTGACTCAGGATGTGGCCTTGGATGACTCCAACAGGTCCAGTTCTTGGGATTCCTCTAGAGCATTGGGCAGCATTTTTGTCCACCTGTCCCAAGTATCTGCCAGGTTGGGTCTCTTACCTGTGGTGCAGAGGAGCTCCGAGTTATAGACAGGCCAGGCATCTGCTACAAAGGTGTCACGGTTTGACACAATGCCACTTTGGCACAATGCCAGTGCCCCCAGGAAAATACATTCTCCCTGGTGTCTGCTGTGAGATGGGACCAGGAATAGAGCAAAGCAGGCTCCAGCTTAGGAATAAAAAGGAAAAAAAAAACTTTATTAACTTAGAATATATAAGAGAAACACACAGAACTCAGGACAAAAACCTTCCAAATATTCCTCCTCCCCCCACCAAATTCCCAATACATCACAGTAAGCAAAACCTTGGGTTCTCAATTCAGATACTACCCCTCAGATCGCCAACTCTCAGACTATCACCACCCTTTAGATAATCAATTCTGAGTTCATCAAGAAGAGAGGAGTCCCTCTTGTGCCATAGGCTTCCCCTGGAAACACAGTTGAGACCTCTTGTGTTTCCATGTTACACGTGGCACCGCCCGGAGATCATTTGCCATCTTGACATCTTCCTTCCGTGCCCAGTGCTCTCACCACTGCACATGGACCTGAGCTGCTTCCAGCGTTCCTCTTTTAAGGATGCTTTGCCCAGTTCCAAAAAAAGCGCAGTCTCTCACTTTTAGGACACCTGTCACCCCCAAATTCACCCCCTGGGTCCGATGGGTCTTGAGAACAGAGATCTTCTTCCTTGAAGACAGAGGGCACCACCACCCTCCTCACCTGTCGTCCCTGTTCACGCCACTCCTTCACATAACAACACCACACTCTCTTGGCTCCAAAATTGCCTCCCCCAAAATGCAGTCTCTGTGTCACAGGAGAAATGCTTCTGTCCATGGCTATACAAGAGAAGGCCAGCCAAAGGCCACTCCATCATCTCCTCCCACCTAGGATTTTTCCCAACTCTTCTATCTTTCACTTGCACGGACTTCCATCACACTTGTCCATTTCCTTCTATTTCATCTCAATCTCTCTTGTCATTCAGATCCAGAAGGATCTGTATTTGTAAGGTTTCATCATCCAAGACAGAGTTCAAATCTCAGGCTCTGCCTGTCCAGGACTCCCATGCTGGCCCTGCCGGGCACCTGCTCGCCGCACCCTTGCTGCACGCCCCCCTTCTCCTTCAGCCGCGCTGCCAGCACATGATATCAAATTTCAAGGTGGCACAAGCATAGGCACAATCTCTCTCTCTCTCTGTCTCGGGGGCCGGGGGCTGCCTGCTGCCTCTCAGTGCTCCTCCACCCTTCCATCCTGCAGGGGCCTTCACCTCCCCTGTCTGTACAAGGCCCCGGCCTACCTCACCCGGCTCCATGGCTTCCTCTCACGCGCCCAGCCCGCAGCTGGGCAGGGGAGCTCTGACCTCTTTCACCCACTGGAACCAAAAGACAGTTTTCTTGGCAGCTCTTTGCTTTTAACCCCCTGTGTTCTCAGAGGCGTATCCATGTCCTCAGTGGCCACACCACATGCCAATATTCAAATCTGAGCACCTATTAGTTTGACTACAGCATATCCCAGAAAACTTCTTCCTTTCAAACCACGACAGGTCCATTTACATATTGGGATTAATTGTCCAATTACAGCCTCAGGTTATGCAATCCCATCCTTCCAGTTTGCTCTCCTCAATTCACTGTTTTTGGCGCTTTTTGGGCCTGAAGCTGCAACAGTGTCCAGTTCTGGGGCTGGAAAAGAATTGTTTTGTCTAACTACACTGTGAAGAAAACTTGCTAACACTCTGTATGAAGTCCAGAGTTACAGACTAATGCAGTACAGAATCTGGAAATATGCCAGCTAAAACTGAAGGCATCGGCCTGTTCCATGTTCCCTGGGTTCCATGGGGATCCAGAGCATCACAATGGCCGCTTGTTCCCATGAGGCTCCCGAGTGTCACCGTGGTGTCCTTGGACCCACCTGGTCACAACTGACCCAAGGTACCATGAGGTTCCCCAGTGTCACCATGGTCACTGTCAGAGGCTGGATGTGATCAGTGTCCTGAGACAGCCTGGGATGAGCTGTCAATCAGTCACACAGTGGGGACAGTGCTAACCCAGCCCTGATTGCCTGAGCGATCAGAAATCCCACCTGGGGGAGGCCCACAAGGGCCGGGGGGCTTAAAAACACAGAGCACAAGGTGAGCCCCTGGTATGGACTCTGCCTTCTCCTGGGGTTTGTGTCTCACCCACACTGGAACCCTAGGAACTGATAGTCATGTGCGTGTCTTTCTATAGAGCTTCTGTCTTTCTGTCTCTCTCTCTTTCTTCTCCTTCTAATGGTCTTTATATGCAACATTTTTGGGTACCTCAACAGCTTACATATTTAAAGTTAATGAAGTTGCTGCTATGAAAAGTGTTTTCTGTGTAATTGGAGGTTGCATTAAATCCTCTTCCAAAGTTTCTTGGTTTTTTGCACTTTGCCAGTAGAATTTTGTGTCATTTTGACCTCTTGAAAATATCTGGCTGGTGTTTCTCCTGTGCACCAAACTCGAGTAAAGGAGCCTTTGGTTACCTCCAGCATTTCAGTGTTCTGGGCTGTTGCGCCCCACAGGCTCACAACGGCCTCTTGTTTCCACACTGGCCCCTTGGTTCCATGGGCCCCAACAGTGCCACGATGATCCCCCTGGTTCCACAACTTCCCACAGTGTTGTAGAGAATTCATTGTTAAAGGAGTTAATATAAAGTTCCAATGATAGTTATAGATTGTTTGCTTAATGTTTTATAGTTATGTAATGTTCCAATGTTAGTTATTAATTGTTTGTTAAAGGTTTTATAATTATGTAAATCCCCTTACCGTTGGGTATTACCGCCGCTGCTCCCACTCTCGTCTAAAATGGCGAACCATCCAAGACCATAAAGATGATTACGTCACCTAATAAGCAAATATGAAACTCCCATAAGACTTAGCAGAAAAGGATTACATAACAAAAACCTCTAGAACAATGAAGCACCATGCAAATAAAGAATCAAAATAACACCTCTAAACAGAGAGAAACTTGAGACAATATCAAAGACACAGGTCAGAACTTTTTGCCTACGTCACCCTAACCAGAGTGGGCCAAGAGCAGTATAAAGATTATGAACCTGAAAGCAACAGGCATCTACTCAGAGACTCTTATGAGGAAAGAAGACCCAGCTCTGCTGGACGACGGAGTTGACCTCCTCCTCCTCCTCCACGCCGTCTCGGGAGGAGCGGTGGTGTGCGCACACCCCCATGGGTCCCCTACCTAGACTGTTTCCAGTAAAGCTGAAATCACTAAAGAGCTGGTCATGTGCCATTCATAACAGTCTTGGGGACTGGTCCAGGCCAGACCACACCCGAAGAGGACTGAGGGCCTCCGGGATATCTGGCCCTATCTGGACCGGTCGGCAGCAGCCTAGGACCAGTGTGGAGGAGCATCGGTGAGTAAAGGCGGTGGCAGAAGTAGGAGGCAAGCGAAAGAAGTGTGTGTGAGACGGGGCCCAGCAGCTCGGAGCCCGAAGCAGCTGTGGCCCTCCGAGTACCACGGTTCCGGACTCCTGCGAGGAGACCGGCCAGAAAGAGAGGGAAGCAAGAGAAGCCTGAGTGAGTGAGACGCCTCCCAGGGGAATGAGGTGGGCCCCCCGTCTGGGCGTGGGGAGGAATAGAAAGGTGAGTGGCACACAAGGGGTCGGCCTTTCCCCTTAAGACTTGGTAGGTGCCCTCAGGGTGTGCTGAGGGTGGCAGACGCATTGGTGAGTTGGCACGCAAACCCCGAATGGCGCTCCGGGTGCGTGGAGGATCGGGGCAGTGTGAGTCGCGCACAATCCCTGCAGTGGGGGGACACGGGTCCCTAGCAGGGTTTAGGGTGCCCCGAGTACAGCAGCAGCACTGAGTAGAGCCAAGAGGGCCCCAGTGCCCAGGGTGGAACGGCGGTGCTGGGGGTTCAGTGTGCCGCGGTTCAGGTAGAAACCGTAAACCCACTGGAGGCCCCTGGAGGGATTGGGGTCACAGGGCAGGGCAGGGCTGGGCTCACAGGGCAGGGCAAGGCTGGACCTGCCCCTTCGTCCCCCACACACAAAATGTTTAGAGCCAACAATCTCCTCCAGTCTGTCACAACAGGCAGTGTTGGAGGTGAAATCCCATTTGTGGCCATGGGCACCTGGCTGAGAAGGACAGTTCTTTTCCATGGGAAGGAAAACACAGAGCCCCAAGGTTTGGAAGGCAGGTGACAGCCTCAGCAGGCCAAGGCCAGCTAGACTTGTCAGTAATAGCACAGTTTGGATTTAGGGAATTTTGGAGGTGGAAACCCAATCTCGGCCATGGGCACCTGGAAAAGCAGGACAGTTCTTTCCCATGGGAAGGAGAGCATGGAGCCTCCCTCAGTGTTTTGGGGACGGATGAGAGGTGACCCTTGTGAAACCACTGCCAGCCAGACTTGTCCTGGCAATATTCCTATGGGAAGAATCCCTGGATATAAAGGAAATTTGGAGGTGAAATCCCACTTCTGGCCATGGGTGCCTGGAGCAGAAGGACAGTTCTTTTCCATAGGAAGGAAAGCACAGAGCCCCAGTGTTTCGGCAGCACATGAGAAGTGACACTCAACATGCAAAGGTCAGTTGGACCAGTCAGGCAGTCCATGGGAGGCCAAACCAGCCAGAGCTGTTCTGTGTTCCCTTGGTTTTATGGGGCTCCATAGTGTCACAATGGTGCCTTGGATCCATGGGGCCCCGCAGTGTCATAATGGTGACTTGATTCCATGGGTTCCAGCAGTGTCACAATGGCCCCTTGATTACAAGAAGACCTGCAGTGTCACACTGGCCCCTAGGTTCAATGGGGTCCCACAATGTCACAGTAGCCCCTAGGTGTCATAAGGCCCCGCAGTGTCACAATGGTCCCAAGGATTCCATGAGGCTTTGCAGTGTCACAATGGTCTCTGCGGTCCCTCAGGCCCCACTCTGTTCCATGAGGTCTGCAATGTCACAATGGACCTTTGGACACTGGGGGTTTGCTGTGTCTCAATGGTCTCCTTTGGTTGCCCAGTGTCACAATGGACCATTGATGACAGGAGGCCACTCTGTGTCACCCTGGAGCTTTGATTCCATGTAGCCCTGCAGTGTCACAAGGGTCTCCTTTGGTTGCCCAGTGTCACAATGGACCACCGATGACATGAGGCCCTGCAGTGCCACAATGGACCTTTGGTTCCATGCAGCCCTGCAGTGTCACAAAGGCCTCTTGGTTTCACAAGGCCCCACAATATCACAATGGTCCTCCCAGGGTCACAATGGTCTCACTGATTCCATGAGGCCTCACAGCGTCACAATGGTCTGCATGTTTCCATGAGTCCCCTGAGTGTCACAATGGTCTCTGTGTTTCCGTGGTGCCTCTCAGTGTCACAATGGCCCCTTGGTTCCATGAGGCTGTAAAGTGTCTTAATTGTTTTTGCATGGTTCCATGAGGCCTTGCAATGTCACAATGGACCTTTGGTTCCATGGAGTCTCGCAGTGTCACAATGGCCCCTTGGTTCCATAACACCCCACAATGTCAGAATGGTCTCCATTGTTCCATAAGGCCCCACGGTGCCACAATGGACCCTTGGTTGGAAGGGGCCTCTCAGTGTCACAATGATCCCTACATTCCATGGAGCCACACTGCATCAGTACAGTCCCCTTGGTTCCATGAGGCCCAGCTATGTCACAGTGCTCTCCATGATTCCATGAGGCCCCACAGTGTCACACTGGTCCCTTGGTCTCACACGGCCCCACAGTGTCCCAATGGCCCCTTGGTCTCACAGGGCCCCACAGTGTCATAATTGTCCCTTGGTCTCACAGGGCTCCACAGTGTCACAATGGTCCCTTGGTTCCATGGCCCTGTGCTGCTGCATTCCCCCCTCCCCTTCTCAGGCCGCCCCTGCCAGCTGAGAAATGCTCCCTGGGCCTCGGCCTTGGCCAACTGCCCCTGGGCTCAGCTCCACTGCAGCTCATCACAAACACTGTCTGCTCCAGGCACTGCTTCTGCCCAACCAGCTCCTGGTTCCTTTAGCAGCAGCCCTGGGAACTGTTTTTGTTCCCTCCGTGGCACAACATCCCTGTTCTCACACTGCCAAAAAAAGCTGTTGGTGCCAAGTGCGGCCAGGATGAACCATTGCTGGGACTGAAGCCCCTCTCTTGGGGCCCTGCAAACAGCGCTCCAAAAGGAGCCCTTGGAGCTCTCCTGGGCCAGCCACTCCCTCTGAGTGGGGCCTCTCCCAGCCGGGAACTCTCCCGTTTGCAGCACCCGGGGATCCTGAACAACGACGGAGCCTGGGCCGATCCCCCCACTCCTCCAGGCTCAGCCCTTTGCCCTTTGCTGGGGAGATGCCAAAGCATCAGCAGTGAGCATTGCCTGCCCTCAGGGGAATTGCTCACAGCTGCCGTGCACTGACTCTTTGTGTCTGTGTGCACACAGGAGTGCCTGTGCTGGGGAAATGTGGCAGAAATGCCACAGAACTCTGAGGGGTTGGAGTGCCTTGGATAGCTGAGTCAGTCAGGCCCGTAGCTAAGTTAAATCACACGATCTACGTGAAGATAAATGCTGCTAAGAGTTGTTCTTAGTTGCTGAGTTGTTACCTTTAATATAAGTTATAAGATAAGTATTGTAAAGTGTTATTCCTCTGTTAAATTGCAAAGTCATAGGTTTAAGTTAGGTTAAATGCCGTTAGACTCTGCTCTTTTGCTAAATTGTGAAGTTGAAAATATCAGTTAAGGTTAAGGTATCAGTTAAGTCCTGTTGAGTTTGAGCTCTGTTAAGCTTTTAGGCCGTATTCCTTTGATCCTTGCGCTCACTGTCCTTGTGTCACACACACACGCAGAGGGACAGTTCTGGGTTAATTTCTGGTTTGATTGCCTGGATTCTGTTTGGCGTTGCTGTTGCTTTGTTTCCCTGGTGTGCCTGAAGTGTCCAGTCAGGAGCAGAGTGACTCTTGCCAAGGAACTCTGTGCTGCTGTCCCTTAATATTCAATCTGGTTTTTGCTGCTCCCTTGCTGGGGATTTTTTCAGCGCTCTCAAGCCCTTGTTCGTACCAGGGTGAAGGAGCCCTGGCCCAGGCTCTGGCCCTGGGGCACACGGGGACGCTG
Organism: Melospiza georgiana; assembly: GCF_028018845.1. Taxonomy (NCBI): domain Eukaryota; kingdom Metazoa; phylum Chordata; class Aves; order Passeriformes; family Passerellidae; genus Melospiza; species Melospiza georgiana. The sequence goes on along the minus strand of NW_026652216.1, from coordinate 2,641,276 downwards.
CCGGGGGGGGGGGGGTCCCTGTCCCCCTGTGCCACCCCCAGGGCCCCGGCCCCCGTCCCCGTGTCAGGCTCTGGGGTCGATCTCGTGGAACATCCTCTGGGGGAGGCTGCGGGGCCGGGGGACCCGGGGGGACAGGGGACCCCGCTGTGCACAAGCAGGGTTGGACTGCTCTGGGAGGAACTGTGAGGGGGGCCGGGGCAGAGTGACCTCCCCGGGATGAAGCAAAGTGAAAATTTTCCAGGGTAGAAATCCATTTTTATTTAGGTGAAATGTACATTTTTGAGTTGAGTCTGTGGTTAGAAATCGTAGTTATTTAGCCAGACTGCAAGGCCTAAGCTCAGTGAAGTTACTTCAGCGAAGGACAGAGATAAAGGGGAGGAGACAGAAGATGATAGAGAGAGACAGGGATTGCTGTAAGGGCAAGTCAGCCTGACCTCGGAATTCTTGCTGATAAAAAGGAACTAGTGGTAAAAGTCGCACAAAACCTATAAAAATGAATATGTATGAACCCATTGTGAAACTGTATGCATATGTATTGGAGAGGGGGATAAAAGGAGATCTGAAGTTCTCAGAGGTACGCAGGCCTTTTTGAGGAGACTTTTCTCCGCATGTGTCCGGCGCCCTAAATAAACATACCGAGCTTTACAACTTTTAAAAAGTTGTGAGGTTTCTTCTTTTCTCTGCAAAACGGGGGACCTCACACTGCCCCTTTGATGTCACACTGCCCCCTGTGAGTTCACACAGCCCATGTGATGTCACACAACCCCCTGTGATGTCACACAGCCATTGCTGTGATGTCCCACAGCCATCTCTGTGATGTCACACAGCCCCCTGTGATGTCACAGAACCAACTTTATGTCACCTTGTGATGTCATACAGCAGTGCTCTGATGTCACACAAGAGTGATGTCACAAAGTCACCCTGTGATGTCACCATCTGTTCTGTGAGGTCACAGCCTGCTCTATGATGTTACACAGCCACCAGGTGATGTCACAACTCACTCTCTGATGCCACAGAGCCACCCTCTATGATGGCAGACTCTGCTCTATGGCCTCACACCCTACTCTGGGGTGTCACAGCCAGCTCTGTGATGTCACCACCCACTCAGTGATGTCACAAAACCCTCAAGAACTCAGTTCTATTGAAACACTGAAGTTCCTTGTACTTTGAAGAGATCCCTGTCAGGGACACGACTGAGAAAGTGTCCCCAGGCCCCAGGCAGAGCAGAGAACTGGAGGCAGTGATGACAGGTGGGGACAAAGAGAAGCCAGTTCTTGGTGCCCTGGGGCACAGCAGGGTCTGTGCCACCAAGGGCTGTGAGGACACACCTTGTCCTGAGGCCCTGGGGCCTCCTGGCACAGCCCCAGCCAGGCTGGGCACTGTCAGCCCCTTGTCCTGCCCTCAGCATCCCCCCCTAGCCCACATCCCAGTGGCCTCAAGGATCTGCTGGAAGGAGTCCCTGGGGAGCCTTGCTCAGCAATGGCCCTGGGGGCTCCTGAATGCTCCCTGCAGGGACTGCAAGTTTTTCAAAGGACCTTTTTTGGGTTTGGCTTTTGCCTTGGAGTCTCGGAGAGGTTTGTGCAATCATGGCCTCCAATTTTCTGCTGTACTTAGTCCCTGGAGAGGCTTTGTCAGTAACAACCCTCAGTGGGGCTCATTAATGCCTTGAGATACTCAAAGTTTTTAAGGTACTTTGGATTTTCCTTCCCACACTGAGTGTCTGAAAGGTTTCTGTGCCATCCTGGCCACCAGTTCTCTCCTCCAAGGAGTCCATGAGGAGCCTGTGTTGGAGAGGGACCTCAGTGGGAGCCATGAATGCCTGGAGACACTCGGGGTGTTTCCTCTGACTGTGACTCCTGGCAAGGTTTGTGCAATCTCCTCCTAGGCCCTGGGCTTCAAGGGCTCAGCTCCAAATGCACCACGGAGCTCATCAGGATCAGGCAAGTCCTGACAAACCATGGCTCTGCCTTGATTTCCCTCTGCTCTCATGCAGTTCATCAGGAGGGTTTCTGTAGACGTTTTGGGTCACCAATTTGAGATTTCTTGGCCAAAGCATCAATTAGTGTGGTGTGGTTGGGTAATTACCAGTGCACTCACTAGAATACATTGAGATAGGCTGTGAGATAGGATTAAGAGAAAGGCAAAGTAGGCTCAAAGCTTAAAAGGGTATAAAGAAAAGTTTGTCAATAATAACTAAGAGTAGTAGGAATTCAGAACACTTCTCCTCTCTCTACACCCTTTTCTTTCTTACTGACAATGAAAAGAGACGAAACCTAAAATTTTCAGTCAGTTTACCACCTCTAGAATAGTCTTTCTTCAGTTCACTTAGGGAGAGGAGTCTCACTTTCATGCCATGGAGACTTCTCTATAAGAAAACAGTTCTCTTGTGGTTCTCAATTCCCATGAAGAGCAGCTGCCGTGAAAATCTGCAATTGTGAATCCCTTCCATTTTTTCCACAGCTTTTCCCAAAGCTGTGTTTATGGGTCATGTGAACTCATGGGGTATTAGTTTAAAGATGAGCTGTTGAAGAGCAAAGGTGCACTTCATCTATTTCTGAAATCATCTTCATCCCTGAAAATAGAGATCTTCTTCTCCTGTGAGGGCACAGGGTCTCATCACTCTTTTCTCTTTCTCTGTGAAGCTTCTCATGGGATCACAGCTACTTCAATATTTGCTTACTTTAGCATGGAGGCCTTTGCTGAACAAGTCATCTCTCCATAGTTTTCAACGTGTTATAGGGAATAAGAGAGTCTAATGTATCAATTACATCCTTCTCCATGGCTTTACAAGAGGATTTCAGCCCCAAGATCAAGGTATCTCCTCATCCCTCCCATCTGGGACTCAACTTGCTCTTCAGGGATCTTGGTGTCTTCCTGTTGCTCCTCTGTGAGCCTGAACTTTGTCCTTTTCTCTCACTCGATGGAGGATGGAGGCACTGAAAGAGTTCATATCTCACCCGGAGCCTGCAGATGGTTCCGTGACCCCGGCCGGGCTCGGTGTTTGGGCCAGAGCTGTTTTACTATGGGGGTTTCTGCAGCGGCTGCGCTGGGGCTGTGTCAGGATGGGCCGCGCTGGGGCAGGGCCAGGATCTCAGCAGCCAGGCCAGAGCACAGCAGCAGCACGGCCGGGGCCAATGGCTTCTGAAATAAACAGGGCCAGGAGACTTCTTCTCCTTTTTAATGCCTTTATTAAAAGTGATCAGCTCAGGATTGGGCGGCTCAACGGGTCTGCAGCATCCGTCATCTCTCCCAGGGCGACTCAGAGGAGGAGGATATGCACAGCTCTGTCCACCAGGGCCAGAGCTGGGGGAAATCCAGTCCTCGTGGGAGCCTTTAGGGCGTGATGTCCCCGTCAGATGTTACCCCTCCCACTCTGTCAGCTTGGTCTCACCGCCGGGGTCAACTCCCATGGTCAGGGCGAGAGGGTCCGAAGGTGTTCCGCGTTTCTGCAGGCTCAGCACTCGGTTCCTCACGTCCAGACATCACTTCAGTCTTTCAACTCTCAGGTGGCTCGTTGTTTTTGGGGTTTCTCCATGAGTTTGGAGATGGGGGTCTCACAAAGCATTCTGGTCTTGGGAGTCACTTTGCATAACCCCCCCCCCCACCTTCTCAGGTGTCTTCCCTATTCTGAGAAAGGTAAAACTTAGCTTCGGGCAAGGTCCCCACCCAGGAGAAGGGCCATTACCTCACCCCAGCCAGGGCTTTTACTAATACAAAAACAACCATTAACGACAACGACCCGTCATTACAATAACAAAGGCAGCAGCCCAGCAGTAGTGGTAACTTTTTCTCACAGAAAAAAATATTAACCAATTTTTTGTTCATAACAGTCCCCCCTCTTTTTCTTTGATCAAGCTTAAATTCTAAGCTCGCATCAACTCCCAATTTTTGTTTTGAATCTACTATAAATCTCTTGTGCACTTTGGTAATCATGGTTACTTAACCTTGTTACTTTCCTTGGTTTCTTCTTGTTGGTCTGCACGGCCAGTACTATTTTACTAAAACAGATAAACAAGCATAATAAAAAGAGCAATCCTCCAAGTACACACACTGTGAGAAAAAGTACTTTTTCCCATACATCCTTTTTGAAAATCTCCAGGCTCCCCCACCCACTGGGATCAAGTGTAGGAGTTTGTTCCTCATTATTTACACATGCTAACCTTTTTATTTAATTTGAAATGTTCCTAATGATTGAATTCTTTATTTTTAATACTGCCTGGAGCCAGATAACTTTGTTTAACATAGATATTGGCATCCAAATTTGGCTTTTGCAATTTTGGATTTTCTCAATTTCTATTTCACTGTGCCTGTTCTGTTTAATTTCTCCCAAATTATTATATATATGAACTCCCAAACTTGATCCAGTTTCTTTGGGTAATAAGAAAATTGGTTTTATCACTCTAGCAGTGCAGCTGCCAGATACGATCAAACCTAGGGGTTGAGCTCCCCTGAAATGTGTTCTAAAGGGGTTTATCTCTTTTCCAGTACACTCATATAAATACTTGTAACAAACAATTTTTCTTACCATTTTCACCATTTCTTTGCTTTTTACTAGATCTGCTGAGCTTGTTTCAGCAGTATCCCATTCAAAGCACAACCAGGCTTCCCCTATAGGGTACTCTCCTAGGAGTGGCTGCCTAAAAGTGGCAGTATTGTATGCTCTCCAATACACTCTCTTATTTTTCTGATAAAGGACCAATTGGGAGAGGTTAACACAATTAGGGTTAGAACTGATGTGGACTCTCGACAAGGAGCTCACTTCCTCCTCACAGCGGGGTTGGTAGCATTCATTGCACGGCTCAGCTGGGCTCCCCTGAGCACCACCAGCAATCAGAGCCATCAGCACTACCCTTCCCAAGAGTCCGCTATGGGTCATCTCACACAGCCTGCCCACCCGGCCTTGCATCTTGGGAAATTTTACTGAGGAAAAGCTTCCAAGCTCTTTAGAGTCCCTTCTACCCGTTTCTCTGGTTAAACCTCTCTTGGTCTGTTCCCTACCAATTTTGGTTTCCCCTCCCAGGGGAGTGTTCTGTAGAGGATTAACCTGGAGTCTTTAGAAATAAATTGGGGAACTTAACCAGAATTACTTATTTACAGTCTTAAACTTTTTACCAACATAGTTTACACAGAACAGTCTTAAAACATTTTAAGCAATATTAGAACTCTTAACAAACATTTTTTTTTTTCCCACACAGTTCAGTCTTTTTGACTCTTCCTTCTGAGAGTCAACTTTAAATCCTTTGGTCCTTTTACCACAGTGTACTCAGGTGATTTAGCTTGTGAAGCAGATGAATCTCGTCCAGCGCCGGGGGGTGAGAGTGGTGTAGACTCTGGTCCAATGCCAGTGGGGGAAGCTGATGTTGGATCCAGTCCCGTACCTGGGGGTGAGACTGGCCCTTTTATTCTTGTGATATGATGTTGTGGTGTGCTGTATTGTCCCATTTGTGCCTTCCAGGTCACTTTCCCAGGTGTGCCTATGTCTCTCTCCCTTCCCCCTTACCCCCATGGTGAGTGAGTCCTGTCACTCAGACCTAACATTCCAGCAAGGCGTCGTGTGGTTGGTCAAGTTCAAAAGATGCCCCTATGCCCAGAGGTCATTGGCCTGTCTGGGTGTCATCTTCCCCTGAGACTCTGCCCCTCTCACATGGTTGGTGGCTCACCTGTACCTCCCCTCCCCCTGTCCCTGAGCTTAAAAAGGTGATCAGACCATGCGGTTGGTGTTCTGTTGGAGCAGGTCCTCACGTTCAGACCTCTGTAACCATGGAATAAACCTCTGGACATTAAACCCTCCAGCAGAATCCTCTCCTTTTTCTCTTCACCATCGCCTGAAGCTATCCTCCTGAGGTAACGGGGTCCCTTACAAGCCTGGACTTGTTCAGTGCCCAGCTGAAACCACCAGCAAGCTAAGGTATCTCTGGGGTGACACGCCGCAGTTGCTGCCTTTGGCCCAGCAGCGAGGGTCAGACTGGTCCAGGCACAATCTAACTGGTAATATTGGGAGCATTTTTTCCCGATATTTGGCGCCCAACGTAGGGCAAAGCGACTCTGCAGCCCAAGACGGACCCGCAGCACCTTGGAGGAGCTTCTGGCAGCCGTGCATCCAGCTGAAAGGGGCTTTGGTTGCAAGGCCCTCGGCTGGAGACTTTGGGAATATTCCCAGAAGAAGTTTCGTGGACTGTTCGGCGCCTCTGGAAAGCCCAGCTCCTTTCTGGTGAGCAGATTTTCCAGAGGAAGAACAGGGGAGCCTCTCTCGCCCACAGAGGGGTCCTGTTCCGGTGAAGAGACCTGCCTGTACCCAGCCAGCTACAGCTTCCATTTTGGGTGAGTATCTCTGCTCTCGGTAGGGCAGGAGCTCAAGAACAGACTCTGCCGTGAGTTCTGTTCCTTTTTGCCTTTGCATTTTTGGCTGCGCAGCCCCACAGACGGGAATTCATTGATTTCTAGCTATTAGCTTTCTGCCGCGTGTTTTGCTGTCTTTTGGAATTCGCGTGGGAGCTCTCTGCCCTTCCCTCCCAGCTCTGCAGGCTCAACTCTCTCCACGTGGTCAGGAGATCTTTCTCTCTCTCTCTGTGCGGGGGAGGGGGGGTTCTCGGCTCTCTTGCCGCGGGGGACTCTCTCTCTCTCTCTCTGTGGAGGAAGGGGGATTCTCTGCACACGCGGCGCGGGGGGCCCTGGTTTCGGCTTGCCACGTGGCGTGGCTGCTCTCCCTGCTCCGCGGGGGGGTGCATTCCACAGCGGGGGGAGGCTTTGTTTCCACCTCAGCTAGGCAGGGCGTGCCCTGCTGCTGCTGCCCGGGAATTTTAAAAGCAGTATATACAGCTGCATTGTGAAGCTTTTGTCGGCTCGTTATCCCTTTCCATCTGTGGTTTTTTTTTTTTAGAAATCGGTAGCTGATTTTGGCTTTGTTTTTGGTCAGGCGGGATTTAGTACTTTGCTTTTAACATCTAACATGGGTTTGAAACTCAGCATTGTACAAAAAGGAGTGTATTATAATATTGTTAGCATTTTAAATAGTGGTAATGTGAAGTTCTCAAAGGGAAAATTGAAACAGTTTATAAGATGGCTTTTCCTCCACTTCCCACAAATCTCCCCTGAAGAAATCCACAATATTCAATTCTGGGATAAAGTTGGAAATGAATTGATAACCTTAGGACAATCTGGCAATGCCCCCTCAGCTAAATTTGTGTTTTGGAGTTTACAAATTCGAACAGCATTGCTCAAACAAAAGGAAATGGAGAAAAAGCCAAATGTAAAGCCATGTACCTCTACTCTCCCTGTTTCTCCCTCTCCTAGTTCTAAAACCCCTAAACCTCTTTCCCCAAAACTTAGTATTTTAAACAGATCAAACTCATTGGGAAGTCGACGCCCAAAGTCTGTTGAAATGCCTGAGTTGCCCTGTCCACAAGGCCCTGGCCAGGCTGTGTGGAACCTTTCCCAATCCCCTGTGTCCCCTCCTCTGAAACCCACAGCACGTGTTAGCTTTCCTGAGAGCAGTGATAACCAAAATGGCCCCCAGTCCCTAGGGGGTCCACAAGATGGTGGATGCCACGTGGCATCTTCCCAAACCTGGTCTTCTTCTTCCCAAAATCCTCTTAAGCATCCCGAAACTCCAGCCCCATCCCCCCCTCCTCCTGTTCCTCCTGATACCTTCCCCCCTCCCCCTCCCTTTCCTGCTATACCCTCAGCTCCGCCCCTCTACTCCTCCCAGGGGGCGTCTGCTGACGTGATGTCACCAGGTGTCCCCGCCCCCTGCTTGCCCCCTGACCCCGCCCCCTGTTCCCACGGTTTCCCCGCCCCTTGCCGGCCTCCTATCCCCGCCCCCGGTACCCGTTGCGTCCCCGCCCCCTCCCCGGTCTCCCACAGTGGGGACACACCCACTGCCATCCCCCAAACCTGTAGCTGTGATCCCAATGCTTCTGTTTCAAGGGATACAGAGCACGGAACAGCAGATCCAATGCATAGTCCCATGTTGTCACTGGCTCCTGTTACCTTTCAGCCTGCTGCTCAGGGGGGAGCAGCTCCAACTGCTAATTGGAGTTCTTTTGGACGGCAATTGATTAAAGAGATCTGTAAGTCTCATAAAGAATATGGTCCACACAGTCCATATTTCCGTGGCCTTTTAAATTCTGAATTGAGTAGGACTGTAGTGATTCCACATGATTTAAAACAGCTTTTTTCCTGTCTAATGACCTCCACGGAATTTAAATTATGGGAAATAGCATGGAAACAAATCTAAAAGATGCTCTCCCAGGCTTGCATGCTGATCCAAACACAGCCAAAGACAACAGTGGTAACCCTATCACCATTGAGCACCTCTGTGGTGAGGGCCAATGGTCTTCTCCCTCGATCCAAGCTACTGCAATTCCTGCAGAAACACTCGAGAAAGTAAAAGAAGCAGCTGAAAAAGCATTCTTTTCTCTACAACCTGAGGGGCCTTTTGAGCCCTATAGTAAAATTAAACAGCTACCATCAGAGCCTTTTTTGAAATTTGTAGAAAAGTTAACTAGAGCTATTGAAATACAAGTTAAAAAAGAGAATGCTAGGGAAGCAATTTTAGAGGAAATGGCGTTTACAAATGCAAATGAACAGTGTCAAGCGGCAATCCTGAGCCTTCCTCTCGAACCTACCCCTACGTTAAAGGACATGCTTCTAGTGTGTAACAGGAAAGTGCCTCTGATGAGTGTGGCTGAAGACACCAGACCAAGGCTGCTGCCAAGACCACCTCAGCGTGTCACCGTTGCCAGCCCTGCGCCTTTCCCCTCAGCACAGCAGTACCCTGGGCAGCAGCGGAGACCAGCAATGGTTGAGCCCACAAAACCATGCCTGCTTTGTAACAACCTAGGGCACTGGAGTAACCAGTGCCCCCTGAAAAGGGAATTTGATGAATTTAGAAATGGCAGGGGAGGAGAACTACAAGCCCTCCCCAGGGGTCAACAACAACAAAAAAACTGAAGAGCCAGTGCCGGCCTGCCAGGCGCGTAGACACAAAAAGAGCAGGCCAAGGGAATAAAGGTAGCAAAACAAATCAAGCGCGCGATAATATTAATGTTTGTGTAAGTGAAGCAGGTGCTTCAAAGACTGTGTATGATTTAAGTGATCCTGTGTTAACCACGTCTTCTGTCAATGAGCCTTACAGGTTGCAGCTGACTGAGTCACTCCATCTGGAGGACACTGATTGGCATTTTGTGTCTGTAAATCCTGAACAGAAAGGTACTTGGAACTGGATTAGTTGTAAGTACATCGTCATTGGGGACACCAAACACACACCACAAGAGATCGAAATTGCTCCGGGAATGACAACATCAGATCCTGAGCAATTCGTTCTCGGCCTGCATTGTTTCCATCCACCCCTGTTTCTTCCCAAGGGACAAATTGTTGCACAAGCTATCCCTGTGCCATCTTTACCTGAAAATATCAAAAAACAAGGGCCCACAGTCGCCCAGGTCCAAGTTATTGGAAAAGACAAACCCAAATTATGGTGTAATGTCAGTGGGGGTGGGGAGTCTAAACGCATTGAGATGCTTGTAGACACAGGTGCAGACTGCACAGTGATTCCAGTACAAGACTGGCCAGCACATTGGCCTTTGCAAAATGTTGCCGGTCACCTTCAAGGTGTAGGAGGTCTACAATTGGCAAGACAATCCAAAAGCATTATTCAATTTGAGGGACCAAACGGACAATTGGCTAATATCCGTCCATTTGTGTTGGATTATTCAGAACCTTTGTTAGGGAGAGATTTAATGGCCCAGTGGGGTGTCACAATTGATATTCCAGACTCTCCACAGCATATTTGTACAGCAGCCATTGAACAACAGCGCCCCACCCAAAAACTGAAGTGGATAACAGACAAACCAGTTCAGGTGAAACAGTGGCCGCTCAGTAAACAAAAAATAAAGGTTCTTGAGGAGCTAGTAGAAGAGCAACTAAAAAAGGGCCACGTTGTGGAGACCATGTCCCCATGGAACTCTCCAGTGTTTGTCATCCAAAAAGCTGACAAAAAGAGATGGCGGCTCCTCTGTGATCTCCGACAAATTAATAATGTAATTGAAGATATGGGTTCTCCCCAACCTGGTATGCCATCCCCAACAATGCTTCCCCAAGATTGGAAATTAGCTGTTATTGATATTAAGGATTGTTTTTTCCAAATCCCCTTGCACCCTGACGATGCACCGTGTTTTGCATTTTCAGTTCCTTCTATTAATATGGAATCCCCTATGAAAAGGTACCATTGGACCGTTCTTCCTCAGGGATTAAAGGTATCTCCAGCTATCTGCCAGTGGTATGTCTCTTCCCTGCTTTCCCCAATATGTGCAGCCGCAGAGAAGGCCATTATCTATCATTATATGGATGATATCCTTGTGTGTGCCCCCAATGATGATTTACTCACACATGCGCTTGACCTAACGATCGATGCATTGATTGTTGCAGGGTTCGAGCTCCAGGAAAAGAAAATTCAAAAGATGCCACCTTGGAAGTATTTGGGCTTAGAAATTGGAAATAGGACCATTGTTCCTCAAAAACTAGAAATCAATCCAAACATCAAGACCCTTGCGGATGTCCACAAGTTGTGTGGCTCTTTGAATTGGGTAAGACCATGGCTCGGTCTGACTAATGAAGACCTTGCCCCTCTTTTCAATTTATTGAAAGGGGGAGAGGACCCAGGTGCTCCTAGATCTGTTACCCCAGAGGCACGGAAAGCTCTAGAAAAGGTTCAGATTGCAATGTCCACAAGACAGGCCAACCGATGCCGGCCTGACCTGCCATTCAAATTTATCATCCTAGGTAAGTTGCCACACCTCCATGGAATTATTTTCCAGTGGGAGGAAAAACAAACACCTAAGGCAAAGAACACACCAAAAACGGACCGGGACCAGAGGGACCCCTTCTTGATCATAGAATGGGTTTTCCTCAGTCACAAAAGGTCCAAGAGACTGACAAAGCCTCAGGAGCTGGTAGCAGAACTGATCCGAAAGGCAAGGACCCGGATCAGGGAGTTAGCAGGATGTGATTTTAAGTGCATTCACATTCCAGTTGAGTTAAAATCAGGTCAAAATACTGTGAAAATACTGGAACAATTGTTTCAAGAAAATGAAGTGTTGCAGTTTGCTCTGGATTCCTACTCAGGATAAATTTCGGTAGCGCGGCCCGCTCATAAATTGTTCGAACAAGATGTTCAATTTACCTTAAAACTGAGAAGTGCTCTAAGTAGGAGACCTTTAAAAAGGGCTCTAACTGTCTTCACAGATGCATCCGGGAGGTCCCACAAGTCCGTTATGACTTGGAAGGATCCTCAAACCCAGCAGTGGGAGACAGACATTGCTGAGGTGGAAGGTTCACCTCAGGTTGCTGAATTGGCTGCAGTTGTTGGGGCCTTTGAAAGGTTCTCAGAACCATTTAATCTGATTACAGACTCTGCATACGTTGCAGGAGTAGTATCCAGGGCAGATCAAGCAATACTGCAAGATGTGTCTAACATTGCACTTTTCGAATTGCTCTCAAAGCTGGTAAAGTTAGTCACTCACCGAGAGCAACCATTTTATGTGATGCATGTCAGGTCACACACTGACTTGCCAGGGTTTATCGCTGAAGGCAACAGAAGGGCAGATGCCCTTGCTGCACCTGCAGTGATGGCCACTCTCCCAAATGTTTTTGAACAGGCAAAAATCAGCCACCAGCTTTTCCACCAAAATGCACCTGGCCTGGTTCGTCAGTTTAACATCACTCGAGAACAGGCCAAAGCGATTGTGGCCACATGCCCAAATTGCCAACAACATGCACTCCCTACAGTGAGTACGGGAGCAAACCCAAGGGGACTGAACAGTTGTGAACTGTGGCAAACAGATGTAACACACATACAGTCTTTTGGACGGCAGAAATATGTTCATGTTAGTGTAGATACCTTTTCTGGAGTGGTCTATGCTTCTGCCCACACAGGAGAATCATCTATTGATGCTACTAAGCACCTCTTGCAGGCTTTTTCTTTCATGGGCATCCCCAAGGAGCTGAAAACTGATAATGGGCCTGCTTACAAATCCAAGGAATTCGGGAGCTTCCTGCAGCAATGGGGAGTAGAGCACAAAACTGGCATCCCCTACTCCCCTACAGGTCAAGCCATTGTAGAAAGAACTCACTGTGATATTAAAAGGGTCCTGGACCAGCAACAACAGGTTCTGAAGGTAGAACCTCCCCACATCCGGTTATCCAGGGCGCTATTCACAATAAATTTTCTGAATTGTTCTTTTGACAGCCTGAACCCGCCCATCCTACGCCACTTTGGGGGGAGCAATCATAAGTTAATGAAAGAAAAACCTCCAGTTTTAGTAAAGGACCCTGAGACTTGGAAAATGGTGGGACCCTACAAATTGGTTACTTGGGGACGTGGATACGCCTGTGTGTCCACCCCCTCTGGTTTAAGGTGGGTTCCTTCCAAATGGATAAAGCCCTATGTTCCCAAGGTCTCAGAGAAATCTACAGAAGCATCCCAGGTTGCTCATGCTGCCTGGAGAAGAAAACGCCGCACATGTTCTCTAGAGGAAATTCCATTTAAGCCTCCTATCTGGAATAGTTTATAATATATGTTTGTTTCAAGTTTTTGTACCAGTTTAGATCCCACTGTTCGTGTGTAGCCTCGAGATGCCATGAGACCGAGCCTGCTTCTCGTCCTACTCGTGATCATCCCACCTGTGACCTTCTGCATAGTGCCGCAGCCCAAACCACATATGGACTACCTTGACAAAGGCTCTCAGACATCAACAGAGAAACTGACAACTGGCTGAATGGACTGTTCAAAGGCTGGTTGGGATCTATTCTGAAAACTGTGTTTTTAGTGCTGTTTATTTTAGTTATAGTTATTGTAGTTTTTAGCATTGTTTTTGGACTAATCAAACGCATGGTTCTCAAGTTAGTTTCAAGCTCATCTCCCCCTCCTGAGGTCTACCATTTGGAAGCCCTCAGTGCTCCAATGGATGACCTAGAAGCCTCAGTGGAAAACACTGACCCTCCTGTAGAGGAAGAACTGATTTACCAACCATGGTTTGGCAATCATTCTGCACCACAAACACAGTCCTCTTCTTTTTAAACAAAACTAGGGGGAGATGTTGTGGTGTGCTGTATTGTCCCATTTTGGCCTTCCAGGTCACTTTCCCAGGTGTGCCTATGTCTCTCTCCCTTCCCCCTTGCCCCCATGCTGAGTGAGTCCTGTCACTCAGACCTAACATTCCAGCAAGGCGTCGTGTGGTTGGTCAAGTTCAAAAGATGCCCCTATGCCCAGAGGTCATTGGCCTGTCTGGGTGTCATCTTCCCCTGAGACCCTGCCCCTCTCACCTGGTTGGTGGCTCACCTGTACCTCCCCTTCCCCTGTCCCTGAGCTTAAAAAGGTGATCAGACCATGCGGTCGGTGTTCTGTTGGAGCAGGTCCTCACGTTCAGACCTCTGTAACCATGGAATAAACCTCTGGACATTAAACCCTCCAGCAGAATCCTCTCCTTTTTCTCTTCACCATCGCCTGAAGCTATCCTCCTGAGGTAACGGGGTCCCTTACAAGCCTGGACTTGTTCAGTGCCCAGCTGCAACCACCAGCAAGCCAAGGTATCTCTGGGGTGATACACCGCAGTTGCTGCCTTTGGCCCAGCAGCGAGGGTCAGACTGGTCCAGGCACAATCTAACTGGTAATATTGGGAGCTTTTTTCCCGATAATATGAGTCCAACCTTTTTCTTTGGTCCGCACAGCTGAATTTGTGATCAGGAGCACCTGGAAGGGGCCTTCAAATTTAGGCATTAATGTTCCCGTAGTCCATGATTTTATCAAAACCCAATCTCCTGGACTAATGTTGTGAACTTTTGTGTCGAGAGGGGAAGTTTGAGAAAGGTATCCTTTCTTTCTAAGTCCCTCCAGAGTTCTTCCAATTATTTCTAAATATTTTCTGGTAGCTTCTTCCCCTTCCAGATAGTCTCCTGTGCTATAAGGTGTTAACAAGAATGGCAGCCCAAACATCATTTCATAAGGTGAAATTCTTATGTCAGCTCGAGGTCTTGTTCTGATGCACAATAGCGCTAGGGGCAAACACTTCAGCCAATTCATCTTTGTTTCCTCAATCAATTTAGTTAATACATTTTTGATAGTTTTGTTCATTCGCTCCACCCTTCCAGAACTCTGGGGGTGCCACGGAGTATGCAACCTCCATTTCATTCCTAAAGCCTCAATTATATTTTGTAATGTTTGGGACACAAAATGTGGACCTCGGTCTGAGTCTATGGTGTTCACAATACCATATCTGGGGATAATATTCTCTAGGATTGCTTTTGCCATGACTTGAGCTGTTTCCCTCCTGGTCAGGAAGGCTTCTACCCAATTTGTGAGATGATCAACTATAACCACTAAATATCTGTATCCTTGCACTGGGGGCATTTCAGTGAAATCTATCTGTATGCTTTGGAAGGGTCTCAAGGCTAATTCCCTTCCTCCAGGTGCTACTTTTCTAATAACTTTCTGGTTCACTTTTTGACAAATGATACACCCTCTGGTAACAGCTTTAGCCGGGCTCTATACCCCAATGCATAGGTTATTTCTTAGGAAATGATCACATAGTCCTTGGACTCCCCAGTGAGTTAATTTATGTAGTTCTGTTAGCACTGTCCGAGCCAGTGCTTTATTCAAAAACACCCGTCCATCTGAGGTTAACCACTCTCCCTGTTGTCCTTTATGTAACTTTAAATCTTTTAGTGCTTCTAATTCTTCTTCACTAAATATAGGTTCCTCCCCTTTTTCAGGTGTCATTTTTGTCTTCAAAATTTTTACTGGGTCCCCTGGTTCTAGAGCTGCTTCTTTCTGATCAGCCAGTCGGTTTCCTTTAACTTCTAAACTGTCTCCTCTTTGGTGCCCCTCTATATGGACCACTGCTATTTCTGTAGGTTTTTGTAGGGCCTCTAGTACTGATCGGACTTGGTTCTCATGGGCTAAGCTCTTTCCCTTTGAACTTAAATACCCACGTTCCTCCCATATTTTCCCAAATGTATGAACTGTCCCATACGCATATTGGGAGTCCGTATAAATGGTTCCCCGGTCCCCCTCCAGTAAGTCCAGTCCCCTTTTCAGGGCATATATTTCACATTTTTGGGCTGACCAGCTTGGGGATAGTTTCCCTTTTTCTGCAATTTGTAATGTTTCTCCATCTATAATGGCATAACCTGAAGCTCTTTTTCCATTTACTACCCTCGAAGAGCCATCTATGAATAAGCTTCTTCCAGTTGCTAGAGGCTCATCTTCCTTTTACTTTTCTTTGGAGATAAACCAATTCTAGACAATCATGTTCTAAATTCTCTATAGGCTCTCCCATTAGGAATTGTGCTGGATTGAGGGCATTTGATGTGATAAATTCTAAGTCCTCTGTATTCATTAGTATTATCTCATATTTTAATATTCTAGCATCGGTTAAGACCTCTCTGTCTCAGTACTGCCTTAAGATCATGAGGAGTATGTACTTTAATTTTTCCCTGTAAGGTCAATTTTTGAGTCTCCTCTATCAGGATTGCAGTTGCTGCTACTGCCTGTATACCAACTGGCCAGCCTCTAGCCACTGGATCTAACAATTTGGAGATGTATGCCACGGGTTTCCTGCACCCTCCCCACTCTTGAGTTAAGACTCCATAGGCAATACCTCCTTCTGCACTCACAAACAGGTCAAAGCCCTTCCTGAGGTCTTGTAAGCTTAGGACCGGGGCAGAAGACAATTTGTTTTTTAAGTTTTCCAATTGTTGATCATCTTCAGCTGTCCAAATTAGGGGTTCTGGATCCACTAGTTTATTGTACAGAAATTTCACACTCTGTGTGTATTGATCCAACCATAACTTACAATACCCGAACAAGTCCAGGAGTTTTCTCACATCTCTTTTCGTTTTTGGGGCCGGGAGAGGTAAAATACCTGAAATTCTGTCAGGGCTTAGTTTCTTATACCCTCCCCCTATTATGTGCCCCAAGTATGTTACTTCTGATTGCACAAATTGTAGTTTCCCTTGGGAAACTATTAGTCCTTTCTCCCCCAGAAAATTCAAAAGTTTAATACTAGTTTGTCTGACCTGATCTTTTTCCTTTCCTGATACCATCAGGTCATCAACATACTGCAAGATCTGCACTTCTTGTTCAGGGACAGATTGTTCCAACAAACTCTCTAAAGCTTGTCCAAAGAGATTGGGGGATTCAGCGAACCCCTGTGGTAATCGGGTCCACCTTAACTGTTGTCTCCGTTTCGTACTCGGGTCCTCCCATTCAAAGGCAAACCAATCCCTACATTCTGTTGCCAGAGGACATGCCCAGAAAGCATCCTTCAGATCTATGACAGTGAACCAAGCATGTTCTCTTGGAATTCTGCTTAGGAGACTATATGGGTTGGGCACAACTGGATGTCTGGCAATGGTTCTTTTGTTGACTTCCCTCAGATCTTGTACCAGCCTATATTTCCCTTCAGCCTTTCTAACTGCCAGTATAGGGGTATTATGTGGTGAAATGCGGGGTTCTAAAATTCCCTCCTGCAACAGTTGCTCGATGACTATAGCAAGCCCCTTCTTTCCTTCTAGGGAAATTGGATACTGTTTAACCCATATGGGTGAGGTATCATCCTGCATTTTTATTGTTATCGGTGGAATGTCTAATAAGCCTCTCTTTCCCCCCTCAGCCCATACCTCAGGATTTATTTCTGCAACATCTCCTTGAGACAGCTTCATCACTTGTACTACCATCCTCCCTTCCCTTGGAACAATCCCAACCCCCAAATGGACTTGCAGATCCCTTCCTAACAAACTTTTTTCTAAGTTGGGCAGATAAAGAAAATTAGCTTTACATTGCCTTGAGTTTCCAATTATTTTCATTTCTTCAATCACCGATGCTCTAAATGGTCTCCCCTCTGCACCCAATACTTCACAAAATTGTCTCCCAATTTCCATACCTTGTGGTATTTTGTTGAGACAGGACTTATCTGCCCCTGTATCAACCAAAAATTCAAATTCCTCATTTAGGGGTCCCACTTCAAAGTTTACCAAGGGCTCTTCTAGATGTTTCATCGGGTCCCCTATAGTAAAAAGCCCTTGACACCCCTAGTCCTCCCCCTTAAGAATCCTTCCTAAATTGTCCTGTTCCTTGGCTATTGCCTCATCGAGACTGAGCTTTTTACAAAACCTCCTGATGTGTCCTGCCTCCCCACAGTAATACCACTGTCGTCCTCTCAAAGGGACTTCTTGAGGTCTCTCCACCCTTCGTGCACCGGTCAGTACTGGCCTTCCTCTGCCTCCTCCTGATGGTGGACCCGCCCCCCCTGCACTTTCTCTAGCTACAGCAACCATGATCTTAGCCTTGGCCTTTACTTTTTCTTCCTCCCTCCTTAAATACACCTTCATTGCCTCCTTTAATAACTCATTAATGTCCTTCTCTTGCCAATCTTCCATCTTTTCCAGTTTTCTCCATATATCAGCCCAAGATTTGGTAACAAATTGGACTTTTAGTAGCATTTGACCTTCTGGGGTGTCTGGGTCTATTCTAGAGTACAACTGGAAGTTCCGCCTTAAGGCGGTTAAGCCAGGCAGCAGGAGCTTCATCTTTCTCTTGTGTACCCTCAAATGCCAATTGGGTATTAGTTCCTTTGGGAACTGACTCTTTGATCCCCCATATTATCAAAGACCTATATTCCCTCATGGCCTTCCTCCCCTCCTCCTGATTAGGGTTCCAGTTGGGCTCCGTTAGTGGCAATTTCTGTTCACCTGATGGCACCTGGGGTCCTGGACTGTTATCTTTCTCCCAAATTTTTATGCCAGCCGCGCTTATCATCTGGACCTCTTCTGGGGAAAATAATATACTCAGGATGGAATTTATCTCCCCCCAAGTGTAGATATTTGGACCTAGAAATTGATCCACTTGGTTGGCTATGCCCACTGGGTCCTCAACTAAATGCCCCAACTCTTTCTTGAATCCTCTCACCTCAGAAGCAGTTAGGGGAGCATTCACAAAGCCAACACCTCCCGCTACTCCTCCCATAGGAACCTCTCTGAGGGGAAAGAGTCTCTCTGCCTTGGAGGTCTTGGATCTGGTGCTAAAGTAAGGCCCATCTTCAGATGCCAAACTACTTTGTGGGTTCTCTGGGTTACCCTGAATGTTCTGCCCATCAGCAGGTGTATTTGCTGATAGCTGTTTACTGGGCGAGGAGGCATTTGTGTCCCAACTAGGAGGAGGTAAAGGGACAGCAATAGGAGGGGGAGAAGAGCCTGAGTAGATATTAAGCGGAGCTGGAGAAGGGGTGGAGAATGCAGCAGGTGGAGTAGGCACTCGTGGTGGTGCAGAAGGAACTGGAGGAGATACTGGGTTTATCATAGCGGAAGCTGAAGAGGTAGAAGGAGGAATTTGAGCAGGTGGTAATGAGATGGCAGCTGGGGGAAGAACCGGACCTGCCATTTGAGGTGCTTGAAGAAGAGGATTATAAGGTGGAGGGGCAGAAGGAGGGAAATAATCCAGGGGGTCCCATCTTTTACTAGTTCTATCATCCCCTCCTTCATTCCCCTCTTTCTTCCTCTGTACCTTACAAATTTGCACCCCTTCATCCCCAACAGCACTCTTTAACCAGCAAGCCACATACAATAATTGCTCAGGATCAGTATCTCTTCGAGCTGTCAGATAATTATTTAATTGTTGGCACATCCACTTATCCTTTGTCCCACACCAAGGCCATCCTCCTTGCAACTCTAATTCTGGCCACGCTTCCATACAATAATGGATCATTTTCACTTTATCTAATCCCTCCGTGGCCTCTATAGAATCCCATTTTACTAACAATTCTCCTAAGGGACTACTAAGAGGTATATCTCTCAGTCTCTTGCCAGTCTTTTTACTATTACAACCTCCCATTTTTCAAGTCTCAAAAAAAATCCTGAAGGTGCCTCTACTGACCGGGAATTTAAAAAAAAACTTTCTTTGAGGAGCTCCAGCCTCCTCCACTGAACTTCAAATTTCTGCCTGATGCTCAGGACTTTATACTGAAACAACTGCCCAATCTCTTGATTGCCCAACTTCCCAATGTCAAGTCTTACATCTATGGGGACTTGAACACATGAAGCCTTGGCCAAGAATCCGGGTCGTGCCTGACTCCCTCAGTCAGGAAAAACAACTGCCTGATTTTTTAGTTTGCCTAACCTGCCAATTTTTAGGCTTCACCATATCAGGACTTAAAAGCAAATCGCAGCCTCCTTCGCTGGGGTTTGTGCCTGACTCCCTTTGTCAGGACTTACTTTGCCTGCAGGGCTTGGGAAACACCCAAATCCTTCTCGGGACTGACAAATCTTACTCGAATCTTTCTCGAGACTTACAAAAGTGCCTGACCTCCCTTTGTCAGGACTTTGGGGTGCGTGCCACTCATACACAGTAATTCACTCCACACGCCCGGAGTGGGGGGGCCCTTTATTCCCCCTTGGGAGACGACTTCACTCACGCTAATTCCACTCGCTTCCCCCTGTTCCTGGCCGCTTTTCTCGCGAAAAGCCGGAACCGCAGTACTGAGGGGTCCCTCTCACTTTGAAGGTCCGGCTGCTGGCCCTTGTCTCACTCACACACACATGCACACGTCTCCCACTCCCGCCACCAGATTTCTCACCAGTCCGGTGCTCCGGTGCTCCTCTGCGTCACTGTCCTGAGCCGGTCCCTCTGGTCCTGGTAGCCAGCTGTCCTCTGAAGATCCAAGATAGCCAGTCCTGAGTCCTCTTGCGGCGTGGCTATCCCGGACGAGAGCCCCCAGCTGAAATAAACAGGGCCAGGAGACTTCTTCTCCTTTTTAATGCCTTTATTAGAAGTGATCAGCTCAGGATTGGGCGGCTCGACGGGTCTGCAGCATCCGTCATCTCTCCCAGGGCGACTCAGAGGAGGAGGATATGCGCAGCTCTGTCCACTAGGGCCAGAGCTGGGGGAAATCCAGTCCTCGTGGGAGCCTTTAGGGCGTGGTGTCTCCGTCAGATGTTACCCCTCCCACTCTGTCAGCTTGGTCTCACCGCCGGGGTCAACTCCCATGGTCAGGGCGAGAGGGTCCGAAGGTGTTCCGCGTTTCTGCAGGTTCAGCACTCGGTTCCTCACGTCCAGACATCACTCCAGTCTTTCAACTCTTAGGTGGCTCGTTGTTTTTGGGGTTTCTCCATGAGTTTGGAGATGGGGGTCTCACAAAGCATTCTGGCCTTGGGAGTCACTTTGCATAACCCCCCCCCCCACCTTCTCAGGTGTCTTCCCTATTCTGAGAAAGGTAAAACTTAGCTTCGGGCAAGGTCCCCACCCAGGAGAAGGGCCATTACCTCACCCCAGCCAGGGCTTTTACTAATACAAAAACAACCATTAACGACAACGACCCGTGATTACAATAACAAAGGCAGCAGCCCAGCAGTAGTGGTAACCTTTTTCTCACAGGAAAAAATATTAACCGAATTTTTGTTCATAACAGCTTCTCCTTCCCCTGCCCGGGGCTTGCGGCTGAACCCCAATGGTGGCAGAATCTTGGTCGAGCCGGCCCGGCCTGGGGCTGCTCCTGGGGCCCGGCGGATCCTGGCTGGGCCCGGGCTGGTGGCGGGGCAGGGCTCAGCAGTGCCCAGATGGTCACAACTGCAGCCATGGCCTCCCCTGCCCTGCCTGGCAGCCGATGGGGCCTGTAATGGGTTAAAACTTTAAGATTGTTCATCAAAACTTACAAAGTTATTCCTGTAAGACTGTTGCACCACCTCTAGTTTGTTTAAGTAAATTTCCAGACTTTAAAGCATAAGGAAGGTGAAACCAAAAGGCAATAGGTTTCACAAATATTTGTTTATCTGTTTTGTAAACTGTTAATATGGGTGGGGGATTTGCTATGATTGATAACACAGTATCAGCTTATCCGCTCAGTAAACCTAGGATTCCAGGAACTCAGCAGATTGAGCCTAAAAGTTCCAGGAATCAGACAAAGGAAAATTACCAACCTTCATCTTCAGACCCCAGGAGGTGGACTATAACCACCTAAACACAAAAGAAGAATACGCTGAGTACTACACATCAACCTGGAAGAAGGACTGTATAAGAACTCCGCGGAAAATCAGAAGAGTGCGGCAGTGGCGGAGCGGAGACTCCCCTGTCGCCCAGCGCTGATTTGCTTATTGCCTTGCCCTCTGTAATCAATAAATTCTCAATTGGTTTTACTTGGCAAATTGTCGTCTCAATTTATAACAGGGCCTGGCGGGGTCCCTGGGAAGGGGCCCGGCCCCACGGCAGGAGCCGCCTGGCCCGGCCTGGCTGAGATGGTGGCCGGGTCAGACTTGTTACCTCTTTGCCAGCCAGAAGGGAAAGAGAACCTCTATCCTGCTTTGAAAAGGAAGTGAGTTTTTGTAAGGCTGTGGTTAAACCAATAGGTACTCAGATTTGAATATTGGCACGTGGTGTGGCAACTGAAGACATGAATACGCCTCTGAGAACACAGGGGGTTAAAAGCAGAGAACTGCCAAGAAAACTTTCTTTTTTTCCGGTGGGTGAAAGAAACCTGTTACCTTTGTCTGCTATTTGAAATATTCCTGATTGTTGTATCCAAATTATTCCTAATTGCTGTAAATTTCTTGTCCACTGCATGTAAGATTTTGCTATGATGTTTCGTCGTACTCATACTAAAAGACATTCTTAAAAAACAAAATAGAAGAGGAATGAATGCCTTAAGAACGTTCAAATAAGGCAATTGTACATGAGAAATTTGGACAACTAATCATTTTGAATAATGCAATATTTACATGAGAAATTTGGAAAAAGATCATCACATCTAAATCCCAATTGAGTGTACCACAGTGAAGCCTGATTGATTCATTAACTTCAGGAGAAGATGTGCCTGTGTTTTATCATCAGCAGTTCAAAGCAGTCACCTGCTCATTCCATCAGATACTGATCAGCTCTGAAAACATGAGGCCCAGTGAAAGGAGAAATGACCTCATCACCTTGCAGCCTTTGTGGCCAGAGCAGGAGCAGAAGGAGGACTGCCAAAACATGGCTGTGGCTGGAAACTGACAGAGGCAATTTGCCAACAAAAGCCTCATGGCATCCTCATGGTACAGTGCTCCTACGAACCTTCTGCAGTTATTCCCTGTTCCAGCGCCCAGGAGGACATTCAGTCATGTCAAAGATCAACATTTTCAGCTCATAGACTTTCTCATCCTTCTCAACTCATTGGAAACAATGGTCATTTCTTTCCATTTCCCTAAGAGACATTGGACATTATTCTTTTGTTTTCTCATGCTGCAAAACCCTGTGTCAATGACTTGATAGAATTTGCTAAGTTTTGTTGATTGTAATTGGTCTTTTGTCTATCTTATCCCATATCTAACAGATAACCAGTGACAACTGTGATGAGATAATACCCTCACAAGAGTGAGCTGTTTCAACATCAGAACATAGGAGCCTTTTTAAATGAACAAAAAGGGGGAGATGTCATAGACAGGTAGAATAATGATAAAAGAAAGGTCTTTTGAAATCAGGCCTTGTTCTGCCTTATTAATAGCATAATATGGCAGAACATATTCTGAGTGCAGCTAAGCAGTTACAAGTTCCCATGTGAAGCTATTTTGAGAATGAGACTTTGTGAACAATCTCTTCTGAGGGTGAAAAACAAATGCACCTGCAACAAGGGATTTGTCCCATGAGAATCAGTGAAGAGAACAGGTAAACAATACAATAGAGAGGTTTGATGCACAAGTAAAATCTAATTTATTAACCAATAACAGAAGAACTGCTAAGAAATCTATGAACTAACTAATGTTGCACACGAGGTCTGTCAAACTGTGTAAAATGAGTTTTGTGAATAAAGAGTAAAGAGTTCTCCAGCTCAGCTGGGTCTTCTGGGATTGCAGTTCCCCCCTTCTTTAGGGCTTTGGTTTTGCTCTTCTTTAGGGCTTTGGTTTCGCTCTTCTCTGGAGCTTTGGGTTCCTTCTTCTTTAGGGCTTTGGTTTCCTTCTTTTCTGGCGCTCTGGTTTCCTTCTCTGGGATTTTGGTTTCTTTCTTCTCTGGGATTTTTGCTTTCCTTCTTCTCTGGGATTCTGCTTTCCTTCCTCTCTGATGCTTTCGCATGGGCTTCTTTCTTCTCCCGGGTCTTGGTTTTCCCCTTCGCTGGTTTTGGAGCTTGCTTCCCAACAGAGACACTCTTCTTTTCCTTCTTCTGCCTCTCATCCTCCTTCCTCCTCTCTTCCTCCTCTAAGGCCTTTGCCTCCTCCTCGACATTTTGAGCTGGCTCCTTCAGCTCCCTTGTGCAGACAAAACAGAAAACACTGCTGAGAGTCCCACCAGAACCTTGGGCTCCCTCGTCCTGACTGGCCCTGCACTTCATTCCTTGACCCTGAGGCCATTTCCGTCAATTCTCCTCAACCCACAGAGGTTGGGAACATCCCAAGTGAGGGCAAGGGTGGAAGGGGACCTCCAGGACCGGCCAAACCTGAGCTTTGCCATCATAAGGTGTTGACTGTGCACGCTCCCTCTGAAGGCACAGCCAGACCCCTCAGCTCCTGCCAAAGGCTGATCCAGCAGCTCTCTGTGCTGGTGCCTGGAAACGCCCTTTGTCTCTTGGCTTCCCAGTTTAAAGCAGAGCACTGATTGCTGACATCTGCTTAGCTCTCCTCCAGTTCTTACTGAGCTCATTCAGCCCCCTTCTCCCTGGGCACAGCTGAAGCATGATTTTAAAGAGTTCAGATTTCAGCTGAGGGTTAGAAGCAATTGCCATTGATCAGGATGTAAGTTAGATAGGCAGACCATAGGTTAATGGTTATGAGATGCTTAAGCTGGAGCTGATTGTTCTATTGTTTACCATTAGGAGCTTCTTTCTAGAAGGAAGTGGAGGAAGTGAACTGTGATAAGAACATCTTGAAACCAGGAGAACAATGGTTAGCACCTGGGCTTGATGTCAATCAATCACTAAGTTGGGGACCTTGGATGGTGCCAGAGGGTCACAGAGACCTGATGAAGACATTCCTGACCTCATCCCTTAAGACCACTGACCCAATTTGAGACCATCAACCCAATTCAAGGGAAGAAGTGCACAGGAGTGAAGGACCAATGACCTCATTTGAATACAGAGCAGGCATGGGAGGTGCTGGGGTTGTGCAGATGTATTGTGTGTAAGATCTTGGGAAATAAAGAGAGGGCAAAGAACCTTGGACAGCGCGGTCACGCCTTTTAGGGACGGCTCTGGTGCCACCCGCCGGTGTTAATAAACATCCCACTGTCTAACTTGAATTAGTTAGAGAGTCTCTGCCCGTGATCTTCAGTTTTAACGACTCCTAGCCTGCTCCTTCATGAGAACAATCCTATCAGTCAGAAAGCAAAGGCTGCAGGAACCCCTCTCCTGCAAGATAGGCTCTTGTCAGGCAGATTTCCTGCTGGAACCCAGCTGGGACCAAGCAAACCAGTGCTGGCTGCCATGGAAACCATTGGAAGCAGCCTCGTCCCTCTCCTCCCCATGAAACCAACTTCAGCCTGGCCTGAAGAAGTCCTGATGCACAGGCTTGCTTTAAGCAGCCTCCACTCCCAGCTCCACACTTGGCCTGTGTGTCCTGAGCTGGGCTGCCTTGCTGGAGCTGAGCTTCTCCTGTGCTTGCCTACGGCTGCAGCTGCAGGGGAGCCTAAAGCACAGGAGCTTTTCTGGCTGCTGTGCCACCATAAGGAGAACCCTGGCAGATCAGCAGTGCAAGGACTTCATCTGTGGCAGGAGCAGGACCCAAAGCAAGGTTTGCTCTGTGCCCCACGCCTGCCCATACCACAATCCCACTGTTCTGGTGAAGAAGGCAGGTGATGAAGAAGATGCCACTCAACACCATGGACTTCAAGACACCTCTAGAGGCGGTGCCAAGGCAAGCCCAGAGCCCAGCTCCCTGCAGGCAGCAGCTAAGCCAGCAGGGCTCAGCACTCAAATAGAGAAGAAGATGTTCTGTCTCAACAGAAGAAGGTCCTTCCTCTCTTGGCAGCCAGGCAGCTCAGAGTGGCCATCCCTGTGTTGCTGCTGGCCTTTGCTCTGCAGCTCCTCTGAGCTCAGAGGCCTTGGAGCAGGGAAGCCCTGCAGGGACAATAACCCATGGCAGAGCAGGAACCCACGGAAGGCTGACTCACCTGTCCCTGAGAGGGGCCTGAGAGCCACAGTTGATCTCCTGGGGGCTCAGGGAGGAGCTGACACGTGAGGCCTCCCCGGGCACCGGCACCTCGGAGGTGGAGCCTCCCTCCATGTGGCACAGCTTGGGACATTGCAGGTGGTGGTGAGGTGGCCAGAGAAGGTGGAGGAGACCTGCTGGCTCTCTCCTGGCTGCAGCACACCTGGCAGTGGCAGGATATTGAAAGCCTGGATGGAAGACAGGAGAGATTGAGGTGTTGAGCATGGAAATGGATGCAGAAGACCATCTTGCAGCTGTAGCCAGAGGGGCCTATTCCCCAAACACTGCCAGAATCACCCTCACCTCATCCTGCATCCATGCCATTGACCAGTGCAGGGACCATGGGGAAAATCTTCTCCCATACTCACGGGTCAATGCATTAATTAGTACATCACATGAAAGTGAACTGGGATGGCTCCTGGCAGCAGAAATTCTCTCTGATGCACAACTTGCCATTACAAAGTTTCAAAACTTCCTGCTTTTAGAAAAGGAGGAGACTCAGAGTGAGAGCTCTTGGAGCTGAGGGAAGGAGTCCAGCCCAGCTCATCTGACTCCTGAGGCTCTTCCCCTCTCTCTCTGATTTAAATGCTGCTTTCTCAAGGTGCTACAGCAAAAGCTCCTGCAAAAATTTCCTGTGGAGCACCTGAGGAGTTGCAGAGGAAGCAGTGCCCTCCACAGGTGCTGCACAGCGTCCTTGGGCAGCCCTGCAACATGCCCTGCACGGCCTCTCCAACAAGCAGCTGCTCCAGCAGCACTTGGTGATGGGCCTGCAGGGATGGGAGGCCCCTCTGTGGCCAATGCTGAGGGCCCCCAGTGGCACTGGCAGCTCCAGCCCTGCTTGCCACACTGACAATGGGCAAGGGAGACAGATTCCCTCTTGCCTTCTCCGCTCCCAGGGCAGTGTGCGCCACGTCCAGGGAGCACCTGAATCCCTCCAAGCCTCGAGGCAGGTGAGGGTGCTCAGGACTTGGTGCTGGCACCCGAAAAACAAGCCATTTTCTATGCTGGGAGGAAGAGACAGCCCCTCTGCAAAGTCTGCCTTTGTCAGACAGCTCCAGGGCCAGCAGCGCAACAGCAGCTCTGGGTGAAAGCAGAGCCCTGCAAACAGGGAGTCTGGCTGCCTTGGGAAGAGGCTCCATGGAGACCAGGATCATCCCAGCTTGCTCTGGGAGGGAAGCTGGAGGGGTAACCATGATGATGCAGAGAAAAGCCTCATCTTACATGGGGAAGGAAACAAGGCAAAAAATCCCACACTCAGTACAGGCCTGTAGGATCTGAGTCAGCTTCTCCAAGGAAAACTCTCCTATTTCTCCCTCCCCTGACCCAGAAGCAGATGCAGGCGTGAAAAATCCTGAGTGCTGTGGACAATGGGAAAATATAAGACAAACCCTGAAGGAATTTTCTGATGCTGTAGACTGGGATTTTCCATGGGAACAAATTCAGAACCCAGCTGAGGTGGGGAAATACCTAAAAGAGAAGTGCCATGACGATTCTAAGGAGAAAAGGCTCATTGCAATAAGCTGGGCCCTGCCCTATGCTTATCACACTCTGTTAGATAGTGTAGGGCAGCAGACAGGGGCAGGGGGGCAGGGAGATAAATCAGCTATCCCAGTCACTCGAGCTGTAGCCAACAGCCCAGGCTTGAAGCCAGCAGCCAAACCAGATAGTGAGCCTAAGCCAGCATCTAAACCCATGGCTGTTGCTACCAGTACTAGAAGTGGGAAATGCATAGAAAAAACTAATCAACCAGTGGATGATGATGATGATGGTGATACAGGAGAAGAAGCCTTGATGCCTGCTGACATAAAATCAGGAGTCAAAGCAGCAGGTGCAACATCAGACGCAAATATTGAGTCCTTTTCCCTGAAGGACCTTCGTGGCCCAGGGAAGGATTACACTCGAAGGTCTGATGAATCCATAATTTGTTGGCTGGTCCGTCTCTGGGATGCTGCAGGCAAGGCTACAATTCTGGATGGCACTGAAGCCAAGCATGTGGGATCCCCGTCACAGGATCCTGTCATCGACCAAGGAATGATGAGCGGGGCTAACCCTCACAGCCTCGGGCAACGGGTCCTAAGGAGTGTAGCACAAAGATACCTGGGCGCAGACGATCTCTATATGCAGCAAACCCAGTGGAAAACCATGGAGCAAGGGATTCAACGCTTGAGGGAAATGGCAGTGGCCGAGATTGTCTTCTCAGATGATGGAAACACTGTAAATCCAGACTTGGTACCATGCACATCTCTGATGTGGAGAAAACTTGTACGACTTGGGCCACGAGAATACGCTTCTGCGTTAGCAATAATGAAGCAGGATGATGGTGAGGAGACTGTGCTGGATATGGCAAGGAAGCTCCGAGCATATGCAGGTGCTGTGCATGGCCCAACACAGGCCAGAATCGCAGCAGTGGAAACATGTCTGCAAAAATTAGAAGACAAGATGGAGGAGGGTCACAAGAAACTGAGGGAGGAGATTAAAGAGGGCTTTCTCCAAATCTCGGCAGTACAGATCAGAGGTTCTGGTACCCAACGCAGACGTTCCCCAGATGGCGAGAGAAGGAACACCCCATGAGCTGAGCTGTGGTTCTACCTGCGTGATTGTGGAGAAGACATGGGGAGATGGCACAGAAAACCTACCGCTGCTCTGGCACAATGGGTGTGTGAACTGAAGACTGAGAGAGGAAGTTCCAAAAGGGAAGCAGCTCCAGTGGCCAGTAACCGAACTGTCACATATGATGATAATGACAATATTTTTGATCCCCCTGAAAGACCCTCCAAGGCATATGCCTAGGGAAAGAAGGATAACCAGGCTTAGGGGGGCCCTGCCTCTAGCCAAGTAGAGGCTGGGGAAAACCGTGTTTTTTGGACTGTGTGGATTCATTGGCCTGGCACATCTGAACCGCAAGTATACAAAGCTTTGGTTGACACTGGTACGCAATGTACATTAATCCCATTGAGACATGTGGGGCCAGAGTCTGTTTCTATTGCTGGTGTGACAGGGGGATCACAGGATTTTACTTTGGTGGAAGCTGAGGTGAGCCTGACTGGAAATGAGTGGAAGAAACACTCTATTGTGACTGGCCCAGAGGCCCCATGCATTTTAGGCACAGACTTCTCCCGAAGTGGGTATTTCAAAGACCCAAAGGGACTCAGATGGGCATTTGGAATAGCTGCTGTAGAGACAGAGGGTGTCAAGCAGGTGAACAGCTTGCCTGGACTGTCAGAAAGCCCATCTGCAGTAGCTCTCCTGAAGGTGGAAGAGCAACGAGTACCAATTGCCACCTCAACAGTGCACCGCCGACAGTACCGAAGGAATCGAGATGCTGTGATCCCCATGCACAAAATGATCCGTGAGCTGGAGAGCAGAGGGGTGCTCAGCAAGACCCACTCACCCTTCAACAGCCCCATTTGGCCCGTGCGTAAACCTGAAGGAGAATGGAGATTGACAGTGGACTATCATGCATTGAATGAAGTGACTCCAGCCCTGAGCGCTGCTGTGCCGGACAGGCTGGAACTCCAGTACGAGCTGGAGTCCAAGGCAGCAAGGTGGTACGCCACTATAGACATTGCCAATGCATTTTTCTCCATTCCCCTGGCAGCGGAACGCAGGCCTCAGTTTGCCTTCACCTGGAGAGGCGTGCAGTACACCTGGAACCGACTGCCCCAGGGGTGGAAGCACAGCCCCACCATCTGCCATGGACTGATCCAGGCTGCACTGGAAAAGGGTGAGGCTCCAGAACACCTGCAATGTATTGATGACATCATTGTGTGGGGGAAGACAGCAGCAGATGTGTTCCAAAAAGGGGAGAAAATCATCCAGATTCTCCTAAAAGCTGGCTTGGCCATCAAGAGCAAAGTCAAGGGACCTGCCTGAGAGACCCAGTTTCTAAGAGTGAAGTGGCAAGATGGATGGCGTCAGATTCCCACCGATGTCATCAACAAGATCACAGCAATGTCTCCACCATCCAGCAAGAAAGAAACACAAGCTTTCCTAGGTGCCATAGGTTTTTGGAGGATGCACATTCCCGAATACAGTCGGATCGTGAGCCCTCTCTACCTGGTCACCCGTAAGAAGAACACTTTCCACTGGGGCCCTGAGCAGCAACAAGCCTTTGCACAGATCAAGCAGGAGATCGCTCATGGAGTGGCCCTTGGCCCAGTCAGGACAGGACCAGAGGGGAAGAACGTGCTCTACTCGGCAGCCAGGAACCATGGCTTGTCCTGGAGCCTTTGGCAGAAGGTGCCTGGGGAGACTCAAAGCCGACCACTGGGATTTTGGAGTCGAAGCTACAGAGGCTCTGAAGCCAACTACACTCCCACAGAGAAGGAAATCTTGGCTGCCTATGAAGGAGTCCAGGCTGCCTCAGAGGTAATAGGCCCTGAAGCACAACTCCTCCTGGCACCCCGACTACCAGTACTGGGGTGGATGTCCAAAGCAAAAGTTCCCTCTACGCACCATGCAACCAGTGCTACATGGAGCAAATGCATTGCTGTTATCACACAGCGCGTCTGTATTGGAAACCTGAATCGCCCTGGGATTCTGGAAATAATTACAAACTGGCCAGAGGGTGAAAACTTTGGTCTCGCTGATGAAGGGGAACAAGAAGCGACACGGGCTGAGGAAGCTCCACCATCCAACCAACTGCCAGCAGAAGATCCACGATACGCTCTCTTTACTGATGGTTGGTGCCGCATTGTGGGAATGAACCGGAAGTGGAAAGCAGCCGCATGGAGCCCCACACGACAGGTGGCAGAGGCCACTGAAGGAGAAGGTGGATCAAAGCCAACTTGCTGAACTCAAAGCTGTTCAACTGGCCCTGGACATTGCTGAGAGAGAGAAGTGGCCAAAGCTCTACCTCTACACTGATTCATGGATGGCAGCCAATGCTCTGTGGGGATGGCTGGAGAGGTGGAAACAGGCTAACTGGCAGCGTAGAAGAAAACCAATTAGGGCTGCTGAAGAGTGGAAAGACATTGCTCCCAGGGTAGGGAGGCTACCTGTGAAAATCCGCTATGTGGATGCTCAGGTTCCCAAGAGTAGGGCCAATGAGGAGCACCAAAACAATGAGCAAGTAGACCAGGCTGCAAAGATAGAGGTGTCAAAGATAGACTTAGATTGGCAACATAAAAGAGAGTTATTCCTAGCTCGATGGGCCCACGATGCCTCAGGCCATCAGGGCAGGGATGCCACCTATAAGTGGGCACGAGACCGAGGGGTGGATTTAACCATGAACAGTATTGCTGAGGTTATCCATGACTGTGAGACGTGTGCTGCCATCAAGCAGGCCAAGGGAGTGAAGCCCCTCTGGTACAGTGGGCGGTGGTCCAAGTACAAGTATGGGGAGGCCTGGCAGATTGACTCCATCACACTGCCCCAGACACGCCAGGGCAAGCGCTACGTGCTGACCATGGTGGAAGCCACCACGGGATGGTTGGAAACCTACCCTGTGTCTCATGCTACAGCCCGGAACACCATCCTGGGCCTGGAAAAGCAAGTTCTGTGGAGACATGGCACCCCTGAGAGGACTGAGTCAGACAATGGGACTCATTTCAAGAACAGCCTTATCAACACCTGGGCTAGGGAACATGGCATTGAGGAGGTGTACCATATCCCCTACCATGCACCAGCTGCAGGAAAAGTAGAGAGGTACAACGGACTGTTAAAAACCACATTGAAAGCATTAGGTGGGGGATCTTTCAAAAACTGGGAGCAGCATCTGGCAAAAGCCACCTGGTTAGTTCACACCCGAGGCTCTACTAACCGAGTGGGCTCCGCCCAATCTGAGCCTTTGCAGAGAGTAGATGGAGACAAAGTCCCAGTGATACATGTCAGAGGTTTATTAGGGAAGACAGTTTGGATTAATCCTGCCTCGAATACAGACAAACCCATTCGTGGGGTTGTTTTTGCTCAGGGACCGAGTTGCACATGGTGGATAATGCAAAAAGATGGAAGAACACGATGAGTACCTCAGGGAGATCTGAATGTTGGATAAAACCTCTGTAAATATCACTGTTTGCTGAATGTTATTACCATTGTCTGTGTATAGCTGTATAATGGATGTATCATGTATGTACTTGTAGAGTTAGAGTTTATATTAGTTTTAGTAGTGAGCAGATGATATGGGGATAAGGGGTGGAATGTCCTGGCTTGACCATTTGATGCTTTTATCCCCAGTCGTCTCATTCTGTTTATGTTGGATAATAAGTTTTGCACCTTTAAGAGTGTTCCAGAGAGTGAAGGGGGGAGAGAAGAAGCGCGCAGTTTGTTTTCATACACTGCACTCCACTCCCCCACATTCCTGCCCCTGGACTGCTGTTGTCTGTGGACAGACAGCGGGACAGAGCTCTTCTTTGGCTTTTTAGTTAGTGTTAGCTAGCTGAGGCAAAGAAGTTCCCTGGACTGTGTATTTTCTTTTCTTTGGACCTCTTGAAACCTGCTCTGGACTGAACACCCAGGAGAGCACCTGCAGCTGCACCTGTGGCCCACCGGGCCGGGCCTGGCCTGAGACAATTCCAGCACCGGAGGGACTGATCAGAGACTGAGTGAGCTGCAACCCAGGGAGGGGCTTTTCTCAGTTTGTCATCTCTTTTAGAGTGGCAAGGGGTCTCATTGTTTGATATTGTTTTGGGTTTATTGTTTAACAAACAGGTTGTTTTCCATCTTTCTCCAGGGAGGTATTTTTTCCTGCTGGACCAGTTGGGGGGAGGGGCCGATTGGATCTGCTTTTTTCCCACTGGAGCTGCTTCGGGAGATTCTTCCCCAAATTTGGTCTAAACCTGGACAGGACTCTGGCTGCCTCCTCCTTTCCAGTCCTGAAGTGCCTCCATCGAGTTGCCGAGCAATCCAGACTGGTTCTCATCTCCTTTGTTGGCTGGGGTTTGAATTTAGGTTGGTGGAGCTCATCTCTGGAAAATAAATAACTATGAACAGGGACCTGCAGTTGGAGGGAGGGAGGGACACCTGCACCAACAGCTCCTGGCCAGGATGCAGCCCCTGGCTGGGTGCTGGCTCCTTGAACTGAGAAATGCTTTGATCCAGCCCTTCCCAATCCAGGCTGGGGCAGGTCTGTTCTAAAGGCAGCCCAGGGATGGCACTGAGGTGCTGCAGCAGCTGCAACTGCTCGCATTGAGCACTTACAGAGGACAGGCATTTACACCTGGTGGGGATGCAAAAAGCACAGTGGGAGAGGAAAAGACAGAGAAGGCAGCAAAAAGGTGAGATTTGAGACACCGAGGGGCAGACCCAGCCAGTGCCCAGCCAGCACAGCCCACCCAGTGCCCAAGGCCAGAAACTCTGCAGCTCCACCAGGGATTTATCAGCAATGTTCCCCTGACACCGCTGGGGGCTTGGTTGACATTTTACAACACTCCCAGGTGACTCAGGTCGCATTCCCCATCCATCCATCCATCCATCCATCCATCCATCCATCCATCCATCCATCCATCCATCCATCCATCCTTCCATCCATACATACACAGGCTGTGGTGCTGGGATCCTGCCAAGCTCTGCCAGCCTTGGGCTTGGGGAGATTTCTGCCAGCCGTCCTGAGCTCCGTAATTGTGCTCTCTGTTCCAGGAAGCAAGCAAGAAAGAGTTTATAAAACCCAAAACAAACCACAACAGAGAAACCTAAAAAACCTTCAACAGCTCAACCCTGCTCAAGTTATTTCTTTAGGGACAGCTACCACTCTCCAGCTGAAATGCTGGGCTTTTGGGGAAAAAGAAAATTACATGTTCACCTCCAAATTGAAAAGGATTAAGGTAAGAGAACCTTTCAAACTAAAAATTACTGTCCGAAAGCTTTCATCTTTGCAAGAAATCTCTAGGTAAGACCAGCCTGACAGTTAAACAACTGGTTCTTCTGGTGGGGAGAAACTCTCCTCTTTAAGGGAAGCAGCCTGATAGTTAAAAGCAACTGTTTGGTCAAACTTCAGGCTCCCTGGCACAGCCTGCATGGCCTTTCCTTCCTGTTCACTGATTTACAGGCAGTGCCACGATGGCCCGGGTTCAGATGTTTGGTGCCATCCAGGGAATTTGGCATTGCCATTTCCATATGTTTTAATTGAAGTTTCAGTCCTTGCAACCACTCTTCAAATGCCAGCTTTCCTTTCTTTTACAGAAAGCTCAAGGTTCCCAGAAGACTTCTGACATCCTCTCTTGCGCTCAGAGAGATGACATTTTCAAACAGATGTTTCCAAAGTTAACAGCATTTGAAAGAAAAATGACCTGAAATCCCCCTGGATTCCAGCTTAGCCCAACTCCATTCTGTGTCAGACACTGAGATTCCCACCTCTAAGGCAGGAGCTGTTTGTGCCCCCATCCCTCCTGTCCTTCTCCCCAGCAGCCTGTGCCTGTTTTCCCCGGCAGAATCCCTGTCCCCGTGCACCCTGCCAGGAGCAGCTGCACACAGGCTCACAGCTCCCCTTGCCCTCACCAGGGGGTTCCTCTCATCCCCGAACACGCCGATGAGAACGTCGGTGCAATGAGTGCCCAGGGCCTGCACTGCCACCACAACTGGGATCTCTGCTGTGCTCTGGGGCTGCACAATCCCACAGGGCTTGGGGCTGGAGCAGAGCACAGCAGAGTCCTCCTTGCACTTCTGGAAGGGACACAATGAAACGCACATTCAGAGGGACCTCTCAAGAAACTTTAGGCTCCTTAACATCCACCACAACAGCAACTTACACACACCTTTAAAGCTCCCCAGGACAAAGGTCAAAGGCACAAACAAGATGCAAGAATTGTAGGCTTAGCACTCCCAGGGCATCCTGCAAGGAGGCTGCCAGCACAGGCACCGGTGTCTGTGGGTGCAGCAGCTTTTCACAACCCTCTAAGATCTCCCACAGGAAAACAGCCTGAGGACTAGAGCATCAACTGTTTCCTCAGGAGCTTAAACTGCCTCCTCAAGTTTACAGTTGGGTAGGATCCTGTTCTCAGCAGATCTTTAAGACTGAATAGAAACCAGCAAGGTCTTATCCAAACCCTTTGTTCCCCTAATAATCTCCTCAGGAAGATTTGACAGGAGGAGGTGGATGTGATGCCAAACCTGGGGAATAAGCCCGTAGCAGCCAGGAAGGTGGCTGGGATTCCTAATGAGGATCTTCCTCTCATAGGGCACCTTCAGGTGGCACTCATCACACAGCAGCACTGGGGAGGACACTTGGAGCTCAGGAACGAGACACCTGGGCAAAGAGATGAGCCCAGGACAATCAGAGATCCTGAGAGAATGGAGAATGCCTACCCGCAAAGATTGTG
The DNA here is from genome assembly GCF_028018845.1 of Melospiza georgiana. Lineage (NCBI taxonomy): Eukaryota > Metazoa > Chordata > Aves > Passeriformes > Passerellidae > Melospiza > Melospiza georgiana. Next base: position 2,606,867 of record NW_026652216.1, on the reverse strand, counting down.
AAATGGAGCAGAACACATTGGTCACTGTCAAATGCACACTGAAGAGCCCTACAGGGATAAATTGCCTTCTACCTCTTCCCACTCCAACATGTCTTGTCAAGGAGGGGCAAACCCTGAGAGGCAGCACCCAGAGGCTGCCAAGTGCCCCAGGCAGAGCACTTTGCCCCACAGCTGCCTCAGCCCCTCCTTTACCCAAGAAGGCTTGCAAGGACTCCTGCAACAGTGCCAGTGACCCACGAGCTCTGGGGAAGCCTTCCCAACAAGGATCAGTGCTCCCTAAGGCTCAAGGAACACACAGCTCCAGGGTCTCAGTAAAAATGACGCCCTTCTCTGCCATGGTGCTGTTGCCCTGCCTGAAAACTCAGCTCTTTGCCCCAGCCCTGGAGGGCACGAGACAGCAGCTGCCCCACAGAGGGGCTGATCAGCCCCTGCCAGGCCCTGCAGCTCCCTGGCTCCTTCACTGCACAGCTCCAGGCACTGCCTGGCCCCAGCTCCACCTGCTGTACACAGTGGCAGCCCAGGCACTGCCTGCATGGCTCTGCCTGGCACAGGGAACAGCACCAGGGAGCTGCATCCCTCTGGGCATCACACTGACACCCACAGCAGCACAGCAGCATGGAATTCTGCTGCAGCAACAACGACTTTTGCTCTCAACTCTGACAACACTAAAGCTCAAAATGGGAAGCAGAGGGAAGGACAACAACTGGAGCTGACCTGCCACATCAAGGGCTGCTTTCCCCTTGTCAGACCTTGCCCTCCCCACTCTTGCTGGGAGCCACTTCCCCCCTGCCATGTGCCCTCATGGACAGAGCCAGAGCCTGACTCTCAGCAGCTGCTTGGTGTGGCCCAAACCAGTGCACGGTGCTCACAGCCAGCACAACTCCACCTCTTGCAGCCAGAAGGAGAGGAGCCCCTCAAGAAATTTGTTCCACCTCAAGCACCAAAAACAAGGCCAATCAATGATATCATTCCTGGTGCCTTTAGAAGAGGGCCCAGGACCGTGCTGGGCTGGCAGCAAACGTGCTTTTCACTACAGGCTGCTGCCCAAGCACTGCTGTTCTCGTGTCCAGCTGGCACAACATGAGGGCATTCAGCAGCACTTCTCCTTGGCAGCTGCAGCCAGCACAGCCTGGGCAAGGCAGTGCCTGGGGGAGACCAGGCAAGGGCTGCTACCTGGCTGTGATGATCAGGGCTGCCACTCCCTTGCCAACACCCTCCAGGTCCACCAGCAACCTCCGGTAGAACTCCATCACCGTGTTGGAGCACAGGGTCACCTGGTGGAAGAGAAGAACAGTCAATGCTTCCTTCCAAAAGCTCATTACCCACGGGTGATATCCTCCAGTTCCTGAGGGAGGACTTGCCCTTCATTCTTCGGCTGCTCCATGTGTAGAGCACAGTCTCAGAGTAACAAAAGCCTTCTGGCAATACCACATTTGTTAAACACACCTTGCTATCAGGGCACAGGTCAGCTACATTAAAACATTAGACTACAGCTCCATGCACCACTGCATTCAAATGAAGGGGCCAATTTCTGATCTGACTACAAAGACATCCATGCAGAGGAAATCTGACTTGACCACAACGAGTTCAGCTTTACAGCAGGAGGCTGAGGGCAAAGTGTGGCCCAGCAGGTGCTGGGCAGTTCATGGCTGCCCTGGGACCCCGAGCCCGGGCTGGCTCTGAGAATTCCGGCCCCACGCCAGGAGTGGGGAACTGCCCCAGGCTGGGCAATGACCACAGGCAGAACCCTCAGAACTGCCCCAGGGTGGGCACTGACCACAGGCAGAACCCTCAGAACTGCCCCAGGGTGGGCATTGACCACAGGCAGAACCCTCAGAACTGCCCCAGGGTGGGCATTTACCACAGGCAGAACCCTCAGAACTGCCCCAGGCTGGGCAATGACCACAGGCAGAACCCTCAGAACTGCCCCAGGGTGGGCATTGACCACAGGCAGAACCCTCAGAACTGCCCCAGGCTGGGCACTGACCACAGGCAGAACCCTCAGAACTGGCCCAAGGTGGGCATTGACCACAGGCAGAACCCTCAGAACTGCTCCAGGCTGGGCATTGACCACAGGCAAAACCCTCAGAGCCTCTTGCTCTACACTGCAAGAGACAAGCCACCAACGGGACCAGGCAGAGGAGAAAGGAAGAGGATCTGTGTCTTGAAATTACACAAGAAAGGGTTTATTCCAAGCAAAAGGATCAGAGCCAAAAGAGCCCTGGACACTCCTGTGCAAGGGCTTTTGTACAGACACAAATCAGGAGGTAGATAAGAACAGCAAACCAAAAGGGAATCCTCAGGGGAGCACTGAGGGGATTACATCAAGTGTCTGGGGCCACTTTGGGTAGGAGGGTGGGGAGGATGGCTCACTTGGGCCAATGGGGCCTCCAGGAACAGGGGAATTCCAAAGGGGCGTTGCAGACAGGGATTGGCTCCAGGTTAAATTGGCAAAGAAAGTTGGGGAACAAAAGGGGCTGGGTTTGACAGGCAGGGAAAGAGCTGGAACAAGGGGCAGGGAATGGCATGAGGGACAGCTTTACAGGGGTAAACTAACTCGGGGACAACACGGGGTACAACAGAACAAACCATTTAACAAGGAATCAATACAAAAAATTTGAACCGCTACACATGGCTGCAGATTTTTTTGTCTCCACTGGAGCTTCCTGCAGTGAACACAAATCATTCTGCTCCCCAGGAGGGGGGAAATGACACCAAGAAGAAAAGCTCACTGCTTGATACAATGACATCTCTCTAACAGCCACCTTCTGCCCTCATCCTTGCTCTGCCCCGTTGCAATCAAATCCATCGCTCTCAAAAACACAAGAATGGTTTCACGCCTTGACCATAAGGTCTGTGAGCTCAGCATATGATTTTGGAAAGCAAACAGTGCTCCTTGAGGAACATCCCGACTAAGCCAGCCAGCAGAGGCCTCCCAGCAGTGCAGATCTCTCCGTGCCAGGATGCTCCAAGCTGGCACCAGAGCTAAAGCCCTCCCACCCTGCAGTGCAGCTCCAGCCCTGGTGCTGCAGCGGCTGTGGCCGGGCTCTTGCCGTACCTCGATGTCCTGGTGTCCCTGGGGGAGGATGGTGCCTCTGCTGGGATTGATGGTGAACTCCCTGGGCTCCACATGGAAATGGATTCCCTTGCTCCAGGCCGGGTCGCTGTCCCTGCGGATCTGATCCACGCTGTCCACAGCCGGCTGCGTGCCATCGTCCGACATGCGGAGCTGGAACGTCAGGGGCACCGCGGAGCTGTTGGTGAGGCGGCAGCGCTGCGAGTAGGGAAAGCCTGGGCCAGGACACAAACAGCCATTCAGGCACCCAGCAGGGCATGATCCTGGGGGCAAGATCCTGGCAGGATCAAAGTGGGATTGGAGTTGAGCTCTTTATGATCTGAACTACAGCTCACCCAGAAGCTGCGTGAGGAATTAATCGTCACTTAAGTTCCCTTTGACACAGATTCCAGACTGCAGCCTTGAAAATGCCCACTCCTAGCCCTGCTGAACACTGCAAGCTTCTCTCTTTGTGATGGGGACCAGCTCCCTCACCTGCCCCAAACCAGCACCAGTTCTCTCTCAGTGATGAGTGTGCACCCAGAGCCAGCATTTACTCTGAGAATTCAAGCTGTCCAATTCCCTGCTCAGCCTGCCAACACTCCCACCTTTTTCAAGACATATAAAGAGTGAGTTGTCAGTGAGAAGAAGCTACAGCCAAAGAAAGTGAGGATGGGATCAGGAACTAGAACGTGATGCAAAGCACCCTAATGCAGCTTCTCTCTGCAGGATCCTTAAGGCATCTCTTGCTTTGGGCCAAACAGACTGAGCACGTGACAGCTCAGAGCCCACTCAGCTGGGGGCACAGCCCAGCCTTGCTTTGAGATTAGCAATCAGGAACCAGGTCCCACCTCAGCCCACATACAGGGACATCACAGCCGTGCTGCGCACTGAGGGTGCTGCCTGCAAGGGTTTACCCCACTTTGGCTCTGAGATTTGCTTTCCACCCTGCAAAGCCAGAGATACAGCCACTCATGGTGGGGATGTCCTGCAGAGCGCGCAGAGCAGCCACAGCCTGCTCTGCACTGCACATCTGGCTGGGCTGGCCAGCTCTGCGGGGAGGAGACTTCTCCCCAGGCCTGCTCACCAAGAGTCACTGGGACACAGATGGGGAGGAAAAACAACTGCAGCTGCAGCCCAGAGCTTCTCTGTGCCCATCCAAGTGACCACTGCCAGCTCCAGCAGGGACTCCAGCAGGGAGGCAAGAGAGGCACACAAAGGACAAACCCAGATGTCAAAACCTCCAACGAGACTGAGGCCAGCACACGCAGACAACAGTCAACGCTTACAAAGAAGCAAAGATACAACAGCTGCCTTCAGCCGAAGAGCCCTTAGGCATGAAATTGGATTCAGCAGGATCAGTCTCCTGCTTCAGACCCATATTTCCATCTGTTGCCTTTCTTGTTTCATTCCTTCCAAAGTCAACTTGACAAGCGCCTCCGTGGTGATGCAGGCTGGGGAAGAAGCAGCTCAAGAAAGGCAATGAGTTTCCTTCAGAAGTTCATGAACTTCATTGTTGTGGCTTTAGGCTTGGCCGTGAACGTTGCCCTGGCTCTGGGAAGGGGGACAGGGGTTCTGGGGGGTTTTGGGCGGTTTTGGCCCTGGGCCGGGCTTTTCCCTGGGGGGTTTTTGGGAGTTGTGGCGTGATGCCGTGGGCGGCTGTGCAGTGGGAGCTGAGGCTGGGCAGGGAGCGGAGCTTCCCTTCCTCCCACTCGGGGCTCACAGCTCGGCCGCTGCTGCTGCGGGAGGGTTTGTGCTTGGCCCGGGGCTGCCCTGGCTGCAGCTCAGCGCTGGCACCGACCCTGCCTGCCTGCCCCGCTGCTGCTGCTGCTGCTGGGCACTGCCCGCATTCCCCTGCCCTCTGGGGCTCTGCAAAAGGAGCATTTCCTCCTTCCCTTCCCTTCCCGCACCGGCTGGGGGGGATCCCTGCCCTGCCAGAGCCCACAGCTCCTCCTGCTGTCACCAGACCTCCACCAAAGGGGAAAAACAGGACTTGGCATCTGGGAAATGTCTGTTCTTGCCTTCTTGTCTCTGCTCTCCTGAGACAGTCTAACAAAGAACTGTTATTCCTTTTCCCACAGTTTTGCCTGGGAGCCCTGTCATTTCAAAGGGATAATCATTTGGAGGGAGGGGCTCATCTTTCCATTGCAGCAAGATTCCCACCTTCCTTGGCAGACATCTGTCTTTTAAAGCAGCACAGAGACACCAGAAAATTCTGCCTTTCTATTCCTTGCTTCCATTGGATCTCACAATGGCAAGATGCCCCCTGAGGCAGCAGCAGCAGCAGCAGCAGCCCTGCAGTTCACAGCCTGAAGAGGCTGCTGGGGCAGAGCAGGAGTGAGGGATGCTTTTCTGTTGGAAGGCACAGATCCCTGAGGCTGTGTCCCAGCCCAGGGAACACTCACCAAAGGAGATGTCCCCGAAGTCGAGCTCAGCGAGGTCGAAGTGTAAACTCGGTGCAGTGACGCTGCCCCTGCAGGCCGAGGACAGAGCAGGCAATGGCTCGGTTAAAGGCATTGCACAGGTCCGGCTGTCGTGGCTCGGGGGCACAAAACCCGGGCTCAGGGCACCCTGGGTTTCCAACCAACACAGCCCCGTGTGCTCAGCACAGGGCCCTGGGCACAGGAGGCAGCTCCAGCCAAGGGGCAGCAGCCAACAGCCCCTGATGGGCTCTGGGCACAGGGCAGGCAGGAGAAGCCCCCGGGTTGCTGCGGGTCCCATGAAGGACCCTGAACACACACCCAGACATGGCTCCGTGCCTCAGTTTCCCCATCTGCAATGGCATGGACATCAAGGTGTCCCCACTAACTTCTGAAAGCAGCCCTTCCAGCCACAGCTTCCCTGCTTTGCTCCTTCTGAGCTGCAACTGCTGTTCCCATGGAGGAGCTTTCTCAAGAGAGTTTGACCCACACAATCATTACAGACACTGTTCTGAGACACCAATCCAGGGCATTCCCAAACATCCTCTGAAAAGAGCAGCAACAGTTCTACCCAGGGCACAGATGAATCCTAGAGGAAAGGACCAGCTTGTCAGCAGTGCACCAGCTGGCACAGCCAAGAGCAAGAGCTTCAATAACCAAACTTGGCTGTCCTGAATCTAGCACAGCACCTCACCTGCCCTTGAACTCAGCAGACACACTCCAAAAGCCACCAACATCCACTGAAATCAGCACTTGAAGCTGCACAACATTCACCAGTTGATTTCATGGTTGATGCCAATCAGTGCCCACTCTGCCTTTTGGTTCAAAATCAAGGACCAGTGAGCTGTGTCCTCTATTGTACTCACAGGACTGCCCCTGGCTCTGCTCTGCACATCTCAACAAGAGACACCTGCCCCTGCTCAAGGAGAAAGCTGCTTATGCAGAAACACCCCATGGCCATTTTGGGGGAGGGACAGAGGAGAATCAATTATTTGATGGGGAAAGGTTCCCCCTTGATTTCCAAATGAAAAAAGCAGCACTTTTCCTCCAAAAACAAAGGCAGCATCATTGTTTCTCCACTATGGGCGCACCTGCTCACCACTTTTCTCTTGCTAAGGAATAACTCCCTTGTTCTTCTTTACCCATCTCCCTTATCTCTTTGCTATCATCCAGTGCAGATTGCTTTCATTTCTTCACTGCCTTGAGCCAGTGCCGCCCAAGAGCAGCAGCCCAGCTCCAAAGCTGCAGAGCAGCCAGCATCAGCTCTCCTGCTTCCACTCCATTATCCTGCAGCACATGGCTCAGGCTGGCAGGGACAAGGCCTCACGCTGCTGTGGTGCTGAGCACTGAGCTCTGCCTCCCCTATGATCCGCCCTTCTCCCTGTGCCTGGGCCAGGATTGTCTCTTGCCATGGCACCAGCCCACGGGACAGTGCCCAAGTCCTTGGCACAGTTCCTGACTCCCACATCAGCGCTTTGCTGGCTGTGCAAAGGAGGCACCAGAGCCCTCTGTGCACAGGAGCTGGGGGCACAGCTTGTGCCCCACAGCATGGCCATGAGAGGTGAGCTGAGGCTGCTGCTGCCCATCTGGCATGGATTATTCACACAGGTTTTACAAACACTGCTGCAGCTGCAGAATCAGCCAGGCTGGCCCATCTGCAAACCCTGAGGGCCTTGCTGGGTGTTCAGGTGGGACATCCCAGAGCAGCTGCTGCCCAAAGCTGATCCATCCCACTGCCTGCCATGGCCCAAGGCACAGGGAGATCCCTGCAGGGAGGAGTCATTCCGGCTCCCGCCTACCACACAGGGCAGCAGGCAGCCCTGACAGTGCTGAGGAGGCATTTCAGAAGCTGCTTGTGCTCAGCAGGGTGCAAGCCAGCTCCCAACATGTTCCAGCAGCCTCCAGGAAATCTGGGACACAGAAAGCTCCAAGGCCACTGAAAGCAAGAGCAGATGCCTTCCATCCTGCTCACTTCCAGCCAGGCTGCAGGGCAGCAGATCCGGTGCTTGGTTCCTTCTGTAGCTCTTTCCCAACTCCGCTCTCACCCAAAGGTGTTTGCACAGGGACAGATGAGCTGCCTCACCTCTGGGTGCCCAGCTGGTACCGAGCTGCCCGGGCACCGACATTGCGCACCAGCAGAGTCTGCTGGGTGCTGACCTTGACTGGACACTTGGAGAAGTCCAGCTGGGCAGGGAAGTCCAGCACAGCTCGGGCACCAATGGCCCGAATTGGCACAACAATCCTTTCCCTTCCAGTGAGGCACACCAGCTCGTGGCAATAATCCTGCAGGAAAAGAAACTGGCTCAGCACAGGACATTTAGTGCCATCCCCACGGCAGAAGAAAAACCATTTCCTATACCCCTCCAAGGGCATCAATTTACCTATTGCACCCTCAAATGAACACTAAGTTCTACTACTATGTCACATTTTAAAGGCACCAGCGCACTTGGCAAAATCTGTCTCAGTGGCATTCAGCTCTTGTGTCACTTGGCTCATACAGATAACAGCCCTAGGCCACCATCATTTTTACTCTAAACTTTAATGATGTTAAAGAATTCCTAAGCCCTTTCTAAGCAACATGGAGCTGGGGAACACAGGACATTGCTCTTTAGGCTTCTATATTCCCACTGTCTGAGAATAGGACAAAGTGTCCAACTGACTCTAAGCAGCAAAAGGAAGAGGAGAAAACAGTTCACCCAAAGACATCCTGCACCTCTGGCCTGGTGCAGAAACATCAGTTGGCTCACAACTCCCCTCTAACTTTGCCTGTCCAACCAAGTCAGGAGAAGAACGGTGCTAAGAGGTAGCAGGATGATGTTGGAAAGGGCCTCTCTTTGTTTCCCTGCAAGGCTTCCTCCCTTCCATGCCATGCCCTCAACCCTTCTGTATGAACAAGCCTCCAGATCAGAACATGAACCCTCCAGATCCCAGCACTGAGATCAGACTTGCCAGGGCCTCAGCACTGCTGTTCAAACCTCCCCGCAAAAGCACCTTTGGCACGGAATGGGTGCCAGCTGACAGAGCAAGCACAGGGACAGGCATGAAGACAGAGCCCCAGCAGTGTCACTGCCACGGGCTCTGGGCTCACAGCTCTGCCTGCAGCTTGTACCTGCCCTACACCAGCTCCTTCAGGCAGGTGTCCAAGTGCCCTGCAGCTCAGCAACCTCCTGCTGACCAAGGGCACCCAGGGCCCAGCGTGCCTGTGCCAGGCCGGGCTCACGGGCACAGCACATCCTCTGCCCTGGCCCTGCAGCTGTGCCATGCTCACTTGTGCTCTGGGACAGCACAGCTGCAAGGCTGCACAACAGAGGGGTGAAAAAGCAGCGGCTTTGCTCCAGCCCAGGGGCAGGCAGGGAAGCTGTTGGCAGTCCAGGAAGGAGGAAAGCTCTCTGACCTCTTTGTTCCTCTGGTGTTTTCCATCAGAATGAAACCCCTTCCACTGGACCTAGAGATGGCCCAACATCTATCAAGAGCCCTCTGTCATTTTCATCCTCTTTCCCGCGCATCTTCCCTTGGCAATGCTCAGCAATGTGCAGGGAGGGGAAGCAGAGCCTGTCAGGCCTGGCTGCAGTGCCTGCCAGCAGTGCCAAGGTGTGACTGGCTGCAGGCTGCCTGCCCACGCCTGGAGCCCAGCTCACAGCATGCAATGGGCTGCAGCCAGAGTGCAGGGAAAACAATGGCTGTGGAGATCATTGTGTGCTTTGGCTCCTCCAGCCTCACCTTGTTCTTGCTGGGGGTGAAGCGGATGCGCACAGGGACAGAGGCGCCCGGCGGCACGGCACGGTACGCATCGCTGGAGCTCACCAAGTGGAAGTAAGGTGAGCTCTCCATGGAGACCTTCACCACGTGAAGAAACTGCAGCAAAGACATGAAATTATGATTTTGCCACTTGTGGAAACAGGACGAGAGGAGACCTGTCCATGCCCTGCTAACATCCCTCCCCTGCCCCTTTTCCAAAGCACTTTCAGCTGAGCAGGCACAGGCACATCATTCACAAGGCTGAACTTGAATCCCTTCTCTCTGGCTCCAGCATTTTGGCCAGGGGCAGTAGGGCAGTGCCTGCTGGGAAGGAAGGGCCGAGCAGGTCAGCACCAGCAGCATGGAGACACAGCACCTGAACCAAGTCACCTGCATATTCAACAAGGCCAAAAAACCTGCTGGCTTCTGCCTGCACACAGCCATGAAGTGGTCATGTTCCAGAGGGGGAATGTGCTACCTAAAAGCAAACCAGCCCATTTCTGTGGGGGAAGGAAGAAATTCCCTTCTAGCAGATCAGCTTTGGGTAGGGACCTTCTGGGGATACAGTCAGGCAGGCAGAGCAGCAAGACAGGAGACCAAACACTGTGGTCTCACTGGGAATAAAAGCAAACCTGAAAAGCAAAAGAAGGAATGAACACAGCAAGACAATCCCTAAAACAAGGAGATGGCAAAGAGAATTTAAATGCGCAGTAAAGCAGCAAGCAAGAATCATAAAACCATGAGAGCAACCAGCTTGCCAGAAGTGACAGAAACACAGACAGGCGGTGTCTATTGACCATGGGGCTTCAGAGGCATTTTCTGCCTGGAGAAACAGGACCAGCACTGACTGACAGTGTGGTTCCAGTATGAAAAGCCAATCTTGGCTCTCCAGGGCTTCCTGCTGCCTGTGCAGGCAAGCTGGGCTGCTGGGCATTCCTGCCTGCAGCCAGCAGGCCAGGTTCGGCCCTCTGGGGTACTCCATGCACAGCACACATGCATTTTCTAGCACACTGATCTCATCAACCCCTGAGCACCAAAATGCTCTCCAAAAGTCTAAACCAGGTGATTTGGACTCCCTCCTGTCTCCTCCCACCAGCCCACTCTTGGCACAAGCCTCACTTGAGAAAATGTTTCCCGGACTGAAATTCAAATGGTCTCAAGTTTTCCTCTTTACAGTGGAACACAATTGACATTTTTCAACTTTTTCCCTCTCAGCTCTCTTGGGAAACTGCAAAACAATGCCAATTTCTTCAGGTGAAGGTGGAAACCTCCAGGAACACATGCCTTTGGATGTGCTGTGCTTCTGCAAAGGGAAAGCAGAGCACCATGTTGCTTTTGGAAAAGCTGAGCAGAGCTCGATGAAGCTGAGCAGGAGCCTCAAGTGGCACCTAAAGGCCTCTCACTGCTTCTGCTCCATCACTCTGATTGCAGGGCTCTTGCAGAACCCGGTTCCTGCAGGGCCAATGCCATTAATGAGAAGTGATTCCAGCATAAAGTGCAGAAGGCTCAGCCCCTGAGCTTTGGCTGTGAGCTGCACAAAGGGAGCCAAACTGGCTGAGAGAGGCAGAGATTCCTACCAGGAGCCAAGATGAACCAAGGAGACACAGGGTGTGCTATAGAGCCAAGGCAAAGCATGAGAGCAGGTAAGAACTGTACAGCCCTCAACATTCCAGTCAATCCAGAGCTTTCAAGAGAAGGAAACTCCTTTGGGATAGACACCATCAACGCCTGGCCAAAATCTGGGGACAATTCCCAGCACAGGAAGATTTCCACCATCTTGCAGAAGAAGGTGCTGAGACATTTTCTTCTGCATGTGCTGCAGCAGATAACTTGCTTTGCTGTACACTGCGGGAATGAGAGCACTCTCCTCTTCCAGCACAGCGTTAAAGCTCTGGGTGCCAGCACTTACCTTGTCCTTATTCCTGAGAGACAGCACCATTTCCGAGACCTCCCGAGCAACAAAGTTCTGAAATACCAGCTCTGGTGGGGAAACCCCAAACCAGCTCTGTTTCGGGGCAGCTGACGGCAGCTGGAGAGGAGAGAGAGCAGGGAGAGCTTCAGCTGCTGGGAGGAAGGTTCATGCAGGAGAATCTTCCTCTGATCCCCAGTGAAGTACAGACTCTGAGGGAGCACGTCTGCCCAGCCCACACTGGGCAAACAGTGGCTCACCCACCTCTGCTCTGAGCTCATCCACAGCTGCTGGGCCACACAGAGCAGGCTCAAGCCAAGCTGCTCTTTCGGCATGGATTTCTCCAGGTTTCTTTCTCCAGAATGCCAGGCAGCACTTTCCTAAAACACAGCCCTGTGCCCATGCGGTCACAGAGCTCTGGGGCACTGACTGAGCACTCATGGAGTAAGTAAAACCCATGAATTTACAGGAGACTCCATGGGAAAGGATTTGGGATGTCTTTTACTCTGAGACAGGGAAACCGAGGCCCACACAACTGCAAATATCTTTTTTTGCTCTAGAACTTAGACATCAGTAAGAAGAGCACAGGACCAGAGCAGGTGTGAGAGATGAGGTGACATTTGGCTGAAGCCAAAAGGTTATTAAGCAAAAGAATGGAATTTGTTGGTTCTGTGTGTTTTTTGTGGTTTGGATTTGTTCAGGTTGGTTTGTTGAGTGTCACAGTGAGAGGGACAGGGTTGAAGACCTGACCAAAAGGAAGGAGGACGAGAAGGGAGCGGACAGAAAAGTTGGTGCTCAGCAGAGAATGGAAGCGCCTGAGTACCCATCCAATGGCAAAGGGCACAGGCACCGCCCCAGCCGGGTACAAAGGGGATATAAAGATTGCCATTTTCTCAGAGGGTGTGTGTGTGCGCTTGGCTCTCAGGGAGGGAGACACCCTCAGCTCAGCTGAATCGTTACTAAGAAACACTTTCCTTTTGCTTTGATGATTTTGTTCCTTTTCATTGTATTTAAAAGTTAGTGTGTTCCAAAGAGAGGAAAAGGCAAAAATAAAAAGACAAATGACATGAAAAGAAAAAGACAAGTGAGGTGAATGCTGAATGAGGATAAGTTTCAGTTATTTTCTCAGCAACTTGGGTAAAAGCAGAGTTGGTATCTCCTTTTTCAATGGCCTTTAAATGGGTGCTCTCTTGTCATTACTGCAACCTTATTTCATGCCATTGTAGAGGCACGTCTGGAATGACACAACAACAGCAAATGCTTCTGGAGCAGAGACATTGCTTGGAGAAAACTCTGCCCTGCTTTGTCTGCCTTCTCCAGCCACACTGCTGTCACTGCAGAGACACAAGCAGGTCTCCTCTGTGACTTCACAGCAGACACATTCTGCTGAAGGGAGTGGCTGCAGCACACTGTCCCTTAGCTGTGCCCTTCCCTGAGGTGTTCCCAAGGCCCCTCTCCAGGACAATCCTAAACCTGGATTGTGTTCCGTGTCTCTTGCTGCCAATTTCCTGCTCAACAGCCCACCTCAGTCACCTACCCGTTTGGACTGTGCTTTATACTGAGCTAGTCCTGCCAGAAAAGCAGCTTTAAACACACCTCTGAGTAGGCACTGATCCAGACAAAGAACATCCATTCCCCTCTGCCCAGGGCCAGTCCCCTGTACATCTGGCAGCCTGCAAAATCTAACACCCCGTCAGGGTCCAACACATTGTTCCAGCCCAAAGCAGTAATGACATGTGTTTTGTTCAATCTGAAGTAATTCCTGCAGATCCTTGGCCTTCAAAGGCCAAGGCTGCCACTCTGCAGGGAATCCTGGGACCCCGAGCATTTGATGGTGACCACACCAAAGCAAGAGGTGGCTCCTTCAGCAGGAGAATGGCAAAGGGCAATTTTGGGCCTCTGTGTCCCCAGCCTTCCTCCCATTGTTTTAGCAATGGCAGCTGCACTCCAGCACACCCCAGCAGCTTCAGCAGAGGGTATTTGTGTTGGCTTAGTGCAGATCAGGACTCCCAGTCCACCACTCCCAGCACCTTGCAATGACAGCAGGACCTGGACACTGAGGCATTTTGCTGGAGGCAAGCCTGTCACAAACACACACCCTCTTCAAACTTCATGTGAAACAGAAAGGAAAAGAGCAGGAAAAGGCTACCTTTGGGCGAGTCTCACTCCTGTCTAGAAGTGGGCCAAGTCTGGGCAGAATACTCCCCCCAGTGCTGGCCTCCTTCTTCCTGCTGAGAAACTTCTCCCTCTGGAACTTACAGGGAAGCAGCTGAAAGGCAAAAGTAAACCAGCTAGAGCCTCAGAGTTGTGCTTGTTCAGAAAGGCTTTTCTTCAACAAGTGACACTGGTGAATAACTTGTGATCACAGCCACTAGGACATTCCTGGAAGCCCTGGGAGTTTCCTGCTGAAATACTTAGCATCAGGGAATTAATAATACACAGTGGAACACACATACTCCAGCCATATGGCTCGGTCCCATTGGCTTCTCCATGACTGGATGGGACATGGTTGGGCATTTCTGCTCTTTGGGCATTTGTTTCCTCTTACGTTTCATTGGATTGAGGCAGTGACCTTTCCAGAGAATGGGGAGGGGCTCTCATAACTGCCTGAACTCCATCCCTGCACAACGCTCAGAACTCACAGCAAGGAGATATCGCTGCTGGATGAGTCCAAGAGATGCAAGAAAGGAACACTGTACCAAGAGTGAGGTGCACAGGAATGTCTCTAGGTTTTAGTTCTCCCTGTGAATTGTTTTTTCTGTCTGGGCTGACAGAGCCCTCCACAGAAGAAAACAGAGGCATCTCCTTGACAGAGCCTCAGCAGTGGGGCATCTTCAGCCAAGTGAGCTGCAGACAGCAAGGGACCTTTGTGGCCCTGGCTCCAGCGCTGCCTGCAGGGCTGCATCTGTGCCCACACAGGAGCTGGGAGAGAACAGCTGCTTTGGAAGCTCTTCCAGCTGGGACCAGCCGTGGCTCTCAAGGCTTTGGGCAGAGTTTGAGCTTCCCCCCCCCAACACGCCCAGGTGCCCAAGGGCAGCATGGTCAGAGCAGCACAGGTGAGTGGTGCCCAGCCTGACAGAAGGAATTCCTGTGGCACAGGGAAAGGGACAGAACACATGCTCAGGGCTTCAGCTGTACATTGGTTTCACTTGGCTCTGCTGGCACAGCCAGGCAAGACACAGCTGAAGCATCCCACAGTGTTCCCTATTGCACCAGGACAGCCCCAGCAACAGCAGCACAGCACAAAGGGCTGGGCAGGGGCTCTGCAGCTTCACAGCACTGCTGGACAACAGGGGCAGGGAGAGCAGGCACACCAGGGCAGTGCCAGCCTTAACACAGCCCCAGTGGGTACTCACAGCATTAGGCTTCAGCCCTTCCCTGGACAAAAGACGAGGTGTCGGTGTCTTCTTTGGCAATCCAGACGCCATTTCCAAGGGACGGTGTCGCAGGTGAGCGACAATGCCTCAACAAAACTGGAAGGAGCAACAATGGAACTCTGAAAATCCACAACCCAATTCATGGCAGATTCAAGGTATATTCTGGTGCTAAAAATGTTACATTACTTGAAAGTAGCTAAGTGCTTGTTTGGTGTAAGCAGCTAGTATAGTTAGGCCTCTAGTTGGACTTTATTTGAACTCGATGGCTACCTTGTGCAATTCAAAGTTAGATCATACTGAAACCTGGAGCTAAAAATCTGAACATTAATAACAGTTCAAACAGACAAAGCTGTAGCTTGAATATTACTCAAAAATAGCTAGAGTGGGCCTCCTCTTCTTTAGGCTAAAGCACCCTTGCTCTCTCAGCTGCTCCTCACAGCTGAGAGACTAATGAGAGACTGGAATATTATGGCTAATGGCTTAAATATCATTATAAAGGACTTTCTGCCCATTGTGACAAAACTCTATAAGGAAGCTGCGACCACCCAAGCCCACCCTTCCCTGAAAATGCCTCCTGACTGGAACTTGGCACTGTGAGTTAAGCTGCCTAAGGGAACTTGAGACAAGATCAAGGTGACACTATTGTCCCATTAGCTCAGGTCTGGGGAGAAGTAAACAAGGCTGAGGAGAAAAACCTATCCACAACAAAGCCAAACCCAGCAGCTGTCCTGAAAATCAGCTCTGTCTGCGTTCAGGCTGGGGAAGTCACAGCCACTGACTCTTCTGCTGAGGCCAGCTTTGCACACAAACCTCCCAGCAAAGACCTCCGCAGTGCCTCCAGACCCATTCCTGAGGCCTCGCACCAGACGACTGCAGGGCATGCAAGCTAACAGAACAAATCTGAAAATCCAGAACCCAACTCATGGCAGACTCAAAGGATATACGGGTGCTACAGATTTTATATGATTTGAAAGTAGCAAGAGACAGAGTCCAACTTGCCCCACTCCTGGGAGGTACCTGGGCAAGGTATCACCTTGCCCAAATCTGCATTAATCCATTGGAGTCTTACATTTTGCCAGACCTCACCACAGAGAAGACCAGAAGAGGATTTAATGGTAGGCCAATGGGATCCATGAAATGGTGATATTTTCTACTAAATCTCTCTCTGTCACTCTCTTTCTCCTCCCCCCCTTCCCAACCTCCATCCCCCTCCCACTTTTTCTTTTCATTCTCTCTCTTTCTCCCTCACATTTACTGTTCCATAAAATCCAGACCATTGACTTTGGCATATGCTCTCCTTTGCACCTCAATACAGAGGCATCTCCCTAAAAGTTTTAAAACCCAGATGATAAAAACCCACTGAAACTTGAACAGAACTCATTCACCCTGCATTGCAGCCAGCTGGCCTCTCCTCCTCAGCCTAGTGTGACCCTGCTGCACGGTGATGGACACATCTCGAGGGGCCGTAATGACCAGCATCGCACGGCGATCAGGACACAGGATGCGTCAGACACGGCCCTGTCGGGGCAAGGGGGTCAGTGACGACAGGGGGCTGATTATCTGCAGGGTGCTAGCTGGGGGATGAGTGGGGCTCTGTGTAGTGAGCTGGGTAATGTGGCATGGGTATTTTGCGTCTGGGGTAAGAAGGAAGGGGCAGAATGGAGCAGGAGGACTGGCACATGGGGCAACTGAGCTTGGAGCCGGAGTTACGTGGGAGAATGGCCATGCCCAGTGTGGGACAAGACCTTGAGTCCTGGTGCGCTGGGGCCAGCACCTGTGGCAGCTCACCCTTGTCCTTCACCGCCCAGGCCCTGCCGCCTCAGGAGAGCACCGGCCAGGCACAGCTCCTTGACAGGTCTCATGGGCCCCAGGGCTCGAGCAGCCTCTCCAGCCCCGCCAGACATCAACAACCCCCGGCCAGCTGGAAAGGACTCAGCGCCCAATGCTCGGCCTGGGACATCTTGTCCGAAGCGAGAAACACCTGTGACAATGTCATAAGGAACTTGACTTTTTACTTGTATATAAGAACTAAGTTAGTTGTATATAGTTATTAGGTTAATAAAAACTGTTAAAATTATGGGCAGAGCCTTGTCTCACAGCCTGTCTCTCCCCGGGCTCCCTGGTGTTATTAAAACAAATTCGGTTAATATTTTTTTGTGAGAAAAAGTTACAAAGAGGCAGCCAGATCACTGGCCCTGCCCAAGTTCTGTGTGTTTTGTTATTGTAATCACGGGTCGTTGTGGCTAATTGCTCCTTTTGTATTAGCAGAGCCTTGCCCGAGGCTAAGTTTTACCTTTCTCAGAATAGGGAAGACACCTGAGAAGGTGGGGGGGTTATGCAAAGTGACTCCCAAGACCAGAATGCTTTGTGGGACCCCCGACTCCAAACTCACGGAGAAACCCCAAAAACAACGAGCCACCTAAGAGTTGAGAGACTAGAGTGATGTCTGGATGTGAGGAGCAGAGTGCTGGGCCTGCAAGAGATGCTGGAAACCTTCATCGTTCCTCACCCTGTCTTCGAGATCCCCCGGGCCAGGTCTGGGAGGGGAGCGAGACTCAGACCGAACTAACATCTGACGGAGATACCACGCCCTAAAGGCTCCCACGAGGACCGGATCCCCCAGCTCTGCCCCCAGTGGACAGAGCTGTGCATATCTTCCTCCTCTGAGTCGCCCTGGCAGACAACGGGACGCTGCAGACATGCCCGTCGAGACGCCCAATGGTGAGCTGATCACTTTTAATAAAGGCATTAAAAAAGGAGAAGAAGTCTCCTGGCCCTGTTTATTTCACCTGGTGCACCTTCAGCTCCTTCCCCCCTGCTGTGTCTCTGCCCCCGGGCTGAGCAGATGGAGCCCCGGGCCAGGCCCTGAGGCCGCTGCTGCTCCCGTGGCGCCTGCGGGGCAGCCCTGAGGCTCCGGGCCGGCTGTGGGAGCAGGAGCCGTGCTGCAGAGCCCGCGGCCCTCACGGGCTGCGAAGGCACGGGCAGATGGCCATGGGGCCTGGGTGGCAATGCCGGCGCTGCTGCTCTCGGCTGCCGCCTGCAATCCTTACAGGCAGCCCTCATGCGGCTCAGGAGCCGCTCGGAGCCGTGCCCGAGGGCTGGCACCGACCCGCGGCCCCCAAGGGCACTTGTCCCTTCATCTCTGCACTGCCACATTCCGAGCTCATTTGTCAGCTCCCTCCTCCCCTTCCTTTCTGCGGGGCAGCGTTAGGGGCCGGCCCAGCGGCTTTCCTCCCACACAGCCGGCAGCCCCCGGCCCACAGCTCCCTGGCGGGAGCCAGAGCTGCTTTCCAGCCGGGCAGCCCCGCCGTGTCCCACAGCCCAGGCCGGCTCTTGCCCGCCACCAGCGAGGCCCAGCGGCTGGGCCCGGCCATCCCGGGCCAGAGCAGCTCCCTGGCCGGGGGAACACAGCCGGACATGTGAGGACACACAGCAACACAAAGGGGACACACGACGGGAACCGTTTCCCGTGTCCCCGTTGCCGCAGAGCAGTGCTGTGTGCGGGGCTGGCATAGACAATGCAATGTCTGTGCTGTCACCGGAGAAAGGACACGGCAGGGGTGCTGCTCACGGATGAGGGTGCTTGGGGCTGGAGGGGCTCTCCGACCTTCTCACACCTGCGCAGGTCGGGGCAGTCTCTGTCCCTCTCAGCCCTGGTGTGACCCCACCATCATCGGGGTCAGAGGGACAGAGACACCCGCAAACCCCCAGAACGGCAGAACCTGGGATTTGGTTTGGGGCTGAGGATTTAGGAAGGGGCTGGAATTGGGGCTGGCTTGGAGTTGGGGCTGAGATTTGGATTAGAGCTGGGATTGGGGTTAAGACTAGACACGGGATTGGCTTTGGGCTGGGGTTGGGTTGTGGTCTGGGGCTAGACAAGTTTGGAATTGGGATGTGATTAAATACAGAACTGTGAGTGTGTCTAAATGTGGAGTGAGATTGAGACCAGGATCAAGGTCAGGTTTGGGACTGAGCTCACCCAGAGCGGGACAGAGGGGATGTCACTGCAGGATGTCCCTGGCATCATCCTAGCCCTCCTCAGGCACCTCCAAACATGAGGGGCAGCTGGGTGCCCCAAGATCCAGGTGCTCTCACGCTGCCCCTCAATACCAGGCAAGCATTCCCTGAGGGCAGCCCTGACTGTGACCCTTAGGGCTCTGGGATCAGCCCTCACATCCCTGTGGGAGCAGCTGCAGACAGGATGAGAGATTTCCCCCCCTCTTCCCTGTGGAAAGATGAAGCCCAGCTGCCCTTTCCTTCTGGTGCCTCCTCCTCTCCTCAGCTGAGGATGTCAAATTTCCCAGGAGCAGGAAAATCCCCATTCCCTGTTTCCTTGTGGCTGCAGCTTGGAACACCCACTCAGAATTAAGGACTTTCTGACAGCCCTGCTAAATGACACTGGGAGGAGATTTGTGAGAAAGGGAGGAAATTGTATTTCAATAGTAAATAAAAGGTGCAAAATTATTTCTTTCTGTAACATTTGTTTTCAGTCAGTTGCACTTCTGGTCCCAGGCCAGAGAAAAGGGTGGGGCTGGGGGCTGGGAAAAGGTTGCGTTGGTGCTGGATTAAGAGATGCAGGGGGGTGTGGGTTCTCAGGAATGGGGGTGCCAGGGGGGTCTCAAGGTCATGGGAATGGGGGGGGGTGGGCAGGGACGTGGAGAGGTAGAAGGGAGTTCCAGGGGGTCCTTGAGCCCAGGAAAGGGGAGTCCAGGTTTTCCCAGAAAGGGGGGACCAGAGTGGGGACACCCGGGATGTTCGGAAAGGGGGAGTTCAGGCTGTCTCTGGTTTTGCAGAAAGGTGTGCCTGGGAAAGGCAGGAATGGGAGACCAAGGCGTTCCAGGTTGTCCCAGAGTCAGGCCTACGCCAAGTCTGAAGGCTGGGAGCCACGGGATGGCCGGGAAAAGGGGAGCAGCGGGACCTGATGTCCAGAACAGGGCGATTCAGGGGATCCCTGTGCAGGCTAAGGGGAGCAGGGGGGTTCCGGTGCTGGCAGTGGCGGTTCAGGGTCCCGGTGCCAGGGGTCCCACTCGCCCCTGGCCGCCCAGGAGCGCCCTCAGCCCCAGCGCTGGAGCCATCGCGCTGCTCCTCCTCACTGCCAGTGTGATCCCAGGATGATCCCAGTAGAACTGAGTCAACCAGGAGCTGCTCCCAGGATGATCCCAGTACAGCCCAGTCACTCCCAGTCCTGGCATCCCCCCAGGCCTCTCTGCGTTCCGGCCTGTCCCCGCTCCATCCCCGCCCCTGCCGGGGACAGCGAGGGCTGCAGGAGCGGAGGAGGAGAAGGAGGAGGGAGGGAGGAAGAGGCGGAGCGGGGGAGGAGAGGGAGAGCCAGGCGGCTCCGGCGCTGCCTGAACTTGCAGCAGCCTCTTGTCCCCTCCTGTCAGGGAGTTGTGCAGAGCCAGAAGGTCCCCCCTGAGCCTCCTTTTCTCCAGGCTGAGCCCCCTTCCCTGCTGCCTCAGCCCCTCCTGCTGTTCCAGCCAGGGTCGGATACTAGTGCTGCAAAGAGCAATGTACAGCCCTGGCATAGGTGCCTTTGTCACCACATTTTAACCTTTCATTAGTTACAGAAAGACTCTTGGGAAGCCCCAAACTGCAGTCAGTCGCTGCAGTGCCAATGTCCTTTGCAAAGCCCTGCGGCCCGGCCCGGCCCCGCCCGGCCCCGCACTCGGCGCCGCGGTTGCCCGGTAACCGCGGCCGGGCCCTCAGCGCCTGTGACAGCGGCGCGGCCTCAGCTGCCTGAGAGCGCGGCCCTGGCTGGGTGTGCGCAGCCCGGGCTCCTGCAGGCGGCTGCACCGGGCCCTTCGCCAGGTGAATTGTCGGCGTAGAGAATTGCTAAAGGTGCAGAGCATTGGCCTCTGCGAAAAGCTCCGCAGCGTGCAGAAGACTGGTGTCTGCTAGGGAGTCCTGAATTTCATTTGAAGGTAAAGACCGACTAAAGTTGAACTTTTTGGTTTTGTTTCATCTGTGATCTGAAAGAGATTGCCAAAGGGAAATAGAGGATGTGATCATGCCAGTGTTCTGGCGCAGTAGTTCACTGACATGTACGCCTGAGAGGATGAACAATAAATGGACTACTGATTGTGCTTTTTTTACTGAAGAAATGCAACATTTTCTAAAAATAGTAGTCTATACATTTTTTTCCTATGGTAAGTGCTTGAACGACTTAAAGGTGAATGAGTTCTGTTCAAGTTTCAATGGGTTTTTATCATCTGGGTTTTAAAATTTTGAGGGAGATGCCTCTGTATTGAGGTGCAAAGGAGAGCATATGCCAAAGTCAATGGTCTGGATTTTATGGAACAGTAAATGTGAGGGAGAAAGAGAAAGAATGAAAAGAAAAAGTGGGAGGGGGATGGAGGTTGGAAAGGGGGGGAGGAGAAAGAGAGTGACAGAGAGAGATTTAGTAAAAGATATCACCATTCCATGGATCCCATTGGCCTACCATTAAATCCTCTTCTGGTCTTCTCTGTGGTGAGGTCTGGCAAAATGTAAGACTCCAATGGATTAATGCAGATTTGGGCAAGGTGATACCTTGCCCAGGTACCTCCCAGGAGTGGGGCAAGTTGGACTCTGTCTCTTGCTACTTTCAAATCATATAAAATCTGTAGCACCCGTATATCCTTTGAGTCTGCCATGAGTTGGGTTCTGGATTTTCAGATTTGTTCTGTTAGCTTGCATGCCCTGCAGTCGTCTGGTGCGAGGCCTCAGGAATGGGTCTGGAGGCACTGCGGAGGTCTTTGCTGGGAGGTTTGTGTGCAAAGCTGGCCTCAGCAGAAGAGTCAGTGGCTGTGACTTCCCCAGCCTGAATGCAGACAGAGCTGATTTTCAGGACAGCTGCTGGGTTTGGCTTTGTTGTGGATAGGTTTTTCTCCTCAGCCTTGTTTACTTCTCCCCAGACCTGAGCTAATGGGACAATAGTGTCACCTTGATCTTGTCTCAAGTTCCCTTAGGCAGCTTAATTCACAGTGCCAAGTTCCAGTCAGGAGGCATTTTCAGGGAAGGGTGGGCTTGGGTGGTTGCAGCTTCTTTATAGAGTTTTGTCACAATGGGCAGGAAGTCCTTTATAATGATATTTAAGCCATTAGCCATAACATTCCAGTCTCTCATTAGTCTCTCAGCTGTGAGGAGCAGCTGAGAGAGCAAGGGTGCTTTAGCCTAAAGAAGAGGAGGCCCACTCTAGCTATTTTTGAGTAATATTTAAGCTACAGCTTTGTCTGTTTGAACTGTTATTAATGTTCAGATATTTTTAGCTCCAGGTTTCAGTATGATCTAACTTTGAATTGCACAAGGTAGCCATCGAGTTCAAATAAAGTCCAACTAGAGGCCTAACTATACTAGCTGCTTACACCAAACAAGCACTTAGCTACTTTCAAGTAATGTAACATTTTTAGCACCAGAATATGCCTTGAATCTGCCATGAATTGAGTTGTGGATTTTCAGAGTTCCATTGTTGCTCCTTCCAGTACCTGCGACACCGTCCCTTGGAAATGGCGTCTGGATTGCCAAAGAAGACACCGACACCTCGTCTTTTGTCCAGGGAAGGGCTGAAGCCTAATGCTGTGAGTACCCACTGGGGCTGTGTTCAGGCTGGCACTGCCCTGGTGTGCCTGCTCTCCCTGCCCCTGTTGTCCAGCAGTGCTGTGAAGCTGCAGAGCCCCTGCCCAGCCCTTTGTGCTGTGCTGCTGTTGCTGGGGCTGTCCTGGTGCAATAGGGAACACTGTGGGATGCTTCAGCTGTGTCTTGCCTGGCTGTGCCAGCAGAGCCAAGTGAAACCAATGTACAGCTGAAGCCCTGAGCATGTGTTCTGTCCCTTTCCCTGTGCCACAGGAATTCCTTCTGTCAGGCTGGGCACCACTCACCTGTGCTGCTCTGACCATGCTGCCCTTGGGCACCTGGGCGTGTTGGGGGGGGGAAGCTCAAACTCTGCCCAAAGCCTTGAGAGCCACGGCTGGTCCCAGCTGGAAGAGCTTCCAAAGCAGCTGTTCTCTCCCAGCTCCTGTGTGGGCACAGATGCAGCCCTGCAGGCAGCGCTGGAGCCAGGGCCACAAAGGTCCCTTGCTGTCTGCAGCTCACTTGGCTGAAGATGCCCCACTGCTGAGGCTCTGTCAAGGAGATGCCTCTGTTTTCTTCTGTGGAGGGCTCTGTCAGCCTAGACAGAGAAAACAATTCACAGGGAGAACTAAAACCTAGAGACATTCCTGTGCACCTCACTCTTGGTACAGTGTTCCTTTCTTGCATCTCTTGGACTCATCCAGCAGCGATATCTCCTTGCTGTGAGTTCTGAGCGTTGTGCAGGGATGGAGTTCAGGCAGTTCTGAGAGCCCCTCCCCATTCTCTGGAAAGGTCACTGCCTCAATTCAATGAAACGTAAGAGGAAACAAATGCCCAAAGAGCAGAAATGCCCAACCATGTCCCATCCAGTCATGGAGAAGCCAATGGGACCGAGCCATATGGCTGGAGTATGTGTGTTCCACTGTGTATTATTAATTCCCTGATGCTAAGTATTTCAGCAGGAAACTCCCAGGGCTTCCAGGGATGTCCTAGTGGCTGTGATCACAAGTTATTCACCAGTGTCACTTGTTGAAGAAAAGCCTTTCTGAACAAGCACAACTCTGAGGCTCTAGCTGGTTTACTTTTGCCTTTCAGCTGCTTCCCTGTAAGTTCCAGAGGGAGAAGTTTCTCAGCAGGAAGAAGGAGGCCAGCACTGGGGGGAGTATTCTGCCCAGACTTGGCCCATTTCTAGACAGGAGTGAGACTCGCCCAAAGGTAGCCTTTTCCTGCTCTTTTCCTTTCTGTTTCACATGAAGTTTGAAGAGGGTGTGTGTTTGTGACAGGCTTGCCTCCAGCAAAATGCCTCAGTGTCCAGGTCCTGCTGTCATTGCAAGGTGCTGGGAGTGGTGGACTGGGAGTCCTGATCTGCACTAAGCCAACACAAATACCCTCTGCTGAAGCTGCTGGGGTGTGCTGGAGTGCAGCTGCCATTGCTAAAACAATGGGAGGAAGGCTGGGGACACAGAGGCCCAAAATTGCCCTTTGCCATTCTCCTGCTGAAGGAGCCACCTCTTGCTTTGGTGTGGTCACCATCAAATGCTCGGGGTCCCAGGATTCCCTGCAGAGTGGCAGCCTTGGCCTTTGAAGGCCAAGGATCTGCAGGAATTACTTCAGATTGAACAAAACAAATGTCATTATTGCTTTGGGCTGGAACAATGTGTTGGACCCTGACGGGGTGTTAGATTTTGCAGGCTGCCAGATGTACAGGGGACTGGCCCTGGGCAGAGGGGAATGGATGTGCTTTGTCTGGATCAGTGCCTACTCAGAGGTGTGTTTAAAGCTGCTTTTCTGGCAGGACTAGCTCAGTATAAAGCACAGTCCAAACGGGTAGGTGACTGAGGTGGGCTGTTGAGCAGGAAATTGGCAGCAAGAGACACGGAACACAATCCAGGTTAAGGATTGTCCTGGAGAGGGGCCTTGGGAACACCTCAGGGAAGGGCACAGCTAAGGGACAGTGTGCTGCAGCCACTCCCTTCAGCAGAATGTGTCTGCTGTGAAGTCACAGAGGAGACCTGCTTGTGTCTCTGCAGTGACAGCAGTGTGGCTGGAGAAGGCAGACAAAGCAGGGCAGAGTTTTCTCCAAGCAATGTCTCTGCTCCAGAAGCATTTGCTGTTGTTGTGTCATTCCAGACGTGCCTCTACAATGGCATGAAATAAGGTTGCAGTAATGACAAGAGAGCACCCATTTAAAGGCCATTGAAAAAGGAGATACCAACTCTGCTTTTACCCAAGTTGCTGAGAAAATAACTGAAACTTATCCACATTCAGCATTCACCTCACTTGTCTTTTTCTTTTCATGTCATTTGTCTTTTTATTTTTGCCTTTTCCTCTCTTTGGAACACACTAACTTTTAAATACAATGAAAAGGAACAAAATCATCAAAGCAAAAGGAAAGTGTTTCTTAGTAACGATTCAGCTGAGCTGAGGGTGTCTCCCTCCCTGAGAGCCAAGCGCACACACACACCCTCTGAGAAAATGGCAATCTTTATATCCCCTTTGTACCCGGCTGGGGCGGTGCCTGTGCCCTTTGCCATTGGATGGGTACTCAGGAGCTTCCATTCTCTGCTGAGCACCAACTTTTCTGTCCACCCCCTTCTCATGCTCCTTCCTTTTGGTCAGGTCTTCAACCCTGTCCCTCTCACTGTGACACTCAACAAACCAACCTGAACAAATCCAAACCACAAAAAACACACAGAACCAACAAATTCCATTCTTTTGCTTAATAACCTTTTGGCTTCAGCCAAATGTCACCTCATCTCTCACACCTGCTCTGGTCCTGTGCTCTTCTTACTGATGTCTAAGTTCTAGAGCAAAAAAAGATATTTGCAGTTGTGTGGGCCTCGGTTTCCCTGTCTCAGAGTAAAAGACATCCCAAATCCTTTCCCATGGAGTCTCCTGTAAATTCATGGGTTTTACTTACTCCATGAGTGCTCAGTCAGTGCCCCAGAGCTCTGTGACCGCATGGGCACAGGGCTGTGTTTTAGGAAAGTGCTGCCTGGCATTCTGGAGAAAGAAACCTGGAGAAATCCATGCCGAAAGAGCAGCTTGGCTTGAGCCTGCTCTGTGTGGCCCAGCAGCTGTGGATGAGCTCAGAGCAGAGGTGGGTGAGCCACTGTTTGCCCAGTGTGGGCTGGGCAGACGTGCTCCCTCAGAGTCTGTACTTCACTGGGGATCAGAGGAAGATTCTCCTGCATGAACCTTCCTCCCAGCAGCTGAAGCTCTCCCTGCTCTCTCTCCTCTCCAGCTGCCGTCAGCTGCCCCGAAACAGAGCTGGTTTGGGGTTTCCCCACCAGAGCTGGTATTTCAGAACTTTGTTGCTCGGGAGGTCTCGGAAATGGTGCTGTCTCTCAGGAATAAGGACAAGGTAAGTGCTGGCACCCAGAGCTTTAACGCTGTGCTGGAAGAGGAGAGTGCTCTCATTCCCGCAGTGTACAGCAAAGCAAGTTATCTGCTGCAGCACATGCAGAAGAAAATGTCTCAGCACCTTCTTCTGCAAGATGGTGGAAATCTTCCTGTGCTGGGAATTGTCCCCAGATTTTGGCCAGGCGTTGATGGTGTCTATCCCAAAGGAGTTTCCTTCTCTTGAAAGCTCTGGATTGACTGGAATGTTGAGGGCTGTACAGTTCTTACCTGCTCTCATGCTTTGCCTTGGCTCTATAGCACACCCTGTGTCTCCTTGGTTCATCTTGGCTCCTGGTAGGAATCTCTGCCTCTTTCAGCCAGTTTGGCTCCCTTTGTGCAGCTCACAGCCAAAGCTCAAGGGCTGAGCCTTCTGCACTTTATGCTGGAATCACTTCTCTTTAATGGCATTGGCCCTGCAGGAACCGGGTTCTGCAAGAGCCCTGCAATCAGAGTGATGGAGCAGAAGCAGTGAGAGGCCTTTAGGTGCCACTTGAGGCTCCTGCTCAGCTTCATCCAGCTCTGCTCAGCTTTTCCAAAAGCAACACGGTGCTCTGCTTTCCCTTTGCAGAAGCACAGCACATCCAAAGGCATGTGCTCATGGAGGTTTCCACCTTCACCTGAAGAAATTGGCATTGTTTTGCAGTTTCCCAAGAGAGCTGAGAGGGAAAAAGTTGAAAAATGTCAATTGTGTTCCACTGTAAAGAGGAAAACTTGAGACCATTTGAATTTCAGTCCGGGAAACATTTTCTCAAGTGAGGCTTGTGCCAAGAGTGGGCTGGTGGGAGGAGACAGGAGGGAGTCCAAATCACCTGGTTTAGACTTTTGGAGAGCATTTTGGTGCTCAGGGGTTGATGAGATCAGTGTGCTAGAAAATGCATGTGTGCTGTGCATGTAGTAGCCCAGAGGGCCGAACCTGGCCTGCTGGCTGCAGGCAGGAATGCCCAGCAGCCCAGCTTGCCTGCACAGGCAGCAGGAAGCCCTGGAGAGCCAAGATTGGCTTTTCATACTGGAACCACACTGTCAGTCAGTGCTGGTCCTGTTTCTCCAGGCAGAAAATGCCTCTGAAGCCCCAAGGTCAATAGACACCGCCTGTCTGTGTTTCTGTCACTTCTGGCAAGCTGGTTGCTCTCATGGTTTTATGATTCTTGCTTGCTGCTTTACTGCCCATTTAAATTCTCTTTGCCATCTCCTTGTTTTCGGAATTGTCTTGCTGTGTTCATTCCTTCTTTTGCTTTTCAGGTTTGCTTTTATTCCCAGTGAGACCACAGTGTTTGGTCTCCTGTCTTGCTGCTCTGCCTGCCTGCCTGACTGTATCCCCAGAAGGTCCCTACCCAAAGCTGATCTGCTAGAAGGGAATTTCTTCCTTCCCCCACAGAAATGGGCTGGTTTGCTTTTAGGTAGCACATTCCCCCTCTGGAACATGACCACTTCATGGCTGTGTGCAGGCAGAAGCCAGCAGGTTTTTTGGCCTTGTTGAATATGCAGGTGACTTGGTTCAGGTGCTGTGTCTCCATGCTGCTGGTGCTGACCTGCTTGGCCCTTCCTTCCCAGCAGGCAGTGCCCTATTGCCCCTGGCCAAAATGCTGGAGCCAGAGAGAAGGGATTCAAGTTCAGCCTTGTGAATGATGTGCCTGTGCCTGCTCAGCTGAAAGTGCTTTGGAAAAGGGGCAGGGGAGGGATGTTAGCAGGGCATGGACAGGTCTCCGCTCGTCCTGTTTCCACAAGTGGCAAAATCATAATTTCATGTCTTTGCTGCAGTTTCTTCACGTGGTGAAGGTCTCCATGGAGAGCTCACCTTACTTCCAGCTGGTGAGCTCCAGCGATGCGTACCGTGCCGTGCCGCCGGGCGCCTCTGTCCCTGTGCGCATCCGCTTCACCCCCAGCAAGAACAAGGTGAGGCTGGAGGAGCCAAAGCACACAATGATCTCCACAGCCATTGTTTTCCCTGCACTCTGGCTGCAGCCCATTGCATGCTGTGAGCTGGGCTCCAGGCGTGGGCAGGCAGCCTGCAGCCAGTCACACCTTGGCACTGCTGGCAGGCACTGCGGCCAGGCCTGACAGGCTCTGCTTCCCCTCCCTGCACATTGCTGAGCATTGCCAAGGGAAGATGCGCGGGAAAGAGGATGAAAATGACAGAGGGCTGTTGATAGATGTTGGGCCATCTCTAGGTCCAGTGGAAGGGGTTTCATTCTGATGGAAAACACCAGAGGAACAAAGAGGTCAGAGAGCTTTCCTCCTTCCTGGACTGCAACAGCTTCCCTGCCTGCCCCTGGGCTGGAGCAAAGCCGCTGCTTTTTCACCCCCTCTGTTGTGCAGCCTTGCAGCTGTGCTGTCCCAGAGCACAAGTGAGCATGGCACAGCTGCAGGGCCAGGGCAGAGGATGTGCTGTGCCCGTGAGCCCGGCCTGGCACAGGCACGCTGGGCCCTGGGTGCCCTTGGTCAGCAGGAGGTTGCTGAGCTGCAGGGCACTTGGACACCTGCCTGAAGGAGCTGGTGTAGGGCAGGTACAAGCTGCAGGCAGAGCTGTGAGCCCAGAGCCCGTGGCAGTGACACTGCTGGGGCTCTGTCTTCATGCCTGTCCCTGTGCTTGCTCTGTCAGCTGGCACCCATTCCGTGCCAAAGGGGCTTTTGCGGGGAGGTTTGAACAGCAGTGCTGAGGCCCTGGCAAGTCTGATCTCAGTGCTGGGATCTGGAGGGTTCATGTTCTGATCTGGAGGCTTGTTCATACAGAAGGGTTGAGGGCATGGCATGGAAGGGAGGAAGCCTTGCAGGGAAACAAAGAGAGGCCCTTTCCAACATAATCCTGCTACCTCTTAGCACCGTTCTTCTCCTGACTTGGTTGGACAGGCAAAGTTAGAGGGGAGTTGTGAGCCAACTGATGTTTCTGCACCAGGCCGGAGGTGCAGGATGTCTTTGGGTGCAGCTGTTTTCTCCTCTTCCTTTTGCTGCTTAGAGTCAGTTGAACACTTTGTCCTGTTCTCAGAGAGTGGGAATATAGAAGCCTAAAGAGCAATGTCCTGTGTTCCCCAGCTCCATGTTGCTTAGAAAGGGCTTAGGAATTCTTTAACATCATTAAAGTTTAGAGTAAAAATGATGGTGGCCTAGGGCTGTTATCTGTATGACCCAAGTGACACAAGAGCTGAATGCCACTGAGACAGATTTTGCAAAGTGCGCTGGTGCCTTTAAAATGTGACATAGTAGTAGAACTTAGTGTTCATTTGAGGGTGCAATAGGTAAATTGATGCCCTTGGAGGGGTATAGGAAATGGTTTTTCTTCTGCCATGGGGATGGCACTAAATGTCCTGTGCTGAGCCAGTTTCTTTTCCTGCAGGATTATTGCCACGAGCTGGTGTGCCTCACTGGAAGGGAAAGGATCGTTGTGCCAATTCGGGCCATTGGTGCCCGAGCTGTGCTGGACTTCCCTGCCCAGCTGGACTTCTCCAAGTGTCCAGTCAAGGTCAGCACCCAGCAGACTCTGCTGGTGCGCAATGTCGGTGCCCGGGCAGCTCGGTACCAGCTGGGCACTCAGAGGTGAGGCAGCTCATCTGTCCCTGTGCAAACACCTTTGGGTGAGAGCGGAGTTGGGAAAGAGCTACAGAAGGAACCAAGCACCGGATCTGCTGCCCTGCAGCCTGGCTGGAAGTGAGCAGGATGGAAGGCATCTGCTCTTGCTTTCAGTGGCCTTGGAGCTTGCTGTGTCCCAGATTTCCTGGAGGCTGCTGGAACATGTTGGGAGCTGGCTTGCACCCTGCTGAGCACAAGCAGCTTCTGAAATGCCTCCTCAGCACTGTCAGGGCTGCCTGCTGCCCTGTGTGGTAGCGGGGAGCATGAATGACTCCTCCCTGCAGGGATCTCCCTGTGCCTTGGGCCATGGCAGGCAGTGGGATGGATCAGCTTTGGGCAGCAGCTGCTCTGGGATGTCCCACCTGAACACCCAGCAAGGCCCTCAGGGCTTTGCAGATGGGCCAGCCTGGATGATTCTGCAGCTGCAGCAGTGTTTGTAAAACCTCTTGTGAATAATCCGTGCCAGATGGGCAGCAGCAGCCTCAGCTCACCTCTCATGGCCATGCTGTGGGGCACAAGCTGTGCCCCCAGCTCCTGTGCACAGAGGGCTCTGGTGCCTCCTTTGCACAGCCAGCAAAGCGCTGATGTGGGAGTCAGGAACTGTGCCAAGGACTTGGGCACTGTCCCGTGGGCTGGTGCCATGGCAAGAGACAATCCTGGCCCAGGCACAGGGAGAAGGGCGGATCATAGGGGAGGCAGAGCTCAGTGCTCAGCACCACAGCAGCGTGAGGCCTTGTCCCTGCCAGCCTGAGCCATGTGCTGCAGGATAATGGAGTGGAAGCAGGAGAGCTGATGCTGGCTGCTCTGCAGCTTTGGAGCTGGGCTGCTGCTCCTGGGTGGCACTGGCTCAAGGCAGTGAAGAAATGAAAGCAATCTGCACTGGATGATAGCAAAGAGATAAGGGAGATGGGTAAAGAAGAACAAGGGAGTTATTCCTTAGCAAGAGAAAAGTGGTGAGCAGGTGCGCCCATAGTGGAGAAACAATGATGCTGCCTTTGTTTTTGGAGGAAAAGTGCTGCTTTTTTCATTTGGAAATCAAGGGGGAACCTTTCCCCATCAAATAATTGATTCTCTTCTGTCCCTCCCCCAAAATGGCCATGGGGTGTTTCTGCATAAGCAGCTTTCTCCTTGAGCAGGGGCAGGTGTCTCTTGTTGAGATGTGCAGAGCAGAGCCAGGGGCAGTCCTGTGAGTACAACAGAGGACACAGCTCACTGGTTCTTGATTTTGAACCAAAAGGCAGAGTGGGCACTGATTGGCATCAACCATGAAATCAACTGGTGAATGTTGTGCAGCTTCAAGTGCTGATTTCAGTGGATGTTGGTGGCTTTTGGAGTGTGTCTGCTGAGTTCAAGGGCAGGTGAGGTGCTGTGCTAGATTCAGGACAGCCAAGTTTGGTTGTTGAAGCTCTTGCTCTTGGCTGTGCCAGCTGGTGCACTGCTGACAAGCTGGTCCTTTCCTCTAGGATTCATCTGTGCCCTGGGTAGAACTGTTGCTGCTCTTTTCAGAGGATGTTTGGGAATGCCCTGGATTGGTGTCTCAGAACAGTGTCTGCAATGATTGTGTGGGTCAAACTCTCTTGAGAAAGCTCCTCCATGGGAACAGCAGTTGCAGCTCAGAAGGAGCAAAGCAGGGAAGCTGTGGCTGGAAGGGCTGCTTTCAGAAGTTAGTGGGGACACCTTGATGTCCATGCCATTGCAGATGGGGAAACTGAGGCACGGAGCCATGTCTGGGTGTGTGTTCAGGGTCCTTCATGGGACCCGCAGCAACCCGGGGGCTTCTCCTGCCTGCCCTGTGCCCAGAGCCCATCAGGGGCTGTTGGCTGCTGCCCCTTGGCTGGAGCTGCCTCCTGTGCCCAGGGCCCTGTGCTGAGCACACGGGGCTGTGTTGGTTGGAAACCCAGGGTGCCCTGAGCCCGGGTTTTGTGCCCCCGAGCCACGACAGCCGGACCTGTGCAATGCCTTTAACCGAGCCATTGCCTGCTCTGTCCTCGGCCTGCAGGGGCAGCGTCACTGCACCGAGTTTACACTTCGACCTCGCTGAGCTCGACTTCGGGGACATCTCCTTTGGTGAGTGTTCCCTGGGCTGGGACACAGCCTCAGGGATCTGTGCCTTCCAACAGAAAAGCATCCCTCACTGCTGCTCTGCCCCAGCAGCCTCTTCAGGCTGTGAACTGCAGGGCGGCTGATGCTGCTGCTGCTGCTGCCTCAGGGGGCATCTTGCCATTGTGAGATCCAATGGAAGCAAGGAATAGAAAGGCAGAATTTTCTGATGTCTCTGTGCTGCTTTAAAAGACAGATGTCTGCCAAGGAAGGTGGGAATCTTGCTGCAATGGAAAGATGAGCCCCTCCCTCCAAATGATTATCCCTTTGAAATGACAGGGCTCCCAGGCAAAACTGTGGGAAAAGGAAGACCAGTTCTTTGCTAGACTGTCTCAGGAGAGCACAGACAAGAAGGCAAGAACAGACATTTCCCAGATGCCAAGTCCTGTTTTTCCCCTTTGGTGGAGGTCTGGTGACAGCAGGAGGAGCTGTGGGCTCTGGCAGGGCAGGGATCCCCCCAGCCGGTGCGGGAAGGGAAGGGAAGGAGGAAATGCTCCTTTTGCAGAGCCCCAGAGGGCAGGGGAATGCGGGCAGTGCCCAGCAGCAGCAGCAGCAGCAGCGGGGCAGGCAGGCAGGGTCGGTGCCAGCGCTGAGCTGCAGCCAGGGCAGCCCCGGGCCAAGCACAAACCCTCCCGCAGCAGCAGCGGCCGAGCTGCGAGCCCCGAGCGGGAGGAAGGGAAGCTCCGCTCCCTGCCCAGCCTCAGCTCCCACTGCACAGCCGCCCACGGCATCACGCCACAACTCCCAAAAACCTCCCAGGGAAAAGCCCAGCCCAGGGCCAAAACCGCCCAAAACCCCCCAGAACCCCTGTCCCCCTTCCCAGAGCCAGGGCAACGTTCACGGCCAAGCCTAAAGCCACAACAATGAAGTTCATGAACTTCTGAAGGAAACTCATTGCCTTTCTTGAGCTGCTTCTTCCCCAGCCTGCATCACCACGGAGGCGCTTGTCAAGTTGACTTTGGAAGGAATGAAACAAGAAAGGCAACAGATGGAAATATGGGTCTGAAGCAGGAGACTGATCCTGCTGAATCCACTTTCATGCCTAAGGGCTCTTCAGCTGAAGGCAGCTGTTGTATCTTTGCTTCTTTGTAAGCGTTGACTGTTGTCTGCGTGTGCTGGCCTCAGTCTCGTTGGAGGTTTTGACATCTGGGTTTGTCCTTTTTGTGCCTCTCTTGCCTCCCTGCTGGAGTCCCTGCTGGAGCTGGCAGTGGTCACTTGGATGGGCACAGAGAAGCTCTGGGCTGCAGCTGCAGTTGTTTTTCCTCCCCATCTGTGTCCCAGTGACTCTTGGTGAGCAGGCCTGGGGAGAAGTCTCCTCCCCACAGAGCTGGCCAGCCCAGCCAGATGTGCAGTGCAGAGCAGGCTGTGGCTGCTCTGCGCGCTCTGCAGGACATCCCCTCCATGAGTGGCTCTATCTCTGGCTTTGCAGGATGGAAAGCAAATCTCAGAGCCAAAGTGGGGTAAACCCTTGCAGGCAGCACCCTCAGTGCGCAGCACGGCTGTGATGTCCCTGTGTGTGGGTGAGGTGGGACCTGGTTCCTGATTGCTAATCTCAAAGCAAGGCTGGGCTGTGCCCCCAGCTGAGTGGGCTCTGAGCTGTCACGTGCTCAGTCTGTTTGGCCCAAAGCAAGAGATGCCTTAAGGATCCTGCAGAGAGAAGCTGCATTAGGGTGCTTTGCATCACCTTCTAGTTCCTGATCCCATCCTCACTTTCTTTTGCTGTAGCTTCTTCTCACTGACAACTCACTCTTTATATGTGTTGAAAAAGGTGGGAGTGTTGGCAGGCTGAGCAGGGAATTGGACAGCTTGAATTCTCAGAGTAAATGCTGGCTCTGGGTGCACACTCATCACTGAGAGAGAACTGGTGCTGGTTTGGGGCAGGTGAGGGAGCTGGTCCCCATCACAAAGAGAGAAGCTTGCAGTGTTCAGCAGGGCTAGGAGTGGGCATTTTCAAGGCTGCAGTCTGGAATCTGTGTCAAAGGGAACTAAGTGACAATTAATTCCTCACGCAGCTTCTGGGTGAGCTGTAGTTCAGATCATAAAGAGCTCAACTCCAATCCCACTTTGATCCTGCCAGGATCTTGCCCCCAGGATCATGCCCTGCTGGGTGCCTGAATGGCTGTTTGTCTCCTTGCCCAGGCTTTCCCTACACGCAGCGCTGCCGCCTCACCAACAGCTCCGCGGTGCCCCTGACGTTCCAGCTCCGCATGTCGGACGATGGCACGCAGCCGGCTGTGGACAGCGTGGATCAGATCCGCAGGGACAGCGACCCGGCCTGGAGCAAGGGAATCCATTTCCATGTGGAGCCCAGGGAGTTCACCATCAATCCCAGCAGAGGCACCATCCTCCCCCAGGGACACCAGGACATCGAGGTACGGCAAGAGCCCAGCCACAGCCGCTGCAGCACCAGGGCTGGAGCTGCACTGCAGGGTGGGAGGGCTTTAGCTCTGGTGCCAGCTTGGAGCATCGTGGCACTGAGAGATCTGCACTGCTGGGAGGCCTCTGCTGGCTGGCTTAGTCGGGATGTTCCTCAAGGAGCACTGTTTGCTTTCCAAAATCATATGCTGAGCTCACAGACCTTATGGTCAAGGCGTGAAACCATTCTTGTGTTTTTGAGAGCAATGGATTTGATTGCAGCGGGGCAGAGCAAGGATGAGGGCAGAAGGTGGCTGTTAGAGAGATGTCATTGTATCAAGCAGTGAGCTTTTCTTCTTGGTGTCATTTCCCCCCTCCTGGGGAGCAGAATGATTTGTGTTCACTGCAGGAAGCTCCAGTGGAGACAAAAAAATCTGCAGCCATGTGTAGCGGTTCAAATTTTTTGTATTGATTCCTTGTTAAGTGGTTTGTTCTGTTGTACCCCGTGTTGTCCCCGAGTTAGTTTACCCCTGGGTTTTACCCTCCCTCAAAGCTGTCCCTCATGCCATTCCCTGCCCCTTGTTCCAGCTCTTTCCCTGCCTGTCAAACCCAGCCCCTTTTGTTCCCCAACTTTCTTTGCCAATTTAACCTGGAGCCAATCCCTGTCTGCAACGCCCCTTTGGAATTCCCCTGTTCCTGGAGGCCCCATTGGCCCAAGTGAGCCATCCTCCCCACCCTCCAACCCAAAGTGGCCCCAGACACTTGATGTAATCCCCTCAGTGCTCCCCTGAGGATTCCCTTTTGGTTTGCTGTTTGTATCCACCTCCTGATTTGTGTCTGTACAAAAGCCCTTGCACAGGAGTGTCCAGGGCTCTTTTGTCTCTGATCCCTTTGCTTGGAATAAACCCTTTCTTGTGTAATTTCAAGACACAGATCCTCCTCCTTTCTCCTCTGCCTGGTCCCATTGGTGGCTTGTCACAGAATCACAGAATCACAGAATTTTCAAGACTGGAAGAGACCTATAAGTCTCTTGCAGTGTAGAGAAAGAGGCTCTGAGGGTTCTGCCTGTAGTCATTGCCCACCCTGGGCCAGTTCTGAGGATTCTGCCTGTGGTCAATGCCCAGCCTGGGGCAGTTCTGAGGGTTCTGCCTGTGGTCAATGCCCAGCCTGGGGCAGTTCTGAGGGTTCTGCCTGTGGTCAATGCCCAGCCTGGGGCAGTTCTGAGGGTTCTCCCTGTGGTCAGTGCCCAGCCTGGGGCAGTTCTGGGGGTTCTGCCTGTGGTCATTGCCCAGCCTGGGGCAGTTCCCCACTCCTGGCGTGGGGCCGGAGTTCTCAGAGCCAGCCCGGGCTCGGGGTCCCAGGGCAGCCATGAACTGCCCAGCACCTGCTGGGCCACACTTTGCCCTCAGCCTCCTGCTGTAAAGCTGAACTCGTTGTGGTCAAGTCAGATTTCCTCTGCATGGATGTCTTTGTAGTCAGATGAGAAATTGGCCCCTTCATTTGAATGCAGTGGTGCATGGAGCTGTAGTCTAATGTTTTAATGTAGCTGACCTGTGCCCTGATAGCAAGGTGTGTTTAACAAATGTGGTATTGCCAGAAGGCTTTTGTTACTCTGAGACTGTGCTCTACACATGGAGTAGCCGAAGAATGAAGGGCAAATCCTCCCTCAGGAACTGGAGGATATCACCCGTGGGTAATGAGCTTTTGGAAGGAAGCATTGACTGTTCTTCTCTTCCACCAGGTGACCCTGTGCTCCAACACGGTGATGGAGTTCTACCGGAGGTTGCTGGTGGACCTGGAGGGTGTTGGCAAGGGAGTGGCAGCCCTGATCATCACAGCCAGGTAGCAGCCCTTGCCTGGCCTCCCCCAGGCACTGCCTTGCCCAGGCTGTGCTGGCTGCAGCTGCCAAGGAGAAGTGCTGCTGAATGCCCTCATGTTGTGCCAGCTGGACACGAGAACAGCAGTGCTTGGGCAGCAGCCTGTAGTGAAAAGCACGTTTGCTGCCAGCCCAGCACGGTCCTGGGCCCTCTTCTAAAGGCACCAGGAATGATATCATTGATTGGCCTTGTTTTTGGTGCTTGAGGTGGAACAAATTTCCTGAGTGGCTCCTCTCCTTCTGGCTGCAAGAGGTGGAGTTGTGCTGGCTGTGAGCACCGTGCACTGGTTTGGGCCACACCAAGCAGCTGCTGAGAGTCAGGCTCTGGCTCTGTGCATGAGGGCACATGGCAGGGGGGAAGTGGCTCCCAGCAAGAGTGGGGAGGGCAAGGTCTGACAAGGGGAAAGCAGCCCTTGATGTGGCAGGTCAGCTCCAGTTGTTGTCCTTCCCTCTGCTTCCCATTTTGAGCTTTAATGTTGTCAGAGTTGAGAGCAAAAGTCGTTGTTGCTGCAGCAGAATTCCATGCTGCTGTGCTGCTGTGGGTGGCAGTGTGATGCCCAGAGGGATGCAGCTCCCTGGTGCTGTTCCCTGTGCCAGGCAGAGCCATGCAGGCAGTGCCTGGGCTGCCACTGTGTACAGCAGGTGGAGCTGGGGCCAGGCAGTGCCTGGAGCTGTGCAGTGAAGGAGCCAGGGAGCTGCAGGGCCTGGCAGGGGCTGATCAGCCCCTCTGTGGGGCAGCTGCTGTCTCGTGCCCTCCAGGGCTGGGGCAAAGAGCTGAGTTCTCAGGCAGGGCAACAGCACCATGGCAGAGAAGGGAGTCATTTTTACTGAGACCCTGGAGCTGTGTGTTCCTTGAGCCTTAGGGAGCACTGATCCTTGTTGGGAAGGCTTCCCCAGAGCTCGTGGGTCACTCGCACCGTTGCAGGAGTCCTTGCAAGCCTTCTTGGGTAAAGGAGGGGCTGAGGCAGCTGTGGGGCAAAGTGCTCTGCCTGGGGCACTTGGCAGCCTCTGGGTGCTGCCTCTCAGGGTTTGCCCCTCCTTGACAAGACATGTTGGAGTGGGAAGAGGTAGAAGGCAATTTATCCCTGCAGGGCTCTTCAGTGTGCATTTGACAGTGACCAATGTGTTCTGCTCCATTTCACAATCTTTGCGGGTAGGCATTCTCCATTCTCTCAGTACCTCTGATTGTCCTGGGCTCATCTCTTTGCCCAGGTGTCTCGTTCCTGAGCTCCAAGTGTCCTCCCCAGTGCTGCTGTGTGATGAGTGCCACCTGAAGGTGCCCTATGAGAGGAAGATCCTCATTAGGAATCCCAGCCACCTTCCTGGCTGCTACGGGCTTATTCCCCAGGTTTGGCACCACATCCACCTCCTCCTGTCAAATCTTCCTGAGGAGATTATTAGGGGAACAAAGGGTTTGGATAAGACCTTGCTGGTTTCTATTCAGTCTTAAAGATCTGCTGAGAACAGGATCCTACCCAACTGTAAACTTGAGGAGGCAGTTTAAGCTCCTGAGGAAACAGTTGATGCTCTAGTCCTCAGGCTGTTTTCCTGTGGGAGATCTTAGAGGGTTGTGAAAAGCTGCTGCACCCACAGACACCAGTGCCTGTGCTGGCAGCCTCCTTGCAGGATCCCCTGGGAGTGCTAAGCCTACAATTCTTGCATCTTGTTTGTGCCTTTGACCTTTGTCCTGGGGAGCTTTAAAGGTGTGTGTAAGTTGCTGTTGTGGTGGATGTTAAGGAGCCTAAAGTTTCTGGAGAGGTCCCTCTGAATCTGCATTTCATTGTGTCCCTTCCAGAAGCGCAAGGAGGACTCTGCTGTGCTCTACTCCAGCCCCAAGCCCTGTGGGACTGTGCAGCCCCAGAGCACAGCAGAGATCCCAGTTGTGGTGGCAGTGCAGGCCCTGGGCACTCATCGCACCGACGTTCTCATCGGCGTGTTCGGGGATGAGAGGAACCCCCTGGTGAGGGCAAGGGGAGCTGTGAGCCTGTGTGCAGCTGCTCCTGGCAGGGTGCACGGGGACAGGGATTCTGCCGGGGAAAACAGGCACAGGCTGCTGGGGAGAAGGACAGGAGGGATGGGGGCACAAACAGCTCCTGCCTTAGAGGTGGGAATCTCAGTGTCTGACACAGAATGGAGTTGGGCTAAGCTGGAATCCAGGGGGATTTCAGGTCATTTTTCTTTCAAATGCTGTTAACTTTGGAAACATCTGTTTGACAATGTCATCTCTCTGAGCACAAGAGAGGATGTCAGAAGTCTTCTGGGAACCTTGAGCTTTCTGTAAAAGAAAGGAAAGCTGGCATTTGAAGAGTGGTTGCAAGGACTGAAGCTTTGATTAAAACATATGGAAATGGCAATGCCAAATTCCCTGGATGGCACCAAACATCTGAACCCGGGCCATCGTGGCACTGCCTGTAAATCAGTGAACAGGAAGGAATGGCAATGCAGGCTGTGCCAGGGAGCCTGAAGTTTGACCAAACAGTTGCTTTTAACTATCAGGCTGCTTCCCTTAAAGAGGAGGGTTTCTCCCCACCAGAAGAACCAGTTGTTTAACTGTCAGGCTGGTCTTACCTAGAGATTTCTTGCAAAGATGAAAGCTTTCGGACAGTAATTTTTAGTTTGAAAGGTTCTCTTACCTTAATCCTTTTCAATTTGGAGGTGAACATGTAATTTTCTTTTTCCCCAAAAGCCCAGCATTTCAGCTGGAGAGTGGTAGCTGTCCCTAAAGAAATAACTAGAGCAGGGTTGAGCTGTTGAAGGTTTTTTAGGTTTCTCTGTTGTGGTTTGTTTTGGGTTTTATAAACTCTTTCTTGCTTGCTTCCTGGAACAGAGAGCACAATTACGGAGCTCAGGACGGCTGGCAGAAATCTCCCCAAGCCCAAGGCTGGCAGAGCTTGGCAGGATCCCAGCACCACAGCCTGTGTATGTATGGATGGAAGGATGGATGGATGGATGGATGGATGGATGGATGGATGGATGGATGGATGGATGGATGGATGGATGGATGGGGAATGCGACCTGAGTCACCTGGGAGTGTTGTAAAATGTCAACCAAGCCCCCAGCGGTGTCAGGGGAACATTGCTGATAAATCCCTGGTGGAGCTGCAGAGTTTCTGGCCTTGGGCACTGGGTGGGCTGTGCTGGCTGGGCACTGGCTGGGTCTGCCCCTCGGTGTCTCAAATCTCACCTTTTTGCTGCCTTCTCTGTCTTTTCCTCTCCCACTGTGCTTTTTGCATCCCCACCAGGTGTAAATGCCTGTCCTCTGTAATTGCTCAATGCGAGCAGTTGCAGCTGCTGCAGCCCCTCAGTGCCATCCCTGGGCTGCCTTTAGAACAGACCTGCCCCAGCCTGGATTGGGATGGGCTGGATCAAAGCATTTCTCAGTTCAAGGAGCCAGCACCCAGCCAGGGGCTGCATCCTGGCCAGGAGCTGCTGGTGCAGGTGTCCCTCCCTCCCTCCCTCCCACTGCAGGTCCCTGTTCATAGTTATTTATTTTCCAGAGATGAGCTCCACCCACCTAAATTCAAACCCCAGCCACCAAAGGAGATGAGAACCAGTCTGGATTGCTCGGCAACTCGATGGAGGCACTTCAGGACTGGACAGGAGGAGGCAGCCAGGGCCCTGTCCAGGTTTACACCAAATTTGGGGAAGAATCCCCCGAAGCAGCTCCAGTGGGAAAAAAGCAGATCCAATCGGCCCCTCCCCCCAACTGGTGCAGCAGGAAAAAATACCTCCCTGGAGAAAGGTGGAAAACAACCTGTTTGTTAAACAATAAAACCAAAACAATATCAAACAATGAGACCCCTTGCCACTCTAAAAGAGATGACAAACTGAGAAAAGCCCTTCCCTGGGTTGCAGCTCACTCAGTCTCTGATCAGTCCCTCCGGTGCTGGAATTGTCTCAGGCCAGGCCCGGCCCGGTGGGCCACAGGTGCAGCTGCAGGTGCTCTCCTGGGTGTTCAGTCCAGAGCAGGTTTCAAGAGGTCCAAAG